>NC_141691.1:66196507-67521010 GCF_964263255.1 Lissotriton vulgaris | reverse complement strand
ATTGGAATTTTAAGACATTAATTCGGGGTTTAGTTTTATGTCTCCATCTGATGTTCTGTATGTAACGGTTTGATCACGAATTTGTTTTTATGAATTTATGGTTTTACATTATTTATTGGCACTTTTTGCACAGATATAATCCAATGCTCTTTGAGTCTTAGACCCTAATAGTCCAGAGTCATAGCTTGATTGATGTATGATATTACCCTCTTCCCCCATGAGAATCGGTCCACTATTGATATTGCAGGGGATACAGACAGCTGTCTGAATTATTAACATGATCAAAATTATCCCAAGGGACCAATTAAGGAACCTATTAACACACATTCCATGCTGCTAACGTCCCATTTGTTCTTAACAGATCTGGTAGAGAATTATCATTTCCCGGCTGGGAATATATGAGCACTTTGTTTTTTTTCACATTTTGGAGCACTTATACTTTTTGCACTTTAGCCTGTCATGAATTTGACAAGAATATAATGCAGACATATAATTGAGATCACATATTGGACAATTTACATGCATAGTGTAATACGATTTAAGTAATGGCAGATTTGATTGTATTTCATAACATTTATAATGACCTGTATTAAGCAGTGATTTGCACAGTCCATAAATAGAATGTGTGGAAGTTTGATTTGCAACTACATATATGTGCAAAGGAATAAGCGGGAAATCGATCTTTTGCCACGACAAGTTGATGTTACTTTAAAAGTATTTATACTGTGATAAAGTCATTATTATTATTTTTCACTTATAATGCATGTGACAAACATTTATATTTTGTGCAACAGTTTGTGATCTTTTATTTATCTGGAAAAAGACCCATATATCGTAGTCTGTTCGCTGTTAGTTAACTCAGGAACGTATGTCTGTTATTTATGTTCATCAAAAGTCACATGACAGCGGCGATTTCTATTGGTGGTGATCTGTTTAAATACCTGTTTTGAACTTTCCACTTTTATCTGGTGAGCGACTGGGTTCGCCGAAACGCGTCGGATTGTGACCCTCACAATTCACTTTTTATTTCTCACCCTATACCTCTGTCAATATAGCCTCTACCTCTACCTCCCCTCTCTCATTCATCCCAAACCCCATACCACTACTATGAGCCTCAAAATAACCCTTTCTAGACTCTTCCCTTCTCTACCCCTCCTTGTATCATTTCATACCTCTGTCCTATTCAGATCTCTAAAAGAAGCCTTTCTAAACCCTTCCCTCTGACTCTTCCCCTTCCACCTCCATTTTACTCATCCCAAGCCTCCTCCTACTACTATGAGCTCCAAAAAAAATCTAAATCTTCCCTCGTCTATTCCTCCACAATCCTTTTCAATCCAACTAACAGATTAACATGTCCACCACTCAAATTAATTGCATATTTTACTATACTAATTTACCACTAATCTTTATGGGGGCCGTCAGGGGTAGTAAGTGCTACATACATTCAATTACAATACAAAACAATATTCAGAGAATAGATTTATCCCATAAAGGAATTGATGAAGAAAGGATACATGTTTGAGGGGTCTGATGAGTGTCAGACAGCATCAAAATAAATATTTGTTAAGATTATGCTCTACAGGAGTTTGATCCAGATTCGAAACGTTTTATCACCACAAATGGTTGTGGAAAAGTTTACAGGCTGTCCTGACACAGATAGACAACAGAAGCATGGAACATGTAATTAGTTTCGCCTCACGCACTTTGACACCCATGGAGGAAAAATACTTTGTAATTACAAAGGAATCTTTGGGCTGTGTGTGCTGCCTCAAGCACTTCAGACAATTCATTTGGGGAGCTAAATTAATACTGAGATATGATCACAAGTCTTTAACCAAAGTTCTTACCTCAAGAGGTCTTAATAATATTTCTCCAAGGATAAATAGACTATCAATGCATCTTGTAGATTATGTGTATGAGTTGAAAAACCTGCTCAGTGTTCATAAGAATGCTGATTTTTCTCAGCAGATTGCCACTACCCATTAAGGAGGCTATTGGTAGTAAGTGGGATGATTTGGTAGAAGTGTTGTTGGGTGGTTAGTTACAAGGAATAAAGACAGAAGTATGGAACAATGAACTAGAGCAGGACGATTTTTTGACATATTGGGACCACACACCCATATACTGGATATGGCAGCGCTAAACAAACTCCCACAAATACCAATCTTCTCAGAGGGTAGGCACAACGTAGTCCATGCATGCTGGGCAATGCAAACGCTAATTCAATTACAGAAAGAAAAAAAGGCAGTGTTAATGAGAATGAAACCTAAGCTGGCAGACCTGTCCACTAGAGAGGACATGGAAGATAAGAGCCTCCTCTTTGGAGGCAATTTTGTTAAATCCTTAGGGAAATATGTCTCCACATTTACAGGCTTCAGCAAGGCTCAATCAAATATGTGAAGAGTTTTTGCTCACAAGCTGATTGTGGAAGGGCCGACAAGTAGGGGCTGGCTGTTGGCCGAGGAAACTTTAAGTCCCATTTCTACCCACAAGAACAAACCCAGGAAACCACGGTGAGCAGTACACCATCTTCCCTCCTAAAGGTGGGAGGGAGGTTACGATTTTTAATACACAATTGGGAGAAAATCAATCAAGAAAACCAGGTGTTAGAAACAGTAGGAGGTTTCAAAATAGACTTTCAGGAATATCCAAAACAAAACATAAGACCCAGAAACTCATACTAGATGCAGAGAAAAAGTTACCCAGTCTTAGAGGTCTCCCAAATGCTTCTCAGAGGAGATTTAATTCAAATCCCAGAGTAAAAATTATCAAACGTTTTTGTGAGCACAGTATTCCTAGTAAACAAAAAAAAGATAAGGGCTGGTGCCCAGTTATAAATTTAACAGATATAAACAAACATCTAATATAAAGACATTTTAAGATGGAAGGTATCCCTCTCTTAAGGGATATCCTACAGACCAAGGGTCGGCTGGTAAAACTAGACCTCAAAGATGAATATTTTACAATACCCATGCACGAAGACAGCCAGACGTACCTTCACTTTTAATGGAAATGCATAACTTAGCAGTTTATTTGCCTAACCTTTGGAGTGTCATTGGCTCCATGGTGTCTGGGGGAACATAGGATCTGCTTTTATGGTTACCCCCACTTTTTTGCCTGGTGTTATGCTGTTTCTGAATTGTCTGACGGGGATCCTGCTGATCAGGACCCCAGTCTCTGTGCTTTCTCCCCTAAATTGGTATGGTAAGTACTTAGGTACATCCCAGGTTGGACACTGGTGTACCCTTATCAGTCCCTAGTATATGGTACTGAGGTAGTCAGGGCAAGGGTACACCAAGTGTCCCCCATGGGCTGAAGCATGCATTATGCCAACCATGAGGGACCACTCAAACTATAACTACAGGCCTGCCATTGCAGCCTGTGCCAGCTGGTGCTAGCACCACTTGGAAAAGATATAGGTTTCCCTATATCTAAGGTCACTGCACTTAAAACCTGTAAGTCACCCCAAAAGCAGGCCTTTCAATCATGAAGGCAGAGTGCTTGGTTCTAAGTGTGAGGGTGCCCCTGCATGATCAGGACACCCCTAAAGCCTTGGAGTCAATTCTCCTGGGCTGTAAGTGCATCCGTCATTACGATACATAGAGTGGTCATGCGTTATTACGCGATGACCATCTCTAAACTGGCTGTAAAGAACCCTATCATATTTGGTATCAAACATGTTGGAATCATACCCCCAAACCGTAAACTATGTGGGAGGTATGATTCCATGCACAGTAAAGCTCCTCTGGGAGGCCCTCAGTGCTCCCGGTACCAGTCTTCTAGAACCAGACATCATGACATGGCTGCTGCCGACCATAGACCTGATTCTGCCCTCATGCTGCTGAGCCAAACTCGAGCCGGAGAAAGTCAGATCAATAGGTATCCTGTCACAGGGAGGTGTGACTACCTCCAAGACAGGGTTTTGTGTATTGGGGCCGGGTGGGAGCGCTTGCCAACTACACTCAGTCTGTTTGAAGGGCACATTTGGTGCCCTCCTTGCATGGACCAGATCAAACCATCTAAGGGAGCCGTTGGCTCTCACGCGAAACTAGACAAAGGGCATAAGAGTGTGCTCCACACTGTCCGTCCCCTCCCCGGAAGCCGGAATCGTCCCAACCCTTTCCTTAGGGTGCTTAAGGGCTTACCTGAGGGTGGGTCCATAGATTCGTCCAATGAAATCTCAGGACGTTCGGCGACTGCTGCAACTCTCCTCAGAGAGTCTTGGGCCCCAGGCACTCACTAAAGATATAACAACATATGGAGAATCTGGGTTCGTTGGTGCCTGGAAAGGAACCTGGATTCCTTGGAAGCACCTAATACTCTCCTCAATAAAAAAAATTTAAAAAAACCTTTCCATTAATCTGGCTACTCTACTATGCCTAATCTCATGCAGAAGGGTCTCTGATGTCGCCAACGCAACGAACAGCAGCGAACTCTTCAAGATCATCACTCCTCTCAACAAACCCACCTGCGAAGCCTCAGACATCACCCCCTCCCAAGATCTCTGCAACAAGCTAAGCACTTTCTTCCACCATAAGATCATGACCCTCTATGTTAACTTCAACAAACCAATGAGTGCGTCCACTCTCACCACCACCATCTCCACTACGCCTACCATCACCACCTGGTCCTCCGCCTTCATCGATCTCATCACCACCACCATGAAGAAAACTCACTCAGGAGCCCCCACGGACCCCTACCTCCCCCCCCTATATCTTCCACAGAGCCTCCTTGGCCATCGCTCCCGAGCTAGCCCACACCATCAACTCCTCCCTGTCCACGGGCACCTACCACCCGGCCCACACCATCAACTCCTCCCTGTCCACGGGCACCTACCACCCGGATTGGAAATGCGCAGAAGTCAAGCCCCTCCTCAAAAAGCCATCGGCGGACCCGACTGACCTAAAGAACTACCGGCCACCTTCGTTAAAGACAACTGCATCCTAGACACTTCCCAATACGGCTTTTAGAGAAACCACAGCACCAAGACAGCCCTAATCGCCGCCAATGACGATATACGCATGCTGCTCGACCAGGGCCACACCCAAATGGTGGGCTACTACACAAACTCCAAATGATCCAGAACGCAGCAGCCAGGCTATTTTTAGGGACACCTCGCCATGACCACATGACCCCTCACCTGCGATATCTCCACAGGCTCCCCGTCGAGAAGAGGGTCACCTACAAACTACTCACACACACCTACAAGGCTCTCAACAACATCGGACCCAGCTACCTCAACGACAGAATAAGTTTTCACGCACCCACAAGGAACCTCCGTTCAGCGACCCTGGCAGAGGTCGCCTGCATACGCCGAGCCAGATCAGGAGGTAGAGCTTTCTCCTACACTGCTGCCACAGCTTGGAACTCACTCCCATTAGGAATACGGAGCTCTCCTAACCTGCACTCATTCAGACGAGATCTCAAGACCTGGCTCTTCGACTGACCTGGGGCTGCCCTACCTCCCCTCAGCGCCTTGAGACCCTCACAGGTGAGTAGCACGCTTCACCAACCCCTGATTGATTGATTGATTGGTGTCAAAGCCCTGGAAATTACGAATAGATCTTTTAACATGTTTGGAGTCAAATTAGAAATTCATAGAAGACCAAAGACTATGTCTGATTCAATCTTTTACACACGTTTTGATTGATGTCCAACTCTTTGCATTTTGGACTGCATGAGAGAGTATGATCGCAGAATGTTTGCTCTTCGCCCTCAGGATGTTAACCAATTACTTATATTCTTTGGTTAACCCCACAAATGCATACCCTCAACCTCTATTATTAGATGGGTTAAGACTGTTATGAGTTTAGCAGGTATTGACTTAAAGAAATTTCAAGATCACTCCCTTAGAGGAGTGCTATGGCTAGTAAATCTCTCTGGTCTGGAGGTAAGTTGGACGACATTCTCAAAACTGCGGACTGGTCAAAGGTTAGCACCTTTGCATGTCATTATTGCAAGCCTATTGAACATATGTCTGATGTTGTTTTACAAAGCTACCAACATGCATAATGTAGCCTCCGTTCTTGTAATGAAATTGCGATTCTCATATTAACATGACTAGAGAATCTGGATTTCATTAAAGACACGGAGGCTGACATTATCCCTCCCATCCCACCCCTTGATGTCTTATAATGATTTAGTGCGGTTTTTTATTACAGTTTTACTGTACTTTTTATTAACAGTACTTGTTTCAGCTCTTGTTTCTTTTAGCTTGATAAGCTTGACACTATTTTTTTACATTCAAGAGAAATATACTTCTTTCTCTTTTCAGGTAACTCTCCTTAACTGTGTGTCGTCTGGCCTTTGGTTTTACCTTCGTTCTTCCTTCTCCTTCATCCTGCTCATCAGAAGATCATTTTGATGTTTCAAGTTTCATGAACTTATTTTTCTCCACATTTAAAAGAGGCAGATTGTCGATGGCTGTAACCAGGAGGCCCGGCACGGGACGCTTAATCCCGATACCGGGCGTGGTGAACCTATAACCTGTGACCCCCCCCCCCCCTTCTTTCCACAGCCACCGCAACTCCTGGACTGGAACGGTGATGAGAGCAACTGCGGTGAGGAGGACGATATCAGACCCTTTAACTGGATGGGCGGTCGCATGGAAGAGGAGGAGTCACGTTCTCCGATAAGAGTCACAGGTGTGTTATTACACCGGAGGAGCGGACAGTGTGTGGCAGAGTGGAGTGGCGTGGAGCAGTGCAGAAACCGGAGCAGAGAAAGAGGAGTCGGCAACGCGGAAAGAGACTGAGGCGAGCAGTTCTCAAGAATCCCCGAAGACCGAGGAACCGCCTGGACGTGGTGAGGAGGACCAGAACACCGACGAAAGCAGTAAGCCAGGAGGCCAACACCACGCGTCGCCCAGCCGCACACCAGGAGGGGTGTGGCTATCCGAGGTGCGTACCCGTATCGTGGGCTGGGTGAAAAGAAAGGCAAAAGCCTAAGTTACCTATCCAGTGTTTTCCCCTGGGAGACTAACCCTTTCACACCCTCACGTACTGTAAACGACCTGCACTGTCGGTTTCCCTCACACCCGATCCCTTGATAGTAGCATAGCGAAAGTAGCGTGAACTGACGCTTGCCTCTTTTTTGTGTTTCCCCCTTTACCGGTGGAGTCTGGGCCATTACGGAGCCGAAGGAGACTAGCCGAAGGAGGAGCCCAAACCGACGAAGGGAGGAGGGAGTAATCCGAAAGACCCGACTGGAGAGAAGTCGATCTCCGAGAAGAGGTGTAACTAGGAAGACCTGTACTGACTTTTTGTTACAACAAATAAACCCTTGTAAAACTAAGACACGTCTCCTGCCCTTCCCTACCCCGCATGTTACAATGGCTCATGCCTTTTATGTGTTACTATTGTTCTATTCAGGAACCTTTTAATAGTGTGATGTAAGCAGCTGCTTGGACAGCATTAAAGGAATAATACATAATGTCTGCCTCCGTGTCTTTACTGAAATCCAGATTCTCTAGTCACGTTAATATGAGAATCGCAATTTGTCGTGGGACAAGATTCATTTCAAGATACCACTTCTTCAACTGTCTGAGCACTCTGGACTTCGCTCTGGGCATCAAGGCTGAAACTGGGAAGACTCCTGCTGCTCCTGATCTCGCTGCCCTGCTCATCTGCTGCAACATCCGTGCCTGTGCATCATACAGGAACCTTCCAAGGCCTTTGAAAAGCTCCCTTTAGCCAATGAGCTGACGAGCTCTCCTGGGATGTACTTGTGTGCATGTGGAGTAGTACTGTGACCTGTGAAGACTTGGGCACCATTTCAGCAACCCCTGATGACTTTTCTCTGTTCGACATTACTTTTGCTCTCTACTGATGAAGGGCTAAACCCAGAAACATGTATCTAGAGATAACAGCACTACCTGTACCAACTTTGGTGAAGAACTACAGCAACTTTGAAAGTAAGCGTACTGCATTTACCAGGATGCAGTGGGGAGAACTGTGCTGAGATGAGAAGCAATGTGCCTCCCCCCCTGTGTCACCGGGAGGTGTGACCACCTCCAAGACATGGTTTAGTGCATTGGGGACGGGTGGGAGCACGTGCCAATGCCACTCAATCTGTTTGAAGTTCACATTTGGTGCCCTCCTTGCATAATCCGGTTCAAACCAGTTCAGGGAGCCGTTGGCTCTCGCTCTGGTGCGAAACTGGACAAAGGACATGGGAGTGTGCTCCCCACTGTCAGACCTCTCCCCTGGGAGGGAACCCTGAATTGTCCCAACCCTTTCCTTAGGGTACTTAAGGACTTACCTGAGGGTGGTTGCCTAGATTAATTGTACCGACATGCTTTTTAAGGGCATTGGTTGTCTTTTTGTTTATGCACTATGGGTGTTATTTCTTTAGGTGGAGGTGTTTTAATGAAATGTAATGAACCATGAGATCTTGCTATATATATACAACTGGACTTATGCGCCTGTACATGTTATTTTGCAGCATTGCCCCTGACGAAGGGACCCTACTTTTGTCCCGAAATGCATTGGGCGAACTACGATACACACAAGAGAATCTAATGTTCTTTATTGTACATAATGTTGTATATTATTTTGTAAATGTCGTGTTGATTAATGGGTATAGAATGCCTTTGAAAAGATTTGACTGAATGTCAAGATACATATGAATTAAAAATATGAGTACAATGTAAAAAGTGAAGTTTGATCAATAAATTTTATTAGTGTTGTGCGCAGCTGAGTCTGTGTTAACAGATTGTTGACCAGCCATATTTTTCATGATATTAGCAGAGTATTAGGGTATACTCTATTAGTTGCAGCACACAGATCAAAATAAAACGGTTTAGGTTTTGTTAAACTAACTGAAAAAATAGGAGTGCTCGGTGCACAACAGTTCAGATAGATTAATTGTGGGACAAGATTCATTTGAAGACACCACCACTTCTTCGACTGTCTGGGCACTCTGGACTTCGCTCTGGGTATCAAGGCTGAAACTGGGAAGACTCCTGCGCTGCTCCTGATCTCGTCGCCCTGCTCGTCTGCAGCAACGTCCATGCCTGTGCTTTATACAGGAACCCTTCCAAGGCCTGGTGGCATCCAAGACACCTGAAGGAATCTCTCTTGAAGTGAAGGAGCCATCTGCTGGCACCACAAATAGGCTGACAGGTCTGCTGATCCTGGGCTCCCACGGACTCCGAAAGGCTCAGCAACACAGGCCGTGGTTCTTCACATTCCTCGAGACCTGCCCTGTCCTCTCACCAAGTTTGAGGCCAGAATCCCTTGTAAGAGCTGCAGGAACGGAACCCCTATGCACTGTATCGATTTGCAGTTGTCAAGGCTTGTTGGCTTCCTTCCACCAAGATCTTCAGCATCCAAGTAGGCCCAACCTCAACTATCTCCTGTGAGCAAGATCTTTGACCTCACCACATCACTTGCACCGTGGGCCTGCATCTTTGGTGAGCTACTGGAGGTCCTCTTGCGACTCCAGTGCCTCCGGCCTGTGGATCCTCCTGAGGGTCTCCTTTGATTTCTGTGGGCTCCCCTGATTGCTTGGGGCCTTCTCTGACTCCCCTGCTTGTGGCGAGTCACCAGGTGCTTGCTGGTCCCAACACTGTACCTTCTTCACTTTCCACGTTGGTTGCAGTTGCAAAGGCTTGTTGGTGCTTCCGACCGACACCGACCTCTCAACTCTCGACATCCAACATGGGACAGCTCGTGCACAGCTCCTGGTCTTCTACAGCGTCGCCTGGTCCGCACAGCTGCAGTTTCAAGTTCACCATCAACTCTCCTGCAACACTAAACTTCGGTGGGCATTCATCTTCAGGGCCTCCTGGTCACTTCCAAGTGGCATAGACTCTGTCCCCTCTGCTTGCGAAGGTGAAAGTGTCCGGTGGAACCCAAAGGTGGTTACTTATCACCCTGAATCCACCTTTGGGTTCCACCGGACACTTTCACCTTCTCCTGCAGCGTCATCCTTCTGAAGTCCTCCATCGGTTTCCGACGCCACTTCACACCTTTACACCCAGCTTCCCTGGTGTAGGTATGATGGTTCCTAGGGTATCCACGGGTGGAGTGGCTCTCCAACCTTCTGTCCTCCATGTGGTTTCTTCAGGGTCCACTGGGAAGGGTTGTTCTTCTTTAACATTACAAGCATGACTTACCCATTGACTTGTATTGAGCCGGCAGGCGTGTTCCCTCTCTGCACATAGCCTTTGCGGGGTTCCTGGTTACTTACCTCAGGGGGTTCCTTGAGTCCCCGGCACTTCTACGTCTTCTGGGTATAGTCTTCCCTCCAGTCGTGGTTTGCATACCACTATTTTAGTATATGGTTTGGTCTCCCCCTGGTGACCACTGTGTATTTTGTGCTACTTACCCGTTTCAATTGAAAAGTGTTGTATGCATTGTGTATATCTCTGGCTAGGAGATCTCAGTATGTGTTAGTGAGTATCTTATAACAAATACATATTTTTATAAATATAAGATTAAACCTAGCTGCTTTACACTCCTTCTGGTCTAAGCCTGAAGGCTGCTCTTCACAGCAACCACTTGGAGAGCTTTCTAAGGATGTCTAAAACCACTAAAATCACCATAAGGGTAATCTAGATTGGTGCAAGGTGCCCACTTACATAAGTGTACTCCATATACCAAGCCAGCTACTCACAGTGTCTCACCAAGGTACTGAATCCTGTAGTAAGTTACCTCAGACAGAGGGGAGTCAGACTGACATTCTCATTATCTCCCAGGACAAGTCGGAAGTTATAAAACACCTATCCTGGACAATAGACCTTCTACAGGGTTTATGTTTTATAGTGAATACAGAGAAGTCTGTGATGTTCCCCACACAAAACAGAGCTTCTAGGAGTCCAGGTAGATTCAAATACATCCCAACTAGTACTACCAGAAAAGAAAGTGTCCAAGGTAAAAAAGGAAGTAAAATCAGTACTGTCCGAGACATCAATTCTCCTGAGGGACAGAGCAAGTCATGGGCCTCTTATCTTTTATTAAAGTCATTTCAAGCCATTTGTCCTGGCCCTCTGTATTTCAGAGGCTTACAAAGACTGAAAGCACTGGTCTTACGGAAAGGTTTATGGTATGGAGATTCTCTACCTCTATCAGAGGACGATCAAGAGAATCTACAATGGTGGTTTAAGAATCTCGGAGCATGGAATAGCAAGGCCATCTTTGGGAATGCCCCAGAGTTTGACCTGGAATCAGATGCAAGCAACGGGGGCCAGGGAGCCCGCCTTGGCAAGCTAGAAACAGGCAGGAGATGGTCATGACAAGAGCAAGTACTACACATAAACTGTTTAGAAATGCTAGCTGCCCTAACACCTTGATGAGCTTCAGGTACTTACTAAGGAACTCAAACACATTGATTCAGGTTGGTAACTTGAAAACAGTATCTTACATAAACCGATTAGGGGTGCAAAGTCAAAAATCTTAGCAGAACTGGCCAAAAGAATCTAGTACTTTAGCTGGGAACACAAAATTGTACTAAGAGCAGTATACATCCCAGGGGCTCAGAATTTAAGTACGGACTGGAACTCCAGATTCCTCAGGGACTACAGCGACTGGAGACTACAACCAGACATTTTCACTTTAATACAAGACATATGAGGCCCAATTCAAGTAGACCTATTTGCAAGCAGATTAACCTACCAGGTACAGATACACTTCAGTTGGAGGCCAGAACCCAAAGCAGCAGCTGTGGACGCCTTCCTCCAAGACTGGAGCAAGATCAGGGGCTATGCCTTCCTCCCATGATCCAGAGGGTACTATGGAAAGTAGGGACAGAACAGCACAGCATTATTCTAGTGACTCCCTTTTGGAGATGTCAAGTCTGGGTCACAGGCGTAATGGAGTTTGCAATAGATTTTACACGCATGATTCCAGAGTCCTTGGGTCTACTGCAGAGTCCAGACAGAGAAGAACATCCTTTAGTCGTAGAGTGGAAAATGAACCTTCTTGTCTGGAGGATTTCAGGAGATCAGATGGATTTTCAGAACTTTCAGGAGAAGCTAAAAATTTACTGCATGAATCATGGGCCCCAGGAACAAGAAAGAGATAAAGGGGTATTTGGAGAAAATGGTGTAGCTGTTGCATGGAAAGGAACCTGGATCCCGTGGAGGTCCCTAAACAACAAGTAGCCAATTATCTAGCTAATCTATTTAGTACTGGTCTCTCTTATAGAAAAATAAATTGCTATTGGTCTGCTGTTTCCTCGGGCCACGCCTTGGTTAATAACCTGTCAAATGGTAATAACCATTTGATTAAAAGAGTGATGAAAGGTGTGAGAGTTAAAAGACCCTCGAAAGCACGCTATGAATTGCTCTGGAAAGTGAATTTGATTTTTAACCTATTTAATTTACAGCCAAGCAACACTTACCTATCCCTTAAACAGATTTCAATGAAATTGGCTACCTTGTTATGCTTAATTTCCTTTAGAAGAGTGTCTGACATTAAAGACTTAGAATTAACTAATACAATATATTCATTCGAGGGCGTACATTTTGACATTTGGAGTGAACAAAAACACTATCGGATTTAGGTTTCCATTCACATTGGTGACTACTATTAACAGCATGTGGAACCTGTGTAATTGTATTTTTAAGTAACTGCACTCATTGGATATTTTCATTTAGCAGGACTTTTTTGTGAAAATGTATATGAATCATGGCATATACGTTTGATAGTTATTATTATTTTTTTTTTTTTAGATTAAGTCAAGCCCTGTCACTTTATAAAAAAGTCTATATTTTAAATCACCTTGGAGAAGGTACCAATTAAAGAACAGTTGGCCCCCGAAATGTGCATCAACCGTGTTTGGTTTGTTGTGGGTTCTCCAAAGTCGGTCCTTGAGGCCCAGAAGTATACCAGATTTTTAGCATATCCGCATTTAGATAAAATGCAGCTATCTTAAAAATCTGGCATGGATAAGGTCTCCAGGACTGACTTTGGAGAACCCTGGCTTATTGGAAAAAGCCTAAATATTTGTGAAATGTGGTTATGGTGCACAACATATGTATTGTGATCATGGTATATGTATCAAATGAAGAAACTTATTTTTTTTTAGAGTTTGTATGAGTGAATTTAAGTGTTGGATATGAATTGGGGAAATGGGACAGGTGTTTTTCTAAGTGATGTACAGATTTTTGTATGTGTGTAGAATAAAGAATAAATAACAAAGACAATTATGTAAAGTTTAATTAAAATTGTAACAATTAAGAGACATCATAAATGAGAGATTTTTATTTTATACTTGTTTAACATTCTGGGGACTAGTACAATCTTGGTCGGAAAGCGTCCGACCTTAGGTTGGAGACTTTCCAACGGAGATCGTTGGTTTCAATTCCGACCGGCTGATTACAATGCGGCCGGTCACAATTGAAACCAGCCGGGCTTTCCAGCTGGATTCTGATGCTCTCAAGGAGTCCGACATCCAGTCGGAAGCCGGCCAGTAATCCATATGGACGGCGTTTTACCCCACCAGATTACAATGCACAGTTTCCGACAGGCTTTCCATGCCGGGCTTTCCGGCATGGAAAGCCTGCCGGAAAGAATGTTTGGGAGCCCCCAGCAGGGCCCCCTTCTGTTTCCGGCCTCCTTAGGGTGCCTGCCACGGGTTGCAGGGATTAACACTTTCTCCCATTTCTCTATGGGAGTTCGTGTTATGGCCAGCTTACGGCCGTAACACATGCTCCCATAGAGAAATGGGAGTATGCAGCCACACCATGTGCGGTCGCAGAGTAATAGCAGTGCTGGGACCGCTGACCAGAGGTCGGTTGTTCCCGAGACCGCAACTGTGTTGGGACATCATAATCGAGCCCTCAGTGTCATTGATGTCATTGATCGTCTATTGGTATCTTAATAGGGAAGGAATACAGTTTGAGTGGGTGCTCTTGGTTTTTTATTTTTCACACATTAACCCTTTCTCAAACCTATAAAGAAATTTTAATGGGTTACCCTTTGATTAATTTATTTTGATGAAACTTAGCCTGACAGACAGAATGTAAAGAGAAACTGGAAAAAATGTGCTGTCCCTTGATAGAGCCAGGACCTTCCATATCCCAGCATCTCTTCTACTGGCAGTTGCCTGGCAGCCTCAATTCTTTTTGAGGAGATTTTGTAAATATATCAACCAACAAAAAGTAATCTCCCTACTACTGAAAAGTAGAGACCAGAGAGGAAGGAAGGTTGTTCATGACTTTACTGATGATCCGGATAATGCAGAACCAAGATTAAAAGGAAATAACTTTCCCTTCTTTATTGATAGTCATCAGAGCAGCATAGAATTATCCTAAAAACAAACAAAGGTGTCCATGTTTAAATGGCAGGGGGAAGAAGAGTCTTCAAATACCAAACAAGACAACTCATACAAAGAAAAAGTTTTTTAGGGTAGCTTAGCCAACTATTTTGCCCATACTAGAATCTGAATTTAGACAGTAATGTCTGGCAAAAGTGTGTAAAGACTTCCATTTAGCTGCCTTAAACTGAACTCTCTACACAATAAAATTCCTCTACTAGGCAGCAGTCACTGTTTTCCTCATGACAAATGAGCTGTGGGTGTGTGAGGTAAAGGCTTGTGGGCCGAAACTGGGAACAAAGCAAAATGCAAGCTAATATCAGCCTGGAGACTGATTGTTTAGAAGTCGCTAGACCTATGCAAAGTGACCCATAGTTAACAAAAATCTGGTAGGATTTCAAGAAAACTGATGCGTATTCAGGGTAGAACCATAGGATTCATTTTACATCTACAGAATGTGCATCTTCTCAGCAGGAGCAAAATTATTATTGAAAAACCGCAAGTGGATTGAATGATTTAAGAGAAATTTTTAGACCACATTTTATTTTCTCATTACTGCTATACAGGAATGAAAAACAGTATACGGTTCTACTGCTAAAAGAGCATATACATCACTTACTCTACAGGCAGATGGAATAGTACTAAAAAGGCTTTTTTCAATCGAAGATGCTGTAATACCACCTACTTTAGTGGTTCAAATAGAGGATTCAGCAATTCAGATGAGACTAGATTTAGCTCTTGTGGAACAAAAGGCAGCCGTCATAGACGGCTAGAAAGTATTTGATGACAGGAATCGTAACAACAAATCTTTGAAAATGGCTTTTCCTGCAAACTGTATTAGCAATTCATTAGAGAGAATTGCAGTTTTGACCAGGCAAAATGAAGAAGATATGGGAAACCAATTTTGTCTTGGCAGGAAACTAGTACATGTTAATTATGCTGGCAGAGTAGAAAGAATCCCTCCATTTAAAGACATAAGAAGGCCTTGTAAATAGCATGTTGGCCTTTTCCAATGTGTTCTTAAAGGATTGTGATAGAATTAGGTGTCAGTATTGTAGAACCTCAGAAGCAAGCCTGCAAAATTCAAAAATGTTACGTTAGGATGATAATCCTAGACAACTATTTTTGTTTGCATGGAAGCCTCTTGTGTGGATGCTTCAATAGGTGATGGTCTAGAAACAATATTGCATTGGCCACTTGGGATCTATAAGAATCATGTTGGCATTGGAGTATTTCATAAGAACTGTTGGGATTAGAGGAACTGGAGCTAAATGAAGAGAAACTTCTCTGACCAATCTATCAAAACGGCATTGCACACTGGAATCGAAGACTGGGCATTTTGAGATTTACCTAACATCTATTGATAGAACTCCCCAATCCAAAAGAAAAACAATTGAAAGCATGTTGTGAACCCATTCTTGATTTTTGTGGAGAGGTTTCCGAAACCATCTTCTTAGGAGTTTTGTAGGCTCAGGAAGGAGCATCTCCTGATTGGATAGATTCCTTGCCAGGAGCCGTTTCTGAATGCCTGGCTTTGCAGACATAGAACCCTGGACCTGCTGCTAAATTGCTTATTGAGATGATGGATTTTGGGCATGTTGTCTGTCTCTAACTAAATCTGGATCTCTTTCATAATCAGAGATGGTAGGAAGCCATGAGAGCTACATTAACTGCTCTCAATTCCAGGATGTTGATGTA
This sequence comes from Lissotriton vulgaris, assembly GCF_964263255.1. Taxonomy (NCBI): domain Eukaryota; kingdom Metazoa; phylum Chordata; class Amphibia; order Caudata; family Salamandridae; genus Lissotriton; species Lissotriton vulgaris. The sequence continues at coordinate 67,505,053 of NC_141691.1, read as the reverse complement.
ATATACATGTTCACTTTCTGACCACAAGCCTTGCGCAGTTAATTTCTGTAGATGTGCTCCACAATCCCACAAGGAAGTGTACAAACCAATTGCTTGAACTGGAAGATCTTGATTAAAGAGGGCTCATTGCAAAAGGTTGGGAACTTTGTACCACCATGGAAGAAATTGCTTTGATGGAAGAGACAAGCAAATTCTGTCTTCCCAGTTCTAACTAAATAGAGACCGTTGATGATCTAGGCATTCCTATAGAGGACTTAAATGAAGTCTTGCATTTGGGAATATAGAGATGAAGGTATTAAATGACCATAAAAAGAGCTGATCCAAATGTTAGAGACAGTGTTGCTCTATTAAAATACATTTGTAAAAATGGAAGTCAATCTCTTCTTTAGAGACACTTGTTTTATATTCAATGTTCCTAATTGATTCAATCAATTTATCTGACAACCCAGACAGTGAAGGTAACACTCTGTAGTGCTGAGGCCCTAAAGAGCTTTTCTCGCAGAATAAGCCTTTTTTAATTAGTTACCAATATAAGGACGAATAAATATCCTCTATATGACCACTGCAATGCATTTGGACATTATAGACTGTTAGGAATAAGAATATATTAGCAATTTATTTTCCCTGTTATTAATATCAAGAATTGTCAGTGTTTCCTTGCCACCGGTATGAGAAAGTGAGTTTTTTTTAGATTCAATCTGTGCATCTAATCTTCCTTCCAGGGCTGTAGATAGATCTGATGAAGGGTCAGCATTTGACATATTTCTTTTGAGCCATCTGTTGGCCAGCTTGAGATTTAAAATGTGTCCGAGTTCTTGCTTGAGGCCTTTTTTACGAACGAATGATGCCTGATGCCTTTTCCTCTTTGAGAGGAAAAAAATTTGGTTTATGGCAGTTTGTTTGTAATAAGGTGGCAGTTTTCTTTCTTAGCAATCGCTATTAGTGTTTTAGGTCAGTCTTCAGAGGAATGCATGATGGAGATGACCTGAAACATCCTTGATTATGTTCAAACCCCATTTGTCAATGATGATGGCCTGCCACTCTGAGATTTTTTTGATACTCCCTCCCACCAGAATGGCGCATAGAGAAAGACTGATACTGCTGTTATTGTCTTCTGCCCCTGGATGATCTTCTATGAGAGTTTGACCTTTTTTTCCTGGCTTAGTTGTTGGGGAGTTCATAAGGCCACTGAGGGGACTAAACTCACTGTCTAAATTAATAGTAGTGGTCTCAATGCAGGAACTGAGACTTAAATAACTACTTTTTCCTCTTATAGACCTACAGCTTTGAGAGTTTTAGCCTCATTGTTCAAGCACTACATCTCATCATCTGTGTGTACTGAACAAGACTACCCCTCTAACAGGCAGGTTCACTATCTTAGGCTGGGCGTCTTACTGTAGAGACATCAAACACAGCCAAGGAGATCTTTTCTGTGAGATGCAAGGGCAGAATTCAGGAACTGCGAAGTTCACCAAATCCACAGAACAACTTATGACATGACTAGAGGACACATGCCTTCATGCGCCACTTATACGTTTTCCTGTGGTTTCCTTTGGGAGCTCATGATCAAACTTTTATAAAAGTTTAAACAGTGCTCAGCCATATTTTCCTAACAGAACTGATGAGCTAGCTGCTTTAATGGCCATAACAATAGTGCCAGAAATCTTTCTGCTAGTCGTACAAAGGTGTTTACTGCCCATGTTAGGGGGAACATATTTCAGGAGCGGATGTGTGCTTCATTTTACAGACGAAACAAATACTAAACCAGGTTTCAGTGCCTGGCATGAAGACATAGGGTTTCGAGCTCGTACTGTATATATTTTTAATAGCCTAGTAGTGAAAATCTTCATTTGAAAAATATCTCTTTTGCTAGCTCTGCAATCCCTCAATTCTAGGAAAGAAAAGGCCTGTACATGACATGCAACTAAGTGTCTCTATGATTATCAACACTAATCCTCTTAGAAGTGCTAATTATATATTGGGCTTGTTGCTCATTTGACCAGCACATCCATCTGGAAAGGTGGTAATGTCACACATACTGAAAGGGAGTAATGTCATCTCCTGGTGATGACATTTATAGCGAACAGGATTGTGACGTCGGTGTATAAGAGGTAGGCATGCTGTTGTCGGACGCATCACTAGAAATTCGTCAACGAGAAGGTGAGCTCTCCCTATTGTGCCACCGAGGAAATAACTTCAATAAATGCTTTTCAGGTGGCGAGGCAGGCAAGTGAAACTCTGAAATGAGCTATGCTAGGAGTTCTTGATGGTGGAGGAGTAGGTGTAATGGTCTTTCAAAAAGGACCTTCCTAACTGGTGACACTGGAGTACGAATTGGAACCGTTAAAGGTTTATGCAGAAGAATTAGAGGCTGCAGTGGTTCTTGAAGCAGATCCCTGGACACAGGTACTTCCTGCAAATTGCAGCATTGAGCTTCTGACACGCTTTCAGCGTTTTTAGATCGCGGTAGCCGTGCTTTTTAAAATAATTGCTTGTTGCCTTTTTAAAAGCGTTTTTGTATAGTTTATATATTTAGCGCTCACTCGCACTCTAATTTTGTCAATTCACCGCTACTTGGGCGGGTCACTTATTGCCACAGACTTCCTCAGCCATCTTGGCTGAGGCAGGGATACTTCACAGCGCCATTTCGGTGAGCGCTCCAGTCTTTAGGCGGGCTGAACACAGCCCTATTAAAACCTGCCACCGTTGACGGGCAGCAGTTTACGCGCAGCGGGCACGCCGGACTAAAGCCGGAGTCCAGCCAGAGTCCTGCCCGTCTGCGCTCGTACGCGCTTGAACGGGCTAGTACGGGATAGAGCTATGACTGTAACTTTTAACTCCTGTGTCCGTCCTCTTTCATTAGTGACCTACTCATATACTGGTGAGGTTTTAAAATCTTTACGCCCCAATCTACATCTTGACTGTGCCCCCTGCTCTCTCCCGATTCATAACTTCAAATGTAAGGGATGCAATTTCCATACTGGTAAAATGTCTAACTGTAAGGCTATGTGTCAGGTACGCACACGAGATAGGCGGACAAAAACTATTATAAATTCTCCTACCCGCTCCATACTTCGGGTTCTGGAGTATTAATTGTAGCTCTCTTTCAAAGCGCAAACAAAATATCTATGATTTTCTTATTGATGAGCAACCTGACGCTTTGTTTCTCACTGAGACTTGGCTTCATGAAAGCTCTGGCCCTGACATTGCCATGGCAATTCCCACCAATTATGTTATAGTAAGGTTGGACAGAACTTCCGGAAAAGGGGGAGGTATTGCGATAATTTTTAAATCTACTTATATTTGTAGGCTTGAACCCTTTCCCCTGTCCGGAAGTGAATCTGCGTCATTCAAATTAACAATTAATCCTCAGTTCACCTTATCGGGCCTTTTGGTCTATCGCCCCCCTGGCAATTCTCTCGCTTGGTTATCTTCATTTACTGAGATTATAGCTCCCCTACTCCTTAGGGCAGCAAATTTTACCATTCTTGGGTATCTCAATTTACATCTTGAAGATCCCTCGTGTACCACCAGCAAGCGTTTTCTATCGGATCTGGAGATTCTCAACCTTTCGTTGTGTAATTCTGGACCCACCCACTCTGCTGGACATCAACTGGATCCTATTCTCTCCAATCTTCCATTTGATTGTTCACAGAGTGCCCGCCCGCTGGAATGGTCCAATCATTTTGCTGTCCATTTCTCTTTATCCCATACTAAGAATCTGGCTATGAGTGGCTATGGTAAGGGCGAATTAATCCATCGGTGGAGTAAACTTTTTTTTTATTTTTTAAAATTTTTGAAAACCTTTATTGTGCATGAAAGAAGGACAAATACGGGCCTACAACCTTCCGGCCGGCCACAAAACTTTTAAAGCACCAGTGCAAACCTTACGGCGACACAGTAGTACCCCAACATTGTAGTCAAGCAGTAAAGTGTTACACATTAATAGCTGTAGTACCGTGTCCCAGAACCAGTGAAGGTTAATTTTAAAGTTTTTTACGCGATCATTGAATCAAATCGTACTGTCCAGAAGCGCAAGAGAAGAAGAAGCAAAAGGAAGGATCCATGCGGGAGGAGCATGACATTAGCTAAAATTCACTTCACGGGATATCGGCCCACCATTCAAGTCCCTCCCAGGCAGCATGGCAGCAATTTATAGAGCCAACTTGATGACCCTGCAAACGTCCCACCCGTCGCCTGTCACCACCCAACCTCTAGTAAACTAGACATGGACCCAGACAAAAGGAAAAAATCAACAATAGGAATAAAATAAGGCACCATAGAAATAATAACTAGAAGCTAACTACTAACCCCCCTCCCTACACGCATGCAGAGGATACGGCCTACCCCCCCCCAGCAGTGTGTCTGTCGCCCAATAAACCCGAAATATAGCAAGAAAGAAAGAAAGGAAAAAGAAAAAGAAAAAGGTACAACATCTAATATAGACAGTGAGAAAAGGAAACCCCAATCACCGACTCTCAAAGACAAATAGAACAGGAGGAGGATCAATTCTAGGCAATCCCGGTCCCCACCAGTCACAGATACATCTCCCACCCCAAGGTCAGAATAGCAAACAAGCCGTAAGGCAGATATAGGGGTGAGACGTCAATTAGCAGCGTTCGATGAAACTGGACATAAAAACAATCCCAAACCCGGACCAACCAGCCAAGAAGCAAATAATAAGGAAATCAGCCTAGCCCTGACCCGTACGTGGATAAACCCTCGGACATGCTCCCCGAAAGAGGCCCGCCCACTGTAGAACAAAGAAGCAACATGGCGAGAGAAAGAACGAAAGTGAAGTGAGATCACAAAATGGCCGTCGAAAGTCACCAGGAATTCCGTCGACTGTAGCATGGAGATCCGCCGAGGCATCAGGATAGTATGAGTTTTCAGGCAACAAAGTCAAAAAACACAACACAGGAGCCATCGATAGAACCGGTAATGCCGTAGATAGGTCCCAGGGCGCCCTCGATAGTAAGTCTAGCAACAATGTATCGCTCTCCATGAAAGGGGGAAACAAAGTATCCCGGGCGGAGTTGTCAGGTGGGTGGTATTGAACGCCAATAAGATCGGAAGCGGGCACAGGTGACCAGCAGGCAGGAGGGAGCGCTGTATCTTCGTGAGATGTGGGTGGAAACGAGTGGCAACTCTGCGGGATCAGCGCGGTACTCTCCCGCCGTAGCGCAGACGCCATGTCGTCCAGCTTGCCTCCCAATCTTCCGTAGCTATGGCACATATCCGCACGGAGGTCACCCAGGGCGGACCGAACGGTGTCAAGGGAAAGTGCGGGCTGTAGCCCCTGCCTCTCGCTTCCCTGGGTCTCTGGAAACTCGGACCCCACCTCAGGCGGGGCAGCACGGGTCACTGGCGGGATCGGGCGCTCTCCTCCACTACACAAATCTCCAAACAACGCCATTATGGCGAGGCTCCGGGGTAATGTCAGGATAGTCGAGGTACCAGAGTTTGCCCAGTCAATGGTGGAGGAACACTGTATACCGCGCCAGTGAGGCACACAATGCAGGTCAGGCGCCCCGTGGCAGACCCGGGTGGAGAGGCATGGGGCAGGCAATCCTGGTCAAACAAATATGGCCGAGCAAGCCTCTCCCCGTACCGTCTGCCGCCAACAAAGGAGCCGGTCCGGAGGGGTGCTGCAGCGTTGGAAACGCTCCCTTCTCCCCGCCCGCTTCAAGTTGCTTCAGGTGGCCTGTAACTGGGGGCGCATCGCGGGGATCTCACCAATGGTCCAGCAGCCGGCGCTGACCGAGCACTCCGGCCGTCAGCGGCTCTCCAGGGCACGGCAGAAAGGGATCGTGCAGGCGGGGTCCAGGGCTGCAGGCTGTTCCGCGGCTATCTCCGGCCGCCGGGCAGGTCGGGAGTCCGGGGAAACATCGCCGAGATCAGCGCGGCGCCGCACGCAATCTGCCACCAATTTGCATCAGGATCCGTTTCAGGATGTCGGTGCGGCGCTGGAAGGCTAGCGGAGCCGGGAGCCTACAGGTCTGCTCCGGTCGCCATCTTGGCTCCTCCCGGTGGGGTAAACTTGATATCACAAAGTTGAACCAACACCTTCGGACTACCCGCCCTGAAAATAGTGTTACCTCAGTTATGGATTTGAATACGGTCGTGTCCCATTGGCTTACCAATGCTGCTACTGCCCTCCTTCCTTTAACCTCGAATCAATCTAGGTCACATCGTTCCCCAGCCCCTTGGTTTTCTCCTGATTTGAAGGCCTTACGAACTGAATGCAAGGCTCTAGAAAGGAAAGGGAGGCACTCTTATTCGGACTCACAGAAGATTCTCTATAAAGAGGCCTTAAAGCGATATCATTCTCAATGTAGAAATGCAAAAGCTGCCTACACTGTGAACACTGACGCAAGCCCAGAATTGCCCTCGTACTCTTTTCTCCGTTGTTAAAAAACTGTCAGGAGTGGATACTGTGCCGACACCCCCAGCTTTGAACGAAGTTCAATGCAATTCCATTGCGGAATTTTTTATTGCCAAGGTCGAGCGCATATACGACTCTATGTTTACAACAAGGGGTGGTGAGGGACAGAGTCTCTGAATTAAGCAGAAAGCTCTCACCCAGTCAAGAGATCAGGGCTAGATCCAACACCGTTTTTTAGCTCACTGCACCATCCCAGTTTCAGAACCTGGCTGTATGCAAATTAGTCTGTTCCTGTCCCAGTGCATGATGGAAACAGGGCAAACCAAACTACAAAAGCCAATTCTTACACTGGGAAGGAAACAAGCTCCCGGGGACCGGTTTCTGGCATTACAGCCCTGTTCCCATGATGCACTGGGCCAGGGACAGACTGATTTGCATATAGCCAGGTTCTGAGCTGGGATGGGGCAGTGAGATAAATAACGGTGATGGATCTAGCCCTGATCTTTTGACTGGGTAAGAGTGGTCTGCTCAATTCAGACACTCTGTTCATCACCACCCCCATTTCTGAATCGTTTTTGGCCACTATAGGTGTGGCAGGGTATACTCAGACATGAGTCCCTTTCTCACTGCTCCATCAGGATTCAAGCAAGCCGGGCCGAAGACGGCTGAAATGCCAGAAACCGGTCCCCGGTAGCTTGTCTCCTTTCTGGTGAAGAATTGGCTTGGTAGTTTAGTCTGCCCTGTTCCCATGATGCACTGGGCCAGGGACAGACTGATTTGCATATAGCCAGGTTCTGAGCTGGGATGGGGCAGTGAGATAAATAACGGTGATGGATCTAGCCCTGATCTTTTGACTGGGTAAGAGTGGTCTGCTCAATTTAGACACTCTGTTCATCACCACCCCCATTTCTGAATCGTTTTTGGCCACTATAGGTGTGGCAGGGTATACTCAGACATGAGTCCCTTTCTCACTGCTCCATCAGGATTCAAGCAAGCCGGGCCGAAGACGGCTGAAATGCCAGAAACCGGTCCCCGGTAGCTTGTCTCCTTTCTGGTGAAGAATTGGCTTGGTAGTTTAGTCTGCCCTGTTCCCATGATGCACTGGGCCAGGGACAGACTGATTTGCATATAGCCAGGTTCTGAGCTGGGATGGGGCAGTGAGATAAATAACGGTGATGGATCTAGCCCTGATCTTTTGACTGGGTAAGAGTGGTCTGCTCAATTCAGACACTCTGTTCATCACCACCCCCATTTCTGAATCGTATACGGCTCTATGAGCGCTCCCTCGACTGTTAATGAACATCAGTCGGTACTGAAAGAAGGGACTGAACCACCACTCCCAATGGCGAAGGTTACTAATTGGCAGTTATTTGACGATGTTTCGTTCCTCACTTGTCTCAATAGTATAAGATTGGGCTCTCCTCGTGATCCTGTACCTGTTAAACTCTTAAAGTTACTGGATCTTGAACCCCGACGGGTTCTTATGAGACTCTTAAATGCATCTTTAACTGAGTCCCTTATGCCCCAGGATTGGAAGCATGCAATGGTTGTTCCTCTCCAAAAAAAGGCTGGAGTCGATATGTCCAACCTTGCAAATTTTCGCCCCATATCCTTACTACCTGTTCTCTCAAAAGTGTTTAAAAGACACGTTAACACTCAGCTGAACCATCTTGTGGAAAGTTCAGGATTCTTACACTCCTCCCAGTCTGGCTTTCGTGCGCACTACTCCACCGAGACGACCCTACTGGGGGTGACGGAGAGTTTGCGGCACGGTATCGATCGGGGGGAAACATCAGCACTCATCCTTTTGGATTTGAGCGCGGCGTTCGATACCGTGTCCCACTCCATTCTTTTGAGTTCTCTCCGGTCCCTGGGAGTGGATGGTCCTGCGCTAGCCTGGATTGCCTCCTTTTTAAGCGAGCGCACTTTCCAGGTTTTTTCTACAAAAGCCACATCTGACATCTGTTCATCGGCGTATGGTGTCCCGCAGGGGTCTATACTTAGCCCCCTATTGTTCAACATTTATGTTAGACCCCTAGCTACCATCGCGGAGGAAGCTTGGCTGACCATTTTTTCATACGCCGATGATACCCAAGTGGTTTTCTCCCTTTCCAGCAGTGAGAGTAACAATGTATCGACCCTGAAGTCCGGACTGTCCTGTATGGCTGAGTGGATGCAGAGGCATTTGCTCAAGCTAAACGATGACAAAACAGAAGTCGTTATTCTAGGGAAGCATAAAGATCTCTGGGGCCCACAACACTGGCCCAGTGATATGGGACCCCTTCCCCAGCCAACATATGTGGTTCGGAACCTCGGCTTCCTTATAGATGACAAACTCTCCATGAGGCAGCAGGCCACTAAGGTGGCCGCCATCTGCTTTGTCACCTTGCATTGGCTCCAGAAAATTCTATGGATGCTGCCCCATGCCACCAGCAGAACTGTAGTCCAGGCGTTAGTAACCTCTCGCCTGGACTATGGAAATGTCCTCTATCTTGGCGCAGACGTAGCAACCATCAATAAGCTTCAGGTTGTACAAAACTCGTCGGCCAGACTTCTTCTTAACATCCCGAGGAAATCATCGGCCTCTCAGGCTCTCCGAGATTTACACTGGCTCAGGATCTCCAGCCGTATAAAATTTAAAGCCCTGTGCTATCTTTTTCAAATCAAACAGGGCACGGCTCCTAAATATTTGCAGAGTCTTGTTCAACTTTACAAGCCAAGTCGCACATTAAGATCCTCCGCAAATTGCGACTTTGTTGTCCCAAGATTCAAACTTGCAAGGATGGAGGGTCGAGCCTTTTACCATCTCGGTCCCAAATATTGGAACGCGCTTCCAATTGCGCTGAAATCTGAAACCAACCTCTTCAGTTTCCGGAAAAAAATGAAAACTATGCTTTTTCAATAAAATATGAGTTGCTGCTATTGTCCTATGGTACTGCTGCATGTCCTTTTCTTCTTCAGTCTTTCCCTTGTGCCGGGAAACCCACTGTGGGTAGCTGTTGCGCATTACAAATTCAAATAAATAAAAAAAATCTCCAGCTGGAGAAAGTCTTGGAAAGGAACTCTTCAGCTTTTAAAGACTTCATTGGAGAAGGAGACAAGACCAGTCATCCAGTGAGAGATCATTAGACAACTGTCGATATTGAGACTCTCAATATCATTCTTCTCATGCTGATTGATGTAAACACTAAGTAATGAAAGGAGAGCTTTGACATCAAAGGTTTTGATACCAAATGTTCCAATGCCAAGTGCCTTGACAGTGACTGGGAATGTTTCCATAATTTCGATGACACCAGATTTGTATTAGATCACAAGTGTTTCTTATATTTCTCGGTGGATGAGAATCACATTGTGGGAGACCCTCCTCAATGTAAAAAAAAAGTCGGAATTGAGTCACAATCTTCAACGTCAATCAAAAGTCATGAGAATGGCAGGAACAGCCTGAATAACGTAGATGGTTATGTTTCCTATATTTCTCTCTGAATCACCATCCATATTAGTCTTACTGAGGAGAGGACTTGGGCATAGTGGAAGAGGAAGGTTGTGCAATTGTTCTTTGTCTCTTTTTCAGCGCGGAGGTCTTCTAACATGCCTATGAGGTGAATTTGCTCCCGGTCTTTAAAGGCACGGTCATTTTTTTGCAGAATTCACACTCTTTCAAATAATGTGAGGAGGACAAATAAAAACACACAAATCTTGTGGGTCATAAGTTGTTTTCTTCCTCCCTTGGAAGGGGAACTTCCCAAATAAAGAATGCACAGTAAAATAATTCCCCTTTCAAAGGTATAAAAAGAAGGTGGGAACGCTTCAAACATGTAAAAAATGTTGAACCGGAAAAAGAACTGAAGCTGTGTGGCAACTATCAGTGCAAGGAATGCTGGGATATGCAAACTACAGGCTCTATAAATGGCCATTGTGACTGCAATTAAAGATCCCAGATTTTACCTCCGCTAATCTACATCTGTTATATTGATCTGAAGTGTTCCGGATTCCCGCATGCAGGTGGGAATAGTCTACATTCATTTATTTTTGGTTTAATCTCTTTTATTGAATTTTAAAAAGAGGTGAGAGGTTGACAAAGCAGGACGAAATACAGTGCCATTCAGAAATGGGTACAGTGTGTAAAAAGTTGGCCAGCAGAATTATACCACAGAGTGTGCAGTAAAGTAATTCATGAAAAATAGGGTCACGTACGCTTGTTTGCGTGGGCGTCTCCTGACTTTTCATGTGGGGCCAAATGTAGGGTCCAGGTCGTATAATATTAGAAAAGATACAAGTGAGTTACAAAATCAACATCCAATGGGGACAATAAACAAAATAAATTGGCCCAAATTAAACCTCCCAGCCCTCTCCCGTTCTAACCAATCACCCATAAGAAAACAAGTTACTTACCAGTAACTTTGGTTCCCCAGTATTGGTAACTTTTATAGATTCACATGCTTTGTATCATTCCCCCGTCGTCTGAATGGGAGCCTCGGTAAATAAAAAATACCATAACAGTAAGTACAAAAGAGAAAACTAGGCCTAGGCCTCATCTTATTTTGAAGCTTGTCCACCTCTTTTTGTAAAAGAGACCAAGAATTCTGTAACAACCAATCAGAACAGCCTCACCCCTTAGAACCCTCCTGAGAGAGCCTCAGAGCCTCAGATTTTCGTGGCCGTTGTGCAACAGCCACTATCTCAGTAAAAAAAGGCCGAGCTTTCCCAGGGGAGGAGGGTGGGCGCATGGGAATCTATGAAAGTTACCAAAACTTGGGAACCAAAGTTACAGGTAAGTAACTTGTTTTCTTGCCCCAGTATTGGAACTTTCATAGATTCCCATGCTTTTTATCAGAGTAGCTAGCAGTAAGCCCTAAAAGCACATTTTGTTATAAGAATATCACCACCTTGCCACATAGATACTCACATTGGAAAACCAAATATATATATATATATATATATAAACTTGTTACATTAGCAAGAACTATCACATGTGATACAAAATGTGCAACACAGGAAGGAGGGATTGTAGGGAAAGCTCACCTCTCATTGAAAAAGATTCCTCAGGACTGCCTGTCTAACAGCTGCATCATTCTTCGTAGAAGAATCCAGGCAGTAGTGCTTCATGAAAGTATGCGAACTGCTCCACGTCGCTGCCCTGCAGATGTCCTTGATAGGGCCTCCTGAAAATAGAGCCACTGACGATGCCACTGATCTTGTAGAATGTGCACGGACTCTTCTTTCGAGCGGTTTGCCCACTTCTTGATGGCAGAACTGAATAGCACTGGAGATCCAGCGAGAAATGCTGTGTTTGGACAGCGGAAATCCCTTCCGCGGGGCACTGTAGGAAACGAACAGCTGTGAGGATTTCCTAAAAGGTTTTGTGCGCTCCAAATAGAACTTTGAACACCTCTGAACATCCAAAGAATGTAAGGACCTCTCTGCTGGAGTAGCAGGTCGCGAGAAAAAAAGACTTCAAAATCAACGGTTCATTCAGATGGAATTCAGACGGAACCTTCGGGATGAACTTTGGATTTGTCCGTAGGATCAGGACATCCCGCTTGAATTGTAGGAAGGGCTCCACGATTGTCAGTGCCTGGAGCTCGCTAATCCGTCTGGCCGATGTCAATGCCAAAAGAAGAGCTAGCTTCCAAGACAGGAATTTAAGGTCTGTTTTGTGAATGGGTTCAAATGGTGCTCTCATTAGCTGAGCCAAGACCAAATTAAGTTGCCAGACTGGTGGAGGAGGACGGACTGGAGAAAAAACCCTGAACCGGCCTTTCAAGAACTGCTTGACAATCCTAGCGGACCAAAGCGAAGGACCTGAAGACGTCCCTCTGAACCTCGAGATGGCTGCCAGATGAACTTTAACAGAAGAATGAGCCAATCCAGATTTAGCCAGCGATAGGATATATGGCAAAATCTGATGTGGAGCTGAAGTGTAAGGGTGAAGATGTTGTTTCTGACATCAAAGGCAGAACCTTTTCCATTTTGCCCTATAAGTTCTGTTCGTACTTGGAGCTCGAGCTTGAGACAAGATGTCCCTACACTCCTTAGTGAGGTTCAAATTCTGAAATTCCCTGTACTCAGGAGCCACGCTGTCAAGTGAAGCGAGCTCGGGTCCGGATGGAATACTTGACCCTGAGACCTCGTCAACGGAGAAGGAACTGGTTGTAGGCGAATTGGATGGTCCTGAGAAAGCAGGAGGAGTTCTGTGTACCAGAACTGTCGGGGCCACGCCGGTGCAATCAAGATCATTCTGCACGGCTCCACCTTGGCTTTCCTGAACAACCTCGGGATTAGTGGTATCGGAGGAAAAGCGTAAACGAATGCGCCATACCAGGCAATCGAAAGCGCGTTCCCCAAGGACCCCGGATGGTGATCCCTGCTTGCATAGAATCGGCATTTGGTGTTCTCCGGGGTTGCAAACAGGTCTATGGTCGGGGTCCCCCAGACCGAGAACACCTCCTCCAGAATGGTTTGGTCTAACTCCCATTCGTGACTGATCGATTTCTGACGACTCAGCGCATCCACTGTTATATTGGGGGAACCTGCAAGATGTTCTGCTGTCTGAGCAATATTGTGAAGAATCGCCCAATCCCAAATCAGCTGACCTTCTCTGGAGAGGATCTGGGATCTCGTCCCGCCCTGCTTGTTGATATAGTGCATGGCCGTTGTGTTGTTTGTCTGGACCAGCACTGAACAATTCTGAATTCGTGGCAAAAAAGCCTGCAAGGCTAATCGAATGGCTTTGAGTTCTAACAGGTTGATGTGGCACTTGCGTTGAACTGGATCCCAGTGACCGCTCACGTGAAGTTCTTGGAGCACCGCTCCCCAGCCTTCTAATGAGGCATATGTGGTGAGACCCATGGGGGACGGAGGAAGCGTGAATGTTAATCCTTTTGCGATGTTGTCTTTCACCAACCACCAGCCGCATGCTCTTTTCATTGCTGGAGTTACCGTAATCCTGTCGTCGAAAGAGCCCTCCGCCTGGCACCATTGTTTGTCGAGCTGCTCTTGCAGTGGATGCATTCGCAGCCTGCAATGTGGAATCAATGGTATGCAGGATGAGATTGATCCGAGCAGGGACTTGTAGAGCCGCACTGACAGGAATGTCCTCTTTAGCAAGAGGCTAGCCGATAGCATCAATTTGTTTTGACGTTCCTCCGTTGGGTAAGTTTTGCAGCGTTTCGTGCCCAGAATGGATCCCAGAAACTTTGCTGACCTGGATGGTTGAAGAACCAATTTGTCCTTGTTGAGCCGAAGGCCCAGGTGGTTGAACAGTTGAATGCAGGTCGTAATGGCTTTGGACATTCCCTGGAAAGATGGAGCCTTGACCAGCCAGTCGTGCAGGTAGGGAAAAACTTCCAGAGATTGTTTCCTGAGGAATGCTGCCACTGGAGCCAACACCTTTGTAAATATCCTTGGTGCAGACCGGAGACCAAAAGGAAGTACTTTGAACTGAAAATGGCTCTTCCCTACTGTGAAGCGCAAGTATTGCCTGTGAGCTGGATGGATCGGCACATGGAAATAAGCATCCTCTAAATCCAGAGTCGCCATTTAGTCTCCTGGATTTAGCAGATGAAGAATATGCTGGAGAGTGACCATCCTGAAGGATAGCTTGATGAGATAGGTGTTGAGCTCCCGTAGATCTAATATGGGGCGCCTTTTTTCTGTTTTTTTGCGAACCAGGAAGAACCTGGAATAAAACCTTTTCCCCCTTTGTAAGAGAGGTACAGGTTCTATTGCCCCCTTGAGGAAAAGCTGGTGGGCTTCAAGACGTAGCAGTCCCAGATGTTTGGACTTGTTGGCGCCTGGAGCTCTGTTTGGAGAAAGATGTTGAAATTCCAACGTGTGGCCACTCGGAACGATATTCAAGACCCACTGGTCTGATGTAATGCCCTTCCAACTGCTTAGACAATGAGAAATCCTGCCCCCCACTGATGTCATCGGAGGGGTAGGAACAGCAGAAAGAGCCGTGAGGCCGCTATTGACGTTTGGAGTTATCCCGTCCTTGACAATTTTGACGCCCTCTCTGTGATTGGCAAAAGAAAGACGCCGACTGGCCTTGGCTTTGATTGAAGTATTGGACTGGGAGGATTGCGAATATAATGAGTACCGCTGCTGGTTGCCACCTCTGTATGAGGAAAAACCTCTCCCTCTCGCACCTTTGAATGGAACTTTGCGGTAGTTCAATGACCCCAAGGACTTCGCCGTGTCCGTGTCCTTTTTGATGCCTTGAAGGGCCTCATCCACATGCTTTCCGAAAAGCATGTCCCCATCGTATGGCAAGTCTAAAATTTTGTTCTGGACCTCCTGGCGAAACCAGGTTGCCCGCAGCCAGCCCTGGCGCCTTAACACAGCTGAACCCGCCAGGGCATGAAAAGCAGTAGTCGCTATGTCCATAGCACAATCTATCACCTCCGAAGAGAAACGCTCTCCTTCCATCAGAACCTTCCTGGCCTCATCTTTCGCTGCCTCTGGAAGCTGATCCACAAACGGGGATAAATCGCACCACATCTGGCGATCATACCTGCTCAAGATGGCAAGAGCATTAGAAGCTTGAACTAGTAGGCTGGCCATGGTAGAGAATCTTTTGCCCACATTGTCCAGCCGTCTCCCCTCTTTGTCTGACGGTGTTGTAAGTGGTGTTGATGGGTTTTTAGACTTGCTTTGTGCAGCTTGGGAAAAGACGGAATCCGGTTTTGGTTGTCCAATTAAGCAAGCTGGACTGCCCTCTGGCGCTTTATACTTCTTCTCCAGCCGGGGAAGAACAGGGATGACTGTTGCAGGATATTGCATGACCTTAATACCTTCTGACCATACATGCTCTATTATTGGGATTGACCGAACAGACCCTCTGTAAGGTTCCTTAAAGTCATAAAGGAAGCAGTCTGTCTGAACAGAAGTAATCAGCAGGCCAAATCTCTTAGACGCCCTTTCCATAAGGTTATGGAAACCTCCAATGTCAACTGGAGGGGAGGTAGCAGTATCCGGCACTGGCGCATCCGGATCCTGAAGGTCATCATCATCATAACCTTTATCTGGATCATGAGAAGGATCTTTTCTGAAGATTTTCATCAGAGGAGACAGTCATCTTGAACGGTCACCACCTCTTGGTAACTCTCTCTGGGTTCTGGTTCCGCAACTCGTGAAACTACAGGTGTCACTGCCACCGCAGGAGCAGTCGGAATAGGCGGAGAAAGAGGATGCTCCTGTTGTACTGCAGGTTGCGATGGAAACCTATTCCTATAATCCTGCAACATTAACTGCAAATCCGTAATTAAAGAAGACGGCATTGCCACCATCTCCTGACGTACGTTCTGTGGAGGCCTGTCTTGCTGTACATATTGGCGTCCTGTATCATAATATTCCTCAGAATCTGTATCCTGGCACTTTACTTGTAAGTCCGATGGGCTGCAGGCATCCCCATAAGGACCATCATCACCTTCGTCATCAGACTCCTCATCGAATAACAGAGTGGTAGGCAAAGTTGTTACTCGTCTAGGAGAGGTCATCTCAGGGGTTATTTGTTGCCTTTTTAAGGAAATGCGAAGTTTTTGGATCGTCGACGACCTCGTCGACGACCTCGTCGACGAACTCGTCGTTGCCGGACTCGTCGGCGTAATCGTCGACGACCGGACAGTCGACGGAGGAATGGATCTCGTCGATGGAGTTTTCGTCGTCGCCGGTGGATTGATAGTCGACGAGCTTGTCGTCATCACCATGAAAGCTGCTGTCGTCGACGTCGTCCTTGTCGCCGCTGTCGACACTACCTTCGTTGTCCTAATCGTCGACGTCGAGAATGTAGACACCATCGTCGACAAGCAGGAAACAGGCACTTTAAACGTCGACGACGCCACCGTCGACGGAACCGTCGACGGAGCTATACGAGAACTATGGTTTTTCTTTGAAGCTGTCGTCGAGGTACCTGCTGATTTCGTCGTCGACGGATGTGGTTTTTTGTCAGGCTTTCCTTCCTGAGAGACAGTAGAAGGTTTCTTGCTTTCCTTCTCCTTCTGAAATGGCAGAGAAGTAACAGAAACGTCTTTTTTCACCCTATTTGCTGTGTCTGATTCCGCAGCCTGTCCCAGCCTCTCCTTTTCACCTCGGTGAGGAGATTTAATGGGACTAACCTTTTCAGACCTATCAGAGGTCTTTTGTAAGGATTTGACAGGTGGCTCAGTAGAAGTAGAAGGGGATGACCTACCCCTCTTTCTGGATCTTCTGGAGGACGCAGCTGATGAAGAGTCCTCATCGTCAGATGAAATAACTTCTTTACGTGATTTCATCTTTTGCAGCCAAGTTAACAGGCGGCCCTCCCTGTCTCTCAAGGTCTTCGTCGAGAAAGTCCTACAGATCTTACAATCTGTGGCCTTGTGGTCCGGGTACAAGCAGTAGATACAGTCATCATGCTTGTCCTCCACAAACAGCCTCTTTTTTGAACAAGTAGCACAAGCTCTAAATAGTGCCTTCTTCTCCTTGTCAGACATTGTAAATTTGAAGAAAAGTAAAAGAATCCAAGTTGAAGAAAAAATCTGAGCAGAGCTCAGTGGAGACTCCCTAGCACAACGTGTTGTTGGAGAAAAATCTGAGGCTCTGAGGCTCTCTCAGGAGGGTTCTAAGGGGTGAGGCTGTTCTGATTGGTTGTTACAGAATTCTTGGTCTCTTTTACAAAAAGAGGTGGACAAGCTACAAAATGAGATGAGGCCTAGACCTAGTTTTCTCTTTTATACTTACTGCTATGGTATTTTTTATTTACAGAGGCTCCCACCCCGACAAAGCATGGGAATCTATGAAAGTTCCAATACTGGGGCAATAGTCAATAGTACCTGTGGTGCCAAAAATTCGACCCAGCAAATCCTTAGTTGAGGTGCGGGGTGAGCATTGAAATACACATCAGTGCCTCGTGTGCTTGTTGTGACCTAAGTTGTCAGGTCCTTGCATCCACCTTGTCCTCTCCCGCAGGAATTATTCGACCTTCATGACTTCCATGAAGATCCTACGATGCAGGATCCCATTTATGAAGCGGACCAAAATAACTTATTGCAAAGTATACCTGGGAGTTTGATTCACCAAGCAAGGTTCGCCAATACTGCTTCTTCCTTTTAAAAGATGGAATTATTGACACAGTACGGCATATTCAGGTGGGTTTACAGAAACTGTGTAAGAGAAATCACTTATACAGGGCAGAATACCAAACAGGGAGAAGGGGAGCTTGCTTCAAACTGTACTACTAGCCCCGCTTTTAATAGTAGTTTTGAATGATAATGTTCAGCAAATGTTCCTGGGCCATGGTAACTTCCATTTCGAAATATTGTCAATTGCTCTCATCCAAAGCATAGTAATATTGAGTTACTACACACCTCACAATTTTATGGCCAAAAGGACAGAGCAGGATTCTCCTCAAAAGTTTTTATAAGGAACCTGAACTTTGTCCTAAAGGTCCTCTGTTGATGAATAGTACAGCACATATTATGCAGGCTTCCCACATTAGCTCGAAAAAAAAAAAAGATGGAAGGGAACTCGAGAGCTAGCCACGCCATCTGGAGTTCGTTTTGGAGGGAGCCAGACTACCTTCCTTTAATTTCCAAGAGTAAAGGTAATGTAATGTAATGTAAATAGTATTTATATAGCCTACTGTCACCCAAAGGGTATCCTGGCGCTGCGAGTTACCAAGATGTCAAAGTGCTAGAAAGATGTCAAAAGTGCTGGGAAAAAAGGAGCAGGAAAAGAGACAAACTAGCAAATGCAGAGAGAGAAATAAGAAAGAAAAAAAATGTATGAAGAGAATACTGTCCTGACAGTGTCTTTTTGGGTTATTCCTCTCTAGGGAACAGCCACGTTTTCAGTTGCGTCCTAAATTGAAGTAGATCCTGAATTTGTCTGATATTAAGGGGGGAGATCATTTCACAGCGGTGAGGCTGCAGAGCTAAGAGGTGCTACGACTTTATAGAGGAAAGGTATAGCAGGAGGACAATTTCTCTGGCAAAATAGCTTAATCACTGAAACAGCCAGTAAGAAGGGATAGCAGGGAGAAACACACAAAAAATGCTACAGCAGATCCTGACAACTGGTAGAGTTGGGCAACTTGTAACAATGCTACGCAGGGCCCAAATAGCACAGACAAAAGGAAATGCGAAAGGTCTAAAGAAAGAATGGTTGCAGCATCTTCCAAGGAACATAGATAACACTGATTGGGTGATGATACTCCGGTAAATGCTAAAACTAAAAAACACAGTCCCTGTGCACACACAAGTAAATATACATATAGTAAGTACAATTTCAGAACATTTCCAATTGGTAAGAAGTAAAATGAAGGGTGAAGCCTTGTAGGTCTTGATGCTTTAATACTTGAAACAAGACAACGCCAGCCGCCACGTGTTTCGTCTGAGTACAAATAAACTCGGACTCTTCAGGGCTTACTTCCAATGGAAGCAAGTGGAACAATCCCTGAACCGGTGATAATTCGTAGAGTTTTGGTTCAAACTGGTGCCAATCCCATAATGGTCTGTGAATCTGTTAGTCTGCCTCACGACTATTTCGGCGTTCTCGTATGATGGCGGAAATTGCTGCATTGAACCGAAACTCTACGAATTTTGATACACACACCGTACATCGGGAAGATACCTTTTATTTAGTCTGCCTCTAAGAGTAACAGTACGGCTACATTGCATTCAGCCCGAAATATAAGGGTTAATTTTCTACGCACAGAACAGACTCCGCTTGATCGTCAACTATGCGATTTTTCTGAAAACTATTTGAGAAATGATCAACACCCGAACCGGGTTGGAATTATCACCGGTTCAGGGATTGTTCCACTTGCTTCCATTGGAAGTAAGCCCTGAAGAGTCCGAGTTTATTTGTACTCAGACGAAACACGTGTCGGCTGGCGTTGTCTTGTTTCAAGTATTAAAGCATCAAGACCTACAAGGCTTCACCCTTCATTTTACTTCTTACCAATTGGAAATGTTCTGAAATTGTACTTGCTATATGTATATTTACTTGTGTGTGCACAGGGACTGTTTTGTAATTACGGTTGTTGTTCTGTACAACAGCTCTCGAGGGGTGGTTAGGGTCACCCCTCCCCTTGTAGCACCAATTAGTCAAACAACTTACCACATAGACAGGTACTCAGCTGAGCGCAATTAATCCGTCGCACGTAGAACCCTTTTCCTTTGGTAGTTGCAAATGCTAAAACTATCCAGAAACGTATGGTTCAAACTACTACAGTTCAATATACCCCATGCATTCCTTCTAAGATCTTCAAGATGCCAACTGCAGAACGTCTGTGTTGCAGAACTGAGGAAGGGGACACTTGCCAATGTGCTGTGGAGCAGGCCAGGGATAAATAAGTATTGGGCAGTAGTCAACAGAATGGTAGAAATCACAGGCAGGGGAAATCTGCTCAGTAATGAAACCTGCTTATTAAATTTGATGGCCCACTCCCAGAAGAAAATCAATAGTAAATTCCTAGGCCTGGCATTTCTGTTGGCCAAAAGCAGCATAGCCATTCAATGGAATGCGGCAAAAAGGCATGCAACTGAAAGGAGCAGAGCAGACAACTGAAAGGAGGAGGGTGGAGGTGATCAGATGGGCAGGGCTGAAGTCGGAGGCTCTCCATGTGGAGGTATGGAAGGGTGTCACTAGCATGAAGCAAGCAAGGGCATAGGATGCCCTGCGCTTAAAGTGATGAAAGTTGGATAAGAAAAGAAAAACAGAATGACATAACACTGTCAGGACTAGATGAGGGCCATCTAGCCTAGTGAAATAGCGTTTGGGAGAGCCCACTAAAAGGAATTACTTCTGGGTGATCACCTGGGACACTATAGACACACAGACCATGGACCAAACTTAAAATAAACGAGAGAAACAGATTGCCCATGCTTGCTTTTGTTCTTGTCTTTTTTAGATGCCATTATAGTTGGCATTTGGTAACCAACTTCAACCTGACGAGCCCCACACTTTAATTGGCAGCTCACTACATCTTTGGGTAAGCCTGTAAGCTTTGAGAATGCACCTCATCTAAAAGATATTGGAATGCAGATGAGACAAAGATAGCAATATTTGTAAACAGTGTTGAGTGGAAGAAGAATGTTGGGAGGAGATCCTAACTAATGGGACCATGAATGTACTTTTGGTTTTCTTTAAATTCACTGAAAAGAAAGCTTCTCAATTGGAGGTTAGTGGAAAATGTGAGTGGGGGAGTGGGTATATCCTCATAACAATCCTTTCTCTTCCACTGGGAAAATAATTGTGATTCTGAGGGTATAATAGCTTTAAGTCATATTGACTAACGTATATACGGAGGAAAATGTTAACTCCTGACCTTGTTACATGTGAATGCCACTCAAAACTGGATACTCTAATAGGTCGTTATAATGTTATTAAATAGTTTTTATCATAAAACTGCCCATAAATGCCCCCTATACCATATATTAAACCCAGCTTTTTAGTCTAGAAGTCACTCCTGTGTTGATTTTATAGCTATGTCAAAATACCATTGGACTGTAAAATGTCTCTGTATCTATTACACCTTTCTGGTTGATATAAAAGATGAATCTGCCTCCGTGTCAAAGGAATATCTTTGGCAGATAGATTTTATTCCATTTTCATGCAGTTGAATACACATAGTGCTACTTACCCCTTTTGAAGTGTATAAGCACATTAGAATATGGGTAACATGCTGCACAAGGGGTTGAGGGGTGCTGAGTAGGAAGAGCGTTGAATTGCAGAATGGCCTGTGTGAAAAGTATGTCGGTGTAGTGGGTGAGTGACAAGAGTAGTGCTCTTATACTGTTACGGGTCCCTGCATCTCGATGTGTGATGAGGGGAGGATCAGTCCGGGTTAGACCATTAGCACTTTACATTATTTTTTTGTCTGGATTCAAGGGCCCCGATACAGCCTTCCCAGTAGCAACCGAAGAGAAGCCAGTGGCCTGTACTCATTGCAGATAAACATGCCATATGATCTACATAGTGCCCACCAGGAGTGAGCAGCCAATAAGCATGCATTGAAAAAAGGAAGGCTTAGTATATAACCTAAAAAGTCCACCAATGAGATGTAGAAAAGAAGCCTACAGGAAGGTAATGGTTAGAGGCTTCCAGGGTAACTTTTCTATAGGCTCCACCCATAAGCCAATCATCCTTCACTTGCCTATTGTTAAATGTGTGCTATTGCCCGGCTCAATGAAAAATAAATGCATTCACAGTAACTGCATTTAGTACTGTATTTAAAATTATTATTAAAGACAGTTTAGGTAAACTTCAATATACCATAGTCCTCAAAGTCCAAAAAACTAAAGATCTTGATAAGAGCATGATTTACCGCTTACCTTCTGACCCTTCACTCAGTTTGCTCCGCTTACTTCTACGGACATGTTTGCTCACTTCTAGATGTGCTTCTACCTCAGAACCAAGACGATTCAGCAATGCCAACTGTAAGAACAAAGACAAAAGGTTTAATTTTGCAGAAAGGGGATTATGGAGAAAATGGACAAAACAGCAAGGGAACGTTAAAATTACAAGATGTTTGTAAAGCTTCTGACTGGGAAAAGCAAATTTAAATTACATGTAGCCTCATATACGAAACTAGTTTGTGGTGAACCTAAACCTTGTGGTTTGCAGAATCACAAGATTTGCCACCACAAAATGTTTTTTTTAAATGTGCCAAATCGTTTTGAGTCAGAAATCCCTTTCTGAATTGCAAAAGGGGTTTTGAGACTCATTAGGATAGGGCCTCAAATTGGCATCCCCTCCTATCTGCAATTCGTAATGAGATGAATCAAGCAATTCCCTTCACAACTGTGGTCGCAAACCATTGAGGGCCTTATTATTAGTGTATAGTCCGAGGACAGCCAGACTCGTGGTAGCAGTCCGACCATTGCTGCACCAGCGGTCCGATTGCCCCATTACGATATGGGAGGTCAGACCGCCATGGGACTGTCAATATCGCCAGGTAACCGCCTTTCCCTGGCGGCGGCTTGGTGGTCTTAAGGGAGCAATACACTTGGCAGGACTGCCACAGTCCCGCCAAACATATAATGTGTTTTTCCGCACTGCCATGAAAACCGTGGCAGGGAGGAAACAAAGGTGGACCTAAAGGGCTCCCTGGTGCCTCACGCCACGTGGATGCACACAGGGGGCAAAGTATGTGCTCCCCTGTGTGCATGCAAACTAGTTCCTGCACGGCATGGACTTTATAGTACATGCCATGCAGGAACCTTGTGAGGTGTTCTTATTGCGGTGCCTACATATAATTGACTAGACATCTATTAAAACCATAATAAAAAAACTATGACGTGTTTGGGCTCGTGATCTCGACTCGACGACTCTCCAAGCAAACGATCTCCACGAAACTGCCGCAAACAATCCGAACAATGACGCCTCAACTCAACCAGGCTGTGGGGAAACCGGTCTTAAATCAAATCTTAGCAGCAAGGCTGTCCCTGCTCCCCATAAGAGAACTGTATCAATCCTGGAAGTCCCTTGGATGCATCATAGAGTGCAGACTGAGCAAATACAAAAGAGGATCATTAGCCCACATACTTCTATGCTGCCCGGCATTGCGACAGACCCGTTAAACACTTCCCATGCCAATTTTTCTCCAAAAGGGCCCTCGCACAGCCAACAAAGCCGCTCGCTTACTGTACACCTTGGACACTGTGGCAGACATGGCTATGTTAGGGAAATTTGTACAGCACACCCACACCCTTCTAAAAGACAAAACGGCTGTAGCAGGAAGCGATCAATCGCTAGACGAACACCCTTCTAAAAGACAAAACGGCTGTAGCAGGAAGCGATCAATCGCTAGACGAGCCTTATGCTCCATAATGGCCCAACATCAGTATTATGACCTAATGCCGGCAAGAACCAACGCCATCATGGGCGCTCGACTCCACACAGCCCACATATTGTTCCACGGACATGTTAATAAAAAACTACAGTCACCTTTCACATGGTATATGTGACCTTTCAAAAGCACTGGCACTTAATTGCAGACCTCAAATCAAATACTTGCAAAACTTTTACTGTCGTCCTGCTTCAATTTTGTCACAAAAAAACACCTTAGCCAGCAACAAGTCGCTGGGAAGAGAGACAATTTATCATATATTTCAAATTGAAGGTGTTACGAAGCACTCTGGAATTTAAGACCAATTTTAAATGTGATCATTTGAACTACTTTTTACTGTAATGATTTTAAGTAGTCACGCAATACATTATTATTCATTGATTCCATTGTGGTGCCTTTTTGTTCGATGTTAATGCTTTATATACTTCAATTCCACACAATTTAGGATTGGAAGCAGTGACATCGCACCTAATGTTGACGGATATGAAAGAAGATTTGAAAACATTCATCATGAATCTATTACACTTTACGCTTTACCTTAGTTATTTTACATGGAACAATCAATTTTTCATTCAATCATCTGGAACATCGAGGGAAAATTGTGCGGCTACCGCATACGCTAACATTTTCATGTATCAATTTGAGCTCGACAATATTTTGAACAATCATGAATGATCAAACAACCTTCTTCTGAACAAAAGGTATATAGATGACATTTTCATCTTATGGAAAGGGTCAGACAAAAGATTTCAAGATTTGATACAGGCTATATGGAAATTAAATCAAGTAAACGACAGAATTGGGTTCACACATACTTTACACAGAGAACAAATACATTTTCTGGATGTCATGATACAGAACGTAAATGGGAAATTGGAAACCAGAGTATATACCAAAAGTACCGATAGGAATAATCTATTACACTTTCAAAGCTTTCATCAATACTCACTCAAGAAACACCTTCCATATTCTCAACTATTAAGACTGAAAGGAATTTCATTGACCGAGGAATCATTCAATGAGAGCATGCAAATGACCCTGACCAAATTTGAAGAGCGAGGGTATCCAAAGGGTATCCTAGAAGAAGCAGCTTTGAAAGCACAAAAATTGAACCGCATGACCTTACTAACACCACAAACCAAATCAAAAGATGAGCAAAGGATGGTATTCATTTCGAAATACTCCACACACAGTCACCAAATCAAAAGGATAATCCTTAAACACTGGTCGCTATTAACCATGGAGGACGATTTCAATGGAATATACTCCTTGCCACCTAGGTTCGCATATCAACGCACAAGAAATATCAAGGAATTATTGAATCACAAAGAAGACAAGATACCATCTACGTACAAAGGAACTTTACCTTTTATGATTGCATTACAGTTCCCACAATTGTGGCGTGGTAAAGAGTTCCAACATCCCAGTCGAGGAACCACAATAAAATTAAAAGTCACGGCCACATGTGACAGTCGCAACCTAATCTATATGATTAAATGCCCATGTGGCTTAGCTTATGTTGGCAAAACGCAGCGAAAAATCAAAATCACATTAACTGAACAAAAGAGTAACATTCGCACTAGAAGCGCAAAATCACCATTGGCGGCTCATTTTAATGCTCACAATCATACTCCGAGCCAACTTCGATTTTTAGTTTTGGAACAACCACAGATTCTTCCTGGAAGAGACAATACCCAGCATTTACTGCGCCGTGAAGTATTCTGGATTAACTTTTTATGTACTGCCCATCCAAAAGGATTAAATGACCGTATAGACTTTAATTGTTTTCTGTAAACATCATTTACATTTTGGGCACTGATCATGAATGAAACTGTTAACCATTTTGCTTTTCGAGAATAAAGAGAAACAGCAAATGACATAAGTTGTGCGGTAGAATATTTGAAATATTCATTTTCATGTACTTTTATTTTAGGCAATCATTTAAATGTACACATCCGTATGTACCTTCATGTGAAGATGAGTTGATTATCACTTTGACATGTACAATGGAAGTTACAGCATAGGTTTTACATTCACCAGTTGGTCGACACTAAATTTCACCCATAGTACAAAACACTCGGTACTTTATTTGATATCTTGAGTTCTAATTTTATTTTTATTTTTTTCACATTTAAAGCTTAGAAACCGCACTTTGTTTTACGGTGGCGATCGGCATTCCCCAATCATCCGCCTTTCGAGTACTTTGTTTAGTCTTATTGTAGTCCCGATCGCATCGGAACTACCAATCTCTCATTGGAGCGTCTGAAATCACGTGGGCGCTTCTTGCGCCGGTTTTCCGTATTTGTTCCACCCACACATCTTTGAATACTTGCGGGAGTATCGGCAACAGACCGCCAGAAGCTTGTTCGCGTTTACCTTTCGATAAGTCCGCGTTTTTCATGTACGGATTTGACCACCCGAGGAAAGACAGGTTCTCGGTGACGGTATTTGTTCCCGTTTTTTCACAGACCTTTAAGACTCATTCAGAACGTGCATTTTCAAGATCATACAGCAACAAGCTTTTCGTAGGTGATCTTTACTTTTTTCACCCTTGGCACATTGAAACACACAGTATTCACAAACCATTTATAATCTTCACTTTATTATTATTTTTTGGTTATCGTGTTTTAGACAAATCTACATTATTTCATGGAAGTTGGAGAACGTGCTCCACACGCATTGAGAAATTTTAGGTATGTTCTCACATTTCTTGACTGGTAGACGTTGGGTTTGCCTATTTTGTATGACATAAAGTGGTGTCTGCACGACACGCATTCACTTTTTCGTACCTTCCGTTTTTGACACTCTTGTTTTATGCACGTCACACAAATACACACCAGCACACTGTAGTGATTTTCGACTGTTTGACACTTTAATTAGACCATCTGGGATATAAGGCCATTTATTGTTTAAACACTTTATTACTTCTGTTTGTTTACAAACAAGATTTGAGGACACTGGATGTTTATTATGTTGTGTACATTCTTCCTAACAGTAAAGGAATCCCCTGAAGAAGGGCATCCTACCCGAAATGCATTGGGCAAGAATAATATTGTTCTGTTGACTCTTCTGATGTGAACGTAACATCATGATTATTTGAAAAAAGATAAGAATCAAATGAATGAAAACAAATGAATTCAAAATAAACAACTTTATTGGAAGACTGTAACAAAACGGCTCATGAAGTGTTTTTCCCAAAAACATTAATTACGGAGTGCATTTGGGGACGTTGCTCACAGTCTGATCAACGCTATTAACTTCACGCCTTTTTCAAAGTCACCACCGCCTTTGAAGAGGCACTGCCACGGGACCGCCATGCCACCTGCCCGCCAAACTACTTTTTTGTTTTTTTAAAAACTTTACTTTTGTTGCAGACAATGATAGCATATAACATTTGCGCCAACAGTCCCAAGAAAGCAACGACATTATCAAAGATCATACGTCTGTATACACGGCCCATCAGCCCACAACCCGAAGGCCGGGCGGCGGTAGCTGGTAGCATGCAAGCCAGGTCATGAACCTAGCCCTGTGACTGCACGGCAGGATATTCTGATCTGCTTTTTCGTTTTTCTTTAATACAGGTTACCCCCCAACTCCCCATAGGAACCCCTCCCCCCCAAAACTACGGCATTCATGACTAGAGCATGTGTACACAGGTCGTTCACCTCATTATGGCACTCCTATCGGCAGATATAGCAGCGGTCATTACGTAAATTAGGAATGACGCCTTGAGATACAAAACACAATACCTCCCAGTTGTAACCTACAGGTGCGTGTGCGGTCAGGCACTCCCCCAGCTCACCATTCTCCCTCACCCTCCCCAGCCAAACTACTTTTAAGTTGTTATCTGGGGGACTGGTGCCAGTAAGTCTCGGTGTTGTGGCAGCATGGCAGCCGGACTGCTCTGCCGAAACTCGTAATCGGGCCCTGAATAATTACTGACACTTCAAAGGATGCAGTAACATATTTACAAAGGTAAAGCTGCAGTCTTGGACAGTTTCACTTTGGGAATTATGTCAGGCAGCCACTGAGGGGTTGGAGAGCTCTCCAAGGGATCAGTGAAAACTCCTATGATGTCTTCCCAAACTGGATTTTTTTTTTAAAGCAGCACTAGATTCTTTAACTAACTACAGCTGCTTTAAAAACAAACTGTTTCCTATTGGGAATGTGAGGGACGGTGGTCTGTTGTTGCCTGCGGGCACCTTCCCTGTGTTCATAGCCAATCACAGATGGTTGCAACTAGTGACATGCTTAATTAATATTCATCTGCAAACCCGTGACTGGACATTTAGCCGTGTGATATAGTAGTAAATAGGCCACATTACAAAATGAAAGTTAAGTCACAAAAGGAAGTTCCTCCTATCATCCCAAGACCTAAACCACAAAAGGAAGTTCTTTCTATCGGCCCAAGACCTATTATATACCTGGAGGCTGCTGAAAGTAAGGAAAGTTTATTACTTGTAATCCTAGCTCTCTGTAATCGATTAATATCTCAGTCCACGTGCAACATCACCGAAACACTTTTTATGGAATATGTTTTATTTTCTAAATACATCTTAGTAGCTAAATGAGTTACACAGACCACTTTACTAAAACATCACTGATTTTACCATTCTTTAAAACAAGAGATAAAGGAAATGTAGGCTTTAAATGGCCTGTAAACACACAGAGACTTGCATATATATTAACACTCTCCCCAACACGGATAATTGCACTTTAAGAATTAAAGAAGGTGGCTGCTTTTCTGTTGTGATGTTCAGGGTCATACAACAAGTTACTTTTACACACTAATACAGTGAAAGGCTTTTGACACCATTAGAGTTTCCAACCATACTTTTGGAACAAAGGAAAAAAGAAGGGTTGCTTATGAGCTCAAAATAAATATTCCTGTTAGAGAACTAGGATTAAAAGTAATCAACCTTTCCTCCTCTTTCATAGGATCTTCTATGATATTCATACCGAGCAACAAGTGACACAGCAATAAAGATGCCTTTAAAACTTGCTATCTTGTCACATTTGCTGGCTTTCAGAGACAGAGGTCAAAAGTAGGTTTCTCATCCTACATCTATTTTTTTCTGTTACTGAAGTTAGAGGATTTTGACACCTGAACTGTGCAAAGGCTGTAAGATGTCAGGCTTTTTTTCAAACACAACACTGAAATAGCTAATATGTGAACTGTTCAAACATTTCAAATATATTTCACAAGTTATAAAGACACATTCTTGTAATTCTGTGTTAAAAAACAATATTTTTATAGGATCAAAACAAATTAGAACACTTTACTTTGTCTGTGTAGGAAAGTAGGCTCTACTTCTTATGGTTAACCCCACTTTTTGCTTCATGTTATACTATTTTTGACTAGTCTGACCGGGATCCTGCTAATCAGGACCCCAGTCTATCTGCTTTCTCCCAAAACCTGTTACGTCATGTACTTAGGTACACTCCAGATTGGATACTGTGGTACCCTTGTAAGAACCTAATATATGCTACCTATGGCATAGGCACCCCAGAGGCTTCCCCTGGGCTGAAGCATGTATTATGCTACCCATGAGAGGTCAAGCAAAATGGAACTACAGGCCTGCCATTTCAGCCTGTGTAAGTTGGTGCATGCACCACTTACTTAAGATATAGGTTTACTATCTCTAAGGGTCACTACAATTAAAACTTATAATTCATCTCTCTAGCAGGCCTTGACAATCTTGAAGGCAGGGTGCTTGGTTCTAACTGAGAGAGTGCCACTGCATGAGCAATACACCCCTGCAACGTAGGGAATCCATTCTCCCGAGTTGTTAGTGCTGCAGCCATTTACGACATATAGAGTGGCATTATGCAACCGTGTGATGACCAACTCTGAAACGGCTGAAAGTAACCCTATCTTATTTGGTGTCGAACATTGTGGAATCATACCCCCACACCGTGTGACCGGTGTGGGAGCTATGATTCCATCCTTCAGAAGCGAGCTTCGTGGAGTCTCTGGTGTTCCTGGTACCAGCCTTCTAGAACCAGGCAGCACAAAATGGTTGCTGCCAACCAGAGACACATTTCACCCTCCTGCTGCTGAGCCAAGCTCGAGCAGGGGAAGGCAGAATAGGTATCATGTCCCAGGGAGGCGGTGTGACCACCTCCCACATAGGGTTTAGTGTATTAGGGCTGGGTGGGTGCGCTTGCCAGCGACCAATAGTCTGCATGAGGGGCACATTTGGTGTCCCTGTGCATAGTCCAGTTCAAACCAGTCCTGGGAGCCGTTGTCTCCTGCTCTGGCACGAAACTGGACAAAGGACATAGGAGTAACCTCCCCACTGTCCAAACCCCCCTGGGAGAGTCCCCTGAATCTGTCCATTCCTCTCCCGTGGGTACAAAAGGGCGTACCTGTCTGTAGGACCCTAGATTCGACGTGGACAAGATTCTAAACCAGAAACTACTGACTTCGACCGTCTGGACACTCTGGTCTTCGCTGGACTTTGTTTGGGCCAGAGTTCGTCTCCCACTCCGTCCAAAGCATCGTCTGTGCGTGTGCACCATACAAGCTCCGTGCAGGACCGGTGGAGCATCAAGGGCAACTGAAGGTATCTCCCTTGGAGTGAAGGAGTCACTCCCCTGCAACCGCAGGCACCACATCACGATTGACCGGTCTGCTGCTCCTGAGCTCCTACAGACCCCAAAGGCTCCAGCAACACAGAAGGTGGGTTTCCAAGTACCTCGAGGTCCGAGCTGCCCCCTTACCAAGTTTGAGGTCAGAATCCCTCATGGGGGCTACAATAACCGTACCTCTGTGCACCACATACATTTGCAAGTGCATATGCTTGTTGGCGTTTCCAAAACAAGTGCACTGGGCTCTGAGGAGCCCCAACCTCTAGCACCATTTCCAACAAAAAACTCTGGCCTCCGTGCACCGACTGATCCTTGGGCTGCTGCAACTGCTAGAGGTCCCCTCGCGACTCCAGTGCCTCCAGCCTGTGGGTCCTCTTGAGGGTCAACACTGCTTTTCTTCGGCTCCCTTGGTTGCCCCAGGCCTGCCCTGACTCCCCTGTATTTGGTGAGTCTCCTGGTCCTTGCTGGTCCGAACTGTAACCTTTCTTGACCTTCCTCGTGGGGTGCCACTGCCAAGGCTTGTTGGTGCGCCCGCCAGACACCGACCCCTTAGCACTCGACATCCTTCGTGGGACAGCTCGCATCCGGCTCCTGGTCATCCCCGACATCTCTTGGTTCCTGTGGCTGCAGAGTCAAGAACTCCCTCAATGCACCTGAAGCACCCGACAGAAGCAGGAATTTGTCTACCGAGCCCCTGATCACTCCTGAGTGACCCAGACTCTGTCCCCTCTGCTTTCAGGTACTCTTCATCCAGAATCTACTTTTGGATACCAACAGATACTTTTCTTCTTCCCAGCAGTAGCTCTTCTATGAAGTCCTCCATAGAGACCGACTGCGGTTTCCGACGCCACTTCAGACCTATACACCCAGCTTCCCTGGGATAGGTAACTCTGGTACTACAGTATCCACGGGTTGGTGGCTCTCCAATCTCCTAACTTCCACAGGGTTTCTTTGAAGTCCACTTAGAAGGGTCCTTAAAATTTAAAACTGCTACCGCAACTCTCCCATAGAATTGTACAAAGCATGCACTCGTGTTCCAGCACTGCACCCGACCTAAGTGGGGTCCCTACTTACTCACATTGGGTGGTTCCTTGGGGTCCCAGTGATTCTACATACTCAAGAACCACGACTCGAGTCAAGACAGGGTTTAATGTCACTATTTTAGTATATGGTTTGGTCTCCCTCTGGAGCCCACTGTGTATTAGTGCTACTTACGATTGTTTCTGTGCTACAGTATTTTATGCTTTATGTGTATTTGCGTGTAGCAGATACTGTGACGTATTTAGAGTGTGTTATATTAATAAATACATATTTTTATAACTACTGTGTGGTTTTCCGTTCATTTAACCAATAAAATAAGGTTGCATTCTGGTAAAACAAGCTGCTTAACTTCAAGGGAGAGGAGTTGGCCTAACGAATAGGGCGGTCGACCTCGAATCTGGGGAACTGGGTACGAGTTTTGGCAATGACGCTGAACATCTTCTGATTCTGGGCAAATCACTTAATCTCCCCTTGCTCAAACAAAAATGAATGTGTCCTCATATAATGCAACTGGTGCTATGTAAAGCGCTCAGATACCCGTTTCGGGTCAAGTTCGAGCTATGTAAAACTCTGTAAAAAAAGACTAAGCCCGAAGGCTGCTCTCCACAGCTACCACTTAGATAGCTTTCTAAGGTTATCTTTCACCTCTTAAATCACCAGCATATCCAAGACCAACCCAATTTTCAGTAAAACTACAGTTAGTGGGAAAGTGTTGTAGCCATTTCAATGGAAAATATGCTATCTGTAAATGACAGTGCGCTACCACATCATGCTTTAGTAATATATTTATGAAAAGTGATTTTTTAAACATGAACTGGTAATTATTACTGCTCCTGCCCGGATGATAATGCTATTAGTGAAATAAGAGGCAAGCCAGGGATCATGTGCACCCTATATATGGGCTCGATTCTTGTTATGCATGGAGCAAACATTTAGGGCCAGATGTATCAAGTGTATTCCCTTTCGTAAACTGGCGATTCGCAGAATCGGCCCGTTTGCGAACTGGAAAAACGCCTTTTGGAATGTATCATTCCAAAAGGCAATCGCAAAATAGGGAATCACAATTTTTGTGATTTACTATTTTACGAATGCATTTAAAGAATCGCAATTTGCGATTCTCTTAATGCAATGCAGGAAGCGCTTTTTAAATTGCGACCCTCCTTTAAGGAATCACAATTTACCTCCAACTTCAAGTTGGTGGTAAATTGCAAATCCTTAGAAAAATGCACCATTTTTTTTAGTGTCATGTGGCGCACATACATGTCCTTAGGGCATGTATGTGCGCCACATGTGCGCACACGCATATTTCAGGGGTGCATCAGGGTGGCCATTTGGCCCCCTTGCACCCTTGAAATTGCATGCACAATTTGCGAGGACCTATCGGGTACTCGCAAATTGCACATGCAATTCTCATTCTTGGCCTCTTGGCCTCTAGGCCCATAGAAATGAATAGGAAGCCATTCCTTATTTGCGAGTCGCAAATAAGGAATGTGTAGGAATCTCCAAAAAATTGCTGAAACCTACATACATTGCATTTTGCGAGTCTATAATAGCGAATCAGTAAAATTTGCTATTATAGACTCGCAAAATCCAATTGTGATACATCTGGCCCTTAGTCTAGTAAATAAAGAGGTTTTTTTGTACAGAGAAATAGTGAACTTGCTTATTTGAAGGTGCTCTCTTATGTGATAATAAAGAAAAAGGTGGCTCTATAAGACGAAAGAATTGCCTTGGATCACACAATTTGAGACCAGTTCACGGGTCAAGTACATTACAGTTAGGTAGAGTACATTATTCAAGTTACTAGACCTGAAGCTCTGGTAACATTTTTATGATTTGTCGAGCCCTGCTAGCAAGCTAAACAAAATCTTTCAGTGGATGAGGGATTCAGTACAAGGATAAACAGAACGTGAAGTCAAATAAACTGGTTACAGAAAGCGGCCTGTTCAGGGTATCTTTCCTCAAGACATCATCAGTACAATAGTGTTTTCTAACAATGTGAATTGACTTCCAAGTGACCCCCTTATGTGTGAAATTGTCCCAGTGCAGCAGTAGCTGCATTTCCTCTGGGAGAATGGCCTTTGGGTGCACCTGGTAAAGGTCAGATTAGAATTGGATGCATAGGTTGTAATGATGCATGACACTATCCATCTATCAATTACATGTTTTGTGGACATATTCTGCCCTAATTAGAAGCGCTGTAAAAAAATTTAAAAAGACTGCAATTTAAATCTTCTATCTAAGATGGAATTCTGGGATTCTGAATTCTTAGGGAGACTTTGCTGCAATGGAACACCATATATGGTTCTTGTGTACACACAGTTTGAAATTCACATACCCTACTGGCAGGAGTTAGGGTAACCAGAAAAGCCACCTTCTATAACAAATGTCAGAGACTGGTATTATGCATGGTTTCAATAGGTGGTCAGCACATTTTGAAGATGACAATTTTCAGCTCCCATGGAAGATAAGGTCTTTTAATTTGGGTGAAGCCTTTCTAAGAAATCTTTGATCAAACGGATAATATAATGACAAAATAGAAAAGAATGCCTGACATGAACTTTTCCTATAAGCAAAAATAACAAACACATGCACATTTGTACATGAAAACTTATGTCCAATTTTGCAAAATAAAGAAATCAATACACTATAATCTCTTTTTAGCAAATCTTCCGATTCACATACTTTTGAGGGTACCAGTTACAAATCCTCTTCCACTTGAACGTCTATAATGGTTAGGTAGAAGGATGCTTGAACATCCTCTGGCTCTTCATGCAGTCCTCTTATTTTCAGCTGGTAGTACGGCAGGTACTCAGATGAGCAAACCTCAGGAATGGCAGATCGGAATGGAGGATCTTGCCCAATATTCTAGTCAACACATAAGCCTCCGGTGTGGTTACAGCAACAAGTAGATCAGGTTCAGGCACCACAACTGGCTTGCCCTTTCTGAAGCAATTCAGATTGTCACCTTAGATTGTCTCATTTTAGCAGTCATTTTGGGATCAAAGAAATAGGTGAAAAACATAGGGGAATTGTCTGGATTCCTTGTTGAGGTACTGCACAATTGCTTTTTCCACTGTCCGAAGAATGGAAGATGCGGAGATTGTATGGGGGAAACAACTTAAGGGCTAGGTGGAATACCCTCGGCTCAGCATATTGATGTGGTATTACTGCTCTGAAGAGAACCCTTTTCCTTAAACAAAGAGCTCACCCATGTGTGCTCCCAACTCATTTATCAATGAGTCGAAGAAAGTTTATAAAACAGCACTCTGTGAAGCATGTTCGACCTCATAGACCCTCTTGAAGAGCAATGACTTGCAGGACTGGTCCGATAAATCTTTTCTTCACAGTCCACTGTTGGCTGAGGCCATTGGTCTTTTGGGCATTCCAGAAAAGGGCACAAGCAATCTTGAGATTGAAAAATGGAGATGCAAGAGGCCTTGCTACCCAGGAGAGAACAGACTTTTCTGAAGGCTGGTGGTAGGGTTGTTTCAAGAGATGAATCGCTAATCATTAGGTGAAAGTCTGTAAATTGAAGGAAACGCTTTTGCACGATTTGTGTCTACTATTTGGCCATGATTTGTCTTTTAGGTCTTGTCTCCATCTATCCAAGTGGAATTAGAATAATGAGATGCCTCTCTGAAATGTAACTACCACAAGGTTCTGTGAATAGAGCTGATGAAAGCATATGCTAATATGTTCATGCATGCATGTGACTGCACATGATTGCTATTCCATATAGTATAAAGAATAGGCAAGCTGATATTCTTTTCAGTAATCTTTTGATATTCTTGCTACATAAATCATTTTCATAACAGCTACTGCCTTTAACAAGTTCTTATTGTTTGTTGTTCAATCCACCTTCTGCCTGTACCCGATAAGGTACCCACTTTTTGTCTGTGCCCAAACAGGCAGCCATCTTTGGCCTTTATTAAATGGAGTCCCCATCTATGGCTGTGACCAATCATGTGCCACATGTTCAAAGGCACACAGACAGGCCACCTGTGAGTTGTATTCAATCAATATTTAGATCCCCTTCATATCAGTATTGAGGGATTGCCAAGCATCAGGCACGTCGAATGCAAAGTGGAGGGCTTGACAAAACATATCTACAGGTATATGAAGGGGGTAAATAATGGGAAGAACAAGAAGAACTGCTTTAACTCCGACATGTTATATGCTGCCTTCAATTATACAAATCAATACCAAGCCTTACTGCAGAACATGGCAGCCAGGTGATATTAAAAAAGATCATGAACTGTGACATTCTAGGAAAAAGTGAGGATAGGGAAAAGAGAAATTCATTATATTACAATGAAGACAATATAACCTACAAATAAATGCACAGTTGCTTGTATATTGATTTTATAATGCATCACCCTCAAATTTTCTGAGAAGCAAGATATTTATGTTTGTAAATTAAAGCATAGTACCTGGGGCAATCGATTAGAGTGTGTTAAAGGTGAGCTAAGTGGCATGATCTTAATATATTAATCTCTAGTCCCGCATAATCCCGAATAGTTTCTGTATGGAAATTGCAGTTGAAATTTCTGTAGATGCATTAAAGTGGTAGATGGGCTCAATCGGGCAATGGTGAGGTTCTAGACAGGATAAGGATGGCAACTTGAACATGATATAGAATCCATTTGAAAGAGCTGATCTGAAGGCTGAGATCCAGTAGTACACATAAAATGAATGGCATTCGGACAAAATATCAAAACAAAAATACTGTACTACCAAAAGATCGTGTCCAAAATATCATGACATGGAAATATTGTCTGCAAGCATGTCAAGAATATCGATTTAAGGCGAAGTAATATCGATTTTGAAAATATCTAAGTGATTAATATTGTTTACAAAAGGATAATGTTACTTACCCAGTACACATCTGTTCTTGGCATGTAGAGCTTTAGATTACCATGCTTTCCAACCTCCTGCCATCTAGTGTTGGGTCTGGAGGTTTGCACTTTGTTTTTCTTCAAAGACGTGTTTCTAGTCACGAGGTAGGCGACTCCTCTTTCGGTGATAGTGCGCATGGGCATCGACTCCATTGTTAAAATTGTTTTCCCGTAGAGGGTTAGAATGGAGTTAGTAGGAGTAGACTAGAGATGTCCATGCAAATGTATATAAAGTAAGAGAGAACTGCAACAGGTATAGGAACCCGGAGATGCGGGTGGTCGCATGTGAATCCACAGCTCTACATGCCAAGAACAGATGCTTACGGTGTAAGTAATGTTATTAGTTTGAGGCATGTGAGCTGTAGATCACATGCTATGCATAGACTATACAGCAGAGTTCTCCAAAAGCGGTGGCTAACCTGTAGCTGATGCAGTTGTCTGAAAGAGTGTTCTAAGTACTGCCTGGCCTACATTAGCTTGTTGTCTTGCTAACACATCTACACAATAGTACTTGGTGAATGTGTGCGGTGTAGACCATGTTGCAGCTTTACAGATGTCAGCTATGGGGATGTTTTCTAAGAAAGTCATAGTAGCCCTTAGTTCGCGGGTGGAATGTGCTCTAGGGGTATTGGTAAAGTCCTCTTTGCTTTTGCATAGCATGTTGGAATACATTTAACTATCCACCAAGCTTAGGAGTAGGATCGCCTTTGTGTGGTGGAGTAAAATCCACAAAGAGTGTAACGGTTTTATTCTTTCCATGTAATAAAATAATGTTCGTCTAACATCTAATGTGTGTAGAGCTTGTTCTGCCACTGAATCTGGTTGAGGAAATAACACAGGCAACTCAACAGATTAATATGTGAAAGGCAGATACCACCTTGGGTAGCAATTTGGGGTTAGTGCGAAGGACGGCTTTGTTTTGGTGGACTCGACAAAATGGTTCCTCTATAGTTAGTGCCTGAAGCTCACCCACTTTCCTCAGTGATGTAATTGCACTACTTTCCAAGTGAGAAATTGCAGTTCACATTTGTGCAATGGCTCGAAGGGTGGACCCATTTGTCTGGTAAGGACAATGGTAAGATTCCACACTGGAGCAGGTGGAAGTCTTGGAGGAATAACTCTTTTGAGTACTTCCATAAAAGCCTTGATAACAGGTACTCTGAAAAGGGATAGCTGCTGTCTATTTAGAAGTTATGCAGCTACTGCAGCGAGATGTAAGCGTATGAATGTTTAAGCTAATCCTGACTGCTGTAAGTGTATTACATAACAAATGATATTTTGAATGCAAGCATTTAGCGGGTTGATATAGTAGTTATTACAACATAAAACAAACTGCTTTCATTTAGCTGCATCGCAAGCCGTTATAGTAGGCCTTCTGGTGTCTTTGATGATGTTCGTACAGTATGGTGGAAGGTTCAGATAGCCAAACTCTATGATTTGAGGGGCCAGAGATCTTTGATATGTGGATGTCTTATCTCTCCATGGCTCTGTGTGAGGAGATTGGGTGTGAGATGTAGTTTTTGATGAGGAACTACTGAGAGCTGCAACAGGGAAGTAAACCAAGGTTGACAGGCCCATGTGGGAGCTACTAGGATCAGTGTGAGGGGTGTTTTTCTAAGCCTATGAACCACTAGTCAAATGAGTGGGAGAGGCGGAAAAGCGTAGGCACATATCCCTGATTAGTTCATCCACAGCGCATTGCCTTTGGACAATGGGTGTGGATACATGGAGGCGAAGTTTTGGCATTTTGCTTTTTGGTGTGTTGCGAACAGATCTATCAGTGGAAAACCCCACATTTGAAAGAATGAGAGGAGAACTTGAGGGTGAAGTTCCCACTCGTGAATCTGTTGTCTCTGCCTGTTGAGAAGATCTGAGATCTGATTGTTTACTCCTGGGAGGAGTTCTGCCATGAGATACATTTTGTGATTTATGGCCCACCTCCAAATGGCTTTTGCAAGGCTTGACAGCTGGAGAGAGTGTGTCCACCCCAATTTCTGTATGTAACACATGACTGTGTATCATGGTGCGTATCAGGCCAGTTTTGCCTGTAAGGTGAGTCTGGAAGGCTTTGAGCGCTAGAAATACTGCTAGCAGCTCTAGGTGATTTATATGAAGTTGTTTTGCTTTCGACTCCAAAAACCTTGAATTGTGCAAGTCTGGAGATGAGCTTCCCAACCACTGAGCGATGCATCGGCTGTTAGCACTCTCTGTGGAACTGGGTCGATGAAGGGCCGCTCTTTGGATAGGTTTTATGGATTCCACCACTGCAGAGAACGATGGTTGCAGCCATCTACCAACCCTAGATCTGGCAATTGACCTTGAAAATGATTCCACTGACGTGCTAAGCATTCCTGAAGGGGACGCACTTGAAGTCTTGCATGGGGAACTCTCATGATGCAAGATGCCATCATATATACTCGAGCTGGTAATGACTGGTTGCATTGGGACATGCTAGAGCTTTTTGAGTATTGATAGTGGCTCTTAAGTATGTAAGTGTGTTGGAGGTTTGGAGATGGGACTTCAACACATTTACTGAGAACCAGAGTAACTGTACTGTTATTTGAGTGTACTGGAGACACATAGGATAAAAACTGGCTTTGATGTAATAATCGCCCAAGTATGGGAAGACATGAATATGTTGTCTTCTTGGGTGAGCAGAGACTACTGCCACGCATTTGGTGAATACTCTTTGAGCAGTGGTGACTACGAATGGAGGCACTTTGAACTGGTAGTGTTGTCCCGCTACTACAAACCTGAGATATTTACGATGAGCGGGATGTATTGGAATATGGAAGTATGCGTCCTTTAAGTCTAGAGTAGACAAAGTTGCTTTGCTGCAGGAGTGGGAGCACTTGTTGAAGGGTCACCATATGAAAGTCATCTGTGTGAATATATTGATTTAACTCTCTGAGGTCTAGTATAGGCCTGAGAGAGCCGTCCTTTTTGGGTATTAGAAAGTATAGGGAGTACACGTCGGATCCTTGCTATTGTGAAGGTATGGGCTCTATAGCTACCTTTTGCAGAAGAGAGTGAACTTCCTGTGAGGAGGTGCAGATGCTCTGGCGAAATTTTGTGTGGACGTGGAGGAATGTTTGGGGGATTGTTGGTAAGCTCCAGGCAATAACAAGATTGGATAAATCCTAGGACCCATCTCTCTGAAGTTATTGTATGCCAGACGGGGAGGAATTAAGAGATGTCCTACGACAGGTGTGGAATGATCGGGGAAGAGTAGGCAAGTCACTGTTTGTTTGTTGAGGGGAGGTGCCAGGTGTGGAACCTTTACCTCGTCCCTTGCCATTATTGCCTCTAAATCCGCCTCAAAAGTAACCTCTGGAAGAGGGTGACTGACCGTTGCCTCTATATGATGTTGAGGTGTTGTCTGTAGATATACCTTTGGAGCCCACTCTGTAGAAGGAGTGACAAAAAGAGCCCCAATTGGATGGGGACTGTGGGGCTCTCAGATTTTGCAACGGCTGTGTCCTTCATCTTCTCTAAGGAAGTGTCTAGCACAGGACCAAATAAATGCTCTTTATCAAAAGGTAGATTTAAGATGGAAACCTGGACTTCAGGTTTAAACCCTGAAATTCTGAGCCAGACGTGCCTTCTTAGCAAGACACTGGTGTTGATTACACGAGCGGCAGTGTCAGCCGCATCTAATAGAAGTGTTTGAAATTAGTTTCCCTTCCTGAATTAAGTCCAGTGCCTTAGCCTTATGTTCATCAAGTAGAAATTGGAGCAATTGTTCCAATTCATCAAAGTGCGCTCTGTCGTATCTAGCTAACAGAGCCTGGGTATTGTCAATACGCCAGTGATTGGCTGCCTAAGCAGCTACTCTTTTTCCAGAGGCATCTATAATTTAGATTTTTTGTCTGGAGGAGGGGCATCCCCGAGGTTTGTGTGTTTGCCCATTTAAGGGCATTAGAAACCACTAGGGAATCTAATGGTAATTGATCCCTGATATAAGCTGGATCTGTTGGTGCAGACTTATACTTCATATCTACCCTTGGTGTAAGAATTCTTGTGCAAACTGGATCTTTAAAAAGGTCTGTAGTGTAGTTTCTATATTACCAATAGGCTCTGCACATTGGAATAATATACACTATAGATTGTACATAGGACTGAGGTCAGTATGTCTCTATAGAGTATACTAAACTTAATTGTGTGTGCCAGCTAACTCAGAGGTCACTAGAAACTTTCTCGAGTAAACAAGAAGGGATTAGTCTCTGACAACCGAATACACATGACCACTTTGTTTCCCCTAGAACCGGAACAATATCTTCAGAGTCGTGGAAAAAATAGAGAACTATTTCACTCAGTCAATTGTGCATGCTTTGTTTCTTCAGAGTTTGCACAGAACTAGAGAGACGTGCGTTTCAATAAAAAGGGGTTTATTGGACAGTCTTCTTTCTCATGCAAGAGAGGTGAACTGCTACAATCATTAGACAGAATGTGAAGTATAATGAATACAGCGTAAACAGTAGGATAAAATAATGCTGTAATAGCATTGTCTGTTGCTATGACATATATAAAAATACATACATAAATAACAGGCTAAAATACTCAATTGGTGCTTCTTAAATATGCCTACCCCAGTGTACCTAACCTAGGTCTAGTACGAGGGAAGTAGTAGGTGCTGTCTTTAGCTATAGTTTAGTTTTGCCAAGAATTGCCAAAGGTTTCTCTAGGTTCTTATCAGCTCCATACCTTAGAATGAGAGAGGTTGGTATATCTTTCTCGTGACTCGATTTCCAAACACCCCGCAAGGGGAGTCAGAAACACTGGAGCTGGATTCTCAGCAGGAGGATGACAGCTTCTGTTCAGTGAGTCAGCAGGAGAGTTGGCTTCCTTCGGCACTTGCTGTAGGGAGCTGCGTCGTGCCAAGTAGGTAGTCGAACTGCACCAAACCACACTGTGCTTTGCCATAGCAAGTGAAGGTATATTTATACCTTGTAGGTGTTTAAGAATGCATCAATATCCAAGCAAGGGGAAGTCCCTAACAGCTTCTGGTTTTCCAAGAAATCGTTGTAACGTAGATGAATGGATGGAAGTAGCCATGCCTGTATTTGGATAGCATGGGCTATGCCTAAATAAGGACTGGATATCTATGCCTATATAAGGGTAATGTGAAAGGTACCTATATAAGGGAATGAATCTGGAAAATTCATACGGAATCTAAATCGACATACAACACCCACTCCACTTTCTTATGAACGACCATACTAAATTCTAAACATGTTTAACATTTCTAAAACATATCTACACACAAAGAGTGAAAACCCACCCGAAATACATAAAAATGCATTTAAAAATGGTTGAACACATAATGGATGCATAGGTGCTGTACACATTAAAGCAATTTTTCATTCTAAGCATGTATTCGACATTTGAATGCTAACCGAATGAATCATGAAAACATACATTTATGAAATGGCTTGTAAATACAGAAGAAAAAAGGCTGATACCATTTCATATCAGGTTTACATAAAACTGCTTGTTTTGTAGACAAGTGTCATATATTGTCTCTGGAAGTATTCAAAGAATTCTTGTTCTCTATGAATAGTTCTACTTTAAGCAGATTACTTGTGCCAAAAATTAAAAAAGACAAATTTGGAAGAAAAAAAACTTAATCAAACGAAAAAGTTCCAAAGTTAGTCTCTTGTTTTGAAAAAATGAAGGTCAAATTCAAAGTCTCTCAGGACACTGTGTGCCAAACTCAAATGTCAGTGCTAGTGCTTGGAGAAAACATGAAATCATCTAGATCCGTAAAAATGTTGTCTATCATTGTAGGTGATAGTTGGATTACCTTGTCTAGAAAACTAACCGCACATAGATGTGAAGCATCGCCGTCAGCATAGTTCGCATTAGCAATGTTCGAATCGGATGTTACCTAAGTGCCTGTAGTTTCCTCTCATACCTCAGCATCAGCATTTTGCGTCTGTGAGAGCTCAGTGAATGCCGTCATCAGAATTGGTAACCGCTGGGGACAACAGTGTACATGGGCCGTTACCGGGTCTAGCAAAGTATCAACATCCGTTGGCATGACTGATGGGAGTGTTCGACAGGTGTCTAGCATGCATTCTTCTACGCATAGCAGGCAGCGTAGAACAGGTAAGATGCAATTTTGCCAGATTGGTCTAAATGACAGAAACCTTGTGGTATTTAGTTCCCGTAGACGAGTTAATCCCAAAATGTGGATAATGCGCTCACGACACTTCATCTCCAATAGAGTTCTCTCTATAGTTCTTAGAGTGGCGCTGGTAACTTGGCTTGCCATATCGTAGCAGAAGAAGCAAAAATAGTATCCCTGCAACGAGTCCCAAAAGGAAGGGTAGTCCGCCAAACACAGAGAGCACGAAGTTTGGAAATATTCTGAGGACTGCTTGAAAAGGAGCTAACAGTCCGGAGCATACGTTCTTAAATAGATGTAAAATACCGTTCGTATCAGACATGTTTAAGATATGACTTAACATTTCCAAGAAATGTATAGGGCAGTTTGTAGTTAAGAGGGCATGTATCGTGGCAGAAGTCCTTGCGACTTGTAGATCATAAGTTT
Organism: Lissotriton vulgaris; assembly: GCF_964263255.1. Taxonomy (NCBI): domain Eukaryota; kingdom Metazoa; phylum Chordata; class Amphibia; order Caudata; family Salamandridae; genus Lissotriton; species Lissotriton vulgaris. Next base: position 67,462,754 of record NC_141691.1, on the reverse strand, counting down.
CTTTGGACGAGGTCAGTGGCAAAGTTTTTTGCAAAACAATGGCTTTCATTCTACTTAAAGTATCAATTCGTATAGAAGAGATGTTCAGTGAAGGCGATAGAGGTGACTCCCTGTCTGTCTTGGTTTTTGGAAAGAATACTTGCATACAGCAAGTGACCCTGGCTGACACAGTTACTAGATATGGTATACCTGGCAACATGCCACAGCAGCTGTGATCATTCAACATGAGGTAACTTCCATTTGAAAGTTGTCCAAAAATTGGTTCAATCACTGCAGCTGGTAAACCTTGCAGGTGACAGGATAAATTGTTAGAGGAACCATCGCAGGCCCCGTGTAAGTTTATACCCTGACAAAGGAGAGAATCGCTTAGTGCGTTTTCACAGTTTTTACCGCTAAGAAACACTTCACGTCCCCACTCCAACATCTGTGTGTGTATGGTAATTCCCAGGATGTCTTGATGTATTCTTTACCCAACCTTTCATATGTGCCTGCTGGTATGTTTATGAGGCAATACTGAAAATGGAAAATTGTAACAGGCAGAGTGATTGTTCCATGTATTATCCATTCAGTAGCTGGTTTCTCTGCTACCGTAAATGGCAATCTTTCCAGGTTGTCAGTGCTCAGCAACGTATAGTCTGCTTCCCTCTATGCCAATTTGATCTGTTTATCAGTGAGATTGAATTCTGAATTCTGAAAACAGTGACATAGTATTGATTTAACGCCAAGGCACATAGCTTGAACAAAGGTTTTGCAACATCCAGCCTAATAGCATGATAGAACGTAATTGCGACTGACCATGTTGCAACATGACCAAGTCCTGTTCCATGATGTCCATGGCAGCAGACACTATGCTGTCCAATGAATATATCCTGGACGACAGAGTCGTTAACATATTGTCAACCACAGAGAAAGTTTTCCCTAAATTAATACGATCAATTTCTCATATTCTTTCTGCAGTCTCTGCTTGCGTAATCTTCCATGCTTCATTATAAGCAGAATAGATACCGGCATATATAAAACATTTATGACGCTGTTTTCTTGGCCATATCAAGAATTCCCTAAGATCAGTGCTATCTTAAATAATGATAAGTGTTGCTTTACATCCTTAAGTGTAGCTCTAGGTAGCCAATCAAGAGAGAGCTTCCCTACACTGTATGTTGTTACTATTCCAGGATGCTGTCTTTGAACATATCTTGGGTCTAGCCGATTGAATGTGAAACCCTGTGTCTTGATCAGGAATCTATCTTGGCAGTTGTTTGTGTCTGTGGGCCAGATTAACCCTTTTTTCCAATCTGGATCTGTTCTGTTGTGAAGCAAAATAGTATGTAATTCGACCTCCCTCTCTGAAGTGTTATTGCTATCAGGTGTAGGCGTAGGTGTGGACGGATTGTTCATGTCTTTGATCTTGGCTAACCTAAGGCAAGACGTCTGTTGGACAGTGTTATTCAAAAACATAATTCTGGCAAGCTATTGTGACTTCTGCTGCGCAGTCCAACATTGTCTGAGCCCATTCCCCGTTCTTGAGTTGTGTCCTCAAGATCCTCGGCATGTCTGATTTTTAGACATGCTACCTTCTTTTTGGTGAATTGAGGTTTCTTATTTTTCTAAACGTGTTGATCGTCTCTGGACTTCACGCGTTCTTCCTTGTTTTCTGACCGTCCTCTTCTTTCGGATTTCTGTGATAAAGTCTGAAAGGTACGAGAGGAACGTGTATCAGTATCTTGATATCTATCAGGTTTTCCCAAATTATCCCTATTCCTGAGGTTATACCTCCTTTCAGAGGGCTCCTTTTGAGGAGACCTACCTCTGTAATGAGAACGCTTCTCTTTAGAAGTTTGTTTGCTATTTTCCCACTTCTTTTTAGAAGGAGTAGGAGTGTTTTTAGTAAAGACCTTTTCAGGACTTTCAGACAGTTGTGGTTTAACTGGTTTCCCACCCAAACTGTCTCTGCCTAGTTCTTCATAGGATTTTTCAATTATTCTGGCTAGTTCTTTAGTGGTTGCTCAGTTACATCAAATTCCCTTAATTTCTGGTGGATCGCCACTGATGCGGCTTCACCTTTAATATTAGCTAATATTATTGTGGAGACCTGCTTGAAATCTTTTAGTAGTTTCATACCCAGATTTAAAGCAGGCTCTGCTCCATATTCGTTTTGAATCTGTTTCAGGACATCAGGTATTACGGCCATCGACGGAACACCATGTGTTTTAGTGTAGATAGCAGCAAAGACTGTACCCCATGTGGTGCAGTCCTCCAGATGTGGTGTGATCCCCATTGGTAAACAGATTGTTAAAATCCTGTGTTTCTCATGCGGGGTAGTATTAGGAAATACTGCTTCGATTTGAGTAATTTTTTTAGCTATACAGAATGGAATTTGTTCACGTTTTGCAGGTAATTTACCTATGACTGAATGTAAAGTCTGTGGTGTCATTTGTAGTGTATTCCCCTGGTGAGAGGTATGTTGAGGAATAACTACTGCTGGTTGGACTGTGAGAGTCTGCATGACATATTGAACCAATTGTCTATAGATTTTGATCAACTCTTTTAGTTGAGTTAGTAATTCATCATTTGACATTTCTTCGATGTCCGGATGAGGTGTGTAGCCAGCTAAATGTAAATGTAAATGTATTTGTACTTGTAAAGCGCACAGCTACCCGCAGTGGGTCTCCCGGCGCTTGTACGAATACCACAAGGGAACCCTTCCTGGTTTTCTGTGTGAAGTGTCCACTCCTGGGCACCCCCATGGTGAAACCAGGCATCCCCGGCACTGTGAGGGCCGTTGTGGAGACTACGCAAGCTATTGCCCAGAGATGCAGCGTGGGACCCATGATAAGAATAGGCTCTGAGGCGAGAATATCCGGTCAGAGGAATTTATGAGCCCAAGACCCGCCGAGGTGGGAATCGAACGCAGGTCCCTGGCCGGAGCTCTGCATCAAGGTAGACCATGTAGCTACTGGTCTACCTATTGGACCGAGACTGGTAATGTGATTTAAATGTCTTAGGGCGCCTTTAAACCAGAGCTCATGCTCCTGGTATGTGAGTGGAATTTCAATATCCTCGAAAGGAATGTATTCCTCTGGTGGATTATCTTCTTTGTAGAAGTAAAACACACGTGTTACTGGATTTGCTTCTGGGAAGATTATCCATGAATAAAATACCTCTGTCTGGTGATATTCATGTGACTATCACAAAAACTGCTCTACCACCTCTTGATGATAGGCCATGTTTTATAAGTTTTATAGTGATGACTTTCCTTAAATTTGGAGGAATTATTACAGCATTCTCATCGTTTTCTAGGAAACCTGTGAAGTTAAAAGCAGCATCGGCTGGATCAGCCGCAGCTCCACCGTTTTCGGCGTTGTTATCCCCGTTTAGGGACATTTTCAAGGAAACAAAGATAAGGTGCACAATATTTTGGAACATTGTATCCTTCAACGTTGAACAAACCAAAAAAGCTAATACATAGGATTTTCCGTCCTACTCAGCTTTTGGCGGATATTATCCTTTACCCACTCCAGATATCTATTCGAGTTTTACGGAAAAAGGGGTCTCTGAGAAAAGCACGACTGAGTTATTCCAGTATCTAGCGTTAAATTAGTACCTTACCAAATGTTGGGCGCCATATAGAATAGTTCCTATATTCCCAATAGGATCTGTGAATTGGAATAATATACACTATAAATTTGACATAGGACTGTCAGTATGTCTCTATCGATTATAATAAACTTAATTGTGTGTGCCAGCTAACTCAAAGGACACTAGAAACTTTATCGAGTAAACAAGAAGGGATTAGTGTCTGACAACCGCATAAACATGACCACTTTGTTTCCCCTAGAACCGGAACAATATCTTCAGAGTCGTGGAAAAAATAGATAACTATTTCACTCAGTCAATCATGCATGCTTCGTTTCTACAGAGTTTGTACAGAAATAGAGAGATGGGCGTTTCAATAAAAAGGGGTTTATTGAACAGTCTTCTTTCTCATGCAAGAGAGATGAGCTGCTACAACCGTTACACAGAATGCGAAGTATAATGCGTACAGTGTAAACAGTAAGATAAAATAATACTGTAATAGCATTGTCTGTTGCTATGACATATATAAAAATACATACATAAATAAACACAGGCTAAAATACTCAACTGGTGCTTCTAAAATACGCCTACCCCAGTGTACCTAACCTAGGTCTAGTATGAGGGAAGTACTAGGTGCTGTCGTTAGCTATAGTTTAGTTTTGCCAATAATTTCCAAAGGTTTCTCTAGGTTCCAATCAGCTCCATACCTTAGAATGAGAGAGGCTGGTATCTCTTTCAAGGGACTCTGTAAACTTGGCAGAAGGATGACAGCTTCTGTTCAGTGCGTTAGCTGGAGGGTTGGCTTCCTTTGGCACTTGCTGTACCGAGCTGCATCGTGCAAGTAGGTACTCGAACTGCACCGAACCACACTGTGCTTTGGCATAGCAAGTGGAGGTATATTTCTACCTTGAAGGTGTTTAGGAATGCCAGTATTGACGTAAAGTCGGGTATATGAACGTCATGAGTTCTTGGAGAAATCAATATCCAAGGAAGGGGAAATCCCTAATAGCTTAAGAGTCTGGATTTCCAAGAAATCGTTCTGACATAGATGAACGGATGGAAAATGTCCGGATACAAAGATGATTTTGGTTTCGGAACAAAAGAGATTGTTACCAAAACGTGCTTCGGTCTCGGAGCTGAATATTTTGGCTTGGTGCCCAAAGGCAGCTTACACGATTTCGAGCCGGAAAGGTTTAATATTTGTTTTTGGTGCTGGGCCCAAAGGCGGGGGGGACGTTCAAAACATGGTCTCGGTGCCAACCTTGGACCGAAGGCAAAGGAGGGACCAAAAGCCTTTTTCTTGGGAAGAGGTAGAGTTAGGGGCAGGGGACGATCGGTACTCACAGTACGCTGACCCTGCAGGATCGGGAGGTTCTACACGCGTTGCAATCTTGTTTGTCATGTTCCGGGGAGAGGCACAAGTTGCACACATCGTGCGAGTTGGTCTACATGTACTTGGCGTGGCACCGAGGACAGAATTTAAATAGAGTCATTTCCATCAACTGCAAGCTGGCCTGACGCAGCAAGGCCCAATGGCCTTCCACGAAGTTTCAGATCGAAAGAGATGCTTCTGAAGGATACGATATGCGGAGAATGGAAAACGCGATCGAATAACAATACTGTCGAGGGTAAGTGTATGAGTGGATCTCTGGGAAGAGCTTAGTGTTTCAAAGAGAAAATGCTCCTCAAGTGACTCTTTATGAAGCTGAACTCCATGATATTCACAGCCCAATTTATTAACTCTATGTACCCTACATTATCATCAGGTGGAGAGGGTTTTATAGGGTGTAAGTCTGGATCATTATCTGCGTTTGGATCTGTATTGTAATCTTCACATGGATCAGGACTATTATTGTCTACCCCATCCCCATCATCTTGGTTGTCAGGTGATTATGGTTGCGGTGAATTTGTGGGTGTTATTATTAAATTAGGGTTAGGTGGGGAAGGAGATGATAAAGGAGAAGGAGAGGGATTAATACCCACACGTTTTCTCTTAAGAGGAATGTGGTAAGTGTACTTTGTTTCTGGTTTGCGTTTTAATGGCAATTTTGCATGAATATGCCTAGTTTTGGGATTGATGACCAGTTCCTTTTGTTTCGGGTCCGGGTTTGAAAGCGGGGCGTCGAAACTATGTTCCTTTGATGGAATAGGAGCGTTTTTTTTTGTTTCAGTGCCAATATTTTTGGAGCCGAGGTTTTCGGTGTCAAAGTGTTCGGATACGAAGATGATTTTGGTTGTGGTACCAAAGAGATTGTTACCAAAACGTGCTTTGGTCTCGGAGCTGAATATTTCGGCTTGGTGACCAAATGCAGCCTACTTGATCTCGAGCCGGAAGGCGTTAATATTTGTTTTTGGTGCTGGGCGTTCAAAACATGGTCTCGGTGCCGACCTTGGCCCGAAGGCAGAGGAGGGACCGGATCCTTTTTCTTGGGAAGAGGTAGAGTTAGGGGCAAGGGTCGAGCGGTACTCACAGTACGCGACCCTGCAGGATGTCTTCGTCAATGTTGGATTTTGCTTCTGACACGGAAATGTGTTCTTCTTCCTCTGCTCCTTGAGCGTCGAAGACATTGTCTTTGGAATCTTCTCTGAAGAGATCCGAAGTGGAGCCACTGTATTGTTGTATTTCTTGACGTCGAGCCCGACGGTCACAGGGCATCTTCTTGGATCGGAAGGATCTGCACGCCTTGCAATCTTGTTCGTCGTGCTCTGGGGAGAGGCACAAGTTGCACACATCGTGCGAGTCGGTCCACATGTACTTGGCGTGGCACAGAGGACATAATTTAAATGGAGTCCGTTCCATCGACTACAAGCTGGCCTGACGCAGCTAGGCCCAATGGCCTTCCACGAAGTTTCCGATCGAAAGAGATGCTTCTGAAGGATACGATACGCGGAGAATGGAAAACGCGATCGAATAACCATACTGTTGAGGGTAAGTGGATTGAGCACTGAGGGGAACCCAAGAAACTGTGTCAAACCGGAACGCAGCAATTCACGTCCCGGAAAAAAACAATCTAACAATGGAGTTGATGCCCATGCACACTATCATGGAAAGGAGGAGTCGCCTACCTCGTGACTGGAAAGACCTCTTCGAAGAAATACAAAGTGCAAACATGCGGACCCAACATTAGATGGCAGGAGTATGCAAAGCATGTGATCTATAGCTCACATGCCTAGAACATATCGTTAATATCGTTTTTCAAATATCTTTATGGATTTTAGTATAGAATTGAAATGTATATATTGTAATTCTTTTGTACAATTATTGTTTATTTTTATAGTTGTTACATTTTTTGAAGTGATTCAATTACATTTAATACATTTTTGTGATTTTTAGAACAGTAGTGGGTTGTGGGTTTATAGGGTTACAGGGTGTGAAGTCATTAAATTATATTGAATCAATTAGTTTTTAATAGAAACTAATTATTTCATTGATAATTATGTTAATTGTGCAATGCAATTTACATTTTAGGTATGAGTTGTGGAATTTATAACGGTACAGGGAGGAAAGTAAATTTATCATAATTAAAAAATAGTTTTTAATTCATATTATTTATTTGATTGATAATTATGTTAATTGCACAATACACATTTTTAAGGTTACATTTTAGGAGCGGGTTCTGTGTTTTGTAGGAGTATAGGGTGGGACGTAAGTAAATTAGACATATTAATTATTACATTTTTGAATAATATTAATTCTTTAAATGAAAAATAATTATGAAAATGATATAATATATATAGGGGCATATGTATCAAGTCCTTTTCCTGTTTGCAAACGGGCGGATTCTCAGAATCGACCCGTTGGCGAACGGGAAAAGGCCTTGTGGGATGTATCATCCCAAAAGGGCATTGCAAATTAGAGAATCGCAAAATTTGCAATTTTCTATTTTGCGATTGCATTTAAGGAATTCCTTAAATGCAGTGTATGAAGCACAGAAAAAGTGCAATTTGGCCTTAAGAAATCGCAAATTACCACCAACTTCAAGTTGGTGGTAATTAGCAATTTCTTTGAAAAATGCACTTTTTTGCATTTTTCAAAGTGCCATGTGGTGCACATACATGCCCTTAGGGCATGTCGCGCGCCACTTGTGTACACATACATATTTCAGGGGTGCAACAGGGTGTCCTTTTATCACCCTGACACCCTTGAAATTGCATTCTCAATTTGCGATTCTCTAATTGCGAATAGCAAATTGAGAATGTCTTCCTATTCATTCCTACGGGCCTCCTGGCCCATATAGGAATGAATGGGAAGGTATTCCTTAATCGCGAATCGCTATTTGCGATTCGCAATTAAGGAATATTAAGGAATCGCAATTATTATTGCGATTCCTACATACATAGCATTTTGCGATTCCTTAATTGCAATTCGCTAAAAATCGCTATTAAGGAATGGCAAAAGGGCTTGTTCATACATATGCCCCAAAATGTTTTGTTTTTGGGTGTGTGTGTTTGTATGTGTAGAGAGTGTGTAGGAAATTAATCATAGTAAATAATTGTTTATTTATAAATATTATAGAAATGATCAATAATTATGAAAAATGTGTAAATAAAGTATTGTTTATGATATATTTTAGGTGTCAGTTGAATATGTGGGAGTAAATGGTAGGAAGTTAATTAAATTTGAATAAGTTAGTATTACTTAATTACTAATAAATGTTTACTCGAGAATTTAATTATGAAAATTATGGAAATATTTAATGTTTAACTTTTATATACATATGGGACATGCCTAAACAATTCTAAAGTATTTACTTTTAAAAAAAACTGGCTAATTGATTCTTTTAATTGTCTTAAAGCCATTGCACACCTTAGAACGTAGGTTCTTAAATTAGTCTCTTAACTGAATCTCATTTAGAAGTCAGTCATCCACCAGGCATCTCGGCAGCACCCTCACCTGGAGTTCTGGTCCTAGCCCTGTTCCACTGCGTCTTGTTACGATTGCGGAGAGGGCGTTCAGACCAGAAATACTCCAATTCCATTCCTGGGTCATTAGAGGCATCCGGTGCCTGTGCTCCACTTGCTGCTGCATCCAGTATTTAATCACGATGCCAGAGCGGACGCGCAGACACCAGCAGTAGGTTGCCACCTCTGAACTTGTACTTCGCAATATTTTGTTTTTAACGAAGAGATATTCTCGTTGCCTTTTGTTGTTGCTTTAATTGTTGTCATCTACCCTCACACTCTTGTATTTGCTATTAGTTGACTAGCAGTCACACATGAGAAGAGGTTATACAATTCTAAAGTATTTACTTTAAAAAAAACTGGATGATGTATTCTTTTAAGTGTCTTAAAGCCTTTGCACAATTCTAAAGCATTTTCTTTTTAAAATCTGGCTAATTTATACTTTTAACTGTCTTAAAGCTTTTTCACACCTTAGAACTTAGGTTAATAAATAAGCCTCTTTTACCTGAATCCCATTTAGGAGCCAGTCATCCACCAGGCATCTCGGCAGCACCCTCACCTGGAGTTCTGGTCTTAGACTTGTTCCGCCGCGGCTTGTGCTGATTGCGTGGAGGGTTTTTGGGCTGAAAAGACTCCAATTCCATTTTCAGGTCATTAGGGGCGCACTAATGAGATCTGAACAGACAAGCCCCACATTTGCCCTCTGCTGGACTTACTAAGTGAGCCCAAAGCATGCAAGCACTGCTTGCAAAATCTTCAGTTCACAAAAACCAGAGCCTGCACCCATGTCTACCAGGAAAGTTCACGTCAGACACCAGCATCTAAGATCTTTTTGGGTATGCTCATCAACGCAAGGTCTCTCATAAAACATAAACTAGAATTTGCTGAAATGATGACCACTCATAAGATAGACATGGCTTTTGTCACTGAAACATGGGCGGACAGAACGTCCAACCCTGATCTGGTTTTAGCAATTCCTACAGGCTTCACGATCCTCAGAGGTGATCGACAAGACAAATGGGGTGGGGTGTCTAGCTATTATCTTCAAAGATACTTTGACAATTAAGAGATCCTCCACTAGAAGTAGCCCAGATTGCGAATTGCTATCTTTCAGAATTGCCCTAAGCGAAAATTATGCATTTAAAGGACTTTTGCTTTACAGACCCCGTGGCCCTAAAAACAGCTTCTCGAATGTCATCAGCCCTTTTATTAAATTTACTATTGAATCAGAGGATTTTTCGATCTTGGGAGATTTTAACTACCACTTAGAAAAATCTGAGAATTATGATACAGCATTTTTAGTGGACATGATGGCTAGTGTCTACTTGAGACAGGTGGTCAAAGCATATATGCACAACACTGGACATTCATTAGATGACATTTTTACATCAAATCCTTTTTTTGAAAGCTTTAGAGGTTCTGCCAATCACCTGGTCAGACCATAAAGCCATAGTGTTTTCAGTAACAACCACACATCACTTACCTCGTCCCCACAACCCGCGCAGATCACTAAAAGTGCGCCATTGGAGGAATATTGACCCTTAGATACTGCGGTCATCCTTAACTAACGCAAAGCCCGATTTTACAACAGAGGCCAACTTGGCTACCAGTAGATTTACCGACTGGATCAAAGCAGTAGCCGACACCCTAATCTAAGAAAAAACCTTCCCCACCAGGCAAAAAAAAAACCTTCTGAACCATGGTTCTTTGATGCACTGAGAGCTCGGAAACAAATATGTAGAAAGTCAGAGAGACGGTAGAGAAGGAATTACAGTGCAGAATATAAAACATTATATGCACAAACACTGACTGACTACAAGAAAATGATAATTGAAGAAAAAAGCGAGTATTTCTCAGCAAAAATTCTGCATGCTAGTAACTCTAGCAAAGAACTCTTTGCAACATTAAAAAAGTCTAGTTAAAATACCTGAATCAACCAGCTTTGACAGCAGCGAGGAATTTTGTAACTCACTAGCACAGTTCTCCAAGGATAAGGTTGAGACTGTGTACAGATCCCTTACCAACAAGGACACCGCTCTTATTGAAAATACATCAGCTGTTACATCTACTACACTAGACAATTTGATGGTGTCCTTTGATTCACCAAATACCGAACAGATATCCCAGGTGGTCAGAACATCTAAGTCCGGAGCGCCATCAGACCCACGCCCCCCTAAAATATTTAATTTTGCACCGGATCTCATCAGTGAACAACTTGATCATCAGCTCTGGTACCTTTCCCGATTCTTGGCTGACAGACTCAATCCTACCTCTCTTAAAGAAACCCAATCTGGATCCAAGCGATACCAGGAGCTACAGAACAATTTCCAGGATACCTTTCCCAGCTAAGGTTCTGGAAAAAATATTGAACTTCCAACTAACAGCCTTCATATCATTGGCGGATCTGCTGATGATATCCCTCAGAATATGGTTTCAGAAAAAGGCATAAGACGGTAACGGCCTTAGTCATGGCAGCTGAAGAGTTCAGAGGAATCCAGGTGCAAAGGCCGCACTTATCTTATTAGATTTATCTGCGGGTTTCAACACCGTAAACCATGGTGTACTGATCCGAAGGCTTTCAAAGGCAGGGAGTATAGGATTCTGAACTTAAACTCATTAAATCATATTTGAGTAATAGGCTTCAGTATGTTCAGCTCGGAACATCCTCATCAGAGCATTTCATGCTTTCCTATGGTGCGCCTCAGGGCTCTTCACTGAGACCTACGTTATTCAACCTATATGTGAACCCCTTGGCTGATATAATCAGGCAGTTTGGCTTCTCAGTGATATTACACACAGACAATACCCAGTTAGATTACAGTAAAGAGTCTATATTAGCATGGCTGGCCCCCTGTGATGTCACTTCATATGCATAAGCGATGCACAGGCAAACGTAGGACAGTTAACAGCAGCTTTGGAATTGTAGGTGGAAGAGCTGGATTTTACAGACTTTTTTATTCTATACAATGCACTGACTGGCATCACCTCACTTCCAGTTCAGCAAATTGTGCATACTTGTTTTATTTTTAAATTAAATGGGGCCTATATATATATATATATATAAAGGCATTTTGGAATAAATAGTACTCCTGAAGTACTCTTACATATGCTTCGATGCCTTTGAGAATTGGCGAACAAATATCTAAGATGGGAATACAACGGAAAAAATCAAAAATATTCATATATAAATATTACAAATACAAAGGACAGGGACCTCTTTGGGGCTGATTCACAAACGCATATACGAGTACTTAAAATAGCACTTCTGTAGTAATACTTCCCTTGCGCATAAATACCCGATGTTCCTTTTATTCACTGTTTACAAATGTCCAGATGGAGAACCAAGAAATACTCATGAAAAGCCAGCGTAAGTCTCCTAAAATGGCAAGTGATCAGCAGGCTGGCAGCAAGGAGTTCTTACCGAGTGCTTGTTCCGTGCACATCTGTATGAAGTTTACAACTGCTCGTGCAGAACATAGCTAATGGATGAGGCCTCTGGAAAGAATGCTCTCCCGTGGAAAACATGGCAAGCAAACAGATCACATATTACCCTACCACAGCAGCGGGATGGAGCCAGATAGTCACTGATAAAAAGCAACAGCAAACAAACATTTATTCACCAATGTATTTACTGGTCAGTGCACTGATAAAAAACATTACCACACACATTCAATGTTCAGCTCATAATCCTCTCAACACGCCACGTTCGCACGTAAACTATTTCGACCCCTGGATGAATGACATATTGATGAAGCTATAGTAAAGCTACAGAGCAAATGTTAAGGATTTAAATCAATACTTTTGTTTAAACAACCCTGAATGAGAAACCTCTAGCTAAAGTAACATTTGCCACACACTAAGCCCCTCTGTTTCAATTACTGTTTCTTTACACAGAGTAGTACAAAGAATTCCCTCGCACGATCCTTTCACTTTCTGAACCTTATTGACAAAAAATCGCAAATTTAACAAGAAATGGCAGAGACAAAGATTCTAGCATTGGCAAGTAAGCAAAACTATGCAATATGCCGAAAGAATTGACAAAAATAACAGATGTAACCAGTCCTGACCTTTAAGTGGACTTCTTTTAAGGTTGCCTTGTGTGTGATCATGCAAAATGCAATCACTTAGTCATGGCCACGCGAATTATGCGCCAGGTAAATAAATGAACAAACTATGTGGCAGGGATGTCTAAATTATGCTACAAGAAAATGCAAAGTATGTATCCATATGAGGCACATTTTATGATAGTATTACTTAATATTATTTAAACATTTTGACTCACGGCAACACTGTACTCTGTTTCCAGTAACGTTTTATCGGTTTCCAGTAACTTTTGATCTGTTTGAAGTAGAAACCCTGGTCGTCAGAACTGTGGGGGATGTATCCCCCCACCCCAGATTTTGGAGATTGGTGGGGTAGGGGACAAGGGTTGGGGGACGAGGAGGACAAATGACCCTGTAGTTTAAAAAGAGACAGTGATATAGCACACACTGTTTAAAGTTAATTCGTTTTTCAGTGCATTAAAAGCAAACGGACTGAAAAACGAATGAAGTTTAACCCCTTCCCTGTTAGGCCTTTCCCCCCCCCCCCTGTGCTAAGCCTTTTTTTGGGCTATTTGGGGTAGTTCGCGCTTAGGCCCCTGTAACTTTTTGACCACATAAGGTATCCACGCCAAATTTGCATCCTTTTTTCAAACATCATGGGGATTCTAAAGGTACACATGGTTTGTGGATTCCCCTAGAGGGGGCCCAGAAATTATAAAAAAATACAGCAACATTTTGTTTTTTGGGGGTAAAAAGTGAAAAAAGGGCTACAGATGAAAGTGTCTGTTTTTTCCCCTGCAAATGGTATAAAAAAATAGGGGTTGTGGTGCTGAAATCACCATGTTCCCAGCTTTCAGGGACAAACAAACTTTTGTCAGAAAACCAAAATATTTTACACAGTTTTGGCATTTTTCTGGGACAATGCCTATTTTAGCTATTTTTGCGCTTTCAAACTTCCAGTTAATGGTAGAAATTGGTATGAAAGCAATAATGGATCCTGGAAAGCTATACATTTCGGAAAAGTAGACAATTCTGAATTCAGCAAGGGGTCATTTGTGTAGATCCTTCAAGGTTTCTTTACAGAAACTAACAGTTAAATATACGAAAAATTGAAAATTGGTTGAAATAGCCTTTTGTGTCAATGTTTTCACCTGTAACTTCTTCTAATTATGACAGCTCTTTGAAAGCAATATACCGTTACATCCGCTGAACATTACTGGTTGTGGGGATATATAGTACTTGTAGGTTCACCAAGAACCCAACGAACCCAGAGGCAAAAACTGAGCAGCGACTTGCAATGGTTTTTTATTATGTACCAGGTATATAGCAATTATTCTGGGAAAATGTATACATGGAAAAATAGGTATGAAACACACCTATGTATTACTGAAATGGGAACAAAATATAGAGGTTAGAAACAGTAGATATTTGCACATTTTCGAAATTGGGAATACTCATACTAGCATGAGAATGATCGATCATTTTTTTAAATTACTTCTTTTTTACACGTTGTCTCATTTGGAAGACAAAAATACATCAAAAGTCAATAGATAATAACAGTTACTTTACAAATATGAATTACCCTAAGTCTCCCGATAAAAATGGTACCTCACTTGTGTGGGTAGGCATAGGAAACGGCTCACAACGCAACGTGAAAATACCACATTTTCACAATGAAAAATTACCCTTTTTTTTAAAAGTACCTAGCTGTAGTTTATTTAACCATAGCTCTGCCGGCACTTAGGGAAACCTAGCAAACCTATACTTTCTTTTAAAACTAGACACGCAGGGGAATTCAGGATGGGGTGACTTGACTGCCTCTCATCAGGTTCTGTTAAGCAGAATCCCTTGCAAACTAAAAAAATTGTAAAAAAAAACACATTTTCCTCACACGTCTGTGGTGGAAAGTTCTTGAATCTGCGAGGATCCACAAATTTCCACCCACCCGCCTACCCCAAAGTCTTCTGAGAAAAATGGTACCTCACTTGCGTGGGTGGGTTAAGGACCCGTGACAGGCAAGGGCCCGAAACCTATTGAGGTGACATCAAAATTACATATCACAAACCAACCAGTTTCCCAAGATAGCCACCAAGCCCGGGGTCAAAAACCCAGGGGACCCCGTTTGCAAATCCAGGTTGTTTTATGATAGGTCATTTTGATGTCTCCTCAATATGTTTTAGCCCTTGCCTGTCGCGGGTACTTGACCCACCCACGCTAGTGAGGTACCATTTTTATCCGGAGAAATGGAGGCACACTGGGTGGTAGGAAATTTGTGGATCCATGTAGATTCCAGAACTATCCCACACAGAAATTTGAGAAAAAGGTGATTTTTTTCAGCTAAATTTGAGGTTTGCAGGGGATTGTGGGTAGGAAAACGTTAGGGGACCCACGCAAGCCATACCTCGCTGGACTCCCCCGGTTGTCTAGTTTTCAGACATGTGTGGGTTTGGTAGGTTTCCCTAGATGGCGGCCGAGCCTGGGGCCAAAAACTCATGGGACCCCCGCTTTTTCTGGTGGATACATTATCTGACTGTGGATTCCTCACCTTATGAATATCCCCTGCGCCAGATTTCTGCAGAAATTTTTCCCAGCCCTCCCCGCCGACGAGGTCCTCACAATGCATGGCTCCGCACACGGCTCTGCATGACGTCACCGGAGCCATAAGAGAACCACCTCGGCGTGATGACGTCAGTTACACCCATTTTTTCCATGCCACCGAGGCAAACAGGCGGACCGACCATAGAGACAATGTATACATAGTACACTGTATTCACAAAAATACACAGTGTGTAAAGAGAAATAAGAAAGCAACGAAAGCAAACATTTCCTATAAACCCACACAAAGGCAAATAGAGGCAATATACAATGACAATATGAAACAACCATATTAATCAATAACTCTTTTAAGCTATAAACGGGTGGACAACGGGGAGGCAGTGGGTCATTGAGGAATCCACAGGCAGATACTGTATCCACTAGAAAAAGCGTTACAGAAGGTAAGTAACTTATTCTTCTGATGGATACATCTGCCTGTGGATTCCTCACCTTATGAATAGATTTTCACAGCAGTCCCACTCTTGGAGGAGGGTGTCCACCCTTCTTATACCAAAAAGTCCTGTAAGACAAAGGGCACAAAATGGCCCTCCTGCCTCACCTCGGAATCCAAGCAATAATGCTTCAGGAAAGTGTGGAGGGTGGCCCAGGTCGCCGCCTTACAAATGTCTAACACAGGAACACCTCTGGCTAATGCAGAGGTGGAACACTTAGCCCTAGTAGAATGAGCTCCAATACCCTCAGGTGGTTCCTTACCAGCCAGAGCGTAGCAGATCTTGATGCACAAGATGGTCCAACTAGATAGAGTGCGCTTGTGCACAGCTTTGCCTTTTGAGCGTCCACCGTAGCCCACAAAGAGCTGATCGTCCAAACGTAAGTCCTTTGTTCTCTCCAAATAAAAGCTCACCACTCTTTTAGGGTCAAGGTGGTGAAGTCTTTCCTCCTCCTTGGAAGGGTGAGGGGGGAGGATAAAACACAGGGAGAGTTAAGGACTGCCCCAGATGAAAGGGAGTTACTACCTTAGGCAGAAAAGCAGCCTTGGTCCTGAGGACATTCCTTTCAGCATGTATGGTCAGAAATGGGGGTTTTGAAGTAAGAGCTTGAAGCTCACTCACCCTCCTTGCTGAGGTAATGGCTATCAGAAAGACTGTTTTACAAGACAAAAACCTCAAAGGACAGCTATGAAGGAGTTCAAACGTTGAACCCAGCAAAAACGTCAAAACAAGATTAAGATCCCATTGGGGCATAACAAAGGGAGTAGGTGGAAACCTATTGATAAGGCCTTTAGTAAACCTCAAAACGTTAGGAGATTTAATAGAGACGGCTGATCAGGTAGACACAGAAAAGTCGATAAGGCCGACAAATAGCCAGTAACCGTGGCCACAACACAACCCTGCTGAGCCAAGGAAAGAGCAAACTGAAGAACACTTGACAAGTGGGCCTTTAAAGGGTCAATGGATCTCTCTCCACACCATTTAACAAATCTTGACCATCTGTAGGAGTAAATGGACTTGGTAGAGTGTCGCCTGGCCGATAAAATAATATCGACCACGTCAAGCGGGAGAGAGAAGGTACTCAGGTTGCCCCGTTCAATCTCCAGGCATGAAGGTGCAGGCTCTGGAGGTAGGGGTGTAGAACCTATCCCCCCCGACTACCAGAGGAGATCTGCCCTGAGAAGGAGACGCAGCGGAGGGTGCGATGAGAGGTGAAGAAGATCTGTGTACCACACCCTTCTTGGCCAAAACGGGGCAATCAATATAACTTGGACCCAGTCATGGTGAATCTTCCTCAGAACCTGAGGAATCAAGGGATTGGAAGGGAACGCGTAAAGGAGTTGTGAGCTCTAACTCAACTGAAATGTGTCCCCCAATTCTCCCTGCCTCAGGAACTGGAGACTGCAGAATGACGGGCAGTGCTCGTTCTCCAGAGTGGCAAACAGGTCCACCCAGATGATTTGCCATCAAGTAAATCTAATGGTCCTGAGTCCAGGACCAGAGTCGCAACGCCTCTCTGTAAAGACAGTACAACCCTACTCCTCCCTGCATGTTGACATACCACATCGGGGTAGTGTTGTACATCAGGACTTGAACCAACTGACCGCGAAGGGAAGGGAGAACGGCCTTAAGCGCCAAACGAATAGCCCCTAGAAGGTTGATATGAAGCAATCTTTCCTCTGGAGACCAAAGATCCTTGATCTCCAGATCCCCCAGATGAGCACCCCACCCTAGGGTAGAGGCATCAGTTATCACTGTGGGCACCGATGGAGGAAGATGATAGGTCTTTCCTTGAGACAGATTGCCCTCCACGCTCCACCAAGACAGATTCGCTGCAGCTTCTCTGGAGATCCTGACTGACTCCATGAGATCTCTGTTGTGCTGATACCACTGCCTGCGGAGACACCACTGGAGAGCACTCATGTGCCAGTGTGCATGGTTGACCAACAGAATGCAGGAAGCGAACAGACCGAGCAGGCGAAGGACCTTCAGAACTGGAACAACCGCTCCATTGTGGAATAAAGGGATCATCTCCTGAATGTCGAGAATTCTTTGTGGTGGAGGAAATGCCCGACACACAGTAGTGTCCAGTACCGCCCCAATAAACAGGTTGCGTTGAGAGGGCACCAGGTGAGATTTGGGCACATTGATTGAAAAACCCAAGTTGAACAACAGTTGAGATGTTACCCGCAGATGATGAAGCACCATCTGTGGCGACTCTACTTTGAGCAGCCAGTCGTCTAGATAAGGGAAAACAGGAATACCCAATCTTCTGAGATGAGCTGCCACCACTGCCTTCCACTTTGTGAAGACTTGAGGTGCAGTAGAAAGACCAAATGGGAGGACCGCAAACAGGTAGTGTTGCGACCCAACCGTAAAATGGAGATACTTCCTGTGCAACTTCAGAATGGGGATGTGAAAATATGCATCCTGTAAGTCTATCGACACGATCCAGTCCTCTTTGATACAGCGCCAGAAGAACCTGAACAAGGGTCAGCATCTTGAATTTCTCCTGCTTTAGGTAAAAATTCAAGATCCTGAGGTCCAGGATTGGACGTAACCTGCCGTCCTACTTGGGGATAAGGAAATATCGGGACTAGCATCCTTGACCCCTTTTCTGCTTTGGAACCACCTCTATCGCACCTTTTCGTAATAATGCAAGAACCTCCTTCTGCAAAAGAAGCAAATGGTCCTCTGAACAAAAATCTTGGCAAGGAGGTAAAGGAGGAGGAAATTCCTGAAAGGGAAGGGCCTATCCATTCCCCACAAGGTTTGAAACCCAAAGGTCTGTTGTGACAGATTACCAACCTTGCAGAAAGTGAGTAAGCCGACCCCCTATAGGACACACATGATCTAGGATGGGGGTTCTAGGGCTGCTTTCCTGCGGTACCAGAGAAAGCAGGGGTGGCATAGAGGAGGAGGAGATTGCGGGCAGAACCGCATTGGTGACCTTTGGTACCCCCTCTATAAGACCTATAGAGTGGATTTAAGACTTAGAGTGGATTTTGCTGCTGCTGAGGTTGACGGAAGTTGCGATAGAAAGACCTTCCAAAGCCTCGATATTTCTTGTAGCCAAAACCTCTCGACTGGGTCTGCAATCCCAAGGATTTCGCTGTGGCTCTGCTATCCTTAAACCTTTGCAAGGCCGAATCTGCTTTTTCCCCAAAGAGCTTTGACCCGTCAAAGGGCAAACCAACAAGAGTGGCCTGGACATCAGGGGAAAATCCAGAAGAACAAAGCCAAGCCTGCCCTCTGATAGCAATGGAGGAGGCCATAATTATGGCTACTGAGTCAGCCGTATCCAGGTCTGATTAAATAACCTGTCTAGGTGCAGCCTGAGCGTCTGACAGAACCTCCATAAAGTTCCCTTTGTCCTCAACAGGTAACTTGGGGGCCAATTGTTTTGCTGAGTCCATCAAAGCATGTATGTAACGGCCCAATAGACTAGTGGCCGATTTCAGTGCCATGCTAGAAGAGGAGAAAACCTTTTTAGCTGACTGTTCCAACTGTTTTGAGTCCCTGTCAGCTGGGGCCTGTGGAAAGGCACCTAAAGAGTGCTTGGAGCAGGATGCCTGCACCACCAAACTCTCTGGAGACAGATAAGAAGAGAGAAAAACTGGATCCCCTGGTGCCGTCTTATACCTTCTAGCCACAGCCTTAGAAACGTCAGGCGAAGAGAGTAGTTTATGCCAAACCTCGAGGATAGGATCCAATAAAGCTTCATTAAAGGGAAACAGAGGTTCAACTGTGGAGCAAGGTGAATGCAAAACCTCTGTCAACAACTTTGGTTTATATTCAGCTGTAGGTAACTGCAAATCAAAAGCTCTGCAGCGTTCCTTATCACAAATGGTAGGGAGCTACCTCTTGAGGAGGCAAACCCCTTGTAAAAGTGCAGAGGATTCTATCAACGGCATTGAGACTCTCGGCGCCAGAATTTGCCATGACAGCGCCATCGGCATGAAGGGCATAAGGGTGCCTGGGCATAGTGCTGTGGCATGCCTAAGTTGAATGCCAGCGGACCCACGGGACCAGAAGGTGCTCCAGATAGGAAAGCAGCCCTTGAAAAAACACTGTACATAGCATTTAAAAAATGGTCTGTCAGGGGAGCCGGAAATTGTGGATATGGATTTGAACCAGTATCCAACCGGGGAGTGTCAGACGTCGGAACAATCGGCTCCACTGCCAAATCCACTGGTTCATTCTCAGGCACAGGAGAAGAAGGAACATCATGAACCGGCTCGGCGTCTGGAGCTGGTGAATCCCTTGGTGCCGGAGACTGCGCCGGAGTGCCTTTAGGCGAAGGAGACTTCTCCGGAGTCGCATGAGGAGAAGGAGAGGGCTAAGAAGGTACAAAATCTTTACGGCGATGTCGAGGGGCAGGCGAAGGCGACCTCAAAGCCTTACCCTTTGTCGAGCGGCGCTGAGATCCATGTCTTCTTTTCTTCTTTTGCTTTCTCGACTTCGATGTATGCGTAGTCGACGACTTCGACTTATCACGCTTACGCCCTCTACCTTCTTTCTTTGACTTAGGCCAGGAACAACTTGGCTTCCCGTTCCTTAAGTGCTTTAGTGTTCATTTTCCTGCAACATGAACAATCCTCCATGTCGTGATACGAAGATAAGCACCATGAACAACCTTCATGAGGGTCAGTGATGGTCATGTGATCCCCACACTCCCTACCGGGCTTAAAACCAGACTTACTCGAAACCGACATCACTTCTAGAAACAGTTAAAGCAGAAGGAATAACAAAGTAACGCCACAAAATACTGAGAGAGCTAGAAAACTGTTACGCATCGACGGCGCAGAAAAAAGGGAACTGACGTCATCACGCCGACGTGGTTATCTTATGGCTCCGATGACATCATGCGGAGCCGCGTGCGGAACCATGCTTTGTGACAACCTCGTCGGCGTAGAGGGCTAGGAGAAATTTCTGCGGAAAGCTGGCGCAGGGGATATTCATAAGGTGAGGAATCCACAGGCAGATGTACCCATCAGAAGTGTGGGTTTGGTAGATTTCCATAGATGGCTGCCAAGCCCGGCGCCAAAAACTCATGGGACCCCCCTTGCAAAACCAGGTTAGTTTTGTGATAGGTAATTTTGATGTCACCTCAATAGGTTTTGGGCCCTTGCCTGTCACGGGCACTAGGCCTAACCACACAAGTGAGGTACCATTTTTCTCTGAAGGCTTTGAGGAATGTGGGGTGGAAGGAATTTTGTGGATCCACGCAGATTCCACAACTTTCCACCACAGAAATGTGGGGAAGATGTTTTTTTAGACAAATTTTTAGGTTTGCAAGGGATTCTGGGTAACAGAACCTGGTGAGAGCCACGTTGTGTTTTGGGCCATTTCCTGTTGCGGCTACTAGGCTTACCCACGCAAGTGAGGTACCATTTTTCTCAGAAGACTTTGGGGAACGCGGGGTGGGTGGAATTTTGTGGACCCACACAGATTCTAGAACTTTCAACCACAGAAATGTGAGGAAAATGTGTTTTTTGGACACACATGGACACATTTTAGGTTTGCAAGGGATTCTGGGTAACCTGGTGAGAGCCAGTCACGTCACCCCATCCTGGATTCCCCTGGGTGTCTAGTTTTCAAAAATGTATAGGTTTGCTAGGTTTCCATAGGTGCCGGCAGAGCTAGGGTTCAAAATCTACAGCTCGGCACTGTGCAAAAAAAGGGTCAATTTTCACTGTGAAAATGTGGTGTGTCCACATTGCGTTTTGGGCCCCAGGGGGGGCAGAAAGTCCACTAGACACCAGGGGGTTTTTTGGGAAAATTTTAATTAGGGTGTGGGCTGCCCAAAACGGGCATGCCAATGCCCCCACTCTAATTAAAATTTACCCAAAAAATACCTGGTGTTTAATGCCCCCATTTGCTCCCGGGGGAGGTTGGCAGAAAGGCTGTCATTTTTGTGGGGGAGGGGTGGGGGCATTGGCATGCCCGTTTTAGGCAGCCCCCACCCTATTTCAGATTTGCCCCAAAAAATCCCTGGCGTCTAGTGGGCTTTCTCCCCCCATCTCCCCCCGGGGGCAGAATAGCTGTCATGTTTGTGGGGGTGGGGGCATAGGCATGCCCATATTGGGCAGCCCCCACTACAAATTATAATTTTTAAAAAATCCCTGGCATCTTGTGGGATTTTTGCCTCCCCCCCTCTCCCCTCCCCCCGGAGGACAGAAAGACTGTAGTTTTTGCCGCCGGGGTGTGGGGCGGCATGCCCGTTTTGGGCAGCCCCCACCCTAATTTAATTTGGCAATAAAAAATCCATGGCCTATAGTGGGCTTTTTGCCCCCCAGAAGGGGGCATATTGGGGGCTACCGCTCCATCTGCACCCCCCCTGGGGGGGGACAGAAAGGCTACAAATTTTGCGGGGTGGGGGCATGGGCATGCCCTTCATGGGCAGCCCCCACCATAATAATATATCCCCCCCAAAAAAATTATTGGTGTCTAGTGGGCTTGCAAAAAAGACAAAATGATGCCAAATTTATTGAGAGGGAGCAAAGGCCCTTGCCCAAGGGGCCGCTCCCCACTCCCTGGTGTCTAGTGGGTGGATCCCTGTTTGGGGATTGCCCTCCTGAGGATCCACTGGGGAGGGGTACCATCGGAAAGGGGAGATTCTCCCCTTTCCAATGATACCTCTCTCGTCTTTCTACATGCCTGGGGGGCTGAGATAGCCCCCTGAACACATAGAAAGTGAAACTGAAATGAGCCTAAAGGTTCATTTCAGTTTCGGTTTCTGTACAATGATGACAGCGCGACGTGCACGCTGATCGTCATTGCACATAAACCAGGGAAGGGGGCCTCGGGAGCTGGGGAAGCTCTGCCCCAGCTCCCGAGGCTTTGGGGGTGAGAAGGAAATCCCTCTGCTGCCTGCAGCAGAGGGATTTATTGCCCCTGTCCTCATGACGGAATGGTTCCGTCAGGAGCACAGGGGCACCGATGCTCATGACGGAACCATTCCATCATGAGCATCGAAGGGGTTAAACGGGCTGCTGAGTTAAAGTCAGCATGTCTCTTTTCTCGAATGCAAGCACGCAAGGACCATTACACTAAAAGGGCCTAAGATACCCTGCCCCACCCGCCTAATGTGCTGTAGCCCTGGCTGCTGCAGTTTCCAGGACACAGAGTATTCCTATCTAATGTGTGTGCTGTATTCTAGTACTTCACAGGCCATTCAAAGAACTTTTAAAGGAATAGGCTAGGTTTTTGTAAATGCTTATTGTGCCCTCTAGGGTCTAGCGCTTTAGTCAGCCCACTTGCAAGGTGTCAAAGGCTTGACAGGGGCAGATAAACAGGGATGAATGGCTCCATTAGCACATCTCCCCCACAATTGATAAATACACTGTAGTAGTACACAAGTTTCCTATAATCTCAATGAGCAAGACAGTTGCGTTGTATGATTATATTGACATTTCTATCACGCTTTCCTGACCCTTGTAAGCCCCAAGGAGCTGAAACAAATATTTCTGCCACAATATAAATTCTTAGCGCCTTGAAGCCATTCATAACGTAAGACACTATTTAAACAGAATCTTTAATGAAAAAATTCTATTCTGTCATCAGGTTCTATAAATGATTATATTAAAGGGCACAGCCCTCCATGTTCATCTGCTCGCATTCCACGTAATTGTTGCGTACAACAAAGTGTGTTGTGGGTGATGTAGGCCCTGTTGTGTCATATCTCCCTTCCACTGAAGCTTCTTTGAGGGTAACTGGGTGAACTTATGGGCCTTTTAATCATGTGAAACACTGGGTTTGCACCTCTGAAGGTTGATACCCTTCATCTCATACCAAAATAGGCCAAACATAAGTCACAATGCTCTCACACACTTATCCATCTATAAATTAGAATTAGTCATGAGCAACCCATCTTTCACTCGTTTAACAACTCAAATTCATGCATATAAGCAGCAAATCCACATGGTAGAAGCACAAATCTGATCACCACATACAACATATATGCAACCTGTGGGCGTTAAAACGTTACGAATGAGCTGACACCTTTGCTCATACAGTGTTAGGATTTGTAAAAATGACAATATAAAAAGTAATATCACAAAAAGTATCACATTATGAAGCATCGTTTACTTTTTATTGCTGCATAATTTAGTCAATGCTGTCACATAATTTGGTTTTCCCCGATCTATGGAAATTCTTTTTCTGAGAGTAAAGCTTAGTTGATTAATATGGAAGTGGGCAAGCCAAAAAAATAGCAGGGCGAGCTGGGTCAGTGCCAAACCAAAGGTCTGGCTTAACTCAGAGCTTATGCAGGAGCAGACCTGAAAATCATACACCAAATGTCACTTAAAATATGATAAATTCTCTTCACAATTAGAAAGAAACATGTATTTCTTTAACATGTAGAAGTTTTGTCTTTAATATGTCACGGTATAGGACTGCACTGAGAAGTATTTATTGAAAGTGATAGCTTTTAAACATGAACTGTGAACCATTCCTGTCCTAACAGTTGTCGTGTAAATCCTTCATGAAGCCCACATTTCTATTAAGAGCGCAACCTTTTACTGTATCAAATGAAACACAATGTTTTTTTTTACAGCACGTACTCTGAACTCATGTATTTGAAGGTGCTTCCATATACAATAGTGAAGAAAAAGGAAGATGGGTAAAACACAATATTTACTTAAGATCTCACAATTTGGTGGGATAGTCATGACTAATCCAAATTGTCGGGTCTCACTTGGTAACATCAGCCACTAAATTGGTATATTTGCCTCTCCTTTTTACCTCAAATAATAATGTTTCGCGTTTACCATTTTGTGCATGAGGGTAGAGTGAGGGTAACAGGCAGAAGCCAAGTGAAAGCTCGGCTTTCAACAGGACCCCAATCTGAGCCAGGGCCTGGCTTTAGGCTCGAGGTAGCCTGAGCCTTCCGTGGTTCACCCAACTCTAGGTTAATATAATTACTTCAGATACCTGTATGCATTACCGTTTGGTGCACTGGGGACAAGTGACTTGCGTGGTTATAGACCTATGCGGCCCCATCCTGGGAGCGAAGGCACAGTGTATGTAGGACAATTTAAAAATGTATTACATGCTGCACACAGCACAAGATAGACTGACAGAAAATGTGCAGAAAGACTCAAGGCACCAAGTGCCCGTCCGTACGGGCTGAGGGGCCACACAACACCCCACATTTATCCCTGGCAAGAAAAGTGTCAGGCTGAGAAATGGCCAGCCTGACAAACGTCCTTCTTGTTCAGTCCATGCAGCCAGGAGCTATACCTTAATACCGGAGCAGAATTTTGCCAGACTGAGCTTTTCACAGCCCTGGCAGTGGCACTTCTTCAGCCTTACTAAAGTGCCTCGAGGCCCTCTCCCTCATGACAAGGAGGAGCGTCACTGATTGCCTCAGACCTGGGCGCTTCGGTTTTAAGCCATGAAGTGCCCAGGGTCCATTGCAATCAGTGACACCTTGTCAGAGAGTGGGGAGTATTCAGCAGTCTCACTGACCCCATCCCACTCTGTGACAAGTGAGCGACTGTTGCCTTAGGTCAGCCAATGAGGGAAGGCAGCAGTCCAATCCCTCCTGGGATCTCCGAGGCTTCCCTCCCAGAGAGCTGTAGTGAAAGTAAGTTTTGTTTTTTTAAATGTTTGGTGCGTGCATGTATGTGTGAATGTATGTATGTATGTATATATATATGTGTATTTGATAGAGTGAGTGTTCTGACGGGGCGGAGTGTGTGTGCATGGGTGTGAGTGCGTGTGTTGATGTGTGGCCCCAAGCCCACTCCCTGCTAAAATTACTGGCCACCACTGACTCAATGGGAAATGTACAAACTTTTTTCACTAGGTTTGCGTCACTAAAAAAGTTCAACAAACCTGGTACAAAGTGTGTGCTGGAAATTACTTTCCAACACACATCCTGATTTGCGTTGGAAAGTTACCTAACATAACGCAAAGTAGAGCTAAGTGCAATTTTACGGCATGGGTAAGTTCTATGTGTTGCACATGGGCATTCCCATTAGAAGTGAGCGAGCCAACTAATTAACAGGGACAGCCAAGCCAGACCTGAGCCAAGGGTCTGGAATAGGTCTTAGAGCACATGCACGAGCCCTGAAAATATTTGCTATGTAAATTATACAACAAACATTACGTAAAATATGATAAAATGTCTTCAAAATTCAATAATGTGCATTTCATTAAGATAAGGAAGCTTTGACATTAATGGGGCCCTGAGATCCATGAGCTTCTCCCTCTCAGGGAAGGGGCTATTGCCCGTATCGTGACTAGGCATTATGATACGAAGAGGTTCCCCAATGATGAATAACTATTCTGGGTGCCGGTCGTGAGGCCCAAGGGTTTATATTTGTGTTTTGAAATAAAATATTTACCTAAGATCACACAATTTAAGCAAGGAAACTTGGGTTTATTTGAATTTTCTCATTTTACTTTGTACAAATCAGCCAACAAATGGGTATCTATTTCTCTTTCCTGATGTTAAGTATTTATTTTAACCTCTTACCTAATTTTTGTACAGTTATTTGAAATATAACACAAACTCGACTCAGATGTATTGAAGTACTTTATATTAGCATCAGTTGTATTACACAAGATCACATTTGTTTAAAATGTGCCCCTCAATGTTTAAATACTTCCAATGCTTTCCAAAATATTTTTTAATACAACACATTCAGACTGTACCCAGTGGAAACCTTTCCAGGACTGCTAACAACCTTAGAGTGTCTTTCAAGAAAAAACAACTCTCTGACACCAAGAAACATCAAATGGTTGTATAAATTAAACCCTGTACTGGCTCCAAAGTAGACCTTAGATTTGTTAAGAATCAAGCATCACCCACACTCATCTCGTTTTGCATATTTCTCTATACTGAATTTCTGTGAGCATCTCACAAGCCCGTGAGACATTTCTCATTGTTTCAGGCATCTCCTGAAGTAGGATACTCTGCGTCGCAAACAGCACGCTTAATGCATTTGTATGACCTGTCACACACACACTGTATCTCGTTTTTACAAACATGTTACACAGACACTCTATTTCGCTTTTGCAAACATGTTACACACACACACACACACACACACTCTTTATCTTGTTTTTGAAGGCATCTCATATTCTAAGCTTTATGTATCGGTTTCCTTCACATCAGATTTCTTCACATTTGTAAAGCATATATCTCCAATAAACAAACACTGTGCATCTCATTTTGCAAGCATCTCATACAGAAGGTATATTTCACGCCCTTTTTGTCTACATCGTCAGATATTACGTTTGTGACCACGCTACACTCATGGCATCCATCTGCACTAATTCTTTCAGGTGAGTAGACAGCAAAAGTTGAAAGGTTTTTTAATTGTGTTTCATACATTTGTTCAGCGTTGAGTGCATACAGTGCCTCAATCTCCACCTTCCAGTCACTGGAGAGCAAGAAATACACTTCAAATGTCTGTGGTAGTACCCTCGCACCCTTTCCCCCTGTTATGCTAAACTAAATGGTAGTAGACTTGTGTTGAAAATATGATCAACCATAAGCACACAGTATTCAAGAATAATAATAATATTTCCTGGTTCCACATTGCCTACAGCACTGCAGTTATGGTGGAATAGGTTCTGATGAAAATGCCCAGCGATTGCCCTCATGGACAAATGCATTGTTGGGAGCCCTGTGAAAATCTAAATGTATGCTTATTCCATCATACTTTGATTTTTTTTAAAAAGGAGAAGCTAGGATTAGAAATCTTATAGTTCTTTTATTTATTTATTTATTTTATTTGCGGGTTTATAACACGCTTGAATCGACTCTTTACCAGAGTATCTCTGCGCCCAAAACACTAGAAGCATAGTCAGACAGTCTATGGATAGTAGTTTAGTTAGTAAACAAGAATGTTTTGAGCTTCTTTCTGAAGCTCAGGTGTTCAGAACATTGCCTCAGCTCAAGGGGTAGCTTATTCCATAGAGTCGGACCAACTACAGATAAGGCCTTACCACCCTGTCTGGTCTTTCTCACAGCTGGTACTCTCAGGAGAAGTTGGTTACTGGACCTAAGAGACCGAACCGGATTATATGGAATGAATTTATCTCTCCAGTGCAATGCTGCCACTCCCGATGACAGAAGCCTTCCACAGGAAACTAGACAAACTCATCAACATCTTCATATGGAAAAACAAAAAGCCCAGAATCAGCCTACAGAAACTGAGACTAACTAAAGACCTTGGAGGTCTCAACCTGGCTAATTTCAAAACCTACCAAACAGCCTGCCTGGCAAGACAAGGAATCTCCTGGCTAGATGACAACCAAACCTACAAACCAGTCTGGCTAGAGGTGGAAAAGGACACTCTGGGAGGCCTAAACCCAATAGCTCTTCTAACAGCAAACAGACACCCCCAAAGAACCGACCCAATATTGAAACACACCAGGGAAGCCCTGATGAAAATAGATAGACGCATGGCGCAGAAACTGAAAGGCACGTCCTGGGAATCGATCTGGTTCAACACAAAGGTAACCTATCAATTCGCCAGGCGGCTGTAATGACATGATCATCGTTGTAAACCCATCATCTTTGTATATAAAGGTTGTTGTGGGAGAAAGTAGTACATTCTACAGTGAGAGGACAAGCCTTACACAGACCGCATTTAGTATGGCCCATTACTGGGGGTAAGCCCCATAGTGTGGTCTGAGTAGGCACTGTCATTGCTGGAAGGAGTGATTTTATCAAATGGTCCCTGATGCTTCTCCCTTTTCGAAATGCGTGCAAAGGTGCCTGTAGTCCACCCACTTCCTCTTGTACCAAATGCCAGTGTCGATTTATGACTTTTTAAATTTGATTACTTTTGGTGTTAAAGGTTGTTAAACAGCTGCTTAGTCCTACGCCGCTGTTTACGATCCGGAGTGGCGACGCGGTAAGACGACCGGTCCAACCCGATCTGGATGGCTGGTCAGACGCCGTGTCACTGAATCGCTGGGCTTGTTTAGACGCTGAATGTGGATTTGAATTCTCCAAGTGAAACGGTAAGCGTCTGGGGGTAATAGGCGCTTGGCTACCATAGTCATAACTAAACTTTATATACAAAGATGATGGGTTTACAACGATGATCATGTCATAACAGCCGCCTGGCGAATTGGAAACTGTTGTGTTGGGCATCCACGCCTTTTTGGAGGAGATATACCACTAAAGAAAGGAAGAATTACACACCCCATTAGGTAATGAGTTTTAACGACAATTTTGTTTACCTTATATCGGAATAACCCGTTGTTGGGAGTTTTCCTCATTAGTTGTTCTATCTATTTTTTACAGCGTGATGACTCTCCTGTAAAAGTATCTTATAGAGGTCACGCAATAACTCAGGATTGGGTGGTGGAATTGATATACGGTGAGCCCTTTATACATACAGGTATTTTACATTACCAGCTGCTTGGGTCAATTATTACATCTGCTGTTTATAACGTTACAGCTTCCTGGTGACAAGATATGGAATAACAAGGTGTACATCTATCAGTGATAGGAGAATTCTCGACCATTGAAGAGGTAACTTTTGGTTTATTCTTGCCTGAGTGATTTGAGCTCATTGGTCTGGGATCACAGAGTCTTATTTAGGCTCCTTATTGTTTTTACATAACTCTGGTCATCATACCAGTACACACAACAGGAACTTTTCAGGATTACATTGACTGATCCAATCGGAGTGGGAATCACGACCATTTATCCCCAAGAAGGGAAAGCAAGCTTATGCTTAGGCATACATCCTCAGTTTAGAGGTTAGGCAATGGCTCCAATTTATGATCCTTTATCTTCTTTACAGGGTCACCATGAAGATCCCTGTTTTGCCCCGTCACAGTATGTCCTGAAGAAGACTCGCATGGCCCAGGCATAACTAACCGCAAGGCCACAAGACGAGTCGAAACGTCGACATTTATTTAATACCTGGACCGCTATATATTTTCTCTCTCCATGATATAGTGCAGATATTAATAACATTTGTGTCTGAGGACAATAATAGAGAGAGGTTGGATTCATTTAAGTGGCTAGGTTATGCAGGCCCGGCATTTGCTGGCCGGATACGGTTTCTGGAAAATATTGGAATTATTTTATTTATAATTCTGTGTGATTTCTCTTTCTCTTCCTTTATCACTTTCACATTCTTTGACACCCTTTGCTATACTGCATGTTCTATACGGGGCAATGTATATATTTGTGTATTGATTTGCAAACTTTGAATATTACATTTGAAATTGATACAATAGATTAAAGTATTGTATGTTTTTGGAAATTGATGCTGTTGCCTTCTTTTATATGTTTATCATTAATTGAGTGGAGCTGATTAATAGACATATGCTCTGTATTTGTGAATCTTGATTCATCAATCAATTTGAAATATATAGGTCTTGGACCATTGTTGTTTAATATCGATGTAATACCCAGGTCCAGTACCGTTTGGGTCACCCCATTTCTTTAATGGTTACATTACATTGTAGGCAGTTAGAAGTCATCCAATTTGCTTTGATTAAAACTTACACATAGGGGCACATCTAGTGGAGTGGTGGTTCTCTACTAATGACAGTAAATTGCCAACTGGAGGTCTGGTCAATGTTTTTTAATAGCAATGTTTCTAAGTGCTTTTTATTCTTTAACAATCAGATTGTTAAGCATCTTCTAGAGGTCAGGCATAGTAGGTGGTTACTGAATGATGGATACTATAAGAAATTGGGTTTTTGATTGAGTGAGGTGAAACCCCTTTTCAAGCAACAGTCACTCTCATGGTAAGGTAGAACCACAAACGTCAATAAATTAACCTGTGCTTAACCCTCTGGTAGCTTGGCACAAAAGCAGTCAGGCTTAATGTAGAGACAGTGTGTTAAGTATTCATGCAGCCAAAAACAATAATAAAGTGAAAACACAGCACAAAACAACCGCCGCTTATTTACAAAATAGAGTAAAATGTAATAAATAAAATGCGGCCAATATGACAAAAATCCAAACAGTAAAATTGGAGATAGGCAATTTAAGGTTTAAGTAAAAATAGCAGAGAAGCAGAAAGCTCTAATTATGGGTATCTGGGGGGGCGTGGCTACGCGTCGATGAAGATGGACGTGCGGTGAAAGAGCTCTGCAGTCCCTACCTCCCACCGCACATAAATCCGTCTACCAAATCCGTAAATAAGGTTGAAAGGAACAGCCCAGACCACGTAGGGGCTATAGGTGCTCTGTCGGCCGAAAACTGCCATCGCCAGCAGCTGTGCGTGGCTGGAAATGGAAGAGCGGTTTGGGCCCGTATGCAAGCCACGGTCACGAGTGAGGGATGGAGCCGCATGTAGTGTCGTTCCTCATCACAAACTGCACACGGAGACAATTACAGGCATCAGCTTCTTTATTCAGTTCCTTCCTCATGCCGGGCTAACGGCTAACTGTCCCTTTGGTCTCCCAGCACCTCCCTTTCCATACGCCCTCGTCCCTCACTCGGGCTGGTCCTAGTGCCTTACCAGTTAGGTCACTGGTCACTTTGCATCAACATCATTACATCTCCCCCCTTCTCACACATTAAGCTAGTTTCCCACCATGGAAGACGCAGCAGGCCTCACCTTCGATGACGAAGAAGTGGATAGGTTACTAGCTAACCTCCGCCCTTTTGAAGGGCTGTGTAACTCAGAACCAGGCACCAACGATAGCGATTGGGATGAATTGGCAGCTCTAAGGAGAACACAGATAAAGACAGCACTTCACGGTCTATTGATGTCAGAATACCTTAAATCTAAGACTGCCCCTTCAGGCCTAATAGTAAGGAATGAACCATTCATTTTCACACATGACCTAGAATTCAAGAGGGACTGGTCATTGATAAGCTGGAGATGTACCAGAGACTGGCTAGTCCTGATTATAAAAACCGCCACAAAACTTACACAAGAACTAAAAATAGAGATAACTAAACTGGAGGTTAAGATTAAGAGCTATCTCTCTCCGGCAGCTCTGAAGAAAAGACTTGAGGAACTTAACCAAGAAATGACGGAGTTTGAACTTACCCTCAAGAAAAACAAATATAAAAAACATAAAAAAGATACAGAGGGATTCACTCAGGAACGCATATATCCATATATCAAAAAAGACTATGTGTCCAAGGATCACAACAGTGATCAAGACACGGATAATTCTGATGCAAGCTCCAACAGTTCAGGTTCCAGTAGGAACAGTAATCAAGGAGCGAGAGGAGGGGGGCGACCCTATCGAAGACCATATCAACAAGGTGGGAGAGGTTGGACACCCTATCAAGGGTATCCTGGGTACATGCAATACCCCCCAATGCCACCCTATATGGACAACCAGTTCCAACTTTGGAACCAACAGGCACCCTCTTTCAACCACTATGGCCCTCCGCCTTTTTTAGGCCAGCGCCAAGGCCCCCGAAAGGGAAGAAACCGAAAGGGCACTCAGGTACACTGGAACCAACAACCAACAGCACCCCCGGGTGTGTCAACTCGGAGTCAGACAGCATCAACCAGCAGGGGAACCTAGTGGTAAACCTATCCGAGCTTCAACTTACTGAGGCACAAGAAAAAGTCCTATCCAAGGGTTTGGGTTTTGTCCCGACCAATAAAATGGACAAGTTCAAAATCTGTCAGGAAATGAAAGAGTTCATGCGGAAACTAAAGCTACAAGCATTCTTCCAGAACTCTGAGAATAAATCTGATGATCAATCAGACACAGGACTAAAGAAAAAGTCCACATTTACGCCACTGGACTCCACTATACCAGTCGAACTCCTAGCTTTTGAAAAAGCAGTCATGGAGGACCTTGAGAAACTGCCAACGGATACAAGTACCAGATTTCAAAACATCTCAAGAATAGAGAGAATTGCACTACAAGAACTTGCCAACAACCATGATATCGTGATAAAACCAGCCGACAAAGGCGGAGCCACTGTTATACAGGCCTATGAAAACTACGACAGGGAATGTAGAATATTGTTGGAGGATAGACGCAATTACGAGGTACTGAGGGATGACCCAACTGAAGAGGTCAGAATCAGCATCCAAATAATGGTCGAGGAAGCAATTGCTTTCGACTGGATTTCCAAAAAAGAGAGCGAATTTCTAATACAGGACAATCCTATAACACCTTATTTTTACACGATACCCAAGATTCATAAAGTGGCCCCATACCCACCTGGGCGCCCGATAGTATCTGGTATCAACTCAATCCTGGAACCTCTATCAAAATTCGCCGACGCATTTCTCAGACCTATTGTGCAAGCAACAAATACCTACTTGAAAGACACGAAAGCTGTCTTACAGCTATTGAGAGACATACAATTCGACCCAGAACAACACCTCTTAGTAGGTTTGGATGTAGAGAGTCTCTACACGAGTCTCCCCCACAAAGAAACCCTGGAGATTATAGAGGAAGTTCTTTTCTCCACCGCCTGGGAGTATCACACTCCTAGACAGGTGGTACTTGAATGCATCTCTCTCACACTGACGAAAAACTACTTCCAATACGAGAACACATACTACCTACAGAAACATGGCACGAGCATGGGCAGCACCTGTGCTCCTAGTCTGGCAGGGCTGTACGTACACCACCTGGAAACGTCAAAGATCCTAGCCAATCAAAATCCCTACCGACACCATATAGTAATGTGGAAGAGGTACATCGACGATGTGCTGGTAATCTGGAAGGGAGATCAGAACTCAGTCGATCTTTTCATGGGATGGCTGAACCAACAAGATCAGTTCCTTAAATTTACACACACAGTTTCCAAAGAAAACCTTGTATTCCTTGACCTGAACATCTACCCGGCTGAGGGGAAATTACAAACCAGCACACACTTTAAACCTACAGCTAAGAACAGCTTGCTCCTTTTTGATAGCTTCCACCCTCGCCATTTACGCGAGAACCTACCCTATGGGCAATTTTTGCGGTTGCGACGCAATTGCAGCAACATCAGCGATTTTAAAAGCCAGGCAACAGATTTGGAGTGCAAACTACTCAACAGGAACTATCCAAAGGCCATTATCAAGAAGGGCCAAAAGCGAGCCCGTAACAACAACAGGGAGGCGCTGCTAGAAGAAACTGAGACCAAAGAGCCTGACCAGAGACCAATTTGTGTTACAACATATAACACTAACTCTAATCACATCACAAAAATTGTCAATAAACATTGGAGAATATTAAATTGCGGGAAGCTAGACTTTCCTAAACCAATGTTCTCACACAAAAGAGGCAAAAATCTGAAGGATATACTGGTCCACACTAGGCCAAGAAACACAGAGTCCAACGCCCCTACCAGACTTTCTGAAATAGGAGGCCACCACCCTTGTGGGACGTGTACATCTTGCCAATACACACAAAAAAGTCGCATCATCACTTTCTCTAACCAAACCACATGGGAACAACGCGCCTTTACGAACTGTAATAGTCGCAATGTGGTTTATTTAATCACGTGTCCCTGCAGTAAAGAATATGTGGGGATGACAAGCAGACCAGTAAAAATCCGTATGAATGAACATCGCAGTAATGTGCGCTGCAGAAAAACTACGACAAAGATGGCCACTCATTATGTCACCATGGGCCACAATATTCACGATCTGAAATGGACAGTCATCGAAATCTTCAAAAGTGACAAAAACCTGCTAACAAAAGAACAACGCTGGGTACATCGGCTGGGCACACACCTCACTGGCCTTAACGATGATATACCCTGGTCCCATGTGAACCCATGACCGGCGCTTCGAAATAACAGTTGCCCAATCGTTTGTCCTTATTTTGGCATAAATCTGTTACATCTGTTACATATACTCTGGTCCCATGTGAACCCCTGACCAGCGCTCTGATATAATAGTAGCCCAATCAGTTATCCTTAACTTGGTATAAATCGTTTTATCCAACCCCCCGTGTCTTTCCCCAAAAAACAGGATGCAACCAAGTGACACATGGGCATCCTACATCAGCCTTGACTATCAGTGCCTTGATTACCAGCCCATCAGTGCTGTTTTTTCAAGTTTTCCACTTCTTCCAAATAGTTATTTTCTCCATTATTCCAAATAGCAACTTGTAATCCAACAGTCCCCGTTTTTGTATAAATGGATTGGTCTTTACTAGACCACCGACACACCCTGTGCATACCTTGCACAAACTTGTGATGCAACTTCTATCATTACAAGTGCCCGGGGCGCTCGCCTCACAGCGTCTCGGATTCACACGCGCATGCGCGGAGTTCGTCCCTTTCTTCGCGCATGCGCAACCTGAACCTGAGATCGACGCATGCGCGTCTCAGCAACACTTCTTACACTGCGGCCAGCGGCAACGCCCGATCTTCACTTGGCTTCCACTTAATCGCTTAAATTATAAGTCCGGACCATTATCACGAGGCATGTACCTCTTGCAATACCAGGCTATGGCCACAATCAAAAATCTAGCGTCAGCGATCCTTTTAAAAACGGCCAGTACACCAGCCAGATCTCGGCGCATTTCCTGAGCACAGGTGCCCTTAGTTAACTATCGACTATCAATCAGACCAATCCCTATTAACCTATTACCTCAGCTATAAAAGCACCCGCCCCTTCCTCCATCCTCATTTCCACGGAGGCCACGGACGGAGGAGGAAGCACAACGAGGCTGTGGGTTGAGTAAGTACGGCATAGCCGGTTTGGGAGAACGAATAGACAGAGGCATATGGGATGCTACCTACTCGAGCATTCTTACCACGATAATACTTAGATTGAACCCTCTACATACGCATCTCTGTATTATTTGTTTCTCCACCTGCAGTTGGACCCCTATTATACCCTCTGATCTAGCGCTGGCCCATGAGGCACTGGTCCTCATCGTAAAGAGTATGTATTGAAAATAATGTACAGATTTTCCAACCAATCCATCTATATCATAACTATATATAATGTGTGATTATTGTGTGTGTGTGTGATTTACAAAGCAACATTTTGGATCCTTTTCTGCGCTCTCAAGGCATGACCACTGCTATATGTATGTCTGTCCCCCTTTTTCCTTACAGGTACTTTAGAAACAGCGCCTTGGGATCCGCGCTCTAGTAACACCATGTTTTTGTCTTTCTAGGCATACTACATGAGTACTTTACTTCGTAGCTAGGGATGTGTATCTAGTAATATAAAATATATATACATACACATTGATCCCTTTAGTTTCATTTTTTTGTAAAAATTAGACCCACCGTGGCGACACACTAGTGAGTGACAGGGGGATCTCTTACCCCGGTCCTGACGAAGGGGCATGTCGCCCCGAAACATGTCGACCCACACAGGAAAGTAAGCTCATAAATCCGCTTACCCTTTCCGACACCACCCTTTTTTTAACAATACCAGCCAGTGCTTATTAAATAGTTTTTTGTATCACTAGGCCAGGTATTTTTTAACATCACTCACCTATCACCCCTGACCCCACTGACACTCACTCCATTCACTCACATAGCACCCACAATTAAAAAGGTGCTCCAGCGTAGTCGCTTGTCGCAGCACTGCCCCGTCCGGCAGCCGGGCGGGAAGACCCCGATGATGAAGCATGACACCAAGGGCCCTTTTGGTGTGTGAGGGGTATTTTAACCACATGTGTGTATCCCAAAGTCATCAAGATACGCACTGACCTCTTTGTTTGAGGTGGACCTGTTTGATTACAGTCACTTTGCATCAACATCATTACATCTCCCCCCTCTGTGAATAAAGAAAACAAATTAATATACACCACGGCAAAACAGCAACTGTCTTTCTTTAGAATTCTTCGATGAAGTGATACGGTTTCATCTCCCCTTTGTTAACAAAATAAACTTAGCGTCCAACATGTTTATAATTCCTCAGTCAGCCACAAGGGTCTGCAGGCCGCCTATTTAAGCTATGGAGATGCATCTCCATTTCTTTTGTGTGGCTTTCTGTTGCTTTGACGAGAACATCTTTTGTTACCGGAGTGCATCTTTGGAATTGCGAGGCGTCTCGCGTGATCTTCTTGTGCTCAGGTTCGTGGTGGTTTCCAATCAGCTTCTGAGTGATCCACTCATCTTCAGTTTCTGAGGTGACTGTGAAAAGCTCAGCTTGATGTCGGCAGTCAGACTTCCTATGGGGCTCTTTTCTTGATTGACGCTCTATTTCGTTCATGAGGGGATGTTGTTCGGGTTCTCTTCCGAGCACCAGCATATGACTTTACTTCTTTTTGTCTTGTCCGGTCGAGGGCAACACTGCCTTCCTGTTCAAAGTCATGTATACCAAACGGTGAGGCGCTATCTGAAAAGACCATCTTGGTTTGGTTCGGGAACTCATTCGCTGCCTCTGGTTGTCTCACCGACTTCCACTCATGTTTGGGACTGGTGAACCCTTTGACTGTCTGGGCCTGTGCATCTTTCTCTCTCATCTGATGATGATCTGTCTCTGTTAACACGTCTGGTTTTCCTTGCAGAGTGACTGGATGGTCCTTTCCCATCCGGTGGGTAATGTCCACTATCTCTGTTTTCTTTCTGTAGGCCCTTGGGTCAGCCTCGCTGACCCTATCAGGGGTGAAGGTATATTGTTTATATCTTGATGTACCGGCGACTGACATGACAGGTTGTCTTGTGGAGTGGTTGAGTACTCAGGGACATTGGTGTGGGATGCGTGACTCTTGACGTGACTAATGTCCTTTGGTCCTGGGGTGTGCTCAGGTGATTGACGCCATGGCCATCGTCGGGACCATGACTCGGTCGACTCGAGGGATCGAACAGACGTGCTTTCTGAATCAGAGGAGTCTTCTGTCGATTTCCTTTGATACCGTTCCTTTGAGTGTGTCTTGAATAGAGGATTTCCGAAACAGGTAGGCCGTGACGAGCTGCTCCTAGAGTCTGAGTTCTCTTTGGCATATTTCTCCGGGTACCTTTCTCGAAGTGACTTCGGTGTCGTCTTACTGGAGAGGTTGTTTGATGACCACATATTTATTTCTTGTGTTTGATCTCTTGTTATTTTATCTCTACCTCTCTCGTGTGATGATGATGGCCTCCTCTCAATTTCTTCATTGTCTCGGATGTCGTGGATGTGTTTGTCTTCCTCTTCCCGGTGTCCGAGTGGGTCAGTCCGTCTTATCCGGTTTGCTTCTTCTTCCCGCTTGTTTTGTGCACGGTCATCTGTGTTACGGGTGTGATCATGTACCGATTTCCAGTGCTGGCGTAACTGGTCCAGTCTTCTACAGTTTGCTTTTCTTGCACATTTGTTGGGCAGGCTGTCATCTGGTCCATTGGTGCGATCTGTCCCACTTGATGCTTCATCTGCTTCATAATCACTCGCACTACACGTTGAATTTGAGGTTGAATTAGTGAAGCTGTCGTACTCCTGGATCATCCCGGTCTTTTGTGTTGTTGACTAAGAGTACTTCATGTTACTTGGTCTCTCCCGTTGGTCTCTCCCGTTGTCTCTGATCTGTCTTCACCCTCCCCGTTTCTGGTTTTGTTTATTTCTTGGGCTTTATTCACCGACCTTAGAGATGTCTCTTTCCTGGTATCTTGGTGTCTTGAACATAGGTGCAGTTCTTTTGATAGTTCTCCAACTTCGGCCTTCCTGATTATTTCCTTTAGCGACCAATGCCCTCGAAGAATCTTGTGATTTGTACTAGACCTTGAACAGCCTTCGATCACCCGGAGTCGAACTGCGTCCTCATTTGTAAATGTGTTGAAGTGGCAGCGTAGTACCAGACTTTGAAACCGAGTGATGAAGTTTGGCAATGATTCTCCTGGTTCCTGTGTTGAAAGCGATGCGTTCATGATCCACGTCATCCTTTGCGTTGAAATGGGCGTGTAGCGTCTCTTGTAGTCTTTCATAAGTCTCTGTGTCCTTTTCAGAAAATGTTCTAATTAAGCGTTGGCCCTCATGACCCACCAGCTGGAGCAGTAATGTCAGACATTTTCCATCTCTTCGCTCACGTCAAGAAAGTCGTCCAGTGATTCCAGCCACCGGTTCCATTTAGGACCCAAACTCTGAATGTCAGTCTGTGTCACTGGGGGTGGCACTTCAATGTAGGGATTGGATAGTTGTGTTGCTTTTCCCACCGCCATGAGGGAGGAAGATTTTGATCTGCTACGGTCACAGGACTGTTTCCTTTTAGGTTGGTAAGATCCGCAGCTATCTCGGTATGATTCTGGACCATTTATTTTCTCACCTTCTTTATTTTAATTCTTCTCTTTGCGTAGCGTTAAAGGTTTACTTTGGTACTTGACTTTGCTCGTGCTTGTTGTATTCCAAACCTGCATTTGCTTGTGTTTGTCGCATTCGAGATTTGCACTGTCTGGTGCTTGTTATGTTTCCTTATCGCTTGCTCGTCGTTATTTACCGTTGTCTTCATTTATGTCTTGTATTTGCTTGTGCTTGTTTGTTATCTCCGTTGCATTTGCCAGTGCTTGTCTGTTGCTTTCGTTGCGCTTGCCAGTGTTTGTTTATACTATTTGTTTTGCACTTGCCAGTGCTTGTTTGTTGCCTTCGTTGCGCTTGCCAGTGTTTATTTATACTATTTGTTGCACTCGCCAGTGCTTGTTTTGTTACTTCTGTTGCATTTGCCAATGTTTGTTTGTTACTTCTTTTGCATTTGCCAATGCTTGTTTGTTACGGCTGTTGCATTTACCAATGCTTGTTTGTTACTCCTGTTGCATTTATTAATGCTTGTTTGTTACATCTGTTGTATTTACCAATGTTTATTTGCTGTTTGCCTCCTCTGCCTGACTTAAAGATGGCCGCCGATGATCCCTCGCAGGGGATTTGACACTGCTGCCTGACTTCAAGATGGCTGCACGGGAAGAACAATAGTTACTTACCTGTAATCTGTGGTTCTCCAGTATTGGTGTCTTTCATAGATTCACATGCCTGAATCATTCCCCGTCGTCGGAGTGGGAGCCCACGGTACATAAAAAAGTAGTAAAATATACCCTTAGTACATAATAAATAACAATATACCCAACCAGGAAGTAAAGTAGCCCCAGCTACAGTAAATAAAACTTCCACATTAGAACCTGTCCAGGTCATTATGTATGGACCAAACTGCAGCCAATCAGGCCACAGCTCCCACCAGAATGCTCTCCCCAGAGACCCAGGCTCTCAGATTTTGTAGCACCGGAGTGTACCGGAGTAAAGTATAGATAAAACAGCCTGAGTGAGCCTCTGAGGGGAGGTGGGTGGGTGCATGTGAATCTATGAAAGACACCAATACTGGAGAACCACAGATTACAGGTAAGTAACTATTGTTCTTCTCCAGTATTAGGGGTGTCTTTCATAGATTCACATGCCTGAATCAGAGTAGTGAGCAGTAATAGCAATAACATATACATAGCTCTTGGACGCCAAGGCACATAGCAGTAATGCAAGAAAAAACACAATGCAAAGCAATAACACAATAGGCGTCAAAAGAGCAAGAGGAGGTGGGAGAGAAATAGCAGAGGCTCACCTTATTGGAAAAGATTACGCAGGACTGCTCTTCCCACCGAGGCATCGGTATCGCTCGAAGATTCCAGACAGTAATGCCTCGTGAATGTGTGCCTGCTGGACCAAGTTGCAGCTCTGCAGATATGCAGGAGAGGCACACCAGCAAACAAAGCAGTCGAAGAAGCAACTGCTCTCGTAGAATGTGCTCTGGGCAAGGTTTGTAAGGGTTTACCTGCCTGTTGATGGCAGAGCCCTATCGCTGAAGAGACCCATCTAGCGAATTGTTACTGCACTGCCTTGTCGTGGTTTGCCATGTGCAACGAATAGCTGATCAGTCTTTCTGATGGCCGCTGTCCTGGAAAGATAGAATTTAAGACACCGTTTGATATCCAGCGAGTGTAGAGTTCGTTCCGCTGGTGTCTGCGGATTTGGAAAAAACGTTTTAAGTATGACTGGCTCATTCAGGTGGAAATCCGATGGTACTTTGGGCATGTACTTCGGGTTGGTGCGCAGTATCACCGAATCATTAGTGAATTGCAAGAAAGGTGGTTTAGAAGTAAACGCCTGTATGTCACTGACCCTTCTGGCAGATGTCAATGCCAGTAGTAAAGCAACTTTCCAGGTGATGAATTTTAGAACAACTTTATGAATTGGCTCAAAAGGATGGCGCATGAGTTGAGCTAACACAATATTCAAGTGCCAGGATGGAGGTGGCCTACGTACTGGTGGAAACATGCGGAATAAACCTTTAAAGAATTGCTGGATAATTCTTGAGGAATATAGTGAATTCCTACCGTCCTGTCGGTATCTGGATATGGCCGCTAAAAACACTTTAAGTGTAGAGTGCGCCAAGCCCGATTTAGCAAGATGTAAAAAGAAGGGCAAAATTTTGTCTGGTTCAGCATGTATAGGATGTAAACCCATCGTTTTGCACCAAGCACAAAAACGCTTCCATTTAAGCCTGTAAGTTCTGTTCGTAGAAGGTGCCCTAGCATTGTTCAGGACTTCCTGACAGTCCTGAGGAATGTTCAAATGTGCGAACTCATGGTGTTGAGGAGCCAAGCTGATAATGTTAGAGAATGAGGGTCTGGATGATATATTTTGCTATCCTGAATTGTCAGAAGATCCGGAATTTGAGGCAGCTGAACTGGTTCGCACTCTGAGAGGAGAAGAAGCTGTGTGAACCAGTATTGTCTGGGCCACCGTGGAGCAATTAGAATCATACGAAACGGTTGTCTCCTCATTTTCTTGATGACCTTGGGAATTAGAGGAATCGGAGGGAAGGCGTAGGCAAAGATTTGTTCCCAGTTCATTGAGAGAGCGTCCCCGCAAGATTCCTTGTGGGGAATCCAGCTCGCGAAATGGATGCATTTCTTGTTGTGGTAGGTCGCGAATAGATCTAGATCGGGGCGACCCCATCTCTGGAAAATTTGATCCAGTGCCGGCTGATGCAGCTCCCATTCGTGAGTGCTGCATTTGGATCTGCTTAGGGAATCTGCTAGTACATTGGCTACTCCCGGGACATGTACTGCTGCCGAGTTGATGTTGTGTGTCAGGGCCCAATTCCAGATTTCTTGAGCTTGCTGAGACAAACGGGCTGATCTTGTGCCCCCCTGTTTGTTCAGGTAATGCATGCTCGTCGTGTTGTCTGTTCGGATCAACACGGACGAGTTTGACAGAGTCGCTTGAAATGATTTGAGTGCGAGGAAAATGGCCCTCAACTCCAATAAATTGATGTGCCATGTCTTTTGCTGTGTGTTCCATTTGCCACTGATTGTCATCCCTTGAAGGTGAGCGCCCCAACCTTCCAGCGAGGCATCCGTGGTTACGATGAAACTGGGGACTTCTGCTAGAAAGGCACAGCCTACTTGCAGGTTGCGTCCCTGAGTCCACCACAGAATTGCTTGTTTCATTCGTGGCGTTAAGACGATGACATCTTCGAAGGAACCGGATATTTGCATCCAATGGTGGCCGAGTTCTTCTTGTAGTGGTCTCATCCTCAGACGACAGTTCGGGGATAGGAGGATGCACGATGACAACATCCCTAGGAAAGATTTGAATCTTCGAACTGAAACGCACTTTTTTCTGAGGAGTGCCTTCGCCAGTTCCTGGATCTTTGCTTGTCTTTCGTTTGAAATGAAGACTTGAGCTTCTTTGGAATCCAGAGTCGCTCCCAGGAAAGACGTCCTCTGAGACGGTGTTAGGTTCGATTTTTTGAAGTTTATTGAGAAACCCAACTTTTGAAATAGGGAAAGGCATGTCTGGATATGACTGCTTGCGGTGGCATAGGAATTGGCCTTGATAAGGCAGTCGTCCAGATATGGGTAAATCTGGACACCCTGCAACCGTAAGTGGGCCGCCACCGGTGCCAACATCTTTGTGAATACCCTCGGGGCTGAACGTAGCCCGAAGGGAAGGACCTTGAACTGAAAGTCCCTGCCAGCCACTCTGAATCTTAGGAACTTCCTGTGCCTGGGGAAGATGGGTACGTGGAAGTAAGCATCCTGAAGGTCCAGGGTTGCCATGTGGTCGCCTTCCGTCAGAAACTGGAGGATCTCTTGGAGCGACAACATTCTGAAAGTCAACTTCTTGATAAATTTGTTGAGGGCACGCAAATCGAGGATGGGGCGCCACTCCCCCGATTTTTTGCGTATCAAGAAAAAACGAGAGTAAAACCCTTTTCCTCTCTGATGTTGAGGTACTTTCTCGATTGCCCCTTTCCGAATCATTGCATTGATTTGGACGAACAGCTCTTTGAGATGTGCTGGGGGTGGTCCTTTTGGGGGCGAATTTGGAGGGGTCTTTACAAATTCCAATATGTGACCTTTTGAGATTACATCCAAGACCCATCTGTCTGTTGTAATATTGGACCATTGAGAGTAATGCAGGGAT
Organism: Lissotriton vulgaris; assembly: GCF_964263255.1. Taxonomy (NCBI): domain Eukaryota; kingdom Metazoa; phylum Chordata; class Amphibia; order Caudata; family Salamandridae; genus Lissotriton; species Lissotriton vulgaris. Next base: position 67,419,932 of record NC_141691.1, on the reverse strand, counting down.
ATTCTTCCTCCAATTTGTGGCTGGCGTAGGCAAAGTGGCGGCAGGACGCTTTTTTCACTTCTTGTTGGCGTTGTCTCTACCCAGATAGGTAGTTTTACCTCGGGACTGTGTATAATTACTCCGTCTTTGGCCATAAGGTTGTTGTTTGTAAGGCTGGTACCTTTGGTTGCTTTGGTTGTTCGAATATGGGCGTTGCTGGTAATAACCTCCTCTGCTGGAGAAGTTACCCCTTCCTTTTGCACCACGAAAGGAAGATTTACGGTACTGCAGAGTACCTAATGAACGTGCGGTTTCTGTATCCTTCTTAATGGACTGTAAGGCTTCGTCCACATGTGTGCCAAAAAGGAACTCGCCGTCATAAGCCATATTTAAAACTTTGGCTTGTACTTCTTGTCGAAAGGACGTAGATTTTAACCATCCCTCTCTTCTGAGCACTGCAGCTCCTGCCAATTGTCTAAAACCTGTGGCCGCCACGTCCACTGCTGCGTCGATAATTTCAGACGAAGCACATTCGCCTTCTTGTAGAATCTTGGTGGCCTCAGAGCGGTCTGGCTCAGGCAGTTTCTGGATGTATGGCGATATGTCAGACCACATTTGTCTGTCATATCTACCGAGAATTGCTAACGAATTAGCAGCTCTAACAGTGGTGGCCGCGATAGTAGATACCTTTTTACCAATGGTATCGAGGCGTCTTCCGTCTCTGTCCGTTGGAATGGAGATCTGAGTTGAGGGGTTCCTAGCCCTCTTTTGAGCTGCTTGCGCAATGACTGAGTCCGTCTTTGCCTGGCCGATGAGACAAGCAGGTGAAGAGGCGGGCGCCCTATATTTCTTGTCGACTCGCGGCAATACCGCAGGAGAAGAATTTGGCGTGGCCATTATCTTAAGCCCCTCCTTCCAGATAAAGTCTATAATGGGAATAGACCAACTTTGCTTCTGAGATAAAGTCTTAAAATCATAAAGAAAGCACTCATCTTGCTTTGCTTCCATTGAAACTAGAAATCTTTTAGTAGCCTTGTCCATAATTCTATGGAAGTTCGCTATATCCACCGGTGGTGACTCAGCCTTTGGTTGTTCCTCTGGGGATGGCGTATCTGCCTGATAGTCTTCATACTCCGACGAGTCCGATTTATTCAATTCCCCTTCTTCATGGGTGTCCTCATCAGAATTGTCATCATCCTGTTGGTGGGGAGATAATGGTGTGGTAGGTCGGGTATTCTGTGCCTCCTCCGACCTACTAGCCCTTGGACCTTTACTCACTTGAGGCTGTGGGGAGGTAATATGAGAGTCGCCCGACTCCGAAGGCGGGAAGCGGCGATAATAATCGCTCAGCATATATTGCAGATTCTCATAAAGTTCCATTGGCATCTGCATCCCTGGCGCAGAAGTGTTCACCAATGTAGGTGCCTGAATTTGCTGTTCCTCTTCCTCTTGATCTTTAACCTGTATCAGTAAGTCAGAAGGACTTTCAGCCGCTTGGAACATGTCATCACCAGATTCTGCTTCAGAATCCAATAGCCTGTCTGGCATTTGGAGTGGCGACAATGGCGTGGATTGAGATGACCTTTTTTGCAATAAAGCCGCAGTTGTGGCTGGAGATGGAAGAGGTATGGCAGTGCTTTTTGCTGACCATACTTGTAGGTCTGTACAAGACGACAATTTTGGTGTAGGTGGATTGTCTGGCAAATCCGAGCTCTGTGTCGTCGCCTTGGACTTTGAAGACGATGGCTCTTTCGATTTCAGAGGTGGTGTTACCTTCGTCGACGTGGTGGATCTCGTCGTCGACGAGGGAACCGTCGACGGAGCAGTCTTCATCGTCGACGGGGCCGTCGACGGGGCCGTCGACGAGACAATTTTCACCTTCGTCGACGACGCTCTCGTCGACACGTCCGTCGACGGGGTCTTTTTCGTCGTCGATGGGTCCGTCGACGATATCTTCGTCGACGATGGTGTCGACGACAGCAAAGTCTTCTTCGTCGACGGAGCAGCCGTCGACGACGACGAGGGTTTCTTCGTCGACTGTTTCAGTGTCGTCGATGTCTGATCGTCGACGAGAGGTGTGATAACCTTCGTCGACGAGATGGGACGAATCTGAACATGAACAAAAGTTGGAGAGGAGGCTGAGGACATCACCATAGTTGATTTTGGTGAGGAGAAAGTCAAAGTAGAAGTCATGGCAGAGGCAGCCTGACAGGAAATCGGCAGCGTAGTTGGTGCCTTAGTCACAGGTCTCACAGGAGACACCAAAGACTCCGTTCTTTTTGAGCTTGGAAGCTTAACAGACTTCTCAGAGGATTTCTGAGCTTTCGAAGTAGAAGGCTCCCCAGTCTGTGAGGCGATCTGGTGTTTCGCCACCTTTGCTTTCGGAGTAGGCACAGCACTCTCAGCTCTCCTTTTCTTAGACCCCTTAGTAGACTCTGAGGCGAAACTTCCTACCTCAGAAAGTGGCTCATCCTTGTTCTTTATCCTCTGCAGCCACAGCAGCAGGCGACCCTCTCTGTCCCTGAGGGTTTTAGGAGAAAATTTACGACAGATGCTACACTCCTTAACCTGATGGTCAGGGTACAAACAGTAGATGCAGCGAGTGTGTGGATCTTCTTTAAACAGTCTCGCTTTTCCACACGAGTCACAGGCCCTGAAAAGGGACTTAGAAGTAGACATTGTTGAAGAAAAACTCGATCAAAGAGAAGAAATGAGCAGAGCTCAGAGGGACTCCCTATCACACGACGTGCGGTAAAAAATCTGAGAGCCTGGGTCTCTGGGGAGAGCATTCTGGTGGGAGCTGTGGCCTGATTGGCTGCAGTTTGGTCCATACATAATGACCTGGACAGGTTCTAATGTGGAAGTTTTATTTACTGTAGCTGGGGCTACTTTACTTCCTGGTTGGGTATTTTGTTATTTATTATGTACTAAGGGTATATTTTACTACTTTTTTATGTACCGTGGGCTCCCACTCCGACGACGGGGAATGATTCAGGCATGTGAATCTATGAAAGACACCCCTAATACTGGAGAATCTCGTTTCTGGCGAGATTTCTGAAGTTTCTTTTTCTTTCTTCGCCGGAGTCACATTTACTCGACGCTTCTACTCACCGCATGCAGCCAGGATCCCCCGCTGGAGTCAACGGTCAGGTGGGGCAGCTCTCTTTTACTTTTGCCGCCGAGGTGGGCACTCGGTGGGCGTTCTTCTTGGCCACACGCTTCCGCCGCCGAGGTGGTCACTCGGTGTGCGCTTTTGTTGACACTCTTCCGCCGCCGAGGTGGGCACACGGTGGGCGTTCTTGGTAATGCACTTCCGCCACCGAGGTGGGCACTCGGTGGGCGTTTTCAGTAGCTTGCTTCTGCCGTCGAGGTGGGCACTCAGTGGGCGCTTTTGGCAACGCGCTCGAACCTCCTGACGTGGGGTGAGCTCCAGGCGGGTCGATGACCTCTGGGTGTCGAGTTAGCCGCGTGGGGACATCCCACTCTCGTCGCCAGTTGTAGTGTCGTTCTTCATCACAAACTGCACACGGACACAATTACAGGCATCAGCTTCTTTATTCAGTTCCTTCCTCATGCCGGGCTAACGGCTAACTAATCTCCCAGCTCCTCCCTTTCCGCCCACCCTCATCCCTCACTCACTCGGGCCGGTCCTAGTGCCTGACCAGTTAGGTCACTGGTCACTTTGCATCAACATCATTACACCGCACAAGAGAACAATCGTTGCAACAGCCGAGTCACGGAGCATGTGCTGACTCCCGCAAACTTGGTAGACCAGCTGCATGAAGGCACGGGATGCTGGTACAGTGGAACCGTGATGTGCCTGCCGCTGCTGCGCTGTGCGGATGGGTGCTGTGCTGAGCCCCCCTCCCCCCCCAGATGGAGTGTAGCAGAATTGTGCAGTGCATCCTAGGCTCTTCAGGAAGCCTCTGGCTAAATTGACGGCTGCAGCTGGGAGGAAAACGTACAATAAAGAAGGTGGGCGGTGCGATCTACCGCCTGACTCCCAGTACACGAAGCATTAGCGCTCTAGCCCTCCTCATCAGATTTACCCTGTAGGGAGAGGGCGCCCAGTGGCATATAGTGAGCACGAATAACTCGAGCAAGGCGCAAGGCCTACTGACTCCACGAGTGTTCTCAGCAGGCACTTGACATTCTCCCATACCTGCCAGTTTAAAGGGGTGATGAGGCACTATTGTGGACCACAACTGCCTCTCAAGGCAAAGAAAGCAAGATTCCCGCTTGTGGGGCACTAACAGAGAAGCCCAGTGCACCAACTCCCTGACCTGGAATCAGAGGTGCGGGACGATCGCACCGGCACAAATCGGAGTTTGGGGCCCCCGGCGAAAGCGAGTGGGCAGCCTGACAGGGGGGCTTGAGCATTGGATTGTTGATGCTCTGAGAACAGCAAGCTCCAACACTCGGTCATCTCATTGAACATTGTGAACAGCGTGAATAGTGGGAGCAACAAGTAGGAACTTCGTTGGGGAAAGCACCACTTTTTTGTACAGAGAAAGCTGTGTCTGCCTCCCGGGGGGAATCCCAACATGCTGCGTGGGGCACGTGAGGTTATTGCTCCAGGGGCAGGCGGCATGTAGTACATAGGGAGTAGGGAAACAGCAACACAGTGAGGGCTTGCAGGCAGCCCATCGCCCACTGGTGGTGTGATTAAGTAATGTCCAGGGGCAGGGGAGCGAGAAGTACTCACCAAAACAAAATGGAAAAGTATGCCTCCTCGAAGACCGCAGACATTGACAGAGCAGAAAAGGTTGAGATGAAAAATGCGCCCATAAGGGGTGTTGTCGACCCGTCCATGCAGATATTATGGATGCCATTACCGGTGTTCGTGCGTCATTCGAGGGTAGGATGGACTCAATAAAAGCCGAAGTAACGCTAATGAAGAGTGACCTCCAGAAAATACGAGACAAGGTTAAAACGATGGACCTTTGCCATGATTCCAAGACGATGCAGCAGGAAGTCAAAGACCTGCAAGCAGCAAGTAAAATGATGGAAGACAAGCTAGACAACTACGAAGGGAGGTCACACAGATACAAGGTTTGTATCCTTGGGGTGCGGGAACAAGCGGTGGGGCTGACACCTGACCTCTTTGTGGAAGAATTGATCACCCCACGCCTACAGCCCAAGAACCTCTCTACTTTCTTTTCAGTGGAAAGGGGGGATCGCATCCCAAGTGTCAGACCAAAACCCAGAGCACTCCACGGCCACAATTGGCTCGACTTTTCAACTTTAGAGACAGGGATGTGGTTTTACAAACTGCCTGCACTGCCATGTCGATCAAGATCGACAATAATACTGTCACTTTCTTCCACAACTGCACTGTACGGGTGCTAAAACGCTTCTTTCAAGACATCAAACGTGGGCTTAGAGAAAAGGGACTTAAGTACTCAATGTTGTTCCCTGCGAGACTGCGGGTGGAGGCGGAGGGGAAGACCTGGTTTTTTGACATCACGGAGTCGGCACAGGAGTGGTGTGATGGATGGCAAATGGTGGGTGGAAACGGCGCCAGACAGGGAAAAGACCAATCACCAAAAAAGTCGGCAGTGCCAGAGGTACAATCAAAGTGATAAAACTAAGAACAAGACTCGAAATAACTGGTACTGGGCACTGATTTGCTGCCTGCAAAGCGAATTGGGAGAAGGCTCCAAGCACGGATCGTCGCAGAAGAAGTGATCAAGCTACTGTGTCCACCTAACTCAAGAATAAGTGACTTCCAGACTTATGGTTGTGGCGTATGCAGAGTGGCATCTCACTCTTCACACTTTCTTTGTTAAATTTCCTATGTGCCGAAAGGCACTCTACATAGTTGGAGATAGGGGCAATTTTCAGCCCAGATTGCAGGGAAGCAGGGAGGGGGATTCGGGGTTACAGTTAGTCCTTAGAGGTAGTTTAGATGACACTCCTATACAATGGGAAAGGGTAACCAGCAATTCCTCCAAAACAAGATTAGGATTCAAACAGCCTGTGTTGAGGTATCAGTCACACATGTGAAAGAGATATTGATACACACATGGCTGCCTATCACACGCAATGAAAAAAGGTAATAATAATGATGAGTCAGACAGTAATAGACTCATTAAACTTCTGTCTTGGAATGTGAATTGCCTGGGGGATAAGCTCAAACGAGGAACAGTGCTCCAATACATAAAGAGGCAATCACTGGATGTAGTCCTCCTACAGGAAACGCACTTGATGGGAAACTCATGCCGGGCACTGACCAAGTGGGGCTACAAACTAGTGGCGCACTCGGCATTCACTACTGGATGCAGACGGGTAGGCATACTGATCAGGAAAAACTTTCCATTGATAATTGAACACACGTGGACCAACAAACAGGGAAGATACACAGCGATTTCGGGGGCATGGGAGGGCACAACACTGATATTAGTATCTATATATGTACCGCCGGGCCTCCAGGTGATGGCTTTTTTAAGATTTGGGAGACCTATTGCTCAAATTTCCCGAAGGAAGACTGTTACTGTGAGGAGAGTTTAACTCAATATTCTCGTGGTGGCTGGATCGGCACCCCCAAGGGAGGTCCCACCCTCCTGAACACAAATCTGACTTCATAAATGCTATGAGACTGGCTGACGTGTAGTGAATTCGACACCTCACGGATACCCAATTCACACACCACTCTGGGGCTCACAAGTACCTTTCCAGACTAGTTACATAATTGTACCAGCGGATAAATTAAGGAGGTGCGCCACTTGGCGAGGGGTGTATCTGACCACTCCCCCGTATGGTCCCAAGTAGAGAAGGGAGTGCAACAGTCAGGGAAAGTAGCACCAATAAATCCTTGGTTCTTGAAGAACGGGTCAATCGAAAAATCAGTGATAAAAGAAATTGGTCTGTACTTCCAAGAAAATGAGGGATCTGTTGATTTGGCGCAATCACTCTGGGAGGCCTTCAAAACAGTGGCCATGCAGTCTCCCAGATAACCGGGGTCCGTAAAGAGAAAAACGCTAAAATGGCCAGTTTGGAAGAGGAAATCTTACACCGGGAGTTGAGAGCCCAAGGAGATGAAGTGCCAAAGGTCAAATATATGCTGGAGATTAAAATTAAAAAATAAAGAGACTGCGCCACAGAGGCGGCTCGGGCGCAACATAGGGCCACGCTGTGTCGAGTATATGAAGCTGGGGAGAAAGCAGGGAAATTATTGACGTGGCTTGATAGAAGAGAACAGTCCAATAGAGTGGTGGCTAAATTGAAGACCAAGTCAAAGTTACCATCGAGTGAACCGCAAGAAATAGCAGATGGATTTGCTGATCACTTTCAGAACATATATAAATCCCACACCGTCTCCACAGGCGAGGAAGTTGACTCCCTATTTTCAGACATCTCTCTTCCCACCCTCTCCGAGAAAGACTTAGATCATGGGTACTCACAAACTTTCTCTCCGGGGGAAAAATTTACACTGTGAATTACGTCCGAGGGCCGCACCAGTGGGGGCGGGGTCAGTGGGGGAGGGGGCGGGGCTAGAGCAATAAAAAAAACTGACCATGAGGTTGATCACTGGTCCCTGCAACGTACACCTTCATCCACTGAGCCACCAGACCCGGCATACACACATCTCTCTCTCTCGCTCTCTTTCTCTCTCTGTCTCCCTCCCTCCCTCTCACTCTCCCTTGCTCTGTCCCCCTCCCTCTGTCTCCCTCCCTCTGTCTCCCTTTCCCTCTTTCACTCCCTCACTCTGTCTCCCTTTCCCTCTCTCACTCACTCTGTCACTCCCTTCCTTTCCCTCCCTTTCCCTCTCTCACTCCCTCACTCTGTCACTCCCTTTCCCTGCCTTCCTTTCTCTCCCTCCCTTTACCTCTCTCACTCCCTCACTCACTCTGTCTTAATTTCCCTCCCTCACTCTGTCTCTCTTTCCCTACCTCACTCCCTCACTCTGTCTCCCTTTCCCTCCCTCACTGTCACTCCCTTTCTTTCCCTCCCTTTCCCTCCATCCCTTACCCTCCCTCCCTTTCCATGCATCCATTTCCCTCTCTCACTCCCTCACTCTGTCTCCCTTTCCCTCCCTCGCTCTGTCTCCCTTTCCCTCCCTCTCTCTGTCTCCCTTTCCCTCCCTCACTGTCTCCCTTTACCTCCCTCGCTCTGTCTCCCTTTCCCTCCCTTACTCCCTTACTCCCTCACTCTGTCTCCCTTTCCCTCCCTCGCTCGGTCTCCCTTTCCCTCCCTTACTCCCTTACTCCCTCACTCTGACTCCCTTTCCCTCCCTCACTCGGTCTCCCTTTCCCTCCCTCACCCGGTCTCCCTTTTCCTCCCTCACTGTCACTCCCTTTCCCTCCCTCCCCCTCCCTTTCCCTTCCTCCCTCCCTTTCCCCCCTACCCTTTCCCTCTCTCACTCCCTCACCCGATCTCCCTTTCCCTCCCTCACTCCCTCCCTCTCTGTCACTCCCTTTCCCCCACCCTTACTCTCCCTTTCGCTTCCACCCAGGGCACAAGTCCTAAAAAAAGAAGTGGGGGGACGCTGACGTCACAACAAGAAGTGATGTCACGAAAGGTGGCTTGCACCATCCGATTCATTGCCTCCTCTTGCTCACCCCTTAGATGCGATTGCATCAGAGAAGCCAGCGCGTGAGCAGCGTTCTGAATGAGCTCCAATCTCACCCCAGAGAGGCCAAATAGTGAATGTGCTGCTCCATTTGCTCCAATTATCGAGCTCCCCGTAAAATAAGTGGGGGGACGCCATTCACCCACGTGGTACCTCGACTTGAGCCCTGCTTCCACCCTGCTTTTCCCTCCTTCCCTCTCTTACTCCCTCACCCATTCTCCCTTTCCCTTCTCACTTAGTCTCCTTTTCTTTCCCTCTCCCTCTCCCTCTTTTCTCACCCTGCCTCTGTGTCAGCCCGGGCTGAGACAGCTTCGGAGCGCACACACATAGCCGCACTGAGCACATTAACAGGTCTTTAAAAGACCATTAGCATGTTAATGAGGCTGTGTTGTTCACCTCTTCACGCCCCTGCAGCTCCACTCCAACTATGGCAGGAATCCCCCGGCCAGCCCCCACAGAGCAGCAGAGTCTAGGAGTCGCGCTGCTGTAACTTAGTTTGCAGACACTCTTTAAAAAAAAACAAAAAAAACACTGGTATGATGTGTGCAAGGTCCGCGGGCCGCCAGGGAAGGCTTGCCGGGCCGCCACTGGCCCGCGGGCCGTACTATGAGTACCCCTGGTTTAGATGGTGAGCTCACACCCACTGAGGTGGAACGAGCGATCTGTGAACTACAGTCAGGAAAGGCGATGGGTCCCAACGGTTTACCCATTGGATTATATAAACTAGCCCCCAGTAAGATAACACCTCACCTAGCTGAAATGTTTATATAGAGAGTCGGGGTCGGGGATGCTTCCAGCTGATCAAAGACTAGCCGCTATAGCGGTCATTCACAAAAGTGACAAGCCCAAAAATAAATGCTCCTCATACAGACCGATATCCTTGCTCAATGCTGAAGTCATGATCTTGGTCAAAATATTGGCCACCCGGCTCCTTGATGTTATAATGAAACTGGTACACCCTGATCAATCCGGCTTTATGCCATCAAGAAATAACTCACTTAAACTTCGACGTTTGCATGGTATAATGGGTAGGACTGAGACACTAAGAGAGGATGCAGAAGTGGTATCCTTAGATGCCTCCATGGCATCAAACACAATAAAGTGGCCTTATATGTACGCAGTCCTTAGAAGAATGGATTTCGGCCCGAACTTTATTAGCTTGGTTAAACTTTTGTATAGTGCGCCACTGGCGCACTATACAAAAGGTGGTGGTTAACAACAGGAAATCAAAAGTGTTTACCCTAGAAAGAGGGATTCAACAGGGCTGCCCTCTTTCCCCGCTGCTCTTCGGGCAGGTGCTGGAACCCCTGGCACAGTTGATCAGGAAAGACGCAGTTATGAGGGGATTATGATGGGCAAAAATGTGGAAGGACCGTATCTTCCTGTATGCAGACAACATACTTCTCTAATTCACGTCACTGAGCGTCTCCATAAATAGAGCACTCCATATTTTTACAAACTCTGGTAAATACTCCGGTTACACCAAATACTAGTCCAAATCAGCCATCTCTATTTTGAGGGGCAACTTTCCCCTGCTACCTCAGGGGTACATAATAATGGAGGCGAAATAAGGTTTTTAAGTACCTCAGCATCTATGTCACCAAAGATCTAGTACAATATTATGAGCAGAACCTCTTGCCTCCACTGCTGAGACTTAAGAGCGACGTTCGTCACTGGAGGTCTCTCCCACTGACACTACTGGGGTGCGCTGCATTATTCAAAATGATGGCACTGCCACGATTTTTATGCATATTGCAAAACTCACCAAGACCAGTGCACACAGACTATTTCAGGAGTATTGAGGGTGCACAGAGGGAACTGTTTCGGGAAGGAAAACCGCCACAGATAGCGACTCAGAAACTAATAAGGAGATGGTGTGATGGCGGTATAGGAATCCCTGACATCAAGAGAAATTACTGGGCGGCACACTTAGCACCTATCAATCAATGCATTTATGGACAGATGGCTTCTTCCGGATGGGACCTATTCCCAAGTGCTCTATGCTAAGTCGGCAAGTACTAAATTAACAGGGCCAACCAGGCATACAGTACAAATATGGCACACAGTGAATAAAAGGATGGGATGGGCTGGTGGATGGGATTGGCTCGGCTCATTGCATGATCTTTGCATGTAGTGCAGCGCCTGGCGGGGGTGGGTTCCCCAGTTAAGCTGTGACTGGGCATACTGTTTTATGACCTCATCTGTCCAGCTTGGAAGGATAACGCCCACAGGAAACGGAAGTGTTAATCACTAGCCAGAGTCTAGGAAGGTAATGGGGTTTTGTCAAGCATTGCCCTGTGTTCGTGCAGAAAGTCATATGCCTATAGTACTTGTGTGCCTAAAGCTTTTTATGTCGTGGCACAAAATACGCGTTGTTCTTTCCTTGTTTTGCTTTTATTTCCACGGATATATTCATATCTGATATAGTTTAAAATAAAATATTTAAAAAATGGACGCACAACTTAAAAAAATATTTATTGACTTTTCTAGATATGCTACTGCAAGGATACTTTTGGAGAAAAAAAAACAATAAAACATTCTCATTTGCAAATCCAATTGTTGCAGGGATTCTGCTCATACACAGAACTGTGCACAGAGACCTAGGACTTCAGTGAATTGTGGTGGGCCAAAAAACTCACCTCAGTACCTAGAACCCCTTTACCGACTCACATCAGTGTCACATTAGCTCTTCAGCATATAGCAAAGGAACCAATGATTAGACAACCCAGAACATGTGACTTAGGTTATTCTCAGGCATAGTGGGAATCAAGAACACTCTTTCGTTTGCTATTCTCATAACAGTCCACAACATGGGTAAAAAAAGAGACACAGTAAAGTTTCAAATGTTTATTTTAACGACGTGGTCTAAGATGCAGTATTTTTGCTAACATATGATTAAAAATAATATGATCAGTATTGTTACAAATCCATAAAACACAAAAGGAGAAATCATATTATAATGATGGTGGAAACCGGTCTTAAAGCACCTTGTATGCCACGCTTCCTAGCTAGGAATTATGTTTTATAAAATAAAGAAGGTCTCTTAGGCTTGAATAGGGGACCCCATACCAGGAGTGGTGTGGAGTCCCCTAGCAAGAGTGAATCACATCAGGATCTGCAAAAGCTCTCTGTCTCTTTGGAAACAGAATTCTTCCAAGTGCCCAAAATCATGTATGCAGTGCCATATTAAAGACGCCAGAATTTCAGTTAACTGCAGCTGCGTGTATGTTGTGTCTAAGCGGGAGCCGATCAGCCCGAATAACAGCTAACCTTTGTTATGAAAACCTTGGAGGCTTTAGCACTCACTGTGCAGACTAAGGTCGCGGTGTAAGTCTAGAGATGTTGAAAACAAGCCATTGTCATGTGAAGATATTCATGCAGTCAAACTTACAACAACAGCTATCTGCAGTGTCGTGTGCAAAAGCAGCAAAAGGGCACAATGGCGTTTAAACTTCTAATAAGCTTATGCTAATATAGCATTGTGCGCAAGCAGAGGTCTGCCTTCACTACACAATAGCTTTACATTTGACTAATGGGAGACCTATTGCCTTGCAAATGTTTGTTAAATAGGATGTCAGTTTGATAATCATTCAATATTGATTTATAAATCACACTTATCACAGAATAAGACCATGCTCTACCAAGTTTGCAGGTCTACTAGGGTGACCAACTGGCATGGGTGCAAATTCAGGATGGTAAGTGTAAGAATTTGGTACAGAAGGTCAAAATTCAGGGCAGGTGGTCAAAATTCAAGACAAAACTTCAGGACAAAAGGTACATTTTACAGACACAGAGGAAGTTGTGCAATAGTAAGTAAATAGACAACCACTTAAATACAAGTCAAAATAGTTTTATATTAGGTTGAGACAATCGTGCACTTCGCGGTTTTTCAGTATGCGTGCAGCTTTGTGCAACTGTGCAGGTCTTTTTGTGGCATTTAATATGATGATAATCTATTTATATGGTTACTGCACTGGGATGTTCAGTCTGATATTTTGTTTACAACTCATGGTCCTGAGCAGGCATGTTTGGTGAGAGAAGTGGTCAGGAAGATCTGCTTGGATAGACTTTGTTACTAGCTTGTCATATCTGAGTCCCATTGTGAGATGTAAAGCGGCAAGAATAGGTGAACTAAAGGGAGGATTGCTGTGATGAACCCATTATAGGAAACGCATTATGGGGGTTTCAGCAAATGGAACTTAAAATATGGAATCTGACTTGGCTTATGGGGGGGCTTCGCAGAGAGTTGCACTAGCTGACGGAAGTCACAAACGTGCTTTTCCCTGCAGCTTTCTTAACCACTTCCATGCTGCCGTCGGCCATTGGCCGACGGCAACGCTACCTCGCTGGTGCTGCCGTCGGCCAATGGCCGAAGCGGCCCCGCCCGTTTTGCAGAAGCGCCGCACTTCCGCAAAATCACGGGCGCAGTAGAGGGATTAAAGTAGGCACAGTCTATACACTATTACATAGTTTATTTTTGATGCCTTGCCTATTGCTACAAACACAATATACATCTCAAACACAGCTCATGGCACTATGAGGCTCGCCCTACTACCATACACCTAAATAAACATGAAAACATTTACAATTACTAGTATAACATTCAAGTAGCAGTTGGGTGTCACTCAAAATGTAATCTATTAAGTTTCATCCATCAATCAGTCTTTCACCATTCATTCTGTCCTTCCATCTGTATGCCCATCCATATCTAAACCATTTGCAAACCTATCCATCATCTATCCTTCCATCCATCATTTCACTCATCCATCCCTTGACCCACCCTTTCACTCATTCATCCATCCATTCACCCAATCTTTTCTTTCAATCATCCATCCACTCTTCCATCCATTCACTCATCCATCCAACCATTTACCCTTTCACCCAAGCCATCCACTCTTCCACCCATCCATCCATTCACTCATCCATCAATCCATTTACCCTATCACCCATCCTTTCACTTACTCATCCATCCACACAGTCACTCATCCGTCCACCCATTCACCCTTTCACTCATCCATACATCCTTTCTTCCAGCTCGCCACCCTCCCTTTCACTCATGTATGCATTCTTTCACTCATCCTTCTTTACATTCTTCTTTTCACTCATCCATGCACCCATTCGCCCATCAATTCTGTCACTCATCCATCCATGCTTTCACTCATCCATCCATTCTCCCTTTCTCTCTCCATTCCCCTTTTACTTAGCCACCCGTCTTTCCATAGAATTGATGAACACCCAAGTTAAAGGCCAAAGAACCCACGGGGCCCGAAGGCGCACCAGGTGGAGCAGAGGCCCTGGCACACATGCCAAACGTCGCATAAATAAAATACGAAGAAGCAGGAAAAGCAAGATATGGATCCGTACCTTCCTGAAGAGGAACCACCCGAGGTCGAACCGGAGGCTGCGGAGCCGGGGATGGCGCCTGCACAGGTGAAGCCACCCCGGCCTGGAGACGACTCCCTAGGAGTCGGAGACATCGCTGGAGCCGGTGAATCTTCATGCAGCGAAATGCCTTTCGAAGCCGGCGACCGCGGAAGCGGAGATGGAACCGGTGTCACCTGAGGAGATGGAGATGGAGAAACTAAGTCCTTTCTTCGAGGCCGCTCAGCCGGAGTCGGCAACCTCGGAGCCCTGGCCTTCGAAGAACGATGCCGAGAGCCATGTCTCCTTCTTATGTTTTTTCGACTTCGATGAATGGGAAGACGAATACTTCGCCCTCGATCGACCCCTCTCCTCCTTTTTGGCTTTGGCCATAAACAGCTTAGCTTCATGCTCCTTAATAGCCTTGGAATTAATTTTCTTGCACCTTTAACATTCTTCGACGTCATGATCCGAATATAAGCACCAGAGGGTCCGTGATCGACATATGCACGCCACACTCTCTGCAGGGTTAAAGCCAGGTCTTCCTGGAAGTAGCCATCAGAAACCGACAGTCATACGGTGTTGTGAGCAGAGCTTTGCTATTGTTACTTCCTCATCGATGTGGGAGAGCTAGGAAAGAATTTCCGTGGAATGATGGTGCAGGGGGTATTCATAAGGTGAGGAATCTGCAGCAGAAGTATACATCAGAATTAGCAGTACAAGGTCGGAGGTGTTTATTTATTCCATATTAGTTCCACTAGAATAGGGCTTTTAGCAGTTGGTTTATGACTGGAGTACCTGTGGTTCACTTTTTCTTTAGGACCACATTTAGGCAGACTGAGGCGACATGAGTGGCTTCCAATGGTCTTAATTAAAAGGGATTCCAGTATTTGGTAATACAAACTCATTGAGTTACACGAAGTTGGGGTGTTTCAGAAACGCTTTGGCGAACTATAGTAGCAGCTGTTATTATATGATACTTGCTTTAAGGATTCTCGAACGCTGAAATTACCGAGTGAGTGGTGATGAGATTCTAAGCTGCAAACTACAGTTTACAGACAAACGTTTGCAATGCTCAACTCAATGATATAACTTACATTAAAACTGAGATACACTAAAGAATGTTCAGTCTGAGGCACGGTCACACAGTGTACTAGCTCTTCCTGTAAAATGAAGCTAGAACTGTTTGTTACAGTTATCAGTTAACAGAAAAATAAAGCAAAGTCATATAAGATGAGGGGCCCCGAAAGAGGAAAGCAAATAGTTGAAAGTGGGACGCAACTGAGGAGAGCAAGAGAGGGCAAGAAAGGACAAACTCCTCCACCCTTCTTCTATGAAGGTCTGTTTTTTCAGGGCTGACTCAGGGCCAGGACCTGTTTCATTAACATATTAAAAGTTCAAACAATTACTGCCACAAATATTAAAAACATGTTTTGCCCAATCATTAGATAGGCATTTAAACATTCAAAGGCCTTTATTTGGAACCTTAATCAGCAACACTTGGGAGTACGACATTCCAAAGAGATCAGAGATTAGGTCACTCCCAAGCCAGTTCTCCTCCCCCCCCTGCACCCCTCAGGGAGGGAGGCCAAAGATGCCTTTGAAGTAGAAACTGAGCAACCCTGCAGGAATCCCTTCGGAGCCTGCTACGCACTGGAAGATGTTGGCTCTGCTTGCGTTCTGTGAATAAGAGTAGACATTACAGCACGGTCCAGTTGTTCCGAAACCCCATTTGGCAGAAAGGTTTAGCTTCATCTGAATTAAACTAGTCTCAGACCTGGTTTCAGATGGTACATGTATCATTTTGTGTGAAATGTTCTAACCTGTATTTTGCGGTCTATGGGTCTAAAAACGGTGCTTAATTCAGACAACTACATCTCATTCATGTTGGACTCCATATCTTGCATACACTAATGTTTTACCGCCATTATAAAGAACAATCACAAACAAACGTGCTTTGCTTTCTATATAGCCCTTCTGTCCAAATGCAAACAAAAGTCCGTTATGGTAAAGTTAAAATAAACAGAAACTACCCTTAACTACCACATCGCTCAAACACTGAATCCACCTGGGGCATCTGAATACTCCAGGGCGGGCAAAAGCAATCTTACCTGCAATGGTAAGCTTACAGAAGTATTTTAATGAAGTGTAAATGCTCATTAACATTATACTAAGAATGCTCCCATGCAATGCGTTAAAAAAATACTTAATTTTAAAAGGGTCACAATGGGGGCTATTTTATAGTCAGTAGAGTTTGCGTTCATCCATACGCTTCTGCGTGTACCGTGACTGAAACCCTTGACATATCCAACCAGAATTGGAGCGTTTAATACAGTACTATTTGAATCTATGAGAGTTATGTTGCTAACATGTGATCCGTACAGGGTGCTCATGGTGGAGTTATCTTTCTCCTGCACTGACTCTTTTACAGATGTGCTTCCTTGGAGAATAGAGTAGCAAGCACTAAAGACTATAGAGGTCGTTAAAGTACCTTTTCAGAGAAAAAAGAAATGTCAGGACCTCAGTCTTGCTTCTTTGCTTGCCTTCATATCCACAACCAGATGGTAATAGCGGCAGAACACTTTAAGACAGTAGTTATGGGGGTATGCAAAGCATTCACAGGGGGTCCGCAACTGCTAAAACAATGAAATAATACTAGCAGCCCGTCCCGTCGTTGTCCAGGTATGAATTGCTGCCGGCCAGTAGTATATTGTTTTGTAGAATTTCGTTTTGATAGCATTTCTTATCTGTGACCGGCCTGTGAAACGCTCCGATTCACAGTGCACTGCTGATGCATTTAAGAGAGCGCGAGTTCAGTAGTGTGTGAACTCGAGTTTCCCTACTTTATTTTTCCTTGCAATATTATATAGCGCGAACTCGACAACATGGCATGAGCACAATTTACATTACAGAAGAACACATTCATTTGTGGTAGGCACGGGGAGACAAAGCGATTTGCCTGGAATCACAGGATGTTGAGCTGATGCCGAGATTCGAACGTAGCTCCCCAGCTCTAAAGTTCGCAATTCTAGAACTTGTGGCGGGAGGTGTGTCTAAAAGTGTGTGTCGTGCTGGCCATCAATGAGAGAGACCTGTGCATTTTTCAAATCGGTGGTGAAAAAATATGAGTATGTTGATAGAGATGTGGGCCGCCGTGCCACCAATGTACTTACCGGGGGAGGGTAAACACCCATTATTCCGCAACTTTCTTTCCGCATACCATCACTGCACATACTTTCATTAAGAAAGTACCATGACTCCGCAATGCCATTATAACGCATGGCATTACATTTTATATGCTTTTACCACGCATACATTTACAACGAAATTCGTTGTAAATGCATGAATGGTAAAAGCATGTTTTTTTAATGATTGGATAAGGTAAGTATGGGTATAGGAGTTTATGTTTGGGGGTACTGAGGTATATGTTTTTGGGGTGTTTGGGTATTTTAAGGGTTCAGATATAGTTTTGGGTTATGGGGTACAGGGGTATTTTAGGGTTCAGGGGTAGGTTTGGGTTTTAGGGTACATGGGTATTTTTAGGGTTCAGGGGTAGGTTTGGGTATTGGGGTACTGGGGTATTTTAAGGGTTCAGGGCTAGGTTTGGGTTTTGGGGTACAGGGGTATTTTAGGGTTCTGGGGTAGGTTTGGGTTTTGGGGTACAGGGGTATTTTTAGGGTTCAGGGTTAGGTTTGGGTTTTGGGTTACAGGGGTATTTTAAGGGTTCAGGGCTAGGTTCGGGTTTTGGGGTACAGGGGTATTTTTAGGGTTCAGGGCTAGGTTTGGGTTTTGGGGTACAGGGGTATTTTATGGTTCAAGGGTAGGTTTTGGTTTTGGGGTACAGGGTTATTTTTATGGTTCAGGGCTAGGTTTGGGTTTTAGGGTACAGGGGTATTTTTAGGGTTCAGGGGGAGGTTTGGGTTTTGGGGTACAGGGGTATTTTAAGGGTTCAGGGCTAGGCTTGGGTTTTCGGGTACAGGGGTATTTCAGGGTTCAG
Source organism: Lissotriton vulgaris (assembly GCF_964263255.1). NCBI lineage: Eukaryota > Metazoa > Chordata > Amphibia > Caudata > Salamandridae > Lissotriton > Lissotriton vulgaris. The sequence continues at coordinate 67,402,023 of NC_141691.1, read as the reverse complement.
CGGTAGGTTTGGGATTTGGGGTACAGGGGTATTTTTAGGGTTCAGGGCTAGGTTTGGGTTTTGGGGTACAGGGGTATTTTTAGGGTTCAGGGTTAGGTTTGGGTTTTGAGGTGCAGGGGTATTTATAGGGTTCAGGGCTAGGTTTGGGTTTTGGGGTACAGGGTTTTTTTTAGGGTTTAGGGATAGGTTTGGGTTTTGGGGTACAGGGTATATTTATAGGGTTAAGATGGGTTAGTGTTTAAGGGTGTTGGGGTATTTTAAGGAGTAAGGGTGGGTTATGATTATGGGGCGCAGGGGTATTTAAAGGGAGCAGGGTGGACACCCGGAGCTGGAATGTACAGAACCTGGGAAGAAAAAACAATGAAATATTGGGCACAACGCTCGCTTTTTATTTTCCTGTAATCCCGCGCCCGGCACACGCCCACGCCCCCAGCACACGCCCACAGCACACGATATGAGACATGGCATGAAGGGCGGAACGTACTAAACACACCCCCAGCATTTGTCACGCCCACAGCACAACGCAGACACGCCCACAAGGGACTACTTTGCTGGCACAGTTCTTTTACCTTTTAAAAGTATATGGTGGGCGTCTGCATAGCCTATGTCCTTCTGCTGCAACTGCCCTTTCCAACTCTGTATTGGGTGTTGTGATTGGTGCTGTGGTTCCTGAGATTACCCGCCTCAAAGGTTTGGGCTCTCGCTTTATTATATTAGTATAGATTAACAGGTCAATAAAGTGTATATAAATTAAGAAAGCACAATTTAAAGATGAACATTTTAAAACGTTCTGTGAGTTTGAAGGAATGTGAAATTGGATGCCGAAAATTAAGTTACTATGCTCAAATTGATTCATGAGAGCGGTGGAAATACATCAAACAAAATACAGTATGGAGGGTAATTGGCCTAAATTGAATTTATAAAAGCTCCAACTTTACTACTAAAAATCAGATTTATTTGGATTTGTTTTTGAATTAAAAAGAAATATTTAACCCTTTGAGTGTGTCGGACGTTGCAGTGGGCGTGTGCGGAGGACGGCCGGGGGCGGTCCGAACCACGCCCAGTCATAAATTACCCGCACTGCAGTGAAATTCCCGCTGCGGTCAATGGGTTAATCATATATGTATGTGTTTGATGAATGTTTGTTTCTGCATTATTTATTTTTCCAAATCATCGAAAATGTTTATGCTGGGATACCCCGCTTCCGATAATGATTCAGTGGGCATCCCTGGATTCCAATAATTATTAAGTGGGGGGTCTTCAGGGTCCAGTACTGATCAAGTGGGGAACAACAGAAGTCAAAAGATTGAGAACCACAGACCAGATGTACGACCCTTACAATATGCGAGTCTCAAATTGCGTCGCTTTGCATCTCGCAATTTGCGACTCACAATTTGTGGCTCACAAAATGTAGTTTACAACAGTATCGCAGACACTGTTTGCTATTCCTATTGGGGTCGCATATTGCCTGCCTCATTAATATTCAGGAGGCAGGTGCTATTTGCAACCCCATTAGGAATGGCTAGCACTCCCAGGGATGGTGGCATGCTGGGGTCAGCAGACCACCATGTCTGTGACTGCTTTTTAAAAAAAAAAAACACCATTGTTTTAAATACAGCTCGTTTTCCTCAAAGGAAAACAGGATGCTTTTAAAAAAAAGAAAAATTGAACGTTTCAGTTGAATTTTTAAGAGTAGGCAGTGGTCCGTGGGACCACTGCCTGCAATATTTTCGCTCACACTCACAAAGGGGAAAGGGGCGCCTGGGGACCCCTTCCCTTTTGTGAGGGGTTTACCACCTACTAGAAGTAGGTGGTAAATTGCGAGTGTTTTGTGACTGCAATTAATCTTACATCAGAGTGCGAATTGCTATTAGGAAGGGACGCCCCTCGGCACACCCGTTCTTAATAGCAAGTTGCAAACCCTATCTGGCAAGTCGGTAACAGGTTACAGACTCGCAAAATAGGGTTTGTACATGGGGCAGCACAAATTTGTGGTCGCAAATGGGCCGATTTCCTGGTCGCTACAGCAAATTATGGTCGTACATCTGGCCCCACTTCTTTAGGAGATGTCCATGTGAACCCTCAGTGATTTTCTCATCAAACACACCAGAGACTCAAATGCGCAATTGTGGCTTTTATTCTGGTCAAATGTGCAATGAATCTTCCACTTAACTATCTCTTTGCTTTTGATTTGCAAGATCATGCAGTCATCTAACCTTGTGGCTCTGGCATATTTTCCCCCACCACATTTTCAAGCTCAACCACATGCTACACCCAGTTATAAAGTTGGGTGATAAATGTTTGTTCCATACAGTAAACTAATGCTCTTTTACATCCCAGGTGTGCAGTTCTGCAGAGTATTATTGCTGAGGAATAAAGGTAACAAAAGTGGTTGGTATGGAATTCCAATCTGGAGTGTTTTTCAGTCACTTTGTCAACTTTAGCACAAGGCTCATCTGTCAAGAAAGCCGAGATATCACTAACCATTCTGAGGTGACAAAGTACTAATTAATACATGTGTTCAAATGGTGATGATCTTAACAAAACAGTAAGAAATGCGTTACTTACCTGTAACTGCAGTTATCCAGTATTGGTATCTTTCATAGATTCACATGCCTGAATCATTCCCCGTCGTCGGGGTGGGAGTCCCCGGTATAATAACAATAATGCCATATAGACATATACATACTAATAGGCCAGAGGCCTCACATTAGTAACCTATTCAAGTCCTTTTGTAAAAAAGGACCAAACTTTGGCCAGGAGCCAATCAGCTACTACCACCCTCTAGAACCTTCCTGGAAGGAGCCCTAGTCCCTCAGATTTTCGTAAGCACAGTGCTAAGTAGAACCTACTGAGAGAACAAGGGGAGGCGGGTGGGTTGCATGTGAATCTATGAAAGATACCAATACTGGATAACTGCAGTTACAGGTAAGTAAGTAAGTAATGCATTTCTTATCCAGTATTATGGGTATCTTTCATAGATTCACATGCCTGAATCAGAGTAGCAAGCAATAGGCAGCACATTTCGCATAATATAGCATGTAAGACACTTGATAATAACTTATCAATAGTGCAACACAATAAACTGTAAACAGTAGCAGGATAAGAAATGTGCAATTAGGTAATAGGAAAGGTGGGATGAAAGGAAGAAGGCTTATCTCTAATGAAATAGATGACGGAGCATTGAGGTGGAAACCGCTCTAGTGGAATGAGCCCGAACCTTGGAGGGCAGAGGATGTCCCGCCTGCTGGTGGCAGAAGGCGATGGCCGCAGAGATCCATCTTGAAATGCTCTGCTTTGTCAATGGTAGGCCCTTCCTGGGCCTGCTGAAGAATAAATAATTGGTTGGACTTGCGAAATTGTTCCGTTCTATGAATGTAGAATTTCAGACATCTTTTCAGGTCTAAGGAATGTAGAGATCTCTCCGCTGCTGAAGATGGATTCGGGAAGAAAGATCTCAGGACAATAGGTTCATTTAGATGAAAAGCAGACAGAACCTTTGGTATGAATTTGGGGTTAGTCCGTAGAATGACTGTCCTGTTTGAACTGAAGGAACGGGTCTTGAATAGAGATAGCCTGCAGTTCACTCACCCTCCTTGCTGACGTGAGAGCCAGTAAAAGAGCTGTTTTCCATGACAAGTATTTGAGATCTGCTTTATGCATTGGCTCAAAGGGGTGTTTCATCAACTGAGCCAAGACAACATTGAGTTGCCATGAAGGTGGTAAAGGTCTCACTGGAGGATAAGTCCTGAATAAGCTATTCAGAAACTGCTTGACCAGTCTATTGGACCATAGGGAAATACCAGACGAAGAGCGCCTGAACCGAGATATGGCTGCCAGGCGGACTTTGATTGAGGCGTGGGTCAATCCCGAGTCGGCCAGGTGAAGCAGGTAAGGCAGTAGTTGTGCCGGAGATGACTAGAATGGGTGTAGTTTGTTAGCTTTACACCACAAACAGAATCTCTTCCACTTAAGGAAATACGTCTTGTTGGTACTGTCAGCCCGGGCCCGGGCTAAGACAATCCTGCAGTCCAGAGGAATATCTAAGTCCTGGAACTCTCTGAACTCAGGAGCCAAGCCGATAATCTGAGAGATGTCGGATCTGGATGCTGGACTTGCCCCGGTTCATAGTGAGGAGATGCGGGTAAGGCCTGAATAGAATCGGAGGTTCCAGCGACAGAATGTGCAGTTCTGTAAACCAGTGTTGGCGCGGCCACGCTGGGCTACCAGGATCAGGGTGCAACGCTCTGCTTTCAGTTTCCGGAGGACCCTGGGGATCAGGGGAAATGGAGGAAAAGCGTAAGCAAAAACGTTGCACCATGCAATCGAAAATGCATCCCCAAGAGATCCTTTCTGGGGAAGCCAGCTTGCATAATGTTGGCATTTTGCGTTGATCTCTGTCGCAAATAGATCCAGGTGAGGTCTGCCCCATCGGGAGAATACTGCGTCTAGAGCATGTTGGTCGAGCTCCCACTCGTGGCAAATCGAGCGTTGCCTGCTTAGTGAGTCCGCCAGGGTGTTGTCTGCTCCTGGGACATACTCCGCTTTCAGTGAAATGTTGTGTTGGAGTAGCCACTTCCAAATTCTCTGTGATTCTTGAGACAACGTCATGGATCGAGTTCCCCCTTGCTTGCATTGTGGTGGTGTTGTCAGTCCTCACAAGCACTGGGGAGTTCCTGATGCGGGGCAGGAATGCTCGAAGTGCCAGGTATACTGCCCTCAACTCTAGCAGGTTCATGTGGAGCTGTTTTTCTGCCAGCGACCACTGACCGTGTATCTGAAGGTCCTGCAGGAACGCACCCCATCCTTCCAATGATACATCTGTTGTAATCACGTGTGGGGAGATTGGAAGCAGGAATGGAAAGCCCTGGTTCAGGTTTTTTGTTTGAAGCCACCAGTGCAGGGCCTTCTCCACGAACGGAGTGATCCCGATGAGATCGTCGAAGGATCCCGTACACTGGATCCACTGAGATGATAACGCCTCCTGTATGGGACGCATACGGAGGCGGCAGTGTGGTATTAGGAGGATATTGGAGGACATCATTCCTAGCAATGACTTGTAGAGTCACACCTTGATGGTCTTTTTGACCTGAATGTGGGCTGCCAGAGACCTCAGTTTGACCTGACGCTCCTGTGATGGGAAGGCCTTCTCCTGATGTGTGTCTAGAGTTGCTCCCAGGAAAGTGAGGCATTGAGAGGGCTGCAGTACTGACTTTTCCTAGTTGAGCGTAAGCCCCAGGCTCTCGAAGAGCTGAAGACAGGCATTGGAAGATCTGTTCACGCCTTCTAGAGTAGGAGACTTGATGAGCCAATAGTCCAAGTAGGGGAATACCTGGCGATGGTGCTGGCGAAGGTACGCTGCAACTGGAGATAGGCATTTCGTAAAAATGCGTGGCGCCGACTTCAGGCCGAATGGCAACACTCTGAATTGGTAATGTCTGCCCGCCACTGCAAACCTTAGGTATTGGCGGTGACTTTTGTGGATGAGTATGTGAAAATAGGCGTCCTGGAGGTCTAAGGACACCATGAAATCTTTGGAATTGAGTAGCTGTAACACCTCCTGAATGGATCCCATCCAATATAGGTCTCCATTTCTTCTCCTTTTTTCGTATTAGGAAGAATCGGGAATAGAATCCTTTCCCCCTCTGACCTCTGGAAACTCTTTCTATGGCTCCTTTCTGGAGCATTAGTGAGAGTTCCGCTTGAAGGAGATGCAGATTCTTGTGCTGCATGGGACGTGGAGGGTTCGGAGGAGGAGTTTCCACGAACTCCAGAGTATGGTTGAACCGAACCAGCTGGAGAACCCAACGATCCGTCGTTATTTTTTGCCAATTGTGGAGGAAGTTGGAAATTTTCCCTCCAACTACTTAATGTGGAGAAGAAGTGGAGGCCTGTTGGAGAAAGAAGTCATTGCCTTCTGGTGGACTCTTTCTTTCCTCCTCTTCCATGAAAGGAAGACTTATTGTACGAGGACTGGCCTTGTTGCTGCCTCTGCTGGTATTGAGGCTTGTATTGCTGGGACGAGCCGAAGGAGGATTTGTATCCCTGATAGCCACCTCTAGTCTGCTGGCCTCTTCCTCTGGAGCCCCGAAAGGAAGTATTTTTGTACTGGAGGGTACCCAGGGCTTTTGTGGTCTCAGTATCTTTCTTGATACCCTGCAGCATCTCATCAATATGCTCCCCAAATAGCAGCTCTCCGTCAAACGGCATGTCCAGTACTTTGGTCTGTACCTCCGGCCGGAAAGATGTAGCCTTCAGCCAGCCCTGGCGCCTAAGGACCGCTGCCCCCGCCAGCTGCCGAAATCCTGTAGAGGCGATATCCATCGCCACGTCAATCATTTCCGAGGCGGACCGCTCTCCTTCAAGGAAGATTTTCTTTACCTCTTCTTTCTGCTCCTCTGGTAGTGTGCCTAGATATGGGGCAACGTCCGTCCACATCTGGCGATTGTAGCGCCCTAAGAGCGCTAGTGAGTTTGCCGCCCTGACAGTAAGGGCCGGCATCGACGAGAATCTCTTCCCGATGTTATCCAGTTTACGGCCTTCCTTATCCGGAGGCGCAGACAGCGCAGCGGATGGGTTGTTGGATTTCCGCTGCGCGGCTTGGGTAATAACAGAGTCCGGTTTGGTATGGCCTGTAAGGCATGCCGGAGCAGTGTCCGGGGCCTTATACTTCTTATCAAGTCTGGCCGGCACTGGTAGTAAAGATGAGGGGCTTTTCATTATTTTTACTCCCTAGTCCCAGATGTATTCAATAATAGGGATTGACCGAACCGCCTTCTTGAATGGCTCTTTAAAGTCATATAGGAAGCAATCCTGAGGTTGCGTGGTCATCTCTATTTTGAACCTTGCTGCTGCTCTCTCTACAACATTATGAAACCCCCCCTATATCTTCTGGGGGCGAATCCGCCTGTGCCTGGTCTGGGGATGCCGGACGTTCAATGACATAGTTCTTCCACTCGTCATCCGCTATTTCTCCCTCCTCCTGTTGACCTTCATCTTCTCCTACTGCTTCCTCTTCTTCTTCCTCAGAGGACGGTAGAGGAGGCAAAGTCACAGGATCCGGACGAATGACCAGTGGTGGTGGTCTAGAGCGAGGAGCAGGAGCTGATGTCACAAGATGTGGAGGCACTACCGAAGGAGGCGGAGTTGGCGGAAACCGCTGTTTGTAGTCTGCTATGAGAAATTGGAGGTCCGTGACTATGGAGGCCGGGAGGCACACCATAGGTTGTGAAGAAGGAGGCGGTTGATATTCCTCCTGGTATGGCTCTTCTGCCTGACCCAGGTCTTCGCAATCCGAACTCTCATGGACCTTGACATTGAGCCGTGATGGACTTGTTGCAGTGTGCAACATGGCACCATCATCAGAATCCTCATTCTCCAGTAAATGGACCGGTGGCAGTGGCTGGACTTTGCTAGGAGACGTAGGCTCTGGCGTCAGCGTACGCGTTGACATACTGAAGTGTGTATAAGTATACTTCAGCTTAGGAGAGTCCTCCGTTGACGGGCCCATCGACGGGGTGGTCATCGGCGGTGGGATGCTGACAGCCACAGCAGACATCTCTGTCATCTTCGTCGATGACGGCGTCGTCGACGGTAGCGTCGTCGGCGATGGCTTCTTCGTCGGCGAAGGCGCCGTCGACGACAATGGTTTCTTCGTCGACAGCTGCTTCTACGCTGGAGCTGTCGTCGATGGCTTCGTCGACGATCTCGTCGTCGACGGCCTCGTCGACGCTGGTGTCGACATCGATGGCTTCGTCGATGGCTTCGTCGACGATGACATCGTCGACGAGGTGGTCGTCGACGTCGATGGGATCTTCGTCGACGACAATGGCTTCGACTTCGACTGAGGCATCGTCGACGCTTTTTTGACAGGAATTATAGATGTAATAGACCTACCCGTCGACGACGATGCTGAGGTAGTTGTCGACAAGGTGGTGAAGGCAGATGCGGTCGACGTAGAGATGGATACTGTCGACGCTGTCACAGGCATGGCAGAAGACACCAACACAGGCTTCTTGAAGGTGGCTTCCTGAAGAGAAGTCTTAACTGCCATGGCTTTTGGACGACCCTCTGAAGACTTTGGCATCTTCTTTTGAGGTGGCATATCAGACGGACATGAAGATGTCTGTCTTGGCCTTTTGGCAGAGGAGTGTGAGCTCCTGAAGGAACACTCGCTCTCACCTGAAGAGACTGTCGGATCCTTGTCCTTTAGTCTCTGAAGCCACAGGAGCAGGCGTCCCCCTCTGTCTTTCAAAGTCTTGACAGAGAAAGTGCGGCAGACCTTACAATCCTTGGCAGAATGATCAGGGTAGAGACAGTAGAGGCAGTCTTCAGGTTTGTCATCTACATGCAGTCTCAGTTTACTACACGAGGCACAGGGTCTAAAGAGCCCTTTTTAGGAGTGGTAGACATAGTTGACTCCAGCACTCCTCCACAAGAGTAATATTGAAGAGAAAAATATGGAAAAAATCCAGTAATACCAGAATGCTGAGCAGAGCTCAGTGGAGACTCCCTTAGCACGACGTGCGGTAGAAAATCTGAGGGACTAGGGCTCCTTCCAGGAAGGTTCTAGAGGGTGGTAGTAGCTGATTGGCTCCTGCCCAATGTTTGGTCCTTTTTTACAAAAGGACTTGGATAGGTTACTAATGTGAGGCCTCTGGCCTATTAGTATGTATATGTCTATATGACATTACTGTTATTATGTACCGGGGACTCCCACCCCGACAACGGGGAAGGATTCAGGCATGTGAATCTATGAAAGATACCCATAATACTGGATAACTTAACTTTAGAAGTAGTCTTCCAGTTTGAAGAGTTTTCTGGATTCACATACTGTACATTAATCCAACATTTAGTGGCTACAAACGGAACTGTGTCTCTTTCTATCTCTTTTTTTCCTCCATCGTCGATTACTATTTGCTGGTGTTCCTGATCCCCTCTGATGTCAAACCTGTGCCCCGGAAGTTCCTGTGCACAGTTGCCATCTTCGGATGCTTTTACCCTTAGAGGAATCTTGCTGCTTGAACATCCGTTTGTTCTGCTGTATTGTTGGCTTTGCATATTTGACCCATCTAATTTCTGGGGAGACAGGAGAGTCGCATGAATCCAGAGACCATTTCAAGCTGCAAAACTACTCTTAAAGGTTACCATTTATTTTTGCAGCGGGCCTCTTTCTGGAGTCACATGCTGTGCATGGATTGTACTGCAGGGTTCTCTTTCCTCTGGGGGGTGGGAGGGAACGAGTTGTGTGTTTGCAAACAGATGTTTTAGAATCTTCTGTCCTACCTGGGCCTCTCCTCTGGCTTGGATGTCTGCACAACGAGGTTTCATGAAAGTATGTATGGAGGACTATGTTGCTGTCTTGCATATGTCCTGCATGGAAAAACCTGTCCCCTATTTGTTTGTCGAATGGGCCATGGTCTCTTCTCCAATGCTACTCCTGTTCCTTTGTAACTTGTCTGTATATGTTAGCGTTACCCATCGTGCCCCTTGGACATGGGCGAACCTGTGGTAGCTGGTGCGAAGGAGACAAACTGCATTTCCTTTATGACTGGTTTTGTTTCCTGTAAGTAGTACATTACTACCATCCTTACATCTAGGGTTTGAGTCTTCAGATGCTGAAAAAACCCAAATGGATTGGTTAATGTGGAAATGTGAGACGACCTCAAGGAGGAAATGCGAGTTGATACCCATGACCACACTGTCCTTGTGTATCTGCAGGTAGAGTTCCTCTGTAAATGTGTAAATGTAGTAGTACTTGTATAGCGCACGAATCGACCCATGAGGGTATCTCGGCGCTTGTACGCATACCGCTGTGGAACCCTTCCTGGCTTTTCCCTGTGAAGTGCCCACTCTTGGGCACCCCCAAGGTGAAGCCAGGCATCCTAGCGTTGTTGGAGCCGTTGTGGAGATTACGCAAGCTATTGCCCAGAGTTGCAGAGTGGGACCGAGGCGAGAATGATCAGGTCCGAGGAAATTGAGCCCAAGACCCGCCAAGGCGGGAATTGAACCCTGGTCCCGGGCTAGACCTCTGCATCAGAGTCTGCCGCTCTAACCATTGAGCCACACTTCTCTAGTCAGGGCTTGTAGCTCACTGACTATGTAGTTAGGCGATTGCCGCAAACATATGGTCTTTCGCATCAAGTACTTGAAGTCTGACCTATGTATGGGTTTGAAAGGTTCCATCATAAGCTGGCTGAGCACCAAGGTTAGGTTCCACATCAGTGCAAGTACAGCACGTGATGGAGATATGCTCTTTACCTACTCTAGAAACTGTTACAAACTTCTTGCCACAGATATTAAAAGTTCATTTCATAAGCATATATGTACTAATAATGCTCCAATGGTTAAACAACAAGATGGCTTGTATACATGTAACATTTTTATTGTTTGGTTTTATGTAATGTTCATGCCAGTAATAGGCTTCATTATGTGACTCATTTGTTTGTGCAGATTCTGATGACTTATTTGTTTTTTTCCCTTTGGCAGCATGCATCCGTTCTTGAATGTGCGCTTAGTGAACTACTGACCCTGATGACTCATTGTTTGTGCAGACTCTGATAACTCATTATTTGTTTCCCTTTGGCAGCACATGTAAGTTCTGGAACATGGTTAAGGGCATCACCTTCTGGGAATAGCCCCTCTATTTAAAGAAGGGGTGTCCTTTCAGCTGCGCATGCTCTGCGTGTTTGGTTTTGAAAGAAGCGGTCACATCAAGAGAGCTGTTTCAGTCTTCTGCAGATCACCGGAAGAACCCAGAGCGTCTGCCATTCACCCTATAATCTGGGCCAAAGAACATCATCTGCGGCATTCCCTAAGTGTCCTCATTGAGCCCAACCCTGTTCAATATGTATATAGCCCCTCTGGAGACTCTGGTCAGATCCTATGGTATGAACTTCACATCATACCCTGACGACATTCAGCTCATCCTTCCCCTATTCTCAGACCCCAACACCACCAAAACTAACTTCCACAGCTCCATGACCAGCGTCCCCAGCCGGATGCAGAACAAGTGCCTAAAACTCAACACTGACAATTCGTTTCACACAGTTTTATTATGTTCACCATATCTATCTCTCCCCAGCCTGCATCCTGCATATGTTTCCGGCACTCTCCCCAGTGTGCCCCTGCTGCAGATTATCCAACCCAGGCTTCATACACATGGTATGGGCCTGTACACCATTATCATGGGTATGGCAAGAGGTCACCTCTGTAGTTGCAGAACAGTCATCACACTCTCTTACCCAAAGCCCCGAATCTTGCTTATTGGGACTGTGCCGCCATGCAAAGGGTTGAGAAACACCTGGACCGATTTATTGATTTGTGCTTTGTCCTATTTAAACAAAACATTGCTATGGGCTGGAAGTCCCATGCTCCACCAGAAATTGGGGGCTGCCTTTGAGTATTGCTGATACAGAGCAGGGCAGAAGCACACACTCTAAGACTGTTAGGCATGAGGGGTGATTCCAGCGTGGGTGGGGAAGAATGGGAAAAATATTTACTTGCTGTTGTAGCCAAAACTGATAACCGTCCACCTTGAGCGCACTGACTGATAACTGCACACACCCATGATGCATTCATGGAGGTTGCTAAGATGCTCATGTTCACACTTTTCCTTACATCCACCACTACTCCATCATAGTCCTGGCTTACTTCCTCCTTTCCTGGGAAGGGTCGCCCTGTGCCAATGTGCAACCACTTACCTACGCACAACTACGCCAGTGGCCCAATCACTTAATCACCATCTTCCCCCGGCACGCCACACGGACCCTTCAGCCAATACACTGGGTCTCTCTCAATAGTGAATCGCACCCACATAGCCTAGTGGTATAATTGATTGTTGTAGCATTACCATGAATATGTATCGATTTAACATGCTATGCTTAGTATACTTTGAAACGTAGAGCTCTCATGTTATTAGATTGTTATTCCCCTTCTCCCCCCTATTTTCTGTTCTTTCCCAATACATATTCTTTCTCTACTTTATAACATTGTATGGTAAGAGACTACTTAGTCCATCATGTGTCTTTGAACGTATCCGACGAACAAAGCCTAAAAATCATATCAATTACATTTATCCGCTGGCCCAGCTCACATGTACTTGAGGCTGTACTGATTCACTTACATATTGGTGTATTATCACTTATATGTGTTCCAGGATTAGCTCTTCACTGCTTACTGTTACATATTATATTCTGTGTTACCAATAAAAACATTAAAAAAATAAAAAAATGAACACAGACAAAACAGAAATTTTCATCTTCAGGAGCAACACATATGGGACGGCTACTGATGGCCAGCTGATCTTGGCCCCACAGCCATAGAGCATGCAAGGAACCTCTGCATCATATTGGACAGCAAGCTCACAATAAAGAAACAGATAAATGCTGTTTTGTCATCCTACTTTCTCACTCTCCGCATGCTCCAGAAAATCTTCAAGTGGCTCGCAGCTCCCCATCAGCACGAAACGCACCGTCGCCCAGGCCCTCATCACCAGCAGCCTGAACTACAGTAATTTCCTCTAAGTGGGGATAATTTCACAACTACTAAATAGACTTCAGACCATTCAGTACACAGCAGCGAGGCTCGAGCTCGAACTACCGAGAAGAACCTACATCACACCTCACCTAAAATCACTACACTGGCTCTCCATAAGCAAACAGAGCCGGTTCAAATTGCTAACCCAATCATACAAAGCCCTGTACAACAAAGGACCTGCATACCATAACCACATAATAAGGCTAGAGTTCGGACTCCAAAAGCAGTAAATATCACGGAAGGGCACCTATGCCAAGTGCTAGTACAAAATAAAGGGAGCCAAGCCAGGCACACTGAACTCACACTTGTGGAAGGAAACAACAAGGAAAAAAGACAGCCCGGCCATGGGTTACCTTCAATCAGCAATTGGACCTATGTAAAACCAGTATGCCCCATAAAAGTTTCAAGGACCTGGTAAATAAATCAGTACAAATTGTATCCCACGAAGAAGACAACGCAGCACTCAGTAGGAGGACCCACGGTTGGTTTGTAATGCAAATGCTACTTACCAGTATGCATCTGTTCTTGGCATGTAGGGCTGCTGACATTCATATCTGTGCATAGATCGCCACCTAGTGTTGGGTCCGGATGATTGCACATTGTTGTCCTGGAAGAGTCTTCGAAGTATCACGAGATAGGTGGCTCCTCCCCTGGACTACAGTGCGCATGGGCATCGACTCCATCCCCAGATTGTTTTTAGCCATTGGCAGAGATGGAGTGAAGAAAGTGAATGATGACCATGCTATGAGCATATGTGTATATATGAATGAATACTGCAGCTGCTACAGGCGCCGGGGAGGAGGGTGGGCGATATGAATGTCAGCAGCCCTACATGCCAAGAACAGATGCATACTGGTAAGTAGCATTTGCAGTTTGAGGCATGTGGGCTGCTGAATTCATATCTGTGCATAGAATACATAGCAGTCCCTCCATTAACGGCGGCCGCCCGTGCCAGCTGCAGAAGTCTGAAAAAGCGTTTTTAGAACAGCCTGACCAACAGCTGCCTGCTGTTTGGAATGCACGTCTACACAGTAGTGCTTAGTGAAAGTGTGTGTGGTAGACCATGTGGCTGCTCTACAGATATCTTCTAAGGGAATGTTACCTAGGAAAGCCATAGAGGCCCCTAACTTCCTGGTGGAGTGGGCCCTCGGTGGGATAGTGAGAGTGCGCTTAGCTTTAGCGTAACAGATCTGAATGCACTTTACTATCCATCTAGCAATCCCTGCTTTGGAGATAGCGTTTCCCTTGTGGTGTGTGGCAAAAGCAACAAAAAGTTGTTTGGTTTTGCGGAAATCTTTTGTCCTGTCTACATAGTACATTAAAGCCCTTTTCACATCAAGGGTGTGGAGCATGCGCTCCGCCAGCGTCTCTGGGTTTTGGAAAAACACCGGCAATTCAATTGTTTGATTTATGTGGAATTGTGATACCACTTTGGGTAGGAATTTAGGGTTAGTGCGGAGCACCACCCTGTTAGCATGCACTTGGAAGAAAGGTTCTTGGATGGTGAGCGCCTGCAGTTCACTAACCCTCCGTAGCGATGTAATGGCTACTAAGAACGCAACCTTCCAAGTTAGAAACTGAAGCTCACAAGAGTGCAGTGGCTCAAAGGGAGGACCCATCAGCCGTGTAAGAACCACGTTGAGGTTCCATTCTGGAGCTGGTGGGGTCCTTGGCGGAATGACCCTTTTGAGTCCTTCCAGAAAGGCTTTGATAGCGGGAACCTTAAAGAGTGACAGGTGCTGCCTATTTTGGAGGTATGCTGCAATAGCAGATAGGTGAATGCGGATGGAAGAGTACGCTAGATTGCATCGATACAGGTGAAAAAGGTAACAGATGATGTTTTGGATGGAAGCATCTAGCGGGTCAATATTGTGCTGAGCACAGTGGATGACAAACCTCTTCCATTTAGCCGCATAGCAAGCTCTAGTAGTGGGCTTCCTTGCTTCCCGAATGATGTCCATACAATCGGGAGGAAGATTGAGGTAGCCAAACTCTAGGACTTCAGGAGCCAGATCGCCAGGTTGAGCCGTTGCGGATCTGGGTGCTGAATGTCGCCATGGCTCTGCGTCAGAAGGCTGGGAGTGAGATGAAGCCTTTGATGCGGTACCACGGAAAGTTCCAGAAACGTGGTGTACCATGGTTGGCGAGCCCACGTTGGAGCAACCAGGATGAGCGTCATTGAGTGCTGCCTGAGCTTGCGTGCCACCAGCGGTATCAGAGGTGCTGGGGGAAAAGCGTACGCAAATCTGCCTGACCAGTTCATCCACATCGCATTGCCCTGTGATTGCGGGTGTGGGAACCTGGCGGCGAAGCTTTGGCATTTTGCGTTCTCCTTTGTGGCGAATAGGTCTATCTCTGGATGACCCCACCTTTGGAAGTACGGTTGGAGTACTGATGGATGGATGTATCTCCCACTCGTGCATCTGATGGCTGTGCCTGCTGAGCAGGTCCGCCATTTGATTGTCCTTGCCCGGGAGATGCTCCGCCATGAGGAAGATGTTCCTCTGAATGGCCCACTTCCACATGCTCTGAGCCAGATGAGACAGCTGTGGAGAGTGTGTGCCTCCCTGCTTCTGAATGTAGTACATGGCTGTCATGTTGTCCGTCCGGATCAACACGACTTTGTTGCACAGATGTACTTTGAACGCCTTCAAGGCCATGAAGATTGCCATCAACTCCAACACATTGATGTGCATCTTCCGTTGCTGTAGTGTCCATAGTCCCTGCACAGTGTAATGGAGTACATGCGCTCCCCATCCCTGGAGAGAGGCGTCCGTCGTCAGGATAATCTGTGGGACAGGCTCTTGGAATGGTCGGCCCTTGCAAAGGTTTTGTGGATTCCACCAATGCAGAGAGTTGTAAGCCCGACCGCTCACCAACACTAGGTCTGTCAGTTGCCCATGAGCCTGAGTCCACTGACGTGCCAGGCACTCCTGAAGCGGACGCATATGTAGTCTCGCGTGCGGGACAATGGAGATGCAGGAGGCCATCATGCCTATCAACTGCATAAACACCCTTGCTGGAAGCGAGTGTTGGGGTCTGAATCGTTGGATCAGCGCCTGGATACTGGCGATTCTCACTGAATTTGGCTGCGCAGTGGCTGCCAGAGTGTTGATTGTTGCGCCCAGATACTGTCGCACGTGGGCGGGCTGGAGATGGGACTTTGGGTAGTTCAGAGAGAATCCCAGATCGTGCAGGAGATGAATGGTTCGTGACACGTGGTCGACGCACTGCTGTTCTGTCTTTGCCTGAATGAGCCAGTCGTCCAGGTAGGGAAAGACGTGGACGTGCTGGCGACGGAGATGAGCCGCCACGGTCGCCAGGCACTTTGTAAACACCCTCGGTGCTGTGGTGACCCCGAACGGCAGAACCTTGAACTGGTAATGCTGGTTTAAGATTGTGAATCTGAGATACTTCCTGTGTGAAGGATGCAAGGGGATATGAAAATAGGCATCCTTCAGATCCAGCGTAGCCAGGAAGTCCCCCTGTTGAAGCAGGGGAAGCACCTGCTGTAACGTGAGCATATGGAAGTGCTCCGAGAGGATGTACCAGTTCAGGGGCCTGAGGTCCAGGATCGGTCTGAGGGACCCGTCCTTTTTGGGGATGAGAAAATACAGGGAGTAAACCCCTGTTCCCCGTTCTTGCAATGGAACGAGCTCTATTGCCCCTTTTTGCAGCATAACTAGAACTTCTTGCTGCAACAAGGTCAAGTGCTCGCCGGACATAGGACGGCTTCTTGGCGGTATGTCCGGTGGAATGGACGTAAGCTCCAGACAGTACCCGTACTGGATAAGAGACCTCACCCACCTGTCCGTGGTGATGGACTCCCACGCTGGCAGGAACTGCTGGAGTCTCCCCCCGACTGGTGTTGTGTGGTCGGGGGGCAGTGACAAGACGTCACTGCTAGGTGGTGGTGGTGGACCTGGAGCCATTGTTTCCACGTCCCCTGCCCTTGACATTATTGCCTCTGTAACCACCTCTGCCCTTGTTGTTATACGAGGCTTGGGTGTTACCCTTGTAATATTGTGTGGATTGGGATGCCTGTCCTCTTGAGGTGCCTTTTGAATTTGAGCGGCGAAAGGAGCCACCTCGAAACTGCTGACTTTGTAAAGCCCCCATTGACTTGGCAGTTTCTGTGTCTTTTTTCATTTTTTCCAGGGAGGCATCCACCTCCGGGCCAAACAGATGGTCAGGATTTACGGTTTGATTTAGTATAGTAGTCTGGATGTCGGGTTTGAACCCCGAAATCCTAAGCCAGGCATGGCGTCTAAGTAACACGCTTGTATTGATAGCTCTGGAGGCCGTGTCTGCCACATCCAGTGCACATTTGATGGATGCGTTAGTAATGAGTTTACCCTCTTGAATAAGCATCTCCCCTGCCTCTTTGTATTGGTCAGGCAAGTGTTGTAGGATGGCCTCAAGTGTGTCATAATGGGCCCTATCATAACGTGCAAGCAGGGCTTGGGTGTTAGATATCTTCCAGATGTTAGCTGCCTGTGCAGCGATCCGTTTGCCTGAGGCTTCAAAGATTTTCGACTCCTTATCTGGGGGAGGAGCGTCACCAGTCGTTTGAAAGTTTGCCCTCTTCCGAGCGTTGGAAACAACCAAGGAGTCCAATGGCAAGTGTCCCTTGATATATGTTGGATCTGTGGGAGCTGCCCTATATTTCCTGTCGATTCGAGGGTTGACCACACGCGCCCGTGTGGGTTCCTTGAAAACCTCTGCGGCATGTTTAAGCACCCCCTTAAGCATCGGCAGCGTCTTGACCGACTTTTCAGCCACCGAGAAGGTGTCGAACAAGAAGTCCACATCCACGGGGTCTGAGTGCAGTTCGACGTCGTGGTTGGCCGCAGCTCTCTCTATCAGAGCATTGAAGGCCGCCGAGTCTTCTGTAGGAGACGTTTTGGCGGCGAAAAGTTGAGTGTCCTGACCCGACTGCGGGTCCTCGGTGTCGGCGCCGGTGGTCCAGGGTACAGGCTCCTCCTCCGGATCCGAGTACGCCGGATAGTTGTACTCGGCATCCTCCTCGTCCGCATCAACTGCGACTGAACGCGTCGGCGAGTGCCGTTGGGCCTGGGGGGACAGAGGTTCCACCATAGCCGAAGATCCCGCAGAGTCCTTCTTGTTTTTAAGAGGGATCTTAAAGGGTTCCAACGCCGGCTCTGTTGTGATCTTCCTCCCGAGGAGCGACAGTTTTCCGGTGTTGGCGTCGATGAATACCTCACGACGTTCCTCGACTGCAAGTGGTTGGAGTCGAGGTTTTGGCACCGCTGAGGCAGCTTTTGGCGTTGATGGCTCCTTAGCGGATCCGCCCAGCTTCGGCGCGAAGGCCTTCGGCGCCGACTTGGGTGGGAGAGTGAAACGGATAGGCGTGTGGCCCGCAGTAGGCTTAGGCGCTACAGTGTCCTGAGCGGGATTCACACCGGCCTTTCGAATCCGCTGCAAGGATTCCGTCACCTTCTTTGTGAAGGCTGGAGAGGGCTGGACCGGCTCGAGCGATTCCTCATCCTCGAGATCCACAATGTCCGAGGGCACCTTCTTCGGCGCCGGCGGCCCATGCCTATTGGCGTCGTCGCCCTGACGCTTCTTCGGAGCCGTCTTCGGGTCCACGACCCCTTTCGGCGCCGACGCGGCCGCATCGGAGGACTTCGCCTTCGGTGCCGACCCAGAGGCCTTCGGGTCGGCCATTTTGGCGCGACGCTTCTGGTCGGCCATTTTGGATGTTTTTGTAGTTGACGCCTCCAGAACCTTCATCACCTGCGCCACTTTCGGTTTCGGATCCGATGGTGCGTGACCAGTTGGCTTCACTTTCGGTTTTATCAACTGAAGTGATGGTTCTGAAATGTCCGTGACCGGGCCCGGAGGCGGGGACGTAGGACTCATAGTTAGGTCTTGGGTAAGGCCCGAAGGCGATCCCTCGACCTGGGCCGTATGAAAGGGTATAACCCCTGAGTCTGGTTGGGGATGCTCCTCCTCCGAGCTATCCCCCATCGTGGCACAAGCCTGATCGTCGTCCCCTACCTCGTCGGAGACTTCGTCAAAGTCCTCCTCACCCGCGTCGTAGGTCTCCTCGTCACACGCGGGACCAGAGTCCGAATCTCGCGCGTCGTCTTCCACCTCGACAGATTCCTGGAAAATGTCTTCTGGAGGGGGCGCCGCGGCCGATAGTTGAGCTTGGAGCCGATTGGCCCGACGAATCTTCAAGGTCTTCTTGCTCCGGAATTTCGAACACGCCATGCAGGTGTCCTCGCGGTGATCCGGTGACAAGCAGGTATTGCACACAGGGTGCACGTCGAGGTGTGAGTATTTGGAGTGACACAGCGGACACTTTTTAAATGGAGTCCGCTCCATAGCTAGAGGTGTAGGGTAGGCCCGTCCGCGCCGAAGGCACGTGGAAGGGCAGTAAGAGATCGGAGCTGAGAGTCAGAAAGAAAACTCGTACGCAACAATACCGACGCCCAGCCTAAAGACCTTTTGGTCTCGAGTAGAAGTTAAACAACTGTCGGTTCCGACAGAGGGAACCGAAACACATCCGAACCCAATGGCGGAAAAAAACAATCTGGGGATGGAGTCGATGCCCATGCGCACTGTAGTCCAGGGGAGGAGCCACCTATCTCGTGATACTTCGAAGACTCTTCCAGGACAACAATGTGCAATCATCCGGACCCAACACTAGGTGGCGATCTATGCACAGATATGAATTCAGCAGCCCACATGCCTCGAACTTCAGAGCTATGCGAGGGGCAAGCCACAACCATACCTAGGAACAGGCTTCTCGAGAATCACAAAAGAAAGATTTTTGTTTCTGAGGTTGAGAATTTTACCCGCAAAGTGTCACCTTCCACCATGGAAATGCACAGACATAACAAACCATTGCAGATTATGCGGAGACATCAATGAGGATGTTCTACATCTACTATGTATTTGCAAGGGCTTGGAAGCAGTACGAAGACAGCTATTAAAGCCGCGCCTGATCGAAAGCCAGGTATGAACATGTAGACAGGCGGTAAAGGCTTGCTTTGAGGGCAGCAACGTTCGGTTGGCCTGCAGCCTTGTTCGGTTTATAAGTGCAGCAAAAGCAAAGCTATCCACGGTAGTACTTTAACAAACTGGTCATCAATTTAGGCCCACCGTCCTCTGAGTTATTTATGACAACCCTGTTCCACAAGAGATTGTCTATGGTAATTTTGTCTACCACTACCATTCCTTCATGTTTTTAAGCAGCCACTCTTGGGTAGTGGGCCAGTAACGGCGGCATAAAATCTTCAAATCTATCATGTCATCCCAGGCTCAGCAACGTGGGCCTAGGAACTAGCCTTTCATTAACATGGGAATTTACCTGGCAAGGGGTGCAAAGAACTGGGTGAGCAAATGACATGATGAACTGACGATTGCAACTGTCAACAATGAACGTTTGGATGCCCACTTACAGACTCCAATGCTATTCAGATCAGCACCCTTAACACTAACTTTAAAGGAACCGGCATTGCCAAGTAACTCTTAGAAGTTTATACTCCAAAATATTTTGCATTTTTCATGTTACCCTACGCACCTTATTGGCTGTATACTGTATGCCAGCTTTTACTCTTCTTGCAATTTAATTGAAGCATTGCAATTTTTAAATGCATTTAACTAATTCTAGTATTACAAATCTTGTTGTTTTGCTTTTTATACATATGTTTTAACTGATTGCAAAGGTTTTAATTAATCATGCAATAAAGAGATTACTTACTTAGTTACTTAACATCAGGGGGAATTTCCACCATTCTATTAGATAACTGCGCACCGCCTCCCTCTCTCGCCCACATACCCCATATTCACCGGAGCGGTGGCTGCGCCTTCTCCTACCTGGCCACATAGACCTGCAACAGCCTTCCCCTCCTCCTCCGGACAGCCCTCATCCTGCAGGAATTCAGAAACGGCCTAACAGAATGGCTGTTCGACTACCGACCAATAGCATCAGCTCCCCTTCGCCCAGCGCCTGGATACCCTCTCGGTGATAAGCAGCACTATACAAATCCTGACTGATTGATCAAGGCTACACATGTTTCCTGACACCGTGGTATCTGACTCTGCACGCTTTCAGTCCTCGCTCATTTTTTTCAGTTGTGTGGATGAAGTACCACCTTCTGGTGCTCGAGCAGGAATTCCTCTGGATAACTGGGGTAAAAAAAAGCACTCCAGTGGATTGGAGAGTTGACAGTGCATGTTTAGGCTTGCACTAGAGGTTGATGAAGGGAGATCAACCAACCATAGCACTAAAAACACATGAGAATTAATTCCTATTTCCCTCAGAAGAGATTTGTCTTTGGAGACAGAGACTTGTTTTTGGAACTCACAATGAACCTTTAAAAGAACTTTTACAGCTTCTGATTAAGGAATATCTAGAACTTTCTGGTATTGAACATAAGGAACTGCAAATCTGGACTTTGCTCTCTTGATGGAAAAAACAGTGTTTTCTTGTGTGAATCATAAAACAAATCTTTTGTAAATAAACTAAGAATTGTTAGTCCCCTTGACAGCCCTACAGCCAAAACTGTGACACAGACACTCTGGCGCATTTGGCAGGTGCATTTACTTAAGAAACATAATACAGGCGGAGCGGCGTGCGCGGGGGGTAGTGGGTGGATGGGGGGTTGTACCTTAGTTTCACTGTTTTCCTTCACTTGTATGTTTGCCCATGACAGAAATTGCATATGATTTGTGATTGATAACTTGGTTCTGAGGATTGTCTCTGGATGTCAGAGCATTACGTGATATGTGTTTACTATGCAATCAATAAAATCGGTTTATAAAAAAAAAAAACTAAGAATTGTTGACTGACCTTTTTCTTTGCAGGTCTCTTTCCCTGCAGAATCCAGCCCTAATTTCTCTGCCTCCGTTTCACCACATTAATACTTTGGTGAAATATAAAACTCAGAATCGGTGCTGACAGAAGGAGGGCATCTTGAGAGCATCACTTCTTCGAAACTGGGCTTGACAAAATATCTTGATAATAGGTTCAGTAATGTGGCTTCTACCCATTTATCACCTAGTGTATGCAGCAATGATCAACTGCGCCTTAATGGGCGCATAGATCAGCGTGTACTCTAGGAGGTATTTTAGATATGAAATGACTGTCGTATTTTGTGTTCCAGTGTTTAAACAACCTTTCTCTGTTGCACCAGTAAACATATCTGCCCCATGCTTCTCTCATGAAGTCTCATGTCCATGCCTCTCAGGAAGTCTCATGCGTCTTAATTCAAGGTCCTCAGGAGCCACACTTCAAGCCCGTGGCCGATTCCAGGTACATAATTGTTCCGTCTGCATTGTGAGGAGATTCTGCTAACTTTATTTTTCCTTTGGACATCTCTATGAGGTCTGGGAACTACGTATGCCTTGCCTTTCGTGGTACAATGAGAATTAGCTTCACTGAAGACTGCTTGCACTTGTTTACCACCAGCCAGATCAGTGGGGCCGGGAGAAATGAATATGCAAATGTCCCGGACTAGTCTATTGAAAGGGCACTCCCCTTTGACGGCTGTTGGGGATATCTGGACACAACGTTTTGTCAGTTTGCATTTTCTAGTGTTGCAAACAGATCTATAGTTTGTGTGCCTCACCGTTGAAACACTCGTGTGGAACCTGTTGTTTTAGCTCACATTCGGTTGATCCGTTGCCTTGCCTGCATAGTGTGTCTGCCCCTATGTTTTGTATTTTTGATAGCTGTAGCACCACCAGATCTATTTGTCTTTGAATGGCCCATTCTCAAATTTACCGTGCCAGCTTTGGCTTGCTTGTGACTGTCTCCCCTGATTGGTGAGGTAGGACAGAGTGGTCCTGTTGTCCATCTGCATTAGGACAGTACTCCCGTCTATGTGTGCATGGAACATGGTGCCAGCATGGTTCAGCGCAAAGAAAATCGTCTTAAGCTTCAACACATTTATGTGCTTCATCTCTTCCGTTTGGCTCCAAGTCTCCTTGATGTTTAGGTGCCCTATATGTGCCCCCCAACTCCCTGTATGGGATGCATCCATTGTGATGGTCACTGTTGGAGTTGGTGCTCTGAATAGACTCCCTACTGTTATGTTCTCTAGGTTCCGCCCTTTTATCTCAGTGCACTGTCTGTGTGACATGCACTTGATCCTCTCATCTTCCTGTAGATTGTGACCACTTGTTTGGGTCACCTGTGCAACCCAGCATGTGGAATGAGTGGAATGCAGGATGCCATCATGACTTTGAGTTTCATCATAGCACTCGCTGTCAGAAGCTGTGCTGTCCTTTCTGACAAAAAGAGCATTTGGTCTTCCAATGCAAGGGCTCATTTTTATAAAGGGGTTAAATTTGCCTCCCTTGAGTTCAATGTTGCCCCCAGGGCGACCTTCTTCTGTTCTGATGTTGGGGATCATTTTTCCATGTTCATATGAATCTCAACATGTGGAAGGTAAGCATGACTGTATGTCCCTCTGGCATTCCTTGATAGAAGTTGCCTTAACTAGCCAGTAATCTAACTAGGGATAAATGTGTATCACTCCCCTTCTTAAGTGTGCAGTCAATACGGCCAAACACTTTGAGAACACCCTAGCTGCAATCGTTATCCTAAAAGGGAAGGCCTTTAATTATTAATGTACCATGTCCACAATGAACCTGAGGAACTGCTTGTACTCTTCAATCATCAGTATGTGCAGGTAGACGTCCTTCAGATCCACTGTGGATATGTAGTCTCCCATTTTGGGCAGCTGGTTTGACACCCTCAAGTGTGGTCTTTTTAAAGCTTTGTGTGTTTATATACCTGTTTATTATTCCTAGGTCCAGCATTGATCTTAGTGACTATTCCGGTTTTGGAACCAAAAGGTATCCAGAGTTTATGCCCCTGTTTAGTCTTCCAGTACTCTTTCTAACGCCTGTTTTGGCAACAGCTCTTGTGCTTCCTGTCAAAGCAGAGGCAAGTATTCTGGGTTGAGCCTTTTCCCATTCTGTGGCACTCTTGTTTTTTTGCCTTTTTGACGTAACATCTGTGTCTCAAAGTTTAGTATCCATCTGTTTGAAATGAATGCCTCCCATTCTCAGCGGAATCCCTTTATTCTAGTGTTTCGTGCAGGGTTGTTGTAGTGCAGCAGGATGCTGTCTTTGGTATTGCTGTGTGCATTCCTCTGCTGATCCATTTTGGCAGAATATTGAATGGGACATGCTTGTCAGAAAGCACCTTTGTTTGCTGATTGTTTTGTTGACATGGGCACTCTTTTAAAGGTGCCTCGAAATTGTAATACACTATTGCTCTTGCAGTCTCATTGTATTTTCTGATTTGTTGGAGAACCCTGTTGACTGCCTACCAAACAGATGTTTCGTTGTGAAGGGCATGTTGATCACAGAGGCCTGTACCTCGGGGTGGAAACCCAACACTGTAAGACAGATAGGCCTCCTTAGAGTTGTACCTGTGCACATTGTCAGCTTGCACGGTTCGCAGCATTGAGCGTTGATTGAGGGATGCGCTGGTGATTATCTTACGTTTGATATTGTTCTGGGAGGTGCTGATCAGGAGTTTGGTTTCCTCCCATTGTTGATGGTCATATTGATTAAGGAGCGCATTTGAGATCACAATCCTCCATTATGCTGCAGCTCCTCCTTTCTATCTTCCTACTGGTCATCTCCGCCCTCTTACTATCTCTGGGGATGGGCTTGTAGACACAGGATTGGTCCCTCGGTTCCTGGCTGTTGAGACAAGGATTGAGTTAACTCCTGCATTTCCACTAATAAACAGAGGTTCTGGATTGGTGTGTTTATATTTTTTCTCGATTTAGTGGTTAACCACTTTCAAGGAAGTAGGCTCTCGAAAAGACTTGTTCCTTTGGTTCAAGTTACTTGGGAGCATAGAAAGGTAGAGGCTTTTTATGGCTTAGTACGAGTATCTGGAGGAGGAAACATGACTCTGACTCCTCTTTGAGGTGAACTCTTTATGTGTCTACAGCTGCCTTTATCAATGAGTTGTGGGTTGTTAGGCTTTCCAGCGGTGAACACCGCGAGGAATACAAGTCCACCTCTTCTTCTGGTAGTTGGTGTTGAGCACCTTTCTCCAACTGCATGATTGAGTCATAGCCGGTCCGTGGACGGAAACTCAGCCCAGACAATGTGTTCACCTGACTTTACCTTTTCCTTCGTCTCATTCTACTTTCCTTCACTTTCCAAAGCGGTTTCCTCGATAAACCATCAACTCCATTTTACGGTAGTTTAAGCTCCTCTGCTCTGTTTCTAGACCCACCAGTGAAAAAAATGTATCTGAATATGGCAACAACACACGGGAACTTCTGGCAACAACACACATAACTTCATGTCACATGGCTATGGGCACACCACCAAATGGTGGTCGACAATGACAACCACAGCAAAAAGAAAAAAACAATCTCGTACACAACCACTAGATGGAGGAAAACTGCACAAAATATTCACGCTGCAAAACCATTTATCCCCAGTTTGGTGAGGACATGGTGGCAACTTTCACAACAAACCTCTTAAAAAGTATTTGAGAAGCAATGGGGCGAACCTTACCTCTTCTTGCAGTGGGAGATATCAGTCATAATGCATTCTACTTACGGCATACTGCAACCCAGACATTTTGAAATAAAGCAAAGACAGTGGATCATACATATCACCATACATATCACCAGTCTGACTTAACCTTCTTTCTGCCACAGGCAGGACACTTGTTAAATAAAGATGGCACTATATTTGACCAATGAAAAATAATTTCTGCCAGAAAAAGGACATAAAAACATAGGAACAGATTAAACAGTTGTCAATATTTTCTTTGTGAGATATTTTAGGATAAAGAGCTAAGTGCTCCAAGATCCTGTCACCAGGAGCTGGAAAAAATTAAAAAAGAACTGAAGCAACTGCCACCTTCTGGGCATGATGATATATTGGTGTTCTCAGGGCCCTTAAAGGTGCAGGCGCTGTATTCACATCCTCAGGAAGAAGCAACTTGGGAGGCAAAGATCGAAGACTGCCTCACAGTATACCAGGTTCCGTCGGAGGACCTCCTGATAGCCACTGCTAAAGGAATTAAATCAGGCTCCCCACACGATCCTGCCCCTGCCAAATTCCTGGCCAGCGCCATGACTCTTCTGGCACCTCATGTTGGCCACATATTGTCTACCTCTTTTAACACTGGCAAGGTCCCACACGGGTGGAAACAGGCAGTCGTACTGCCTCTTAAGAAAAAACCCAACATTAGTAACCTACGCCCCATTTCGCTTCTACCCTTCTTTTCTAAACTGGCGGAAAAGCTGGTTAAACAACAACTCTCAGCACACATAGAGTCCAGAGGCCTCCTGCATACCAACCAATCGGGCTTCCGGGCCCGCCACTCCACAGAATCAGCCCTCCTTTTTTCGACTGAGGCACTGAGGAAGCACGTGGACGCCGGTCACGTGGCAGCACTAGTGCTCCTGGACCTCAGTGCAGCCTTCGACACTGTAGCGCATCATACGTTGCTACAGTGTCTGAAGAAAGGAGGGGTGACAGGCAAGGCCTGGTTATGGCTGGAATCTTTTCTCACCAACCGCAGCTTCTCGGTGGAGCAAGGAGGAGCACGCTCCGACACCTTTGACCTCGGTCAAGGAGTGCCGCAGGGCTCAAGTCTCAGTCCAACCCTTTTTAAATTTATATGTCACCCCCGTGGCTATTACTGCGGAACGCTACGGGGTGGAAGTAGTGACATACGCAGACGACACACAGTTGGTGGTCGCTCTGACCCAACCTGCTGAACAAGCCGCCGCAAACTTCTCAGCATGCCTCCAGGAGCTGGCTGGATGGATGGCGAAGAATTGCCTCCGTCTTAACGGTGACAAGACTGAGGTGCTGATTGTTGGAAAACCCCCCTCAGTCTGGTCGTCTGCCTGGTGGCCGCAGACCTTGGGGCCCCTCCCTACCCCTAGTGATCAGGTCAAGAATCTTGGAGTATGGGTGGACTCAAATTTGGACTACGACTACCATACCAGACGGGTAGCTGGTACGTGCTTCTCGATTCTACGGAAACTCCGCAAAACCATCGACCTGCTCCCAGAATCATCTAGGAAGACCCTGGTCCACGCCCTTGTCACGTCAAGACTGGACTACGGCAATGCCCTGTATCTAGGTGCCAACGCTACTAGTCGGCGGCGACTGCAGACAATTCAGAATGCTGCCGCTCGCCTGGTCCTCCGGCTGCCCAGAAGAGCCGCCTCAAAAAAATCCCTACAAACACTACATTGGCTTCCGATCAAGGAAAGAATCGATTTTAAAGTCCTTTGTATTGGTCACAGGATCGTACATGGCAAGGGACCGGCCTTCCTTCGGAACCTTCTCTGCCCCTATACGCCCACTCGACAACTCCGCTCGTTAGGAGCAGGCCTTCTCGCTGTCCCCAGACACAAGAAAGCCAGAATGGGAGGAAGATCCTTTCGTACTTTGGCGGCACACAAATGGAACTCTCTCCCCCTGAGCTTAAGAGTGGAAACATCGGAGCTCATCTTTCGCAGGAAACTTAAAACATTCCTCTTTCCTAAAGACTAGCCTGTCTTGTTCTGACTGACGGAGTAGCTGGCTCTTCTGACAGCGCGGGGACACACTGACAGTGTAACCAGGCGCTTTACAAATTCAGAAATAATAATAATAATAATAACATAATGGCAGCCTATAGGATTAAACTGCCCTCTTTTCTTTCATCTTTCTCTTTTTAAAAGGGTTTGTGAAAAAGATTTAAGAAGACAAATAACTTTTTTTTTGAGCCTTAAAATTGATATGTATGTGTGTATATATATATATATATATATATATTTTTTTTTTTTCATTAACTTATTTTTTTTTAATCCAATGTGAAAAAATAGGTCATCAAAGTCTTTCTTATACCACATGCACAATATACATGTCTTAGTGTTTCTACAGCCCTTCCTGAAGAAAGGCAAGCATCTACACATAAGACATATTATAGAATGTTCTCCCGGATTCCAGCACTTGGATGGGACTATTCAGTGCGTATGAGTATCAATTGAGATCCCCTAAGAGAGAATACCCTTACCCACTCCTAAACATGAATTCAACTGTACATACACACAGAAGGATATAGATTTGAAGATCAGCCACTCACTCATCGTGAACGAAACAACAGTATTTTTTCCAATCAGAATGGAACATTAGAACTGAGTAAGGAAACACCAATACAAGAATAATGGATGAAAGATAGGCAAAGGGGATCAGGCAGCGGAACATACATTCAGTGAGACTTTTGTTGAGAATGTGGGAGGTAACAGACACGCCTGTGTAATTGGTGAGGAATCGCGGAAAATGGAATCCAAACAATGGTGGGAAATTACATCTTTGACGAAACATCTCAAACATAAAAGAGTACCTATGGGTTTGCAAATAATTCCGTTACCAACGTATGAGGACATGGATAATTACCTCATTAAAAAAATGCTGTGAGAATACAGAGAAATGCTCAATAAACAAATGCACATGTTAATTAGGCACGACAAAAGAAAGATGAAACAGCAAACTGCAATAGATGAAACAATTATGAGAGAGGTGGAGAAGCACAAGGATGAAACAGCAGTGAAGGACCAACTAGCTAAAATGGAGAAAAACCTACATGAATATGAAGCGGAGATAATGGAGAGAAAAGCACGCAAGTTTACCAGCGATAGGCTTGACTACCAGTATGGCTGCATCTATACCTTTGCTAAGATATTCTACCAACTAAGGATGAAAGAAAAAAACAGGATAATCCTGTTACCAAAAAACCAAGCAAGAGCGAAGTGAGCTCAGATGCAGGATCCAGTGCAGATGAGGCACTTTTGGAGCAAGTGGATTTTCACAAGGAACTACATGTACTCAGTATGACTACATGACAGGTAGGAAGAGGTGCTAAACAAAAACAGCATACGCGATGGTGCAGGACAAGGAAGAGGTAGGGGAGAGGCAGGGGGAGAACATAAGGACTCTCAAAAATGCAACTGACACCCAACCAAGAAAGAATCCTGAACTTGGGACTCACGATTTTCCACATAACATCTCCTGATTTTACTGATGTCAGAATTGAGACATATAAATATATTAGGAAATTGAAACTAAACCAACACTTCCAAATGAGACTAAAGAAAGTCACAACTACCAGACCCATGGGACACAGAAACTCTGGATTCAAGATAATCGATTTCCCTGAAGAATTCTCCAACATGGAGGTGACAACAAATAATGGAATGCTAGAACAGGAGGAGACTGGCAATGACATCATCGCCAATGGGGTGAATACAGGTACAAATCTAACTTACACCGCAAATTTTAACCAAATGGAATTCATCACAGATGCAACCATACAAAGTGGATGCAAAGCAAAATCCAAGTTCTACCCCCAACTGCAACCTTGCAACAAAATAGACTTATTTCACGAGTTGGTCGATGATGCGAGAAAGAAGTGGTAAATAAAAAGACCAAAGGGAACTTTACAGCAAAGTATTGTCAGGACATTACTATGTTGAAAACAATGCCTCTTTGGTTAGTAAACCATTGGACAAAGGGGAATACATAGTGCTGATGGATCGGGGTGCCTACCTAATGGAGGCAAAGCTCCAGTTGAGCAACACATAACACTACAAATGTCTGCATTAAAAAATCCACTGATTTTCTAAAGTTGTCACCATCTATTTCCTCCCTAAAGTAGATAAGGTTTAAGAACAAAACAAGTAGACTCGTTGTCAGAACTCTGAGTTCACTATTGGATAACTGCTCACGGTGCCTTGATCTGTTCCTTCAATCCTTAGTTACTGGCCGACCATCCTACCTAAGGGACTCAAATGATTTTCTGAAAGAATTAGATGGCATCTCGTGGAAACCAGAGTACATCAT
Organism: Lissotriton vulgaris; assembly: GCF_964263255.1. NCBI lineage: Eukaryota > Metazoa > Chordata > Amphibia > Caudata > Salamandridae > Lissotriton > Lissotriton vulgaris. The sequence continues at coordinate 67,372,626 of NC_141691.1, read as the reverse complement.
GGTAACACTTGATGTGGTATCCCTTTATACCTTGATCATTCGGGCATGCAAGTATTTTCTGAGACAGGTCTATTAAATATCTGAAACACTCGCAGCCTATACATTTCTGTTCATGTAGTAGTGGGAGAAGGAGGAAACCTGGTCTGAAAGCAATGACCCATGACGCATACTTTGGTCTCGCTTGACAGATGACCTCTTTAACCTGTGGGAATGAGAAGGATTCCATCTGGAGGAATTCATTGAAAGGCTTAACCACAATAATGCGAACATCCAACTAACCACAACAGTCAGTAGGACACATTGTGAATTCCTCGATGTGGAACTTAACATCCAGGACAACAGGTTAATAACAACAATACACAGACAGGCCACTGCCACCAATTCAATTCTACATGCAAATAGTGACCACCCTGCAGTTTTAAAATGGAGCATACCATATGGCCCAATGTTGAGAATGAGAAGCATCTGCTCCACGAATGATAAATTTGAAATAGAGATAACCAAGATGATAGGTTACAACAAGCTCAGGCTCGCTTCTAATCTGCTTTATTGTGGCTTAAGGTAATGCGTTTCGACAGTCTCAGCGGTCTTTTTCACAAAGAATGCCTGATGCCATTTTGTGCTATTTAAACCAACAAAGTTTTAAAGTGACAATGCAATTAGTTGTTAACAAAATGTTGAGCAAATATAGCATTTATTATTTCATCATTTTGTAAGAATGTCCCATCTATTCCTCAATACAATCCAGTCTTATTTTCAAAGTAAAACCAATTTAAAAATTACAAAAATAGATTACACACAAATGTAAATTTGCACATATCGAACAAAATTAACAAATAAACAAAAATTAAAAAAATGAATGAAATTTCTATATCAGATTACTTTTTTCAGACTAAGCAGCATACTGTCCCACATGTCATTATTGCACATCTATATTCTTTTAGTGCAACACTATTGTCATCAGCCCCTTAGTACTCACGCACTAGGCCTAGGTATACATGCAAATATATTTGTAGATAAAAAGGGTAAATGCCTATTGCAAAGTTCTAAATGGGATTTTGTCCCAATTGATCACATTTCTGCTTCATCACCCTTCTGTATAGCCAGAAGGTATTACAATATAGGTATCCAAATTAGTTTTTAATTGTGCAAAATCGGCCTAAAGTCCTTAAATTTGCTCGTCCAATACTGTGCCAAATCAAATAAATTGTACTGGGGCTTAAAAATGTCTATATAAACATCATACACATTAGAGCATTAATGCTATAGCAGATATGATGACATTAATTAAGAGCAAGTACCCAATACTTGAAAGTACAACGTGCATAAGTACAATGACTGGCTGTCAACCAATCATACAGCTTTGTGATTGGTCAGGGTAGCCTGGGTGCTTCCTGGTTCCGGCTCGGCACCAGCGGAGTCCTGACGCAGAGGAGAGATGCTGCAGCGATAAGGTGTGACTTAAAAAAAAAATTAACCCCACCCACCTCTGCCCCGCCCCGCCACCCACAACAGGTGCCGGCTGCCACTGCTAAAACACAAAATAAAAGCGTATTTTATTATGATGCCACAGCCTAAAGAAACTACAGTTTATCTAAGATGTTGGAATCTTATTTTGACAAAATCTAACATGACACTTTGCTTATAAATTAATGTCTATGACCACACTGGATGAATTCACTTTGGAAACTGAAGGCATTTGGAACGTTTTAAAGGACGAGGCAAAGTAACGTTGTAACATCGATTTAATTAGCTTGTTCTAGTAAATCTTAAGAAATTCCATTAAGACAAATTTGTGTGCCAATTCCAACACCTGTGAGAAGACGATACAAAATATTCTATAAACATTGTTCACAGATATTACTCGATCCAGCTGGAGACAATATTTTATATAACAGGGATACAATTCGTGCAATTGGCTCTGTAATAAACTTTCATAAACTGAGACGATAGTCTTTCCAAATCTGGGGTTATGCCTATTTCCAAGAATATTGTCTTCTCTAATCATTCCTTGCCCAGGCCTCTCACATGCACCATGGACCTAAAAAACTAAAATAAATTAAAACAACCCCACCTCAACCCCTACCTTGTCATTGAAAGGCCCTCACTATTGAAGTAAGACAGCATATAAGAAGGCCTTACTTATCCACTTTCTTTTCTGCTACAACGTTCCTGTCCTAGTCCTTACAATTTGAGGATAAGTCCCCGCAGTAAACGTTTGATTATATCGTCAAACTTTATACTCCCAGCATAATGGAACACATCTATTTATTAGCAAAAAGGGCACTGCTGGAGCAATCATTTAGTGTATACAACGGAGACAACACAACCTTGTCCCACAATCTAGTAGTCCCTTTATCCCATACATCTAATGTGTAGTCAAGAGATAAAAGTAGACACAACCACACCTTATCCACAAAAGTAATGTAGAACCTGCGGACACATAAATAAAGATTATGAACTCGATTCCGTGCCTTAATGTCAATGTAGAAGGCTTTCTTCATATCAGAAAAAACTAATTAACAAAAGTTATACATTCTGTAATCTGAGGTCTTGGAAAGATAGATGCTCACCACTGTGGCAGTTACTCAAGAATACCAAGCCTTGTTTTCATTATCTGGGAGCAGGATAAATAATGGGAGCACAATCTCCTGTTCCTCATGAAGTGAAGAAGTCACGTATGCTATAAGCCCAAGCTGCACCCACCCAGCTGAAATCCATCTAAAACAACACTATTAGTTAGATAAATAAGCATAAAAAACAGTTAATACAAAACCTCAAAGTGCTTATTCAGAAATACCCCTTAGTATGCCTTGTCCTAAGTGAACACTGGGTTTAAAACAAGCATTGGCATAGCCACTAGGTCTCTCTTTTGGGACCTAAGTATTTAGTTAGACACCACAATATCCTTGGTGCAACAACATCAACTGTTGCATGGCTAAACACTTATAAGTTCCCAAAGGCGAGACCTATTGGCTATGCCAATGCTTGTTTTATTGAGTGGTGCCCCCAGGAGCTGCCAGGGTTAGAGAGCTTGTTTTCCCCGTCCACCATCCCCGGAGCAAAGGGCACAGCAGGGGGATGCTCGGTTCTTGTGGCTTGGCCGAAGAGACAAAATGTGAGGTTTGCAACCTTGCATAGTGAAGTCATCTCGGCTCTTTTGGAAGTCGTGGTAACAGCCTGTATCAGGTCTAACATTCTTTTCTCGTGCAGGTCATTGTAGTATGATGCATTCACGTTTGTGCTATTCTTTTGCAGGTCAGGTTCATATGTCGTATTTATGTTGGTTATCTGGTGAGGTCATGATTGGTGGGACAGTTAGGGTTCATGTAAGGCTCCCTTTTAGACCAAAGTAACAGCAGCATCACAGGACACTCAAGGCGGTTGGTATTCATGGTCTCTTATTAAGGAACGGGTGGGGGCTTTAGGGAGTGGGTTTCCTCAAGGGACATAAGTGTCTACCCCCTCCCCATATGCAATTAGATATTTTTTCAATGGAATCTGTTTATGTGCAGTGTGAACTCAGCAGCTCTCAGAAGAAGGGATCTTGTTGGTCATTATTCCCCAGTCCCCATGGAGGTCCATTCACCAAAATGCCAGGGGTAGAGGAAAGCAAAACCAAAAGGGATGATGGACGGAGTGTTGAACAATGCAAGCACTCACCCCCAATACATCATCATTCTTTAGCTCACTCCGCCACCCTAGTTCTGACATGGCCATACGCAAATCAGTCTGACCCTGTGCCTCATGGGAACAGTCCGGCCTGGTTTAACCTCAAAAGATGTGCATAGCGCCTAGAAGACAGAGGCTCCAGTACACACAAGGCAGTTTAGGAGAGGGGACTGAGACAGGGTAGGAGGTAAAGACTGGGTATGAGAAAACAATCAGTGCCTCTCTGTCTCCTGCGAGTTGTAGGCGCCATTACTGGTGGGGTAACATGCCAGGTTAATCCCGCTTTTAACCCAAGGTCCCACTCTTCAAAGCTAATACATCAAGCACTGAGGTTATAAATAGCTAATAAATCAAGCACTCTACCCCCTCCGGCCGTCCGCTAAGGATGCAGTCTCTATAGGCCGCACGGTGTTCCCGGGCCTCGCGTAGCTGGGGCCTCAAGGCCTCTAGCTTGCGCCCATGCTCACTCACCTCCTCAGCCCCGTTTGGGTCGCGAGACGCTCCCCCGCCGCTTCAGCAGGTCTCGTTTCGGGCAATGTCAGTACTGGCACCGCACTTCACTGTCCCAGGGCTGAGGACGGTTCCCAAGCGCTCTCCGTATCAGGGGTCCGTGTCTCTATGTGCTCGCGGCCTGCAATTCGGCTCTGCCTCTCCTCACACAGTCAAGTTTCTGGTCGTGTAAACCTCCCGCCTGTTAACTCCCGGAGACTGGAAATCTGCTGATTATCGGCACCGCTATGGGTCATCAATTACTGCAGCGATGGGTCACGAATTATTGTGTGGAGCCACCTTTTTAGGTTTTGCCTGGTGTCCGCTGCGCAGCAGCGTTCGCGCAGGCAAAATCTTATGCTAGAACAGTATGTGGCTTTGTCCCGCCTCTATCTTCCATTGGCTAGCTCCATAAATGGAGGCTAGCCATTGGAAGAGAGATCTGTCCGTCATTGTCCGAGGCGATTCGTAGGCGTTCCAGCGATTTTTTCCCTCTCCGTCCCTTGTAGAACGTCATTGCGGCGGTGGGCGGTTCTTTTTTTTTTTTCTCGGCATGTTTTGGCCATTTTGGACGTGTCTTTTGCAGGGGTGGGTTGCGCGATTTCCGTGTCCTGTCGTCTCTGTGTACTGTTCTTCGTGTCTGTTGGTTGTCGGGCTGACACTTTGCGCCCCGTACTGTGCGTGGCATCTTGCCGGTACGGTGCGCATCGAAAAGACTGTGCGCTTCAGGAAAATTAACTGTACGCTTGGCAGCTCGCCCGTAACCTGTGCGCACCATTCTGCCCATCTGGACTGCCTTTAAAAAGAATTGTGCGCTCCCACTGTACTCTGCCGGATTATAAACTGTGCGCTTCATATTGCCTGGTGAACTGTACGCTTCCGCTTCCCCCCTTTGAAAAGACCCGTACGCTTCGATCGCTTCGATCCTCATTGCGAAGCTGTACGCCACGTATGGTTGCTCACGCTAGATGCGTGAGCATTGGTAGGGGCTGTCCATTTCTCCCGTTCGGAGCGCACAGGAGCGCTACGAAGCGTACACCCTGCCCCAAACTTGCTAAAAGTAGCAGAAACGAGGGGGAAAGGATTTTTAAATCCCATGCTTTCTCCAGAAGGGACCTTTTAGTGTACTCTGCGGGTGCAGACAGTGCACTTCCTGGCGACTCGTAGTTTCCATTGTTTGCAGCGGCGTCTACCGATATTTAAGACAACTGCACTTTCATAGCCGCAGACAGTACATACAAAGTGCACTTTCCCATTACACATACTGAACATGAACTGGAACAAAAAGGCTTCACGTAAGAGTCATTTTTGTTTCATTTATATGCAGCCTGACGCAGCTGTTGGGCTTTCTGTGACTGTATAGTGCACACAATCATATGTTTTTTAGGTAGCTCAACTGAAGTGCACCTCGTGCACTTTCACCACATGTGCGAACTTGGTGCCAGTACATACTATTTGTATTTCTCAGTTTTCCTCAAGAAAAGCTACAGAAGTGAGCAAGGCTTGTGCCCTGCCTGGAGAGTTGGCCGAGTGTGAAGGTGAGGTGGTGGCGCTAAGAAAAGGTTCCTGAAATGGCTCTATGTACACACGATGTATGTGTCTGCTGGCACTTTGGAGTTAGGAGTGCAGTTGTTCCTTTTAGGTGTGCATATCAGACACGTAGGTTGCAGTTGATGTTTGTCCTGTACCGTGTATCTTTGTGACGGCACACAGCAGAGGTGTGCCAGTGCAGATGATGGGCATCCGTCCCCTGGTTCCCCTTCCCTGGCTGTGCTTGCTCCTCTGCAACCTGGCTGCGCTTGCTTCCCTGCCACCTGGCTGTGCTTGCTTCCCTGCCCCCTCGCTGTGCTTGCTTCCCTGCCCCCTCGCTCTGCTTGCTTCCCTGCCCCCTCGCTGTGCTTGCTCTCCTGAGTGTGTGTGTGTGGCTCTGGGTGGGTGTGTGTGGCTCTGGGTGGGTGTGTGTGGCTCTGGGTGTGTGTGTGTGGCTCTGGGTGGGTGTGTGTGGCTCTGGGTGGGTGTGTGTGGCTCTGGGTGTGTGTGTGGCTCTGGGTGTGTGGCTCTGGGTGTGTGTGTGTGTGGCTCTGGGTGTGTGTATGTGTCTCTGGGTGTGTGTATGTGTCTCTGGGTGTGTGTGTATATGGCTCTGGGTGTGTGTGTATGTGGCTCTGGGTGTGTGTGGCTCTGGGTGTGTGTGTGTGTGTGTGGCTCTGGGGGTATGTGTGGCTCTGGGTGTGTGTGTGTGTGTGTGTGTGGCTGTGGGTGTGTGTGTGTGGCTCTGGGTGTGTGTGTGTGTGGCTCTGGGTGTGTGTGTGTGGCTCTGGGTGTGGGTGTGTGGCTCTGGGTGTGGGTGTGTGGCTGGCTCTGGGTGTGTGTGGCTGGCTCTGGGTGTGTGTGTGTGGCTCTGGGTGTGTGTGTGTGGCTCTGGGTGTGTGTGTGTGGCTCTGGGTGTGTGTGTGTGTGGCTCTGGGTGTGTGTGTGTGGCTCTGGGTGTGTGTGTGGCTCTTGGTCAGTGCGTGTGTGTGGTAGTAATTGCTGTCTGCTGAGCTGGTCCGTAGGGTACAATAGGTCTCACATTTGCGAGAGATTAAGCTAATGGTAATGTAAATGACAATGCCATTTATTTATCCGTTTTCAAAACAAACACATAAATACAAATTTTGTTATTTACAATGCCAATAGCTCTAACTTTTCCAAAGGCGAAACCATTGCATTGTAAATGCTTGTTTCAGGATGTTGATGCCCAGGGCCGGAGATCGCCTAAAAGACGACTGCCATGTTCGGCAGTTGGCCACAACCCCCCCTCCACACTGGCAAGCATTTAAATTAAATGTGACAAGGGATGCCAATCTATCCATACCTTCCCATTTAGATTTCACAGATCTACGCAAGTTGTATATCTTCCCATTGATTCCATTCTATTATTATGGGACTAGGTCACTAAAAAATTCTATTGGTTCGATGACGTTTATTCCCAACATTGTTTTTTATGGCCTTAAGAGTTCTCTGAAAGCTAAATAAACATTGTTCACCTGTCAACATTAGGATTGGCTTTGGGTTTAATACAATGCACTCACTAAACATCTTGAAACATCCCACCTGACTACTAAATAACTTATGGAAATACTGTATCCATTTAATTTTCCAACATCAGCTTGAAATCTCACTAGTACTCGGGGTCCTTAAAAAAAATACAAGCGCATTGTGTTTTTTTTCTTTTTTCTTTTCTTTATTGTTTTTTCCAAACAAACAATACAGTGGGAGCATTTATGCACACAACGGTCGACACATTATCAGTACAGTAAGGTTACAATTACATTGTCTCATAGTGCTGGGCTATATCTCATATTACATCATTGCATAACACAGTGTTCACAGATCTCTCAAGGAATAAGCAATATCACATTAGGGCAGTACATAGGGCCTCAGACAGTAGGCATTATCATTTGCATGCATCACAGGTCATCTGAAATAAACTATGCTTCTATCATTTCATTAGTGTACAAGTTCACGTGTTTATGGTCAGACCGATCATACTAAAATGTAATACAAGTGATCCAAGGCCACTATCACCATTGTACACAAGGAAGGACATTTATGGCACTGGTGCACGCACTCGGGACAGTCTAGGGCACAGGCACTTCCGCTTCAGATGCTGGATCCTCACGCAGGTGTGCTAAAAGAGAACACGTCAGGGGACCCCAAATATCTCTAGGCCTGGAGGTTCTTGGTACCAGTTCCGCATTTATAAGTGGCAAATTGTTCCTGACAAAACTCTAGGTCATCAAGCCAGACCTTGAATCTGGGCGACCTTCCCCTGCCCCAGCGGCAGGCCATCCTTCTCTTAGCCATGAGAAATGAGAGGGCCACATATTTGCGATGGGTAACCTGCACTGGTTTGACATACCCTAGCAGGGCCAGCAGTGGCGTAGGCTCAATCTGTGTGTTTGTCATCAGGTTCAAGGCCTCAAAGACATGTCCCCAATATTCGTTCACTCTCGGGCATTTCCAGGCCAGATGCAGAAAGTCCGCTCCCGAAGCCGGACATCTGTCACACCTGTCTGTAGTTCGCTGATGATATCTATGCATCTTGGCTGGAGTGTAATACACCTATGGAGAAACTTGTAGTGTATTATGCGTAGCCTGTTACTGGCCGAGACTTGCTCAGTCTGCAGGCAGCAGTATTCCCAGTATTCATCCGTCAGGTCAAAGCCAAGTTCTTCGCCCCATCGTGTGGGGGCTAGTGCAGCCGGCGCTTCCCTTTGTGTGTGCACTGTCTGGCATATCAGGGAGACCAGGCGTTTGGCCGTTGTATTTTTAAGAATCAGTTTTAGCGGAGCAAGCGCCAGGGGCTCAGCCAGAAATTCCGGGGTTAAAGAACAGATTCCTTGTCTAAGTCGTATATATAAAAAGACGTCAAGTGGTGTTTGTTGCAGGCCCTGAAAGACATGCTCAGCAGTACGGAACTGGCCATGTCACCGTGGTGTGGTACATGTCACGCCAGGTGTTAATGCGTGTCCGCTCCTTGAGGCTATGAAATAGTGTCTCTTGGAGAAGGGGCATGCTTGGATGATATGTGAGAGGTAGCAGTGGAGAGTAAAGTATGGGTGCATCCAACATTCGTCCTATGTGTTGCCACGCTGTTATTTTACAAGTTATAGTGGTCGGTGCCCTGTCTCTAGCTCTAGGGGAGTCGTTTAGCACTCCGTCTATTGGGATGGGGTAGGCAAGCCAGTGCTCCGCCGCCGCTTGCGGCATATATCGTGACTGATTCACCCATAGTTGGCTTGCACATTGATATAATACAATTCAAAATCGGGTACTCCAAACCCTCATGGCCCATACAGCCTAGTGAGAACATTCCACTGCAACCTCGGTTGTTTACCCCCCCATACCAGGCGTGTCATTTCTGATCTGAGTGTTTTAAAAAAATATCCCCCCAGGTTAAATGGTATATTTAAAAATAGAGAGAGCAATTGGGGAAGTACCACCATTTTAATTAAGGATTCCCGCCCCGCCATTGAAAGGGGTAATGTAATACAGTGGGTGACGTAGTCTGTTAAGCGGGTCAGTGCAGTGCCACAGTTAAGGCGCATCAGTTCGTCCCTGTGTCTGGTGATACGAATACCTAAATAGTGCAACCCTCGTCACACCACTCTAAGGGATAATCCATCGGGAAGAGAATTGTTGAAGTCGTCAGAGGGAAGATACAGGACTTCCCCCAATTAATTTGGATACCAGACAGTTTCCCATAGGCAATAAATTCCCTTGGGTTCGGATTTAAATTTTGTTGCGAATTACGAATATTTAGAGTGATATCATCGGCATATAGTGATACAAGTATCTGCCTCATATTGCACCGCAGGGCCTTATCTTTATGGTGTTGCCGCAGCTTCGCCGCCAGTGGCTCGACCGCAAGTGCAAAAAGTAAGGGGGATAACGGGCACCCCTGCCTGTTGTCACTGGTGATCGGAAATGTCTGGGATGTGTGCCCATTTATGAGCACTTTAGCAACCGGTAAGTGGTATAATAGCTGAATCCAGGAGAGGAATAGGGGCGGAAACCCCATTCGTAACATTACCCTGAAGATATAGCCCCACTCAATGGAATCAAAAGCCTTAGTGGCATCTCAAAAAACAGCCGCTAGGGGTAAATCCGGGTAAACATTATTTAAAATAGCAAAGAGGGTTCTCAGATTATGGGAGGTAGCCCTTCCGGGCAAAAAGCCTGACTGATCAGGGAGAATCAGATTTTCCAGCTATAGGCTAAGCCGAGTAGCAATAAGCTTGGCAGGAATTTTTGAATTGCAATTGAGGAGAGATAGTAGTCTAAAGGAGTCACATTGTCGAGATGACTTCCCAGGCTTCAGGACTGATATGATCAGAGCCTCTCTCATGGATGATGGGAGGCAGCCTATGTCCAGCGACACCTCGTGCAGAATAGGGGCCATCTGATCTATATACATTTTGAAAAACTCTATAGGGATGCCATCCGTACTGGCAGCTTTCCCCGATTGCATGTGCATGATGGCTTCCCTGACTTCGTCTATCTCGAACGTGGCGCATAAGAATTTTCGCTGCACATTGCTCAGCCATCCCAGTTCCACATCTTCCAAATAACTCTCCAGGTTCAAATCATCCCCCTTATTCATGGTGTACAATTGAGTGTAGTGTCATGTAAAAGCATTTAGTATATTTACAGTGTCACGATAGACCATCTCATCAGCGCCTTCGAGCTCTAATACATACTTGGAGTAGCGCGGTATCCTAATTGTATCTGCCAGTGCCTTACCCGGTCTTCCCCTCCCCCCCCCCTCAACCCCCCACAAATCATCGAGCTACCCAGTATCTGCCTCTGAATCAAGCGCAGTGTGTTCCCTCCAACCTGGCAAGGTTTTTCTCTTCCCAACTACATACACATTGTGCTCTGAACTCCTATCCTTGTTGGATAAGTCTGCACAAAAATATCCCACCAAGGGTAATTTCAGTACACAATAACTCTCAGGGCCCGCATCAACCTCATAGTTTTATCCTTCCTGCCTTGTACCAGATATCCCTATCAATAAGTATGTTTGGCAAGCAGGAGTCTGCCAATGTAGGTACACTCACTCCATACAGTTTCACAGAACACCTTAGGGGATGACCAGGCTCTTCTCCACCACAGCACTGATTTCCTTCTATGATGTAACGATCCCAAACACCACAAGTACTTCCACCTCATCTTCCCTTCTAACACCAACGGTTTGAAGTTTCGTGTTAGATTTGGTGTGCAATATGTTCACACTGTTTTTCCCTTCACTCAATTTACCATGCACGTCTTGGAAAACTATCAAACATTTTAGGTTTTGCCGAGGCAGCGCTTACGCGGTCTCTTCGAGCCATGCTGTGTTCAGGATATGCTCTTGAAGCCCCACACATCTTTTCTATTGGCTGCTCTTGATGTTCTTGGGCTTTTCATTGGTGAAATAGCTTGCTAGTCCCTCCTTTTCAAATTTTGTAACCTCCCATATGGACTGGCCCTGTTATATGGGCTCTAATGCTGAATTTAATTTTTACACTTGTAGGCAATATTCGTCCGCCAGCAGTCTTTATTTATTAATGGCACATGCATGCTTAAAAAACAATTTTGGGCTTCCCTTCAAAGCAGACCCCTCTCACCTCTGACATAGCATAGCTGTGCACATTTATTTAATAATGCACCTGTGTGCTTCTAAATTGTTTCTTAACTTTCCTCAAAAGCAGACCTCCCACCTCCGACACAGACATGTCTGTGTGCCCTATTTAATAACAGTCCCATGTGCATCGAAATTGTGTCATGCCTTTTCTCAACAGCAGACCTCCTCCCCCCCACCACCACCTCTGACACAGCATGGCCTGCGCATTTTTTTTTTTTTATAACAGAGCCGTTTTCATTTTGGGCTCATCTGCTTGATGTGTTGCTTGTGGGATTTCCTCCAAAGCAGAACACCCTCCCACCTCAGACACAGCATGGCTACCAACTTTTACTTTACATTAACATGTAAATACTTTCCACGAGGAAAACATGTTTATAAGCTCAAAAACAGCGTTAAAATGATCTCAACTGCAGAGCCAAGGCATGCTCTCAGTGAGGCTTTCAATTCAAAGTCAGCTGCTTTACCTGTTATGTTACTGCACACAGAAAATAAGTTAAAAACATCATCATTTACAATGCCAATAGGTCGAACGTTCACAATTGTGAGACCTATTGCATTGCAAATGCTTGTTTACATTTGTAACACCTTGATCTGTTAGCAGGACTTGTACCTGAAGTTATTACACGTTTGATGATTGCACATCTACAGCTTGACTCTTTGTCTACCCCAGTTTGTCTTAGCTTCTTCCCACTGTCTTCTTTCTGCTTGGCAAGCATACCTCAAACATTCTCAACTTCTGGCTTCCAAGTAATTCTACATACTTCCATACGTTGGCACTGAAAAAAGTATTTTCGATTCATTTCACAAAACGAATTGACTTTTTCCAATGTTGGTTCATTTAGACTCAATAGCTTATCCTGAATCTTTAAAATAGATGCCCTAATCATAAGAAGTTCCTTATAAACTCCTCAAGCGAATCCTTGAATTTGCACCTAGATGGTAAACATACTATTGACTTCCTTGATATTACTGCCCTCGAAAAGAACTTGTGACTTTCAGAAGCAATGCTAATACCGATTAGTACTCTTTTCAAACTTATATTTGGCCTCGTGGAGAAAAGGGCAGGATGATGTCCAATGAGTCAGCAGCTTAGACCATCTCAATCATCCAATTGTGTTTTTGAGGAGAAGTCAAGTGAATCTGTCATATTCGTCAGAGGCAATTTCCTACTTGTAGCATGTGCACAGTATGATGATATTATGATTGTATGGCTACATGTTGTATCAAGAATTTATTTCGCTGAACAGGACTGGCACATGGTTTTGCAGAATGCACTCGGTGTACATGTATGAACTTGTTTGATGGCTCGTGGACACCTCAAATACAGAGCAAGGGCAATGCAGGTGGACAATTCGGATAATGCAGGCACGTGCTGTTTTGCCTGCCACCTCGAAACGTATTATATCAATGAAATAGTATTGTGCCAGGCTGACAAAGAAGTGAAATTCCGCATCTTGTGACGATGCTCATCAGAGTGGGAGTCAGGACAGCTACTAGGCTGGTTTGACACTGAGGGGCTGCAGCATTACACCACCTAGTTGCCAATCTAGAAGTGTACCACGCAGGAACGCTGGAGAAGATGTGTGGAAACGGCAAGTCGAAAACCTTTCTTCCAAGAATAGCAACCAGTTCGTACAGTCTTCAATCTTCATCTGTCTCCCACAGAACTCTCCTTCCCAACCTTCAACCCAAGAGTCTTGTAATTGAGCCTGTTTACATTCTAACATACTGACAATCAATGTTCCCTCTAATTTTTTTCCTCTGTGTGCGGCAGTGTGAGGTCTCTGTGCGCTCCAGCCACAGCAATGTGCGCCAAGAACCCACTGCATGTGTGGGTGCAGCGACAGGGGTTCTGACACTGGAGTTCCTGCTTGATTGTGCAGATAAATGACCTAGGTACTGGAACGGAGGAGGCCTGTTTGATGGGGCAGGCAGGGACGGACTGGAAACCCAAAAAAGTAGCGCTGGCAATTTTGCTGCACTGACTCCCACCCACCAGAGGAGGGGTGTAGGGGGGTGGGGATGCCAAGTGTCAAGCACTACTACTTAAACCCGGTCCCCAGCACTGGTGCTTTTGTTACTGAGGGACCATATTGCAGCATTGCTGCAAAACTGCCCCCCAGTAACACAACTGGCCACCACTGTTCTAAAACTGCCGCCAGCCTTCCAGGCAAATGCCTGCTGCCTGCTAAGGCCAGTCAAGCCAGGGCGGTGGCCTTTGTGTTGATGACTTCTGTACAATGATTGGGTCAGATTCGAAATGAGAAAGTGCAGTGCACAGCATATGCAACCACGACAAAGCTACATTAATATATATATATTAGGAAAATGGAGCAACCAGCCTCATTCCACAGTGCCAGTGAACTTCTTCTTTGCTAACTAACTACACAGTGGCGGCTCAGAGACATCTTAAGGACTTTGTGCGCCGTCGGCCTAATGTATTTTGGGGGCCTCTGTGCAGAACAGCTTTGAATTTATGATTCCGTTTCAGCTTTCTCGTGTCCTTTTGCCCAGATCACAAACAGCGCACAGACACACTGGTTCAAATTCCAAATGTGTTTATAGTTAATATTCAGGGATAGTGATGTATTTTTCCACTATTGTAACACAGTAGAAACCCACTAATACTACTGCAAATAATCACTGTGACATCCTCCCATTTCTCATATACGATATCCTGTTTAAATCTAAAAGAAACATTTTTTATGGATGCTGCATGAAACAAAACTACATTTGTCAAAAAATTTCTATAATACAATCTCACACATTACCCAGATTAAAAATAAATTAAAGGAGAATGCTATTTGCAATAATCTGTTTAAGTATTATTCAAGGTCATCAGGGAAAGACTCTGCAGAACAGAGCTGGCTCTACCAAGGCAAGGGTTACTCCACTCTTTAAAACTGATAATCATGAGTTCACGTATCGTGCTTTTGGGCTTTCTGCATTTCTTCTCTTAAAGGAGCGCAGCTGCGGGCTGATTGTTGGCCATTGTGAAAATATTTATGTTAATTGCAGCGCACGACGGTGCTGCAATTAACAGGAATATTTTCACAATGGTCAACAGACATCCCCCAGCTGCGCTCCATTAGGAAGGAAAAACCGCAGCAAGCACCTGAGCCACCACTAGCTGGAAATAAAACATTTTTGCGCCGCTCCTGTTCTGAAAGCGGCAACGCAAATGCTCTTCTAAGACGTGCTGTGGATGCGCGCTCCACACGCTCCACTGCGCGCTCGGGGGATTAGACGTGGGCGCGCGCGCGGGCGCGCGGGTTACTGGGAACACTGCTGACAATGCAACAGAGCGACAAATAAAAGTTGAGAGACATACATGAAAATGAGAAAAAGAGGAGTAGTTATTACAACTGTAGAGAGAGTTGTGAAACAGAGAAAGAGGAAGACTTGAGATAGAGTGATCTATAAAGAGGAAGCGAGACAGAGCTGAGGTGAAGGGCATAAATTGAAATGTGGAAGACAGTGTAATGGGTGTATTGATAGAGAGGTAAGGTTGGCAAATTTGAGGTAGAGAGAGCTAAAATAGAGGAAGCATGTAGGTACACACACATGAGGGGACGCGCTCATTGAACATACCTCGACGCCGTGAGGGGAACGGCTGCCCTTGGGTCCCTCTACCACGCTGAGTGGTGGACGACTCTCCAAAGCGCCAGCAGCACCAGCGTCGTGAGGGGAACGGCTATTCAAACGAGCTCAGCGCCGTGAGGCGAACGGCATCGCAGCTCTAACCACTGCTGCTTACAACTCCCATGGGCCTCCAGGGGAGCAATGTCACCACCCGGCCGTCCCCAGCACTCAAAGCGCGCCCGCACCCACGCATTGCGGGACGCGCACGGGTGGCGCCAGGAGAAGCCCGGGACAAGGGCGGGACCGTCTGCGGCCATCCGCGGCCGGGCGGCCCACCCCTCTAAGTTTTAAGTGAGGTGAGTGTCCATTTGCACCATGGGGAAACGTACTGTTAATACTTCCGCCCAGGCTCCCAAAAACTCCTCTATCATCTCCTCGTCCTTGGAAAGCATGCTTGAGAATGCCTTCAACATGGTCACATCAGAGATTGAAAACACCGAAAGAAGACTTTCCATGGGCTTATCAGCACCCCATTCAAATTCTTCTCATGGCCCAGAGAATGGCCGGGGGGGGGAGCGGTAACCGTAATATATCTGGTAATATTAATGTATGTGATAGTTGTGATGGTGATAAGAATAATCCGTCCTCTAATGCCACGTCCAGTACTATGGTGGGCACATCGCCGCCGCCATTGGAGTCCACAGTGGACAGGCCCTCTTGTCAAACCTCTTCGCTCATGGTAGCCTCGCCTGCCTTATCTGTGTCAGCCCCCACAAAATCGGTGAAAGATCCGAGCAGTAAGCCTATTTCTGTCATACAGGCTAAAAAACATGCTGAGGCTGTCCTTCATTTGCCCCCAGAAGCATGCCCCAATGTTATAATTTTAGCTGGAGTACCCCCCTGAAAGAAGAGCAAAGCGAGTCCTGGGACCAGCTCAAAAATAAGTGCAATGACTGGCTATTTAGGTACAAAGGGATGGGTATGGAGATTACTAATGAAATTCTGATGGTACGTCGGGTGGAATGGGTAGGACCCTCGGTTAAGAATATCACGGGCCATGCATAGTCGTGAACTTTAGACACCCTTCCCTGGTGAAACATATATTAAAAGGTAACACCGATCACTTTAGCTCCCCAACCGTCATAACTTCATTACCTCTAGGTTTCTTTTATAGACCGCCCCAGAGAGTCTACAACCCAGCTACCCCAATATATTCTGTACATAATCGGTTCAGCGCCCTATCTGACCTAGAGAGCCAGGACTGACTACCAAAAAAACCTCTGAATATTGTAGAATGGCCCCAGGATGCACAAATGGTTAATCAGGCTGCAATCAAATCTAGGTCCACTGGTACCTCTCAAAAAGTTGGCCTGGAAGAATTGTTGCCATCCTGTCCTGTTATTGATGACTTTGGTTCCTTAGAACAAAATTTAAACATACTTAGCTGGAACATTGCCGGCCTAAAGTCAAAAATGAATATGGCAGAGGGGACTGATTGGGTCAGTAATTTTGATATTGTAATGTTCCAAGAAACATGGTGTACTAGTGGCTTGCTTCTTGAGGGATTTTCTTGTCATAATAATATTGTACCCAGCCCGGAAGCAGGCTGACCTAGTGGGGGGTTTATCTACATGGATAAAGATTACTGCAGGAAGTAACATTGAAAACCTGGAGACAAATGATAGTAACTTCCAGGCCACAATCTACTCCAATGGAATCACGTTATGTTTAATACATTTTTATAATAATGATTTTACTTCACAACTAAATAGGAATTTTATCAACTTATTTGTTTTTATTGATAAGATTGTAGATGAACAGAGGTATGGCAAACTGGATGGAATCTGTTTGGGGAGCGATTTTAATGCGCATTCGCACAAAGGAATGGACAACCCAGCTGTCACATCTGTCCGGGTAATCCCGTGCAAAAGAGGGGAAGAACTGCTTAATCACCTAGCCATTCGGGACTTAACCAATGTCATGGACAAAACTGGTTGTATGTCGGACAAAGGTCCACTGCCTACCTTTAGAGGACGTGGTTGTTCGTCTACCATTGATTATGATCTTCCTCCCTTGAGAATTGTTTAGTAAAGGCCGATGTTTTAAGTACTGTTCACAGTGACCATAACCCCATTCTGACAATTATTAAATTTGCTAATAAATTTACAAAACGTTAGGAAATAGGGGCGAAGAATCTGGTCGCATCAACCAACAAACTCAAAGTAATTTGGAAGGGCATAGATAACAAGGCCCTCCTAGCACGTATTATAAAATCCTATCCCATATTTGTGGAAACGTGCTTGTCCAGTAGATGCACAGGCATAGAGATCATTCAGGCTTTTACTGGGCTATGCGCGGGCATCAAACAAGAAATTTCCAAACCCGTCAGTAAATCAAGTAAAAACCCCAGATGGGTTAATGGCACTTGTTCACGGGCGAACCGAGAACTACGTGAAGCACTAGCTGTGGAACCCAGGGACATGACTCTAGTTAGAGTTCTCAGAGAACGCTTCAAGAAAGCGACTAAAACGCGTACAGAGGAGATACTGAAGGAGAGGTGGGATTCCCTAGCACGCTCCGCCGCACTCAAAGATATCACTGGGTTTTGGGGCGAGGTAAAATCCATGAGGTCTATGGGCTCAAACATCACCCCGATAAACTGCAACATAGCTAGTAAGTTGTGGGAGGAGTATTTCTCAAGAATATACACAGCACCAATAATGACTGCTGATAGTTACTGCCCAGTTAACACGGTTAATATATCCATAGCTAAAGTTTAAGATGCCATAAACCAAAGCGCAGGGAATAAAGCAACAGGCTCTGACAGATTATCAATTGACCTAATCAAATCTGAGCCAGATATCTGGTCCCCATTATTATGTAATGTTTTTAACAATTTGTCTAATACTACCATCCCAAAAACCTGGTCAAATAGTATCATTGTGCCCATCTTTAAGAAGGGCAATAGACTTAAGCCCAGCTGCTATCGCCCTATATCTTTGATTGATAACACTTTAAAGATTTTGGGAAGAGTGGTTTTTAACAAGATCAGGAATTGGGCAGAGGACAACCACATTTTAAATTCCTGTCAGTTGGGATTTAGGAGCAACGTGGGAACTGTAGAACAGTGCTTAAACCTAAAACTTATACTGGGCAAATATACTATTGATAAAAAAGTCCCACTATATTTGGGTTTTATGGATTTAAGTTTGGCCTTTGATTTTGTTAATCGTTCACGATTATGGGAGATTCTTTTAAATTACGGGTTGGATAAGGCGCTCGTACACTTCTTGGCGCATTTGCACAGAGACCTGAAA
The DNA here is from genome assembly GCF_964263255.1 of Lissotriton vulgaris. Taxonomy (NCBI): domain Eukaryota; kingdom Metazoa; phylum Chordata; class Amphibia; order Caudata; family Salamandridae; genus Lissotriton; species Lissotriton vulgaris. The sequence continues at coordinate 67,354,395 of NC_141691.1, read as the reverse complement.
GCACGGGTTAGGATAAACAATGAAGGAGAGGTTTACAGGGATATTTTAATTGGTAGGGGGGTTAGACAAGGCTGTGTCTTAGCCCCCTTACTTTTTATTCTTTATATAAATTAATTAAATAACTCCCTGTCTAAATCAACTTGTGATGTGCCAAAAATTATTGGCAAACTGCTCCCCGTACTTTTATATGCGGACGATGCAGTCCTGATGGGCCACACACCAAAAGCACTTCGCACTTTAATAACGGGCTTTGTATTTTTTATGGCAGATCTGGATCTGTGCAACAATTTTAATAAATCATACATAATGTCCTGCGGGCCTAAAAAGCACCGCATTAAACATATAGTGTCATGAAAAGAGCTCCTAAAAAGCACTAGCACTTTCCCCTAACTGGGTTTAGTTTTCTCAGGCTCAGGATCTTGGCAAGCACATGTGGTCCTTGGAAGAAATAAACTCGGCAAGGCGATAAATTAAATTATTAGCCTCCAACAGCCAAAGCAGGCAGAGGTTGTGAAACCGCTACTACAGATTTACAGAGCCCAATGTATACCGACGGCGACTTATGGCGCAGAGGTGTGGGGGTATACAAATTGTAGCGGTATCCAAACCGAAGAAAACAGATTTTGTAGGAAGGTACTAGGGGCCTAAATCTCAGCGCCTACCTTCATATGCCATAAGGAATTAAATCTTCATTATGTGGAGGATTTCATCAGATCACGGCCAGTACTATTCTGGTTAAAGATATGGCTAAATCCTGCCGCACTTTTAACACAAGAAATAATTACAGATTGCCTCAAATGTGACAGGGGTAGTTATATACCTTGGCTAGGAGCAGTAAAGAAAAGCCTAGCCAGCGTGAAGTGGAGCATACTTTCCTCTCCCCCCCCTAGCCACAGACGGTATAACCTTAAAGTCCGTGAGATGGGCACTGTATGATTTATACCGTAAGGAAAGAGAAAACACGGAGCTCCACAAACCGTCAATCATCAGATACACCCCCTTTCTGGTGTCACTAGGCAAGAATAACAGCATGCCACAGGTATATCTCAGAAAAAACCTAAGGAGATGGAATAGGGGTCTGCTATTTCGTCTTAGGGATGGGAGTATAAAATACTCACTTTGTTTCCTGTTAGGTTTTAATAAAAATTTGGAAAACCTGTCTTGCCCGTGTGGCATCGGTTGTAAACAAACATTGTTACATTTTCTGTTTTTCTGTAGGTTATATGTTAGATATACCAAACAGTATTTAATTCCTTATTTTAAAGCACATGCTATTATTGATTACAATCTGGCATTCCATGAAATATAGCAGCTAGGTAGTGATGATATGATCTCCAGAGTAAGCTCCTTTCTGCAATCTGTGGTACGCTCGTGAGTTTCTATAAATACGCCATAGACAATGTGAACCATACATCTGCTGTTTTTGCACATAGTCTAAAGTTTACGTATTGCAGATTTGCACAAAGATATCACTAGAATTGCTGTTTACATAACGTATATATAGTAACTATTTGCACTTTATTGCTATTCTTGGACATTGGTCTCACGTCATTACTGAACTGCGATTGACAAATCCAACCCGTTTTTATGTATGTGTTTTATGTGATCACATATTTATGTACTACTGGTTGTAATGATTTGTACTTTTATGGATATTTTATACCTGAATAAAGACCATTTGACTTGACTTGACATGAGGAGATATAGATTAAGACTGAGGACTAAGATGGAAGAGGTGAGGTGAAGTAAGGAGAGAAATGACAGAGAAAGATTATTCTTACATGTAATCGTCACCAACTACCTGAGAGTGTGAAGGTAAGGTGTGAGCAGACCAGGCATGCACATATTTTATGTTAAGCATGCTCAGTTGTCAAATTACAATGAGGAAAGCAGTTATTATGAGCACCAGTTATTATAGTGCAAAAGCAACATGCGAAGAAAGGAGAGCTTGAATTAATTTCGGACACATTCCCGACCACCTGTTAATATGACAGGGATTACAACTGTCACACTTACTTCATAGGTGAAACCCTTGAAATTTGTGGACTGGAGGCAACTGTCCACCTTACCCATGCCTTAAAATGTCAAAGTCTACAATCAGCAAAGGAACCCAAATTTATGGTTCCCAAATGGCACACTTCTAAATTAGGCGGCAAGTATCTGAGTGTTCCTAGTTGTGTTTATGGAACCAGCTTCCAAAACGACTTTGTTCACTTACATCTTACTCCACTTATAAATGTAAATTGAATTTGCAGTTGCTCACTCTACCTCCTTAAAGTAGAAGACGGATGATGTTTTTTCAGCATTTATTTCCACTTTATAACTGCAAAGTGATAGCCATCGCGAGAACAGTTCTAGATGATTAATAATCCCTCTTGACTACTAAAACAAACATTGTCATTATTTTGATATTCACCTTCAATTTACTAAAACATCTCTGCTTCCTAACGCAAAAGTTACTTACCTTCGGTACCAATATATCTGTAAGAAACAGTAGTTGGTGTTAGATTCCTTACCTTAGAATATCCCCAGGCGTCAGACTGGATCTGGAAAAGTTTTTGTCAGCAGTACCCCTGCGAATCGGTAGGCGTCGTCTGTGGCTCTGCGTCCGTTGTCGGCGTCATGATCGCCGGGATGATGTCGTCGGAGCACTTAGACGCCGCCGTCGTCGTGCCAATATCAGTTCTGTACATAGCTTTCAGTGCCAGGAACGTCGAGCCATGCAAGAAACCGACAATAGTGCCATGAAACTAGAACACTCAAAAGGAAATACCTTAACACTAGATATCGGTTCTACAAACAGGGAGGATGGGTGGGGCGGAAAGGAATCTTACACTAACTACTGTTTCTTACAAATAAATTGTTACCGAAGGTAAGTAACTTGTGCATCTGAAAGAAACAGGTTAGTGTTAGATTCCTTACCTTAGAATAGATACCCCAGCACTACCAACCCCGGTGGTGGGACTGCAAACCAAGATCACACCAGGAAGTCCTGGAGAACGAAACAGCCAAAGAAGCCTTCTCTCCGGACTTGGCTTTTAAGGCAGTAGTGCTTAGGAAACGTGTGCAGCGAGGCCCACGTAGCTGCCTGACAAATGTCCTGCAAGGGGACTCCCCGACCCAGGGCAGTAGTAGCCGCCGTGGCCCTAATGGAATGGGCGTGCAGCCCCACAGGAGGCTACTTTTTCGCCAAGGAATAACAGACCTTGATGCACAAAACGACCCACCGAGAGGTGGTCCGCTTGTGCACCACTCGTCCCTTCTTAGCTCCCACGTAACCAACAAAGAGCTGGTCGTCCACCCGGAACTGGCGTGTGCGGTCTAGATAAAAAGAGAGCGCACATTTTGGGTCCAGACGGTGGAGCCTCTCTTCCTCTTTCGAGGGATGTGGAGGCGGAAAGAAGGTGGGCAAGGTGGACTGCCCGATGTGAAAGGTCGTAACCACCTTGGGCAGGAAAGAAGGGTGAGTCCTCAAAACAACTTTGTCCGGATGGACAGAGAGGAAAGGAGGCTTAGAAGACAGAGCCTGGAGTTCACTCACTCTTCTGGTAGAGGTGATGGCAACCAGGAAAGCAGTCTGTCCCCCTGCACACCACGGCGGTTACCACGTGCGCGTTGAGGTTGGTTCTGCGGCCTGTGGCTGGACGAACGTGTGGGGGCACCCCTTCCTTGGCCACGAAAGGGGCGAAAAACAGAAGGCTGCTGGCGCTGGCCCTACAGGCCCAAGGACTTGGCTGTAGCCCTGGAGTGCTTGAAACGCTCTAGCGCACTGTCTGTTTTGTCGCCGAAAAGGTGACGGCCATCGAAGGGCATGTCCATGAGCGTGGACTGGACATCCTCCGAAAAATTGGCAGACCTCACCCAGGCATGGCAACGGATCACCACCGTCGTGGAAATCGCTCTGCCCAGAGAGTCAGTGGTATCAAGTCCACATGGTGAGCCGTTCCTGGGCCTCCTCCGGACATTGGGGCTGCACGTCTGCAACCGTGTCCCACAAAGAGTGGGTGTAATGGCCCAAAAGGCCAGCTGTGTTGATAGACCGCAACCCCAGACTAAGTGAGTAGAACAGTTTCTTCCCAAATTGGTCAAACCTTTTAGATTGCCGATCTGGAGAGGCAGACAGGAATGCGGTCTGGGACATAGATGCCTGGAAACCAGGCTCTCAGGGGTGGAGTGTACGGACAGAAACCAAGAGTCGCCTGGAGCCGGGTGGTGGCGTCGGGCCACGTTCTGATCCACAGGGGGCACTGTGGAGGGCTTGGACCAGGTGCCCATCAGAACATCTGTGAGGGCGCTCATTGAACTGCAGCAGAGGCTCCTAAGAGTTTACTGGCGACTGAAGCACCTCGGTGAGGAGATTAGTCCTCACGGCCGCAGCAGGGAGCTCAAGACCACACCAGTCCGCCCCTTCATCCGTGTCCTGATAAACAGGCAGGAATGACTGAGTTGGGTCACAGATAAATTGCTCACCCACCGACGCTGGAGACGGCGCCGAGCAGCGCGGCTCCGACGCCGGACCCGCCCCGGGGCTGAAACCGGGGACGGCGGCGTCGGAGGACGGCGCCGGGAGTGACACCATCGGGGTCGTGCCAGCGGAGGAGTCATGAGGTCAACTGGCATCGACAGAGATCCAGGCCTGGAACCCCCAGGGCCCTGCGACGTCGGGACCGAAGTCGACGACAGCACCGGGACAAAAGCCACTGGCTCGCTAGGGCCCCTTGTCGGGTCTTAGGGACCAGAAGGCGCGCCGGCAGGCCTCGATGGAGGGAAGTGAGTCCACATGGCCACGAGGAAATCACGTACCTCCCCCGGCGTCGCATGCAGTCCAGGAACTGAAGGGTATGGGACCTGATGCGACGCATGCGGCTCCGGCGCAGCCTCGTGGGTGGTGCCACCCAAACCCTCAGCCTAGTCGCGCGACCGGCGAGGGAAGTCAGAAGAGAGATGTCGCTTCTTGGACTTCTTTTTAGAGAGTTCCTCGACTTACCTGAATGCGAGGACTTGAAGCCCGACGAAAGGTGCGTGCTCCGGCTCAGCGACCGGCCCCTCAACTTCCTCCTCGAATGCTGGATCTCGAGTAGCTTGCAGGACCGCTCCCGCCTAGCCTTCAACGTCAAGGCCCGGCAGTCGGGGCACGACTTGTCGTCGTGGTTGGCACCCATGCAGTAGAGACACCGGCAGTGGGGGTCAGTCACCGACATCATGCAGGGACAGACGTCACACGGTTTGAATCTAGGCATCCCTACCGGCACCAGGAGTCAAATTGACTCGAAAAAGATAGCCAAAATAGGCCAAAAAGTTAGTCAAAAAGTGACTAGGGTACTAGCTCTTCCCAGATCTGGGCTTGCTGGCACGGAAAAAAAAAAGAACTTACGTCAGCGCGCAAGGGCGGCGTCTAAGTGCTCCGACTACATCATCCCCGTAATCACGACACAGACGACGGACGCGGAGACACAGACGACGCCTACCGACATGCAGGGGTACTGCTGACAAAAACTTTCCGGATCCAGTTTGACGCCAGGGGATATTCTAAGGTAAGAAATCTAACACCAACCTGTTCCTTTCAGATTGGGCTTGCAATTGATCTTGTGGTAATGATATCAATAGCTCAAAAACATCTTGGCCTCCAGCCCAGAGTCTCAATTCATATACCAGCTACTACACACCCATCAACTCACCACTAAATCATCACCTCTGCCTAGTACACACACTCTGCCCAGCATTGCTAAACCAACTGAAGGATCACATAAAACTTGTGCCTTATCTCCAAATAACTAGCAGTTGCATGCGAGCTAGTTTCCATTCATAACATATCCATTCTATCTGTATTCTCACAACACACTTGCTGAACCCTACAAAGATGTGACATCACTTTGCTACTTATAAATACCACCTCTATTTCTGACCCATTCCAAGCCACACTTGAAATACATTTGGCCTTATGAACAACTCTGCAGCCCACATGTATGCATTAGACATCCACATTCTCCTATCCAAATCAAACTGCCATATAGCTAGTCCCATTGAAACATGCTGCAAAATCATACCGAAGAATAGCAGAAGAAAACAAGAATGGGGAGACATTAGAAAAGGAGTTAAGTCAATTTAAATGCTTCCACACTGGAACCACACCAAATTGACATAGATGGTCTACTTAGCAATTGCTACACAGAGTATCTTCGGTTGTACACACCATGGTTACCACCAAATTCTGGGAACTCAAGAAGGGCCCCAAATCTATCTGCTTGATTTCAGTGGTAAACTTCAGAGCAGAAATGATAGAACTAAACTTCACACCATAGAAAAAAGAAGAATACACTACAAGAGAGACAGTAGAAGCTACCACAATGCATGCTATTTAGAGGGTAACTAGTCAACATCTATCAGGAATTGACCGTTCCAGAGGCCGTCAAAAAGGATACTGGTTTACCTTAACAATATTCGAAAACCTCCTCTAGTTCTTTAAGGCTAAGAATGCCAAAATCTGCAACTTCAGTGTAAACAATGTAGAACTGCCCATTTATGTCCATACTACATCCTCATTCACACAGACGGCAATCGCAAAGGTACAGATTTTCACAGCCAAAATAAAATCTTTAAAGTCTCCAATGGTGAAGTGCTCAGTAACATGCCTCAAAAATTATTCTCCCTAATTGCAACTGACACAATGAACCTGATCAATGCCTTCCTCCTACTTGTGACAACAACCACAAATGCCCATACGGATACGCACTTAAAACACAAAAATGACACACGAGTCACTAATCAACCATGTGCCAAGTTTCATCAATAAACTTTTTATTTTTTTCAAAATTGAATTGTTTTCACCTTTTTATACATTTTTTTTTAAACATCGCCACAGATAATACAAACAATACAACACCAAAATATTCAAAAAATTGATTTATATACACCCCTCACACACGATCTATCCACAAATCATTCAAACATTTTCAACACACTCAACCCAAGAAACTACACTCTTACTACACAATCACACTCGTACTCAAAACATCATCTTCCTACCTGGTCATCATCATTACTCCTTCAACAAAACATCTGCTGACTGAAATGTACTCCGGAATTCCCAACGTATTGCCAACTTCCTTTTAATTAGCAAAATCATGAAAGCAAGGCAAAACAACAACTCCAAGAATTTGAGGAATTTAATCATATCAACCACAGCAATCAATCAGAATTCTACCCCTCAAAAGATAAATAAACTGCCATGGAACCATGAGGATAGCTCCTGCCAGCCTTTGGTGAAGGCAATAAACTAGCTCTCCAGTTCTGCCAAGTATCACGCATCGTGTGTGACACTAACGCCTTTCAGTGTGGTGCGCCGCATCACCGCACTGAAATGTATTGTCACGCATTTGGGCATAGCCCCACAGCTGTCACTCAAGCCGTTAGCGCTGCCTAAAACTATTGAAATGGAGTGGCAGCTGGCAGCGGCACTGCTCTCATTACATCATGCTTAGGGCTCGCTCGCGGCTGGCTGAATTATTAGTGGCTGAAAGTGAAACATTTACTTGTGTGCATTGAGGACGGGGGTTATGCCCTGCTGATTGAGAGTTAACTTGAGGGAGGGGGCTGGACTACTTTGTGTCTAAACGTCATGGCGCAGCAGCGCTGTCTGTGGGCACCGTCGGCCGCCGCGTGGCTCAGCTTCTCAGTCAGAAATCTGCAGTAAATATTTGAGCCTCAGCCGTGCCGCCCGCGGTGATTTAAAATTGCAAAGAGAGCCATACAGGAGTGACCGTTGCAGCAGCTGCAGCAGTGATCAGGACTGTCACTGCAGGACCTGAATGGCCTGGCTCGGAGGACTGAGTAAGCCGGGCGGCAAACGGCAATTGCATGGTGGCTCGAGGCCTGCCGCCTGAGCCTACCGCGCAGAGCAGAGTCGCTCCAAGAATTCCTGGCAGAGAAGTACGTAAGAACGTGGTGAAATGCAGCTAAAACACGGTATGTGCGATTGAACAATTCCTTCAGGCAGCGCGCGATCAGCAGCTGCCTGCAGTCAGTGGCTCAGAAGATCTGTAGTGTCCTGGCGTGGCTGCATGATCTAATGTCGATCGACACCCTTTATTATATAAATAAAATAATTTTACTCTGCTCCGTCACACGTGCATTCATACCGGCCCAGCTGGATTCTCCCCTGAAGACTTTCCCTAATTACTAAAACTGCCATGCCCAGGGGGAGGCTCACTGAGCTGACCTACCTGCTCGCTGTCTTCCTCCCTGAGACTTTCCCTAATTACGAACCTTCATTCCCATGCCTCTGAGCTGACCTGTACCTTCTGACCCATCCCCGTGATGGCGTGATCCCCTCCAGTTTTGCTCCGTAGGCATAGAGCCGATCACGCTGCACTATGGTCGAGGGGCTGCCTCTCGCAGGCCTCTCGCAGTCACAGGCCTAGAACAGAAGGAAGCCCTCCGCCTCACGCTCAAAAATATAATAATCGGAGAAACAGACTCGGGGTGCAGTCTGAGGGCGAGACGTCTGCCGTGGGCGGCGTGCCCACTGGTGCCTGCACATCGCTACCTGTCATCCAGCTACTACCCCTTCACCCTGACTGACCCCCACAGAGCTGCAAAGGAATTTTGTTTAATGCATGCAGCCTGCTTTCCGAAAAAATCGACATTCTGTCTGTGGTCTAGTAACCCTGGATCTTTCAGTCAGAAGATGGGAATGAGCTCAGTGCTGGAGCAATTTCCACCGGCTCGGAGGAGAGAAAACTCACTGCCAACTGTCTCTTTAAATGTACAGCACAAAGCAAACATATAAAAGATTACTTGTTGCACTTGAACCATTTCTGCTCACCACTCCCTGGCAACCTCAATGCTCAATGATCATTTACTTTAGGATGCACAGCGGAACCTGTAGAGCCCATAAAGACAGGGTCCCTTCAGCAAAGATGGAACACTTTTTGTATGACCCACATTTGGGGGCCCACACACACTACTTATCGGAAGGTGACGGGTGCTCGTCCAGCTTCCAGGCAACAGTACAGTTATTCACAGCAGAGCAGCACATTCGTTTTCCATCCCATAACCGAGATCGTATCTATAAATTAACCAAGCAGGCCAGCGCACCTCTGGCTATATTTACTTTCTGCAATAGCCTTGTCAAATGCCTCACATTTGCTTTTCCACTTTCATTTCCGATTTTTGCCCATCTCTCTCGCTCCTCCAATATCACCTATACCCTTTCTTTTTCTATCTCTTTCCCTCTATCAACTCTCTCCTCCTTTTATCTACCTCCTCCCCCCTCTCCCTACTCCCATTGTCTCCCTCCTTCCCTCTCTTCTACCGCCCCCTATTTTCTTCTTTCTTTTCATCCCTCTCCCTCCACCTTTTACAAATGTATACATGTGTAGTCTGCAGTTAATGGCATGTGATGTCTTAATGAACAGCCTGTAATCTACAGCATGTTCAAAACAGGACAGTATAGTCTGCAATGTCACTGTCGTTGTAAATTTAATGCTAAAAGAATGAGAATAGCTAATGGGCAACTGGCTGGCGGCCGTGATTAGAGCTGTGACTAGGTGTGTGTTTGTGTCTCCTCTTTTACGTTTGCGGTTTATTTCTCAAAACCGCCGGGGGTAATTTAAAGCAGGTTTCTGACAATAATAAGGTGTCGGCTATGTTGTATTGGAGATTACTGCTCAAACCTCAGCCTGTGACTGGACAATGCAAAATGGTGCTCGTCAGCCTGTCTGCGTATGAATCAGCTGAGAGTGTGACACTTATCCAGCTGAGATGCCTCTGTGTGTAACTTGTTCATGTTGAGGCCTCACACATCCTTCCTGTTGGGCCAGGTCCCACGTCGTTAGAGAACATTTCTGGTGCTTTGCAGGAGTTTTAAGATGTTCCTGGAGTTTTTTGTTGCTCAAATGGGTGTAATTTCTGATATTTATATGTGTCCCTCATCTTCATTGCTTGATTTCGCTCGTGAAAAAGTGTCACTCATAATCATTGAAATGTCACTCATAATTACACTGAAAATATTAAAATGTCACACATAGGAATTTGAAACCTTGGCAGCTATGGATTATTTTCTAACAGTAGGATCAATAGATATAGCTAAGGCTCACAAAGATAATCTAACATGCATATTACACGAGAAAGAAAAAATGTTTTTAGATTTAGCCGAGAAAAGAAGACAGGATTTCCATAAGAAAGCATCTGATTATAAAAGAAAGATTCCTAAATGGGCTGAAAATAAAGAGTTTAACCCTAATGGCAAGACTCAGGCTGCTATGTTGCTGGATTTCGAAAAGAAAGGGAAGAAAACAAGTTACTTACCTGTAACTTCAGTTATCCAGTATTGGTATCTTTCATAGATTCACATGCTTGAATCATTCCCCGTCGTCGAGGCGGGAGTCCCACGGTAAATAAAAAAGCAGTGCCAAAAGCACTTTGCAGTAGTAGGCCCTAGAAAAAGGCCTGAGGCCTATATTATAGTAGCCTATCTACCTCATTATGCTAAAAGACCCAAAGTCTTTGCTCCAACCAATCAGCTCACAGCACCCTCTAGAACCTTCCCTGCAGAGCCAGCTCTCCTCAGATTTTCGTAGCACAAGTGGGAACAAGTATCCCAAACTTAGAGAACTGACTCGCCGGGGAGGAGGGTGGGTGCATGTGAATCTATGAAAGATACCAATACTGGATAACTGAAGTTACAGGTAAGAACTTGTTTTCTTATCCAGTATTGGGGTATCTTTCATAGATTCACATGCCTGAATCAGAATAGCAAGCAGTAAGCCAGGCAATTTCGGTTGCGGATGGTGGGAGACTTATTACAGTGCACCCCCATGAATGTATCGTCAACAACCAACAAACGCCTAGAGATTGATCTATTAATAAATCATGATCAAGTTCAACATTGAAATTATGCATTTTCTTTCTGGAAAGAAATCTTAAGCATCATACAAAAATACACAACATGTTAGCATATGTCTGCATATTTAAAAACAATCTATTGAATTGCATGTACTTTATATGAAATAGTGAATATCAGTACCTGAACATACTCCTTATGGAAACAGGTGACGTAAAACAGCTTGGCCCACTGCCGCATCATCCTGATTTGCTGATTGCAGGCAGTAGTGTCTTGTAAACGTGTGGACATTCTTCCATGTCGCAGCACGGAAAATGTTCTCAAGCGTCACTCCTGCAAACAAAGCCGCAGACGCTGCTACAGCTCTTGTGGAGTGAGATCGAACAGATCTTGTCAATGGTCGATTAGCCTTGACGTGGCAGAATTGCATAGCGGATGCGATCCATCTTGAAATCGTGGCTTTAGTAACCGCTTTCCCCAATGTAGTTTGGCCATAAGCTACAAACAGTTGATCTGATTTTCTCAAAGTCTTGGTTCTCTGAAGATAGAATTTTAAGCATCGTTTGATGTCCAAAGAATGCAATGTCTTTTCAGCCGGGGTTGACGGGTTTGGAAAGAAAACTTTCAGCTTGACAGGTTCATTTAGATGAAACTGGGAAGGCACTTTCGGTATGAACGTTGGATTCGTTCGTAAAGTGACATAGTCCTGGGAGAAATGTAAAAAGGGCTCCTTTATAGTGAAAGCTTGAATTTCTCCCACTCTTCTTGCGGAAGTTAGCGCCAGTAATAAAGCAATCTTCCATGTCAAGAACTTTAGGTCGGCTCTATGGATAGGCTCGAACGGATGCTTCATCAGCTGTGATAGAACCGTGTTGAGCTCCCATTCCGGTGGTGAGGGCTTCACTGGGGGATAAGCCCGGAACAGACCCCTCAAACTGCTTGATTAGCGATGAAGAGCAGAGTGACTGAGAGTTAGTCATCTTTCTGTACCTGGATAAGGCCGCTAAGTGGACCTTTATTGATGTAAAAGAAAGGCCAGATTGCGCTAAATGCAATAAATAGGGTAATATCTTTTCTGCCGGCGCCTCTATAGGGTGTAAAGCACTAGAGATGCACCATGCGCAAAAACGCTTCCACTTGAGACGATAAGTTTTTAATGTACTCTGGGCTCTTGCCTTCTCTAAAATGTCTCGGCAGTCCTGAGGAATTTGAAGATGTTCGAATTCTAGGAAGTTAGGAGCCATGCGTGCATTTTCAGCGATTGAGGATCTGGGTAAAGTACCTGACCCTCGTTGCGTGACAGTAACCTCGGAGTTACACGCAGTTTGATCGGTGGTTCCTGTGAAAGTAGCATGAGTTCCTGAAACCAATACTGGCGAGGCCACTTGGGAGCAATGAGGAGAAGGCGACAACTCTCCATTTTCATTTTGCGCACCACTCGTGGAATCAGAGGGATCGGAGGAAAAGCGTATGCATAGGTCCCTGACCATCGCATCGAAAGGGCATTCCCCCTTGACCCCTGTTGAGGATATCTGCTGGCGTAGTACCGGCATTTCTTGTTCTGTTGGGTCGCAAATAGGTCCAACCTGTGTTTGCCCCATCTCTGAAACACATAGTTCAACTGGCCGTTGTCCAGTTCCCACTCGTGGCAATCTGACAATGTTCTGCTCAGTTTGTCTGCCAAGGTGTTGTAGAGGCCTCTGACGTGCTCCACTTTGAGAGTTATGTTGTGAACTGTTAACCATTTCCATAACTCTTGGGCTTGTTTGGATAACGTCGCCGATCTCGTTCCTCCCTGCTTGTTGATATAAAACATGCTTGTGGTGTTGTCCGTTCTGACTAGAACCGAGGATCCCACTATCCTGGGGAGGAACGCTTGAAGAGACAGACAAATGGCTTTCAACTCTAGACTGTTGATGTGGCATTTCTTGTGTTGCTGAGACCATTTTCCTTGCACTTGCAGGTCCTGGAGATGACCACCCCAGCCCTCCATGGACGCATCCGTCGTCAGAATGAAATCCGGAGGATTCTGCAAGAATGAGAGCCCCTGTTCCAGATTGCTGATCTGAGACCACCATTGGAGTGCATGCACCATCCTGTTGGTGATTGTGATGGTGTCCTCGAATGAACCTGTCGCTTGATGCCATTGACAGTTTAGCTCCTCTTGCAGTGGCCGCATCTTTAGACGCGCCAATGGAATGAGGTTAATGGCTGAAGAACACATCCCCAGAAGTGATGCAAATAGGCGACCTGAAAGTGACCTTCTTGCCAGTTTTTTGGCCAACGCCTGCAGACGGAGTTGTCTCTCTCGAGATAAGGATGCCTTGCATTCCACTGTGTCCAAGCAAGCTCCTAGGAACAACAGGCTTTGTTTTGGATGCATCTGAGATTTGGTTTTGTTGATTGTGAGGCCTAGCGATGCGAAGAGATTGCGGCATGCCGTAATGTCGGATCTTACTTTGGCTTCTGATGGACCTTTGACTAGCCAGTCGTCCAAATACGGGAAGACCTGCACTTTTGCTGCCCGAAGAGCTGCTGCCACAGGGGCCAGGCACTTCGTGAAAATCCTTGGGGCCGACTTGAGGCCAAATGGGAGTACTTTGAATTGATAATGGGCGCCGGCCACAGTAAAACTGAGGTACTTCCGATGGCTTGGGTTGATTGGGATGTGGAAGTATGCGTCTTCCATGTCCAAGGAAGCCATGTAATCTCCCTCGTTGAGGCAACTGAGAATGTCCGAGAGGGTGACCATTCGAAATCCCTGCTTCTTGAGATATTTGTTCAGATTGCGTAGGTCTAGGATCGGTCGCCATTCCCCTGTTTTCTTTTTTATGAGGAAAAAACAGGAATAAAAACCTGCCCCTCTCTGATGATTTGGAACTTTCTCTATTGCATTTTTGAGAAGCATAACTTGCACTTCCTTGAACAATAAGTGAAGACGAGGGGGAGGGGGACCCCTGGGCGGAGTTGGTGGAGGTTTGGTGATGAACTCTAGGGTGTGACCATGTTGGATCAAGTCTAACACCCACCGATCCGATGTTATATTCTGCCATTGCTGTTGGAAAGCAGATATCTTCGCGCCCACGGGAAGGTAAGGGATTGGAGGTGGCGCCCAATTGCTCTCACTGTTTCTTGTGACCGTCTCGTCCTTGGTTGTTTGCGCGCCTTCTTCCTCCATGGAGAGAGAAACCAGCCGATCCAGATTGTCTGTAAGAGGACTGATAGTTTTGGCGGTATTGTGGTTGATATTGTCTGCCTTGCTGGTAATAACTTCCTCTGGACGAATAACCTCGTCCTCTAGCTCCTCTGAACGATCCTCTTTTATATTGCAATGATCCTAGTGACTTTGCAGTATCCGTGTCAGTTTTAATCGTCTGGAGAGCCTCATCGACATGTATCCCAAAGAGGGACTCTCCGTCATATGCCATGTCCAGTATTTTCAATTGAACCTCCGGACGAAATGTAGTGGCTTTTAACCACCCTTGACGTCTCAGGACAGCTGCCCCAGCCAACTGCCTGAAATTCGTATTCGCCATATCTAGAGCGCAGTCGATGGATTCTTCCGCTGCCCGCTCTCCTTCCATTAAAACTTTCCTGGCTTGTTGTCTTTTGTCCTCTGGCAACAGCTCTATGAAGCTAGCCATCTCCGACCACATTTGGCAATCGTAGCGCCCAATAATCGCCATTGAATTTGCTATCCTGATGGATGCTGCAGCCATAGTGGAAAACTTCTTCCCAATAAGGTCTAATCGTCGCCCCTCTTTATCTGGTGGAGTAGAAATAGGGGTAGCTGGGTTCTTTGACCTTTGTTGCGCCGCCTGAGAGATTACCGAATCCGGGCGTGGATGACCAATAAGGCACGCCGGACTAGAGAGCGGAGCACGATATTTCTTTTCTATTCTGGGTAACACAGTAGGCACAGATGCAGGGTTTTTCATTATTTTTATGCCTTCCTTCCAAATATACTCAATCATGGGAATGGCTCTAGATATCTTTCTTGTTTCCTCTTTAAAGTCATGGAGAAAACACTCCGTTTGCTCCACTGTAACCGGGAGCTTAAACTTGGTTGATGCCCTCTGCATCAGGTTGTGAAAACCACCTACATCTTCAGGCGGTGAATCTGAAGGTTGTGGAGTTGGAGGGGACGGCATGGGTATAACATATTCATCCCATGGGTCTGATGAAGGTATGTTAGGCAACTCTCCATCTTCTACCTCCTCTTCTGATGAAGTATCCAGAGTTTGTGGAGGCAAGACCGGTTGCGGAGTTTCCACAATTGGAGAAACCGGTGGATGTTGCTGAGGAGGAACTACAGTATCAGATTGAGGTACTTGCGGTGGAAAACGCTGCTTGTAGTCCGCCAGCATAGCCTGTAAATCTTGTATCTAATTAGGCGGCAACTGAGTGACTTCCGGGACTCTAGGCCATCTCTGATGTTCCAATGAATGAGGCACTATGATATCCTCCTGGTAGTAGTGTCCAGCATAGGAATCGTCTTCATCATCATCTTGGCACTTGATGACAAGCTCGGATGGGTGACGTGCCACACCAAACGCACCCTCATCATCATCATCTTCAAAGTCATCTTCTTCATCATCAGCATAAGTTTCTAGAAGATGAGAAGGCATAAGTGGAGATATATATGAACCCTGTTGTCTCTTATAAGACACGAGTTGAAAGTTCTTTGTCGCTATTGGCGTACAAAAGGCCTGATTCCCAGTTGCAGGTCTTAGTAAAGCTGATCCCATCGATCTTGATGACCCCGGTGACCAAGGTGCATCCACTTGCTGAAAGGATGCCGTCGTCGACGGGTTTATCGTCGACGAGATAGACGACGAGGGCATCGTCGACGATAGACTTGCCGTCGACGGGACTGTCGTCAACGGGCTCGACGTCGACGGGACAGTCGTCGATGGACTCGACGTCGATGGAGCCACCGTCGACGGGACGGTCGTCGACGGGGTAACCGTAGACGGGCTTATCGTCGACGGGATAGACGTCGATGCTTTCTTCGTCGACGAGGCAGTCGTCGACGGCGGGGCTCTTCTTGGATGACGAATTTTTTGATGATGACGGCGTCTTCGTCGACGAGTCGTCCACGAGAGTTCTTTTTGTCACAATACAAATTTTTGTAGACACAATCGGAGTAGTAATAGATGTAGTGGATATCATATCCATAGAAGAAGAGGTTGAAGTAGAGACAGTGGTCACTGGAGAGGAGACAGTAGAAGTCTTACTCACAGTTTTCTTTGCCGGATCGTTGGTGGCTGAGGCTCCAGAGACAGAATGTTTGGATCTCTGTGAAGTGCCTGAAGTAGAGTGGGAGGTCTTAACATGTTTTCTCCCCTCACTTGTCTTATCCTCTTGAGACCTCGCCCTCTTGCTAGAGGTAGAGGCTCTGTCGTCATCATCCGTGGAAGAGGATTTAAGCCACAAAAGGACTCTGGCCTCCCTATCCCTTAAGGTCTTGGAAGGGAAGGTAAGGCAGATCTTACAGGTTTTTGCCTCATGCTTGGGATACAGGCAATAAATGCAGTCCTTGTGTTGGTCATCCACATGGACCCTCTTCTTCTCGCATGTTCTGCAGGGTCTAAACCAGGCCTTCTTGTCAGACATCTTGAAGCTCTTCAAGAAAAAACTGAGTCAAGACTTAGGGAGACTCCCTTCCACACGACGTGCGGTGAAAATCTGAGGAGAGCTGGCTCTGCAGGGAAGGTTCTAGAGGGTGCTGTGAGCTGATTGGTTGGAGCAAAGACTTTGGGTCTTTTAGCATAATGAGGTAGATAGGCTACTATAATATAGGCCTCAGGCCTTTTTCTAGGGCCTACTACTGCAAAGTGCTTTTGGCACTGCTTTTTTATTTACCGTGGGACTCCCGCCTCGACGACGAGGAATGATTCAGGCATGTGAATCTATGAAAGATACCCCAATACTGGATAAACTCGGTCTCCATAGAGAGAAAACAGATTATTATAACAATATATTCATTGGTTCCAGTGAATGTGAACATAATTTCAAAGTTGTTAGGGGTTGGGGTTTGAAGGATGGAACTGAACCAGTATTCCCTGGAATTTATTACATTTGTGGGAACAAGGCCTATTTTAAATTGCCTGATCATTGGTATGGGAGTTGCTATTTTGGAATAGTATTCCCAAAGGTGTACCACGTAGAAAAAAATCACTGGAAGCAATGAAGAAACTAATGGATTAACTCGTAGTTAAAGAGCATAATTTGTTGAAATTGTAGGTGACCTATTTAGTGCAATATTACTTTCAGTGGGAGTGGTTCTGAACACTCAAAGAATTTGCAAATTGTCACCAGTGGTGGATCACTTATCGACTGACACTGCTAGTGGATTTCTAATGATCAATACCGAACTAGTTGCGGTAAGATCAATGGTTTTACAAAATCGACTTGCGCTTGATATATTATTAGCAAAAGAGAGCGGAGTCTGTAGAATGCTGAAGACGCAACATTGTTGCACTTACATTCTAGACGAAAGTGTTGAAATTGGAAAATATGCAAGAAACATTACACATTTGAGAGAAGAATTGAAACCACTGGAGGTTGACAGTGCATGGAAGAGACTAATTAGTGGTCTTTCTTCAATAGGTAGTTGGTTTTCTAATGTAGGAAAACGTTTTGTAGGTAGAATACTGATGCCGATGGTGGGAGTAGCCCTACTAATTTTAGGGATAATAATTTGGTGCAAATTTCGCAAACATAAAAAGACATATACAGTAAATAAGAAAGGGAAGAAAAGAAACCAGTGAAATTGAGCTTGGAGAGTTAAATGGGGATTTGTATAAGAAGATGAAAAACTTCCACATGAATAATGGGGAAAAGCATGAAAGAGTGTTTGAAGAGATAGAAATGAGTAAATGTTTAAAAGTTGGCATCTGTTTCTGTAATTTGTGATGCTATAAAATATAATCAAAGAGGGGATTGATGGAGCAAGGTTTCGCTCGTAAAGAGACATGCTCGGATTCAATCCTCTCGAAATAAAACTTAATGCACTAATAAACATGTTTTGTATAACTAATAATGCACCACACGACATTTCTAGCATCTAGGGGAAGCTTGGCAATGTGCTTTTAACTAACCGTAAGTCGGGTGCCCTAAAAATGGCCGTCGCAATGTGGGAATTTTTCTGCGCATGTGTCTGTCACACTCACGTGACATGACGTATTCTCTGCTTTGGTGGGAAATCGTTGCTTCTTCACACTAGAACTAAAAATGGCTGCTCTATGTTTTCACATGCAACACTTGTATTGCCGTTTTTATTAAATTGTTCGTTCTGCTTAATTCCTAATGCTGTAGTTAAAATAAAATAATGGGAATAGATTAGAGATAAGTGCTGTACAGTGCATGCATTTATTGTTTTTTCTAAAACTGTTTCTCTTCGACTTTAATATTAGCTTGTATTTGGGCCTGATGCAATATTGTTGCACTCCATCTTGCAATCCTGCGACTGCGCAGAAGAGCGCAGGGCAGGTCACTGTTCAGGCCAAGGGGATCCGGGGGCCCCTCTTCCCCATCTTTTCCGTAATATGCAAACCAGTCCCCCAGAGCTTTTTTATATATCTTAGAGCACCCAATAACACTTTAAGTCGATTTCATAAAGCATGTATCCTACCGCTGGCCTGAGAAATGTTCAGAGAGAGGCAGAATGAGCAATATAAACATATAAACTTACGCATGTCGCAAAAGCCTAGGGCTGCTTTAACAGCTTGCACCATACAGTCCTCAATTATATAAAGCGCTGCAACACCCCTCATTAGCCTCTCCTCCACCCCCACCCTGATCCCCCTAATAGTGTTACAAGGCAAGTTTTCACTTGTATTTGTGAGGGTCCAGTTATTTTCTTTTGTTAGTCTTCCTTTTGAAGTTCATAAGACATTTCTTGATAATTTAGTTCTACATTAAAGTGGACTTCAGACTTTTTCCCGTCCTAGCACCTATGAGCAGGGCCACGTTAGAAAAATGAACGTAGACTAACTGCCTCTGTGATTGTTTTGGCGAAAGTGTACCATTTGGATACTGGCCAAAAAGAATAGAGGGATAAAGTGAAATCTTTGAGGACAATTAGAGACTAATATTCAATCGTTATAATTAAACGAGAGTTTATAGAGCATTCTTCATTGTGAGGAAGCGTTAGATGAGGTGAATGTTTTCAGGAAAATGGTGAAAAAGAATTTACACACGGACAGTACTTATACTGGTGACTGGTCCCACAACAAAAGCATAATTAGGGCACTGTATCTGAGATGTAAACTATCGTGGCAACTTAAAGGCACTAGGCTAGCAACCAAATTAAACCCATACCTACTCAGACTCCGGAAGTCATCCTGGTCAAATCTCAGTCTGGATCTAATAGACTTAATCTATGAAACGATCAACTTTTCCTTGCGTAGTAATCAATCATAGAGCGTGGTCCTCAAACATTGGCAACCGACAGAGGGCACTCTGGAGATCATGCTGTATACACCAGCTTGTCAAACAAGATATGGACAAGTTACTAGTTTAGCATTAATCCCGCTTTATCAGTCCGTGCCTGCAGAGGGGATCCCCTTTCGATAACAATCAGAGCAGATGTGTCTCTGTAGTCCGCTGTCCAGATGGCGCACATCTGCCTCTGTTACGATTTCCTTGGCCGTGAAAGTAAGTTGTGCATGATAAACACACTCTGAGAAATACACACTGAAAAACTAAGTAAAGATGTGTTTAAATAGTCAAAGCAATAAAGATGGCTTTAAATTGTCAAATATGTTTTAACTGGTTGACAGGCCTGGAATGATTTTATTCTTTTACAGCGGGAGCAACACATCTGGGCCACTATTACCTCTGAAGCACTGCAGTGAGAGAACTATACACGTCCGTCCCTCCACTATGCCTTAGTACAGACTCACGAAAATGGGAACGCAATGAGGAAGCTAATCCAGAATCTGCTGTTCAGTCAGAGATCCCTATTCCGACAGCCATTATTCCTAAGGCTATTAATAATCCCAACCAGGCAGACAGTTTTTTCTGATCCGGATCGACGATCCATTACAGATCAAGTCCTCTACCAACAAGGGCAGATGAGCCGTACATACGTCATGTTCTCATGTAAAGTACTGCAATGGGGATACACTCCTCCGATCCCTCCAACTCAGCCTACATCAGGCACGAAAACTGGAAGGCACTTAAGCAGCAGTTTCAAAACCAAATATCCAGGCCACAGTACTCATTCTGAAGGATACAGCTTGCGGAGCTGTTGGGAGGCCATTCCTGTAGTTGGCCATTTCTATTTAGGACTAATGTCACATTAGAGGTCCTGCCTTCAACCAATACAGTGCAACTCATGTGCACCGTGCGAAACACACCACCAATGTATACTTTAGACAGTTTGTAACGCTGAAGCCAGCAATATCCCTGGCTATGTAGCGAGAAACAGTGCCATGTTATCTTCTTTAATCCCCACCTAACTCCACAGTTAGGTTGTAATTAACTCACATGTTCATTATGGTTTCTCTGTGAACCTGGTGCCCCACCCTCCACTCCACTACGTCTGTCTGCTACTGCTTGTTTAAGTATTATGCCCTCGTCTGTTTCTTTTCCCGAAACCTGAAAATGGCACAGCTGTATGCTTTTGCTGCCTGCATCTCCAGAACTAGGTTACTTTATACCTAGTTCCTCTACCCCTTGAACAATCCAGAACTGCCATTTGAATTCTGGACCCCTTGAAATCTCATGGTTTGCCTTATGCCCCCTGTGTCCCTTGAGTGGTCATGATTTTTGGTGACAATTGCAGCACTGAAATGGTCAATATTTGCCTCGGGCCCCGTGTAAGGTGCCTTTTGCATCTGTTTATCTGCCGCGGATTACATGGTGCCTTCTCCATCCACTGAAAAACTCCTGCCAAATTGGTACACTCAGCACCGCATCCCTAGAATTGTGCTTAGTACTAAGACTCTCCTGAAAAGCCATCGCAATACTTTAGTCATTTTCACTCAAATAACTAGGGAATTTGGGGCCTCATGTACAAAGTATTTTAATGTTGCAAACCCTCAGATTGATTAAATCTGAGGATTTGTGATGGCTAAAATACTTTTAGAAATGTGCTAAACCAATTTAACGATTCAGAAAAAAATTCTGAATAGTTAAATGGGTTTAGGAAACATTAACAAATCGATATTTGGAAGGGGAATTTTAAGGGTGTTCCTTTCAAATATTGATTCTTTAAGGTATCGATAATTTTGCAATGGAAATCCGGTCGCAAAATATCAATATTTTATCAGAAATTCAAAGGAGGCTGTAAACCAATCACAAATGGAATGGTGAGACACTATTTTTTTTAAAGTAGGCAGTTGCCCCCCAAAAACTTTGTAAACATTTTTTATTTTTTTTAAATGCATCCTGTTCTTCTCTTAGGAAAATGGGCATGCTGACGCCACGAGGCTTGTGATAGTAGCCAATCACAGTGGGCCACAATTCGAGACCAAGCTCATTAATATTTATGCGATCAGTTAAAATAAAATCCACTACGATTCTGCTTTTTGTGAACTGACGAACAAGTTACTTACCTTTGGTAACGCTTTTTCAGGTGGATACAGTATCTGCCGGTGGATTCCTAACCTTGTGAATATCCCCTGAGTCAGCAACATTCGGATAATTCTTTCGTACCTCGTCACGCCGACGTGGACGATGTCACAGAAGCACGGCATCATGCGCGGCTCTGCTGACGTCACTGAATCCATAAAAGGACCCCGTCGTCGTGATGACATCAGTTCCGCCCTTTTTTCCGTGCCCTTGAGACACACGGACGGACCGACAACAGTATATATACACGATGTACACAGTACAAAATAATCAAGGTAACCCACTCAGAGTGAAAACAATGCAATAGAGAAAAAAGAAACAAGACATTGCCTTAAAAACAACATGCACAAAAGCAATAGCAACTGTTAAAGGTATACAAGGGTGGACAACGGGGAGACGGGTGGGTCAGTGAGGAATCCACAGGCAGATACTGTATCCACCACAAAAAGCATTACCGAAGGTAAGTAACTTGTTCTTCTGATGGATACATCTGCCAGTGGATTCCTCACCTTGTGAATAGATTCCCACAGCAGTCCTGCTCCCGGAGGAGGGTGTCCACCCATCTATACCAAGAAGTCCTGAAGGACGGAACGAGCAAAATGTCCGTCCCTCCTCACATCTGCATCTAAACAATAATGCTTTGTGAAAGTGTGGAGGGAGGCCCAAGTTGCCGCCCTGCAAATGTCCTCCACAGGAACATCTCTAGTCAAAGCAGATGTAGACGACTTTGCCCTCGTAGAATGAGCTCTCAAACCTTCAGGAGGTTCCTTACCGGCCAGAGAGTAGCATATCTTGATAGACAAGACAATCGCCGAGGTTTTCAATGCTGATTCCTCTTTCTCCTGCGCCATCTGGAGTTGAGCTGGCGCCTTCCTGAATTCGATAGGCGCCGTTGCTTGTTTCTGAAGGGCCGCCTTCGACGCCGGCACCAATGGCGCCATGCCTGTCGCTACCGACGCCTTTCCCGAGGATGCGTTCCAGAAAGGAGGTCCAGAGGCTGTAGGAGGAAGAAGAGTGCCAGCAGGATCAGGCAGGGGAAATCATTGTCACAGTGGATGACTTTGAGGGCCTTTCAGGAGGCCAGTGGCTTGCACACTTCACCAGAGTGGGAACTTTCTTCCCGAAAGCTTTGGATTCACAGAATGTTGCTCCATATCATTCAATTATCAGGAAGCCTGCTGATCTGTTGGACTTACAATTGCCCACGGCTGAGGTCAGATTACATTTATTGACTGAAGTGTTGCACTCACCATCTTGAGCCTTTGTTCTGTTTTAACGAGGCTTTGACTGAGCAAATTATGGAAGTGTGGCAGAAGCCCTTATCTGCCCCTGCGGTTTCAAGAATGGTGATGAGACGGGTTAAGGCTGCTCCTGGTGATTCTGCCTTTTTAACCTCCCACCCTTTGCTGGAGAACTTGGTGGTTCAGGCTTCTTGTTCGACGAAGCAGTCGGCTGGTTCGTTCCCCCCTACTCCAGTGGCTAGAGACTCAAAAAGTTAGTTCAGATGTCCAAGAATGTTTTCTCTTCTGTGAGCATGGCCTTGAAGTCTACAAATGCCACGTGCCTGTTTGGGAGGTATATTCATGCCTTAATGGATTCTGCTGAACAGGTGGCTCCTTAACTGCCAAAGTATGACTGTGGTCACTTCTTAGAGATGTTGGCAGATACACATGCAGCAGCCCATCAGGTGATCCAGTTTGGGCTAGATACCACTGACTCTGTTGCTAGAGTGATGGGTTCCTCTGTGGCCACCAGGAGACATGCGTTGCTCAGGTCTTCGGGGTTCTCTTCGGATTTGCAGGCCACTGTTCTTGATTTGCCTTTCAATAGTTCCAGGCCCTTTGGAATGAAAGCAGGTACAGCTCTACAGCGATTCAAGGACAGTAGGGCTACTGCGAGATCCTTAGGCTTACAGTCTCAGTCTAGGGGTTATGGTTTCAGGAGATTTCGAGGGTATGGAAAGGCGACTTTCTTTCTAGGCTGTCCACAGCCTCAACAGCAGCAGCAGAACCCTTTGTACAGAGGAAAGGGTAGAGCTGCCTGCGGGCAGGCTCCAGGCAATTCTTCCTCCTCCTCCTCTCCTGCACCACCACTGGTAATACAGGAAAGCAGCTCTACATCCCCTATCATATAGCATTTTGGCCCCTTAGGAGGCTGGGTGTCCCATTTTCTACAAAATTGGAAATCTGTTACATCAGATCTTTGGGTTTTGAATCTTGTAGAACATGGGTACACCCTTCCTTTCCTAGAGTTTCCACCTCCTTAGCCTCCTCATCAGGGCTGGTGTTCAGAGGACCATCTACTGCTCCTGCAGCAGGGGGTTCTGGCTTTGTTGCAGAAAGATGTGATAGAGGTAGTCCCAGAGCAGGAGCGGGGTCAGGGTTGCTACTCCCGATATTTCCTGATCCCTAAGGACTGTTGTTTGGACCTTAATATTTTGAACTTTTTTCTCAGGCTGGAAAATCTCTAGGTGTTGACACTAGCTCAGGTTCTTCTGACGCTGTGACAGGAAGACTGGATGGTGTTGATCGATTTGCAGGATGTGTATTTTCATCTTCCCATCCTGAAGTTGCATCGGAAGTATCTCCGTTTTACGGTGGGGTCTCAACACTACCAATTTGCGGTCCTCCCGTTCAGGTTTACATCCGCACCTCAAGTCTTCACGAAGGCGATGGTGGTGGTTGCAGCCCATCTCAGAAGGTCGGGGATTCCGGTTTTCCCCTATCTGGATGACTGGATGCTCAAGGCAAAGTTACCAGAGTTGGTGCTACATCATCTGCAAGTAACAACACGGCTGCTGTTCAATTTGGCTTTCTTGATAAATGTGCCCAAATCTCACCTGGTGCCCTCTCAGCGCAGCCTTTTCATAGGGGCTGTACTGGACACGACTGTGTGTCGAGCTTTCCCGCCTCCGCAGAGGATTCTCCACATTCAGGAAATGATTCCTATGTTTAACGGTGGTGCGGTTTTTCCAGTCCTGTAGGTCCTTCGCCAGCTCGGTCTGTTCGCTTTCTGCATACTATTTGTCAACCATGCACACTGGTGCATGATGGTGCCTCCGCAGGCAGTGGTTTCAGCACAGTGGAGATCACGGGGAGCCGGTAAGAATCTCCAGAGACACCGCAGCGGGGTTATCTGGTAGAGTGTTTTGAACAAACTGTCTCAAGGGATGCCTTTTCAGCCTCCTCCATCAGTGGCCACAGTGATCACGGATGCCTCCACTCTAGGTTGGGGTGCTCATCTGGGGGATCTGGAGGTCAAGGTTCTTTGGTCTCCAGAGGAAAGGTTGCACCATATCAACCTTCTGGAATAGCGGGCAATACGTAGGGCTCCCTTCGCGGACAGTCAGTTCTGGTCCTGACTGACAACACTACAGCAATGTGGTATTTCCTCTAGCAGGGAGGGTAGGGTCGTATCATCTCTGCAGAGAGGCTTCGCGGTTCTGGTCCTGGGCTCAGGATCACAGGATCTGAGTAGTTGCAAATCATCTGGCCAGAGTGTTGAACGTGCGTGCGAACAGTCTCAGTCATCAGTACTCTGCCATGTGCGGAGGGGGCATCCATATGCGGGCATCCATACACCGGGGTGCTTATACTTACTCCAGTATTGGAACTTTCATAGATTCCATGCTTGTATCATTCTCCGTCGTCGGAATGGGAGTCCCCGGTATACATAAAATAGCAATAGAAACCATCACCAAAACAGAATCTAAGCGTAGGCCCTTACTTGTTTTGCAACCGATCCACCTATTTTTGTAAAAGAGACCAAAAAAAATGAACAACCAATCAGATTAGCCTTACCCTTTTGAACTCTCCTGAAAGAAGCTCAGAACCTCAGATTTTCTACCGTACGTTGTGCAAGTGAGTTTCCACTGAACTCTGCTCCGTTTTTTCCTACCACTTTAATTCTACAACCTTTTCACCTGTTTTTTCTTCATCAACTTCTTCAGGATGTATGATAAGGAGAAGAAGGCCCTCTTTAATGCCTGTGCTACTAAAAAGAGGTTATATATTGTGGGAAAACACAAAGATTGTATTTACTGTCTGTACCCAGACCATAAGGCTGCAGAATGTAAAATATGTTGCACCTTCTCTACCAAGACTCTGCGAGACCATGAAGGGCGTCTTTTGACCTGGCTCCAGAAGCTACAATCAAGGAAGGAGCCAGTATCCAGTGACAGCGACAAAGCATCTTCTGCAACATCTTCCAGAAAGTCTGTAAAAAGGGATAGAGCCTCTCCTTCACCTTCAGAGAAACGCCCTGGTAAGGCCTTAAAAAAGACCTCTGATAGGTCTAAAGGGCTTAGTCCTGTCGAATCTCCTCACCAAGGTGTAAAGGAGAGGAAAGGACTGTCAAAAGGAGTAATACTTGAGAGGAAATCCAGTTCTGTTCCTCCAACTTCTCCTCCTGCGTCTCCAAAGACCTTAAAAAATGCCCTCATCTTTGACTTCTGAGGCGAAATCCTCGAAAAAAGCTCTCTCGTCAACGAGCATCAAAGTTATGGTCTTTGTGTCTGGCCCTGTCGACTGGCTCGTCGACTGTGGTTTCCTCGTCCCCTTCTGCACTGTCACCGGGTACCCTGTCGACGATTTCGACTCCGGTGGTAATTGTATCATAGACGATGGTATAGACGATGTCGACAACGAGTGTGACGATGGCTACTACGTCGACGACAGTGGCTCAGATGTCGACGGTGTTGGCGGCTGCGTCAACGACATCCATTTCTTCGTCGACGATTTTCTCTTCATCGTCGAAGGTCCCGGCGACCTCGTTGACACCGGAGTTGACTTGCCCCAAGAGGGTGACTCCTTTACATCCTGCACTCCTTGAAGAAGGGGAGTCAATAGAGGAGGATGGACCTTTTGGGTATGCTGATAGCCCTTCTCAGCTACACGTTAAGTGCCAGGACACAGATTCTGAAGGTTAATATGAGGATTATGAGCAGTATGGTCCTTCCTCACAATATCAACAGGACTACCAACAGGAGATGGTCCAAATGCCCTCCTCCTTGCTGACAGACTTGTAAGCTATGCTGTTGGACTACAGAAAAAGGTTCGCAACGCAGCCTCCTGTTCTAGCTGTGGTGCCTGTTAGTACCATTCCTCCTGCTCGTCTTGTTGCCCCTCATATTACCACAGCCTCTGCCAATGCTTGAAGCGCAGGATGTGCCACCTGTTGTGCCCCCCATTCAGGGCAACACCTCTGATGACGACCAGGGCACCATCACGATTCTGGATCCAGATGCGGAGTGGGATGACGGTCATTCCAGATCCAGCTTCTCCTGCTCCGGCACCTGTTGATTCCCCCATGTAGACATAGGGGGTTTCCATAACTTGATGGAGAGAGCCGCCAAACGATTTGACCTGCCCATGACCAAGGTGGAATCAGAGTGCTTCCTTTATGACTTTAAGGAACCTTATAAGAAATTGGTCTGATCAATACCAATTGTGGGTCATGTCTGGGATGAAGGATTAAAGGTAATGCAAAATCCAGCCCGGTCATTCCAGTTCTACCTCGCCTGGAGAAAAAATATACGGCTCAGATGATAGCCCAGCCTCTTTGACCAGCCAATCTAAACCGGACTCAGTCATCTCGCAAGCTGTCCAGAGAAAGTCCAGAAATCCATCAGCTCCCCTTATCACTCCTCCAGATAAAGAGGGCAGGTGTCTTGATAATGTAGGCAAACGGTTTTCATCTATGTCCAGCCTGTTAGTGGTGCGACCTCTCCCTCTATCTTGACCAGTTGCTGAAAGAAGGAAGCAAAAAGGATTCTCCAAGAGGGTGAGATAACATCTGCAGAAATCATTGACTGTGCAATAGCTATTGCATCAACTGCTTTGCACTCGTGGCTGTCCATTGTCAACAGAGCTGGTTGCAGGCTACTTGGTTCCGTCCGGAAGTCTAAAACAAAATCTTGGATCGGCCTTTCGATGAGGAAGCACTCTTTGGAAAGCATATAGATGATGTGCTCCAGGATATTAAGACAGATAGGGAAACTGTGAAATCCTTAGGGACTCTGCAGTACAGCAAGGTCCCATTCCGAGGAGCAAGAGGAAGAGGTATCTCTTCTTACAGGGGCTTTAGTCCTCATACGGTTCCCAGTCACAATCCTAAAGGCCGTACTACAATCAGCGGCAGAATCAATCCTCTTCTTTCTCTCGCTCGAACAACAGAGGAAGACAAGGACGCCAGGGCAGGGACCCCTCTAAGCGCCAATAGCGGCTTGTTGGCTCGGACTACTACCCCTTCTCCTCCTGTGCATCAGTGGGAGGCAGAATTTCATATTACCTCCGCAACTGGCAGCTAATAACATCGGACTGCTGGGTGCTGAACATCATTCAATTCGGCCATACCCTGGAGTTTGTCCAACCACAATCATTCAAGCCCCCTCGCGCCACTGTATCAAAACATCTCCGTCTTCTATGGTTAGAGGACCATCAAATGCTCCTCCAAGAAGTGATAGAACTGGTCCCTATCTCTCAGCAGGAAAAGGGTTTTTACTCCCGGTACTTCCTGGTCCGGAAGACTTTAGAAAAGTGGCACCCTATTCTAGATCTGAGGGAGCTCAACACCTATCTCACCAAACAATCCTTTCGGATGGTTTCTCTACAAGACATTCTTTGACTTCTCAACTCAGGGGATTAATTGCCTCACTGGATCTACGGGACGCTTATTTTCACGTACCCATACACCTAGCTCACAGGAGTTTTCTTTGCTTCACAGTAGCCAAGAGCCATTTTCAATTCAGGGTTCTACCCTTTGGACTTCGTTCTGCTCCATGGATCTTTACAAGCTCAGTTAACAGCCTTTCTTCGAAAACTAAAGCTTCAGGTCTTCCCTTACATGGATGACTGGTTACTGAAAGCTCCTACTAGGCAGGCAGCAAGAGAATCAGTCATAGCATGCACACGCCTGTTTGTCAATCTCGGGCTAACGCTCAACAAACAGAATTCTTCTCTCCGTCCATCGAGAACAGCCAGATTTCTGGGAGCCATTCTAAACATGTCCATAAGCAAAGCTTTTCCGACCTTGGAGAGGCAGTCCCTTTCAGTTCGCCTCTAGAATTCCATTTCCTCCTACATACCTCTGATTCTTCACTGCAGGTTACGGATGCGTCCACACCAGGAGGAGTTAGACTTGCAGTGGCTCCAAGTCGATGGATCCTTCGACGACAAGATCTCAGTTACAGAGGCCATGAGGGACACCGCATCATGGTGGATGACCAAGGAAAACATTTCTCAGTGCCTTTACTTCAGGATCGCCCCTGCTCCACACATAATCACTACGGTCGCCTCTCTCAAAGGCTGTGGAGCAGTGTTACAAGACCTTCATGTAAGAGGCCGGTGGTGGCCCCAGCATTGTCTGTTACATATCAATCTGCTGGATCTCAGAGCGAATCGCCTGGCCTGGCAGGCCTTTCTTCTACGAATACAACCGTTGGCCGGCCTAATACGTACAGACAACATGACGGCCATGATTATATAAACAAAGAAGGAGGCACCAGATCTCGACTGTTGTCACAAGAAGCCCAGGCAATCTGGGAGTGGGCAATTCAGCTGGAGATGTTATGTTATGTTAATTATTATTTATTGAGCGCACGTACGCCCGTAGGCTTCATGGCGCTATCGAGGTTTGTGAGAACACAGCATAACATCTGAAAATACTTTGTGCAAAGGTACATTTCACCCCTATTTATGAATAGGCCTGTCTGAAGAGCCATGTTTTAAAAATTTGTCTGAAAGTAAGAAGAGTATCACACTGTCTTAGAGACAATGGGAGGGCATTCCATAGGGAGGCGGCGAGATAGTGGAAAGCGCTGCCTCCCTGACGTTTTTTCTTGAATGGAGGGACCCTTAGTAGTTCTTGATGGGCTGAACAGAGATTACGTAAGGGGGTATATTTGCATACCAGATTCTTCATGAATTTGGGGCCCTTACCCTGCAGAGCTTTAAAAATAATGCAGCCGGCTTTAAATGCAACTCTCTGGGCTACCGGTAGCCAGTGCAGATTTTCCATTTCTGGCCTAATGGATTGCCATTTAGGTTGTTTACTTATAAGCCTGGCTGCCTGGTTCTGGACGTACTGTAATCTCCTAAACTGGCCTACTGGGAGACCAAGATACAGGCTGTTAGAAAAATCAAGCCGAGATAACACCAAAGCGATGATTACCTGGATCAGGGCTGTGTGAGTTAAAAAATGGGCGATTTTTTTTATTTTCCTCAATTGGAAAAAACTGGATGACACTACCATCCCTATATGGTTTTTAATGATAAATCCTCACTAACAGTCACTCCCAGGCTCTTCACAGTATGGGATTTAATAGGAGGAGTTCCCATATCGGATGGCCAGAAGTGGGGTCCCCAGCTGATTTCACATTTCCCGGGCAAGATAAGTTCTGTCTTGCCCGGGTTAAGCTTGAGATGGTTCAGAGTCATCCATCTCTGGATATGGGACATAGTTTTTTGAAATTCAGCCACTGCATCAGAGGAATCCAGGGAAAAAATAAGTTGCAAATCGTCCGCATAATTAAAAATTGTAACTTTGTGACTTTTCAAAGAATACAATAGGGGGCGTAAGTATAAATTAAAAAGTAACGGGGACAAAGAAGATCCTTGTGGTACTCCACAAGTAGAGACAGTTTTTGGGGCTGTGAACGTCCCCAATCTAACGGACTGAGAGCGTTCAGAAATAAAAGATTTTAACCAACTCAAGGCATGGCCCCTGAGGCCGGCCTGCTCGACACGGCTGACAAGAATGGAAAAATCAACCGTGTCGAACGCGGCCGACAAATCCAGGAGCACCAATGCCTGATGAGCGTCTCTGTCTGCGTTAGATCTCAGGGTGTTCTGGACCGCCAGATCACTGTCTCAGTCGAATGGCCTGGGCGGAAACCTGCCTGATTCGGTTCCAGGTATTCAGTAGATTCAATAAAATTTGAAAGACAATTAGACACATGGGCTTCTAATATTTTTGACAGATAGGGTAAAAGGGAAATTGGCCTATAATTCGTAAGATCATGTGGGTCAATACCAGATTTCTTGGTTAATGGAATCAGCAAAGCATGCTTAAACCCACTAGGTACCTTGCCTTGTGCAAGTGAATTGTTCAATAAAGGAAGGATACTTTGAGGGATGGCAAGTCCTATTTCTTTAAAAATATAAGGCGGGCAAATATCATCAGGGGTTCCAGATTTGACACGGGTAAGGAGATCAGACAGAGTTTTAAACTCGATGGGAGAAAAGGTGTCTAGTGTAAACGGATTATAGAATATATCATCTATTGGAGTTGGCATGGGAAGACTAGATATATTCTATTTTATAGTAATAATTTTGTCCCTGAAAAAATCATTCAGTGAGTTGCCTAGTTTTTGAGTAGGAATTATTGGGGGAGCTGTCCTATCATCGTTGTAAAGATTGTTTACTATATCAAATATCTCTTGATTTATTCAGGGAATTCATAATTTTCGATGAAAAGTAATTGGTTTTGTATTGTAAGAGCGTTTTTTGATATATTTTTCTAGCAGAACAATAAATCTCTTTATCCTGTGGTAAATATGTGGCTCTCCATTACCATTCTTTTTGTCTGATCTCAAGTTTTAATTTCTTCAATTCTAGAGTAAACCACTTGTGGGCTTCCCTCCCTCATGATCTAGGGAAGCTTACTAGAGGAGCATGATAATCTGCAGCTTGATACAGCCTTTGTGAGAATATCTTTTCACTAGATTCTATATCCCCCCATTGAGAGGGGAGGGTAGTGGCCAGAGTATTCAAGAATGCCAATAGATCTAAGGATTTCCATTTCCGGATGTCTCTGCCTGTCTGTAATCTAGGTTTAACAGTTTCATTAATTATAAATGAGAAATGTATAAAAAAGTGGTCTGACCAGCTACAAGGATATATAGAGGGCGAAGATAGGGACAAATTATGTGACCAAATTTGGTCAAGGCTGTGACCCTTCTGATGAGTAGGAAGATGTACGCTGGGAGTCAGCGCTGGGACGCTCTTGGGCAGCCATGCGCTCTATAAATCCCATTCCATTCCATTCCATGTATATGTTGTTTCAAATTAATGTCCAATAGATCTTTCAGTTCTGCTGCTTGAGGATCTGAGGCCACGTTGTCAGACCAGTAATTCAAGCCACCAATTAAAATAAGTTTGGAAGCCAGTTGTTCTACTAACAAAGAAGGGAACGTAGCCATGCACTGAGGAGGGCGATATAGTAAAATTAGTACTAACGCCCCACTATCAGTGTCTGATTTAATGACAATGTTTTCTGTATTCGGAAGCAGCAGAGGTGAGAGTTCTCGGAATTGATGAGTTTTGAGTATAATAGCAGCTACTCCCCCCTGATTTCCCATGTGGGCGATTGGCTGAAAGAATATAATAGTCAGAGGGGAGAGATCCAAGAATGTTCGGTAGTGAATCAAGAGTGAGCCAAGTTTCTGTTAAAAAAAGGATATCAGGTTTTTCACATGTCAATAGAAGAAAGATATCTAGCTGATGTTTAATCATTGACTGTGTATTAAGGTAGATACATCGAAATTTAGACAAAAGTTTATTAGAGATAACATGATCCGTATGTGAAGAAGTCGTGGGTAGGGTAGCAGTTTTACGGGTATCTTTGGCAATATTAAACTGAGAGATACGTTTTAGAGTATGTGATGGTAATGGCGGCTCCAAATTACCAATGGGTCTAGAGAGATGTCACTCAAAGTGGAACACCTTCCAGGTGTCCTCAACAAAGCAGTGGATACACTCAGCAGACTGAAGCCGGTCAGCCACGAATGGGAGCTGGACAACTCCACTTTACAGAAGTTCTTTTGCAGATGGGGCAGACCTTCCATAGATCTCTTTGCCACTTCAGAGAACAAGAAATGTCAGTTCTATGCAAGCAGGCTTCACCATCCGGGATCGTGGGGGAATGCGCTTTTGATGGCCTTGTCGGGTGCATTTGTTTACGCTTTTCTCCCCATTCCTCTGATCCCCAGGCTTCTCAGGAACTCAAAGCAGAACCATGCAGGATGATTCTGATAGCTCCTGCGTGGGCCAGACAGTTTTGGTTCACATAACTGCACCTTGTCTCCCTGGACCTTCCACTTCCACTGCAGCCGATTCCTTCGCTGATGAAGATGTCCCAGGGCCAAGTCTGGCATCCGGATCCTCAGCCTCTACAGCTCATGGCATGGCTCCTGAGCAGCGAGAATTTCTTGGTCTGAATCTTTCAGCAGAATGTAAAGAAGTACTCTCTCAGGTAAGAGCCCCAAGTACCAGCAAGACTTACAGGTTGAGGTGGAAGCGTTTCTGCATTTGGTGCCAGCAGAACGGCGTCCATCCTTTTAAGTCTGAACCGAATGAAGTTCTTCCGTATATTCTATCATTGGCAAAATCGGGGCTGGCTCACTCTTCTATCAAGGTGCATCTGGCGGCAATCTCTCGCTTCACACACACGTCTTCAGGCCCTTCCCTCTGGTCGGCAAGAATCATTAAACAATTTCTCAAGGGCCTTTTCAGAGTTTTCCTTCCAGTCAAGCTCCTCCTCCTCTTTGGCATCTGAACTTGGTACTCCCCAGCTTATGAAGTCTATTTTCAAACCTATTCACAGGGCAGAGTTGAAATTCCTCTCAGGAAGGTGGCTTTTCTACTAGCTTTGACTTCGGCTAGATGTGTGGGGCAATTTTCAGGCTCTCACCATTCAGGAACCTTTTCTCAAGTTCAAAAAAGGAAGATGATTCTACGTACTAAACCAAAATTCATACCTAAAGTACCTTCGGACTTACATTTGAATGATCAGGTAATTCTTAAAACTTTTTTCTCTCAACCGGCTACTCCAGCAGAGAAAGCACTTCACTCTCTGGACATTCAGAGGTGCTTAAATTTCTATCTCCAGTAAACTAAAGACTTCTTCTCAAATGTTTGTGTCCTTTAGTGACTCTCGTAAGGGTTTTCCCCTTTCCAAGCAAGGGCTCGCTTGTTGGAGTACAAATGCTATCCAGTATTGTCACAAGGCAGCGGGCAAGCCCCTAGAAGGTCGAGTCCGTGCTCATTCTACGAGGGCGATTTCTTCTTTTACAGCCCTCTTTGCTGGAGTTCCTATCCGGGAGATCTGCAAAGCAGCAACCTGGCGCACCCATACATTTACAAGGCATTAGTGCCTGGATTCTGCAACGCAGAGTGACACAGCAGTCGGCCAAGCAGTCCTGAGGAACTTCTTTCAGTAGTGGTGAGCTTTCCCTTTTATCCCTCCTGCCATGTACTGTTTTATCAGCTCTTGCACATTTTTTAAACTCATGTGTCTATGTTTTCTGGAGTTTCTAGCTATGTATTGACCATTGAAAATGTTATTATGATGAATTTACTATGGCTTTGTTCTTGGTTTAATATTGTTCGTGGTTCCAACAAATGTGCTGATAACTGCTAGCTACTCTGATACAAGCATGGGAATCTATGAAAGTTCCAATACTGGAGTAAGAAAACAAGTTACTTACCTGTAACTTTGGTTCTCCAGTATTGGAGACTTTCATAGATTCCCGTGCGGCCCACCCACCTCCCCTGGAAAAAGCTCAGCCTCTTCCATCTTCAGTGGTTTAGTTTCACAAGGGCTACGAAAATCTGAGCTTCTCTCAGGAGGGTTCTAAAGGGTGAGGCTAATTAGGTAGTGGGAGTACCTGCTGGGTGGTGACGTGGGGAGGGGAAGGTCCAGGGTGGGGGGTAGTAATGTATGGATTACGGACCTTAACAGGTAAGTAAACATATAAATAAATAAAACGAATTTCGTTGCGCGCACTGCATCGCATTTGGTGATGTTTCCATACATGTTAAGGTCCGTAATCCATACATTACTACCCCCCACCCTTCCCCTCCCCCTCCCCACGTCACCACCCAGCAGGTACTCCCACTACCTGCCGCGGCTGGTTTCTATTGCTATTTTATGTATACAAGGGACTCCCATTCTGAAGGGAATGATACAAGCATGGGAATCTATGAAAGTTTCCAATACTGGAGAACCAAAGTTACAGTGACTACCCTGAGTGACAAACAGTCTCCCATTATTGAACAAAACTTTACAGTTATGTAATGGACGTCCTTACATGAACAACGCTACAGAGTGTCCAAGACCCCCTACTTGAAATACACCCAATTTAATTGCCTACATCACTCATATCTCACATAAAAACAGGTCCATCACATGTCCCCTGGGGGTGCTCCCGAAATTCCCAAAATTGATGTGCCTGGAAGTGGACTTTTGCCACATCGTATGGATGTCCGGAGATCGGGCAACTTTGGTCTGGCTGTGACTGCCTTGGCAAGCATTATAGGTCCACCCTTATTTGTAGACCCCCTACCATGCCTATTGGTAATATTACCTTGTACACGTAAAAACAAGTACTCTGCAAAATGTATCGACTCTGCCTATGTCCTACTTAAAAAGTGGATAGCAATGGCGTGGAAATCCCAGTTGCACCACCCCATTGACTTAGGCTTTACAATCTATCCAAATGGGCCAAAGCGGAAATTCGACATGGCACTCACTGCCACTACTGCAGGGGGCGAACCACCAGTGGAGCATATACATAGACAAACTTTAAATGAAACCAAGCCTTACCCAACTACCTGTCACTGGGGCTACTGGATGATGTCCTAGTATTATGCACAGGAATAAATGTGCTGAGTGTAGGCCAAGACATAATGAGACATTCACTTTCACTGGCCTTCCCAAACTCACACATACAAATGAGATGCTCACATCCTGATGTGGGTTATACACACAGGCCCCTCACAACCCTCAACAACCCATGACACGGAGATAATATGCTCTGGCAGACAGAAATACTTGGTTCTGTTTCACAGGTAATTTTCGAAAGTTACGCCCCTCGGTGGGCATGGTTCTTTCATCCAGGATGGCACACATGGTGTATGCAGATATAGGACTTGACTTTAACTATTACTTTTTCTTTTACCTGCATGCTAAGTATTGCCTCTTTGGTTTTTATAAATAGTTGCATCGAAGCACACAAGGGAGCATGCCTTGCCCTTATCTACTCCCAAAGCACACCCTAATATTTCCATTGCAGCATCGCTGTATACTATCTTGCTGCCTTGCGTGGCACTTATGTACTTACTACTTGCAAAACTCAATGTAGAGCACTGGGGAAAATAACTATATATAGGGACCGGTTTACCAAACAAGTAGTACATCTTCACCTATAGAAGTACTCTTTGGCTGGATAATTACTATGTGGTGGAATTCACAAACATTGGCAGTAGTAGAATTGAAAAGCAGCAACATTCTCTAGTTTCCGGGTGTGCTACTGGCAATCAAACACCCAAATGGTACCGGAATGTATGCTTGCATAATTTGAACTATTTACCATCACTCCAGGTAGCAGTCAACCCATAGTTTCTGGCCGACTTTGTCACTCTAGACCTCGGCCCACCTATTTGCAAATCAGTACTGACCCTGTTTCTCATGGAAACAGTCCTTCCCGAGACTTGGACATCTCACCCCTCCACCCTGCAGCCCACTGCTTTTTTAGTTGGAAAATTTGAGGTTCACACCCCCTGAATCTTACTGACTAAACTATGCTCCTGTCTTTCTCTAGAGCCTAAAAGTCCTGGAGCAGGGACTGTAACAGTGAGTAGTATAGGTTCCTGTTCTCAGTTCAAAGTTGGATACAAAATACACTCTTAAATGATAAATCCACCTTTTTATCCGCTGCATTGGATGAGGATATGTCTTCGGATATAATGGTACCTCTTAACGACAGGCCTGCCACCAGGGAGTCAACCTTGCATGAAGATGGAAATTAGTTCTGGAAACTCTCCAGACTGTATCTTTTGATAGGAACTGTCTTTTCCACATCCTCCCACTTTCTGGGACATGTTTCAAATGGCTTTTTCAATAGTTAGGGGATCCAGGGCTTTATTTCTGGATTGTACTTAGCCTTTGTCCTGCAGCACACATGCCAGTACCTCACGTGTTGCACAGTGTTTGTTCAACTACATACAATGGTACCTCCAACAACTTGCACAAGGGTGGTCTGCTAAATTTCTTTGAGTGCATACCAGTAGCAAAGTATTCGTTGGCATGTGCTGGTGCGTCTAACAACTCTGCTTGTGCACATCACAGGCATGAGCTATGCCACATTCTTATCTGTAACGGCATAGAAAGTCCTTTCACCTGACCTGCCCCTGGTTCTCTGGCTCTGAACATCAACACCACACCACACCTATTAGGCAGTTAGGCATCACTGATAGGTTGAAGCAGCCGCTTTACCGATGAGTGATGTGCCAGGCTGATCACTGTTTCACTCCTGTTATGTTATGAGCTATAGCTCACTAATTATCCTGAAGGTATCCAGGCGCTCTGTAGTAGTAGGTGTGTGAGGCCTGCCCTAAGGGCTTACTTAATAAACCAGGTCTTTAGCTTCTTGCAAAAGTCGAGAAGAGAGGAGGTGACTCTGATGTGCTTTTGTGTATGCATGGGCTGTGTACTACTGAGAGACCGGCAGAGCAGAGGTTGATAACCAGTTTGGCTGATGAGCTTTGGGCTGTCTGTTTTCTTTAGCATCCTTAGTGTGTTGAAGTAGGCAGAGACTACTACATTAGCATGGGCTGTGTTTGTTGTCTAGGACGTTTCTGCAGTTTCTCACATGCGAGCAGGGGGTGGTGGTGGGTCCATTGTCTGTGGGCCATTATGTGGAGTCCCATGGCGAGGCGCTCTTCCCCATAACTACAATCTTGGTCTTGTCCGAGTTCAGTTTGAGACAATCGGATACCTGCATAGTCCTTGTCGCTCAACCCGCCTGTCACCAGTTAGAGAGTTTGTTCCCAATGAGTATGAAGAATTTTAAGGTCGAGCCTGCGTAGGCTGCCCATGCTCTGTCTCGCTGGCGAGATTTAATGATTTGTAGGGAATTCTAGAACATACTTTAAGCCCCGCCCCTCTTTCTCGTTGGCCAGCGTCACCGTTTATGCTAAACGGTGGCCAGCCATTGGGAAAGAGAGGTTGATGAGGTACACTTTTCTCTTTTACAGACGGCCCACTTAGACGGGCTCGCCTGCAAGCATTGGCGCTGCAAATATTAATGCAACGCCAATAGCTCAAACTTTCAGTAATGGAAGACCTATTGCATTGTGAATGCTTTTTTTGTGTGTGCAAAGTTTGTTTCCACCTCAGCATGTCCAACTGCAACCTTACTGATAATAATGTGGACGCCACTTAGTGGAGAGCATGTGGGCTTACGCCAGAGCTGCTGACTTTGGCGCTTGGGAACCGGGTTCGAGCCGCGGCGCTGGCTCAGCATCCTGCAAATCACTTCATCTCCACGAAATGAATGTGTCCTTGTGTAACGTAACTGGTGCTCATACAAAGCATTCCAATACCTCATGTCTAATTTGTACTATATAATCTGTAAAAAAAATAAAGTGTTCGGAGTGTGGCCTAGCATGAGGTGCAGCAGTTGGGTGGTGTCTTCCCTTTGATACTTTTATGTCATAGATTTCTAAAGCGTTCCCTGTGGTTCAAATAATGGTATTAGCTAACTGAGAGGTAAACAAACTGGGTTACCAATCTAGTCTAAATTCCCCCAGAGCCTAGCTCAGGGTCTGCAATCAAGAGTGTGTGTTATTGTTATTGACGATTATCTTGATCAGTGCTGCAAGGCTTGACTTTACTAGTCCTCTCCAGCTTCACTTTTATGGCTTAATCTCAGCAATGATCACTGTCTTGTGATTTACTGCACTTCTCCCACTCATTAGACTCCAGCCTGAACATGACAACACTCCCTAGCCTGTCACGCAAAAGTTATCACTGCTGCAACTTTTGATGAAAAAAAGCATTGAAAATGCAATAGGCCTCGCCTTTGATTAAGTTAAAGCCATTTGTTTTCCGAATGGTATTGTATAGCAAAGCAAATGACTTTAACTTGATAAAAGGCGAGACCTTTTGCATTTTCAATGCTTGTTTGTTAAGTAGTGGGCATAAGAGTGGCATGAGTCACACCAATACAGCTGACCCCATTGTGTAATTCCTAGCTGCTGCTTCCCACCTTATGGTAACATACCCCGGACACACTCTGCATTCCAACACCCAAACGCACCCATCATTCTTAATTCCACATGGGTGGAGAGGTGTGGTGCAGCGGCCAGGGCAGCTGACTTTGGAGCACAGGACTCACAGTTCGATCCCCAGCTCCGGCGGCAGATCAGTTCAGCACCATGTGACTCTGGCCAATAGCTCACTTAATTTCCACGGCGGCCGCCAACGCCTTGAGACCTGTAAGGGTGAGTAGTTTGCGCTTTACAAATACCGGATTTATTTATTTAATGCTACTCCTAAACACACCGCACAATATTCTGCGCTGATGTCCTTAAACTTGCCTCGATTTTAGTGTTTGGGGAGGGTTGACTGGGTGAGCCAATAACGTTTTTGTATTCTGTATAGTGCTGTATTGTAAGCGAAAAGTGTCGCTGTGCTGCACAGGAACCTGCAAGAAGAAAGGCGATGATCATTGGATATGAATGACATTTGTGTGGTGGTACGAGTTGTATTTCTGGACACTATAAATAAATTGTCATTAAAGTCTGCATGTGAAATTTTCACCAGTTTGTGCATATTTTATTTTTACCTCTTGTAACATGGTTTGCACTTCAGGCCCGACCAGAGAGAAGCAGCTGTAAAAAAAAGAGACACATCCAATTTGTACCCAATTTCACTCAATTGCTGGGTTTTAAGTGAACCTGGAGGTGAAGGAGTGATGTGGGGAATGATGCGTTTTTCATGTTCATGTTAAGGGTGAGGTCGGTAGGATTATCTTCATGGTAGGTGGGATCATGATGGCATTGAAGCCGAGTTTGAACTTGGGGTACGTCAGTTGTTTGCATAAAGTTCAAAGCAGTGCTTAATTTATGCAGGTATTTACAGGTGCTCGGCACCAGCACTTATTTTTTCACACCAGCATATTTATGACAATCTACCACATGGTGGTGTTGTAAGTCTGTTCTTAAAAGAGCACACGAGCAGTGTTTAAATAGTTTGATATATAACTGCTACATCTCCAATGGTCTTTCAATGAGTGAAATAGCTAGTAGGTTGCGGCGCATGAACTGTAGGTGGTGAAAGCTGCACTGGTGTCCTGAGGAATATCATGCGGTCTGGTTTACAAATTAAGCACTGGTTCGATTGGTAACTATTTTTAAGGAACAACTGTTTGATCGGGTCAGTAGACACTTCATAATTGATGGTCATTGTGTTACCACGAAAATAAGCCACCCTTTGAATATATATTAACTTATAATCATTGTCAGCTGATATTTTTAATATCCACAAAAGACTTCGGACTTGATTCAAAAAGTTAAACTCATACTTTAGTAACACTTTAGTAAGTTTACCTTCGTGAAACGGGCCTTTCATTTCATTTCCCCCCTTTTAACTCGCACTATATATACGAGTGCGCTGCTCTTCCTTTCACTATAAGAATCACCTTTTGAGAGCTTGTTGATTTATGCGAGAGTTTGTATTTGTATTTAATATTTGTAAAGGGACATCACAGCGCTAGGACGAAACTTAAAACAATTCAGTTTCATTTTTAAAAGATCAGTGTCTGGGAAACAAGGTGGTTTTCAGTTTTTTTCTGAACAGCAGCTGTCAGGCGAAGATCCAGTGGTAAGTTGTTCCAAAGGACCGCAGCTACTTTGGAGAACGATCGGTCACCCATCCTAATATTTGAAGTGCGTTTGACTGATGCAAGGGCCAAATGACATGATCTCAGGTTTCGTAGAGGAACATGAAATTGCAACTTATCCAGGGGCGGCTGGTGACATTTGAAAGTGGTGGGCGTAAATACTGCAATGTGGCGAGCGCGCGCAGCGAGCGAGGCCCAACCACCTATGGGGGATTCGGGGGTTCTCCCACGAGAACATTTTGCTCACCCTATACTCACACAGACATCATTCACCCAGGACTCACACAGGCACACTGCTCACCCTATACTCACACAGACATCACTCACCCAGTACTCACATAGGCACACTGCTCACCCTGCGCTCACACAGACATCACTCACCCAGGTCTCACACAGGCACACTGCTCACCCTATACTTACACAGACATCACTCACCCAGGACTCACACAGGCACACTGCTCACCCTATACTCACACAGACATCACTCACCCAGGACTCACACAGGCACACTGCTCACCCTGCGCTCACACAGACATCACTCACCCAGGACTCACACAGGCACACTGCTCACCCTATACTTACACAGACATCACTCACCCAGGACTCACACAGGCACACTGCTCACCTTATACTCACACAGACATCACTCACCCAGGACTCACACAGGCACACTGCTCACCCTGTGCTCACACAGACATCACTCACCCAGGACTCACACAGGCACACTGCTCACCCTATACTCACACAGACATCACTCACCCAGGACTCAATTTTGTTCACTCCCCCTTGCTCTTTAAAAGCCAGACAATGGCAGGTCCCATCATGATATCACAGCATTGATATCTACTGGATGTACAGTCAGATTGTGATATGATTGTAGGCATATTACGGCAGATTCCAGAGTGATGTAACAGCATGCGCACACACTTGAAATAGAGTCAGACAATGATATCATTAGAGCCTGACAATGGCAGGTCCCACAGTGATATCACAGTATCGATAAATGCTGGCAAATCAATGCAGTACTTGCGAGGGGGAGTGGCGGGGGGGTTGCGGGCGGAGGGGGTGACTGTGGGGGGTGCGAAAAAAGGAGATAACATTAAAAAAACTTGACCTGACCGCCTCTGCTCCTGGTCCGCGTTGGCGCCTCATCTCCAAACAGGAATCGGAACAGGAACAGCAGCACCGAGTGGCAACCCCTAAGGCAATCTGCAGCGCCAGGGCACAGTTAATCCTCGCCCGCAGCATGCCCATTAGGAGACCTAATGGGCATGCGCTAACAAGTTAAAACACAAGTGCGCATGCGTGGGCACGGTGCGAAAATTCGCCCTCCGTCCCCACACATGCGCACTTGTGTTGTGCTGCTGCCCCCATGTCTGACAATGCATGTCAGTCAACATGACGTGCGGTCTGACGTCATGCTGGCTGGCATGCATTGTCAGTTCTCCCTCGGCGTCGGTCTAAATTGAACTTAAGTAAACTATTCAGTTTACTTAAGTTCAGAAACGTTGGCACTGCGGGCGGCTGCGGGCGGGGGGGCTACACCCCCACGCCCTAATGGACGCACCGCGCCTGAACTTATCTCACAGGATGTGAGGTCCATTTTTATGCAAGGTTTTGTGCGCAAAACACAGGAGCTTATAACTAGCTCTCTGACGTACAGGTAACCAGTGAAGTTCCCTTAGACAGTAGGATGCTGAGCTATATTTTTTTTTGTTATGAATTAGTTTAGCGGCAGCATTCTGGACAACTTGCAGTCTGGAAAAAAGATAGTCGGCCATGCCAACATAAGTCCAGTCTACTTAAAAGTAAAGCTCGGTCACCAATTGTCTGCAACTATAGGGGATCCAGGGAAACAATTGTCAGAGCAGTTTTAGTGTGGCGAAAGCTTTTCCACATAAGGTGCGTACTTGGTCCTGCATGGAAAGGGTGTCATCAAAGACAATGGCCAGGATTTGTGCTGCTCGCTTGGGTTTTGGAGCAGTGCCTAGGGCCTGGGGCCACAAACTGTTGTCCCAAATTGTCTGGGCGCCACCAAAGAGTAAAATTTCGGAATTCCCAGCATTTAATTTTAAACAGTGTTGGGACATCCAGTTTGCAAGTTCGGAGAGGCAGTTTATTAGATTGTCCTTAGTCTCTGTATTGGTCAGTTTGTTTAGCAGGGGAATCACCAATTGG
Source organism: Lissotriton vulgaris (assembly GCF_964263255.1). Classification (NCBI taxonomy): domain Eukaryota; kingdom Metazoa; phylum Chordata; class Amphibia; order Caudata; family Salamandridae; genus Lissotriton; species Lissotriton vulgaris. The sequence goes on along the minus strand of NC_141691.1, from coordinate 67,312,111 downwards.
GTGTCATCTGCGTCAGCGCAGATTTCAAATCCCCACTTCCGGCTAATGTCCACCAAGGATGAGAATTATGCATTAAAAAGGTTAGGACTCAAGGTCGCTCCATGTGGGACTCCATATTTAATATTCTTTGAGGAGGAAGTGTAGGCTCCCATTTGAATTGTTTGGGTTTGGTCTTTAAGAAAAGAGGCGAACCATAGTAGGGCTTTACGGCAAATCCCTTATTTATATAATATTTGAAGTAGTTTGGTGTGTGACACAGTATCAAAAGCCGCAGTAAGGTCCAACAGGATCAGTGCTACGGCTTGATTTTGGTAGACCTGTGATCTAATACTATCTCCGGGATTTGGGATCGCCAAAGCCCGGCATAAATCCCTGTATATCCCCTCGGCAGCCCAGGACCGACGACCCAGAACACAGGATCGACGAGAACGAAACGAAAAAGACAAGAAAGAATAAGACAGTACCTCCCAAGGAAACGAGGCTGCATCGCATCATCCGACGCCTGGTCTGGGAGGAGTGGTGGACTCGGAAGACCCCGGGCAGAGACGGCACCGGCTGACACGTGGGGGCTATTGGCGGCGCTGGCAGAGAGCGGAAGACTCCCTGTGCGTTGCGGGCAGGGTCCGATCCAGAAGAAGGCTGGGGCGGCATCGCCGAAAATACGGACAGGGACCGAGCACAGCAGTGGAGAGGTGCAGGGAGAATCAAGGTACAGGCACTCTCCCTTCTGCAGTGCGGTCCCCCGCTCCCCCACCTCCCACTACCCACCCTCGCCCCCGCCCCCGCACCGCAAGAGAGAGAGCCCGGAGAGCCCGTAGCGCGAGAAACGGGAGAAGAGAAAGAAAAGTCCTCAGTCCGCCCCGCCTGACCTTAAAATGGCGGCCATTGCGGACTAGAAATTAGTTATCAAGAGGTTTTTTGGCACAAATATCCGCACCCTCGTGTAGGAAAACGGAACTCCGCAAGTAGGTGTAAACAAAGAAGATCACAGCAATTTATTTAATTAATTAAGGAGAGTCAGGGAACCGAACCAATCGACAAGGGAAGCTGGGCCAGATAAAAGTAGTGGAAAGAGAGAAAGTCTTCCCTGCCCACAGAAGAACCGATCATAACGGCAGCCATCTTACAACGAGTAGCTTTGCTACACTCAACCAGAGCAGAACAAAGGTCAGCCAGCTAATTCATTAATATCTCTGGAACAACAGCTATTAATGAGTTAAATAAAGAATAATTATGGGAAAGAGAAGCTATTCAGCAAATCTATAATTACACACTACTAGATCTGGCAAGGAAGACTAAAACCAGCACTAAATAACATCAGAAGTGGCTCTACCTGAAATAAAACTGAGAAAGAGTCACCATAATACTTGCAAACGGAGCTAAAATGAGCGAAAGATACCTAGAGGCTGCTGGCTTGGACGTCCAGAGTATAAAATACCCCCACAATTTAACCAAAAATGCAGCTAAGAAGTTCAAACATGACTCCCTAAGGAAAAATCCGGACATACTATTCGCAGACCTATACTTTAATGTGACTAATGGTACGAAAATGAATGACCTCATATTCTACACAAATAGAACAGCTAAATGGCGCAATGCCTTCACTAGGATGCTTACCATAAAAACGACGAAAAACATCCCTCATGGCATTAAAATGTCAACTTCACCATCGGAAAGATGCAGAGCTGAACTTAGCATCACAATATATAAATCTGGAATGGTGCCAATACAAGCAGCAAATCGAGATCTAGAGAGATTTGCCAAGATTTTCCAATCGGTAAAACACTCACTGGAAGACCAGAGTCACCAACTCCTCCTGACCCCACCAGTAGACTCCCTAGACAGTCACGATATCACCACGAGAGGCACTGATAGATCCAGGAACCTTCATGGTCAAAGCCCTAACCAGGTAGCCATATCTGAACTAGTATTGTCTATACCAGAGATCGCGACTGAAAGAACTGAGAGGCCTACCCATCAGGCAAACAAAGAACAATATCAACTACAAAGAGAAGAGTCGTCCCTACTCCCAAACTATGAGGTCCCTCACGTAGAGCATACATCGGCAACGAATGTAGTACCATATGACAACCAGGAATTGGATGAGACTGAAGACATCAGCCTTCCTATATCCTATACCCTCTCTAGCACAATACCAGCGTTGTACACACCCCCACACACAAATGAACTCCCAACAACACAGGACTTTGCTAACACCATCAACCTTCCTATACCTCTCGCTAGTACAATTACAGAGACATGCAGACCCTCACCCACAAACGCACTACTAGCAACTCAGAACCTATTCAGCACTGACGATACATCCAATAGCTACGGAACCGACAATCAAAAAGAGGAAAGAAAGAAAATGGCAGCGGAAGTGAGAACTGATCCGAAAAGGAGAAAAGTAGTGCGGATAAACAGATCTGCCATCCCTAAGAGATCACATCAGAACAAGAAGGTCATTAATAAGCTTCAGAAACTAGTGAGCAAGCTAGCACAAGCCACTATTAATACCTTACAGGCGATTGAGAAAATTGAAGAGATGACGGGGAACATTCACTCTAAAGTCACGAATATCCAAAACCTAGTACATTCTTCTCAAAGTAAGAGTAACGAGATAGACTTCCCTTTAAAACATAGAGACAACCGACCAGACAGGGCAATATCACTATCAAAAGAGGAAACTCTGGCCTTAATCCGAACATATGATCTATCGGACCGCAAGGGAGAGGAAAGAATCAAAACAATACCACTAGACTAACAGAACATCAAGAAAAAACGATAGAACATCCAACCCCCACAACTTACAGCACATACAGCTAACACCAAACAAAGCCGAAAATGCGAACCCTAGTAACAAAGAAAAACCTCTGACCTGTCTACTAATCAACTGTCGATCGGCAACCAAACATGCATCGGACATAGCAGACCTCATCATCAACAAGGCCATTGACTTGGCAATCCTCACAGAAACATGGCCTACGGAATCCTCATCCCCAACCATGGATCTTTTAGTACCACCCCAATTCAACATTTTGAGACTTGATAGACACATAAAGCTAGGGGGAGGGATAGCCTGTATTCATCGATCTGACATTGAGGTCAAACAAATTCAGGCCGACCCGCTAGAATCCTGTGAGTATCTAGGTCTTAACATAAGATCAACCAACAATGCAACTTGCATACATTTTACCACCCACCAGGAGACAACGCAAAGTTAAAGAAGAGTTAATGGAGATCATAACAGCCAACTCTAACAATGATGCCAATAACATATTTCTAGGCGATTTCAACCTTCACTGGGAAGACTGCAATGACAAACTGGTCAACACGCTTAAAGGTTTCCTCATTGAACTAAACCTCACACAAGCGTGCGACATTAGACTGGATTATCTCAAGAAACAAAGTTGCATCAATCCGCGCCATAACGCCATGTGACTGGTCTGATCATCACGCCATAACATTCGTGATACCCACAGTGGGAAAAGGCAGGACCAGACAACCTTTTAAGGCCAAAAAATGGACTCGAGACACAAAAGAAGCAAATATGGAGCTACTGGTCGAAAGCTGCGAAAGAGACTTAAAGCCACCCAACAACCTGGAGAACGTCAACGAGCTGACGGATCACTACACAGCAACTGTCGAAAATATCGTCAATAACACCATGCCATTAAAATTGAAAAGAATCTCAGAGAAGACTAAAAACCCGTGGTTTAGCGAAGCACTAAACGAAGAAAGACGCAAATTGAGAATGGCTGAAAGGAAATGGAGGCAACATCCGTCATCCGTTGAACTGGAAGCACTCAGAAAAATTAGAAACCAATATAATAAAAAGATCATCAGCTCAAAAAAGGAATTCATAAGATCAGAATTGGATAATGCCAAAAACAGACCACGAAAACTCTTTGAAATCCTAAAGGAGCAATCAAACAAACTAGCCAAATCGGTGCAAGAAAACTCAAAAACATCTCTAAGCTGTGATGAATTTTCCACATTTTTCACGGAAAGGCCAAATCACTCAAGTAGAGCTTAGAAACGCTGCGGTGAACCTTCCCACCGAACCTCGGTTTACCAACGATTCCGACTCCACAACGGATCGCACTAAGGCAAAAAATAAGGCAAGTTGGGAATCATTTGAACTGTACGACCAGCACATGATTGCCAAGATGCTCACAGAAATCAAACCAAACAACCACTACCAAGACCCCCTGCCTGCAAAATGCGTAAAAGAAATCAACCACATCCTGATTCCAATATGGACCGAAATAATAAATGCTTCACTTTCACAAGGGATCCTCCCCGACTGCCTAAAAACAGGTCAAGTTGTTCCCATAATCAAAAAACCCACAGCGGATGCATCAGATCCAAACAATTTTCGCCCAGTGACCAACATCCCTTTACTGGCCAAGCTGACTGAGAAATGTGTGCAGAACCAACTGAGCCAACATATCACCAAGTTCTCCTTGCTAGATGAATGCCAATCAGGATTCAGAGCAGGGCACAGCACGGAAACAGCGATCCTCCATATTATTGATGATGCGCTACAGGCTCTTGACCAAAATCAAGCATGTTTACTGATTCTCCTTGACCTGTCATCGGCATTCGACACGGTAAATCATGAAGCATTACTGACCAGGCTACGGGACAGGATGGGATTGTCGGGCACTGTGCTGAAATGGTTTGAATCCTTTCTACAGAACAGAACGCAGCGCTTCCTGGTTAACCAATCAATCTCACTTCCATGCCCTATCTCATTAGGAGTCCCTCAAGGATCGACTCTATCCCCTGATCTTTTTAACCTATACGTCGAACCACTCACAGAAATTCTCCAAAAGTCTCAATTATCCTATCACATGTATGCTGATGACACGCAAATATACTTAAAGATCGCATCCCTAAAAGACTTGGAGCTAATGAATGAGACACTAAAAATGGCACTTCAATGGTTAACTACAAACCATCTGAAGCTGAACGCACATAAAACAGAGTTCCTACTAATCTCACCACCAAGGAACAATACAGAAATAAAGGAATGGACGAAAGTCGTGACTGCGCTAAACTGCACCCCAACCCTGGTCAACTCAGCTAAATCACTAAGAATCACCTTAGACGAGAATCTTGACATGAAAGCCCACATTAACTCAATGGCTAAAAGTGCCCGCTTTCACTTGAACTACTTAAGAAAATTGAAACCATTCATCTCAGAGGCGGACCTCAAACTGTCAATCCAATCCTTAGTTATCTCGAGGATTGAATATGGCTGCGCCACCTTAGCTGGCTTACCAAAAATGTCTACGGCACCTCTAAAAGCCTGCCTTAACGCGGCAGCAAGACTTATCACCGGAACCAGGAAATATGATCATATATCCCCGCACCTGAAAGCTTTAAACTGGCTACCTTATGAAGCCAGAATCCAAATGAAGATAGCATGTATCACACACAGAGCGCTACACGACAACACACCAAGGTATCTAGCCAAGAAATTTCAACTGTCCGGAGGCAACCGACCAGCTAGGAGTGCTAAGGAGTTGCTGCTACGGCCAGCCATCTTCCGAAAGAAAAAAACCTATGACAGAGCGTTCTCAGGAGCTGCCCCCAGAATATGGAACTCACTCCCTCCAAATATCAGGAAGATCCAGAATCTGGTAACATTCAAGCGGGAAGTGAAGAGCCTACTGATGAATAGATACATTACCTAGTGAAGATCACTGTTCACGATTCTGATATACTAATGCCTTAGTACTGAGCTTGTATGGCACGAGTAAGGGTAGCATAGTCAATACTAAAAGGAACACGTATTCTTTGATATGAGAACAACCTAAAGGCCACCACTAATGGATATTGTGACAGATCACGAGAACAGCACCCCATACGAACATATACCGAGCTACCTCATATTGGTTATTTGTTATATATACCTGTTTTAGTTACAAGTTTAGCCATAGCATATTTTAACGCGAACGCCTCACGTGTTACGAATATATAGTTGTTGTACTTTAACTGTTTTATATATGTTAACTGTTTTTATATATGTTAACCCTCTACCTCTCCTATGTTAAGCGCTCTGATACCCAAGGGTCTTGTTCGCGCTATACAAAACTCTATAATAAATAAATAAATAAAATAAACAATACTGCTAATAGGGTAGCCTCAGAACTGTTATTTATCCTAAAGCCTGTCTGTGAGGGATCAAATAAGTTGTTGGTCTCAAAGAAAGCAGTAAGTTGTTTGTTAACTAGCCGCTCCAGAACTTTAGAGAGATACGGCAGCTGTGAAATTGGACGGTAGTTGGCTGGATCATAGATTCCAAGTCCTGCTTTCTTTAGGGGCGGGGAACACCACTGTTTTCTTCCATATGTCTGGGAAGCAGGCTTTCTCCAAAGATTGATTAAAAGTTTTGATAATGAGGGGGCATGGGACAGGCACTAGTTTAGAAAATATAGTGTGGACAGGGGTCGAGTGGGGATCCTGCCTTAACTTTAGACATAGATTTTGCCACCTGTTTCTCTGAAAAAGGGGTCGGGGTGTCAAGATGGATTTTTCCTGTGGGGTGGGAGGCCACATTTTCCTAATCAGCATTATCCTCTTCATGGTTATCAAACGATGCATACATTTTTGTCACTTTGTCGGTGAAAAAGTTGTTAATTAGCTCGCAATTCTCTGTCGTGGAATTCATAGTTTGTGATAGACTAGCAGGTTTACAAAGTTCACGAATAACTTTGTATAGTTCCTTCGAAGAGCTTCTTCCACCCTTTTTGTATAATAATTAGTTTTATCTTGTTTTATCATGTGGTGATAGTTTTTCAGCTCAGCTAAATAGTTTAGTCTATCAATGCTATCTTTTGACAGTCTCCATTTGTTTTCTAAGGTTTGGCATTTTCGTTTGGTTGTTTTTAATTCAGGCGTATACCATCTTTCTGATCGGGAGTTAGGAACTGGTTTGCTATTAAGTTTGGGAGCACATTTTTCTAGTGACTTCTTGTTCTCTTTTTGTAATTTGGCAACTGATGTAGAGACTGTAGAGATGTAGCTCTGGAGAAGGGCGGCAGAGTCTTGGTGAGTAAAATGGGTGAAAAAGGTTTCTTGGGTGATTAAATTCCATGCTCTTTTCTCTACTTGATATGCTGATTTAATCTTGGATGATTTATTTGGTAGGACTAGGGATAAAGGGATTAGAAAATGATCTTTCCAATGAAGAGGTTTGATCTCACGGAAGTTAATGGTCATTATATTAGAAAACACTAAGTCTAGGGTGTGGCCAGCCTCATGGGTCGGTTCCAGGATCCTTTCTGTTAATTGCATTATGGCCATGTCATTTTCCAGGTGTTTAAGGCCCGGATTTACTATATTTCCATAATGAAGATTGAAATCACCTATGACTAAGAACTGGCTCTGTTTCAGACAGAGAGGAAAGAGTTGTGTAAGTAAATCACATGGAGAGGGGGGTTATTTGAGTGTGTGTTTGTGGAAGGCTGCAGCATCTTGGGCTAGGCAGTCCTGTGACTGAATGCCTCTCGTTCCAAGGTCTTGCCTGTAAATGCACAGTGGAGGACCGAATGATATTCAGGAAGAATTGTTTCCGTCTTTGTCTGGTTTTCTCTGTTCACACTCGAGATGGGTTCTGGTTCTGCGGTGTAACATGTGTAAAATGTTTAAATGGAATGGATACTGACACACTCTGGTTGCAGATTTCCTTAAATTATCATATAATTATTGTGTTTGAGTTTAGCATTCAAAGTTTCTTCCAGAAAAGATTTTTTCAATTAAATCTGTTCGAGATAATGTAGAAATTCATGCTTCTCCCTTCGTGGCTGATGGAACAGCCAGAGTTGTTTAATTTAACTTAATAAGATCTCAAATACTGGTAAAGTTGTATGATGAAGAACAATGCGGTCCTCCTCACAAATGTACATAAAGATTCCCTCTTAGACATGTTCGCACCACTTGGCTCACACCCAGGGCATAATGAATGGCCTTTGATCGACTAGCATGCATGCGAATTCTGATTCAATGTCTAATCAGGTAATAAAAATAGGTGTACTTTTCTACTTTTTCCTTAAATATTGCATCAGTATGTTTAATTCTAAAGACTCTGAGGATTTATTTGAATTGTTTCACTCTCAGTGCCCTCTTTAGCCGTGATTTGTTTTGGGGGGATGGGGGGGCACACTAGGGGCCACATATAAAACTGGCGGGGCTGCCTACAATAGCTGATCTTGAAGATTTTACGTACACATACAGATATATATATATATATATATATATATACTTTTTCACATCCTCTAAAAAACGCCGGGACACTTGAGCAGCGGTGCACTTCAGGGTCAGAGGTACCCTGTATTCAATATCCTCACTCACCAAACGCAAACAAAGCGAGAGTGCACTCCTCCCAGATAAAAAATGACAGCAGTCCATTCAGTTGAAAAGAGGATTTTTATTCCATCAGCATATGGGCCAAGAAAAATACCCTACTCGTTTTGGCGGAAACCGCCTTGGTCACGGGTAACTGAATTGTGCATTAAATCGTGAATATATACATAAACGTGAAACGTGAATGATGAAGCTAGAAGGTGGACTACTATTCCAGGATCGTGACGGCCATCTTTTAGTGGTTACAATGTGTCTACGTATAAACACCCCTATAAACGTTAATATACAAGGTGCAACAGCCCTCATCATCTAGGCTAGCTTGAATGCAGTTGCAAAGTGAGTAAGAGACCCACATCTGGGAATACCCTGCCAACATAGGGCGAACAATGCAAACACGAGATGATGGACGGAGTGCTGAAACTTTTCTAGTCACAGATCAGGGTTGAATCCATCATCATTCTTTAGCTTGAAACCAATTCCAGGATGCTTGTTTCCAGTCTAGGGAAGACATGGCTTGGCATTTCGGGCTGGACAGTTCCCACGAGGCACAGGGTCAAGACGGATTTGCATATAGCTGGGTCAGAACTGAGGTGGCAAAGTGAGCTAAAGAATGATGATGGATTCAACCCAGATCTGTGACTGTGGGTGAGTGTCTGAAAAGTTTCAGCACTCAGTCCATCATCTCCTTGTGTTTGCTTTGTTCTGAAATCCTGCCCTGGGTGCAGAGCCTCTAATACACCGCCGGCGCAGTCCAGTTGCGTAGTGGTGTCTCTTGGCCAGCTGTTCATGCCATACCTCGATGCTTTTGGTGGCTGATGACCCTGCGGTGCTGAGGGGAGGGCTAGGAGAGCACCATGACTCCGAGAAGTGTGACGCCTGTATACAACTAAAGCCAAAGACCATGCAGGAAAGGCGGATGAAGCTGTTGAGGGGGCAGCTCTCCTGTTCGGATTCCAGGCGATGTCAGTCTCCTTACCGCTCTGAAGTTACTGCCTGGAACATTCAAGGAGCCGTTCCCGTGAGCGCTGCTCAACCAACCCTCGAAAATCCCGCCATAAGGGATCAAGGTCGGGGCAGACTTCGGCCTCACCGCTTCAGTCTGTGGCTGCTCGTTTCTCCGTTCCTTACCGGAAGATGCTGCACAAGAGTCGACCCGAGCCTCCCTGCTTATCCTAGAGCTGGGGCGACTATGACCCAGATGCAGGCATACTATCATGACATGCATGCCTTTTTTTGGGTCCATGCTGCCCTTGAGCTCCTTCGGTCCCCAAGGTGGTAGGTGGTACTTCAACTGGAAACACGCTAGGCGGGTTTGCCCTCAGCACCAGTCGAAGACCTTGACTCTGTGCCTAGGGTCATCACGGTGTCGGTGCACATCGAGGAGCTGCCTCCAGTTGTGATGCCAGTGGCAGCGGTGGTGGATGCGAAGCCACCCCGACGTCGGCCGATGCAGAAGTGCCACTCATGGTGCATGATGATACAAGGACGCCCCAACGTCGATCGGTTCCGTAGATACAGCTGATAGCCATTGCGGTTCCCGTGTCTTCTCCTTTGCATTCTGAGGACAAAGCTGGCTCGGTTGCTGTTTCTCCAGCATTGTGGATGAAACCGAGGAATAAATATATAACATTTATTTATTTGATTCATTAGCAACGGATATGGCTGTGCGGCTGGAGTGGGACCTCAAAATGGTCCCCCTTGCACTTGACATTGAGGCACACCTGCTTCATCTTTAGGTTCAGGTCAGTAGTGAAGATCCATTTTTAACATTGGCCCAAGTGTAAAACACTAACGTATGTATTGAGATACATGGTATGTAAAGACACAAGACTTTCCTTTATTACCAAACAAAGAAGTGAACCTGGAATATGTACACGATCATTACATTGTGAGAGTAAAATGATTAGATTAGGATTGTGCAGACTTCACATATTAATTAATGTTAGAAACACTGTACTTCATATCACACCACAAAATCTATCTCGATTACTTTACCTCCTGCATAACTCAAATCTGTTCCTAAGTTATGCTCAACAGCATACTGCCCTGTACAGTGGACCGAGGAATGTCTTAGGATCCAGCCTTAAAGGAAACTGTGGTAAGACATCCTCACAGTTCAACTAATAATGGTATCAAATGACTGAACAAGTGATTTACATACAAGGTACTTGAACAATAATATATTGATAAAATAGGGTAAACAAAATCCTTTATGATAAATTGGTGTTTTCCATCGCACAATGTAGTTGCTTAGAACAAATAACTGAATAAAGGATTAGGATATGTACACGTATATATGCATGTTGAAACAATTGTAAGCATGGTCCAGTGGAAGTTGACAGCAGAAACGCATCGGCCATGTCAGTGCACTATTTTTGCTTGTACTTAAAGATTAGTGTATAAATCTACCGGAATGCTGCAGTGATTCCCTTTTGGTGGGAGGCATATAGGATCAATGTGTATGCAGTGCGCAAATACACTTGCATAGCATCAGACACAGGGACAAGCGAAGCAGGGCATTGAGTATCAGGAGACAGATATTGTTCTGGATTACCCAATTCCAAAGTGTCTGGGCTTCCCTCGAGAGGGTGGAGGATCTCGTTCCGCCTTGCTTGTTTACGTAGTGCATGGCTGTGGTGTTGTCTGTGCGAACCAGCACTGCACGGTCGCGAATCCTTGGAAGAAAAGCTTGTAGAGCCAGACGGATAGCGAGAAGTTCCAGGAGGTTGATGTGGAATTTGACTTGGACTGGACTCCAATGGCCACTGACCTTCAGCTCCTGGAGGACCGCTCCCCATCCCCATCCCTCCATGGAAGCATCTGTTGTCAAAACTATGGGAGATGGTGGAAGTTGGAACGATAAACCCCTGGAAAGATTGTCTTTCAGCAACCACCAGCCGCTTGCCTTTCTCATTTCCGGGGTAACGACAATCCTGTTGTCGAAGGAGCCTGTGACCTGACGCCATTGCTTGTCCAACTGTTCCTGCAGTGGACGCATTCTTCGCCTGCAGTGTGGAACCAATGGTATGCAGGATGAAATCGATCCGAGAAGCGATTTGTACTTGCGAACTGTCAGTGACCTTCGAGTTTGAAGAAGGCGGGCTGAACAAATCAGCTTGCTTTGGCATTCCTCCGATGGAAAGGCTAGGCAACATTCTGTGTCCAGGATGGCCCCTAGGAACCTCGCTGTCCTGGAGGGGCATAGAACTGATTTTTCTTTGTTGAGCCGAAGACCTAGTTGCTCAACAGTTCTCTGCATGACGTGACTGCCCTGGACGCCTCCTGGGCAGACGGAGCCTTCAGCAGCCAATCGTCCAAATATGGAAAGACCTGTATAGCCTGTCTTCTGAGAAAGGCTGCTACTGGAGCCAGAATCTTTGTAAAGATCCGCGGAGCGGACCGGAGACCAAACGGCAGTACTTTGAATTGAAAGTGGCTCTTGCCCACTGTAAATCGAAGATATTGCCTGTGAGCTGGATGAATAGGAACGTGGAAGTAAGCGTCTTCCAAATCTAGGGTCGCCATGTAGTCCCCTGGATTGAGAAGGCGGAGGATGTCCTGAAGAGTGACCATCCTGAAGGACAACTTGACGAGATAAGTGTTGAGCTGCCGTAGATCTAAAATTGGACGCCACTTGTCCTTTGTCTTCCGAACCAGGAAGAACCTGGAATAGAACCCTTTCCCCTTCTGAGAAAGGGGTACAGGCTCTACTGCCCCCTTGGTAAAGAGTTGGTGGGCTTCGAGATGAAGGAGCTTGAGATGTTTTGGAGGAAAAGCGTCTGGCGCTCTTGTTGGAGGAAGGACTTGAAACTCCAACGTGTGTCCTTCTTTGACGATCTGTAGGACCCACTGATCTGATGTAATGACCATCCAGTTGTTGAGGCAATGGGCAATCCTGCCCCCCACTGGTGTTAATGAGGGAACAGGAACAGTGGAAAGAGCCACCTGGCCCCTATTGTTTCCTAGTGTTGTCTCTCCTTTGCTGCCCTTGTCGTCCTCTGGGCTGTTGGCGAGAGAAAGAACCCCTCTGAGTGTATTGAGGTTTATATGTCTGGCTAGATTGTGAGCCGGAAGAGTAGCGATTCTGATTGCCTCCTCTATAAGTGGAGAATCCTCTACCTCTTGCTCCTCTGAAGGGTACCTTGCGATATTGCAATGTTCCTAAGGACTTGGCTGTATCAGTGTCCTTTTTTATGCCCTGTAGGGCGTCATCAACCTGTTTGCCAAACAGCATTTCTCCGTCGTATGGCAGATCCAAGATTTTATTCTGCACTTCCTGCCTGAACCATGTGGCCCTTAACCATCCTTGGCGTCGCAGAACAGCCGAACCGGCTAGCGCTTGAAATGCTGTGATGGCTATATCCATAGCACAATCAATGACCTCCGAAGAGGCCCGCTCCCCCTCCAGCAAAATCTTCTTCACTTCTTCTTTAGAAGAGTCCTGCAATTCCTCCACAAATGGGGCAAGGTCGCACCACATCTGGCGATCGTAACGTCCCAGAATTGCTAAAGCATTGGCTGCCCTAACAAGAAGACTGGCCATTGCTGAGAATCTTTTACCCACATTGTCCAGGCGCCTGCCCTCCTTATCTGGTGGTGTAGTCAGCGGTGTGGAGGGATTTTTAGATTTGCTCTGGCGGCCTGAGAAATGACCGAGTCCGGTTTTGGTTGACCAAGCAGACACGCCGGACTGCCATCTGGTGCTTTGTACTTTTTCTCTAGTCTTGGTAGCACCAGGAGGACTGTGGCCGGGTTATGCATAGCCTTCAGGCCCTCAGACCAGACATGCTCAATGATTGGTATGGACCGTACCGATTTCCTGAATGGGTCCTTAAAATCATATAAGAAACATTCGGATTGAACCGTGGTCACTGGGAGACCAAATCTTTTGGAAGCCCGTTCCATCAGGTTGTGAAAACCTCCAACGTCCGCTGGAGGCGAGGTAGCGTTATCTGGATCAGCGACGTCTGGATCCCGTGGGTCATTTGGATTCCAATCCACTTGTTGATCTTGGTCAGGATCTACTTGTTGGTCCGCATCAGAAGAGGCAGTATCATCATCTGTATCATGCACCTGCACCACTTCTTGTAGGCGCTCTTCAGGCGCAGTGGTACGCTCCTTTGGAGGCAAAGAGTGTTCTGCCACAGTCTGTAACGATTGAGGCGGAGGCGTCGGAGGACGCACTCGTTGAGTTTCTTGGGAAGTAGGGAAACGCTTCCGGTAGTCCTGCAACATAAGTTGTAGATCCGTAATCAAACTGGATGGCATCGCCACCATCCCCTCTTGCACTTGACGGGAAGGCTTCTGCAAAGGCATTTGCCTGGTAGTAGTGTCCTCTTCCCCATAGTAATGATCAGGAACATAGTGTTGGTGTTCCATCTCTCCTTCCTCAGAACTAACATCCTGAACCTTAACCTGTAGGTCAGATGGGCTATACGCTTGTCCAAACTCACTAAAAGTCTCTTCATCAGAGTCGTCATCCAACAGAAGATTAGGTGGAAGCTTTGGAACCTGTTGCGGAGACGTAATCTCTGGTGTTATAAGCTTCTTTCTGCGCGAAAAAACACGTTTTTCAGATGATTCCGTCGTCGACGACATCGACGAGGTCGTCGTCGTCGACAGTAACTCCTTATGGGACTGCGTCGACGATGGAAGCGCCGACAAAGATACTGCTCTCGTCGTCGAGGATTGCGTCGTCGACGAGCAAAAACTCATCGTCGACGATGGAGGGAGCGTCGACGGGATCGTCGACGAACTCGTCGTCAGCAGCATGGAAACAGAAGTCGTCGACACGGTCGTCGTCGACGTTGTCCTCGTCGTCGTCATCGCCGTCGAAGCCAACTTTGCTGTCATCGTCGTCGACGTGGAGATGGTGATCTTCGTCAACGACGAACAGGTATCAGGTGTCTTGAATACCGTCGACGGTGCAGGCGTCGACGCAGCCGTCGTCGACGAGCCCGTCGACGAGGCAACTTTAACAGAGACATCCTTTTTTACAGTCGTCGTCGACGTACCTGTGTTTTTCACCGTCGACGACCTGTTTCTTGTCCGAAATGACTTCCTGGACTGAAGTCGAAGGCTTCTTGACCCCGCTATCCTTCTCAGAGCGAGGTGAAGAGATAGTCGTAACCTTTTTCACCTTTTTTGGGGGTTGCAGCTCCTCAGGCTTACCCTGCCTCTCCTTTTCACCGTGGTGAGGAGATTTTAGGGAAGCAGGCCTGTCAGACCTATCAGAGGTCCCTGGTAAGGCCTTGTGAAGGGACTCGCCTGAAGTAGAAGGGGGAGACCTACCCCTCTTCTGAGACTTCTTAGATGACACCACCGACGAGGAGCCCTCACTGTCTGAAGACATAATGTCCTTACGGTCCTTCATCTTCTGAAGCCATGTGAGGAGACGTCCTTCCCTGTCCCTCAAGGTCTTCGCTGAGAAGGTCCTGCAAATTTGGCAGCTTGTAGGTTTATGGTCCGTATACAGGCAGTATATACAGTCCATATGTTTGTCATTGACAAACAACCTCTTCTTGGAGCAGGTAGCACAGGCTCTAAAAAGGGCTTTTTTCTCCTTGTCAGACATGACTGAAAGAAATTCAAGTTGTTGAAAAAAGTAGTTAGAAATTGAAGAAACTGAGCAGAGCTCAATGGAGACTCCCTTGCACAATGTGCGGTAGAAAATCTGAGGCTCTGAGCTTCTCTCAGGAAGGTTCTATGGGGTGAGGCTGCTCTGATTGGCTACTGCAAAAGTTTGGTCTCTTTTACAAAAAGAGGTGGATAAGCTACAAAATGAGATGAGGCCTAGGCCTATTTTTTCACTTTGTGCTTACTACTATGGTATTTTCTATTTACCGAGGCTCCCATTCCGACGACGGGGAATGATACAAAGCATGGGAATCTATGAAAGTTCCAATACTGGGGCAAATACTCTACTTAGTCAAGGGAAGACTTTTCCTAGGTCTACTAAAAACAACTAAGAGTTGGTTAGATTTTAGAAATGTCCATGTTCTGTGAATGTAGAATTTAAGACAGCGTTTGAGATCAAGAGATTGGAGAGACCTCTCTGCTGTCGATTGTGGATTTGGAAAGAAAGAGCGCAGGACTATAGGCTCATTAAGATGAAAGTCAGATGGAACCTTTGGAATAAATTTAGGATTAGTCCTTAGAATCACTCTGTCGTTTTTGAATTGGAGAAAAGGGTCTTGAATTGAAAATGCTTGGAGCTCACTCACTCATCTCGTCGAGGTAAGAGCCAGTAGAAGTGCCATTTTCCAGGAAAGATATTTAATGTCAGCTTTGTGTATCGGCTCAAAGGGATGTTTCATTAGTTGAGCGAGCACAATGTTAAGCTGCCAGGTAGGTGGTAAAATCTTTACCTGAGGGAACGTTCTGAAGAAGCCTTTAAGAAACTGTTTTATGAGTCTACTGGACCAGAGGGAAGGACCTGCAGAGGAACGTCTGAAGTGAGATATTGCGGCCAGGTGAACTTTAATCGAAGCATGAGCAAGATCTGAGTTTGCCAGATGTAGAAGGTAAGGCAAAATCTGTGCAAGAGATGAAGAAAGAGGGTGCACCTTTTTTGATTTGCACCAGATGCCTAATCTCTTCCATTTCAGGGAATATGTTTTGTAAGTACTGTCAGCTCGAGCTCGGGCCAAAACAGCTCTGCAATCTGGTGGTATGTCTAAGTTATGAAATTCTCTGAACTCAGGAACCAAGTCGATAATTTGAGAGATGCTGGATCCGGATGCTGGACTTGCCGTTGGTTCATTGTGAGGAGAGAGGAGAACGGCTTCAATGGGATCGGTGGTTCCAGCGATAGGAGATGAAGCTCTGTGAACCAGTGCTTGTGCGGCCAAGCGGGAGCTATTAAGATAAGGGTACAATGTTCCGCCTTCAGCTTCCGGAGGACCCTGGGTATCAGGGGAAATGGAGGAAATCCAACCATCCAACAAGCCTTATCTAGTGTCGTTTGGCCCAGTTACAGAAGAGGAAGTGATGGCTACACTCACATCAACCAAGAGCGGAGCCCCTAGCGACCCAGTCCCCATACGGTTCGTCAAAAACATCTCTCAGACCATAGTCTCCCAATTGACAGCCCTCATTAACACCTCGTTGACACAGGGAGAGGTCCCTTCAAACTGGAAGGAGGCTGTCGTAAAAGGGCTCCTCAAAAAACCCTCTCTAGACCCGGCAGATCTATCCAACTACAGACCCATCTCACTCCTCCCCTGGATAGGTAAGGTCGCCGAAAAACTTGCAAATAAAAAACTGTCACACTTCCTGGAGTCAAATCAACTTCTCAATGACTCACAGACAGGCTTTAGACCAGGTCAGGGTACGGACACTGCTCTTCTCGCAGCAGTAGAAAAGACCAGGGAAATTATCGATACAGGAGGATCAGTGGCAGTGGTCCTCCTAGACCTGAGCGCGGCCTTTGACACAGTCAGTCATCAGGTCTTAATCCAACGCCTCGATAACATCGGGGTAAAAGACAGGGCGCTGAAATGGCTCTCGTCTTTCCTCTCCCGACGCTCTTTTCAAGTTTGGGAAGGTGAAAGCCGCTCCCCCTCCATCCCCCTCCAGTGTGGTGTGCCACAGGGCTCATCCTTGAGCCCCACGTTGTTCAACGTGTACATGGCCCCACTGGAGGAACTGGTCTCACCCTTTGGAGTCACTATCGTCAGCTACGCCGACGATACACAGCTGGTGGTTACGCTTTCCCACCCCAAGCTAGAGCCCTCCAATCACCACGACTGCCTCTCCAACGTACATCAGTGGATGAGTGACTCTGCCCTGAAATTAAACGGCTCCAAAACAGAAATCCTGCTCCTAGGGCATAACACCACGAACCTCCCCCCTAGCATCTGGCCCGCCTGCATGGGTGAACCCCCCACCCCCAAGACGGAGGTCAAGAGTCTCGGAGTGTGGCTGGAGACTGATCTCACCTTCAGGACACAGGCAAGAAAGACGGCCGGCATATGCTACGGACTACTTAGATCTTGCAGGAAGGTGATCCCTCTACTGCCTTTCCAGTCGCGTCTCCTGCTGATCCAAGGCCTAATTTTATCCAGGCTGGACTTCAGCAACGCCATTTACCTGGGATCCCCAGAATCCACTCTCCAAACTCTACAAAAAGCTCAAAATGCCGCAGCCTGACTTCTAACGAACACCCCGGCCAGAACATCTGCCAAGCCCGCACTGAGGTCGCTGCATTGGCTCCCTATCAGGGAAAGGGTAACTTTCAAGGCCCTGTGTCTGGCCCACAAGGTACTTCACAACACTGGCCCCCCAATCCTAAATAACTGGATCAAACCCTACAGACCCACGAGAGCGCTCCGTTCCGAACATGGAAACTTCATCACGATCCCCAAGGTGAAGAAAGCCCGTATAGGTGGCCACCGTTTTTCGGTCAACACGGGAAAAAAATGGAACGCACTCCCCCTGAGCCTCAGAGCAGAACCAAACCTCCTGAGGTTCAGGAAATCCCTCAAAACCCTACTCTTTCCCTGAGCCATTATCTCTCCTGACTTTCTCCCCCCTGTGAGTAAGAGGTTCAGCGCTGGGATACCTTCTGGGTGACTACGCGCTTCAGAAAAAACCTAAAATAAATAAATAAAATAAATAAGGAAATGCGTACGCAAAGAGGTTGAGCCATGCGATCAAAAATGCATTCCCTACAGACCCCTTCTGGGGACGCCAGCTTGCGTAATGTTGGCATTTGGCGTTCTGTCTGGTTGCGAAAAGGTCCAGGTGAGGCATGCCCCATTGAGAGAAGATGTGACTGAGAAGTTGCTGATCCAATTCCGATTCGTGGCACACGGAGTGCTGTCTGCTCAGTGAGTCTGCGAGGACATTGTCCATTCCTGGGACTTATTCCGCACAAAGGGAAATGTTGTGAAGAAGCAACCAGTTCCAGATTCTCTGAGATTCGATAGACAACGTCAGAGAACGGGTCCCCCCTTGTTTGTTTATATAGTGCATTGTCGTGGTATTGTCTGTTCGCACAATCACTGGGTAATTTTTGATCCGAGGAAGAAATGCTCGAAGAGCGAGGTAACCTGCTCGTAACTCAAGGAGGTTTATGTGCAGGTGGTGCTCGGAAGGGGACCACCGTCCGCTGATCCTGAGTTCTTGGAGGAACGCTCCCCAACCTTCCAGGGACGCATCTGTTGTTACGATATGCGGAGAAAGGCAAGCCTTGCAAAAGGTTCTGCGGGTGAATCCACCACTGTAGAGCTTTCAACATGGGAGGAGTCACGCGGATAACATCGTCGAACGATCCCGTACACTGGATCCATTGAGTTGACAGAGCTTCCTGAAGAGGGTGCATGTGAAGGCGACAGTGCGGATCTAACAGGATGCAAGAAGACATCATCTCAAGCAGAGACTTGTAAAGGCGCACCGTGAGGGATCTTTTGGATTGTATGCGGGCCGCTAACGACGTCAGCTTTGTTTGACGCTCCTTTGATGGAAATGCTTTCTTCTGGGCCGTATCGAGGACAGCGCCCAGGAAAGTGAGACGTTAGGAAGGTTGAAGGATGGATTTGTCTTGATTGAGAGTGAGGCCCAAGTTGTCGAAAAGCTGAAGACAGGCGGTGGAGGACTTGGTCACGCCTGCAAGAGAAGGCGCCTTGCGAGCCAGTCGTCCAAGTACGGGAAGACTTGGTGATGTTGCTGCCGGAGGTACGCGGCCACTGGAGACAGGCATTTTGTGAAAATGCGTGGCGCTGACTTCAGGCCGAAGGGCAACACCCGAAACTGGTAGTGTCTGCCCACCACAGCGAACCTGAGGAATTGTTTGTGATTCCAGTGGATAGGCACTTGAAAATAGGCGTCTTGAAGGTCTAGAGACATCATGTAGTCGTCCGCATTGAGGAGTTGTAGCACCTCCTGAATAGACACCATGCAAAATGATTGTTTTTTTAGTTACTTGTTTAAGTTTCTTAAATCCAATATAGGTCTCCATTTTTTCTCCTTTTTTCGGACCAAGAAAAATCGGGAATAGAACCCCTTGCCCCGTTGGCCAAGAAGGACTTTTTCTATAGCACCTTTCCGGAGCATTAGTGAGAGTTCCAAAAGCAGAAGATGTACATTTTTGTGGAGCATTGGACGAGGAGGGGTCTGCGGTGGAGTTTCTATGAACTCCAGAGAGTGTCCGAACTGAACTAGTTGAAGGACCCATCGATCCGTAGTTTTCTTTTTCCAATTGTGTAGGAAAGACGAGATTCTTCCTCCAATCTTGCATGGTAGAGAAGAAGTGGAGACCTGTGGCAGAGAGAAGTCATTGCCTTCTGGTTGTGTCCTTCTGTCTTCCCCCATTTCCACGAAAGGAAGACTTCGTGTAAGACGACTGTTGCTGCTGTTGTCGATGCTGGAATTGTGGCCGATATTGCTGATTTGATGAGTAAGAGGAACGGTAACCTTGAAAATCCTCTCTCGCAGAAGATTGTCGTCTGCCTCTTGAGCCACGAAAAGGAGGACTCTTAAACTGGAGGGTACCCAACGCCCTCGCAGTATCAGTATCTTTTTTAATTCCTTGAAGCGCCTCATCTATGTGAGCGCCGAAAAGTAGCTGGCCGTCGTAAGGCATGTCAAGCACCTTGGTTTGCACCTCCGGACCGAAGGCAGTAGCTTTCAGCCAACCTTGGCGTCGCAACAACGCAGCCCCAGCCAGTTGGCGAAAACCCGTAGATGCGATATCCATCGCACAATCGATGATTTCTGAGGCTGAGCGCTCACACGCTAAGAGAATCTTCTTAGCCTCTTCCTTTTCCTGTTCTGGTAAGGATCCAAAGTACGGAGCAATATCAGCCCACATTTGACGGTTATAACGCCCTAACGGTAACTAGTCAAAATATCAAGTTTTTAATTTCGACTAGACATAATATCGAGTCAAAAATATAGAATAGACATAATATCGACTAGACACAATATAGACTACAAAAATATCGAGTAGAAAAAATTAATATCGACTAGAATAGCAAAAATATTGATTCAAAAATATAGAATGGACATAATACCGACTAAACAGAATATAGACAACAAAAATATCGAATTTAAGGTAAGTAAATATTAATATTCAATTTTTGTGTAATATAATTCTGTAGCGGGTTGTGGGTTTATAGGGGAATAGGGTGGGAAGTAATTTAATTATAATTAATTAAATATGTTATTTTATTTATTGGTATTTATTTACAATTAATTGATAAATTATTATTAATTGGTAAATAATTAAAATATAATTGGTAATTAATTTTAATTGATTAATTGATAAATATTTTGTTTTTAGTAATTTATTTTTTGTAGCGGGTTGTGGGTTTATAGGGGAATAGGGAGGGAAGTAATTTAATTATAATAAATTAAATATGGTATTTTAGTTATTGGTATTTATTTAGAATTATATATTAAATAATTAAAAAATTCCAATTATGAAAAATATAATTGGTCATTAATTTTAACTGATTAATTGATAAATATGTTAATGTTATTAATTTTTATTCGATAGAGGGTTGTGGGTTTATAGGGGAATAGGGTGGGAAGTAATTTCATTATTATTAATTAAATATGTAATTTAATGGCAATTAACTAAAGAATAATTGGCAATTAAATGTAAGTGAATAATTGATTAATATGTTAAGTTTAGTCATGTATTTTCTGCAGCGGGTTGTGGGTTTATAGGGGAATAGGGTGGGAAGTAATTTCATTATAATTAATTAAATATGTTATTTTAATTATTGGTATTTATTTAGAATCATTTGTAAATTAATTATTAATTTGTAATTAATTAAAATATATTTTGTACTTTATTGTAATTGATTAATTGATAATTATGTTACTTTTATTAAATTAATTTCTGTAGTGGGTTGTGTGTTTTTAGGGGAATAGCTTGTGAAGTAATTTAATTGTAAGTAATTACATTGTTGAATAAAAAATGTATTGAGTTATTTTTTCAAAATACTTTTAAATTGTTAAATATTTCATTATTAATAGGTACATAATTAGTACTAGAAGGTAATTTGTATTAAATAATTTTTATTTGTATTTTAAATTGATTATTTAATATATTTAACACAATTGTTAAATATTTTAATTAATTTGTAATTGGTGTTACTATTTATATTATTTATATTTAAATAAGAAGTATTTACTTGCACTACTATTGCACTCACTGTAGTTGGAATAGTAATTTTACCCCTACGCTATCCAACGCTTTCCCTACTGTTGCACTCACTGGAGTTGGAATAGTAATTTTTACCCCTACACTATCCAACGCTTTCCCTACTGTTGCACTCACTGGAGTTGGAATAGTAATTTTTACCCCTACACTATCCAACGCTTTCCCTACTGTTGCACTCACTGGAGTGGGAATAGTAATTTTTACCCCTACGCTATCCAACGCTTTCCCTACTGTTGCACTCACTGGAGTTGGAATTGTAATTTTTACCCCTACGCTATCCAACGCTTTCCCTACTGTTGCACTCACTGGAGTGGGAATAGTAATTTTTACCCCTACACTATCCACGCTTTCCCTACTGTTGCACTCACTGGAGTTGGAATAGTAATTTTTACCCTTACGCTATCCAACGCTTTCCCTACTGTTGCACTCGCTTGAGTGGTAATAGTAATGTTTACCCGTACGCTATCCAACGCTTTCCCTACTGTTGCACTCTTTCTACATTGGTATAGTTTTACAGAGTCATCAAGGGGTTGCAAAGAGAAAAGGGGGTCCCAAAAAGCGTTTGGGCACCAATGCATTTCCCATAGACTTTGAAAACAGCTATATGGATATGAATGAAATGTGGCAGAATTACACATTATGGTGCGAAGATGATCCTTTAGAGTACTACAGGTAATTTGGGTAAGCATTTTTTAAGTTATAAGGACTTTTTAACTTAGTGATATCTGTAGTCACTGTACTTTCACAAAATTGAGCAGAATTTCTAGGCATGTCATGGGAGTACCGCAGTACATGTCGATTATGCGATTGGATGAGTGCCTTTACAACAGTTAAAGGTAGCCATGTTGTTATTAGATACACTTTGGCAGTGTTCTGCGTTACGCCTTCAAATACAGGCATTAGGTTTGCTATTATCCCCTATTACTTCTTTATTAAGGTGGTAATAAGTAGGAAAACATATTTATACGTCTCTATATATCTTATTGAAAATTATACAGAGTACCAAAGTACTGCCTCGGAAGTACTGCAGTACATAAAATACAGTTAAATATATACTTGCTGTTAACTACCCGAGGTTCGGATTTTGCAGGACCGCCTCATAGTCGAATCAGGCAAGTGGCCACTGTCAGGAACAGCCCGTGACTTCACGAGGGAAACAGGATCACGGCATCCTAGTTTCATGGCTCGGTCTGACTTTGAAAATGGGGCAGGAACGCTGGGGACCCGAGGAATCGCTTTGACTTTCATTTACGGGGGTTCTCCTTGTGCACAACACTCGCACTGCTTGCCAGGATTTACAGCCTTATATGACTCCACAAACGGTACTTACCAATGCACTGCATGATGGGAACTGCAGTCCAACTACTTTGAACTGCAGCTGAAACTTTGCAGTGGGTGGAGCCAGCTGACCGCCGTTAATTGGGAGGACCTGCGAATATCAAGGGTGAGAGGAGGAGTGTTCCCGTTCAGCTTGCGGCATCCGAAGAAGGCACAACGCCGAAATGCATCATGCCATTCACAAGCAGTCAATAAAGTGTTCCCGAAAGCTCCCCTTGTGTCCTCTGGCTTTCTTCACGGAGGGGTCGGTATATATATATATATATATATATATATATCCAAATGCCAAGTTGCTCCAAAGGGTTGCGGGAGGCCCCGTGGGAAGTGGCGTGAATGCCGGCAGAGCACGCCGGTAACCTTAATGACTTACTTCGCTTCGTCTCAAGAGTTTCTATAACACGCTCTCAGAATTCAAAAAACGCCAGAAATCAGCAGAGTCCAAGGGTGTTTATTGACACCTTACTACATGTTTCGGCTTCCAAGAAGCCTTGATCACGTAAGTTTGTGCATAGCATGTGTACAACGTAAATACTTTACAAAAGTATTGGTTGAGACACACCTCTCAATTTCATTTGTCCATTACTCAGCATTTTTTGCCTTGCATGTTGGTCACTTTCTGCAGTGACAGAGACATTTATTCATATATACTTTGTTTTGTCACCTCGCAGCATGGCTACACAGAGATCGTCAGTAGATTTCATTGACACTGATCATTTTCATAAGATACGTGACATGCATTCATTTCACGATTGAATCTGCTTTTGCGTGTTTACCTTTACACGTATTTTGTATTGACATTTCTCATGACTCTACAATCATGTCCATGTTTTATTGATTTTACAATTCATGTACATGTTCATAATTAATGTGCTTTTGGATCGTAATGTGCACCATTTGACAATACCTTATGATGGGCATGCATTTGACCGTTCCAAGATGGCCGACACACTTTTTGCCTTTCGATTTGCGACCTGAGTCCTTTGTTTATGTTTTTTGTAAAGTATTTACGTTGTACACATGCTATGCACAAACTTACGTGATCAAGGCTTCTTGGAAGCCGAAACATGTAGTAAGGTGTCAATAAACACCCTTGGACTCTGCTGATTTCTGGCGTTTTTTGAATTCTGAGAGCGTGTTATAGAAACTTGTGAGACGAAGCGAAGTCATTAAGGTTACCGGCGTGCTCTGCCGGCATTCACGCCACTTCCCACGGGGCCTCCCGCAACCCTTTGGAGCAACTTGGCATTTGGATTTTGACGAGGTTGCAATTGGCCCGGTCGGCGACGCTATCAGGAAAATCGGATTTACATTGCCGTTTGGAGAAGGGATCGAGAGAATATCTTTACATCGGATGGGGTAAGAGCGCAGCGGTGCCTGTTGTGTCCGTCCTTTTGGGAGCAGGTGTGTCGGGTGGCTTTGCTTACGTGACTACACTAGCACCCGGGGTTAACGGCACAGAGCCGTTCGTGCAGCGCACATCGTACTTTGATGTCCCTTACCCCCAACGCGCAACTTGTAATTGTGTGCACGACTCAGCACCACGAGTCTCTCTCCCTACCCTGAGTTATTCACTCGGCGCTCCAGCGTCTGCCAACAGGAAGAACTTCTCATCACAGAGAGGGGATATCCAACAAACGCCCAGCAGCAGAAATATTCGAACACCAAGGGGGCGCCCAATATGGAAGAGGAAGATGAAAGAAGGGCGGCTGCCCAACTATTGTTTAAAAGAAAAAAGACAAATCCCGGCGCCTCCATTGCAGCCAAATCTGACCCTCCACAAACAATTAAGGACAAAATTAACAAACTGGAAAAACTAAAAAGAGGGGAAATTTCAAAATGGTGGGAGGGCAATCTCGCTGCTGAATTATATTGACCAGGAGATGGTCCCTAGAGGACTTAGAATCTTTACGACCCCCACCTACGAAGCCCCAAATCCCGAGATGCTGGCGGAATGGTCGGAAAACTCAGCAAACAGTTCCAGGAGAATGCTAGAAATTCTAGTAAAATACGCCTGGGTAGACAGGGATGGATTACTGAAGGAAATAGCAGAATTGATGGAAGACATCAAGAAACATGCTGAAGATGACACAGTAACCAAAATGGTCGATGATATGAAAGATCGCCTTAAAAAATATGAGGAGGACATTAAAGCTCGCAAAGAGAGAAAATTAGACCGTGATTACAAAGACTATGACACAGGTCGCATTCTCACCTTCAGCCGGAAATATGATTACTTATATGACAATGAAGACAAAGCAGCCCAATCCACAGCACAAGGAGGGGAAGAGAATTCTCTAACACTGAGCGAAACAGAGTCTGATGTTTCGAACATTTCCATTGAAGAAACAAACAAGGCAAAGAAAACTACTCGCAAAACGATTTTTTTAGAGGAGTATCGTCACCTGCGCCGGAGCAGGCGGACGAACAAGGAGACTCCGGCAACACCACCGACCACAACGAGGGGAAGAGGTCGCCCACGAGGACGAGGAAACGCAGGAACCGGGGGAAGAGGCTCCTCCAGAGGTGGAAAAAGAGGCAGCACAAGGGGCAACATGGGATACACGAATACCCGCTCCGGAAGAGGACAATAATGGAGGCAGCAATGGTAAATAAGACTATTATTAACCTTTCCAAAAGAACCATAACTGACATTGAAACGACTGTGTTGAGTCTAGGCTTATCTTTTTGTCCTTCTAATTCATTTAACTTTAGCGAATCCAGGATTGATCTTTTTAAATACATTCGCAAGTTAAAATTGAAAAAATGGCACAAATTGAAAAAACGCACGGGCACCAAGGACATGGTGAACGTGGCAGGTGAAACAGACACTTTTTTGATCAGTGACATTGATGCCAATATTAACATTGCTGAATTAGAACACAATTCTGACCGGCCCAACAGTGAGTCTGTCCCAGGAGAATCAGCTGAACCAGGGATCACCAATACACAGCTTCTCTGTGAAGCAGGTTTTACCACGGACAGTAGCTCAGCCTCTTTTTTCAAGCCCAAATCCACATTTATCCCCATTATGGCGCATGACGCCATTGACACTTTCCACGAATGTGTCAGTAAACAGCTCAGCACTCACAGGTCTAAAAACAAGAAACAAAACTGGAGACAGGACAATTTGTCCAAAACTCAAAGAGATGCTCTCAACTCTCTCACTGAAGACAAGACTATCGTCATACGCCCTGCTGACAAAGGGGGCAACATTGTCATTCTAGACAGGGAGCAGTATGTAATGGAAGCCCTAAGACAATTATCTGATGAGAAATACTATGCTATAAGTGATTTTGAATCATATAACAAAAGTGTATTATCTCTGTGGGACAAATTGGAGTGCTGGAGGGATAAGGGCATACTTGAATGGGAGGAGTACAGGTTTTTGAGGAATAACAATCCTACTCTACCTGTCCTATACCTCCTACCCAAAGTACATACGTGCAGAGAAAATCCGCCAGGAAGACCCATTGTTTCTTCCAGAGGAAGTGTGACAGAACATATATCCAAATATACAGATCACTATCTCCAAGAGTGGGTACAGGGACTCAGCAGCCATATAAAAGACACCAAAGACTTCCTTGCTAAACTACAAACCCTCACATGGAATGAGGATTATCTCCTCATTACCATGGATGTCCAGGCCCTCTACACCATAATCAATCACCAACAGGGTTTAGAGGCCTGTGAGTACTTCCTAAAAAAAATCGACCTTTGCGTTTCAGAGAGCATAACAAAATGCTCCTGGAAATGATGGCATTTTGCCTTGCAAATAACTTTTTCCTGTTTGATGGCAAAATCTACAAGCAGGAGACAGGGACGGCGATGGGTTCAAGCTTTGCCCCAAGTTTTGCGAACCTGTTTATGGGACAATGGGAGCAAGAAATTTTTGCTGACCCATCGCTCGTAGACGAGGTTAGCCATGTTACCACCTGGTGGATATATATTGACGATCTCTTCCTGGTATGGCGAGGCACAGAGGAAGAGGCATCTTGCTTTATTGATCGTCTAAATCTCAACAACAAGAACATCAGATTGACGAGCAATATAAGCAAAGACATGGCTGAATACCTAGATGTTAGAATTGATATCGTTAATAACAAGATCCAAACATCACTCTTCAGAAAAGAAACAGCAGGCAACAGCATTCTCCATGCCCTCAGCAGCCACCCTGAACCCTTGAAGTGGAGTATTCCCTACGGGGAGTTGCTGAGGGCAAGGAGAAATTGCAACACTGATGCCAGCTACCAATTGGTGGCTAAGGAAATGCTGGATCGGTTCAAACAACGTGACTACCCGGCCTGGGTGCTGAAGAAGGCCAAATACAAGGCAGACACTGTTAAACGTTGTGATACTCTCACCAATATTGTCACTGACGATATCTCACCCGGTGACAGCGTCACACGACTTATTCTTACTTTCAATAAGGAATCCAAGCAGATCCAGAAAATCATTGCCAAAAATTGGCACATTCTGAAGAGTGACAACATCATAGGCAATCTCATCCCCGAAAGACCCAGCATCACATACAGAAAAAGCAAAAACATAAGAGACATATGTGTCCGCAGTGACATCACTGATTACTCTAAGAACACAGGCCTTGGTCTCCAAGGATATTTCCCGTGCGGGCATTGCAAAGCTTGCAAGAACAGTACTCTAGTCAAACAGGTGGAATACAATGGCATAAAAAAAGAGATCACACAATTTTTGACCTGTAGCACTATGTTTGTAGTGTATGTGATTGTCTGCCCTTGTGAACTATGGTATATTGGCAGTACCACCGCCCATGCCAAGAAACGTATCCTTGAACATTATCGTGAGATTATTCACAAGGATGCCAAATACCCTGTGGCACGCCACTTTAGTGAATTTCACTTTTCTGATCCAACACTCATGAGATTTTTTATCTTGGAACAAATCGAGAGAAATCCCAGGGGTGGGAATAGAGTCCTTAAAATGAGACAGAAGGAATCTAGACACATAATTAATTTCCAAACGAAGGCCCCGGGGGGCCTGAACCATGATGAAGAATTAGCAATTCATCTCAAAGATGATTATGTCTAATAGCCCGTCGTGTACTCTTCTGTATAGTACTGTAAATATTTGCTGTGTTGTAACATGAATAACATTTACTATGTTGACCTTTCCTTCCTTTTCCATGCGCCTACAATTAGGTTTATTGACTTCATGCATACGCTGTTTGTCATGTTTGATTTTAAAGTCTGTTGTTTTAATTTACAGGAACATCACAGGGATTGAGGCCCTTCACTGCACCTGCACCAGCCTACTTCCTTTCACGTTCCTGTTATAATATAAGAGCACGCCTATCCTAGGCTTCACCTCTCAGACATTGACTTTGGTGGGACCAGGCCGCTTGATAGCATTTCTTTTGCTTTGAGATTTTGTCGTTCGCTGCAATTCTAATGGGCACTTTAGTATCCCAGGTATTTCACCTAGTAACTGGTTGAGACACACCTCTCAATTTCATTTGTCCATTACTCAGCATTTTAACCTTGCATGTTGGTCACTTTCTGCAGTGACAGAGACATTTATTCATATATACTTTGTTTTGTCACCTCGCAGCACGGCTACACAGAGATCGTCAGTAGATTTCATTGACACTGATCATTTTCATAAGATACATGACATGCATTCATTTCACGATTGAATCTGCCTTTGCGTGTTTACCTTTACACGTATTTTGTATTGACATTTCTCATGACTCTACAATCATGTCCATGTTTTATTGATTTTACAATTCATGTACATGTTCATACTTAATGTGCTTTTGGATCGTAATGTGCACCATTTGACAATACCTTATGATGGGCATGCATTTGACCGTTCCAAGATGGCCGACACACTTTTTGCCTTTCGATTTGCGACCTGAGTCCTTTGTTTATGTTTTTTGTAAAGTATTTACGTTGTACACATGCTATGCACAAACTTACGTGATTAAGGCTTCTTGGAAGCCGAAACATGTAGTAAGGTGTCAATAAACACCCTTGGACTCTGCTGATTTCTGGCGTTTTTTGAATTCTGAGAGCGTGTTATAGAAACTTGTGAGACGAAGCGAAGTCATATATATATATATATATATATATATATATATATATATATATATATATATATATATATATATATATATATATATAAATAAATATATATATATATATATATATATATATATATATATATATATATATATATATATATTATATATACATATATTTAAAAATACACTTTTGTACACTATATTATACAAATATAGTGTACTTCAGTATTTCTTTGAATTTTTCATTTCTTTAAACATGAACAAAAAAGTCTACAGAGTACCATGGTAATACCTACAAATGACAGCGCTACTTAAAAAATAATGCAGTTCTCCCTAAACTGCTGTAAAAATATACCGAAATGAATAAATATATTTCTCTACTAATTACCACTTAACAAAGTGGTAATAGGTATTGATCAACAATAAAACCTACAACCTACTTATATCTAAAACTGTGAAGCAGAAACGCAGTGGAAAGCAGAATGCAGCCAAATTGTGCTGTCCTGTGGTAAACACAGCCATTAGCCAATCAAATGATGACTTCTTATCCACTTGTTCTGCGGTATAACACACACTTACGGCAGGGTATCTCCAGGCAAAATATGCAACTAAATATTTTAAAACTTATAAATTGAACACTACTTACACTATTCACACATACTACCAAAAATTACCATTTACATCTCAATCTATAATCCTGAGGTACAAGTTACTTACCTTCTGTAATATAATATCTAATAGAGACACAGTCTAGCGTAGATTACTTAACTTTGAATTCTCCCCTGCGCCAGACTGGATCAAGACATTTTTCAGCAGTACCTCTGCATGCCGGGAGACGGTGTTGTACGGCTCCGTAATGACGTCGACTCCAGTCATGACTTCAGTGGAGCTATATTAGTCACCTCCGGCATGTAGACATCAGTTTCTTCTGTGAAACCTTTTCACGCCAGAATGCGGAGCCACTATAGAAACTGGCAGTGGCAACAAGGAGCCAAAAAGATAAAAAATCATTCAAAAATTAAGAAAGAAGAAACATCAAATGGTATGTTAATACCAGACATGGATTTGGAAGTAAACCCCAAAAGAATCAATGAAGCACAGGGCTAAATGGCACCCTGCACCCAGGTGAATAACCAGCATGGAAGGGAAAAAGACCTTACATTCTATAGACCATCAAAACAAAACCTATAAAAAGAACACCAAGCTGTTTGTTGACACAGTCACTTGTTGTTGACACTTGACACAGTCAAAGTGCCAAAACAAGGTATGATGATACTAAACAAGGACTTCCAAAGACAGAACCAAATTAATCAATACTGCTCACTGGTGTTTAATCCAGCGTGAAAGAAGAGAAAACACACCCCACTCTTCCAACCACTTAGCATTTGAAATGGATGGTATGGCAACATCTAAACAAAACCTATGTGGCAAGACCAAGTGGTCTGTTGAGTCTTAACAGTAGTTGAGACAGATATCACTAGTTTATAAAACCAGTACTGAAGAAGGGTATAACCTTCACCTCATAGGTTGTTCTCAGAGTGGGGAGCATGGGCAGGTTGTTAAGGAATCTGTGGCTAGACTAGGTCTCCACCAGATATTACGCTACCGAAGGTAAGTAACTTGTACATCTGATAGAGTCATCTAGCCGCAGATTCCTTAACTTTTGAATTAACTACCATAGCTATAACCCCCTGGGGGAGGGTCTGTGAACTAACCCTGCAAAAGTTCTCAAAGAGAACCAGCTGCTCATAACCAACAACCAACCAAATGCACGGAGGAGTAGGAGAACAAGAGCTTGCCTTTTAATAGAATCCATGATCATTGTCACAGAACTTGAAAAAAATCAGGCCATGAGTAAAAATGGGGGTAAACCCCCAAACACCCATCTGACCGTTATCAGACATTATCCTCTATCCCTAAAGGGGAAAGAGAACTTGCTGATCAAATGGGACAAGTGCAAGACAAAAGCCATGTAATCTGCATTCTTCAAGACAATACAGAAATATCAGAGAACTGTCCTGATAAAATCCAAAAGGAGGACCCTCAAAACTCATTCCCATTATACCAAGATGAATGAATATCAAAAGTGAGAGAAACAATACGTCCATAGTATAAAGAATTTTGTAAGAACAAAATGATGACTCTAAGATTACATAATGCACTTTAAAGAAGCTAAAATGACACCAAGCAGATTTAAATCCTGTATAGATATTCATCAGTTATGTTAGTTGTATATGCAATTTGGCCACAAAGATATATATATATCACAACACAAGGTTGAGCTCTCTGTGGGAAACAGCAACACAGTAACTTCTCATGCTGCATCTGATCCTGAATGAAATGGATTCAAATTTCCGACTGTGTTGCTGTTTCCCACAGAGGGCTCAACCTTGTGTTGTGATGTTTTGCGGCCGGAGTCCAGCGGCGGGAATGCAGTATGCCGCTTCTGGGCGGACCCGTGATGGCACAAACCTGTGTCATCTCCACGGGAGGTCGGAGTCCTGTGACCAGATGACTAAACACAGTAGGATGCGCAACGCCACAACGCATCAGCCCACATGGGTTTTAAAACTTTTAATATTAACTTTGCTGCCACGCAGAACCTACTCACCTGAGGTATTATCATAAAGCACTACGAGAACCACAATTCCGTTTGGACATGCCCACATGGGCAGGCTCTTGAGTATGAAAATGCACGTCAGGTTCTTCATTGTGAACAGCTGCCATTGACAAAGGGAGGACGATCCCGAAACCGGTTTGGCAAGGAACAGGAGAGATGCCTGTTCCGGAGTGCTTCTCATGCTGCATCTGATCCTGAATGAAATGGATTCAAATTTCCGACTGTGTTGCTGTTTCCCACAGAGGGCTCAACCTTGTGTTGTGATATATATATATATATGTATATATATATATATGTGAATGTGTCACCAGAGACTCTGAGTGGCCCAACAACTCATGGAATTTCAGTGGCCACTGTCTACTGCCGGACCGTAAGGATCCACAAAGCTTGCCCCTGCATGGCCTTCAGTGCCATTGTCCGCGGAACATGGCTTTGAGCCGTGGACACACACGAGGCACCAAGGCAAACAATAGAAGAGAAACAACTACAACTCACATTAAAAGCAGTTTTTGTTCTTTTTTTATATCGAAGACCAAATATGTGTAACCATAATTACTCTGTATACCTAATAGCTGAATAGAACTGAGAAATCAGTCCAAAAGCGCTTTACAATATTATTGAAAAACGAATCCCATCTACTAGTGCAGTACCAAAATATATCAAAGAAAAGTCGAAATATTGAAAAGACACCTTACATAAAATGAAACCTTGCCAGCAGCAAGCACATACGACCACACTTGTGATACTAAACAAAATGTTATCGTAAGTCTATACGAATGAATATATATATATATATATATATATATATATATATATATATATATATATATATATATATATATATATATATTCCAACGCAAATGTCCTGGGAGAAAAATATCTCAGAAAGCTCGCGCTCCAAAGTTTAAGTTTTTGAATAAAGCTTTATTGGAAACGCATTTCACCCAATCCTGGGCTTCCTCACAGCCACAGCAACAGAATCATGGCACACTTTCGCCCTTAAAAAACAAACACAGGGTGGACAGTCATCATCAATACAGAAGAAATATTGCATCTTTTTTCAATGGCTCATACATTTAACACCCTTTAATAATGTAATTTCAAACATTATTAGTAACGCCTGCTGTTGTTAACATCAACATTTGGCTGCAACATGAAGACACATTCATGGTGAGCAAAGTACATTTAGTACACAAATTAAAATATATAAAAGAAACATAAATAAACAGACAGGCCAAGTGGCTTCAGTACATATTGACATTTAATGAGATTTCCCAAGTAATTTCATGCGCTGTATGTCTGCCCAATGGCATGAATATCACTATTTAGAGTCGCCAAGTGGCTTCAATATATAATCGCATTGCTTGAAATGTCCCACATGATTTCATATGCTCCACGCCTGCCAGGAGGCAATAAATCAAAATCCATTCTTGAGCATGAAATAGTCAATTGTAAGTGAATGAAAAGAGCCAAAATTAAGTTAATGAGTCTGTCGTTTAAAAAGTCCACCCTAAGAAAATCAAGTATTGCAAAGGCGAGCACCATGTACACAAACTGAAAAACTAACTCTCCACCACTAATTATAAATCTCATAAAATCATGACAGATTGTAAGGCAGATCAGAGGAAAACACACCGTTAGAATTCCAAACAGTGAAAGAGCCAAATAAGAACATAACAGCTCTGTAGTTCATTTCACTTCAGGGACAGGAGAGAAATATAAAGGAAATATAAAGACAAAGGTCAAAATAGAAGGAAAAGGAGGAGATGAAAGATATATATACAGAGGCCTCATATAGAGGTCGGAGTGGAGACATGTAAATGGCAGAATACAAAGAAGTTGCAATTAGGGGAAAATCTTTCCACACCACAAATGAGATCGAAGAATGCGGTTAAAAATGTGAAGAAGAAAACATAATTGATCAAATGTCATATCAGCCGATATGTACATAAAGTTCCTCATTAAGGCCTCCCGGGGATTTACTCCCAAGCAGGATTATATACTTCGACTCCAGACATCTCAATTCTTTTTACCAGTCTCCACCACACACATTCTGTGGAATCCTGTCAATGCCAAAATACGACAATAAATCAGCATTATGATACTGGAATCTCTCCCAGTGTCTAACTACTGGATAATTAATATCACCGTTTTTGATGCTCAATAATGTCCAAACACCCTCTTTTCTACCCGGCAAATGGTGCTGCCTACATATTGGTAACCACAAGGACATTCCAGTACATACACTACATAGTCATTCCCTCATGTGGTGGATTTATTGATAACCCTAGTTTGCCCAGTAGGTGGTGTTCTTACTGCCACAGCAGGCTTTAAAACGGCTGCATTTGTGGAAACCTCTGCTCCTGTAGCCAACCTCTTCTGTTGGTAGAGACACTACTGTAGCTGTGCACTAGGAAGTCTTTAAGGGATTTGGATTTCCGATAGGTCACAGGAGGATGCGCAGGCGTGGTTTTCCTGATAATGGGATTTATTTTTAACTAAATGCCAATGTTTGTTAAGGATCTCTTTCAAAGGACTCGATTCGCTATTTTATGTGGTGAGGAATCTGACCCCAAAGAGGTCCATTTGTTCCTTAATCTTTTGGACTAGTAGGTGTTCCCTTGAAGTTATGGCTGCTTTCCTACTGGCAGCACTGAGATCTTTATAAGGACACCCTCTTGCTCTAAATGTCGAGATCATCCTGCCTTCCTCATTGTTAAAGGTCAGTGGTGTACTACAAGTTTTCTTGGCCCTTAGGAGCGCGCCATATGGAATGCCCCATTTTAAATGTTGTGGGTGGTTACTCTTCGCGTGAAGGATTCTATTGCCTGCTGTCTCCATACCGTACAGAGTGCTGAGACATCTTATGCATGAAGGTAAGATTTAGGGAGTGTTGGGAGATATGTTTCAGAAAACCATGCAGTTCCACCTCTGGACCCTCTCATACCATGAACAGATCATCTATGTATCTGGCCAGAAGACAATTTGATTTGTCCACCTCTCATTCTCCTCAATCCAGACATGTTTCTCCTCCCACCATCCCATAAACATACAGGTATGGCTTGGAGCGAACCACATTTCCATCACAGTCCCAACCAGTTGCCAATACTACACATCTCTGAATACAAAAAAGTTGTTTTCTAGACAGAAACGTAACATCTCCAGCAACATCATAGAATGATCATACCTGCGTAGTTGTTTATCACGTGTTTTCATGCGCTGTATGTCTGCCCGAGAGTATAAATATCTCTATTTAGAGCATTCATTTAAGAAATACATATATTTTTATTGGCTTTTTATACAAATCATCAACCAAGATTTGCATAACACAGAAAGAAAAAAACAAAAGAGTAGGACATAATATCAGACTAGTCCACATCATGCAATGCAAGTGTGTCAACAATTGCCCACTGGCACCCTCAGCAATGCTTCTTACATTTAGTACAATAATGCTTATACAGGAATTGCATGTCGCCACACCCAACAACCACTGCATTCATTAAAGCAGTATGAGTGGCCATTTACATTCACCAGTGCTTGCTCCACTATTACAGAAAACTTACATCGATTATATGGGCAGCCGTACGGACTTAGTCCATTCTGCGGATATAATGGTTAGGTTCATGTTCGCATCACACTACTAATAGAGTTCAAGCCATCGTTAGGAGAAAGTGAACTTAAAAAAAGGTAAAGGAAAAAGAAAAGAAGACCCAAACAATGAAAAAAGAAACGAAGTAACTTGTGCAGAGGAGTAGTGCGTAAGAGTTACTGCAGTATAGTACCAGGAAATTGGCAGCAAGCATTACCCGCAAGCAGGTTCCGGGGGTTAGGGGGATTCCCCACCACTATGCACTTATCTACTTTCCGCCAACCAGCCACAGGTAAGCTAGGAGCTCTATGCAGCCCACTCGAGTAGCCAACCTTCACAACTCCAAAGGATCTCGGGAGACACCTCGTGCAATGGCATCAGGTTATGAACTATGTTGATCAGGCCCATCTCCCTCCCCACCGGCACTACTGGATTCTCCCACTTGGTCACAGCCTCTCTCAATTGCCCAGCAATAGGAAGCCTTCTCCTTCCCTTTGCCTTTTACCAGCTCGGTATCCTGCCTTCAGCTCCGGCCCATGCAATCACATCCTTATTCCAGCCTGCGAACTGTGGCCCCCTCACCGATTTCCACTTTATCGCTATCCTGCGCTTAGCAAGACCTAGTGCACACCCAAAAATGCACTTAGGAGGTCGGGGAAAGAGACCCAGCAGACATACCTGTAATGTGGGAGCCTGGGAAATGGCATGATCAATAGAGACTCTAGTTACTAGCCTTGCCCAAGTTCCCAGGAGAATATCATACAGAGACTCTCGATAGGGCAGTAAGGGTTGAATCAGAACCAACAAGGGATCAACTGACAAAGTCTCCGAAGGAAGCTGTAATTTCAAGACATCAACAGGTTTCTT
Source organism: Lissotriton vulgaris (assembly GCF_964263255.1). Lineage (NCBI taxonomy): Eukaryota > Metazoa > Chordata > Amphibia > Caudata > Salamandridae > Lissotriton > Lissotriton vulgaris. The sequence continues at coordinate 67,276,098 of NC_141691.1, read as the reverse complement.
TATAACTTCAGCAGAAGCTGCACTCGCCTTCATCCCCATTCATAGCAAAGAAAGCAGACCAGAAATCGGAGAAAGTTATAGACTACTATCCTCCCACAATGCAGCCCAAGAACTTCCCACAGGAGGCTGAACAATACCAAACAAGTGGTCGACGTCACTGGCATCACTTTGAAATGCTGGAGAAACAGCAACCGAGCCAGCTTTGTCCTCAGAATGCAAAGGAGAAGACACGGGAACCGCAATGGCTATCAGCTGTATCTACGGAACCGATCGACGTTGGGGCGTCCTTGTATCATCATGCACCATGAGTGGCACTTCCGCATCGGCCGACGTCGGGGTGGCTTCGCATCCACCACCGCTGCCACTGGCATCACAACTGGAGGCAGCTCCTCGATGTGCACCGACACCGTGATGACCCTAGGCACAGAGTCAAGGTCTTCGACTGGTGCTGAGGGCAAACCCGCCTAGCGTGTTTCCAGTTGAAGTACCACCTACCACCTTGGGGACCGAAGGAGCTCAAGGGCAGCATGGACCCAAAAAAAGGCATGCATGTCATGATAGTATGCCTGCATCTGGGTCATAGTCGCCCCAGCTCTAGGATAAGCAGGGAGGCTCGGGTCGACTCTTGTGCAGCATCTTCCGGTAAGGAACGGAGAAACGAGCAGCCACAGACTGAAGCGGTGAGGCCGAAGTCTGCCCCGACCTTGATCCCTTATGGCGGGATTTTCGAGGGTTGGTTGAGCAGCGCTCACGGGAACGGCTCCTTGAATGTTCCAGGCAGTAACTTCAGAGCGGTAAGGAGACTGACATCGCCTGGAATCCGAACAGGAGAGCTGCCCCCTCAACAGCTTCATCCGCCTTTCCTGCATGGTCTTTGGCTTTAGTTGTATACAGGCGTCACACTTCTCGGAGTCATGGTGCTCTCCTAGGCACCAGATGCAAATGGGATGGGAATCCGTAGCAGATATCTGTCAAGCACAGGTCTCACACAACTTAAAATGTGTAGGCATAGGCACACTGTTCCATTAAAAAGGTGTTGAAGTAGGCGAAAAATACAAACAGCCCGAGGAACCGCGTCTCCGGATCCGCGTTACAGCGCGGAAAAGAAGAAACTGACGTCCGCGCCCCAGAGGGGACTTTATTGGCTCCACTGACGTCATGACCGGGGTCTACAACACTCTACTCCACAACACTCAACTCCACAATACACCTATCAATGATACTCCACTGTACAACACTCAACTGTACAACACCCCACTAAACTCTAAAATACCCCCTATACGACAAACCACACCACTCCAATAAATAGCACTTTACTCCACTATACGCAACACCACTCCACTCTATGACATCACACTGTACACCACTGTCTTTTACTGCACAACACTGCCACTCAATTAAATGACACTCAGCACTATTATTTTAAAAACATTTTTATTAAAAAATAGACTATTTAATTGCGATCCCTTTTTATAAAGCTCCTACTCTAGACTTGAGGGGATAATGAACATTACACCGCTGAAGGAGTTCATGTCAAAACAAAAAATGATAAGAACAAAAAAGAAATATTTCTGAATTTCCAAATTACTGCCATGGATGACTTATGCACATCAATATGTAGGACTTTCTTTTCAGGACAATTTGGAACTGCCCAGGTTATCTAGTAGTTGTGTACAGCAGATCAACTTGCATAGAATGAAGAATATGTGTGGACTGCGTGTACGAAGATTGTTGATAATGAGATTGGTAACTAAATGTAACATTTCTTTTTTTAATACCTGTTTTAAATGCATCATCTCTCTTTCATCACTTGTATTTCCTTGAAGTAAATAAAGATGAACAATTAAACAGACATTTACAGATCTTGTCTTGTACATCAGGGCCAGATATACATAAGTAATCGTTTGAGATTACCAAATAGTGAATTTTCACGATTCTCTATTTGGTAATCGCAAACACTGATGTTCTAATGTGTCCCCGAAACATTTTGTGATTACCGGTGGGTTGAAAATAGACCTACCTAATGAATGAATGAATGAATGAATGAATGAAGTTAGATTTATATTGCGCAAACTTTGCCCAGATGCATCAAGGCTGAAAACAGTGCAAAAACCAGGGAGAAGTCTATAGGTAGACTTCTGTGTAGAGCCAGGTCTTTAAGGCTTTGCGGAAAGGAGCAAGAGACACAAGACCCTTGAGCTTGTTAGGCAGTAGGTTCCAGAGCTTCGAGGCAAGGGCAAAGAAGGCCTTCCCTCCCCATCTGGCCTTCACCGTCCGCGGAGCTGACGGAAGGTTCTTGTTGGCAGAGTGCAAGGCCCTGCCAGGGGTATAGAAGGACACAAGAGACCTAATGTCTTCTGCACCGGATCCATGAAGGGCACAGTGGGTGAGACAGGGAACCTTAAAGTCTATCCTGGACTGCATCGGGAGCCAGTGAAGATGTTTTCTTATAGCGAAGCCTGAGGATCGTCTAGGGGCGTTGACAACGAACCTGGCTGCTGCGTTTTGCACAACTTGCAGACGTTGAACCAGCCTCTTATTTATGCCTAGATAAAGGGCATTACAGTAATCTAGGCGTGAAGAAATAAGGGCAACCACAAGTTGTTTTCTAGAGTCCAGGGAGAGGTAGTTCGAGAGTTTTCGCAAAATCCTTAGGACCCCGCAGCAGGTGGAAACGGTTCTATTTACTTGCTTGTCAAGGGAGAGTGTAATATCAAGTATTACACCTAGATTACGAGCTGCAGGGGTGGGTGTGGGGCAGGTTCCAAGGGCAGATGGCCACCAGTCAGCCGACCAGATCTCATGTTTGCCTCCGAAAACAAGGACCTGTCTTTTACCCATTTAATTTGAGGACATTTTTGGTCATCCAACCTGCTACAGATTCCATGCAGTTCTTGAAATTAGATGCCTCAGTCTCAACAGGTTGAGTGAGGGAGACCATGATCTGGGTGTCATCGGCATACGATAGTACTTCCAATCAGAACGATCTTACTAGCCTGGCAAGTGGGGCCACATATATGTTGAAAAGGGTAGGGCTCAAAGATGAGTCCTGAGGGACCCCACACTGCACAGGCTTAGCGGGGGAGAGATAGTCACCCAATTTAACCATCTGCATATGCTGGTTAAGGAACGAGTCTAAGAGGCTCAGGGCGGACCCATCCACTCCCATCTCACTAAGACGAGAGACCAGGATAGAGGGGGACAGGGTGTCAAATGCGGCTGTACGGTCGAGCAGGATCAGAAGGGTAGTCTGACCACTGTCGACCTTAGAGCGGATGTTCTTTACCACCACTGTGAGCGCTGACTCCGTGCTGTGCGACTTCCGTAAGCCATGCTGAGAAGAATCTAGCAGGCAGAAGTTGTCCAGGAAGGCGCTTAGATGGGAGTTAAGGTGGGCCTCGAGCATCTTGGCGGGAGCAGGGAGCAGGGATATCGGACAGAAGTTTTTTTAAGATGGTGGGGTCTAGGGAGGCTTTCTTCAGAAGTGGCTTGACAGTGGCCATTTTCCAAGATGCTGGAAAGACACCCTTTGAAATTGCTTGATTCATAATCTCCAGAAGAGGGGGAAACAGAACCTCTCTACACTCTTTCAAGGTTTTTAAAGGACAAGGGTCCAAAGGGGATCCGGATTTGAGTTTATCAAGGAGTTGATAGATGAGTTCCAAGGTAAGAGGAGGAAAATTTGTCATGCTGCCGCGGGGCAGGGTTGTTGGGTCCTGAAAGGGGCGGGTTGTCGGGAGAAGGGCGGCCTCAGGATTAAGGTTGCAATCTTCTAGAGCTGTGTAGATATCCATAATGTTAGTGTGAAAGAAGAACATAAGTTACTTACCTGTAAACTGTGGTTCTCCAGTATTGGTGTCTTTCATAGATTCACATGCTTGAATATTCCCCGTCGTCGAAGTGGGAGTCCCACGGTACATAAAATAGCAGTAATATATGCATGTATATATGAGAAATATTATAAATAAAATATACATACATATAATGCAATAAGAGAGTAAACTTAAAAAGTACCATAGAACAGAATAGGCCCATTGAAAAGCCCAAGGGAGAATTTACTTTAGTAACTTATAGGAGTCATTATGTGTTGGTCCACATTCCAGCCAATCAGGCTGTAGCCTCCTCTAGAACCTTCTCCTCAGAAGCCCAAGTCCTCAGATTTTCGTAGCACAAGTAAGTATAAATGCTTGAGGAGAAGAGAGCCTCTGAGGGGAGGATGGGAGGGTCGCATGTGAATCTATGAAAGACACCAATACTGGAGAACCACAGTTTACAGGTAAGTAACTTATGTTCTTCTCCAGTATTAGGGGTGTCTTTCATAGATTCACATGCTTGAATAAGAATAGAAAGCAGTAAAACATACATTAGTCATAAAGGAAAATACAAATTAAGTTTAGGCATAACTTATCACTTAATAAGCAATAAAAAACCAAAACATGACAATACCTTTATGACTGGAGGCGGGTAGCAACAGAGGCTCACCTTTATCGGAAAAGATTCCGCAGCACCGCTTGACCCACTGCCGCATCCGCGGCATCTGTTGATTGCAGGCAGTAGTGCTTCGTGAAAGTATGGCTGCTGGACCAAGTAGCAGCTCTGCAAATTTGTCTTAGAGGTACCCCCGCAAAGAGGGCAGCAGAAGTTGACACAGCTCTCGTGGAGTGTGCTCTAGCAGGAGCAGGAAGGGGCTTGCCAGCCCGTTGATGACAATAGGATATGGCAGACGATATCCATCTGGTGATAGTCTGTTTAGTGACTGGTTGTCCTTTGCATACTGGGCCATATGCAACAAACAATTGATCAGACTTTCTGAAGGCAGCTGTGCGTTGAATGTAAAATTTAAGACAGCGCTTCACATCCAGAGTGTGTAAGGAGCGCTCCGCTGCAGATTGAGGTGCAGGGAAGAAAGTCTTAAGAACAATAGGTTCATTGAGATGAAAGTCACTGGGAACCTTAGGAATAAAACTGGGATTTGTTCTCAAGGTAACAGCCTCGTTGGAAAATTGCAAAAACGGTGGCTGTATAGTAAAGGCTTGAATGTCGCTGACGCGTCTAGAAGAGGTCAGAGCAAGCAACAGAGCCACTTTCCACGTGAGGAACTTCAGATTGGAAGAATGGATGGGCTCGAATGGAGGCAAAAGCAGCTGAGACAAAACTAGGTTGAGTCGCCATGAAGGTGGGGGCCGACGGATTGGAGGAAACTTCCTAAAAAGGCCCTTGAAGAACTGTCTTATGATCCTGGAAGAGTACAAAGATGTTATGCCATCATGACGAAAACGAGAGATAGCAGCCAGAAAAACCTTAAGGGTGGAGTGAGATAGTCCTGATTTTGCTAGCGACAAAAAGAATGGCAAAATTTGTTCTGGCTGAGCACGCATGGGATCTAGTGATCTAGTGGAACACCAAGCGCAGAAGCACTTCCATTTCAGCTGGTAAGTTTTGACAGTAGATTGTGCTCGAGCATTTGCTAGCACTGTCCTACAATCTTTGTCGATATTCATGTGTGCAAATTAATTGTACTCAGGTTCCAAGCATGAAGTTGAAGGTATGCTGGATCCGGATGGCATATTTGACCCTGATGCATTGTGAGAAGATGTGGCAGAGGATGCAACCGTATCGGTTGTGCCAGAGAGAATAGGAGGAGATCTGAGAACCAAGGACGTCTCGGCCATTTTGGTGCGATCAGGATTATCCGACATGGTTGGAATCTCATTCTGTGTAATAGACGAGGAATGAGCGGCAGAGGAGGGAATGCATAACTGAAGGCGTTCGACCAATTTATTGAAAAGGCATTCCCACTCGACTCCTTGTGTGGATGCCGGCTCGCAAATCTTAGACATTTCCTGTTGAGAACAGTTGCAAAAAGATCCAACTGCGGTCGGCCCCACTGTCGGAAGATGTAATCCAACGTTGGTTGGTGGAGTTCCCATTCGTGGTTGTCGGAGAGGGCTCTGCTGAGAGCGTCCGCTAGCACATTGGCCACACCTGGTACATGGATCGCTTGGAGATGTATTTGACGTTGGAGAGCCCAGTCCCATATTTCCTGTGCCAGCTGTGATAGCACGAGGGATCTTGTGCCGCCTTGTTTGTTGATGTAGTGCATGCTGGTGGTATTGTCTGTCTTCACCAACAATGTCTGTCCCTGCACTACTCTTTGAAAGGACTTCAAGGCCAAGAAAATCGCCAGTAGTTCTAAGCGATTTATGTGCCAAGTGCGCTGAGACGCCGTCCACTTGCCTCTCACGGACATTGCGTCGAGATGAGCACCCCAACCTTCTAGGGAGGCGTCTGTCGTCAGTGTCAGTGTTGGTTGTTCGTCCTTGAATGAACGACCTGTTGCTATGTTTGGAGGATGAGCCCACCACTCCAAAGCTCTTTGTATGCGGGGCGTCAGATGGATCTTGTCCTCGAACGACCCTGATACCTGCTTCCACTGGCTGTCGAGTTCTTCTTGAAGGACTCTCATGTGCAGTCTGCAGTTGGGAATCAGTTGAATGCACGAAGAAGCCATGCCGAGGAATGATATGTACATCCGGACAGAAACGTACTGCCTTGACCGTAGGAACTGAACTTTCTGCAACATTCGGCTCTGACGTTCCTGTGAAACGAACACTTGCCCTAGCCGAGAATCGAGCGAGGCTCCTAGAAAATCTCGTTGTTGAGAAGGGCGAAAGTGTGACTTTAGGCAATTGATGGAGAAACCTAACGTTTCGAACAGGGATATGCAGACTTGTGTGTGTTCTTGTGTCAGTTGGAAAGTCCTGGCTTTTATGAGGCAGTCGTCCAGATATGGATAAAACTGGATGTTCTGTAAGCGCAGGTAAGCGGCCACCGGGGCTAGGATTTTGGTAAATACCCTCGGTGCCGATCGAAGGCCGAATGGAAGGACCTTGAATTGATAATGAAATTGGTCGACTGTAAAACGAAGGTATTTCCTGTGCCTGGTGTGGATAGGCACATGGAAATATGCATCTTGAAGGTCTATTGTCGAAAAGAACTCTCCTGGAATGAGGAAATTCAAGATTTGAAGCAGGGTTAGCATCTGAAAAGTCTTTGACGCGATGAACTTGTTTAGAGCCCTCAGATCCAAGATGGGGCGCCACTCTCCTGATTTTTTCTTTACGAGAAAGAAACGGGAGTAGAATCCCTTGCCGCGTTGACTTTGGGGTACCAATTCTATGGCTCCTTTCCTGATCAGAAGCTGCACCTGGGCCAACAGTTCCTTGAAATGGGGAGAGGGTGGGCCCGAAGGCGGGCGAACGGGGGGAAATTTCGTAAATTCCAGGGTGTGTCCTTTTGAAACTACATCCAAGACCCATCGGTCGTTGGTGATGTTCGACCAGTTGCAGAAGAATTTCGAGATTCGACCTCCAAGATGTACAATCCTCTCACTGTTTTTTAGTGGTGTTCGCACCACCTCTGTAGTTGGACTTCCGTTGGTAAGGTCTGGAGGTGGATGAACGATTTTGGGACTGATAAGATCCTCTTTGTCTGTTGTCGTAAGTGCATCCTCGATATTGGCCCGTGCCTCGAAAAGTAGAGGTTCCTCCTCCTCTACCACGTGCCCCACGAAATGGCCTCTTTCTGTATTGAAGAGTTGTTAAGGACTTCGCTGTGTCCGTGTCCTTTTTGATGAGTTCCAGAGCATCATCAACGTGTTTACCGAACAGAGATTCGCCATCGTAGGGCAAATCGAGCACTCTGGATTGAACTTCCGGACGGAAGGTTGTTGACTTCAGCCAGCCTTGGCGACGTAAAACTGCAGCACCCGCCAATTGTCGGAAGCCAGTAGAGGCTATATCGACGGCACAGTCGATTATTTCCGTTGATATCTTTTCTCCCTCGAGAATGATGGCCTGTGCTTCATCCCGGATGGAATCGGGCATTTGGGGGAGAAGACCAGCGATCTCGGACCACATTTGGCGGTCGTATCGACCCAGAATGGCTAAGGCGTTGGAAGCTCTTACCGTAGTCGCTGCCATTGTGGTAAATTTCTTACCAATTGAGTCCAGTTTACGGCCATCCTGATCCGGGGGGGAAGTCAGGGGTATGGCTGGATTTCGAGACCTTTTTTGTGCCGCCTGAGTGATCACTGAGTCTGCCTTAGGCTGTGAAACTAAGCAGGCCGGGGAAGTAGGCGGTGCTTTATATTTTTGGTCCAGTCTAGGCAGAACGGCTGGAATGGAGTTAGGACGCTCCATTAACTTTAGACCCTCTTCCCATATGTGGTCAATGATAGGGATAGTATGAGTTTGACGTTGAGGCGAGTCTTTAAAGTCATACAAAAAACATTCCGTTTGTTGCGTTTCCAACGTTAAGTGGAACCTCTTTGCTGCACGAACCATAAGGCTGTGGAAACTTGCGATATCCACTGGTGGCGAAGTTCTTGGTGATGTTGGTGGAGTAGAGGGTGTCTGTGCCCTATAATTGTCCCAATCCTGCATTTCCTCATCATCAGTGTCATTATCTCCAGTGTTTTGTGGAGTTTGATTCTCATTATCTGTATCAGGAGCAGCACCTAAAGGAGACGTAGGTGCAACAGTCGCTTGAGCTCGAGGCCTAGGTGCTGGAGACTGGTTGAGGCACTGGAGCCGGAGGGTGTGTAGCTGGAGGCTGGGACCGCTGCACTTGGGGTGCTGGGGAAGGCGGCAGCGAAGGTGGAAATCTACGATTGTAGTCATCCAGCATATGTTGCAGGTTTTTCACCATAGACATAGGAATCTGTGTAAAGCGTTCGTAATTTGGTTGTTGTGAGCTATCCAATGGAAAAAGGACATTCCCATCTTCGACAGTATTTTCTGTATACTCATCCTCATCGCTGTAGTCCTGACACTTTGTGTAAATCCGATGGACTGGTTGCTGGTTGATAAAGTTGATCCACTTCTGAATCATTTCCAGATTCTTCTGCTCCAGATTGAAATAATTTCTCCGGAGGTTGAGATCCACTTCTAATAGGACTTAGCTGTATAAGTGGGACAGACTTGAGGGACGAAGTAGACACCACCTTGAAGGTGGTAGTAGATTGTAGAGGTTGTTGTGTCGTCAACGAGCCCGTCGACGAGAGTTGTATAGCTTTAACACCCTCTAGTTGTTTTTTCGTCGGCGCCGCTGCATCCGGCGTAGGATTTTTATTTTTGGTAGACGATGATTTTTTGGTCGTCGACGAGGCTGTCGACGAAATTGCAGTCTTTGTCGTCGACGAGGAGGTCGTCGGCAGAGCAGCCGTCGACGAGGGGTTCATCGTCTGTGTCGACGATATCGTCGACGGGGTTGTCGTCGACGAGGATCCGGTCGTCGACGATGATGCCTTGGTCTTCGTCGACGGGAGAGCCGTCGACGGTGGTTGCGTCGACGATGGTTTCTTCGTCGACGGTTTGATTGACGAAATCATAATAATGGATGAGATGGGTCTCACCTCCTGGCTGCTCGTCGACGTGATGATCATCGTCGTGGCAGAACTAGTCGACATGGAAGAAGTAGTCGTCGACGTTGAAGTTGCTAAAACAGACTTCGTAGACGCTGAAGACGTCGACGGACGCGTCGACGAGCCCGTCGACGAGCCAATGCCCGTTTTAGAAACGGAGGGCATGGTCTTGGGTCGAGACGCCAGAGAACCAGGTCCCGTAGGCGAGCCTTGAAGCAAGTCTTGTGAGGAGACATCCTTGGAAGATCCCAACTTTTTACTCTTCTTAAGAAAAGGAGAGGGGACTTCAGTCTCAGACCCACGCTTCTGAGAGGTTTTCGAAAAACCAGATGACATACTCTCAACATCGGAAACGATGTTATCAGATGATTTCAACTTCTGTAGCCACAGAAGTAGACGAGCCTCTCTGTCCCTCAAAGTCTTAGGTGGAAATTTGCGACAGAGTCTGCAGGTAGAGACAACATGGTCCGGATAAAGACAGTAAATACACTTACTGTGTGGATCCTCATGAAAAAGGCAAAGTTTCCCACAGGATGGACAAGCCTTGAACAGAGTTTTCTTTGAAGAAGACATTTTGAAGAGAAATATGAAGAAATATGAAGAAACTTGAAAGAAACTGAGCAGAGCTCAGGGAGACTCCCTTCACACGACGTGCGGTAGAAAATCTGAGGTCTTGGGCTTCTGAGGAGAAGGTTCTAGAGGAGGCTACAGCCTGATTGGCTGGAATGTGGACCAACACATATTGACTCCTATAAGTTACTAAAGTGAATTCTCCCTTGGGCTTTTCAATGGGCCTATTCTGTTCTATGGTACTTTTTAAGTTTACTCTTTTATTGCATTATATGTATGTATATTTTATTTATAATATTTCTCATATATACATGCATATATTACTGCTATTTTATGTACCGTGGGACTCCCACTTCGACGACGGGGAATATTCAAGCATGTGAATCTATGAAAGACACCCCTAATACTGGAGAAGGTGGAGATCTGATTACACAGCTCTTGGGTTGCCACAATGGGGTCAGGGAGATGAGCAAGGGATAGGGCATCAACGATTTTAAATAGCTCTCTAGGCGAACTGAGGGAGGCCGTAAGGTTGGTAAAGTATGACATCTTTTCAGCTAGAACTGCAGCTTTGTATCTTTGAAGCATCTCCTTGTGTTTAGATTTCTCGTTGGAATCAAGATGAGACCTCCAGAGTCTTTCTTGCTTCCTGCAGTCCTGCCTGAGCAGTCTGAGGGAGTCTGAGAACCAGGGGGCCGAGGGGCGTTTCCTGGCGGAGTAACAAGGTTTAGCCGGGGCCAGAATGTTTATGGCATTGGAAATAGAGTTAGAAAGCTCAAGGGTAGCCATATCGATGTCCGACATGGAGGAGAAAATCAGATTTGCGATAAAACGGCCTAGGGACTTGTTGTTCAGCCCCTATAGTTCCTTTTAAGGGCCTGGTGATTTATGTTCTTAGAGGGAAGTGCCGAGGGGCACAGGGAGAGCTCAAGAGGGACTGCCATATGGTCTGTCCAGGATAAAGGGAGGGGAGAGCCTGTGTATAGCCTGGAGTCATTGGAGAAAACTTTATCCAAAGTATGTCCTGCAGAGTGAGTAGGACCTTCCACTTCTTGCGAGAAACCATAGGATGCTAGAGCGTCTAGCAGAAAGGTAGTATCAGCTGAACTGGAGTTTTCTAGATGAAAATTGAAGTCACCTAGAATGGTAAGGTTAGGTTTATCAATAAAGGGCTCTATTATTTCCAAGAGGTCAGGAGTAAAGGCGGCCCTAGGACCAGGTGGCCTGTAGATGAGGATGCCAGCAAAGGAGGCCGTGGGGGTAGAATTTAGCATAAAGTGCAGAGCTTGAATAGAGTCCTGCGGGGAGGGGAGGGGCTCAATACGGCAGTTTATAGAATTTGTGTAAAATGCCAATTACCCCCCCTTTACGCCTTTCGCTATCCAGTCTCACGAGGGCATAGCCCTTGGGGATGGAATTAGCTAGATCGGGCCCGGAGGAATCAGAGGCCCAGTTTTCAGTGATAAAAACCTACGAGGGCTTCCTTTCCGAGATGAAGTCTCTGAAAGTGATGTTGTTTTTAACTAAGGATCGAGCATTAATTAAGAAGCCAGTTTCCTTACGAAAAGAGGGAGAAGTATTTATGGCATTTTTAGCTGGAGGTACTCGCAGGATGTGTCCCCTCGGTGCTACAGCAGGTAAAAGCATCTCACAGTCTCTGGGGGGTAGACCTGTGATGACAGGGCTTCCAGGAAGGTGTTAGAGCTAGGAGTGCATCCTGGGAGTAAAGAGGACTAACAAAATCAGAAAGGACTTTGTCAGCATCCTCCCTAGCCCCTGGCGCCTCCTTGGCGCTGACGGGCGCAGACGGGCTGGACTCTGGCGTGACTCTGGCGCTGAGGCGGGGCGTCCGCGGATCGTGTCCGCTGCGCGGAGACATGCCCGTCTCCTTAAGTAAGGAGGACTAGAGCGCTAAAGGTGCTGGCGCCTCCCACCCAAGATGTCCGCTGTGGGAGTTCTCCACCGGGTCTCGGTAATCAGCCCCAAAATCGGCTGGAACCATCCAGGGTGCGGGGAAAAGGAATGAGCAGAGTATTAATGTTGTAGGTCTCAGTTTGTGGCTTACTGGGAATTCCCAAAATTGGCAATAACAAAAAGTCACCAGGATGGCAAACTGCTGGGGTCAGCAGACCACCATGTCTGATTGCTTTACAATAAAGCATTTTTTTTAATGTAGCCCGTTTTCCTTAGAAGAAAACGGAATGCCTTTAAAAAAGTTAAAAAAAAATCGTTTTCTTTGAATTTTTTAAGAGTACACAATGGTCGATGGGTCACTGGCTGCTTTTACAAACATTCACAAAGGGGAGGGGTCCCTTGGGGACCCCTTCCTATTTGCAAATGGGTTACCACCAACTCCAAGTTGGTGGTGACATGTGAATGTTTTGCTGCCGCATTTCAGTTGCTAAACATTTGAACATACCACTGTGTTTCGGTATGAGAAAGGGACGTCCTAAACATGCCACTTCCTAATATCAAATTGCAAACCCTATTCTCGATTCAGTAATAGGTTACTGAATCGCAAATAGCGATTGGTACAATAAAAAAAAGTATTTTTCATTCGCAAATATGCAACCAAAAAATAGCTTTGTACATCCGGTTCATGGTTTCAAGCATGTATGTTGCAGTTATGATAAGTGTCTTACTGAAGGCCCTTTACAATAGCCTGACATGGAGAGATTGGAAATATCTGCATCCACATTCCCAATATCATTTTATGGCAATAGACCATTGATAATCACATAATGGAAACTATCTTTTGTGTTACTGGGCAGAATATCTTCAAAATCCTGGACACTTGCTGCTTTTATGAAGGCATAAGATGTGCCCTTATCTTCTTGCCAAATGCATTCACTAGAGTATGCAATGTAATAGAAGTGGAGAGGCAGAATGGTAGGAGAAATAGTGTTTTAAATTTGAGACTATGGCGTAATGTGACTTAAGAAACAGTAGATCTTGATCTGTTAGCAAGTGTTTGGCCCTGATCCTCAGTGAAGCAATAGTCGCTTTTGCCAGTGTGAGGTTCTTTAATTTTGACTCCATCTTACATTTGTCATCAATTTGTGTTGCCTTTACACAGACTGTTCTATTCATGAAGTGTTTCTGCCCTTCGGACTGCAACGTGTAGAAAACCCCCCTCTGTCCTTGCTTTGAAAGCAATCTCAGACACTAGCTGGCCTAACTGCATACAGACATGTTCTGCCATTACTGATTGATCTATAAGTGCTGTAATTGATTGACTTATGGGTAGGGCAGAAACACGACGTAAGGGGGACATTCTGGTTACATGATGTTTTTCTATTGGCTAATATTTTGCAGATCATGCATGTCTATATTAGGTATTTTGTATGCTTGCAGAAGCTAGGACTGCCCCTTTCTTTGATGCTGAGTTTGTAACTCTAAGCATATAAAAGGCCTCTGTGTTTTGTACTCTTTAGACTACCTCATTCGGTTGCTACGGCTTCTGTGTGACGTGGCCTCACCTATTAAGTTTAATAAAGATGTCTTTTCATATTTCAGCTTCTGTGCCAAGTTCTTTTGTATTAGTAAGACCCCTGAGAATGAAGATTTCAGTTCTTCAGATGGCGCCCAACGTAGGGCTTCATTAGAGAAGTGACTTTTTGAAGGAGTGATCTTGTCAGGAGACAGAAATCTACTGAGGAGGACAAGGCAGGATTCTACTAAGAAGGTACTCTGTGCACAGGGATTCTGGGGATTCTTCGTCTCTGCAGCCCAGTGTATTTCTGCTCTTCCTGATTTTGATCCTCCACATGATGTCACTCCTGACTGAGAACCTTTTTGGCGTGAGTATTAAAAAAAAAACAAAGAGACTGTTAGGTCATTTAGAACTTGGCAGTTAGAATTTGGATAACCTTTTTGATTGGTAAGAGTAAGGTAGTTTAGTAACCCTTACTGTAGCTTTGGAAGAGTAAGGTAGTTTAGTAACGCTTACTGTAGCTTTGGAACTTTGGAATATGTGTCGGCCAACTTTTGGATTTGTATAGGTTTGTATATGCGAATTGCAATTTGTGTAGACAGGTAATGAGGAGAATTTTCTCTATTTGGTTTAGTTGAACGGTGCACGTACGAAAAGTACATTAAGCACTATTTTGATTATAATATTGTATATTTTGCAATATTTTTGGCATGCCTGTTTCAAAGCTCACACAGAGGAATGTGTTGCTTTATTTGGAAGGTACCATAGTGTGATGTGAAGTAAATTAGCCGGTGTTAGACCTGTCTGCCTTTGGGTAGTCCCTCCAATTTATTATTTATTTTGTCCTCTTTTTGCCCCTCATACCCTTTATATCTTTTTGTGTCCACTGGATTTTTATGGTGTTGTCCTGGGGGATAGATACTCTTTTGCCCTCATAGTCTTTCACCTCAGGCTCAGGTGCTCTTTCTGACTAGAAAGGAGGGCAACACAAAATGGTGGTTACTAACTGCCATAACTGCCATCCTTTGAGAAGGCCCCATAGGATAACATAGAGCCCTTCCAGAACCTTCTGGACCCTACTGGACCCTGGGTGGACAGGGTATAAAAGGGCAGAGGTCAGGAAGCCATTTTGTGCAGTTCATTGAGCTTGAGGAGAGAGGCAGTGGTGTGGGGAGGTGAACGCACAAGAAGTAGTTAGCTTGTCTGTGGGATAGGCAGCCTCTTCGTGGAGACGTTCTCCCACTCGCCCCTGACCAAACCCTCTTATTAGAGTCGCTGTCTGGGGGAATCGGTTGGTAACCATTTGGCCCCTTTCGACCCTCCGACTCAGCTTTATAAGTCACTGTCCGTGGAGGAAGCCCCCTCCCCCTCCTTGCCAGATCACCTTACCGAGTAGCCAACAGAGGACCGGAGAGAATCGAGGCGCCCTGCGCTGCCCGAGGAACCACTGAAGTGGAGGTGTGTCTTCTGAGGCCCTGCCAGGCTCCGCGCATGGGCGAGGGAGCGCTGAACCTCGCGCAGACTCTGTGGTGATAACTTCTGTGAGGAGTGGTAGTAGTGCTGGGCGCTGCGCAGGCCAGGAAGCGAAGCAGATTCCTGCACGGCTGAGGCGGCGCGTTTGGAGACGCTACTCTTCCGCGCATGGGCTGAGGCACCAACGACGAGGGATCCGCGTGAGCAGCGTGGGTGAATGGTTCCCCGGCAGCCGCAGTCTGGTCTCCCTTCGCGGCTGGCGTGAGTGCGCTGGTCCCGTCAACTGGATGAAGAGCAGTTGAGGAACGAGAGCGGAAGGACTGTGCCTCGCTCTACGCCCTGTAGCCTCAAGTAAGGTGGAAAGAGGGGGGAAAGGTTGACGAGGGACTGGGGAAGCGGGTCCCTGTCTCCGGAGTCCTCCGTAGTCCTGCCGGCTGAGAACTGTGGCTAGGATCGGCAGAAGGGAGTGAGAGGAGGAGCGCTCCCTGTTAACCCGGCCGGCTGTCAGTGGCCGAGTGAACTAAACCGCCCCAGCTGTGTAAGACTGGTGGGCTTCCACGGCTGAAGCGGTGTTATTACAACGTGGTTAGCGGAGGAGTCCTTTGTGGGCGTCTAGTTAAAAGGGTTTCACCAGACCAAAGCATAAAGCTTCGAGATAACACAGACAGGGAATTAATCGTCTTCATTAATAGGCCGTCTAGGAGCCATTACAAGAGGACAGTTCCTTCCTGAGGGCAGAGTGAAAACTATCCTGCACGAAAGTTACGAAACAAGACATGATCCTTAACCTGTCTAACTGAGCTGTGGGAGAATTCCTGTGTTCTTGAAAACTGAGGCAGTCATAACGTGAGCTAGCCTTTGATAGAAGTTAAATTTGGCTTGACTGTCTCCAGTTATCATTGAGTGGGGGTGAGAGCTAAAATTCAAAGAAATCAACTGTGAAAGTTCCTGAAATTACCTGTAGAATGCCAATGCTTTACTGTGGGAACTGTGTATATTGATTTCTTTTAATCACTTCTCTTTTTCATTGACTGTGTAGCATTGTTAGAAAATTGGTGGGTGAAGGAGTGTTGAATTTGATGAAACTGACAAGACAAGCATAATATGAATTTGTAAAGTGTTATTAAATACTCAAAGTGAAAAGGAGTTTTAGGAGAAATGCTGGTATAAAAGAAATATAGTGAAACAAATCTATTTTTATAAATCAATTCATATTTTTCCAAAATATTGGTGTAGTGTCATTTTTAGCGTGGAAGTGCATTAAGTTACTGCATGGTGTTGCGCAACCTTTACACTTGTGTTTCTAGGAACTGACTGTCTACCCTAGGCCAGGCTACCCCTTTGTGATCTGGTAAGAATAGGTCCAACAGCCGGCTTCCCTAGAGGGAATATCTAAATAGGTTTAGATTTACAAACATATTTCTTCCTTGGAGATTTTGTATCCCCAGGGAATAAAAATATGGACATAACACATACAAGGATCCTTTGTTCTGCGCAATTTTATGAATGAAGATATGCAGAGCGATTTTTGGTGTTCTGCTAGTCAAAGCTAGTGAATTGAGTGTATTTTCGCTTCTTGGACATACATCAATCTGTTGAGCTGTTTTTGCAGTCTTTTGGAACACAATTGAGAAGCGTTTCTTGTAAATATGACTTACAACTAGTATTTACAAAGGGTTTTGGTTTAAATACAGTCTGTGGGTTGTCCTTTATTTCTGTCCTGAGTATTGATATGTGGGTTAAATGTGTGTTTAAATGTCTATGTGGTTTTCCCATTAGTGCAATTTCTGTAAGGGAATGGCGATGGCGCTATTCACGAAATGCATGGCTAAAGCACGCCGTATTGTGTGTCCTGAGTGTTTGACCCCTTTTCTGTTTATGTCTGAAATGAGCTCAAATGTGTGTTTGTGTTTTTTCTTGATGTTTTCAGTCTATTAAGCAAGATGTCTAAATGTTTAAAAACTAAAATGTAAATTCACATTCACTAGGAATAAAAAGCCCCCAAAAACGAAATTTGGTGTTTTTCAAAAAACAAATAAACTTATAGTATTTTTTAATTACATACATTGTGTTAGATATTAACAGGCAAACCGATCAGCTGAAGTAAATTCCTGCTGAACTCAAAATATTATAGAACACGCATTGATATGTTTTAGTTTGAAAAAGACTGCCAGCTGCTCATGTTACAAACATTTAGAGACAAGCTACATAAACAGGAATATTTATTCAACCAGGATTTTGCCCTCAGTTGCACGGGTGAAATTTTGCATTTCAGAATGTTGTTTTAAAAAGGTTCTAAAACTAAGGTTTATTATTTTGTATAATAGGAAGACATTTCAATTAAGGGTTTTCCTCTCTTTAAGCATTTCTGTAAGTATATTCTTGGCTCAGTTGCTAAATAATAATTAACCCATGTAATGAAGAAACATTTAAAAAGAAAGAAACCGTAACAGATGCTGAAACAAGATAAGGCAAGTGCAAGGAAACTAAAAAGTTAACGATGTCTTGAACATTGATTGGCAATCTCAGATAAAGATCAAACAGGGAAATTGGCTTTGCGAGGTCAGTTTCGGGTGAAGAGGTTAGTTTCTTACAGTTTAATCTGGTTAATGTGTACATGACCTGGGGAGGCAAGACCACCTTGTTCGTCAGGCTATCTTTGCAGGCCTACGTGGCACAGAGAAGAAAAAAAGAAAAAAAAAAGAAAATGAAGTCAGATTCGAGGAATTACAGAGCCTTAATATGTGGAATTATCAAAAATGATTGGGTTATAAAAATAAGTGCTACAAAATTCGTTTTTTTACTATTCATGAAGCTTAATACTTATACTGTGACCTCCTAGCATTATATTTTAATTTAAGGTATGGTATACTGCATAATGAGGACATTAGCATATAGAATTTCACTTGAAGCAGGCGTGAAAAACTCATTTTTCCCAGGATTTGCAGGAGATATGTCTAATGTCTAACCTCTGCTATTTGTAAAGAACATCCTGAGGATGATTAATAAGTAATGCAATTGTAGGACCTTTATTTTTAAGTGCCCCAAATATCAAAGTCGAATTTGGGTAAAATTTGGGCATTTTTGCCATTTACAATAGCTTTAAAGTGCTTTAGGATTCAGTAAATGCATACATTTAGATATAATACAAATTTGCAGGTTGTTCCCATTTGGGTTTCCTTAAATAGGTCAGTGAGCCAATGTGCCTGGTGCAGAGGTTTGAGTTTAATATCAGGGCGGAAGGTTTTAACTTTTGCTGGACCTAACTGAGACCTTCATCCTTTTAAGGTTGATGAAATGAGTACCATTGCAAACAAGAATTTGTTCTAAAAACTGGTATGTGTGTTATTATGTTCTGCGAATTATTCACAGTAACTGTTTTAATAATCTAAGTATAGAAATAAATTGTAGCCCCTAACAGGAGTAATATCTATATCATGTGTTTTTAAATAGGGTTGGTTATTGCAGGTTAGAAAGAGTTGGGAAGGTTTTTTTTCTCCTTTTTCAGCCTTAGAGTGAGGAAGAGATAGAGGACTGAGGAGCCCGCAAGGCAGATTTTGACCTTAAGGTCAGTGAGGTAGGATAGGAGTAAGTGTAAAGAGATGGAGAAATTATTGTTTGGAAAAGCAGGGCCTCAAAGGGTGTTGGCGCACGGGACACGCAGAGTGTCTGTGAAAAAGTTTTGGGAAAGGTAAAAAGGTTTAGCATGTTTTCAAAAGATGGTTGTTACAGTTGATATTTTGTGTGTTATGTGCAGAAATGTTTGTGCGTTTTACATATTTTTGCATTTTGTCCTTTTGTGGATTGTTCCTGCTGGTCCTGTGTGTCAGAAGCGACACAGTTAGTTGCGTTTGACAGCCAAATGTCCACTAACTGGTGATCTGCTGTCAAAAGGAGGGTGAGGATTTTAAGCCTGACAAATTAAGCAGGCCTGAATATTCTGTTTGGGCTGCAGGTTCACAGTGCATAAAAGTGCATGCAATAGTGTTGTGTCACCGCTTATTTACATATGCTATTGTTTTGTCTATGCTTTTTGTGGTTGATATACAGCGCGTATATCTGATGGCTTGGCATATGTGTGTGGTTTTTTTTGCGCTGATACTAAATTTCACAGATATGATTTTTCATGCTGTGAACAAAACGAGACAACACTTCACCAGTGTATGTCAAATTTGGCTTTAATGGTATTTGAAGGAAAATAAAAAAGATACACAGAATCAAAGTGTGTCATCTGCAATTAGTCACGATACTGTCCTCTTCCCTTAAAGGAACAGGCAGCCCTAAATTTATGTATCCTGATTGGACGTAAGGATAAATTATAGATTTGTGACTCTTGTACATGGTGAACTAATTTCTATATTACATTAGTCAGTTTTGTTTTGCTTCCTAAGTAGTGCATGGCTTTGTACCATAAAGGAAACAAGGCTTCATGTTTACCTAGTCCCATTTCCCTTTTCTAAATTCCTTTCACCAGTTGGTGTATTGCTCAGGTTCACGCTTCCAGACTGCAGTAATGTACCAGAGACCCCATATTATGTATAATTCCCTTTTGTATGACCAGTCTGGTTTTCAAAAATTTTCTTTAGGCATACTCTGATGTTTTGCAGTCTGACTGTTAGGGTGGTGATGGACTGATTAACTTACTCAATACTATAGTAAGATAAGTTTTCCACCTCAATAGGAGACACCTTACGTTTTTTTGAATATGACAAATTCAATGCCTATTCTAATTTAGTTTTTAGTTCCTTTTTTCTGCTGCTTTAATTTTTGATGGACCAGATGTATTTTAAATAATGGAAATACCAGGACTCTCTAGTTCTTGTCTTGTTTTCACATTGTGATCATTAGCTTTTGTATTGCATAGTTCATCTGATGCATAATTATTAAAGGGAGGTATCTACATGTCCCTGATAATATGTATTATGTGATCTCTCTTTTGAGGTGTTCTAGATAAGGAATTAGGAACACCTATATGTAATCATTGAGAAAAAATGTGTTTGCCACATTAGACAATGCCACCATATGTGAGGACATCCATTCAGATAGAATTGCCATGTAGCTATCTACCCTTAGGTGGTAGAGGATATGCTCTCACATGGAAACCCAATTAAAGAGGCTAGAGGCACTGTTTTGCTTACTGCCTTTGTCTTTGTATTGCCTTTGAGAATGACAGTGTATTCTAGACCAGAAATGTCCCATGACGTATGGCCACTCCTTTAAAGATTGCAGGCCAGTTGCTTGCAGTCCCCTTGTTATACAATGAACTGTTTTTGTACTTAATTGAAGGAAACAACTGTGTCACAATTCCTACGTCACTAGGTTCTGCGGGATTAAGTCATGATAACCTGCGGAACTCACCTACAATTCCATCAGTGACAGTTAACAGATGAAAAGTCCCAGCACCCAGAAAAGTAGCAAGATTGGACAGCGATCGCCAGCGTGCCATCAGTGGTATCTCCAACGTATTGTACTTGCTTCATCAGAAGGCGTTGAACATCAGAAAAGAAGGAGGATCTGGTTTTGCCACAGAACCAGAATTTCAGTGCAAAAGAGCGAAAGAGAAGGATTCTTGTTTTTGAGGCTTCAGTTTTCCACCTGTCATGTGCTGGTTAACCTCTGACAGTGTGCAGTCCCTTGAGCCCCTTGGCCTGAGTTTTTGGCCACACACACCCCCATTTCCTTTGCTCCAACGGAAGTGCAGTGCCCTGGAGGATTTGAGATTGACAAAAGGCACTACATTATGGTGCCCATGCAAGAGCAGCCCGAGCATCCTCTGACACTGAATAGAGAGTGTTGGAGCCTGAAAGTGTTGCTGAGAGTGACAGTCTGTTGCTCTTTCCCGATTAATAGTACTTGGGTCTGCATGAGATGATCTGTGTCCTTGATCAATGAAGAGCACACTATCTATAGTGCCTGCAGCACAGGAAATATTGGTGCACTGCATTGAGACATTGAGACTTTCAAGTGAGCTGTGAGTGTTTGCCAGGAAGGCACTCCAACTGATACTGAGTAACATCATTTTCATGAAAGGCCTGAATGAAGAGGCCCATGCGGAAGAAAACAACAGAAACAGGATTTGATGGACAATAGAAGCCTGTCAGAGAGGCTTCGACGGACTCTGGGTATTTCCCGTGCAATTGCATAGAATGGGTGTTTGGAGACTGATTCTTATTGTTTTATTGGCATTGTCAATAGTCACTGAAATACATAATGATTGCAAAATAATTTTAGGATTTGCCTGTGTAATGGCAAAAGCAGGGTCTGAGGTTCTTTAATTTTGACTCCATCTTACATTTGTCATCAATTTGTGTTGCCTTTACACAGACTGTTCCATTCAGGAAGTATTTCTGCCCTTTGGACTGCAACGTGTAGAAAACCCCCCTCTGTCCTTGCTTTGAAAGCAATCTCAGACACTAGCTGGCCTAACTGCATACAGACATGTTCTGCCATTACTGATTGACCTATAAGTGCTGTAATTGATTGACTTATGGGTAGGGCAGAAACACGACGTAAGGGGGACATTCTGGTTACATGATGTTATTCTATTGGCTAATATTTTGCAGATCTTGTATGTTCATATTAGGTATTATGTATGCTTGCAGAAGCTAGGACTGCCCTTTTCTTTGATGCTGAGTTTGTAACTCTAAGCATATAAAAGGCCTCTGTGTTTTGTACTCTTTAGACTACCTCATTCGGTTGCTACGGCTTCTGTGTGACGTGGCCTCACCTATTAACACCTTGGCTGCTAGGTGTTTTCCCCTCCTGTGCTGCAGGCCCCCACTTTCCCATTGTTCATGACGAGCTCAGCTCGTCATCAGCACAGCTCAACCGTGCATCATGACGAGCTGAGCTCGTCATCAGCATCGAAAGGGTTAAGTTTAATAAAGATGTCTTTTCATATTTCAGCTTCTGTGCCAAGTTCTTTTGTATTAGTAAGACCCCTGAGAATGAAGATTTCAGTTCTTCAAGTGTAAGAAAATATTTTGTTGATGCAGCTAGTACACCTGGTGGTATTTAGGGTAAATGTGTGGACAACATTGTACACAGTAAAGTACTGACAATCACGGGTGTCACATTAGAAACATTTCTAGTTAGCGAACTGACCTTTCTTATTCACAAATGTAGGTTATGTTTAAATGTGAAGATACAATGTATTGGTGACGTCAATGCTAAAAATGTAGAGTAGTTGCCACAATATCTTGAGGACTGCAGGGTATATGTGGAGTATTGCGGACTGTGAGATTCATCTTTGGAATTAAACTCTGGCCCTTGTGGTGAAATTATATCTTTGTTAGAATGACCAAACCTTCCCTTGCCACTGCTAATACGCCTTTAGGTGGTATATTCACACTGGTCGTCTTTTTTTAAATGCAGCAATGATAAGTTTGTTAAAAAATGAAAAAATCTGATACAGGCTTGTACGGTGTTGAAATGTTGTTTGGCGCCAATGCGGTAGACAAATATTTACACCTTGCTTCCGGCATTGATCCTTTCATAGTCTGCACATGACGTACAATCACTGACCTCAATAAACCCTGCGTGGAGCTTGCAGTCTAAAGATATTTTTCATTTAATATTGAAGTTAACTAAGCTGATGGGATAATGCTTGTTAACAGAGTCGCTCCATGGTGCCAAAGGGGTCTTGGACATTTAAGGATTGTCTAACCTCACCTCTACCTCAGACTAAGAAGGCATTGAGGTAATATATCAGGTCAAAGGTGAGCGGGACATCATTATCAGTTCTTTGCGGGAATGCCTACAACACTGATGTTCCTTCATACAGAAACTATCTACATCCTTATCCTCAGAAAAGCCAGTTCCCTCAACCTAATGCCTTCCCTCTTTATCAGATTACCCCTGGAAATTTTCCAATAGAACTCAGTCCTTTACAGAGCGGCTTTTTGAAAGACACATTACATACAAGAGATGCTGATACTTCAATGTTTTGTGCCTAAATAAACAAGAAGATGAAAATTATTTCTTCACAATCTGAATGACCTCTTTGACTTTTAACTGAACAGTGAAGTCACTTTATCTTGAAAATAAAGCTCCAGAGAAAATGTAGATTTCCTGCATAGTAAATAGGATGCAATTCTTAACAGTAAAAAAACAGAGAGAAAACCATCTAGTATGAATAGATTTGAAGATGTCATGTCAGTAAAAATATCCAAGTACAAAAAAAATCGTCAAAAAAATCTCTGAACACAGAGAACATTTATAGAATAAGTGGGGAAAAAAAGAACCAAGGCTAACCGTCAGCATGACCATCATAATGGGCAAGCTGGGATTGTAGGGGCTCAGAGACCGCTTTAACGGCTGACGGTACACTGCATTCCTGTAACAACATTTTGCTCGGGCTGCTTCCCAATCCATCATTATTTTGCACACCATACCACCTTAGTTTGGACCCAGCCATATCCAAATCAATCTTGACCCTGTTCCAATAGGAACAGTGCAGTCCGAACTGCCAAGCCAGGTCCTCCCTTTACCAGACCACAAGTAACTCAAGACCGGTTTTGCCCTGGTAGTGGACTCATCATCTGGGTACAGCTTTGTTCCAGTGACAAAGTGTGCATGAGACCTACCTCTGGGCATACCCACTCCACTGAGGGCAAAACAATAAGAATACAAAACAGTGATGGATGGAATGCTTGAATTAATCTCAGTCACTGGTAAGCACACAGGCTGCATCCCGATCCAAAACAAGCATTTGACATCTAAAGTGTGCTTTTTTTTGCCATTTGACACCCTATGCCTAGATATTGGTCCCGGGCTCACTGTGCCATTGAAACCAAGCTAGACCTTGCTGAAGAGCCCTAACTAGGGAAAAAACAGTCCTCGATTGTTTGTTTTACGGTTCAGGGAGGACCTGGCCTGGAGTTGTGGGCTTAACTGTTCCCATGAGGAGCAGAGTCAAGACCGATCTGCATATGTCTGGGTCCAAACTAAGTTGGCAAGGTGGTCAAAAAACGATGGTTGGAATGTGGCCCAAGCAATTGCCAGTGGCTAAGGTGAATTCAAGCATTCCATACATCAACCTGTTTTTTTTGCAGTCAATTTTTCCATGACATATTTTCATACCTTGAACCCCCACATGTATTGTGGGTTCAAGGTATGAAGAGGGTGGGTTCATCTGCTGCCAATCATCAGCGATCGTAAGGCAAGCAGCAAGTAGAAAATGCATGAGAACTTTACTTGTGTGAGTAGCGGACGAGTTTTCAAAATCCTCCCAAATTGTCACTCAAAAGAAGCATTAATGAGTTCATGGGCATGTCCAGAACCTTAATCAGATTGATCTTTTTAATGTCCTCTTTCCAAAATGTTTGAACTTGGTTGAAATGCCATGATACGTGAGCCACTGTTCCACTCTTCCGCAATCTGTCCAACATCGGTATGCTGAGCGAAACATAGCATGCAGTCCGAATGGAGTGCGGTACAAGCACAAATTAATCTTGTTACTATTTTCCCTATATTGTATATATGTATAAAACATTTGCCACTCGTAACTACATGTTGAGCGTGGACTCTTCTGTTATTTTTTTTTCTAGGTCAGTTTCCCTAGTGTGCCCGTCTCTCATTTGGTGGAATTGAGTAGTTTATACAAATTTGAAATTACCCTCTTAGTTGTAAAGCTTTCCATGAAAGATTCTAATGGGTGAGCTCTTGAAAAGCCGGCTCTTTCTCTTTCTGCTGTTGAGCCCAATGAGATCATTCTTTATATATATAATAATCTTGATGCAAAGATACCAAAGTTGTCGGCAGGTTTCCATTGTCTTGAGCTGGCTCCCTATATAAATTGCCTAGAGTCACCTCAACAACTCTAAACCAAGCTCAAAAAGCACTGCAATACAGGTCTGGCGGAAGACTCGATTATTTAGGATTGGGGAGAGGGGTGGAAACAAAGTCACCTCTCCCTCCCTTGTGATTTCCAGCCAATGTCGCAAAGTTGTTTTGGTTACTGTTAATAGAGTTTCTGTTTTGCAATATGTAGGGGCAGCCATGTTAGCACTTGCAAGAGTAACATACAACACTTTATTTCAACTTGAACCTATAGCTTTTCTTTGCTTGCACATAAGATATGCAGTAAGGGGCAAACCTATGTAGCCCAAATATAGGATGTTAAAGGTAGAAATGATAGACGACCCCCCCCTTGCCCCCCCCCCCCCACCTTATGTGTATTGAAACAATATTGTTTTTTAAATCCTCGGAGCCTTGTTATTCCACATGAATGCCATTAACTTGTCCTGGATAGATTGCAGCGTATTGGTTGGGAATGTCAATAGCAAAGTCTGGCTGACATACAGAAACCATAGGGAGTAAATTCAAGATTTCTTATTTACCCCAGCGGTACAATTCTTTAAAATGCACTTCTAGCAACAGGAAAAGATTAGCTTCATATAACTACATTAAAGAAGCTTTCTGAACTCCCATACACTGGAGAGGAAACCCTGTGCCTGAGTGCAGCCAGCATTCCTTCTGTAGCCCTAGTGGATATCCAAGCCCAATGACTGAAATGATTAATAGGAAAATCTGAAGCCTTACCAAATCCTCGAATTCCTGCAATTAATCCTGCGGGAGAATGTTCAGGATGAGTTATGAAACACAGGGTGACAGCCACGAAAAGGACTAGTTTATATGTATTAGATCACACAGTTACAGCCTCGGTGATGGAGTTATTGTTTTTTGGTGTCTTTTTTTAACCAGGGCCTCCACGGTCAGAGAGGAGTAGCTTGTAATTTGGCCATAATCCGTGGCCCTGCCGGGCGCAGACGGGCTCCCGCGATATGACAGGCATTTTATACCTGGCCACGCCTATAGCTCCTCCTCCTTACGGCCGATTAGCAAAGGCCTAGGGGTTGGAGAACGGGCAAAGGACCTCAGGTTTTAGCGGTAAATTGTTACAATTTAGGCTTCTATTCTAAATACAGGTACATTTTAAAACACAGCGATTTCAGAGCAGTCTGATCAATTTTAAAAGCAAGCGCTGACAAGCAAAGAAACGCGCGGCAACATTCAGCTTAATAAGAGAATCGTTTCTGATTCCATCCCTGTATCGATTATGTTTTGAGAAATCAGATTTTTTTTAACAACTTCGCTAATGCTTCACAAAGTACATTTTAAATGCCTTGTAAAAAGTTGTTGCAAACCAATCTGGACCTGGGGCCATGTTGCTTAGACTTGTTTGTGACATTTTTTCTTTGTCAGGTGTAATATAACTGTTAATAGTCTCTGTAGTGCCCGCCTTAAAGGGGATGGCGGGGTGGGTGGGGGTAATGTGACATTTTGTATATAGTCTACTTGGGCAAAATCAGATAGCTCTTCCCCGTTGTAGAGATTTGAATACAGATTGTAAAAACATTTGGTTATTCATTCAGGTGAGTCAGTCACCTACCCTTGGGGTTGATGATTTGTCTGACAAAGTTATTGGAGGATTGGATTTACAATTTATGGGCCAGCAGTCGATCAGCTTCAATGCTCCAAGCATAGCACTGCTGATTTTTACACATTTAACTGGCAGTCTCCCCCAAGTAGATTGGTTTTAGCTTGCTTTGTGCCAAATGAAGTTTCCTATATATACCCCTAGAACTTGTTTGTTTGCGGAGGAGTTTCGGATCCTTAATGTTTTGTTCTAGGTCCTTTTTTTTGCCTTATCTCAACTTAAGAAGGAGGTTGTGTGACATATAGTTCCCATAATTAACCTCCTTAGCTACACTACAGATGGTATCCCAAGTAACTCATCTTCAATGTTCTCAAGGAAATACAATCGAGGTTTTCCGGGATTAAGAGACGAACCATTGGATTACTAAATACTATCTTGTTCATTCGCCATTGTCTCATATGTGGTTGCATAGAAAATGTAGGACCTTCAAACGCCAGGAACAGAATGGCATGAGCAGAATGGATGTGTGCCCCTATTTCATGAGACAATAAATTGTGGGCATCTCTCTGTTCAACAAAGCAATTGTCTAGGACAACATATGACGATCTGTGAACATTGGAGTGAGTCTTTTGGCAAATGTTTTAACTTTAATTGTGAACATTGTCTGCCATGAGCTAAGATGTTGCTGCAACGTTTGAGGGTCCTGGTCAGGTTCCTATACCATTCCAAATATTTGTTGCGCTTCTTGTTTAGTAGTTGCAGTATGAGGAGTCCCTTTATATGTAAAGAGAAGGTGGAAATGGAAGCCCCATCTATATGGAATCCTTTCCTAGTGTAGCTGATCCATGATTTATTTCATCTCTAGCCTTCTCGCCAGTCTGTAGGGAGAGAAATCTTGGAAGATAGTGATAGAGTCCTCCTCAAATTGGACATCGCCAATCCCTCCTTCAGCCGCAGGAAATGGACACAGGTCAAGACATCTGGGGATTATTTCTGGGGAGAGCTGAAATGCCATGAAGACTCTATAAGTACAATCAAGAATAAATTCCCCATTGTCTTGCATAGCAAGGAGCACTCTAAAAAATATATGTGTCTTGCATCAGGTTTTTATCTTACACCTCTGAGTTAATGCCTCTAATCCTTGGACTGTTCCGTTTTGATCAGTTTTCCACATCATCTAGTTAATCTTGATTTTCTTGCTGGTATTTTTCAAGCAATGGCATTCTCTCGCACAGTTAAGTCTTGATCATGGACATGCTCTGTTGATGATGTCTCCAACTGATCTACTCTCTATCGGACCTTGATGACCACCTTCAAAAATTGAAAATGATTTGGAGACATCCTGACAAAATGAAGAGGTATCTTTAGGCAGTTTTTATAAAAAATAACTGCTTATCACCTTCGTTGACTGGGATGTGTAGATTACCCATGGTCCTGGTTGAAAAAGCTAGGTCACACTTGGTAGATCTCTTTAGCACCAAAAAAACACAATAAAACATAACCTCTTCGGAGAAAAGAGGAACTAGCAGGGTTTCTTACCCCCTCTTTAAAGAGTCACGTTCTGTCAGATAGGGGTGATAGGAATCAAACAACCCAGTCAGAGAATTTCTTATGTGCTTGTGATGATTAATGGTAATAACCGCAATGAAGGATATTGACAATTACATGTTCGTTTATTATGCAGTATTTGGGTACAAATTCTAGAAATCATAATGATCATCATTATAAACAACACATTGGACGATATGAAAATCATGGTAAAGGTTAGGCAAAACTCGTTTACATTTTATCACGCATCCATATCCTATTAACCTACTACAATCCTATTATGTTTAAATGATAACAACCATCGATATAGTATAGATGTACTAGTTTGACAAGCCTTAAGTATGCACAGCCAGGTATTGTTTACCTGCATATCTTATTCTGTCATTGGATGAGCAGTTAGAATTCACTCCTTTAGCATCTCGTCCATGTCTGTTAGCCCGCCCCTACTTCGGAAGTAGTGTGGCTCACTGGTTAGAGGCGGCAGACCCGAGAGCAGAGGACGGCCCGGGACCAGGGTTCGAATCCCGGCGCGGCAGGTTTCTGGACCAGGGTCAGCGGACTCGATAATTCTCTCGCCTCGGTGCCCACTCTGATCAGCGATCACACTCGGCAACTCTGGGCATTAGCTTGCCTCATCTTCACTAACGGCCCCACCAGACCGCCGGGGATGCTTGGTCTCACCCTGGAGATACCCATTAAGGGACCATCTCTCAGGGAAACCAGGAAGGGTTTCGCAGCGGTCGAAGCGCCTTGGGACCCTCCGGGTAAGTAGTGCGCTATATAAATGCCTATACATACATACATACATACATACATATCTTCATCTCTATTGGTGTCTAATGAAGAGATGAGGGGTGCAAAAAAGTGCAATAAATGCCCCTTTGTAGAAGCTTATGGAAGCTATGGAAGCAAATGCTACTTCTTTTTCCTTTTATAACTGATCTCCACAAGGTTATCTCTCTTGTCGCCACAGTTATTAACATGTACACTAAAGAAGAGGAAAGTAAATTTTTTGTCTTGTTAACCTAGTAATTAACAGTGCCACAACTCGGAGCTCCTAACCCAGAAATATGGCAATCAAGCACACAGTGTTAGCATTACCATTCAAAGGATTTGCCACTCTTCTAGGTTCTATTCTTATTTTATGCACTCCTTAGTGTTAAGTGCAGTCAAGTTTATAAGTGACACGGCCTAGTTTGCATGTAAGATAAATTATTACACATGCACAACATTTCTATCAAAGATAAAAAATGAAAGAGTTGCGGCACACTGAAAATGCAGATGCAACTTTTTAGTCTAGTTTAATGGTAGGTTAAAAAAAAGGTGTACATTAATGCATCTGGCTGCGGCAATAGCCTCCGGAAGCAGTGCTGTAATAGAGATAAAAATTATTCATGAATTATTGAAGCATCAGACATTCAAATAATGCAACAGTTTTGAGTATTAAGTAATTTCATGGGGCGAGCTTCTGTATGTAGGCTGGACTGCTGGGATTCCTTTTTAAGCTTAATGAACAAGTTACGTACGTTTGGTAACGCTTTTTCTGGTGGATATAGTATCTGCCTGTGGATTCCTCAGCTTTTCAATTACCCAATGCGCCAGCATTCCACAGAAATTCTTTTCTTAGCTCTCCCACGGCGACAAGGACGTCATAATAGCCGAGCTCCGCTCTAGACACCATATGACGTCATCGGAGCCATAAGAAGACCTCGTCGGCGTGCGGAAGTCAGTTCCACCCATTTTTTTCGTGCCTTTTTCCGGTATACATAATATATATATACAAACACATATAGAATATACAAAAGTAGAAAGTAAAAGCCAATAATCAAAGCATTTCCTAGCAACAAACTGTATGCATGAAAATGACATAAAGAACATAATGTCAGACAGTCAGAGCATTTTCGGTATATGCAGGAGGACAACGGGGAGGCGGGTGGGTCAGTGAGGAATCTACAGGCAGATACTGTATCCTCCAACAACAGCATTACTGAAGGTAAGTAACTTTTTCTTCTAATGGATACATCTACCTGTGGATGGCTCACCTTTTGAATTGAATCCCCAAGCTGTCTTTCTCCCAGAGGAGGGTGTCCACCTTGGTATACCAAACAATCTTGCAGTACAGATCGTGCAAAATGGCCAGACCTCCTAACCTCCAAATCCAACTAGTAATGCTTCGCAAAGGTTTGGAGGGAGGCCCAAGTTGCCACATTACAGGTGTCTACAACAGGAACACCTCTAGCCAGAGCAGAAGAAGAAGACTTAGCTCTGGTGGAATGAGCTTGAATACATTCAGGAGGCTCCTTCTTGGCCAGGGCATAGCAGATCTTGATGCACAAGATGATCCACCTGGAGAGTGTTCGTTTGTGGACAGCTCAACCTTTCATTTGTCCAAAGTAGCCCACAAAGAGCGGATCATCCAGCCTTAGGTCCCTGGTTCTATCGAGGTAGAAGCTGACAGCCCTCTTAGGGTCCAGGCGATGAAGTCTCTCCTCCTCCTTGAAAGGCTGAGGGGAGGATAGAAGGTAGGTAAAGTAATAGACTGTCCTAAATTGAAAGGAGTCCCCACCTTAGGCAGGAAAGCCCTGATCCTGAGAACCATATTTTCTGCATGAATGGTTAAGAACTGAGGTTTCGAACTAAGAGCCTGAAGCTCACTTACCCCCCTAGCTGAGGTAATAGCGATCAGAAAGACAGTCTTGAAAACAGAAGCCTCAACGGGCAACTTGAAGAGGCTCAAAGGGAGAACCCATCAGAAAAGTAAGTACTAAATTCAAATCCCACTGGGGCGTAATGAAAGGAATGGGAGGAAACCTATTGGTGAGGCCCTAAATTAACCTCTTAACAATGGGAGACCTAAATAAAGACGGCTGGTCCGGCAAACAGAGGAAAGCCGACAAGGCCTTCAAATAACCCTTTACCGTAGCCACCGCACAATCCTGCAGGGCCAAGGAAAGTAAAAATCCTAGAACATCAGATAAGTGGGCTTTCAAAGGATCAATGGACCTCTCTCCACACCTTTTCACAAACTTGGACCACCTAGATGAATAAATAGATTTGGTGGAGTGTCTCCTGGATGATAAAATAACATCCACCACAGAAAGAGAGAGAGAAAGAACTCAAATTGCCCCGTTCAGTCTCCAGGTATGAAGTAACAAGCTCTGGAGGTGGGGTGTAGACTCTGCACCTGCGATTGCGAGAGGAAGTCTGCCCTGAGAGGGAGAAGGAGCGTAGGGTGCGATGAGAGGTGAAGTAGATCTGTGCACCACACCCTTCTTGGCCAATCCGGAGTTATCAATATGACTTGGGCCCGGTCTTGGCGAATCTTCCTCAGAACCCGAGGAATCAAGGGTATGAGAGGAAACGCATAAAGAAGTTGAGAGCTCCAATCCAATCGAAATGCATCCCCCAATGCTCCCTGCATCGGATACTGAAGGTTGCAGAATGACGGGCAGTCCGCATTCTCCCGAGTTGCGAAATGGCCCACCCTACTGTAAACCGAAGATACTTCCGATGCGACTTCAGAATAGGGTTGTGGAAATACGCATCCTGTAAGTCGATCGATACCATCCAGTCTTCCTGCTGCAGCACCAGAACATTTTGAACTTTTCCTGCCTGAGGTAAAAATTCAAAACCCTGAGGTCCAAGATCGGCCTTAGCAAGCCGTCCTTTTTGGGAATCGGGAAATAATGAGTGTAACATCCCTGACCCCTTTCCTGCTCCGGAACAACCTCTATAGCACCTTTTAGTAAGACAAGAACCTCCTGCTGCAGAAGCAGCAAATGGTCCTCTAAACACCAGTCCTGGCGAGGAGGTTAAGGAGGTGGAACTCTTGAAAAGGTATGGCGTACCCATTTTCCACAAGATTCAAAACCAAACGGTCTGAGGTAAACCATTTCCAATCTTGTAGAAAATGGGACACCCGACCCCCTAAAGGACCAGCATGCTCCAAGATGGGGGATCAAGAGCTGCTTTCTAGTGGTGGGGACAGAGGAGGAGGAGGAGGAAGAGTGCTGTCTAGAAGCACTCCGAAGACGGCCTCTATCTTTTCCTCTGTACGACCTGTACAGAGGGCTTTGCTGCTGCCGCTTCTGAGGCTGCTGACTGCCTCGAAAGGAAGCCGCCTTCCCAAGACCTCAATACCTTTTGAATGCCTAGCCTCTGGGCTGGGACTACAGGCCCAAGGATCTTGCAGTAGCCCTACTGTCCTTGAATCACTGCAGCGCAGAGACTGCCTTGGTTCCAAAGAATCTTGACCCATCAAAGGGTAGATCCAGTAAAGTAGCCTGTACATCTGGTGAGAAACCTGAAGATATAAGCCAGGCATGCCTTCTAGTAGCAATCGAGGTACCCATCACTCTGGCAACCAAGTCTGCTGTGTCCTGACCCGAATGGATGACCTGACGTGCTGCTGCTTGAGAATCTGAAAGTGCCTCAAGAAAATGAACATGATCATCTTCAGGATGTTTAGGAGCCACTTGCTTGACAGAGTCCATTAGAGCATGAATGTACCTCCCTAGCAAACATGTGGCGTTCGTTGACTTGAGAGCCATACTTGCTGAGGAAAACACCTTTTTGGCCGACTGCTCTAACTTCTTCCAGTCTCTATCCCACGGGGTGGTAGGGAAGGAACCAGTTGACTGCCTGGAACAAGAAGCTTGAACCAGCAAGCTTTCTGGAGATGGATGGGCAGAAAGGAAAGCTGGGTCACCAGGAGCAGGTCTATACCTTCTTGCCACTGATCTCGAAATGGCAGGGGCAGACAAGGGTTTCTGCCACACTTCCATAATTGGCGCCGTCAACTCCTCATTGAAAGCCAGCAGAGGTTCAATAGAAGAGGAAGGAGAATTTAGCACTCCAGTCAGAATATTTGACTTTACCTCAGCTGAGGGCAACTGAAGGTCCGACAATTCCGCAGTGATGACCAAGTGATAAGGGCAACATCCTGTGAAGGTAAAGCCTTAGAAGAAAGCTCCGACTCGGGGAAGTATCAAGGCCTCTAGCCTCACGTAGACCTTCGAATTCGTCTGCGGAGTCGAGAATCTCCCCTTCCTCCTGTTCTTGGTGGTACAACTCTTTCTCCAGCAGTCTTTGCGCTTACCTTCAGGAATGCTGCTTCAGGATGTGCGTCAGCAGCGCCTGTGACAACGGTGCCGGCATCCAAGGAGGAGCTTCCGAAGTGGGCAACAGTGCCAATCGAACCCGGGATGACTCATGCCAAACACCAGACCGAGCCAGGGATGGAGGTATTGGAGTCGAAAACCTTATTGCCAGGAACTGCTAAGATGGAGCAGTCGGAATAAAAGGCACGAAAGGTGCCTGAACATACTAATGGGGAATGCCCAAATTAAAGGCAAGCGGACCCACAGGGCACGAAGGCGCGCCGGTATGGTAGGATGCCCTGGCAAACATCGCATTAAGGAAATGCAAAGGATCCGATCCTGGTCCTGGGAAAGGAGGATAAGTGTCCGAAGTCCTCTGGTCTGGATCCATCGAAGGCCGTATGGGGGGGGCTAAGGCTGCGGAGCCAGAGCCATTGGTGCCCGCACAGTTGAAGCCGCAGGAACAGGAGAAGACTTCCTGGGAGCCAGAAAATCCCTCGGTGCCCGAGAGCCACAGGGCGCCGGAGAATCCCTGGCGTCGGCGAATCCCTCGGTGCCAGAGAGTGGGCCGGAGTCACCTGCGGAGATGAAGAAGGCAACAGAGAGATGGTCTTTCACACTGCTGTAAGGGAGTGGCTGATTTCAAAGAAATGCCCTTAGAAGATCGACGTTGTGATCCACGTGTTCTCTTTTTCTTATGCTACTTCGAAGTATGCAAGGTCGACAACTTCGATCTCACACAACCCATCTTTTCCTTTTTCACCTGCGCCATGAAGAATTTGGCCTCACGTACTTTCAGCACCTTCAGGTTCATCTTCTGACAGCACGAACACCCTTCAACGTTGTGGTCTGAAGAAAGACACCAAAGACCCCCACACTACTTGCAGGGCTTCAAACCAGACTTCTTCGATGTAGCCATTCTCACTGCAACAGGAAGAAGAGGAAGAAACAAAGTTATCACAGTAAAAGGGAACTGATGTCAGCACGTCGACGAGGTCTTCTTATGGCTCCGGTGACGTCACAAGATGTTGCGAGCGGAGCCAGGCTATTATGATGTCCTCGTCGACGTGGGAGAGAAAAGAAAATAATTTCCGTGGAATGCTGGCGCAGGGTTCATTCAAAAGGTGAGGAATCCACAGGCAGATGTATCCATCAGAACTACACATAATTTTCAACAGCATGTTGTTTTTATGTTTTAATTTCTGTGTATTAGTGTCCCGCAAGCTCTCTATTAACTTGCATTTGAAATGTAATGCCTTTTATTTATGTGTTTTGAAAATCAACACATAAATATAAGGCAGTGTCATTTATAATGGCAATAGTTCAAACTTTCACAAATGTGAGACCATTTTAATGGTGGCTGTGCCCATTTCTTTAGACACTTCTTGCCGAATTTAGCTAAGAGCGAGCCACGCCTAAAGAAAGGGACGCAGCCGCTATTAAAGTGAAAGCACAACATGGAGCACTTTTACACACAAAAAAACATTTGTTTGTGAAGTTCACAAACAATTTTATTTGTGTATAAGTGCTCCATGCCAGGCTTTTACTTTAATTGCAGCCATGCCCCTTTCTTTAGACGCGACTCATAAGCTGAATAAGGTGAGCAGCGTCTAAAGAAAGGGGTGCGGCCACTAATAAAGTGAAAGCACGGTATGGTGCGCTTTTACCCCACAAAAAAACCAAATTCCGGAACACGACCGCTATTAAAGGGTACAGCCCTGGCAAAAATAATAAATAAAGAAGCGTGGCGTCTAAAGTTAAAGCAGACCGGCAGCAATTACTGATAAAAATACAGGGATGTGGAATTTCTATAGCCCGACTCCCAGGACATATTGTTTGGGGTCAAGGGCAACAAGTTTTAATGTGTATTTTGTCCTTGGGACAAGTAGGCCCAACCCCTTGCAGCACAAACCCTTTGGCTGCCAGTTTGCAGTACCACATTAAGGATCAGGGAACGGCACTGCCTGCAGTTAAGTTAATATGTGTGTGTATATGTTAGTGTTGTTCATAGTTTTGTTTATGGTTTATTAATTGAAAGCCTTTATTTTTAGAGTGAGCGCTCAATGTAAATGTAAGTTCGGATGCACTACTGACAGTGGTTCCAATATAAAAATGTGTACACACGGTTACAAAGTTTAGCAATATGAGGCTATGCATATTGCTCCCAGAATGCTCTCTAATTAGATGCAATTATTTGCAGAAGCTTGAAAGAAAGATTAATGATTCTTTACTTTCAATATAAAATGCTACCCAAAAAATTAAAGTAGGAAAAAAAACAATTTGCTAAACTACTGTAACATTTAAGGTACCATTTCTTTGCAGCATCATTTATTAAAATTTGTTGATGCATGCTCGTATTTCCCAAAAATATTCATATAGGAAAATCAGTGTAACCAATTTCAATAAGATTATGGGAAACATAAAATTAAACAAGCATTGGCAAAGCCAGTAGATCTGAAATTGGTGGTCAGCTTTTTATTTAGCATTGCGTGACTTGTTTTGGCATGGTTTTTGTAAAACCTTATTGATGTGAGAGCTGACGGGCCCTCACCATTATCACAAACATTGGCAAAAGCAAAACATTTTTTTGGTCTCAAAAAAGCACACGTTGCCAAATTAGTTACTGGCACTGAACAAAACTACTTGTGAAAGAGCAGACTGCTGTCACTCTCAGTGAAGCCAGCCGATACAGAGAGTGAGAGAGAATTTTAATACACATAAAAGGTCATGGTTAACGCCAGACCAAAATGTGGGGCCCAATTATTAAAGAAAGTCTCAAAAGTGCACCTTTGGTATATGTCCTTGCATTAAGTGCAGCTATATGGCTATCGTGAATTCACAAGAATTTCCAGAAATAGGGCAAGAAATAGTACTCCTAGAAAATATTTCTGAACTGCATTTTAGCATGAGCAAATTTGCATGTGTAGATTTGCTCATGCGAAAACCTGAGTGTTTGCAAGTTTATTTTCCCTCCAACCACTTTTTTCCCAACTCTGGAAGAAGGTTTACATCTGCCTTTGTCAGGAGTGAATTTCCAACATTTCTCAGTGTGGGGAAAGATTAGAGAAGAGTTGTTGAAAACCCTTAAAACATGCAAGTTAGTTGGTTTGCACAGATTAAAAGGGCATTCCAACCCTGGAGCTATTGCTTACCACTACCTTCAGTCCCAGTATGTGGATCTGTGGAAATGTGGTAACATAAAGGGATTACTAGTATTCCAACACTACTATGTTATGAGCCCTGGCATAATTGGAAAGGCTATGTAAGAGCTCTTATAAAATGAGATTGCTACCATCATTTGTCACCGCACTACATGGCACTAAAGGGACAAGTGAATTTTGTTCCAGGACAAGTAAATTTATGAAGCAACCTGCCCCATGGACAAGTAGATATTTTACTAAATTCCACACCCCTGAAAATATAAAAGCGGGGGGGTGTGCTGCGTTGTAGGAAAGCACGTCATGCTTCGATTAAGGGAGGATCCTTAAAGAAAATAGTGCTTACAGACTGTAGATACACAGAACGTATAACAACACAAGCAAAAAGTCCAGTCTTTATTGGAGGTTACAAATGCAGACAAGGCGGTACTAACGAGGGACTACTAAGTTTAGTCATTAATCAAAAGGCAACGTTTTTGAAAGGACAGTAACAGGAGCCAACTGAAAAGATGGGAGGAGCTTTATGTTATGTTATGTTATGTTATGTTACATTTATACAGAGCACAGCTACTAGAATAGTGTCCCGGCGCTAACTCCAGAAAGATTAAAAAAATTAACAATACTCCAATGTCAGTCAAAAACAGCTTTAAGTCCATACCTGAATACAGCATGCCTTGCAGCACATGCGCTGCCCAGGCTGGACCTAAAAATAAAGCTTGCTAAAGTGAATCTAACTACTGGATAATAATCTAGAAACTAGAAATAATCAAATAACTTCAACTCACAATTTAAATATGAAACCAATAGCCTTAATGGAACCACAACACCTGCTCTAATTCGTACTAAAACAAACAGGTAATCACTTAAATAGGATTCCTTTTACTAAGGGGTAAATTTATAATTTTGTTTGAATTCTCAAAGGTTTCTAAGAGTAGGCCTACAAAGACAAGTCAGTCGGGTGCAGGATAACAAAAGTACTCCTGGAAAGACTTTGCAGAAACCCACTTATAACAATGCAAAGACATTTCCAAATGTGCAAATGTACTTAATGTGTATGTATGCATCAGAAAACATCTTATATGATTGCAATGTAACTTCAAAATATTTGTAATAATTTCCTCAATGGGGAAATAATTTTCCCTATGGAAACCCTCCTTTCCTACATCCTGAACAAGGCAGTCCTTTCCAACTGTAGAAAAGGTGAGAGAACATCCACAGGACTGCTGGTACACACAAGAACTCATGCTGACGAAACAACTGCAAGCAACTGGAGCGCAAATGAAGACTAAGTCAAGAAACCGCTGATCAAGTCATCTTCAAATCAGCACTACGACTCTACCACCAGTAGATACGCAACAAAAGGGCACAGCTCTTTCAGATCGCATCAATACCAGCAAGAAATTCTTCGCCATCATCAAAAATTTCACCACGCCTCCTGCAGCCACCAGCAACATCACCGCCTCACAAGAGCTTTACAAGTCTCTGAATTCTTCCGCAACAAAATCACCTCCATATACAGCAACTTCAACCCTCAACCGAATCCAGTTACAGTTGAAACTCAACTTCCCATCATGGTTAATGAACACACTCTGATCTTGTGACCTGCCATCACCATTGTCGAAATTGCTGCTTTCATGAAGTCCATCCACTCGGGGGCTCCATCTGACCCTTACCCCAACCATGCCTTAAACAAAGGACTCCCATGAATTAGTGAAGTGCACAAACACCATCCTTAATGCCTCCATCAACCCAACCACATTTCTGGACAGCTGGAAACATGTCACAGTCATGCCGTTGATTAAGAAAGCTATCCGCTGACACAGCCAAGCTTTCCAATCACAGACCCATCTCCCTTGTACCATACCCAGCAAAGGTCTAAGAGAAACTATTCAACAAACACTTCACCAACCACGTCAGCAACCGTCAGCTCCTCAATATCA
Organism: Lissotriton vulgaris; assembly: GCF_964263255.1. Lineage (NCBI taxonomy): Eukaryota > Metazoa > Chordata > Amphibia > Caudata > Salamandridae > Lissotriton > Lissotriton vulgaris. The sequence goes on along the minus strand of NC_141691.1, from coordinate 67,238,073 downwards.
CACAGTTTGGGTTCAGGGCCAACCAAAGTACAGAAACAGCACTCATTGCCACCACAAATGATGCCTGCATGATCTTTGACAGATGGGACACGGCAGCCCTCATTCTCTTGCACCTCTCTGCAGCATTTGACACGGTCTCACATCCTGTTCTCATCAAACGTCTGCACTATTTTGACATCCAAGGATCTGCTCTCAGCTGGATCTGCTCCTTCTTAGCGGATAGAACAAAAGCGATCAGCCTGGCACCTTATGCCTTGGAAGTTCGCAAATAATCTGGGGAGTCCTTCAAGGATCACTGTTCAGCCTCATCCTCTGCAATGCATACATGATTTCTCTGCCATTGTTATCTGCGCACACATCAACCTCTCCTATGCAGACAACACACAACTCATGCTCTCTCCCAGACAAAGTCTCCAACACAAGAAACAAATTGACCATCTGCATTACTGAAGTCGCTAACTGGGTGAAAGCCAACTGTCTCAAGTTTAAGACGAACAAGACAGAAGTAGTGATCTTTGGCAAGAACACCTCACCATGGGACTCCAACTGGTGTCCGGCTCAACTCGGACCCACATAACCATCCTGAACCCATGCCAAGAACTTCGGAATAATAACTGATGGCAAACTGGACATGGCTGCCAAAGTCAGTACCATCACTGCATCCTGCTTCCAAACCCTGAAGATGCTGATGAAGATCTTCAAATGGCTTCTACGCAACAAAAGAAAAACTGACACTCAAGCTTTAATCACAAGTAGGTTGGGCTATGGGAACACCCTTCATGCTGGGAGCACCAAACAACTCACTAGAAGACTACAGAACATCCAGAACTCGGCACTCCGACTCTTCCTCAATCTCTCACATAGAACTCATTACACCACACCTCAGGGAACTACACTGGCTTCCAATACACAAACACACTCAATACAAACTCCTCACACAAACATTCAAGGCACTCCAACACTCAAGCCCTCCCTACCGACCTGAACAGTCGCATCTCCTTCCACCTACCATCTAGAACCTCTGGTCCGCAAGACTTCTACTTGCCAACATCCCAGGCATACAGAGAACCAGATCAGGAAGATGAGCGCTCTCGTACATTGTTCCTCAAGCATATAATAATCTCCCTCTCCACATCAGAACCTCCTCCTTTCTTCTTGAATTGTACAAGAAGCTGAAGACTTGGCTTTTCAATTACCAACCTACCATAGGTAGGGCTTGGCAAAAAGACCTATTCAGCGCCATGATATCCTTGCAGGAGATAGTGTGCTTTACAAATACACATAACTGACTGCGTGGAACAGATTTATTCCTACCCCTATTAGGAGTAAATCTTCACATGTTTTCAAGATGGAAATGGACTATGGGCAGATTATGAATACTCATTAAAAAGTCAATTTGGGGCGATTCCCAAACTTTCGAGGGCTTTCACACTCTGGAGTGCCTACCGTTTACCCCTCAAAGAAGACTGAGTATGAGTGAGTAAATATTTTTATAGGTGTAAAAACAAGTTTTGTAAATCCCATACATGGTTTTTCAATTATTAATAAAAAGGACTTTTACACCTGCAAGTTCAACTCGTGTGCAAATGGCTTTGTACATCCGCCCTCCTTTTTAGGTCTCGTCTGAGCCAGCGCATGCACTGGTCTCTGGCAAAACATTTATGAGTGGAGTTTTAAAAGTGCTGCAAAAGGCTTTTGCTGGCATCAAGCATGCAGTAATGCGCGCGTGAACATGCAGAGCTGCCATCTGGCTTTCTGTAATGGCTCATTGAGCCTTATAGCATGTAAATTATGCTCCTCCACCCCCTTGGTGTCTGCTCTCACTACCCCATCCCTATTCCCCCTCCCTCCTTGTCAGCTCGTCACACAAGAGACTAGCAGCAGCTTGAAGGGAGGGGGGACATCAAAGTTGAATTGATCAACTCTTAACTGACTTTCGAGCATTTGTTTGCTAAAAGACATAGATGTGCTGGTTCATTGCTACTGCCTCTGTGATACGACGTTTAGATTTATTTTCTACCTATTCTGTCTTTTCGCATCATGGGACATTCATGCAAATATTTGGCGATCCTTTTGGTTACTTATAGATACGTTTGTTTAAATGTGTGCGTGCGCTCGTGTTTTTTTTGTACATGTATTAATTAATGTTAGACAGGACCAGCCAGGCCCACATTCCTCCCCGCCGCTGGAAACACACACACACACACACACAGGAGGCTTGGAATGTGCCATTATCCCATCGCCCTTAGGAGGAAGACTGGGAAGGCAGCCTGGGGGCAAAGGTGACAGAAGTCATTCGCATTTCCAGAGCAATGTGTGCCCTTTGTCATCTTAAAATGGGCAAAGATGTGGGATGGGTCATAACAGGAACCACCTTTGTGGCTGACAGCCATGATAGATTTGAAGCTTAAGTGACGTGACGGCAGCCCTTGTAAGTAACGGTCGGGTAGGCCAGCACTGACGTACTAAACCTGCCACGCGCATTTTTCATTGAAGGGAGGACAGGAAACTCCATAGGCAAAACATATACATGCTAATGCATCTCAAATCATTGCTGAAAGCTGATCCACTTGTGTATTTTCAAAAAGTGGTATTTATGTTTTAACTCAGAGGGCCATCACTCTCTAAAAGTAGTTTCCAAATCAGTTACTCATAAAAAGCAACCCCAGACAAAGCCAAACACATCCCCTTGCCTTTAATTGTTATAACAAATATACAAACAGCTGCTTGCTAGGGATGGATTAAATCGTTAAAACAATTTAGCGCACACCTGAATAGACCTACCTAGCCTGAACATGCAGTTCTGCCGGTGTCGAGGCAGCACAGAACAGAAATATAGGATTTAACTCTCGTCCGCCCTTCCGGTATCAGCATCCCTCCGGCTCCTCTGAGTGGACTCTTCAACCCTTTCCTTTTCCGACCGTGGGGGCAGGGGAGGTGGTTGGGGGGGAAGCTGCGCCTCTGACTCTGCAGCTCTATCAATCCATAGTGGTACGTCCAGCGCCTGGAGTCTGGGAGTCGTAGCGCCTTGGGAAGCAGAAACTGCACCATACCGTACAACGCCTGCAATGCATGCCCTTAATTGTTATAACAAATATATAAACAGCAGCTTGCTTGGGATGGATTGGACAGTGAGGTTAATACTTGTCCCAAATGAGATTTGTGGGTCGCCGGCGTAATCTCATGTAATTTCTGGGGTTTCGCGTTCTGCGTGTCACATGAAATTCACGGAATGACGGCACATTCACGGAATGACGGCACATTTTACCTCAAGAGTAGTCAAACAGTGGGAACGACCAGAACACTGGCAGCTCTTGCTTGCAACATGTGTTTTTGTGGTTTTTTTTGGGTTGAGCGCGAAATGTGTTCTATCCAAAATGGACACAAGGATACATTTCACAGAGAAATATAACGCTAATTGTCTCTTTTGCATATTGTACAATTGCCTGTAATGTTTACCTAATTTTGCTTAATTATGCAAAAGCAAATTTTGCACAACCCTATGTGATACGCCATTTCCTGGACCCGTACACACACACACACGTGCTTCCTCCACCCTCTCTCTCTACCTCTCTCTCTCTCTCTTCCTCCACACTCTCTCTTTTTACCTCTCTCTCTACCCCTCTTCCTCTCTCTACCTCTCTCTCTCTACCTCTTTCTATCTACCTCTCTTTCGCTACCTCCCTCTCTACCTCGCTCTCGCTACCTCCCTCTCTACCTCTCTCTATGCCACTCTCTCTACCCACCTCTCTCTACCCACCTCTCTTTCTCTCTACACACCTCTCTCTATCTCGCTCTCTCCACACCTCTCTCTATCTCGCTCGCTCTCTCTACACACCTCTCTCTCTCTCTCTCTCCACACACCTCTCTCTCTACCTCTAAGTGGCAGTCGAAGCCTGACAGCACTGCATGTCCTTAAAAAAAAAAACAAGTACTGGCATAGCCGATGTGTCTCGCCGTTTGGGGCCTTATACGTGTTTAACCACGCAACAGTTAATGTTGTTGAACCAAGGATATTGTGCTGCATAACTAAATACTTATAAGGTCCCAAAAGTGAGACTTATTGGCTATGCCAATGCTTATTAAAGTTAAGATATCTTCACCAACCACATGGCAGCAAGTTACATACAGTAAAACACAATAAAAGATAATGAGTCTGATTCACAAAAATATTTTGGGAGCCAAAGTAACACTTCGGTATGCAAATAGCATTGAACAAATTCAACTTTGTGGTACATAAAAGTACTTTCCTCACAAAATTATAAGACTTTATATGTGAGTAAATCTATTCACAAGTGGGTTGTAGGCAATTTAAGACACAGGCCCTGGAAAAAAATAGTGAACAGCTACAAAACTGTATTCTGAAGCCTGTTGCAGATAGGTCCCCACCTCAAAGGTAGTGGGTGATGTTCTTCTGTCTAAGGATAAAATCAACTTTAGGCTGGGAAAGAGGAGGGAACGTTTTCAAAATTGGTGGGGTATAGGAATAGGGAATAGTATTTATTGCACAGAGAAAAGGTGCAATTCATATTTCCATGACACTCCCTTATTTAGAAATATACAATGGTTATATTTGTAAAAGTGTAAATGATTACTTATGTGAGTACTCTGCGACAGTTGCAGCTTTGCAAGAGTACTCTTGGAATTCACTGTTTCTTGAAATAAGCTCTATAATTTGCTTTTAACGTAGCTATAACCCTTTGGGAGAAAACGTTCAACCGCCTTTGCCATTAAGTCGAATTAGAGTAAGTACCCTACAAGGAGCATCTTCACAGCTTGCTTTGAACAGGATTTAGAATCACATAGCCATAGAAGCAGCGTGAAGCAGACCTCTAAGACAACTCAAAAGGGACAACTAATGAATAAGGGAAATTGGACATGACAGGTACCCCGGGAGGATAATCCAATCTCAGCCCGAAAATCTGAGGTCAAGAATAACTGTGTGAACCCTAAACAGTGATCTTCTGTATAGATCAGCTAAATGCTTAAGTGAAATTTAAACTATAAGTCTGGGTTCTCAACCGCAGAGAGTATTAGGGAGATTATTCAGCAAGACAAATCAAATTATGGAACACCATGTTCTACTGTGAAGTGATTTAGAAGACACTCAGCCAAGAGAAAAAGCATGACTCCAGTGTAAAGTGAGCACACATGCTGCTACAAAGTGAATGCTTGTAGGCTAGCAATTTTATTGAAAACACCTGTCACTGGAGATGGTGAAAGAAAACTCTTTTTAGGCAAACCCAGTAATTTTTTTTTACATCTGGAAACTGTACATATATACTGTTAGGCATTTTCGGTTTTCTATTCAAACGAGGCTGAAGGGGAATCTTAAAAAAAACCTTAAAGTGTTTCTCTTTATAATATCTACTATATGAAGAGTGTCCTAATATACTAAAGGTAGGAATAGTGATTCGTAAATTGTATAAATAAATTGTATGTTACAAGTTGTAATTTCTAATGTCCAGAAATGATCGCTCTCGAAAATAGCGACTAGGCAATATTTGCATTTGCTAAAGACTGAATCACTGTTCTAAATAAAATTATTAAAAGTCGCAGATTGTGACCGCAATTAATGAATAATTAAACGATGGTATGTTTAATATCACGTATTAAGAAGCAGCGGATAATTGAAAGGCGGAAGGCACCCGCAATCAGCCATGGACCAAGGGGAGGAATTCCATCTACTCCCCATGAACAAATGATGCAGTTCACTTTTAAGCCTGAAGCTGTACTGGTCTCAGTCATGTAGACACTTGTGCACCAATTTTATGAAAATACAACTTATAAAATATGGTCTTTAAATAAACATGTGTTGGTCATTAGAAAATATCGGAGTTTCACAGTGGGTGGTCCTTTTTTTTTTAAACCTTTATTACGAAATAAAAGCAATACAATTACAGACCTACAACCACGGAGGCCGGTCAGTAGCAATAAATACCAAGTGCACAATGATACACAGCTCATCAACCGACAACCCGAGGGCCTGGCAGCGATACCGCACAATAGTACAGAGAACCTGTGGTGATAGGAGGAGAAATGAAAGGTTTCACATTTTATATTTTATAAACAAACATAGAAACTAAAAATTCCGAGGCGAAGACTATACATTTTAGTGGCGGTCTCAAACAGTAGGGGGAGCGATATAGTCAAGAAGCAATTCAATGAAGGATGAAAGATCTCGAAGAGGGAGGGGGGCCAAGAGCAAACAAGTAAGTCATACACGATAGGAAGTAAATGACATGAAGTGCACGGTCACGGGGACAGAGGAATGTCAGAAACTTCTACGAAAGGGGGGGTGCAAATCTCTCCAGGATACGATTCCATTGGCCCCATATCCTACCCCACTTCTTGGGGGGTGTTCCTTTTTAACTTGTTTCTAACCTCCAAACACAATGTAATATGGGAGTAGTAGTTCCAAATTAATATAACACTTGTTTATGAGTCTGACACTGGTGTAGTGTCATACCATATTGACAGTGCAAAAATAATTTGAACAAAAATAAGCATTTAAAAATACATATTTGTTTTTTGAAGTTACATAAATGTATGTGTAATGGATCATACCTAAGTACATTATTCATGTTTTTAAATATGTCGCGAAATATAATTTTGTCAGTAAAGTTTCTCAGAATTTTTTTAAAGCTTTATTTATAACATTTTGCAATAGTACATAGAGGTACATTTCTGTGTGGTCCACAATATGCAATATCAGGTATCGAGATAAAAAAAAAGCAATCAATGATAATAATTTGTGCATGCCATCACTTTCAATAACAATGTACAGTCCCAGGATGAAATATCGAAAAAAACAGGGCAGAGAAAATCAGTGCAATTGTCACAGTGCTAGCTAACCATGTAAACATTCTGTCAGGGAAAGAAGAAAAAAAAGATATTCCATAGCAGTATAGAGCATTGCAACAAGGGTCCCAAAACAGTCACTTTCCGCGACATCAATGCAGTATATTAACTCACAACTTTCCGTACAGCACATCTATTATAACATAACATAGGCCAATAAGGACAATTTATGACAGTACGGCCACTCCCTCCCCGTGTCCAGTATCTGGGGTAGTACCATGTAGCGACTCCTCCGAATCCGATCCCGCAGTACTCACAAGATAAGTTTTTAGTGGCTCCCAAATATCTCGAGGCCTACTTGCCAGAGGTTGTGTTTCAGCATAAATGGAGGTTTGCTCCTGACAATAGATGACATCAGTGAGCCAGTCCTTAAACTTTGGGGCCCTCCCTCGTCCCCAGCGGCATGCCACTCGCCGTTTAGCCAGTAGTAGGGTAATATCTAGGAACTTTCTGCATTGCTTGGGTGTTTGCATAGTATAACCTAACAGCATTAGCAATGGACCCCTTTCCAGTGTAACCCCCACCATGGCCTCCAAAGCCTCATGCACCTGCGTCCAGTATCCCCACACAGCAGAACACGCCCAAGCCAGATGCAAAAATCCAGCTCTTGCCTCTTGCCTCTTTACATCGTTCGCATCTATCAGTGTCAAATAAGTGAAATCTATATTTCTTAGCCAGTGTATAATACAGTCTCTGCAAAAACCTATAATGAACAATCTTGAGTCTGCAGCTAGCTGAGATATTGGCTGTGACCCCACAACAATAGCTCCACTGTGCATCAGTAACCTCAACTCCCAGATCTTCGCCCCATCGCAGACGAGCTGACCCCTCAAACCCCTGCCTCCGCGCCCTAATGCTACCATAAATACTAGATACCAAGTGCATCCCATTCGTGGAACACAACATACAGCGCAGGGGAGGTATCCTCTTAGACTCCCGGGAAAAATCTGGTATGATATCCCTCATTCCCTGCCGTAACCATACATAATAAAAAATCTCGAGCGGTGTGGGACGTGTATCCCCATAAAACAGGGCCATGGACCAAAACTTTCCCTCCAGAAACAGATCGCCCCATGTAACGATTTTGAGGCGCCGACAGAGCACTTGGAAGCCCTTTTCCTGCAACACCACAAGTTCGTTATGGTAGAGTGGCATCCGCGCAGAATAAAGCAATGTAGTTTGTGAAAGTGTTGCTATTCTGCTCCAAGCATCAATCGTGCATGTCACTGTCGTGGGTGGAACTGGGCCATGTATAAGGCCACTCAAGGGAAGGGGATGTGCCATCCAGTCCTCCGCTGCTAATTGGGGCATAAAAGGCATAGGCGCCATCCAGTGATTAGCGTAATGAGCCTGCGCACTCAGATAGTACACTTCAAAATCTGGGATATCAAAGCCCCCTTTATCATAAGGCTGCGCCAGGACCGACCACATGAGCCTCAGCAGTTTTCCACCTCAGAACAATCGAATCAGCTCTGTTCGCAATGATTTAAAGAAAAAGGCACGCGGATAATAAGGGACATTTAAAAAAAAGATATAAAAACGTGGCAATATCACCATTTTAATTAGTGAGGCTCTACCAGATATGGGAAGGGAGATCCATCGTGTAACGATGGAGGTCAAATTAGTAATCGCAGTGCCATAGTTAAGTCGAAGCGTCTCCTCCCTGTCTCTAGACACTTGGATCCACAAGTACCGAAGGTCAGAATGGCACCATTCTAGAGGGAAGTCCAGGGGGAATTCAGAAACAGCAGTAGTGAGAGGGAAGAATTGAGATTTGTCCCAATTGATTTGCACTCCTGAAAATCTACCGAAAACCACAAATTCACGCAGTAGAGGGTTTAAATTTCATTGCGGGTCTGTGACGTATAGCGTTAGATCGTCAGCATAGAGAGAAATCGCAATTTGGCCCTGGAAGCATTTAAACGCGCTATCACGATGGAGCGGACGTAGCTGACAAGCTAGGGGTTCTATTGCCATGGCAAAAAGGAGAGGGGAGAGCGGGCACCCCTGCCTAGTACCTCGCGTTATAGTAAGTGAGGTGGAAAGATGCCCATTAATGAGGACTCAAGCTGTAGGTTGTGTATAAAGTTGTTGCACCCAAGATATGAATAGTTTGGAGAAACCCATTCTCTGCAAAACAGACTGAATCGAATGCCTTTGAGGCATCCAAATAAATCGCAGCAACAGGCAAATTAGGCGCCACAGTGTGTATCAGAGAGAACAGAGTGCGCACATTATGGGTAGTAGATCTGCCGGTGACGAAGCAAGCCTGATCCGGGAGTATGATTTTTGTCATCAGGAGGGATAAACGAGTAGCCAACACTTTAGCTAATATCTTTGCGTCGCAGTTAATCAACGACAAAGGACGGTAGGAGTCACAGATAGCAGGATCCTTCCCGGGCTTCAGGAGGGAAGTAATCACCACTTCCCGCATCGAGCGGGGCAGGACCCCCATCTCTAACGACTCTTCAAACACCTCCCAGAGCACCGGAGCCATAATGTCGATGTAGCAATTATAGAATTCAGCAGGGAGACCGTCCAACCCCGGCGCCTTCCCGTTTTTGAGTGACATTATCGCCTCCCTTATCTCATCCAGTTCCAACGGGGCACTGTGGAACGTCCTATGTACGTCGCTTAACCAACAAAGGGCGATGTACCCCAAAAAATCCTCAAACTCCACCTCTCCCACAATCTGCGTGGTGTACAGTTGACCATAATGCAACGCAAACACTTCCAAGATTCCTGCAGTATCTTGGCATATCCCTCCCTCTGGCTTGTGAATTTCCAATATGGTGTTACTAAAGCGTGAGTTATAGTGATCTCCTCCAATGCCTTCCCTGGTCTTTATCCTTCACAGTACCTACGGGCTATCCAGTGTCGTCCCCAAAACTTAGCCTCCCTCACAGCCTCTTCCTCATACTCTGACAGCTTGACCCTAAATTCCATGTGTGCCTGTCCTGCCTCCCCATGCACCATCAGGGCCTCCAGCCCCCTCAGTTCTCGGTCCAAGGCGCGTATCCTCCTTTGTATAATTCGCAAGACCCCAAAGCTCTTGGAAATACAGTACCCCCGGACCGTAACTTTAAATGCCTCCCACACTAGCTCGAAACTGTCAACCGATCCCCTGTTGCGGGAAAAAAACGCTGCAATTTCCTCCCCAAGTTCCACCTTAAATACCTCATCCAACAATGCATTAGGCCGAAGACGCCCCTGTGGCCTAGGTCGATCACATCCGGGCATAGTACCAATACAGCACTATGATCAGAATATGTTCTGGGTAGATGTTCAACCCTCTTGAGACCCATACTCAGCCCCCTAGAAATTAGACAATCGAGGCGTGCCGATGTGCCAGTGTAAGACGTGAAGTGCGTCCCTTCCCTACGCAGTGGATAAACAAATCTCCAGCTATCTAGTAATCCCCCCTCTTCCATAATACCTTGCAGGGCTTCTCGAGATCAGCTCTTGTAGTGTGCAACTCCGTCCGCCCTATCCTGAGCTGGTATCATGGCGACATTAAAATCCCCCCCAAATAACGTGCATAGATCCAATATTCACAATCCGTCTCCATAGTACAGTAAAAAATTCCGGCGTATCTACATTGGGGTCATAACAATTCACTATAGTCACAGTATCAGTCCCCATTCTTCCCCATACAATAACATATCTCCCAGAGGGATCAAGTATCTTTCCCAAAACTAGAAACTGTATTGATTTTTTAATCAGTATTGCAGTGCCTCTAGCATAAGACGAGTATGATGAAAATAACCGGACACTTGCCCATCTGCTAACGAATGTGGTGGAAGCTAGTGGGTGGAGATGTGTCTCTTGGAACAGTGCGATTTGCACCTGGTGTCTTTCCAAAAATGCCATAATTTTCCTGCATTTCCTGGCACCATTTAGCCCTCGTATATTCCAAGTCATAATCTTTAAGGACGAGTCACTCCCTATCCCGGCATCCCGTTTCTTACATGACATAAATTTGCCCTGTAGCACAATCAAATACATTTCTACCTCTCCAATCATTATTTGTAACCGGACCAAACTCATGACCTGCCTCCCCTGTACAGAAAAAACTTTACCAGCCCCACCGCCCCCCTCCCACTGAAGCATCCCAATCATGCCAGCCATGAACCGTCCCACCCCCCCCCTCAACAAACCCGAACCATGATGCAATAGGGATATTCCCATTGGGGTGTACCTCCAGGTGATGCACTGAAACCTTGCTTCCAGTCAGGGAACCACCAGCTCTCATTAGTCCCCGTTACCAGCAAGGGCATCTGGTTAAGGTCACAAAAACGTGCTACTTTCCCCATAACAAACTCAGCATATGAAGCATCAACAACAGGCACTAAAATCCAAGATAGCAAACTCTGTTATACATTACAGTCTTCCAGTGGTAGTCAGTCCTGCAGCTATTCCACATCGATGATCACAGGAACCCCACAGGAAACATCTCTTTGAAACTGCATGTGTTCATTCAACAACCAACAGTGGTTGCTCTTCCAGTCCATCTTGTTCATCCGGGATATTCTTACGCCGTTTCAGCGTCTTCAAGAATTTCTCCACCGACTGTGGCGTAGTATGGATAGTTTGCTTTCCCTGATGGGTGATGCGTAGACGCGCAGGATACAATAGAGCATAGTCCACCTGCTCCTGCCGCAACTTCTGCTTTACTCCATTGAACTTCCGTCTCTCTTCTTGCACCCGTGCCGTGAAGTACGGGAATATGGTGAAAGGAACTCCTCCTTAATTAAGTTGTTTTGTCTCGCTTGCCACCTTCAGGACCGTATCGCGATCCCGATAATTAAGAAGGCGCGCTATAATGGGGCGTGGAGCGGCGCCAGCGGCGGCCGCGGGCCAAGCGATCTATGCGCCCTCTCCACTATGAATTGAGCCGAGAGGGCCCCCTCAGCGGTGACTGGTGTCAGCATTTTTTCGACATAGTGTTCTAGGCGCCCCGTGTTGGTACTTTCGGGCACGCCTAAAATTCGGACATTATTACGGCGGCTGCGAGCTTCAATGTCCTCGTTCTTGGCATCAATGATTCGCATAAGCTTGTCCATTTGAGTCACAGTCTTTTTCATTTGGTCCGTTACATCTTCAGAGTCAGAGATCCGCTGCTCTGCCTCATTGAGCCGGGTGTCGTGATTATCCAGTTTGCGTGTGATATTATCCATGTGGGTCGTTAACGTGTCTACCTTATCTGCTATTGTGGCAAATCCCTGCTGCATTTCGGTAAGTATAGTGTGCAACTCGCTGCCTGTGCCAGTGGTGTTATCAGACGATGTCTCCATCGGTCTAGTCTCTTCCTCCTCTGGCGTCTTTTTTGAATTTCTTTTCGCCTTGAATGTGAGGCGCGGTTGACAAGAATCCAGCCTGCCCATGGCGCACCCCACCAGCCACCTCAGCACAGAGCCGGCTAACCATATAGTAACTCCTCAAGAGAGGCCAATCCAGGCAACAGAGCCGCAAGCCGCGCAATATGTGCCAAAATATCCAGTGTCAGTGGCGTAACCACCTTGAGGGGGCCCCCCTCCAGGGTACGTGAAGGGGCCCCCTCCGTACTCTATCTAGAGCTACCCAGCAGAAGTGCAGTGCTGACGGGCCCCCTGGAGGTTGAGGGCGCACCGCAGGGGCTACAGGGGCCTATGTTACGCCCCTGCGCAGAGTCTCTCCCATCAGCTTCCGGACTCCAGCAATGTTAGACAAGCATCCTTCAAATGACTTCAGGAATCCAAACTGCTCTCACTGTAAAAAAGCCCCTCGTACTTTTAGCCTTGCACTTGTGAGTCCCAAAGGCAGACGCAGCAATCGCGACACTGCAGTCAGCATGAAGTCAATGAGCTACCCACAGGGTGATTAGCTCAGGCATCCACTGTGGCCGCCGCCATTTTATAAATCTCTCTGGATCATTAGGCCCAGAGCCATCCGCCAGCAGCATCTAGCAGTCTCTCATTAGTATATTCCTGAGCTCCCTCCAGCCAGTATCAGGCCACAGCCTCCTCTGCCCCCGACACCTCCTAGGTATGTTCCAGGTCGGAGGGTCTGGTGAGTTCCCTCACACGTCCCGTCCCGCTCCCTTTAATGGAGTCGGATTGCACTTGTATTATCTTCCACCCGCTCCAGTCATTCGGCAGGCTAGAAGAACAGAATAAAGAACCCCCTTGTCCTAACCATCAGATCTTCAGCATTTAGGGCCGGTTAGCACTGATCCTAGCCCCAGCTTCAGGCGCAACCTCAGAGGGTCTCCATGAGGGCAGCCGCCATGTTGGAAACGCGGCCGATGCCCCACAGCGTCTGTATTCCTCCACCCGCCAGCACCAGTCGATTGCACGCACACTATGTAAGGGGGCCGCGATGCAGCCCGCCGGAGTCCAGCGATGTGTCTCCTTCCTCCCACAGCCGTTCACAGTCAGCCGCACTCTGGCATCCGAACACTCATCCCATGCAGCCTGCTCACCACATGAAGACCGCGGTGCTCCAGTGATAGCCGCTCCCTGTAATGTTTGAAGACCGCATGTACGCGGTCTAGTGGTTGCGCACGTAGCAGTGCGATGGCGCGACCGTGACACGTCACGGCCGCGCAAGCTATAAATAAAAGAAGGCGTGGTCACGGAACTAGTCCGGACTACGCGGAGAGTCAGAGCGTGTCCTGGGGTCCTTCATTCCTGCGCTGTGACTAGGGCGCTGCGCAGTGCACAGAGGGCCTTGACAATGGCGACGAGGGCCTAAAGAGCCCTTGATGTGCCCTGAAGCACTACCTGCCCCGCCCCTCAACTGATCGGCGATATTCTGTGCCTGGCCGGGCCCCGCTGGCGGTACCACATGGTGTGTGGTGCCCCAGGTCGAATGGATGGCGGCGCGCGCCTGACTTCCCAGCTGCCAGAAGGTCAGAGGTGAGCTCAGCCCTTGTACAGCCCCGAGGCGCCCGGGCCCAAGCAGAGAGTCCTGCACTGCAGACCTGCGCGCTCCCCGCGCCACCAGTGGTACAAGGGGACAGAACAAGTGCACCCCTGAACTGTGTCCTGAGGGGGCCCTATTAAGGACGGCCCAGCACCACGCTCTCTGCAGGAGTATCCCGGCGGCCCAGACGGTGTGGAACATCGGCCCTGCGGCTACTTGCCCTGTGTGCCCGAGGCAGTGAGAGGCAGCACCTCCCTCCACCATGGCGTCCATTCCGCGCATTGAACCCTTCTCCGTCGACGGCGCACCCGCGGCCCTAGCCCCTAGATGGAAAGATTGGGTTGAAAGGCTGCAATTCTATTTCGAAGGCGCAGGTACGGCGAGAGAGAGACGCAGGACGCTCCATCTTGGTGGGAAGGATATTTATCGGATCTACAAGACCCTGACGGAAGCTACTCCTCACACGTATGTCACGCTCCTGAACGCGCTCAACACCCACTTTGAGCCGATGCAAAGTAAGGACTACGAGTGGTTCATTTTCCGGCAAGCGCGACAGGAAGCGGAAGAATCCCTCAACGCTTTCCACTGCCGCCTGAAGGAGCTAGCGAGCACGTGCGGATTCCGCGACGAGCAAGAAGAAATTCACGGACAAATCAAGGCTGTTACTCCTCCGACCTGAGGGTGAAAATTCTCCAAGAGGATGGCAAACCATTAGTGGAGATCCTAAAGCTGGGCCGCTCTAAAGAATTATCCCAGGCGAGGGCGTCTCATATGGAAGCAGCACTCCACAGACCGATTAAAACGGAGCAGGTACACGTGGCGGAACACGTCAATGTGGTGCGGCCCAAACAATGCCCCGCAGGGAGAGGGAGGCCGCTAGAACGCCGAAAAGAATGTGGATACTGCGGAGGTGCGCCGCACAGAGCACAGGACTGCCCAGCCCGAGGAAGAAAGTGTGGGTCGTGCGGGCGCATGAATCACTTCGCATCGGTATGCAGATCGTCCAGGCCCAAACCCGAAGCCGCTCACTCCATACGGGAAGACCCGGAGAGCGAGGACATGGACGACGACACACACAGCTACCCTGTACACTACGTGTTTGCCATAGACCAGCCAATGAGAAAAAAACGGCGACTCCCGAAGTGCAGGATAATGATACAGAACCAAGAGGTGAGAGCAACCATCAACACAGGTGCATCCATCGAACTTATGGCGGCAAATGTTTACGCTCAGCTGCGGGATAAGCAGAGTCGGAGACCAGCCAAGATCAGAGTCTTTGCCTACGGACAAAAGACACCCATACCGCTAATTGGGTGCTTCCAAACGGAAGTACAGCACCAGGACAAGAGAGCGCCATCTACCATCTAAGTCACCAAAGAAGGCAGTGGAATGCTACTCAGTGGCCAAACAGCCAAAGAACTACATCTGATATCCTTCGCAATGGCAGTATTAGAGGAAGAACTCAAAACGATCATTGAAGAATTCGAAGACGTCTTCAAAGGCATCGGATGTCCCCATGGAAAGGAAGTATCCTTACACATCGACCGGGCCGTTCAGCCCGTTAGCCTGCGTCATCGACGGATAGCATTCCACCTGAGGAAGAAAGTGGAACAAGAGCTGGAGACCCTCGAAAACCAGGGAATAATCGAGAAGGTCAGTGGGCCCACCCCCTGGGTATCGCCAATCGTGGTGGCGCGAAAACCCAAGCAGCCAGGGCAAGTACGCATCTGCGTCGACATGCGCCTGCCCAACGCCGCGGTCAAAAGAGAAAGACATCTGACGCCCACCATAGACGACATCCTGGGAGAGTTAAATGGATTTAGGTGGTTTTCCAAAATGGACCTGAGGTCAGGATATCACCAACTGCCCCTGCACCCGGACTGCAGATATATCACCACCTTCTCCACTCATGTCGGACTCCGGCGCTATCGAAGGCTCAACTTTGGGATATCAAGTGCAGCGGAAGTATTCCAAAATACAATTCGAGAGGTACTGAGCGGAATAACAAGAGTCCTCAATGTCAGCGACGACCTGCTGATATACGCCGACACCGTGGAAGAACACCACCGGAGACTCAGGAGTGTGCTGCAAAGGATCAAAGACTCCGGCCTTACGCTACACAGAGAAAAGGGTCAATTCCTACAGAACACCATCAGCTTCTTTGGATACACTTTCTCCGACAAGGGAGTCGCGCCAGACCCTGAAAAGGTGAGAGACGTGCAAGCAGCCCCCGCCCGAACCAACACGTCAGAAGTGCGGAGGTTCCTCGGAATGGTGAATTTCTGCGGGCGGTTCATCCCAGACCTCTCCAACCTCACGAGACCACTAAGGGAACTCACGAAAGCAACTACCCCGTGGCATTGGGAAAAAGAACAAGAGCTGGCATTTCAGAACACTAAAGCCGCCCTGTCCGCCAACACCACTCTCTCGTACTTCGACCCCACCAAAGCAACAAACATCGCTGTCGACGCCAGCCCGTACTGACTAGGGGCAGTACTGGCACAGAGCCAAAATGGCGAGGACTGGGTACCAATAGCCTATGCGAGCCAGTCCCTAACGGAGACCGAACAGCGCTACTCTCAAATTGAAAGGGAGGCCATCGCAAACCACTGGGCCTGCAGGCACTTCCATGTGTACGTTTATGGACATCCCTTCACTGTATCCACCGATCATAAGCCTCTACTTCCTCTATTCCGTGGATCAGTCTCGAAACCTCCCCCCAGAATCGAAAAGTGGATCTTACAGCTCCAAGAGTATGACTACAAACTGGAATTCAAGCCCGGTGCAAGTAACCCGGCCGACTACCTCTCCCGGCATCCCCGAGCGGCAACCACGCAGGAGCAAGAAGATGCGGAAGAGACGGAGGAGTACGTAAAGATCATCTTGGAGCGCTCACGACCCCTACCTATGGGCATCGACCTGATTGTGGAAGCGATCCGCGGTGACGAAGTCCTCGAGCTTGCAATAGATGCGTTACGACACAGCGACTGGAAGTCACTCCAAAATTCCCTGGGTCAGAGAACTCCCGAGGTAAAGAGTGCCCTAGAAGCGATCATCAGAGTGAAGGATGAACTATCAGTGGACACCCAAGGATTCCTCCTCCGAGGACCCCGGCTTGTAATGCCTGCTAGCCTGACACAACAGGCAGTCGAGCTGGCTCATCGTGGCCACCAAGGGATCGTGAAAACAAAAAGCAGGCTCAGAGCGAAAGTTTGGTTCCCGGAGATGGACACCAAGGTCGAACAGCTGGTCAGAGGATGCCGCTGGTGCCAAGCGGCAGGTCCACCCGAGCCTCCGGCCCCGGTAATCACTGAGGACGACCCGGCGAGGCCATGGGAATGAGTAAGTGCCGACTTCGGACACCTCTCGGACGGCCGCTACATGCTCGTCGTCATCGACGACTTGACGAAATATCCCGAAGTAGAAATAATAACATCTTTGACCGCCAAGGAAGTGACTGCCAAACTGGAAAAGATAATCGCCACCCATGACATCTTCGAACAGATGAAGACGGACAACGGACCACCGTTTCAAAGCCAAGAGTTTGCCGACTACCTCCAAGAATGGGGGATTCAGCACAGGAAGATCACCCCCAGATGGCCCCAAGCCAACGGTGAGGTGGAGCGGTTCATGAGGACCCTGAACAAAGTCATCAGGATCGCCCAGGCGGAAGGGACACCTGTCGAGAGGGCCCTGTACACATTCCTGAGGGAATACAGGCTAACGCCTCATCGTACGACTACAGCCGCCCCGGGACCATCCGCAATGGGCAGAATTGTCCGAGACACCATTCCTCATCATCGCACCTGGACCCCAACGGAGGCAGATCCTCAGCAAACCCTACGCAACAGAAGACGCTCAAATGATTATGCCAGTTTTAGATGCCGGGCCAGACATTCGCCCATAGAGGAAAGAGACTGGGTCTACGTGAGGGACCGTTTCCCCGGGAGCAAGTTCAGGCTCCCGTTTGAGCCCCATCCATGGGCAGTCACTCTCCGGTCGGGCACGATGGTAACTGCTCAGCGCGACGGCGAGAGCGTCACACGCAACGTATCGTTTTTCATGCGAGCGGTCACCCCGTCTGGAGAACAACAAAATCAAGACCAGGACAGAGCCACCCAAGCCCCACGACATCCAATATCAACTCCCCAGTGAGTGTGCAAGGGAGCCCAGAGGAAAGAGCGGCGGCGAACCCTCCGGATTCCGGGAGGTCAGATGCAGATAGCCTCCACTCCTCCGGTGACGGGCTGTCACCAACCCCAGCCCGACAAGACACTCCTCGAAGGGTCCTGTTCCGAGGGGAAGCTGCTGGCTATGGGTTGAGAAGAAACCCCGCGCCCTCTTCGCAGCTGGCGGACTTTGCTGTGGGCTAAGACTGTGGTACCTGCTCATCAGACTGGCAAAAGGCCTGCCGGCCATTTTGATTTATCACCTGTCCCTGGTTAACCAAGTGACTTTGAGACAGACTACTGTTGTGGTTTCCTTCCTTTTTCTCTTTTGATTTAATAAAGGTTGAAAGGAGTGTAATGTTTGAAGACTGCATGTACGCGGTCTAGTGGTTGCGCACGTAGCAGTGCGCTAGCGCGACCGTGACACGTCACGGCCGCGCAAGCTATAAATAAAAGAAGGCGAGGTCACGGAACTAGTCCGGACCACGTGGAGAGTCAGAGCGTGTCCTGGGGTCCTTCATTCCTGCGCTGCGACTAGGGCGCTGCGCAGTGCACAGAGGGCCCTGACACTCCCCACCCCAAGCTCCACAGCGGTACCAGGTCACTTGGCAGCAATATCACCTCTAGTTGCCGCAGGACAGTAGATGCAGGCAGTCTATGGGCACCACTGGCCCTAAGTCGAACCGGGTCAACAGTCCATGCCGTCTCAGGGGAATGCAGAACAGGATAATTTTAGGAGAAAAAGCCGGACAGCGGGAGCCTCACGGAATCGCGGCCATTCCGCTGGTGCGCCACCTAGCGCCCCCCGTTTCTCCTAATATAGTTAATGTCTAGAAACAAATTGATCCGCATGTTACTATGCTTCTACTGTTCTATGAAGAAGCAATATCTAAACACAATACGAAATTGTACCCTGTGAAGAAAGTGTTTGAACGGCATTACTGCAAGTCACAGACCTCGGACAATTAGGGCAGCTATTTGAACTGGGGGCACTGAAGAGGGGTCCCGTGCATGCAGCACTTCAGAGGAGATGATTATGTGGAATGACAGGTCTGTATAAATATGTTCCACAATTGACAAGATATGGTTGTTTACTTTTTGTTATTTGCTATTCTTGTTTTTTAATTAATAATTATATTCTTATTAAAATACTTACATAACATCACATAACGTGTATTTGTAAAGCGCACGTTCACCCAGAGGTCTCTTGGAGCTGAATAACAGATGTTTATTGTTGCCCAACTCAATGGTACTCACTTTATCGACCTCAAATGGACGAAAGGCTGAGTGGACCCACCGGGATTTGAACCTGTGACCATGAGGTCGAACACAGGACCCTGTGGTAGATGCGTTAGTCCACAGAGCCACCAGACCCGGCTTAAATACTACAGTCTGAATGAACAGCAAACATGAAGTTTACATTCCAATTGTTTGTGGTTGTACGTACTTGTGCGAGTCATCTACGCACAACTTGTGTTTTTTTTAATTTCATTTTAAGGTTGTGACGTCTTTTTGATTACAATCTCCCAGTAATTGATTACAAATTGCCAGTGCATAATGGGCTTTTCTTGTGTTTGGCTGTCAGCAGATCTTTAGTGCATATTGTTTGTGATTCGTTAATTGGAAATTTCTATAAAGAAACTTCTATTTTCAGTGGCAATTTAGCTATACGGTTTTTAGTCGAATTAGTATGCTATTTTTAAAATTCTTTTTTTTTTTTAATTTACTTTAGTACATTCTCTTAGCCTATTTTACTGGACCCAAATTGGTTTGCGACTCGCTAAATTTTTATACACTAGGGGGCATATGTATGTAAATTACATTTTGCGATTCTCAAATAGCGATTTTTAAGGAATCGCTATTTGAGAATTACAAAATGGAATGTATGTAATAAATCGGAATTTTTTTGCGAATCTCTAAAATTCCTTAATTGCGATTAGCAAATTGAGAATCGCAATTAAGGAACGAGTGTCCCATTCATTCCCATGGGCCAAGAGGCCATAGGAATGAATGAGGATACATTCTCAAATTGTGATTTTCTATGAGAAAATCGCAATTTGAGAATCCCAATTCCAAGGGTGCCAGGGTGTCCAAAGGACACCCGTTGCACCCCTGGAATGTGCATGTAAGTACATGTGGCACACATACATGCCCTAAGGGCATGTCTGTGCGCCACATGGTACTTTGAATTTTTTTTAAAAATGCATTTTAACAGGAAATCGCAAAATACCATCTACTTGGAATAGGCGGTATTTTGCGATTTCTCAAGCCAAAATCGCAATTTGCAAGGCAACCCTACATAGCATTTAAAGAATTGCAAAATTGAGATTCCTTAAGTGCTTGAGCAAAATAAGGAATCGCAATTTTTGCGATTCCTTATTTCGCTATGTGGCCCATACATGCCAAAACGCTGTTTGAGATTCGCTAACGCCGGAATTCTGCGAATTCCGGCGTTTGCGAATCGCAAACGGCTTCTTACATATGCCCCTAGGCCCAGAGTTTTCTTTTTGTACTTTTCTATGATGTTTATGAAGAAGTTCTCAAAGTGAATAGCACATCGGCGCTACTATCAAAGCGTGTACTATTAGTAGGAAAATACATCAGAATGCTATCAACGGGAAGGTGCCGAAGATAATTTGCCAACATTAGTTTATAGCACTGCTGCCTAAAAATACAAATGTTGCATTTTTAGTTTGGCGTTGGGGCTACGTAGAAGCTCAGGAGCTGTATGTACTGTCAAAGAGATGCCAGTCTTGTATTGTACTGTTAGTAGAACAAAATGCAGGTGTGACCCCGTCCAGTAACGTCCACGTTTTCTAGTAATTTAAACAGAGTAAATTAAGATAATTTAAGCAGAGTATTTTTCTACAGCAAAGGGGGCTGTAGAGTAGCCAAAGACGTAGTTTTATTTAAAACTGAAAAAATATGAAATAACCCAAGTCTCTCTTTTAGTAAAACTTTCACATCTTTACTTTATTTTCTGATTTTAAGTGGAAGACATTACGCTGACCACTTTTCAACACAAACACCACCAAAGCCAAGAGAAAATGAAAATGTTATGGCAAACGGTTCAATAAAGCCTGGTCTTTTGGAGAACTACCCAACATAATGAAGAACGTATTTTCATGGGAAAATACTGACTTCATACTTTTTAACTCACCAAAGCATAGTTTAAAAAAAATAAATTAATAACCAACTTTATTAACCCTTTCCATGCTCATGACGAGCTCAGCTCAGGGGGGGGGGGGGGGGGGCGTTAGCTCGATGGTGCAGCCTAGCACAGAGGAAAGTACTTGACCCAACCCCTCCCAAAAGGGCCTCAACACCACACTCCCAGGCCATGTAGAAAAAATTTGCTGCAAGAAGCTTGCATCACACACACACCTCATGCGCATCGGGGATCATGTGTTGTAAGCGCCTTGGGGTGAAATACTTTGCATGCAAATAGTTGAATTGAATCATATGCAGCAATACAAGCCTCCCTCCATTCCTCTTCATCCAAGTCTCCCGCCCAGGACACCAATCTCTGCCGTGCCTTCTCAAGGACTTCAGGGTTATGGACCACTAGTGATCGATAAATCACAGAAGTTGCCCCTTAACCCAGCCGTGCAACCTTCACTTCCAACGGACTAAATTCGGGCAACGAGTCATTTGGGAGCTCATGGGCCTGCAAGGCATGGCACAATAGGAGGTACCAAAAGAACTGAGAGTTAGTCAGGGAATAATTAACCTTTAACTCCTGAAACAACATAATGCTCCCTCTATTGTAAACATCTCCCAGATACAGGATCCCAATACGGTCCCAGGGGATAAAACCCTCCAGCAGGCCAAGCCACATTCTCTGCCATAAAGGGGTCGTCCCAGAGAGGCGTTGATCACAGCCAGTGAGCCAAAGATCCCTCCAACAGATGAGGGATACCCGCATACAAGAAGGGAAAGTATCAGGTAGACCCGCTCCGTACAGAAGATCAAGCAGGTCATCTATATCCAACAAATTAATTTCCAGCCGGTACACGGGGTCATTCAACCCCCCATTAATGAGCAGTTTAACATCTCACAAACTTCATCACATAGAACTTTAAAAAACATTTAATTACACTATGATTTAAGACCTTGCTTGAAGCTAATGTCAGTTATAAGCTTTAAAAAGTTACTATTTACAATCTATAATGGATGTGCAGTATAAAAAGACATTATGTTCAATCAACAAACCCAAGCACTTATTACAATAAGATTTTCAATCGTTGCCACCAGGCATATAATAGGTATCTCGTTATTGTAAGACAAGCTACTGTGTTGTGTCTGACCGAAATATACATAGTGCTGCAAGGGGGTGTGAAAGCAGTCGACATGCTGGAATAATCCATGCTTTCCTTATATTTCTGTATGCAGGACACAAGAAGAAAAAGTGTTCCTCTGCCTCTGGCGCGGTCAAACAAGATGGGCACATAGAGGAGATTGTAGCATTTGTCCAACAGTTTTTCCATGTGTAAGAACTGGGACCACCAGCTCTCCAGGGGGTAGCATGGCTCGAGCAGGAAGGCAGCCAGGGGCTTGCGTTTAAAGCAGCTACTTAACACACTCATCCAATGTGACATGAAGCGGGCGCAATAATGGTAGACCACACCAGTAGTTGGGTTTGAAAATCAAGATCTTTTATATAGACTTTGGGTCAAGCAAGTAATGCATTTAGCAAATCATTAGTATTTCATTTACGCATTTCATTAGGCAGTTTCAGTAAGACTTGTCATTAAAGTAATAACCAGTTTATCTAAGCAGTGAAACATTAAATAACACAGCCTGTCGCATCATACTCTTCAGCAGGCAAAGAGGGTACTTTCATAAACCTGGATGATCCTGCAGAAAGCAACCATAGCATTGCAATAAAGTACCACATTAAACCTCTCATGGACGCCTTCCAAATTGCACTTCATAGAAAGTGATAAAACATTTCAGCAAGGACTTTCAGTACAACAGAAAACTTCAAAGAACACAGCCTGTCGCGGTATGCTACTCAGCAGGCAGAAAGGTAATTTTATAGATTCTATATTAACCTGTAGTAACCAACGACAAGCATTTCTTCTTGTGAATACTGATCGTTTTGCGACCCAGCATCAGATCATCAGAATACCATTAGAATGAATCAATAAATACCGCAGTTTGATCCCTTCAGGAACTGTAGAAGCCCACCCCTGCAAGAAATTCAGTACAGGGAGAAGGTCATCCCCTCATGGCAGGCATGAAAACATTTCATTAAACATGAGCTTATAGGCCACCTAAGTCGGCCACTAAACACCACCAGTCACTGAAGTGGATTATCTGACGGGGTAACATCACTCCACAATTAACGATGCAGTAGGGTAGATCTCTGTTCCTAAGCCTCCTGAACACTCTAGGCACAATAGGAGGGGACCAATGGGGCCCAGTCTTAGTTCACCCCGGGGGAGGGGCAACCTCGGGCCTACCGCCCTCCTCCCCGGGGGTTACCTGGTGCTCTTCGGCCTTCCCGGCCCTTGCGGTGAGTCGGGGAGCTGAAGGGAGGGGCCTGACCCTCCCGTGGGCCTCACTCGGCCAGCGCCGGGATCAGGAGCAGATGCAGGGGTCTGGTGCTTCCCAGATGGTCAGGCGTGGCCTGCGGGGCAAAGCGGAGTGGGCTCCTCAGGTCCTCCGCCCCCTTCGCGGTGAGACGGTGCTTCCCCGGGCACTGAGAGCAGGGGCTGGTTCTGGGCAGCCAATAGCTGCGTGACTTGGGCGGGGGCGCGGCCGATGATGCAGCGGCGCTCCCTCTCATGTGACAGGGGCCCAGGCAGGCTTCAGGCCTAGTGCGGCCTGGCGAACTTGATGCGGCAGCCCTCGCCTGGCACCGGGTGCCGCCGAGGGGGGTCAACGACTGCGCTGGACACAGCGCGGAGGCAGGCGGCCACAGGACAGGCCGGAAGCGCCTCAGAGGCGTCGCGTGGCCGGCGCCGACGCCGCGGTGACAGGGTCTCCTCAGGCGCCTCAGGGCTACAAGGTACAGCGCTTGGCGCCGATTCAGAGAAGCGCTTAGGGGGCTTCACAGCGCTGGTCACAGGCAGGGCCAGGGAGGTATTTTCGGTTATCTCTGTCACAGCGCTGGGCAGGGGAACAGAGTACAGCACTTGGCCAGTCAGTCAGCAGATAATGCCGGCAGGAGGGAAGGCAATCTCAATAATTCCTGACAGGACAGGCAGTGTTAAATACAGCGCTGGACAGGGGGAGCAGAATATAGCGCTTTCCACACAGTTTAGCCAGGACAGCAGAGCAGTTCAGTCAGGGGGAGACAGGTAGGGCCAGATGGGCCCAGATGAGGGCAGTGAGTGCGCAGGGCAGCACAGTCCAGTAACTTGTCGAATCCCCAGGAGTCTCTGGTCACAGGAAAGCAGTTTTCTTGGCGCTTTGATGGTTCTGCGCCCTTAGATGTTGGTTACTTGAAGTTGCTGAGAGGGGGGGTGGGGTTGAGTTGAAGGCTTGAAGAGTTTCTCCTCAGTCACTGCAGATGGACCCTGGGGTTCCCTACCACTGGGCCAGATCAGGGGGCTAGCTTAGGACACCTCACCCAGCTTAAGAGGCAGCACCTAAATCCTGTCACTCCCAGTAGCATAGGTTCCTAACTAGGCCCTCCCGCCTAAAACTCTTGCGTGGGTTCCCCAGGTCAGTGATGCACCAACTGACTAGAAAAAGTTCCCTCCCTTGCTTATATATGCCCAGGTCAGGTGACCACTCTCTAAGGCGGGAAAACCTAACTCCGCCTTTGTTCTGGAAGGTTCCAGGAGCTTCCCCACTCTACCTATGGACAGGGGCTGGGTGGCTGGTATTGCAACATTGTATGGGGATCCAGCCTGCTCCTGGCAACTAGGGTGCTACACTAAAAGACAACGCTGCAGTAGCAGGGGCTAGTGGCAGCCATGTTTGAAGTAGAGAGCACCTGCACCCTAACACAGATTGGCTATGAAAAGGTGCCCGAAGACCTATGGGCCAACAAAAAGAAGGTGGGAAAAATGAGGCAAGGGCAAAAAAATCACAGGGAAAGACCACCCTAGGGCTGACAGGTCTAACACCATGCATTTAATGGAACAGTACCTAGCCTGAATTTATTATATAGTGCTCGTGCCTAGGGCGGTTCAATTTTGTCCATGTACATATCAAAGTTAAAACAGCTTTTAACATTTAAAAAATGTAGAGTTAAAGTGCCACGTGCTACAGTATCGTTACAAGAGGAGTTTATAAAATCCCAATACCTCTTCTGTAATAGAGGAACCATTTTCTTAGTAATAGAACGAGGGGCCTCACACATCATATTCATACCCAGCCGATACAACCACTTCCTTACCCTATTAAACCACGGCAACTCGTCTTTCTGTCTTTGGAGAGCAAGTAATTCCGCCACTGCCTCTTTTACGGGAATCTGAGTATTGTTAGTCCAAATTCTGGCCCAAACAGCAAAGCTTTGAGGACAGCGAAGTGTGTGATGGATTTAATACCTAAATCAAGGTGTAGTGGCAATATTGGTGTGTTCATTGGGACATTAAGTGTTGCCTTTAAAAATGTGTTTTCCCCTACCTCCAACTTTTTCGTATTCTCTAAACCCCACAATTCAGCTCCATATAATGCTGCACGTAGGCCTTTGGCCCGGTGTATCTTGTGTGGGTGAAATGGGGCGAAAGGCTGAGCGTCTTAACCGCCCTGCAATCGCGCAGTCCACTTGTTGTAATGAAATCGCACCCTTCTGGATTTGGGGAGTCCATACAAGATTGTCACTGATTCGGACTCCCAAATAATCAAAGACCTTGACCTGCTCTAAATGCTGAGTAACCAGCATCAGTTTCCCCTTAGATAGTTTGTAGGGATTAAAATAAGTATAAGAGATATTTGCAAGCACGACCCTTTCAGGAGATCTGACTAAAATCATGATGTGGCTGCGCTACATTGATGACTTGTTTATCGTGTGGAACGGCACCAGGGAAGGAGCAGAATGCTTCAATAATAAACTGAACAGCAACAGATATAATATCCTCCTGACAGGAAACATCAGTGATACTGAAACAGAATACCTTGATGTTAAACTCAAGATATTGAAGAAATGACGTGACTGTATATCCCCCTAACACACAACATGGGCTAGTTGGCTTCTATCCTTGTGTTCATTGCAAGGCTTGCAAAAACAGTAAATACAAAGATACGGTGGCCTACAATGGGGTGACGAAAAAACTTACACAATTTCTTACATGTGGTATGAATTTTGTAATTTATGTAATTGAGTGTACTGGTGGACTGTGGTACATAGGCAGCACCACCTGTGCTGCCAAAAAACGTATCTTGGAACATCTAAGAGCTATACCCAATCATGATCCGAAGTACCCTGTTTCTAGACATTTTGAACAGCTTCATTTTTCTAACACAGCAGACTGTAGCAATATGATTTTGGAACACATCCCGATAAAACCGAGAGGGGGGGACAGAGTTCTCGCTCTTAGAAAAAAAGAATCACGGTACAGAATTGATTTCCAAACTAAAATCCCTGGGGGTCTGAATATGGACTAAGAACTGGCAATACACCTGAAAGAAGGATCGTAATAATTATTCGCTTTGCCTGTTATTCTTTAGAGGCTTTCTACAACACTGTACTTATTGAATTTATAGACCATGTACATTCATTTTTAACTGTCATCTCATTTTTTCTTTATGATTCTTTTTTAATTCTTATCTTTTCTTCTTTCTCTACAGGAGGAAAGGAAGGGGCCCATTCACAAACATTCACTTTCACTGGCGCACCTAACCTTTGCACTCCTATTCAGAGATCACGTATGTCACGATTATTCTTCACTGTTTTGAATATCCTTGATTCAGGTCCTGAGCATTTGCTCTCAGTATGGCAACATCTACTAGTTGGTACACGGTCTTAGAAATTAGGGCACTTGCCACTGATTCATTTATTCACTTAAATAGTCATTGTAATTATTGTTTGCCATATGTATAACCGATACGATATATATAGTGGTGTATTTATTACTCTTTCTCTCAGTCAACACTGAAAATAATACTTCCACTGCTGAAATGCAGTCTTGTATACTGGGGCACTTGCCATTGATAACGTGAGGAATCATTGTATCCGTTTACAAACAACGCTATACACATATTAGTGGTTTATATGTAACCCTCTCTCCCAGTTGTTAACAGTCACAGTGTGAATAATATTTTGCAGATATTTTTCTGTTTAACTGAGAGTGTTACTGAGGAATACTCAAAAATTGCAATTCAAGGAGTAGCACGTAATAACAATCATACCACTCTAAGATTGCTGCCATTCTAGTGTATCCATTGGTCCTTTTTTGATGTTCATACATAACTTTATCAATGTGGTTTGATTTCTAACACGTCTACACGTGAACAAGCTGCAAGGCGAAACGCGTTGTGTGGATTAAACCTGTGTTCAACTTACTCGTGTTATTTGACTCATTTCCTGAGAGCGCACTAACTTTTTGTGGAAAGAGATTTTGGATTCTGCGCTTGGAAGGTTGGCGCGGCTACCGGCTGGATTGTTATATATATATATATATATATATATATATATACATACTACACTTGCGTCTCCTAACTTGTGCCCCTAAAAGGTGCGTGGTAGAAAGAAGGGGACAGGAGGAGGACATTGCGTCAACATCATGGCGGCTCCCCAGAGCACCGGATAGCCTGCATGCTGCACTGTGGGACAAGTAGTCCTCTGAATTGGCGCAAACGGGAGATCCGGGGCAGGTGAGGCTCCTGAACCATTGGGAGGAGGAGCCCACATAAGAACGTTGAATGGAAAGCACGCAGTTGGATTTTAGCGTCTGAAGAAGGCACATGCCGAAACCTGGCTATGCTTAGAAATCCAATAAACAGCAACCCCTGAAACCCCACTGTGTCCTTTGGTTTCTTCAACCGGGAAGGAAGGAGAAGTTGATAGATAGATAGATATATATATATATATATATATATATATATATACACACATATATATATATATATATATACAGACCCAGGCCACCGTCAAAGGGGGACCTGCACTGTGAGTGAAAAGCCACCTTGTGCCTACCTCCGGCCCCACAAAGTTAGTGATTTAGCAGTCAAGGAATTAACCATTTGCGAGGGATTGGATAGGTATAGTTACCCGGAATGTACAAATAGCACAGCAGGCATACATTTTAAAGAGGGCAGTGAGCCACAAGGGATTCAATGGCAGGTTTGCCCAGCGGCCAAGGTCGCAATTGAGTCGCAGGTCCAGCCTCCGGAAATTAAGGGCCCTCCAAATACTTGAAAGAATTATACCAGGCAGGAATATAAGGACGCCAAACATGCTCCAGAGTGTCCCCTTTTACCTCCATTAGGCAGGACCTGCCTTCATTAACACGGAGCCCGGACGCCTCACCACATAGCCGAAGAAGTGTCAAACAGAGTGCTGGGTATCCTTCAAGAACAGAAGCTTATCATTTGCATACAACACTATGCGGTCTTCGAGGCCATTCCCCATCGCCAACCCCAAACCTGGATTTCGCAGCATATATGTCAAAGCATGCAGTGTTAAAATCACATTTATCCAAAATTCATCTAAAAGAGAAAGGAGTGAAAGCCTAAGTGAAGCTTCAATAAAGTGCAGGAATTGTTTACCTATATATGGGCAGTAGTAAAAAAGCCAATTATGATGCATTTCCTCCTTAACCCAAGGTGGAACGTGCACTAAACTAACTTTACCCTGGTATGCATGTAGTGTTTTAATGAAGGTATATAGGGAAACAAATTTGTCATATAAAAATATTGCTCTACGAGCTTTCACCTACTCAGAGTGCTATTGGGACCTACTCCCAGTCCCAGTCCTATTGGGCAGTGCATACGCGCAGTGTTAGTTAACACACACATGCAGATTGCTTTATTAACAGCTCTCACTTTCAGTAAAATAGTCATTTATACAGCACGATTGAGGGTGTTTCGTTGCCATGCTCAAAAATGATCCAACTTTTTGCCTCAATTTCTCTGTATGTATGTTCATCGGAGTCCTAGAATGGACCGGGAAGCAACGGGAGAAAAGAAAGCCAATAGGTCTTACAATTACAGTTCAACCCACACTGGGTGTTAATAATACATCCAATGTTAGAAGTGTCCAAAAAAGTGAGATCATTTTATATTTAATTATGTACTTACTTTTGCACAGACCTAGCTCACAGGATAGCTTTACAGAATCAAATTTTATTGTACAAGTATCATCTCAAACTGCAGCGACTAGGGTGGTACAATGCTTGGGATTCTTTCAGGTCAAATTAAAGACCGACACCAAGATGAAACGGGAAAAGGAAAAGGTAATCTGGAGAGTACTAAACAGAAAGCTATCCAGTTCGTTTTCAAGATGTGCCCATTACATAACTGCCTACCGGACGAATTATGCAACATAAGAAGAAAATAAACAGACACTACAGAGGATATCTCTCAATGAATATGCAAGAGAGAATGGTTGTAAAGGCTGTGAGAAATGGAAATAGTGAGTACAAGGATTCACAGTAGTCAGGTTCGTAAGGATCCATCTATCCATCCATCTTGGGTCTTGCCGAGCACAACAGCTACTCATTGAGTCTCCCAGCGCAAAGGTAGGTACTGATCCTTGGTGTCACGGAGCTTAGAATGCAGAGCTGAACTATCAGGTTTTGAGCAGGCGGTTGAAGACCAAATGCTTTCAGTGGCCTGAAGCGGCTGTGGTAGAGCATTCCAGTCTTTAGCAGCCAGGTAAGAGGAAGAGCTGCTGTCCCACCTGTTTCATCTAAATTTGGGGATCCCCACCAGAAGAGAACTGGAGGAATTGAGTGATCTGGGTGGATGATAGTGGTTAATCCTTTTTAAAAGGTATTAGGGACCGGAGTGATAGAAGGCGTTTTACATCATGACAAGTCCTTTAAACTTCACTCGCTCCATGATGGGAAGCCAGTGAAGTTCTTTCAGGTGAGGTTGGATGGGAGTCCTCCTAGGCAGTCTCAGCAGAAGTCTCCCTGCAGCATTCTGCACCAACTGCAGTCTTCTCAGCAGATATGCCGGTAGGCCTAGATAAAGCGTATAGGCGTAATCCAGCCTTGAGCTGATCAGTGCCTGGACCTCTGTTTTCTGCTGTGGAATAGGAAGGAGGTAGAGGAACTTTTTTAGATGTTTTAGTAGTCCAAAGAAGGATGCCAACAACACTCGCTGCCTGAGGGGCAAAAGTGGCAGAGTTATCGAACTTCACTCACAAACTGCTGGCCACCACAGCAGGGTTCTGGTGGGGGCGGTACACCATTCGGCCAAAGGTTATGGTTAGTCAGGAGGAGGGATACCCAAAAGCAATATTTTGGTTTTTCTAGCATGGCATTGCAAGTTACTGGTGCGCATCCAATAGAACACAACCGAAACAAAGGCCTTGTAATAGCTCTGCACATTGGGGGCTGTATTATCTAGAGTGAGGAGAAATTGTGTACCGTCGGCGTATGAAACCATTTGTACGCTGTAGGACTCCGCAAGGGTCACCAAGGGAGCAATATAATCAATAGAGTGTAGGAATCAGTACCGACCCTTGAGGTACCACAAAACCCAGAGGCTTTGGTTCGGAAGTAAATGGGATCATCCATAGAGATTGGTGCCTGCCTGTAAGGAAGGAACGAAGCCACGTCAGTGTAAGGCCTCTCACACCTATGTCGCCTAGTATAGGGTGTGAGACAGAGCAGAACGTTGCGGATAGCTTTCGCAGTCTCAGGGCTGCCTGATTCCCCTGATCCACCACCAGTTTAATAATGTAAGCGACCTCCAGCAAAGTGGTCTTGGTGCTGAATCCAGGGTAAAAACCTGATTGGGAGAGGTAAAGCAGCTTATTCCTCTCTAAAAAGTCAGAAAGTTCCAGGTTTATACATTTTTCTAGTATCTTGGCAAAAGCTGCTACCAAAGAAATAGGTCTAAAGTTGAAAAGATTGGATTTGTCTGATGATGGTTCTTTCATTAGAATTAATTAAGCCTGTTTCCAGCACCCGGGGTCAGTGGCCGACTGTAGAGACAGGTTTAACAGTTGTTTTGGGGTGGGGTTTATTGATGCACTGTTGGAAACGAAAATTGGGAGGAGGAGGGGCATGGATTGTCTGGAGACGCCAATTTGCAGGACTTCAGGGCCTGAGCCAATTGCTCCATAGAAATTGGGTCAAACTCTAGCAAAGAGGAGCTATTGAGTGACGACAAGGCCTCTAGTTGAACCCTAGGCTCGCTGTTACCTATAGAATCGGGAAAGGGTAACTGAAGGTAATCTACGACTGATTTTATATTGAAATAGAAGAAATCTGAAAGTTAGTTACACAGCTTCAGAGAGGGCGTAAATAACTGAAATAGGGCATCAGGGTTTGTGATATATTTTTTTTTATTCATGATTTTGAATAGCTTACCATATTTGCTATGGGAGTTGTCAATTTGAACTGTAAGAAAGTCTGACTGGGTTTTCTTGTTTGCCTAGTGGTACTTATTTGAAGCAGTCAAACAAGTTACTTACCTTATCTGGCAGAGACATAATTTAGCCACAGATTCCTTACCTTTGAATTTCCCAGGCATCAGACTGAATCCAGGAAGATTCTTCTTCGAGCAATATCTCTGTGCGCAGCTGGGTGGCGTCGCTCTGTGTGACATCGTCGACCGTGTCACCTACTTAGGCACCAACTCAGCGTGCTAACCTCAGATTCTCTTTATGGTTTTCCAGACCAGGAGGAGCGTGGAGCCATGAATTGCCCTGTAATTGGTGTGCTTTTGAACAACTAGGGCCCTGAAAAGGATCAGCCTGACCACAGAAACCTGTCAGCAGTGCAGTGAGGATTGGTAGGTCAGTAAGGAATCTGCAGCTAAATTATGTCCCTACCCGATAAAGCGTTACCGAAGGCAAGTAACTTGTTCATCTCACTGAGACATCTGTCTGCAGATTCTACTGCGCACATGTTACACCAGAAAATCTTGCAGGATAGAGCGGCTAAAGACTGTCAAGGCAGTAATGCTTGGTAAACGTGGGCAGGGGAACCTTGTTGCTGCCTGACAAATGCCCAGGAATGGAACCCCATGTTGCAACACTATGGTGGCAGCCTTAGCTCTGGTGGAGTGAGCCCTTGAGCCTTCAGAAAAGCTTCTTTTTGGCCAGAACGTAGAAACAACTACATAGGACGACCCTTCGTGATATAGTCCTCATCTGCACCGCACAACCTTTCTTTGTTCCAACGTACCCCACGACGAGTTGGTAGTGCACCCCGAACTCTTTAGTGCTGTCAAGGTAGAATGACAATGTTGTTTTGGGTCCAGACAGTGGAGTTGCTCCTCTTCTTTAGAGGGATGCAAGGTGCGTAGAAATGGCAAGGTGACAGATTGCCCTAAATGGAATGGTGTTACCGCTTACAGGAAGAAAGAGGTCCTGGTGCGAAGCTTCAATTCGTCAGAGAATATGGTCAAGTAAGGAGGCTTGGATGACAAAGCCTGCGATTCGCTCACCCTCCTGGCACTAGTGATGGCACCTACAAAAGCTGTTTTCATGGTAACAAGCCAGAGGGGGCAG
Organism: Lissotriton vulgaris; assembly: GCF_964263255.1. Classification (NCBI taxonomy): domain Eukaryota; kingdom Metazoa; phylum Chordata; class Amphibia; order Caudata; family Salamandridae; genus Lissotriton; species Lissotriton vulgaris. The sequence continues at coordinate 67,205,556 of NC_141691.1, read as the reverse complement.
CTGTGCGGAGGTTCGAATGGAGCTCACATCAGAAAGGTGAGAACCAAATGTAGGTCTCAATGAGGCATAATGAAAGGGGAAGGTGGGAACATATGTAGAAGACCTTTGGGGAATCTCTTTACAATGCAGGACTTTAAATAATAAGGGTTGGTCTGGCAGCCACGGTCGCTGCTCAATCTCCATGCAAGAAGACTTAGTGTTGACTGGTTTGGGTGGAGGACCCTCCCCTGCTGCTGCGACAGAAGATCCTCCTAAAGGGGCAGCCTGATCGGAGGATCAATGCTCTCTGGAGAAGCTTGGGATACCAGACTTTCCTTGCCCAGTCCTGAGTCACAAGAATGACTTGGGCCCGGTCGCTCCTGATCTTCTTGCGCATGCTGGACAGGAGTGGTATAGGCAGAAAGGTGTATAGAGGGCCTGAGCTCCACTTGAAACAAAACGCGTCTCCGAGGGAGATCTACCTTGGAAACTCCTTTGTGCAAAACGTCTAACATTTCGCGTTCTCGGCAGAGGCGAACAGATCTAACCAAATCTCTTTCCACTGCTGAAAGACACCTTGCGCCACGTCCGGAGGGAGATGCCATTCTGCTAGGCATTGATGGCTGAGTTTGTCGGCCCTGGCATTCAGAGAACCTGCCAGGTGCTGAACCACCAGGAATATGCCCATGCAGTTTCAGCCAAGTCCTGAGACAGAAGGCCTCTTGATAAAGGGTCCACAACCTGAGCCCGCCCTGTTTGTTGCAGGGCCCCATGGCAGTGGTGATGTCTGTGAACACTTGTACCAGCCTCTCCATAATGGAAGGAAGAAAGGCTTTCCTTTCCAAATAAATTGCTCAGAGCTCCATAAAGGTGACCTGGAGTCCGGATTCCGCCGGAGACCAGAGTCCTCTGATCTACACCTCTCCGAGATGGCCGCCTCATTCCAGGAGTGACGCCATCGGTCACTGCTATGAGATTTGGTTGTGGAAGGGAAGAGGGATCTGCCTCTGACCCAATTGCAGTTTGTCAGCTACTACTGCAGGCCTCGTGCAGTTGCCTCTGAGATCTGGACCATGTGGGAAGGAGTCTGTTGATGCTGCGCCTACTTGAACTTCAGTTCCCACTGCAGAGCCCGCATATGCCATCTGGCATGTGTCACTAGCAGGATGCAGGAGGCCATGAGGCCCAGCAGCGCCAGTCTGTCTCACTGAAATCCAAGATAGAGGCTGAAACATTGGTTATCATAGCTTGAATATCCTGAACTCTCCACTCGGGAAGAAGGGCTCGAAGCTGCACTGTGTCCAGAAAAGCTTCGAAGAAAAGGAGCATCTGAGAGCGAGTCAGGTGTGACTTCAGCTCAGTGACAGTGAATTCCAGCAAAAGCAGGAGGTCCACTGTAGTCTGGAGGTTGGAGATGGCAGTCTGGGGAGCGCCCGCCTCCACAAATCGAGATAGGGGAAGACTGGGACCTCTGATCTGCGCAGATGAGCTGAGACCATAGCCATCACCTTGGGGAACACCCGATGGTGCTGATAAAGCCAAAGGGCTGCACAGAGAACTGAAAATGAGCAGGCAGGACTGGGATGTGAAAATAGGCATCCTGCAAGTCCAATGCTACCATCCAGTCTCCTGGGTACAGGCCAGACAGGATCTGAGCTAGTGTAAGCATTTTGAACTTTTCCTTTTTGAGGAAGCAGTTGAGGGTTCAAGATCTAGGACAGGGCGAAGACCGTTGTCCTTTTCCAGGACTTGAAAGTAGCAGGAATAGCAACTACAACCTACTTCTGTCACCGGAAGCCACTCAACGGTTCTCTTGGCCAAGAGTCAAGTCTTCCTCCTGAAGCAATGTCAGATGATCCTCCGTCAGCTGGTCGTAAGATGGAGGCATGAAGAGAGGGGTTGTGTCGAAGGGGAGGGAAGAGCTCCTTCGGACTAAGTGGGGGACCCACCTGTCCAATGCGATTTTCTGCCAGTGGTGAAGCTGATGGCTGATCCTGCCACCAACTGGCCACCCATCATCTAGAAGGGTAAGACTAGGAAGGTCTGGATGCTGCAGGGCAGGTGGTGGTCTGACCAGATATCTGGCCGCCCGACCCTCTGAGTCAGAAAGAGCTGCACCTTCAGCTACGCAGAGGTTGCTGACCTTGCGCAGCTTTGTGGCTGGGTTATGGCTGGCGCAGCTGAAAGCCCCTTCAGTAGCCATGAAAGGGGCAAAAGGCAGACTAAGGACATGTGGCCACTGAAAGGCCCAAGGACTGGGTCTTAGCCCATGAGTCCTCAAAGCGCCTTGTCTGCCTCATCTCTGAACCCACGAGTGTCAACAAAGGGCATATCCATGTGTGAGGACTAGAGATCCTCAAAAAGCAAGAGGTTCTCAACCAGGCATGGCATTGAACAGCCACCGTCAATGAAAACGCTCTGCCCAGAGAGTCGGTCGTGTCAAGACCACAACAAATGGCGAGCTTTGCTGCATCTCTCCCATCTGCTACTGCTTGGGAGAGGATGGCCCAGGCCTCCTCCGGGACCTGTGGCAGCACTTGTGTAATCGTTTCCCAGAGGGAATGAGAATAATGGCCCGAAAGAATGCATGTTCACCGACCGCAATGCAAGGCTGATAGAAGAAAACATTTTCTTCCCCAACTGTCCAGCCTCTCGGATTCACGGTCCAGGGCAGCGGAAGGTAACGCGCCGTGGGAGGTAGAGGCTTGGACCACCAATCTCTCTGGGGTAAGGTGGGTAGTGAGGAAATTTGGGTCGCCTGGGGCAGGGCGGTGACAGTGGGCAATTGTCCTATTCACAGGAGCCCCCGTGCTGGGCTTGGACCAGGTTCCAAGTAAGACATCCATTAAGGCCTCGTTGATGGACAGCAAGGATTCCAAAGAGGAGACACCTGGGTGTAGGACCGCTGTCATGATATTAGTCTTGACCGCCATGGAAGGGAGCTGAAGGTCCAGGACATCAGCCATCCTTTGCACCACCCTAGCATATGATGTTCCCTCCTCAGTAGTAGTCGAAGCAAGACCTCTGACCTCCTCGTCAGGAAACTGCTCTCGCCTTGCGCAGCTCCACCACGACTGCATCTGCCCCAGCGCTGCCACCGAGCAGTGTTCGTGGCTCTGGCGCCTCGCTTTTGATTTGCCTTTTTAACTTTTTTTTCTTTTCTCCTGTTGCTTTGTTTGCCTCTTATCTGTTTTGCCTTTTGCCTTGTTTGCCCTTGTTCTCTCTTGCTCGTTCTGTTTGCCTGTTTCCCCTTTGCCTTCTCCTTTATTTTTTCACCTTTGCATGATGCCCGCTTCCCCGCCGCTGGCCCCTGCAGCCCCTCACCCATGCGTGCTCCCTCCTCCACGCTATCCTGCCATCCAACTGACCCCTAGTTAATGGCGGCAGCCCGTCTGCATCCGTCTGCGACCAGCGCCAAGTTCCCTGGTCCTCCTCCTGCCAGTGCTACAGCTCATCAACCCTCTACGCACTCAGCGTCGGCAAGCACAACTGCAAACTCTATAAACCTGGCGACACTGCCATCACTCCTCCCTTGCAGAGACCCAGGACCCACCTCCATCATCCAGCAACAACTTGATCCCACCCCAAACCCTGCAATGCATCCTCCTAAACGTCCGCTCATTCCACAGACACGCCACGAAAATCTGAGACCTCCTTGACAGCACCTCCCCGGATGCCACCTTCCTTACTAAAACATGGCCAAACACCACCTTGGGATCGGACTTAGTGATCGCAATCCCCGAAGGCTACAACATCAACCGGAAGGACCGCCACAACCGCCCTGTAGGAGGCATCTCCATCGCTCACAAGTCCAACCTCCGGCTGAGCACTTACACCAACGGGCCCACAGACCAGATGGAGCACCTCCACTTCAAGATACAGACCAACCCCAACCACACCCTCTGAGGCACCCACATCTACAAACCCCCAGAACCCCATACACCTTTTTCCGACTCCATCACCGACATCATCACACGCAAGACCGCCTTGCTGGGAGACCTCAACTTCCACCTACACAACCTCCATGACCGGAACTCCACCTTCCTTCTGGACACCCTCCTCAATACTGGACTCAAACAGATAGTACCGAAAACCACGCACTCAGCAGGACACACCCTTCACCCCATCTTCACAGCAGGAAACTCCCATCACCTTCAGCCACACCTCTGAACTCCCATGGACGGACACTGCTGTGTCCACTTCACATTCAAAACTAACATCACCCGCAAATGTCCACACCAGCTCTAGCGCAGGAAAGATCTCCGATGACCAGCTCACTGTCTCAACACCTGGCAACGCGGCCAACAACGTGGGTCTCAACAAAACACAAACAACTGGAATGGAGGACGTGGCCAACCGCAAAAGCAGGTACATTTCCAGACAGAACCACAACACGGGGAACGTGTCACCCGCAACAAAACCTACAGATGGTAGAAGATTCTGAAAATTCATGGACAGGAACGGGATGTGAAACCTACCCTCGGTTAAGACTTCTGGGAGGAGCTCCCCCCATGGCCGCTAGCCCTGTTGTGAATATATCGAAACATACTTTGAACAATGATGAAATCAAAATATTGGGGAAAGGATTATCATAGGTCCCCACTAATCACCCTGACTCCTTCATCATTCGCACTGAACTGTTCCAATTTTTTCGCAAAATAAGGCTAAAGTACTTTTTCCGTAACTCTGCACCAAGTATTCAATCCTCTACTACTGGACTCAGACCTCCTTCCACTTTTGTCCCGTTCAACAGTGTCATGTCACATAAGATTTTGGCATACGAATCAGTTGTGCTAAGAGATGTATTACAGCTTTTGGGAACAAAATGCTACACCAGATTCAACACCAGCAAGAAAGAGAAATTGGCCCTTCAAACTTTGGCACACAATACCCAACTTGTTATTAAACCGGCAGACAAGGGTGGTGCCATTGTGGTGCAGGATGTCAACTCTTATGAATCTGAAGTTCTCCGTCAATTGAATGATGCAACTAGTTACCAACTACTACGATCCGATCCAACACAAGCAATTGCACGGGAGATTCTAGAAGTAACTCAAACTGGTCTTGATCAAGGGTTTTTATCGGAATTGGAGTTCAATTTCTTGAATAAACCATATCCACGTTTGGCCACTATCTATACCATACCAAAGATTCATAAATCAATGACGAACCCGCCTGGCCGTCCTATTGTGTCCGGTTGTGGCTCCATCCTAGAGCCCCTTGGCAAATATATAGACTTTTTCATATAACCAATTGCTGAGGCCACTCCAGCGTATCTGCGTGACACCATGCATACTATAAATACAGTGGAAGGATTACCTTTTGATGTGGACCGACAACGACTAGCCACCTGTGACGTTGTATCGCTGTATACGTGCATTCCCCAACAGGAAGCACTAATGGTTATTACACGTTGCCTGAACCAACGACCAGCCCCTGTCCAAGTACCTACTGAATTTATCGTGGCATTACTCCGCATAGCCATGACCAAGAACTTCTTCATCTTTAAGGATAAATTTTACATCCAAACGTCAGGAGTAGCAATGGGGGCTCCCTTTGCTCCAGACGTAGCCAGCCTGTATATGGCAGCTTTTGAGCAAGACACTGTCCTTAGTCAGATTAATCCATTCAGAGACAACCTCAGTCTTTGGATGCGTTACATAGACGACATCCTACTGATATGGAATGGAGGCTTGGAAGAACTAATGGATTTCTTTGGTTGGCTAAATGAACAGTCCCAATTCCTAAAGTTCACGATCCAATCAGACAACCATCAGATTAATTTCTTGGATCTCACCATCTATGAGAACTCGGGTCAATTACTGACCACGTTGTACCGAAAACCAGCTGAGAGAAATTCACTTCTGCACTACGACAGCCACCATCCTCGAGCTCTACGAGATAACCTTCCCTTCGGGCAATTCCTTCGTGCTCGTCGGAATTCCTCCAATAAAGACCACTATTTCACAGAATCAGAGGAACTGAAACAAAGACTTATAAGTAGAGGTTATCCCCAACAACTGGTCAAACGAGCTAGGAAAAGGGCCTGGTTCTACCCTCGAGAAGAATTACTGGTTCCAAAGATCAATCAAGAACAATCGGAACAAAGAATTGTCTGTATCACCACATTCAATACGAAAAGCAACAAAATAAAACGTATAATTAACCATCATTGGGAACTCATATCAGACGACATCCAGCAAACTGACCCGCCATTACACGCTTTCAAAAAAGCAAGAAGTGTTAAAGACCTTGTGGTGCGCTCATTCCTAAAAACACCAGAGGATCCCACCATCGCCACTCTGTGGAATCTACCTCCGATTGTTGGCCACTTTAGATGTGGTAGCTGCAAAGCGTGTGAGAGTACGATCCAGACAAAGGAATTTACATATCGTCATCATAAAATTTCAATCAAATCACACACCAATTGCAACTCTGTAAACATTATCTACGCCATTTTATGTCCATGTCAACTGATATACATTGGCCAGACCCAGCAAAAAGCTAAAGTGAGGATACTCCAACATATGAGTAGAATCCGATGTCAAGTACAAGGCGCACCTTTGGTCGACCACTTCTCAATAGCAGGACACTCACCAGAGAGTTTAAAGTGGGTAATTATTGAAAAAGCCACACTCGGACCCCGGGGTGGGAACATTTCTAACATCCTCAATACCCGTGAACTAAGATGGATGTTTACCTTTGACTCAATCGAATCTGGGCTCAATGAACAGGACAGTTCCTTCTCCCAATTAGCTACTTTGCCTTGAAGTCATTCTTATTCACAGCACAAATGGCCTTTACCCGCATGTGTGAGGTACGCCATCTGTGTAGAGTTATGGCAATTGTATGTCCTTAGCAGACATCCCTGACGGTTCCAAGATGTGTGTTACCTACTATCCATAAGCTCAACTAAGTTATACCGGTTCTGTTAGGTGGTCTTTACCCTCATGCGAGAGGTACACCACCCCCTGTGTGATATGACATCTACTACTACCACAGAGTTTTCACCACTCCACATGATATCTGGCTAGTAGTACTGTTAAACGAGTCACAAATTATTAAGCATGTACTTGAACGTATGCCATACTAAAGACGTTAACCAGGCGGCATTTCCTGCACATAAATCGGATATATCAGTCCTTGAATTATCACACACACGGTATTTTATCAGGTTGCTTTATAGATTTTGGCACTGTAAGGTGGTCTTTACCCTCATGCGAGAGGTACACCACCCTCTGTGTGATATAACATCTACTACTACCAATGAGTGTTCATCCATTCACACGATGTCAGACTAATAGCACTGTTAAACGAGTCATATATTATTAAGCATGTACTTGAATGCATATTGTATGCCATACTAATGACGTTAACAAGGCGGCATTTTTTGCACATAAATCGGATATATAAGTCTCTGAATCATCACACACGCGGTATCTCATTAGGCTGCTTTATATGATTTTCCGTAACCAATGACCTCATTAAGTTGGAAATTGCCGTATCCCAACAGGGCAATGCACTCTTTGATATATCAGGAATTATGATTAATTAACTGTGTATACAACATCGTAATAACGAGTCTCCCCGTAACCTAGCAACCCCTGTGAGTCTTTCCACCATGTCTATCGTAGGCGCAAATCATCACGTGACTCTGTTTCCTTGGTGATAATCTCGTACCCGGAACTCTGCCTCGCCATTGCGACTGAGAGCAGTGTCCAGAACCGGATTCACTCCACGACCGGTAAGCGGGCTGTGACCGATGAGGTTTCTCACGATCTGTCCAGCTACCCGTTCAAGCACTTTTACGCTAATGCCTCTGCACCTTCCCTACTCTTAGATACAGCAAATCATCCCAAACTGCCTGATCACCTTTGAACACGATCCCCGCCGGACGTGTCCTGGTTACGGCGTACTGGTGAGTTTGTTACCGAGTCCATCGAGACTAATTAGTTTGATCGTCTCCAATTTTCTAACAGTTCCCTAATTAGTGCAATTGTTCTATTTTTGCTAGATTGCACATTACCGATGGTACCAGGAACCCCTCAGATTCCTAATTATACTACCAGCGTCTGGGCTATACTACGGTGAGTCCCTCACCATGTGGTCAATCTGTACATTAACCTCCTAGCAAGGTCTCTATTAAAAGTGTATCGTTTATAACTTTACATTCTAACCTTATAGATTCTCCTAAAGTGACCCTGAACCCACATCACATCGGGTCCTGCCTATACCACACCCGTGGTAAGTTTTAAACTGTCTGGTACTCTCACATTAGTACTAATAAATGCATTAAATCGCGTAGCCATGTGGCCCGTACCCTGTGCCCATAACTGCATCCGGGTAATCATGTTGAATTTATCAGTATTTCTCACTGAATTTTTACTTGTCCATCCGTGCGGTTCTGGCCTATTCCCATGTGCTCTTGACGTCTGGCTTTCCATTAATGCACTGAATTCGTGAGATGTTTCGACACGATTGAACTACATGCAATGACTTGCGCTAATTGTTATTTGCGCAGTTTAATTCTGTCCCAGCCATTTTGGCGGGATATCCCATTATGTGGATGGTATGCATTGTCATCTTAAGTAATTCAGGGATAATTTCCCGTAATTTTAATACATATATTTATACCTTGATTAGGTTACGTGTCCCCTACACCCTGGTCCTGATGAAGACCCCACAGCAAGATTAACACTAATATCTGCACGTACGAGGGTCGAAACGTCGATAACCCAATGTCCTTCATCGTCAACTCCACACCACATTGTTTTCATTCATGGAATATTTGGAGTATGATGTGTGTTTAAAAACAAGTTGCATGAACCTGGTGGTCGTGTTTTGCGGTACAGATTTTGTAACCCTGTAAAATAAGTGCGAATTACTGATTTTACTGTCACGGACGAATCCTTTTTCTTTCCTTCACCAATTCCCAGCACCATCTCACCACCCTCCCAGTCTTTACCTTTGGGGCACTGTGAATAACCACAGATTAATGATTGTGAAAAGTTTACATATTCAATGTATCATCCCATTGTGAATTAAACAATGTGGACTGAAGTTATGTTTGTTTGATTATTTTCATCTCTTTGGTTAATGTTCTCATATTACTGGGACCCCTTCCCATTACTCACCGTCTCACTCAGCAGCTCCGCTCCCACTGCCTCAGACGAAGACCCAACCACAGCCACTCGTACCCTACACAACTGGATCGACAATTGTACCAACACCATCACCCCCCTCAAGAAAACTTCCAACCCACACGCCAAGAAAGCCAGCTAGTTCTCCACCAAACTCCGAGAATCTAGACGAACCTGCAGACCCCTCGAAAAGTTACGGAGGACCTCCGAAACCACAGCAGACCTCAACAACTTCATAGCAGCCACCACCGCCCACCACAAGCTCATCAGACACTCAAGGAAAAAAAGCACTCCAGGACAGAATCCCGACCCATGCACTAAACAGCGAGGAACTACTCAGCATCATCAGAGTTCGCCCAACCCAACAGTGGGACAGCCGACATCCCACCCTCTCAGGACCTCTGCAACAGACTTGGCGCCTTCTTCCATCACAAAATCAAGACCATCTAAGACAACTTTAACGACGACAACCTACACGTGGAACCCACACCCACCGTCCCCTACATCACGCAGTCAACACTTGACAGCTGGACCGTTCTCACCATTTAAGACACCCTGAAGACTATAAAATCAACCCACTAAGGGGGCCCCTACGGACCCCTTCCCCCACCCCATCTACCACAGAACTGCAGACATCTTTGGTGGAGTTTCGACAAATCATCTATCACTCCTTCGAGATCGTCTCCTTCCCAGACGACTGGAAACACACCAAGATCAACACTCTTCTGAAAAAACCCTCGGCGGACCCCACCGACCTCAAGAACTTCAGACGGATTTCCTTACTCCCGTACCTGGCGAAAGTCATCAAAAAAGCCACCAACAGCCAATTTGCCTTCTTCATAGAAGAAAACAACATCCTCGACTCCTCCCAATCAGGTTTCAGGAGGAACCACAGCACCGAAACCGCACTTCTTGCCGCAACAGACGACATCCGCTCCCACTTCAAAAAAGAAGAGACTGTGGCCCTCATCCTCCTGGACCTCTCCGCAGCTTTCGACACACTCTCACACCGCATCCTAGCCAGCAGACTCCCCAACGCAGGAATATGGAACAAAGCCCTAGACTCGATCTGCTCATTCCTCTCTGGCAAAAAGCAGCAAGTCAGACTTCCTCCCTCCTCCCAGATCCCACACCGACCAACTGCGGAGTCCCCCAAGGATCCTCCGTCAGCCCACCTGTTAAACGTCTACATGGCCACGATTGCATCCATTGTCAGATCACACGGAATCAACATATCAAACGCAGACGACACCCAACTCATCCTCTTCCTATCCAACGAACCCAACATCTCCAAACACAACTTTCAATAAAGAATGGAGGCTTAGTCATTTGGATGAAAAACAGCTGCCTGCAACTTAACACAGAAACATCCGAAGTACTCATCTTAGGTCCACACCCTGGCGCCTGGAATGACACCTGGTGGCCCCCGCCCTCGGTAACCCTCCCTTTTCCTCTGACCACACACGCAACCTCAGAATCATCCTGGACTCCGAACTCAAAATGGACTGCCAAATAAACGTTGTCATCTCCTCCTGTTTCCACATCCTCCGTCTTCTACGAAAGACCTTCAACTGGATTCCCCTCGAACACAGAAAAAACATCACCCATGCCCTCTTCACAGGACTATGGCAACGCAATCTAAGCCAGGGGTCAACAAGAAACTCACCCCTAAAATCCAGAACGTTCAGAATGCTGCAGCCAGACTAGTCCTCAACCTACCGGGCAACTGCCACATCACCCAACACCTGCGGACACTACACTGGCTCCCCGTCGAGAAGAAAATCACCTTCAAACTTCTCACCCACGCCCACAAAGCCATCCACAACACAGGACCGGCCTGTGTGAACCACCGCTTTTCGTTCCAGGCACCCCAAAGATCACTCTGCTCAGCCCAACTCTCCCTGGCAATGGTACAGCGCATCTAGAAGACCAGAACAGGAGGTCGCTGCTTCTCCTTCCTCACGTCCAGGGTATGGAACACCCTACCTCTCCACCTCTGACAGACACCAACACTCTCAAAGTTCCTGAAGGATGTCAAAACCTGGCTCTTCGGAAAATCACAGGGAATATCCAGGAGCTGCGTGCCGTCCCCATTCCCCTCTCAGCGCCTTGAGACCTTCTGGATGATTCGTTGCACTTTACAAACTACAGATTGAGAAGGCAGGCCAGAACCTGGAGAGGGATCCTGTCCACTCTCCTCACCCAATTCCTCACACCAGTCCATTTCTTGATAAGGCTGATCTTCTAAAGGGTCCAGCAACCCCTCCCAATTTTTTCCATTCCTAGCCCTTCAGAATAAGGCTCATGAAACGACCTAGGATCTGTGGGTTCTGTCGGAGCTAGGATCGTGGCGGTAGGTGCCGATCTGGCTCTGGGTCGTCAGGAATAAGAATGAGGTAGGCGCCGCCGGGGGGCACTGGGAGTCTCGGTGTTGACATCGGGGACGGTTGCAATGTCACAACCGTCGTCAGTCCAGATCCATTGCTGGATCCATGGAGGGGGAGAGGACGTCATCGGTGCCACAGGCTCAGAACACAATTGAGCCCCCTGTAACTCCACGGGCATGAAGGCACGGTGGTGGGGTCAGGCCGCACAAAAACGAGGTGCATTGCCTCATAAAATTCTCGTTGTTGGGAGGGGGTTGTCCTGGCTCCCGGAAAATTGGGGAGATGCAGAGCCGGCCAGGAACAGGTTCCATAGAACGAGGCTTGTAAGGCCAGGACTCCTCCATCATGTTGGCCGACTGACCGGGAGAAGTTGAAGCACGCTTCGACTTCGTGCACTTTTTGTGCCTCTTACTGGAATGTCCTGATGACTTGGAGTGGGATGTAGAGGACTTGGGGTTCCTGGAGCAGTGCCCGGACCTTGCTATCGAACTGGACCATAAGCCAGATCTCCAAGGAGTTGTACAATCCGGTGCGGACTGCCGGGCCACATGCAGCTTTAGGGGCCTCTCCCTCAAAGGTGCATGAGGCGCAAAGCCTTCGGAGCCATGGCCCAACAGTTGGAGCACAACCTTGAGTCGTACAGCACAGATAACGCTAATAGTGTCAGGCGGAGCCAACCAATGTCACCTACCAGCATGCAAGGGAATTGCTCAAAGAAAAATCTTCTGGATCCAGTCTGATGCTTGGGAAATTCAAAGGTAAGGAACCTGCGTCTTTGTGTGTAATAGGATTTGATTTCCATATTGTTCACTCCAAATAGCACAAAAGGTGAAGGTCTGGATCAAGAATGGTCCCAGTATAGTACGTGTTTGGAACTCTGACCAGCTTGTTGGCGATTAACTACAAATCAGCAAATTCTCCTACTGCGGACTATATCTATTTTGATAATCTCATCTTATCTACCACTTTATGATATGCAGGTCTGACTCCGGCACCAGCATTTCAGGTCTATGTGAGTAAGCACAAGTAGGTTTAGGCTAGTTAATGAATCACCAATTATTCCTTCCGATAACACTAACAATGAATTAGGCCGTGAAATTCCATTTGTCGTGAATACTATGAGGGAAGGAACTGTTGTTAACTTGTAAATCAGATTCTACATCATGAGAATCCTTGCTGAATTCACTAACTCTGCATACCGCCCCCTAAGTGCTGAAGCTCTGAACACATTTTTACAATAGGAACTGCTTTAAAAAAACACTCTTGTATCGAAAGACGTATTAGCAACCTGTTCCCACTAGTGGAAAACTGGACTATGTCCAGGCACTCTTTTGACCATTTCAACAACATTTTTAAAGATACAATTATAGCACTAATAATAGCGGACAAAACCCTAGGCTCCAACATTAACAAATTCACCTCTATCTCACTATTGAATAACTAGCTTCTAACATCTAGCCCCTCTACGTTGAGGCTGAATTGGGCCAAGAAAGATCACACCAGTGTTAAACATATATGCATATACCAAACCCCCTTCTTTTGCTGCATTCCATGAGTAGTATACCCTCTCCAACGTAGATTTCTATGATCTCCTGAAAATTAAGGCACGTTTCTCTAAACTGAGACCACTGGTAAATACATCCCTTTTCTCTTCCTTCAAAAGCATCCAATCAGGAGGACGTGAAGTATCCAAAATCTATAAATTAATCTGCAATGTATCAGATTAATTTAGCATATAAATGGTCCACCTACTTCTCTGACAAGGGTAAAATACCACCCCCAACCCTGAGGAATCTTGGGGTAAAATATGTTCCCATTTACTCCAAGGTAATTTCATTCCATCACGATTACAAACAACAGTATTTGCAGCACATTCCCTCTATTGCACCTCGTTAGACTTTTTAAACTAAAATTGAGGGGCTCTGAAACTTATTGATCATGCAAAACTTTTTGTTGTGACCCAGAACACATCTTCATGTATGCTACTTACCTACAATTGGAATTAAACTTTAGCCCAACTAGCCAAACTTTTAACACAACTATCTCGTTGGACTTCCCAACTATCATACTTGGCCCATAAGTGTCAACAACGCCACTTCCACTCTCAGACATGGACCGTACTCTCTTGGACTCTTTGACCTACTCATCACCCTTGCCCTTAATGACTATCCAATGTAAAAAAAAAAAACTTTAATAGTATCTACCATCATACTTGGGGGGCATGGGTCACATACCTCGGAAGCACGCACACAGCCCAATCGCACTCAATATGAAATCCCATTATCTCTCAACGCATCAGGAAAACTTTAGACTCTTTTAAACACAAAACTCTGTAGGTTTTCTTTAGTCCCCTCAAGGCCCGACAGCGTGATTTCCAAGATATATTCAGAGCTGGGTTTATGTATCTCCCAAACGTACACATTGCTCCCTTTTTTACTCTCATTGTGCATACTCTCCGTTTTGCTCTTTTCTTACTTTCTCTTTCCTTTCTTTACTTACAATTTTCTCTTCTGTCTTTCCCCTCTGCTTACCCAATCCCTCTCCCACTTTAGAGATGTTATTGTTCTCTTTTTAATTCCAAATGATGGTTGTGGTCATAGGACAGATGAGCTATGCAATCTAGTGTTACACACCCTGACCATAGGCTTACCTACTCATTCTCATCAGCATAATCGGCCAAGCAGTTATATTGCACCTTATTAAGTACAACGGAAATTCATGGTATGAACCTGCAATTGCCTTTTTTCCTTACAGGCCAATTGTTCGGTGACATTATTAGACCTTTGGCTGCCTGGGGCAGCCCCTGCGTTTGCTGCCCCACAACAACTGCAGGTAAGAGTGGGTGCGGAGGCGGAGCGAACGATCCCTCGTGACGGGTAGGAGCGCGGGGCTACTGTTGATCCCTGTGCCACGACTGCTGGAGGTAAGAGTGGGGGGGCCCTCCTTGCTACGCCAATGCAATTGTTCACTACATGCCTGCTGTGTAAAAGTCCAATTTTGAGCACAAGACATTATTCTGCCTTGTCATTTTGTGATGGCATATTTTCTGTATAACCCCAAAAATCAATGTAACTTTTGAAGAAAAGAAAAATCTAGTAACCATTTTAAAACACACCATTTTAAAATTTTACACATGTTCTTTTTAAGTAGTAGTAGTGAAAATTCAAGAAGTTCCAATTAAATGAATATAAGAATCTAAAAGTAAAAAAATGTGTTGGGAAAATTAATGTTTCCTCTTGAAAGAGGAAAAAATGAAAATCATATAATCACTTAAGCTTAACAACTGTCACGTTTAGCAAGCAAAATCAACTGTAATGTAACTTTAAAGCTGTAGGCGGGCCTAGCTATCCCAGAATGAAATCACATAATAGTATGTGCCATTTCATAGTGTAATTGGCAAGGTTCTCTAAGCTCAGGCCATACTAGAACAAATAACTATGGGCCCGATGTAGGTAATCTAATTCTACCGATTCCTAAATACCGAATTTTACTGATTCGGTATTTAGGAATTGGTAAATATGATGTAGGTAAAAAAAAAAAAAATTAAATCGGTAAAAGTTACTGATTCAGTAATATTCCTTATTACCGATTCGGTAATACCGATTTGGTAATAAGGAATACCTTCCCATTCATTCCTATTGGCCTGGAGGCCCATAGGAATGAATGGGAAGTCATTCACTATTACCGAATCGGTATTTACCGAATCGGTAATAGCGGGAGCATATTCAAGGGTGGCAGGTTGTCACATTGACACCCTGTTGCACACCTGAATCGTGCATGTGGGCACATTTGGCGCACATACATGTATGTCTGCCACATGGCACCTTGAAAAAATCAAATTATTGCTTTTTTAAAGGTATTCGGTATTTACCACCAACTTGTAGTTGGTGGTAAATAACGAATCCTTAAAGCAAAAATGCACTCACTTAAGTGCTACCTACATAGGTTTTAAGGAATCTGTAATTTACCGATTCCCTAAAATAAGGAATCGGTAAATTACCAAATCCTTATTTCCAGCCTCTTACATTAGAAAGGGCTAAATACCGGTCGGTAACGGGAAATTCACCGATTTTCGGCTGTTACCGACCGGTATTTAGCTACCTACATCTGGCACAATGATGAAAAATAATGCACGAAAGGTAGTGTCACTGAAGGCATTATCCTCATATTGCATATCAAAATATTTATTTCAGTACACGGAAACTTTAATTCAGTATAAGCTTTTGGCACGTGTGGTCCACTTGAGGTGGGGTATTTTCCTGGCAACTAATTCAGGGGTGTAGTTTCTGCTGGCATTGTACATCATGCAGCTAGTCCTGAAGGAGGGTAGGCTTGGAGGGGGAGCAAGTGTCGCTCCTTCAGCTTAGTTGTGATATAATGTAACTTCTTCAGGCCTTAAATGAGAGGTACACATCAAAGATATAATTCAATCATTCACCGATGTGAAAACTATACAATCTGAATACAGTAGAAAAATCAAACTTTTAGAGACGTGGTGTGCTTAATACTTCCGCATCCATACCCCAGGGTAATCTTTAGCATCTGCACCTCTACTATGACTGGTCCTCTTCGACAGAAAAAAGCCCATAAACCTAACCCCCATGTCACTCTTCTATGACACTAAAAATCCAACAGGCTCTCCACACCTAGTACGTTAGTTCCATAACTTGCCAACTTAGAGAAAAAGATTTTCTAACTACTGGAATTCAAGAGTAACATTTTTCAGCCTACATTGCTATTTCTCATGGGGCAGCTCCTGCTTAATGGCGCAGAGTGTCGCCCCGTCTGCTGCAAGCACAGCAGGCAAACACTAATCAATAAAATGGCATAACAATGGCATTTTATTTTGCCACCAGCTTGCGCAGTGTAGAGCGTGAGCATAAAACATGGGGGCGGGGCTGAATCCTGCTACTACAGGATTACTGCTGCTGCTTACAGTGCGCAAGTCGGGTTGGCTGGCTACCTACCTACGGCCAGTCAGACGTGCACTATAGACCCAGCAATCCCTGGGCTATAAAACAGACGGGGGATTGCTGGCACAGTCCCCCAGCCTCAAAATTAGGCCTATTTAGCCTGCTCCCACCAATTCGGTCCAAATAAAATCGTTCTTTCACTTTTTAATGACTTGGTCTACATGCCTTTCTTGTCATTGGCTACCGAGCCAGCTTCTCTCAACAGGGACAACTCAACTTCAGTCATCGACCATTTCATAATATTGTCCAAAAGAATGCCCAAATGATTAATTTGGAAGATAATGGGCTTAATTATTACAGTTTCCGTTAACTTACAAGCGATGTGTTACAATAATCAGCATCAAAACCCAAACTAATGCAGAATATAATGCAAAACATTACTTTGGGTGAGTAGAATCTCTTCAGGACCTTGTGGACCAAATTGGAAGGTTCAAGATTATGTTTGTTTTGAGTTAGAACGTACATCCGTACCTATTGTGGGATCAACTACTCCAGTTGTGTCATCTCCTTCAGCTGTACTATTGAGTTGGTTGTTCTTATGCATTCTCAGTGTGACTCTACTGTGGTCCTAGAGTACAGTATTGCAGTTATCTTCGTAATGTAGTTGTGAATGGCAATGGTTTGCTTACAGTTTTGCTCCTGATTCAAGGCCTGTGTAGGGTAGTAGATTTGGCTTTCATAGTTACCCCCACTTTTTGCTGGTTCTATTCTGTTCTTTGACTATTCTAACTTGGATTCTGCTTATCAGGAACCCAGTCACTGTGCGTCCCCTCTATATTTGACAGCAGTAAGTATGTTGGTACTTTCCCAATTGGTTACTGGAGTACCCAGGTAATCCCTATTATATGGACCAAGGTACCAAGGGGATAGGTACACCAGGGGTGTTGCATGCGCTATAGCATGTATTATACCACCCATGAGAGACCACTCAAACTGTGACTATAAGCCTGCCATTGCAGTCTGTGTAAGTTGGTGTTCGATCCACTTACAACAGATATGTTTCCTTATATCTGACATCACTGCACTTAAAACCTATTAGTCACCCCTAAGGCAGGCTCTTCAGTCCTGAGGGAAGGATGCCTGGTTACAAGTTTGAGGGTGCCCCTGCATGAGCAGGGCCCTGCTACAAAGCCCAGAGGCGATTCTCCAGGCTTTGTAAGTGCGGTCAACCATTTAATACATATAGTGGACATCAAGTCAAATACGAGATGTCCAACTATATATGGGCTGCTCTGAAACCGGTCATGTTAGGTATCAAACATGTTGGAATCCTACCCCACCACCAATTCCAGTGTTGCATGTAGAAATTAATGTACTGGGGGGTTTCACTAGGGTATCCCCTGTATTCCCGATACCAGCCGTTTAGGGTTAAACAGCAAGCTAGTGCTGCTGCTGATCACAGACACGATTCTGCCCTCCTGCTGCTGAGTTGATCTCGAGCAGGGGAAGGTAGAACAATAGGTTTCCTGTCACCTGTAACCACCTACCAGACAGGACTTAGTATATTGGGCTGGGGTCGCTTGCCAGTTCCACCAGACTGCTTTGAAGGGCACATTTGGTGCCCTCTTGCATACTCCAGTTTGAGCCAGCTCAGGGAACCGTTGGCTCCCGCTCTGGCACAAAACTGGACAAAGGATATGGGAGTATCCTACCCTCTGTTCAGCACCTCCTCTGGGAGGGATCCTTGAATCGTCCTAACCCTTTCCCTAGTGCACTTAAGGGTTTACCTGTGGGAGGCTCTTTAGATTCTCAGCAAGTTTGAGGCCAGTATCCCTCGTGGGAACCAATGGAACACAACCCATGTGCACTGCGTCAACATGCCAATGCCAAAGCTTGACGACTCTGTACTCCAGATATCTTCGGGCTGCAAGAAGCTCCAGCTCCAGCATCTCTTCCTTCCAAGATCTTTGTCCTCATCGCATCTTCTGCACCTTGGGCCTGCATCTTTGGTGAGCTGCTCGTGGTCCTCTTCCGACTCATGTGCCTTTGGCCTGTTGGTCCTCTTGGGGGTCTTCTTTGGCTTCAGTGGGCTAACCCTCTTGTTCGGGGCCTGCTCTGACTCTCCTGCACTAAGTGAGTCCCTCAGACCTTGCTGGTACCAACGGTACCCCTTTTTCATTTGCCAAGCCTGTTGCCAATGCCAAGGCTTGTTGGTGCTCCCGCCGGACACAGACCCTCTAGTTCTTGACTCCTGACGTGGGCCAGCTCATGAATGGCTCCCGGTCACTTCTGAGTGGCATAGACTCTGTGCCGTCTGCTTGAATCCTTGAATTCCACCGGACACTTTCACCTTTTTTGCAGGCGGCATCTTTACTGAAGTCCTCCATTGTGGTCTACTGCGGGTTCCGACGTCACTTCGCACCGATGCACCCGGCTTCCCTGGTGCATGTCTCCCGGTTACTGGGATATCCACAGGTGGGGTGACTCTCCAACCTTCCAACTTCCACGGGGTTTCTTCAAGGTCCACTTGGAAGACTCATTCTTAAAAAATGAAACTGACTTTTCCATTGACTTTCATTGAGTATGTGGCTGTGTTTCCACTCTGCGCACAGCCTCTGTGGGGTTTCTGGGTACTTACCTTGGTTAGTTCTTTGGGTCCCCAAATCTTCTGAGTCTTCTGGTCCAAGTCACGACTTCGGTCGCAGTACGCATACCACTTCTTTGGTATATGGTTTGGTCTCCCCCTGGTGACCACTATGTATTTGTGGTTACATACCTGTTTCCATTTGAAATATTGTGTGCATTGTGCGGATATCTCCGGGTAGGAGATATACCAATGTGTTAGTGTGTATAATAAATATAACTATTTTCATAACTACACTGTGGGGTTCTTTTTTGTTTAACCTACACTATATAATTAATTCTGGTAAAGCAAGCTGCTTATCACTCCTTCTGGACTAAGCCTGAAGGCTGCTCGCCACAGCTACCACTTGGAGAGCTTTCTATGGTTGTCTAAGACCACTAAAATGACCATAAGGGTTGTCTGGATTAATACAAGGTGCTTCACTTAAATAAGTGTGCACCATATACTAAGCCAGCTTCCTACAGCCTCTCACTTCTCACCTCTTAAGGATGATGGGTAGAGGAGATGGTTAGTAGTAAGTTTATTGGAGAGGAATAATGTGGCACCCCATCAACACCAGTAGCTCCTTAAACTGTCACTCTTCGCTTACTTCCAGACCAAAATTCCAGAACCTTTGGCATCACATTACCAAGACACAAGTAAGCTAGACACCACATCTCCCTTCCATAATCATATAACAATAAATTAGTCTTAACAAGTAACAAATAAATATAAGGGAAAGAAGGTAAGAAGTGCATACAAGATGGTAAATAATCATATAATATAGCAAAAATTAACCACAGCAACTTTACATACACAACCCCAAACTCTTTTCCTAAAGCAAAAAAGAAATAATAATGATTGAACACAAATAAAATATACCAACAATAAGTTACACAATAATAACTAATGCACTGTAAAACTACTAATACAAATTGTAATTACTTCGATGAAAATATAGAACCCAGTGAATGAAATTACTCCTAATCTGCATACACTTATATCATTGGCACTCATCTTATTATGAAATTGATACTGATATAATGCTCATGCTTGTTGGAATTCTCAGTCAGTTAAAAAAAAACTGGTTAAACTTTGGCAGCCTCAATCAAGGCCGCCCCCAGCGTATACTTGAGGTGGGGTCAACCAGGAACTCAGTTGCATTTTCAGCTGGACAATACAATCACCGCTGTGCTTGCTCTCTCAAATTTCACTCCATGTAGGTGCAAGGAGCCTCAGTGTGGATTTAATGGAGTAGTGATCCTACATTCGTCCCCAGTTTGTAAACATGACGCATACAGGAGATGGTATCAAGTAGGTTTGATAGAAAGCATGTGGCATCCCAACACCACCAGTATCTCCTCCAACTGTCACTCCCGCTTAAGTCCACCCCCACATTCCAGAACCTGTGGCATCACGTTACCAACACAGAGGTAACCTAGATTCCACAACTTCTCAAACCCCAAAATGTCTATGGTAAGAAGGCCCTCGCTACATATGCATCCAACTTGCTTTAATAGCTGTAACTGAAAACTCATTTCAGTTTACCAGTAAACCGCCAAAATCCCATCCGCCAAAATGTAAATCCCATTATAACCTAAGGGATTTATATTTCGACGTAAGGGATATCGGTCACCGTTGTGAGGGAGTAACACGTCCTCCAAGATCTAAATCAGGCCCTAAGTCTGGGAAGACTGCTAGACTAATCGATTACATTGTTAATTTGCGTAAACTGAATGCTGTGTAACACATTGTGGAGTGTAGGCAATTTAATTTGAAGCAGGAAAATGGCTGGGGGTTAGATTTGTCTTGTGGTTTAAAAAACTAACAATGAACGAAAACCCATGAAAACCTATTTTAACACTCTGAGATTGTATGTGTGTGTCCTCCAGTCTTTAAATGTTTAATCTCGAACTGGGGAACGTCGTGTACATTAAAACTTTTACAATGAACATAAAATAGTAGTTTTCATTGGAGCTCGGTCCAATCCGATGCCAACATGCCCGTAAAACCTTCTACAAAAAGCAAAGCGCATCCTTCAAAATGTCTTTATTTATAGCGTGAAGCATCAGGCCAAGATAATACTTAATGTTTCCTGAACATTCTTCAGGCTCGCACTCCCTGGGCTCGGAGCAGGTCGTAAATCTTGCTACTGGGACGATTCAGAGAAAGTTCCCATACATCTAAAAGCAAAACAAAATCAAGCAAATGTATCAATCCAGAGGACAATGTAAACATGTAAGAACTGGTAGGGCTTCCAAACCCCATTACACACTAGCCAAAGCACTTATTGGTTCCAATGCCATCATCTGTCGACGTAGAAGAACCCAAACGTAAACCTACTATAAAGTCGCCAAGAAAAGTAAGTGCGGCAAAAAGCCAGCCGAGCAATTATCTTTGCCAAAGCCCTTATCAGAAGCAGACGTTCATGTCAACGGCACATTTCTGTCTTCCAAATTCAAGACGCAAGAGAAGGGCTTTCACAGTACAAGCTAGACTGAAAGCTGAACAGGCCCCAAGGGTAAGAGAGCAACCAATCTTCATCTACCAGGTCAAAAAGTGCCAGAAAGTGGACAAGGAACGGTGGCCTTTGATAGGGACCAAAAAAACGTAAAGCATATACTAAAGCGTTTAGACTCCGATCAAATCTATGCATAAGCATATGTTTTAAATATCAAGCTACTGAAAACAGTATCGGGAATTAGAGGTTGAGAGTACGGTTTATGCAGAAAACAGTGGTTCTGAGAACCTGATAAGTTGTTTTTGTAGCTGTGGGATGCGTCAATACTTGGGCATACCCAGAAAACAGATGGTGATACAGAAAAAGAGAAAAGGAAAAATATATTCACCTAGAGTTCACTCAAACGTTTAGGCTACGAGTCCTCTGCGAATTGTAACATTGTAGTAATATTACAACAGTTTTAATGCAAAATTGTTCCTATCTGACTTGGACGCATTCCAGCTGTAGAAAACGACATACCTGCCAAGGTTCATTCCAGCTGTAGCCAGACATACCTGCCAAGGTTCATTCCAGCTGTGGCCAAAGACATACCTGCCAAGGTTCATTCCAGCTGTAGCCAAACACATACCTGCGAAGGTTAATTCCAGCTGTAGCCAAAGACATAGCTGCCAAGGTTTTCAGTCAGCGGGATGTGTGACATTTTCATTAATTTCAGTGCAATTATGAGTGATATTATACGAATACGACTGACCCGTTCTAGCGAGGAAAATTAAGCAATGAAGATGAGGAAAACATATAAATAAAGAGATTAGATCCATTTGAGTAACAAGAAACTCTAAGACCTTAAAACTACTACAAAGCACCAGAAATGGAAGGGCACTATCAGGCTCTGTTGACGTAAGTGACGCTACTGTAGGGTGACCAGATTCTCAAAACAAAAAACGGGGACGGGTCATAGACATAGAAGTAGGACTAAGGTTTGCAGTAACCATCGACATAAAAGTAGGACTATTTGACAGCTGTCAGACATAGAAAAAGGACTACAATGACAGCTCTCTCCACAGACTGAGATGAAGCATTACAGACGACAAATCAGAGGTCTTTTATCAGCAGTAACCATTAATTTCATTTAAACACACTTTGCCTCACCATTTGCTATAGTTGGTGACCACCCTTGCCTTGAAATTCCAAGCATGTTTTCTGATAAAATTGAATTTATTTTAAAACAAAAATGTTTTAAAGAAAGTAGTTAACCCCTCCTGTGCTCATGACGAGCTCAGCTCGTTATGAGCCACGGCGCTCCGGTGCTCATGACGAGCTCAGCTCGTCTTGACCGCGCCCGTTAAATGGAACGCTCGCATGCTGGGCTGATTCCCCTGCTGTGCTGAGCGTTCCATTGGAACAGGCGTGGTCATGACGAGCTCAGCTCGTCATAAGCACCGGAGTGCCGTGGTTCATGACGAGCTGAGCCCGACAGGAGCACCGAGGCGCTGTGCGTGCCCCCTCCCCCCCACCCCCAGCACTGTGGGGGAATCCTGCCAGCAGCAAAGGGGTTAAAGGAGTGTAGCTCTGGACATTCCTGTCAAGTACGATGAGACAGACCTATTGTAGATGACAAGTGCTTATTCATTTTTAGAGTGGCCTCTGGGTGCACACAACGAGCCCTGATATTTGTTTTTAAGCTCAATGCTAGGGTACTTTTATCAGTTAACTTAAACAGGTAACTGTATTCTGCACTATCAAACAACTTCTCAGCCTCTAAACAGAGAACTATCATAGAGAAGTTGGACTGTTCTCATACCCTTATTGGGGACTGTACTAACCTAGTATTATTGCTGTTGGTTCTGACCTTAATGTATCCGGATTGATAAGGTGAAATAAGACAGAGCTATACTGCGGCCAATCAGGACTCTAAGATCGAAGTAAAAAGTTTGACATCACAATGAAGGAGAGCTTTTGACCTGTGTGAATCAAACTTACTGAAGCCCGACAAGGGTTTCTGTAAGAGAATCTAAAACTTCAGTCAAGTGAGGCTCTGAGTGGGAAACCTGACTGCTGGTAAAAAGTCTTCTTAGGCAAGCCATCAGATTGCAGTCTATATATGTATGAGAAGCAGCCTGAAAAGACTCCTAATGTGATTGCTCCAGCAAATCAATCCTTTCAGTCCCATCTCTTACTTTCATCAAGTGGTTGCATGCCTGTTTCTTGCAGATATTGTTGGATAAATGTCTGCTATGCCCTGCTTCTAGTAATAGTTTTGCTGGGTTGCAAAGGCCCTACCAACTATGATTGCTGTTCTTTTTCTGCTCCACCCGTGGCAAAAGTGTACATTAGTGGGTAGTACCACTGCATATGCCATCATCCTGATTAATAGATCTACTTTCATGCGATTTTGGTGAAAAGTGACAGCAAAATGTCCACTCCGGCTGGCTTTGTGCTAGTTTGAAGCCCATACGAAATTTAGAAATCTAAACATCTAAACTCTTGTCACCAAACAGCAACGAATGCCTTGGCACATATTGCAACAAGTCAATTTATAGGACAGCAAACCTAACAGTGCTTCTTAGACGTACCTACAGCAGTTTTATTAATGTGACAAAGTTTTAAAATGCAGGCTTTACATTGCTTATAGTGGGGCAGGCAAGACACAAAGAGCAAGGAAATAGGTAACAATTAAGCCCGTATACTGAAACCTAGCAACTCATTGATCAGGTTTCAGCCCATCTTACACCGAAACAAAGGTAAACCAATCCGATGTGCTACAAGGGCATATAAACGTAAGTCTGATCCTATTTAAAAAAAAATACTATAAGAGAACACTTACTCTGCTGGGGTTTATCGCTTTTAAATTTACTGGTCAAGCCACAATTGGGCACTGACTGTGATGGCAGTTATGCTCGTGTGTCAGGCCTCGGGCAAGGTGGTTTGCTGTGTGGAAAGGGATTAAAATACTCATGTTGCGGGCTGGCAGGGCAAGTCTCGTTGTATGGCTACAGATCATCCTGGCTCCAGGCTGAGGCATCTCTGATGCGGAGGCAGGGTCCCGTCGACGGTGCTGGTACGGCTGGGCTGGGGAAGCGTCACAAAACTTCAGCTGGATTCTGTTTTAGTCGGAGACTGTCCGAACCTCGCTCGCTTTAAGGCAGAGCAGGGCCACACTGACTGGAGGTAAAAGCAGGGTCATCCTTGTCACAGATGGTTCTAACCAGCTGCTGTGCGATGACTGCCATGATGACGTAGGTGGCGCTGCGACGTGGACAAAGAAAAGGGAAATCCTGAGAGAAAATGTCTCTCTTCAAAGGATTTCCCTTCCTGCTACCACGCACACCTCCGTGACGTCACAGGCACACGTAGTGCATGCAAACAGAGCATGCGCGCAACCGGGACAGTTAAAAACGGGGACATTTCTCTGTTTGCCCCGGACACTGTTCTAAAACAGGGACATTTGACCAATTTGGCGGATAGTGTCGGGACACGGGGACACTTCGCCAAAAACGGGGACTGTCCGGGGAAAACCGGGACGTCTGGTCACCCTACGCTACTGGCCACACGTTGTTGTACCGACCGGCAGCAGTGTAACCGCGCACTAGGGCTATTAAAGCTAATTTTTATTAGAAGGTCACTCCAGCCGGCCCTAGGACTCACTTACTTTGCTAAATTAGGCCAGTGGCAATTCCTTGCAGCACCTCGTCATGGCCGTAATGACTCCTGGGAAAAATGATGATTCTGAGGCACGGAGCAGCAGCTGCACATCACATTGTGGACTAGTATGCTATCTGGGCTGCTGAGGAACCACCCGGTGTGGGGTTCAGTCAGTCGCAGGGTCGGCTCCAGTTATTTAATATACAGCAGTACGAACATCACTGCCTTTACCACTGCAGCCTGTCAAAACTGAACCGCAGGCGGCAGCAAGACATCCCTATTAAAGTGTATGTCACAAAACTACTGAGACCACCTCACCCAGGCTAATGTTTCGGTAGTATCAATTGGGCTCTGACTCAGGTCAGTCTCATGAATGTTACCAAATATACTGCGCGGCCCAGCCATGTTGTGTGAATACAAGTAATGTTACATTGTACCATAGTAGCAGCTAGTAGAGCTACGGACTCTGAGCCAGCCCCATAGCCTGCCGGGAGTAACACGCATGGCGCACTGCCACTTTAGTTTCACTGACTATGGCATGATTACAGGTGCTCCTGCTTGACAGCTCAGGAGGTGCTATTATGCGTGCTTTGCATTTCAGTGTGTTGATGCGGACCACCACACTAAAATGTGTTAGTCTATTCCCTGATGCGTGGTACTTGGCAGGGCTGATACTATTCATGTATGGTAAGGATTAGTTACTTACCTGTAATCCTAGTTCTCTTCCAGGGGTATACTCATTAAAGTCATAAGCACTGAATTATCTCCGCCCACGAGCGGGGACCCGGAACACAAACAATATACATATATATGTGTAATTATAACCAAAAGTACATAGTACTAAGTAATTATACACATATACATGTATAATAACCATAATATGCAGCCTCACATTAACACATAGGCTAATCAATCAAACCTTACACGTTATGAAGCATGAAAATATGCTGTATATAAATGCAATAAACAGGCATGAGCCCAAAATGCATTTCATAGCCATGAAAAACCTTTTATTTTCATCAAAGAACCTGTTGTAAACAGTTATTAGCCTAAAAAAAGCTGCATATGAAAAAATGTCTGTGTACAGAAAATCAGACTGGCACCCTGCCTTTAAGGCCCCAGAGAATCTGCACACTTTGCCTTTAAGGCCTCCAGGGGAACTCTGTTCCCATCATGCCCCACAGGTGACAGTTAGGTCAGTTCTTTTGTACGGTACAGTAAACTTTAGCAGGAATCTGCACTTAAAACTATATTTTGATAACTTTAAAACTTAATGCTACTGCTCGCCCGGGGAGGCGGGAGGGTGCTTATGACTTTAATGAGTATACCCCTGGAAGAGAACTAGGATTACAGGTAAGTAACTAATCCTTCTCTTCCAGGGGATACTCATTAATAGTCATAAGCACTGAATAGAGTAGCAAGCTCATACCCACCAGAAGCGGGTGAACAGATAAAAGCATAGTCATACTTTAAAATCACAGTGTTTAACTAGTAGTAGCAAACAAATTTCTGAGTGATGCTTGCCCCACTTGTGCATCAGTCTGCGCATCAGAATCCAAACAGTAATGGCGTGTAAACGTATGAACTGAACGCCAAGTAGCTGCTTTACATATCTCTGACATAGCCACATTCCTAAGGAGAGCTGTGGTAGAAGCTTTTCCCCTCGTAGAATAAGCCCTAGGTCTACCTGATAAAGACTTGTGGGTTAGCTGATAGGACAGTAAGATACACGACACTATCCACCTAGAAATGGATTTTATTTATTTATTTATTTTGAGAGTTTTATATAGCGCGAACAAGATCTTTGCAGATAACAGAGCGCTTTACACAGGCAGGTGGAAGAGTAGGGGAACAAGGGAGGAAAGTAGGGAGGTAGATCATCAAGTTCATGTACATAGCAAAAAACAAATTACTTATAGTATAGGTATGAGGTAGCACGGCCTAGTTGGAGCGTAGGCCATCAAAACGTTGTGAATAATACCGAAATCGATAAAAAACTGATATGAGGTAGCAAGGATCTAAGCACTTTAGACTAATATAAGTCCAGACACACGTACATAGGAATACATAGGCTGTATCATAACAGAATACTGATAATACTGTTCGCAATGAAAATCAAACGAATTGTTCAAGTGTATTTAGCCATAAGGATACTTTTGACTTCTTTTTTAAAAAGAAGGGAGGAAGAGATGAGCCTCGTTTCAGGAGGAAGTGTGTTCCAGATCCTGGGCGCCATTCCAGAGAAGGAGCGCTTGTACGTTTTTTCCTTCCAGAATCTTCGCGGTTTCAACAGAAGATTGTTTGTGCTCCTGGTAGCTCTGGACCCACCGGACATTGTCAACTTATGAGTGAGGTAGCTGGGTGATTTCAGGTGTATAGCCTTGTGCGTCATGCAGGCTATTTTCAACTGTATTCTGGCTTCAAGAGGCAGCCAGTTCAAGGATTTGAAGTCAGGGGAGATATGCGAATGTTTTTTTGATCCAGTGATGAGTCTTGCAGCCGCATTTAGTGACGCTCTGAGGGGTGCAGTTGTCGTTAGGGGGAGGCCACAAAGGGCCACGCTGCCGTAGTCTATGCGAGGGATGACTAGAGCTTGTACTGCTGTTTGGAAGTCTTTTGCTGGGAGGAAGGGTTTCAGTTTCCTCAAGGTATTTATCTGGAAGTTCGCCCCCTTAGTAGCCTTGCTGATATGCTGCTGCATGTTGAGGTTGGTGTCGAGTGTTATGCCTAGGGATTCTGCTGAGTCCACGATGGTCGGTTGGACATTGAGTGCTGTTAGGTGCTTAAGCCATGTTTGTGCAGAAGATATTTTCGTGGGAGGTGAGATTAGGAGGAACTCAGTCTTCATAGCATTGAGTTTGAGGTGGTTGTCGGCCAGCCAAGATTGGGTGCTTCTGATCGTTGAATTCAGACTCAGGATGTCTTTGGGGGATTGTAACTTGAGATATATTTGCGTGTCATGAGCGTACATGTGAAAGTGTACATTGGATGCTTGTAACAGAGTGGTGAGAGGTTCCATAACAAGATTAAACAAAGTAGGGGATAGGCAGGAACCTTGCGGGACACCTAACGATACCGGTACTGGGGAAGACATCAGGTTTTTGCTCTTGAATTTTTGAGACCTGTTGTGTAGAAAGGAAGTGAACCAACGAAGCACAGACCCAGAGAATCCCATTCTTGTCTTAAGGAGTTCGAGTAAGTTCTCATGTTTCACTGTGTCGAATGCTGAAGAGAGATCAAGAAGGATGAGGAGGCAGGTATTATTTTGATCTAAGATTTGGATGGCGTCGTCAATTATGTGAGTCATCGCCGTTTCAGTACTGTGCCCTGCTCGGAAGCCTGATTGGTGTGGGTTGAGGAGATCAAACTGTTCTATGTGCTTTGTCATTTGTAGTTGGACGCATTTCTCTAAAAGTTTGGCGAGAGTGGGAATGTTGGTAATCGGACGGTAGTTGTTTAGGTCCGTGGGGTCGGCTGTTGGTTTCTTCAATAAAGGTGTAACTTGACCAACTTTGAGGGAGTCCGGGATGGTTCCTTGTTGTAGTGAGCTATTGATAATTTTAGTCCAGAGTGGGAGTAGCAAAGGGATGAAGTCTTTTACGGCGTTAGCAGGAAGAGGGTCAGTAAGGTGATTGGATAGTTTTAGGGTGCTGAGTATTCTGTAAATTTCTTCTTCAGAGTAGGTGTCAAAAGATGACCATGTCGCATTGTTTTTTAGTTTATTTGGTGTTGAGCAGTTGGGTATTGAGTAGAGGCTTGCGTCAATGAGGAGGTCGCTCCTTATATTGTCAGTTTTTTTGTTAAAGAAAGCTGAGAACTCTTCACAGGAAGGAGTAGTGCTCATGATGTCGACAGCTGTGAGTTGTTCCTTAGATTGAGATCGGATTAGCTCGAACAATTTACTTGGACGGTTTTTTGCTTGGTCTAGCTGCATTGTGAAGAACTCTGACTTTGAGCGTTTTATTTTCCTGAAGTATGCATTTCTCTTTTTCCTCAGAGTTTTGAGATGCAATGTTGAGGGAACTGCTCTCCAGGTGCGCTCTGCCGTTCGCATAGCCCGTCTCTCTTCATTGAGACTCCCGTTGTACCAGGGGTTGGATATCTTAGTGGATACTCTTTTCAGTTGCGTTGGAGCGGCCTCATTGATTATTGAGGCCATGGAGTTGAGATAGTGGTCAGTTAGGTCCTGAACGTCAGTAGCATCGGTAGGGGGAGTAGGAGATTGCAGCTGTTGGGGGGTAGAGAGATTGGATTGAGTTTCCTCATGTCTCTTTTCCAGACTTTGGGCTTGGCGTATTGCACCGGGATGAGTTTTACTTTTTCCTTGATGAGGAATGTGATAATATGGTGGTCTGACCAGTCACACGGTTGTATTGAGTCAAGTTGAGTGGTGCCTTCTTTGGAAATGACCAGGTCGAGGATAGAGCCTTTGTCATGTGCCGGGGTGTTGCAAATTTGAGTGAGGTCCGAAGCGGTAAGGAAACTTTTAAGGCTATTAACTACTGCGTCCCCGCAGTCATTCCAATGGAGATTGTAGTCACCAAGGTAAATTTGTGTGTTTTGCCGTCCTGCGTTGATTGATATTGTGTCCATGAGTTGTTGGGAGAAGACGATGTTGTCCCCCGGGGGGTGGTACATGATGTGTAGTGAACATACAGGTTTGTTCTCACTGGTGACATCAAGGCAGAGGTATTCACATGAGGTAAGAGAAGGAGCGGTGACTTTGTTAATAGATAGTTTGCTCTTGTAAATGCAGGCGATTCCGCCACCAGTCTTGTTGTTGGACCTGTCAAGTCTAGTGATGCAGTAGTTGGGGGGGACTAGGATATCCATGATAGGGTTGGAGGCTTCAGTTAACCATGTTTCAGTTAGTATGGCCAGGTCAAGGCTCCTGGACAAGATGAGGTCAGCGACCTCCGTCGCGTGTTTTTGGGCCGACCTACAGTTGAGAAGTGTGCATTTGAGTCTGGGGGTGCAAGGGGAGGTGGAGGGTTCCGTAGCGAGAGGGACTTTAGTGAGGTTGTTGGGAACAGAGCCTCTGTTGCTATGAGTGGGGTGCCTACTAGGGTTGGAGAGTATCGTAGAAATAGACATGTGCGTGGTGGTTAAGCTGTTTTGGGTTGCCGGGACATATGAGCTGAGTAGGGTGTGTATGTCGCGGTCCGAGAGAGTCTTGATTGCGCGCTGGGGGCGGTTGGCGGTATTGCGAGAGGGGATAGAGGTCCAATGTAAGGGGCGGTTAGGAAGTGTATTGATAGTGCACTTAGGCCTGATGGAGGTATTGCGAGAGGGGATAGAAGTCCCATGTAAGGGATGCCTAGGATGTGGGGGGGAGTTGTTCATTCGTTGAGAAGTGGTCGTGGGGGGGTATTGCGAGAGGGGATAGAAGTCCCATGTAAGGGGTGCCTAGGATGTGGGGGGGAGTTGTTCATTCGTTGAGAAGTGGTCGTGAGGGGGGGGTGCTCGGTGTGCGGGAGGAGTAACTCTATGAGCGAGTGGACCTCTTCTTTCACTTGGAGGAGGGTGGTCATGATTATATCCAGCGTGCCGTTGGGAGTGGGGTTAGAGTTATTGGAAGGGTAATCAGCGACAGGAGGGGTGAGGCAAATGCGGGACGAGTGGAGACTGATCGTTGTGGGGGGCAAGTGTAGTACTGGGGAGTGAGAGTGGGGGGGGAGATGTTGAGGGGGGAGTGGGGACCAGGAGTGGAGGGGGGGCTAAGGGTGGGGATTGAACTGTTGAAGGAAGAGTGGAGGCTTGGAGTGGCGGGGGGGAGATGTTGAGGGTGGGGTGTATGTCTGGCATGGGTTGAATGCCGAGAATATGGGGGGCGCTGATGAGGGCGGAGTGAAGGCTAGGTGTGGCGGGAGTGCAGGGAGTGGGGGGGGAGATGTCGAGGGGGGGTGTATGCCAGGATTTCTTTGAGTGGGGGTGGGGGGGGAGATGTTGAGGGAGGGGTGTAGGTCTGGAATGGGTTGAGTGCCGAGACTGGAAGGTGCGCTGTTGAGTGAGGAGTGAGGGCTAGGAGTGGCGGGAGTGCAGGGAGTAAGTAGGGAGATGTTGAGGGGAGGGTGTATGACAGGAGTTGTTTGAGTGCAAAGAGTAGGGTGGGGGGTGTTGAGGGAGGAGTGGGGGCCAGAAGGGGGGGCGCAGGGAGTGGGGGGAGAGAGGACACGGCTGGGGGGGAGCTAGGTGCGGCGCGGGTGTAGGGAGTGGCGGGGTGGAAAGATTGGGGGGGTAATTGGGATGGCATAGAGTCGCGTTGTGAGGGTCAGAGGCGGTGGGTCGTTCTGAGACGTTAGTTGGAAGTGTGGAGTTCTGGTTCAGTTGGATTGGGGTATGTGTGGAGGGCCGCCGATTGGAGAGGTGCTCTTTGAAAGTGGGGAACAGGTTGTCGAGTAGTTCCAGGTTCCTGTCTGTGGCTTGAATTAGAACAATCCCGTTATTGTAAATAGTAATGACTGTACTGCCAGGGAAGCGTTTGGATGGAGAGATGGAGAGTGATAGTCCATGAGCGGATTTCCTGGTGGTGGAGACGTTAATTAAGGCCTGGAAGGTTTTTCTCCATTGAGCTCTGCGTGCGGTGTGGAAGATGATATCAGTGTTCAGGGATCCATTTACCGGAGAGAAGTAGGTGTAAGCAAAGGGGCTTTCAGGATGGGACCTCAGGAGGTTGTGTTTAAAGCGTTTAGGTGCTTTTTTTGCGAGTGCGGGTGGGTAGATTATTTTAAATGTATGCTTGCCGCAGTGATCCATGTTAGGAAGGTGAAAGGTGGGTGTGGGAGATTGAGCAGAGGAGATGTGCTGGATCGCAGATAGATGCAGACAAAAAGTTACAAATGCCTGTAGACAGTATGTTACCTAGGTCAGAAGAGATAACTGCAGACCATATGTTACAGGGGTCAGAACGGGCACTAGTGAGACAGTATGTTACATAGGTCACAGGAGATAACTGCAGACCATATGTTACAGGGACAGAAGTGGCATTAGTGAGAGAGCTAAATATGTGTTAGCAACTAGGTGCACTATAGGCATAAAAGGAGATGGGAGCAGCATACATAGATATATAACCATATATATAAGCAGTCAGCTATGCGTATAATACTGCTGAAATATTGTGTTAGCAACTAGGTGCATTATAGGCATAAAAAGAGAGATGGGAGCAGCATACATAGATATATAACTATATATATAAGCAGTCAGCTATGCGTATAATACTGCTGAAATATTGTAGCAAAAAAAAACATGTGCCCACTGCAAGTTAATGCGTCAGGTGACGCTAATGAGCGGGGTGAGATAGGTGCAATAGGTGCAGAGTGAATTAGGTGTAGGTACATAGATATGTGAAAGGTAAACAATGTACTCGAATGTGGTGATGTAAATACCTTTTTTTGCAGTTACTGCTGCTCAGCAGGTTGTTCAAGATGGCTGCCAAAATAGTATATAGGCAGCAGTGTTAGTCCTTTGTCAGTTATTGTCAGTGTTCGGAATGACCAGTTTCCCTTTCTGCTGGGGGCGAGTTAGTCCTATTTCTGTGTTGCTACTTCCTGGTTGCTGAGGGCGAGTTAGTCCTATTTCTGTGTTGCTACTTCCTGGTTGCTGCTTGGAGGGAGGAATAAGACTTATCTTCTTTTTGGTGCCCCTTGAACTGGTTGGAATGCATCCTCGCGGCCGAAGTAGGGGCGGTGGTGTAATTTATTGCTTGTTTGAAGATGCTCTTTATGGCCCCTGCCATTTTACACAAAGGAGACCATGGCGATGTAAACCAACCGGCGAAAATCGTTTTAATTAGTTTTACCAGGACGGCGAAATCCGGGCAGCTGGAGAGAGAGCCGGCATAGGTGTATGGAAGCAGCCCCCGATAGAGTCTGGCGGCCGGTCGCAGCGTCCCTGGATCCTCTGCAGCTCCACTACCGCTAGTTCTCGGTGTCCTCCGGGGGGGGGGGCGCATGGGGGGTGCCTATATTCGATATTCAATGGGAGTCCTCGCCCTCGCCTTCTCTCCGCCCTGCTGCTGCGTCCCCCAGACAGACCACGGACCGCCCGGCATTGAGCCGCAGCCTCAGCCACAGCGCCTCGACCACAGCGCCTTCCCAGTGCCCTTCAATGCTTGCCGCTCCAGCCCGCGGGCAGTCCCGGCGGTCTCCAGACCCCGATGGTGTCAGGGCCGATGCTGTCCACAGCCCGGTGCAGGGGGGGGGGGGTGAGCTTCAGATCGCTCACCGACCCACCGTAGGCACAAGACACGTCGGGAGCAGGAGCCCTTCCCGAGATCCACAGACCGGTGCCTACAGAATGAGGTAATATGAATTTTTTTATGGTCAATTGTGTCCCCTAACGTAGACCCCAACGGCTCCATGTACGTGCTTCAAGTACATGTATGTTCCCTCCACAACCAGCTATGAAGACGCAAATACATTTGCGTCCAACGTTAACATGTCCTCTTTCAGATCCACCATGAATGGATCGATAATTCAGTTCCTAAGTATGCTTTGCCACCGTCTTTACATGGTGCACTTTTCACGTTTTCCAGGCTCTGGCGAGCTAGGCCCTGATTTATGCCATCGAGCCTTTTCTGCCTTCTGTCTCTGGAAGCTGCAGCCTGGACCTGCATCTGCATCCCTGACCTTTACCTTACTCCCTGCGCGGCGAGCGGTGCCCGGCTCGGCCTGCTTGCCTGCCAAAACTGTATTCAGCCTTCAAGTTATCTGCTCCGCTCCTCGAAAATACATTCCTGTCTAGTGGTTTAGGTAAACATCCCCCCAGCTGCAGAGCAAAGGGCCCGGCCTTTCTGTCTCTGTGCAAGTAATTCGTAGCTCCCGTTACCATGGTAGGCCCATGGCCCCTTGCTTTACACGTAGACACGTAGTCACATATGCACGCACTAGCAGTCAGTATAGAATAGCCTCTGCCCGAGAGGCCTTTCCTTCTAGATAATACAGTTCCTCAAACACAAGATACCAGATATGATTTGGGCTTAGGTTGTTCTGACACGCCAGACTTCTGTCTCCACGTATAGCGCAAATGTCAAGTCCCCTTCACCCTCCAGTTCCACGTCAATCACACGTCATGCTGCTGCGCGCGCATCTCTGCCACATATTTCTGCTGACACTGCAGGATTCTTCTATGGATCCACCCACCTGTGACACTTCTCTATGACGTTTCTAGCACACACCTCCGTGTACGCCCTCGTGCACGCCTTCTGTTACGCACATGTGTTCTTATCTCGTTTCTCTCAGCTGTTACGCCTTCTGCATCCATCACCACTGTATGCATTGACTATATATATTGTATTCTGTTAATAAAGCATGGCCCCATTCCCTTGTCTATCCCTTCCTGAACCCTCGTGGTGATGGAATATGATACCTGGTTCGAACCAATTCCTTTTTAAGGAATAAAACCCTTATAAACTCAGATGCCACGGACTCTGCCTCTCATTTATCGATTGAGTTATTTTATTGAACTTTACCGCATAGAAATTCCGCAGGTAGATTTTTATTTACCACATAATTGGCGCCCGAATAGGGACCCCTCCCCCACCTTACGCGCCGGCGGTGCGTTGCAGGCCTGGTCCCCTGCCACAGCCGTGACGGACAACTACGCGTACCCGCAGGATTTCCTGTATCTCCCTCAGGCCAACGGAGGTGACTGAGGCTGCGATCGACACCCAGAGGAGGCGGTGAGGAGTGCGGAGGATCCCGACCAGAGCCCAGCCGAGAGAGCAAGGTCCGAGGTATTCAGAGGCCCACCAGTTCCCAAGTCCCGAAGTACCTACGTCACGAGTCGAGTCCAGTCCGGTCCAGTCCAGTGTCGAGTTTCCGAGGCCTTCCGTTCCGTGCTTCCCGGTGAGTACCGTTGCTGGGGACGCATCTAGACGGGTGCATTAATTTGTGTCCGGTCAAGACGGGTTTGGGTACACAGACCCGGTTTGCACTGTTTAGCAGTGTATCTGTACTGTTTAGCAGTTTATCAAGTATTCAGCTATTAAGTTATTGTTCGTTGTCCGAAATGTTTCAATGTGTTTTAAATGTCGTGGTATGAGTGATTGTTTGATTTTCATTACTGTGTTTATTGTATTAGTTGTGTCCAAGTCCGAGTAAGTATCAAGTATCAAGTATCACGGCTCAAAATGCCGCTGTTTTCTAAACTGAAACAGATAGGAACTAGGAAAGGAATACTCGAGGAAGCTGTTCCCATCCCACCCAGGGACACTCCCGGATATTTTATGTACCACAAGCACGGCTTAGATGCCGTATTATGTCTCGACTTGTGGGTGGACTACACCAAAGATTTAGCAGAGAATCAAAGATGGCCCGTTACAGGGACATGGGATGCCGAGTGCATCATGAGAGTAGAGGAAGCGTTATGGAAAAAGAAAGCCAGACAGTCACAGAAAGATGCCATTGAATTATGGCGTAAAGAATCACACAGACGGACAGAGAAAGCACTCAGAAAAGCAGAGAGAAGTAGAGCGGATTCTGAAAAAGCCAAAGAAAAAGAACTACTAGAAGAAGGAGAACGAGTTAGAATAGAACAACACGAAAGACGTAGTAATGCTATTATGACAGGATTGTATCCAGTCCTGGCCGAGGGCCTGCCCAAGGCGACCCCGGAAGTACCAAAAGATCTGCCCCCTCCATTGGTTCCGACTAAATTACGTCACAAGACCGCAGCAGAGATTTTCCTTTCTTCCTATTTAGACGATGTAGCATCCGCATACACCAATGTACCTGCCCGTGTACCTCCTGCTGACGGTAACCCGCTCCCTGATCATCAGCCCCCAGGTCCGCAACAGCATACCCCTCC
This sequence comes from Lissotriton vulgaris, assembly GCF_964263255.1. Taxonomy (NCBI): domain Eukaryota; kingdom Metazoa; phylum Chordata; class Amphibia; order Caudata; family Salamandridae; genus Lissotriton; species Lissotriton vulgaris. The sequence continues at coordinate 67,169,605 of NC_141691.1, read as the reverse complement.
TCCACCACTTCCTGCACCCCCTACTAATCCTTTTGGAATTCCGTTACAGCCGCCACCGACCCTACAGACAGATCATGCTCAAGCCTCCGCCTCAGGAGGTGCATCAGGGGGTTAAAATACCCCGCCACCAGTACGCCGATTAACTATTAGAGAACTAGCAATGGAACGTACTCCGAAACCAGTCACAATTGAAAAGCTTAAAGAGTTTCTTACAGACTGTAGATATGATCCAATACCAGGTAAAGACGGTTGCATGATATTAGCCTCAACACGCATAAGACGTGCTGCAAACTTTTTGGTTTTATTTCCAGGAATGCAAGATTACCTAGACAGGATATATCATTTTGTTCAGACTGGGGAGGGTCAGGAATGTATTCACGAGGCCATGGCACATCAGAAAGTAGACACTCAAGGTGTACTATTAAGATTCCTCATAAACTGTTTCATAAGAGAACGAGACCGGCCTGGTGTAAATAAAGAAGAGATGGAGGTACTAACTACATGGGGTCAGAATATTGCAGACGGAAAACATGATAAAAAGGCATGTATAGAGGCCATGTACAGGAAAATTCGTAAAGAAATAACAGTATTTCATGCAAAAGAGAAAGCTGAAAGGGAAGCAGAATCAGACGCGAATAAATCCTCAGAGGAAGAGGAGCCAGAAGATAGAGGAACGATAGCATATGTAGGAAAGGGTAGATCCTTTAATAAACCGATACGTCCAGAAAGCAAGAGACTTTTTCACTCTGCTATGTCAAACCCGAAGACTCCTGAACACTTATTTCAGGCTACTGATAAAATACTTCAAGAACGAATGGGGTACCATGTACTCAATTCCATGGACGAACAAGAATTAGCCAGGTCAGCAGTACAATGGGCTGACAATTCTGATAAATATAATGATGACGCAGTAGCGCAAACCTTTTTGAATCTTTCCCCAGACGAACAGCGACTAGCTAGTATGTACATGATACAGCACCTCCTTATATTGTATAAGAGCCAACATTCTGATCCAGGTCCCTTAGCTGATGTACTAATAGAGTTACTCATGAATAAATGGAGAGGCCTGGGTACCGATTTAATTAAAGTAATTTTAGAACATCGACACAGATATAGTGCTTTCCTGAATCCACAGTTTGTTTCAGCTCCACCCCCAGAAAGAAAAATGTTTTACATGGACGGACAAAATCCCTTGCGAGAAGTACATCCAGTCAGGAATGATGATAATACTCTTAGACGTGTGTTTGTGTACACGCCCATAACTAAAATGGAATTATTGGAAATGAAGAAACTAGTGCCCAGTCACGATAAAGATCCTGCAGGTTTCCACCGTGAAATAAAAGACATGTTACTCATGGGAGATTATACCTATCCCGACATTATGAAAATATTGAAAGTTCTATTACCTGCCGGTATTTACGAGAAACTCAAAGAAAAAGAATGCGAGGTGGGAGAAACAAAAGTTGATTGGGCTGCATTAGAAAATGAAGAAACGACTCGAACCCCAGGCCTAGGGCTTGGGGATAAAACTAAAGCATTACCAGGATTGTTAGTACAAGTATTGCCACGTTTATTAGCAACTAAAAAGGAGGACTGGGATGCAATCTCAGCCTGTAAACAGAAACCCGATGAAGACACTAGTGATTTTTATTCCCGATTTGAGAAATGTTTTATTATTAATAGTGGCCTGAAAGCAAGTAGTGAGTCATATCCACATCTTTCTGTATCTAAATTAGTCGAGAATTCTCTGTCCCAAGTTAAGAATCGTGTATTGAAAGTCGAGAGCACATGGCAAGCAAACACGCCTTCCCAAATGTTACAAATGTTACAGTACCACCAGAACAGAATTAGAGAAGAACATGATCACGAACAAAGACGTATGAAAGACACAAAAATGAAAATGATAGTTGCTCAGTCAGTTCCAGCTGACGGTCAGAAAAAGGGCATGACACAGTCCAATAATTCAGCAGCTCCTGTTAAAGGGACATGCAACTATTGTAAACAGCCAGGTCACTATGTAAACGAATGTGCAGTTTTGAAACACAATATATCTACGGGTAAAACTAAAGAAAGACCGCGTCAACCTAGACAAGACCAGGTCCAACAACACGTACCACAGAATGTACAGCCTATGCATGCTCCACAACAGACAGTACAGACCGTAGCAGTACCACAGCCACAACTGATTGCCGCAACACAACATGCAACGCAGCAGATGTACCAATATGCACAAACTGATTATCCCGATTATCAGCGATACACATGAAACAGCCTAGAGAGGGAGGTTGGCTTGCCTCTTATTGAGGTTCCTGTAGATCAAGAGGGTCCTTACGTACATAGTCAAGTATTAGGGAAAGATAGAAAGTTTTTGATTGACACAGGGGCAAGCAGAACAACAATCAGTCACGACGAGGTTCCAGGGGCACCCCTCTCAGGCTCACAGAATGTTTCCCTTGGATTTTCAGGCAAGCCTATTGTTAATGAAGTATCGAAACCAGTCCCCCTAGCAGTTGGTCCATTGTCTCGCACTACAGATTTGTTGCTAACGAAATCATGTCCAGAAAACTTAGTAGGTATCAAAACACTGAAAGCTCTAGGAGCTGTGATTTGCTGTTCTCCGGAAGGAGTAAGATTGTTTTTGCGTGACTTTAAGGGTCACTATGTGTTGAGAGATATTGATCCCAGATTACAGAATGTTCCTGCACATTTATGGGCACAAGGCCCCACTGATGTAGGTTGTATGCACATCACTCCATATCGTGTCACACTCAAAGCAGGAGTAGTATTACCACGAATCCGACAATACAAGTTACCCCCAGATGCTGTAGTGGCTTTACTGAAAATCATTGACGAGCTCATTGCACAAGGAGTAGTTGTAGAAACCAACTCCAATGTTTGTAATTCCCCTATCATTCCAATTCTTAAACGCACTGATCCGAATGCACCTCCAGTTTATCGATTAGTTATCGATTTACGCGAATTGAATAAATGCATTGTACCACAGTACCCTGTGGTCCCAGATATATCCTCACTATTGACAGCTATTGATTCCGAGGCAACGTTCTTTACTGTAATTGATCTGAAGAACGCCTTCTTTAGTGTCCCCATTGATCCAGAAAGCCAATACCTTTTCGGATTCTGTTTAAATGGCCGAAGCTTCAAATTTGCACGCGCACCTCAAGGATTCACAGAAAGCCCCAGCATCTATAGCCAAGCACTGAAAAAACAACTTAACAGTATTCACATGCCTGACAACACTGCCCTACTTCAGTATGTCGATGATCTATTGATCACCGCCCGAAGTGAACCTGAATGTGAGCAAGCATCACTGACGGTTTTGCATCTCTTGGCTGACAAGGGACACAAGGTGTCCCCTGCGAAGCTACAATTCTGTGTTCAGCAAGTGATTTACCTTGGGCACATGCTGTCCAAAGGGGGGAGACAGCTAACGCCTTCCCGCATCCAGTTAATTGTAAATATGTCACAACCCAAGACACAAAAGGAGGTACGGGCTTTTATAGGCCTTACTTCTTACTGTAGACAATGGATTTCTCAGTATGCATTTCTAGCCAAGCCACTCATACAGTTGACAACCCAGGAGGCAGCGACATCGACTGTCCTCCCTTGGACTCAGGAACATACACAAGCTTTTGACGACTTGAAGAAAGCCTTATGTCCAGCACCTGTTTTAGCGACACCATGTTACAGCAAACCTTTTACACTTTTTGTCACAGAACGTGAAGGTACTGCATTGTCAGTACTCACCCAAGATCAAGCAGGTTCACACAAACCGTGTGCTTATTTTTCTAGTACATTAGATCCAGTAGCCCAGGCTCTGCCTGCGTGCTTGAAATCAGTAGCAGCGACAGCTCTAGCAATTAGACAAAGTGATTCCATAGTGTTAGGACATCAATTGACAGTACAAGTTCCACATTCCGTGGAAGTTCTTTTAAACCGAACACAGACTCAGCACTTGACTATAGCACGACTGACAGGTTATGAATTGACATTGTTTCAGCCACACATAGAAATCAGACGTTGCAATACATTGAACCCTGCTACACTTTTGCCATTAAGTGAGACAGACCCTTTGGCACATGATTGTGTTGAAGTCATTACCATTACGACGAAACCCAGACAAGACTTGACAGACACCGCATTACCAGATCCAGACCTGACACTTTATGTGGATGGTTCATGTATGAGAACAAGTACAGGAGAGTTAGTGGCAGCATATGCAGTAACGACAGAAACTGAAATCATAGAAACGAATTGTATTGACACCCTGTCAGCTCAAGCAGCAGAGCTCATCGCTCTGACTCAAGCATGTATTCGAGCAAAGAATAAGAAAGTCAACATATACACAGCTTCCCGTTATGCATTCGGAGTTGTACACGACTTCGGAGTACTCTGGCGGGAGAGAGGTTTTTTGACTTCTCACGGTGCCAAGATCCAGCACGGACCCCTCATTCAAGCTCTGTTAGAAGCAATACATTTGCCTACAGCCATATCCATCATGAAGTGCAAGGCACATACGAAAGTCACAGACACTATTTCCCAGGGTAACGACCTGGCAGACCGAACAGCCAAGCATACAGCTCAGACTCATACTCACACAACTGACTTGACAAAGACAATAGTCCCGACACCGACACATTGCATGACAGTTAAGGATCCCGCCCTAGATGTAATTGACATTCAGACACATGCTACACCAGACGAAATCAAGAAATGGACTGAACTAGGAGGGATCCAGACGGAACAGGGATGGATGACGAAGGGGAAAGCCACATGGTTTCTCCCCGACTCTATAGTTCAAGTTATCATTAACAGTACATAGTCCTGCACATTTAGGAGAAAAAGCCATGATAGACAGTATTCAAAACCTTTGGTTCAATAAACATTTACGAGCAGCAGCCAAACAGAAAGTGCGTACTTGCATGATCTGTTGTCAGTTCAACCCAGGTAAAAGCATTCCCGTAGAGCAAGGTGGATTTCATCCTCCCGATCACCCTTTTGAAGTCCTCCAGATGGATTATATCCAGATGGAACGCTGTCGAGGATTCAAATATGTCCTCGTAGTTGTATGCGCACTCTCCCGTTGGACAGAAGCATATCCAGTCCCAGATTACACTGCTCCGACCACTGCCAAGCAGTTGGTTTGTGAATTCTTCCCCAGGTATGGTTTGCCCCGTATCGTATACTCAGATAACGGCCAGCCATTCTCGTCCGAGCTTATGAAGCAGGTATCACTCCTGCTAGGCTACCAATGGAAATTCCACTGTGTCCGACATCCCGAGGCAGCAGGTCTCGTGGAACGTCACAATCAGACCCTGAAAATTCGTCTCGCCAAGATTTGTAGAGAGAAGGGCGTCGACTGGATAGTAGCTTTACCAGTTGCACTCTTTTACATGAGAATGATAGCACATTCAAGAACAGGGCTATCCCCGTATGAGGTGGTCTTTGGTAGGCCACCGAATATGTGGGGGACGCCTCTGCCTCGTAAAATCACTGATGTTGACTGTAATATGCTGACAGATTACCTTGCCTCCTTGATGTCTGCACTACAATCATGTCGTTCACAGGTTGCTGCAGCCTTTCACGACAACACCGAGGTGAAGCCACACGAGATCGTTCCGGGGGAATATGTTTTCGTGAGGAACTTTGACAGGAGAAGTCCGCTGGAGCCCCGTTGGCAGGCGCCGAAGCTCGTGTTATTGACTACAAGGACAGCGATAAAAGTGGAGGGCTGTAAGGGCTGGCTTCACTCGAGTCACGTTAAGAAATGCCATGGACTGCCGCCAGACTTTGACTCCCAGCCCTGCCCTCCTCCAGAGACTGACACTAAGCTCCCCCTGGTAGAGAAAACTCCTTCTCAGGAGTATAAATTAAAGTTGAGGTCTAGCAAGTCAGACAGTTTAATTGTTTAAGTCCTCCCCTAGGTGAATCGGTTAGACAAGTTTCTGACATGTTCCCGTTAGACCCCAATAGAAAGAGAGATAGACAGAAACAGCTCAAGAAACGTGAATATTGTAAATCACTCCGTAGTCACTGTATTGTGACACTATTGGTTATGTTTTTTCTGAGTCTTATGATTATTGCTGTAAGTATACTGTTACACATATATTTTCCTATTTTCACACGTGCACATGTTTCTTCAAATGTCACTACCGAACACACTTTCAGTGAATTACCCCCTCATGAGTTATCTTACCGACTTGCGCTGCGCAACAATACATTCATTAGTATGTTACATCATTCCCATCAGACCAGCAATGCTACTAATTGTTGGATATGTGGCCGACTCCCTCCCTATCAGAAGTACAAGGGAGTTCTGCCCCTCTTTCCGTACCCGTTCACACACAATGGTTCCTGTGGTGCATGGTTTAGTTTAATAAATTCTTTAAATTCTGATTCCGTAGTTTACCAGGGCAACTGGGTATGAGGAAACCTGAACACAGTTTTGCATAAAGTATGTTTCCCTGACAAGGAGGGTCTTCCCCAAAGGACAGGGACCGATCTAGAAAACGAAGTATATGGATTAGGTAATTTTACACTTAACCTCATGATTCTGAATGTCCAGTCCGATACAAAACCAGACTTACCCGTTATGTCAGTATTACCAGTCAAAGGTGAATTATGAATCAGAAAGAATGGTTCAGTACACCTAGGTCATAGTACATGTACTACTGTGATCGAATTCAGTGATAAAGGCAAGTCTACATTCAAGGCGTCCCGTCATTCCTATTTCATTTGTGGTCATACAGCATATATACGTTTACCTCTAGATTGGGATGGTACTTGTTACATTGCATTCCTTCTGCCACCTGTTTTCCTAGCCCCTCATGATTATCATAGGGACTCCCATCTAGTACACATTAGATCCAAGAGAGATCTCCCGATTGTCGACTATACTGAAACGGCATGGGAGCAATACACAGACTTTAATAAAGGCTTCTTTCCCTACTTAGGTGCTGTCTTTAATAGTAAATTGATACGTAAATTAACCAGAACCCTTGAAGCAGTAGTGAATGAAACTACTTCCGCCCTAGTCGTTCTTCAAAATCGTCTTGTCCTTGACGTCATCCTGGCCGATAGGGGCGGAGCTTGTAGAGTCATCGGATCGAGTTGCTGTGTTTTCATTCCAGAAAACGCGCCATCAGTATATAGAGCCATAACCCGTCTCCACAAGATTGCAAGTCAGATACACCAGAATCCAGGCACCTGGACTTGGTCCGGTTGGTTCTGGAGCGTGTTATCAGCCTGGGGATGGAAAGTCCTATCCTTCCTAGGAATAGCCATTCTCATAGTATTCAGTTGTTGTCTATGTCTGCAATGTGGGCCCGCGATTTGCGGCTTGTGCGCCACATCATGTATTCCCCATTCAAGTCCACGTTCAAAATCCCGTCAGAAGAAAGAAGAGCAAATGATGTTACATGAACAGATTGATAGATTAATGAGGATTGATATATCATGAAGGGTCCGTAGGGGACAAGGAGGGAATGAGGTAATATGAATTTTTTATGGTCAATTGTGTCCCCTAACGTAGACCCCAACGGCTCCATGTACGTGCTTCAAGTACATGTATGTTCCCTCCACAACCAGCTATGAAGACGCAAATACATTTGCGTCCAACGTTAACATGTCCTCTTTCAGATCCACCATGAATGGATCGATAATTCAGTTCCTAAGTATGCTTTGCCACCGTCTTTACATGGTGCACTTTTCACGTTTTCCAGGCTCTGGCGAGCTGGGCCCTGATTTCTGCCATCGAGCCTTTTCTGCCTTCTGTCTCTGGAAGCTGCAGCCTGGACCTGCATCTGCATCCCTGACCTTTACCTTACTCCCTGCGCGGCGAGCGGTGCCCGGCTCGGCCTGCTTGCCTGCCAAAACTGTATTCAGCCTTCAAGTTATCTGCTCCGCTCCTCGAAAATACATTCCTGTCTAGTGGTTTAGGTAAACATCCCCCCAGCTGCAGAGCAAAGGGCCCGGCCTTTCTGTCTCTGTGCAAGTAATTTGTAGCTCCCGTTACCATGGTAGGCCCATGGCCCCTTGCTTTACACGTAGACACGTAGTCACATATGCACGCACTAGCAGTCAGTATAGAATAGCCTCTGCCCGAGAGGCCTTTCCTTCTAGATAATACAGTTCCTCAAACACAAGATACCAGATATGATTTGGGCTTAGGTTGTTCTGACACGCCAGACTTCTGTCTCCACGTATAGCGCAAATGTCAAGTCCCCTTCACCCTCCAGTTCCACGTCAATCACACGTCATGCTGCTGCGCGCGCATCTCTGCCACATATTTCTGCTGACACTGCAGGATTCTTCTATGGATCCACCCACCTGTGACACTTCTCTATGACGTTTCTAGCACACACCTCCGTGTACGCCCTCGTGCACGCCTTCTGTTACACACATGTGTTCTTATCTCGTTTCTCTCAGCTGTTACGCCTTCTGCATCCATCACCACTGTATGCATTGACTATATATATTGTATTCTGTTAATAAAGCATGGCCCCATTCCCTTGTCTATCCCTTCCTGAACCCTCGTGGTGATGGAATATGATACCTGGTTCGAACCAATTCCCTTTTAAGGAATAAAACCCTTATAATATAAACTCAGATGCCACGGACTCTGCCTCTCATTTATCGATTGAGTTATTTTATTGAACTTTACCGCATAGAAATTCCGCAGGTAGATTTTTATTAACCACTTCAGAACGACAACCCGACCCGCCGAAGGCTCCGTAGGAATCCACAACCCAACTCCGGAGCAGGGGGAGGGGGGGGGGGGGGGGGGGGGGGTGGTGTGCTTCAGCTCGCAACTCCGGTGCAGGGGGGGGGGGGGGTGAGCTTTAGATCGCTCGCTGACCCACCGTGGGCACAAAACTCGTCGGGAGCCACAATACGGTGCAGTGAGGGGGGGAGCTTCAGAGCGCCGACCCTCTGTAGACTCCGTATGCTCACGACCCTCTGTAGGCTCCGTATGCTCCAGACATCCGACCCGTTGATCAGCAGTCGTCAGATGAGGGTGGTGATGTCTCCAGGTGACCCGGACCGAGACGAGTGGCTAGCAGGCTCCAACCATCCGCCGGACAAGGTAGGAAGAGAAAAAACTATGCTGGTTACAATCCTGTTACTTTTCAATAGTTCGGTTCCATGGAGCGATGGGTGCTGACAGGGATAAATCCAGCAAAGGGGATCCCAAGCACTGGGAGCTCTTAGTGAGCTCCTGCTCCGGCGGCCATCTTTGATTAGATCTCTTGGATGCTGCCAAACTAGTATTTGTAGGACCATAGTTCACAAACAGACGGTCCGTCTGTCTTAAAGACTTTGTTTTATCTAAGTAAAACTTCAAAACCCTTTTTAGATCTAATGAATGTAAAGTCCGTTCTGCCGGACTTGAAGGGTTCGGGAAGAAAGTAGGCAATGTTATAGATTGGTTAATATGAAAATCCGACACCACCTTAGGTAGGAAAGCAGGATGAGTCCTGAGCACCACTCTTTTTCCATGAAAAACTGTGTACGGTTCATTGCAACACAAAGCCTGGATTTCGCTCACCCTAAGAACAGAAGTGATGGCCACCAGGAACGCTACTTTCCAAGACAGGTGTTGCAAGGACGCTTTATGTATCGGCTCAAATGGGGGACCCATTAATTTAGTCAATACCACATTAAGCTCCCAAGGTGGAGACGGAGACCTGACTGGAGGATAAACCTTTCTTAATCCTTCCAGAAAATCCTTCACCACAGGCATTCGAAAGAAAGATATCTGTGTTGGCGATTTTCTATAAGCAGTTATTGCAGCAAGATGGACTTTGATGGAACTAAACTGCAGACCAGATTCAGCAAGGTAAAGAAGATAGGGCAAGATCACCTTTTCTTGACCATGAATAGGGTCAAGACCCTTACTTTGACACCAAAGGTAAAAGCGTTTCCACTTAAATCCGTAGGATTGTCTTGTAGAAGGCCGCTTTGCCTCCTTAAGGATGTTCATACACTCCAGATTCAGCTGTAAGTGCCTGTACTGGATGACTTCAGGAGCCATGCTCTCAAGCGCAGGGAGGGCAGATTGGGATGAAACACCTGCCCCTTCTGCTTGGACAGAAGATCCGGATGACACGGCAATCTCCTGTGCGGTGTTATTGACAACTGGAGGAGATCTGGGAACCACCACTGGCGTGGCCACTCAGGACAAATCAGAATCATTCTGGAGTGAGTCTTGTACAGCTGATTGATCACTGCTGGTATCAACGGTGTCGGTGGAAAGGCGTACAGCAAATTTTGACACCAATCTATCAAAAGGGCATTCCCTTGAGACCCTTTCTGGTAGAACCTGGACGCGAAGACGGGGCATTTTGCGTTTGCCGCGTCTGCGAACAGATCTTTGTCTGGTGTTCCCCAATCCTGGAAAATGCTGCGCGCGACGTCTTCGTTGAGAACCCAGTCGTGCGCTTCGACGAAGTCTCTGCTGAGGTCGTCTGCCTGTGAGTTGAGACTCCCCGGCAGGTGAATTGCTGTTATGGACTGGTCTCGTGCAAGCAACCAATGCCAGATGGTCTGGGCTTCTATGGACAGAGTCCTGGATTTGGTACCTCCCTGCTTGTTTAAGTAATACATTGTAGTTGTATTGTCTGTTTGTACCAGGAGGGACCGAGTCTGTAGAGATGGAGCCAGGGACTTGAGATCAAGATGGACCGCTCTGAGCTCGAGTAGATTGATGTGATATCCTTTCTCGAAGTCTGACCATAGCCCTTGTACCTGCAGAGGGCCCATATGCGCCCCCCAGCCTAGGAGAGACGCATCTGTTATCAGAGTCTGCGTTGGTGGGTCCTGATGAAAAGGGACTCCCTTCATCACATGCACCTTCTTCATCCACCACCGGATGGAATCTTTTGCAGACTGTTGGAGATAAATCCGGTCCTCCCAGCATCCCGTCCTCTGTTGCCACTGATCTTCCAGACACTGTTGTAGAGGACGCATCTGCAAACGTGCGTTTGGCACGATGAAAATGCACGACGCCATTGACCCCAGGAGAGAGGACACTTGCCGAACTGTCGGACGTGCAGTTTGAAGGACAAGTAGACACTTTGCTCTGATGGATGACCACCTCTCCTCCGAAGGACACACGTTTTCTACTTCTGTATCCAACTGAGCACCCAGGTAGTGGATCTTCTGGGTGGGGTTCATTATTGACTTCTTGTAGTTGACTTGCAGACCCAACTTGTACATGAGCTGAAGACAAATCGACAGATGTTCCTCTAGAAGCGATGGGGATGAACTCTTCAGAAGCCAGTCGTCTAAGTACGGATATATGAAAATCCGACTCTTTCGAAGACAAGCCGCCACTACAGCCATACATTTTGAAAATGTCCTGGGAGCTGATCTCAGGCCAAAAGGGAGCACTGCGTACTGATAATGACGAGCCGCCACTTGAAACCTGAGAAATTTGCGATGTCTTCTGGATACCGGAATATGAAAATAAGCATCCTTTAGATCGATGGAGCACATCCAATCCCCTTGGTGTAATTGAGGAAAGATCTGGTGAAGAGCCAGCATTCGAAATCTCTCCTTCCGAATGAATTTGTTCAGTCGCCTCAAATCCAGAATGGGTCTGAACTCTGTGACTGGACCTTTTTTCTGCACAAGAAAAAATCGAGAGTACAGGCCTTGACCTCTCTGCTGGAAAGGAACTGGTTCTATGGCCTTCTTCTTCAGAAGGACGTTCGCCTCCTGTTGTAAGCGCTTCATATTCCACTGTACCATCTTTAGAGGGCGCATGCCAGGGGGTGCCTTCTTGAATCTCAAAAGGTACCCGTTCTGAATGACATCCAGCACCCATCTGTCCTTCGTGATCTGTTTCCACTCGTCCAGATAACGCACAATACTTCCTCCAACCGGAGTGGGACACGGTTGTAGAGGAAGCATCCGTTCATTGTTTCTGAGGCTGCTTAGCAGCTGATGACTGCTGCCTATTTCCATTGCCTCTGCCTCGTCCAGGCCGCCGCTGCTGGAATTGCGATCTTTGTTGATTCTGGCCTTGATTTTGCGAAGACCAATTCGTTTGTTGACTCCTTTGTTGAAAAGATCTCTTGTCATAGGGACGAAAAGTACCCCGACGTTTAAATTCTTTTTTCTTCTCAAGGCCTACGGCCTTAAGAGTGTCCAACTCCACTTTCATCTTAGACATCTCGTCGTCTGCATGAGATCCAGAGTTGATCCATTAAAAGGTAAATTGACCATTTTCCTCTGTGCCTCCGGCTTTAGCCCCGTAAGGCGAAGCCAGGCTGTACGTCTTGCGCAAACACCGTGTGCATAGCCATGAGCCGACAAGTCCGCCGCATCAGCAACCGCGCTAATGCTCTGGTTAGCCACCAAACCTCCTTCCTCCACTATTTCCAGGAAGTCTTTCTGATCCTCTTTAGGGAGTTTATCTGCAATGTGGTAAATAAAATTATTACCCTGTCGGAATTTCTATACATTAACAAGGATCATGCATATAATGAGAGGCAGAGTCCGTGGTGTCCGATTCAAAAGGGCTTTATTTCAGTAACTCGAGTTAAAGGAGAATCGGGTTCCATCACCACTAGGGATCAGGAAGGATCGTCATCTGAACTTTATTCACAGAGTTCATTATTTATAGTTAAAACATACATTAACTTGCATAGAGAAGGCGGGGCGCTCCAGGCGGAGCAAGTAAAAGAGAGAGATAAGAGCACATGGGCGTGAAAAAAGGCGTGTAAGAAGGTGTACACGTGGGTGTTCCCTTGATGTGTCATAGATGGGTGGATACATGGAGGGGGTCTGCATGGTCAGCAGGAGCCTTTACCCTACTTGTGCGCGCAATTTGGTCATGACGTGGAATTGACGTGTAACTGGGGGAAGCCGGAGGGAGCTGACTTTCGTGCTAGTAGAGGAGTCTTGGATGTCAGGACGACCTGCACTTCTGGTATTATCTGATATCTTGAGTTTGGAGGATGTATTGTCTGAAGTAAAGGTCGCTGGAGCAAAGGCTGCTCATCACTAAATGCTAGTGTGTGCATATATTTCTTCGTGCATTGTGTGGGGCCATGGGCCTTCTATGGATGCGAGTTCTGTAAATCACTTGAATGGAGACAGAAAGGCTAGGCCCTATCTTCTGCAGGCGGAATATGTTTACCCTTTTCTTTAAGCAGGAATGTGTTACTGTGGAGCAGAGCAGATAACTGTAGGCAAAATACTGTCTTGGCAGGCCAGGCTGGGCACCTCTCGGCTGAGCAGGAAGTATGTGAGAGGTCAGGGATACATAGCTAGACTGCAGCTTTCAGAGTGTCAGGAGGCTTGGAGCCTGAATTCGGGTCCTGGCTCGGCTGAGCCACAAAAACGACTTTTAAACGTGCACCATGTAAATGCATTGGCAACATAGGCCTCAGTACAGAATTAACGTTTCTTTCATGGAGGGCCTGGTAACTGACATGCTAACGTTGGACGGAAATGCAGAGGCATCATTATGGCGGCCATAGAGGGAAAATGCATGGATGTCATGCACATACACTAAACGTTGGGGTACACGCAGGGGACACATAGGCCATATAAAATTTCATTTTCCTCAGCAAAACGAGCCACTGAGTCCCAGAGCAGACGGTCATAGCGGCCCAATAGAGCAGCCGCACTGGCCACTCGCATGACCGATCCTGAGGTATTGCACATCCTTCGCCCCAAGGAATCCATACTCTTACTGTCCTTTTCAGGTGGAGCAGAAGAGGTAGATGCTGCCGAATGCGCCTTTCTGACTGCTGCTACAATCAGGGAGTCTGGTGGTGGGTCAGACCGCAAAAACATTGGGTCTTCCTCTGGAGCCTTGTATTTCTTCGCAATCCTAGAAGGACCTGAACCCACTGTGGCCGGAGTTAGGAATGTCCTCATTGCTGGTTCAATCAATCCGGGCACTAACGGTAGGAGAGGCCTGCCAGTCGTCTTGTGATGCAAGGTTTCGAAGATGACTGACGTTGCTACCTGGGGAACTTCCATTTTGATGCTGAATTTACTCGCTCCACGACATAATACATCATTAAATGTGCTTAAATCGTCTACTGGAGACACTCTGGAAGGAGGAGTAGAAGATATAGTCGGAGAATAGTCTCTATATGAAGATCTTGAAGAAGACGAAGACGATGTAGAAGACGGAGTAGGAGTTCTACGTCTTCTTTGAGGAGTTGCCGATCGCTGCCTCCTACGCTCCCTTGAACGAGATTTCTCTCTCACTAAGGATCTTGAGCGTGATCTTCTATGCAGTTCCGTCCGAGGGACCGGAGCTCTCTCCCCCATTATCGGACGCATCTTCCAATGCCTTAAACTTTCCAACCACCTCGGTGACAAGTTAATAGGCCGCTCTGTATGTTCAGGTGAAGCTTCAGGTGACACCTGCACAATATTCAGCTGTGCGGAAGACTTAGAAGCTCTCGACACTGCACTGTGTTCAGAGACCAATGAACCAGACGGGGTCCGCTGTCTGGGCACCAACTGTCTCATCTGACACATGCCCTGAGGTTGAGCCCGAATGAGCCACCACAGAAGAGTCCTGGTGCACTATCCCTTGCCCCACTGCAGATCTGTTGTCTTGCTGATCACGCGGGGAATCCTCCACTCTAGGTTCGGGACTTATTTCTGACCTCGACAAAGACCTAATTGAGGTCCGGGAGGCTGGTCTTGATAGTCTCGACTCAGACCTATGATCAGGTGGGGGAGACCTAGACACTCCATGCTTCGAGCCCGAAGCATGCTTCGACGTCGACTTACGTCGCGATGGAGACCTTGACCTTCTCTTTTTAGGTCTCGACGTCGAATCCTTCGACGTCATCCTTTCTCTCGACGTCGATCTTTTCCTCGACGACGTATGTCTCCCTCTCGACGTCGACCGATGACTCTTCCTCGACGTCGACCCTTTATCCTTCGACGTCGACCCTTTTTCCTTCGACGTCGACACATCCTTCGACGACAACACACGATCCTTCGACGTCGGACATCTCTCGTCCCTCGACGTCGACCTCATACGATCCTTCGACGTCGAGCGTTGCACTCCCGACGTCGTCCTCACTGCAATCGACACCAGTTGCCTCGACGTCGAAAGGGATTTCGACGGCGATTGCCTCACCGGCGAAGTCCTCGACGTCGATGGAGCTCTCTTCGACGTCGACAGCGATCTTGTCTTCGACGTCGAGCGCACCTTTTTTGACGCCAACGCTCCCTGGAGTCGATGTTTCTTAGTTCTACCTTCTGGAGACGCTGATCTTCGACATTTAGGCTGAGAAGATGGCTTAGCAGATGATAATAGGCCTTTAGAACTCTTCTTGCCACGGTTTTCTCTCTCCAGAAGGCCCAGCAACCTCATTTTCTCTCTTTCTTTTAAAGTTCTATTTGAAAGGTTGAGGCAGTGATAACATTCTTCCACATTATGAGAAGCTGGAAGACACACCACACAAACAGAGTGTGGGTCAGTTTTCGACATCTTCTTCCCACAGGAAGGACATTTGTAAAATAAAGGTGGCATTCTGACTAAAAAACACCAACAGCTTAGTCAGAAAAGGATAACAAACCACCACAAAAGCTATATTTTGTCAAAAAAAGGCAAGAAAAACCAATTTCTGACAGAAAATACTTCAAATGAGCAGAGCTCAAGTTCCAGGTTCCTCACAGAACAAGCCGGAAAAAAGAACTGACCTAACTGTCACCTGTGGGGCATGATGGGAACAGAGTTCTCCTGGAGGCCTTAAAGGCAAAGTGTGCAGATTCTCTGGGGCCTTAAAGGCAGGGTGCCAGTCTGATTTTCTGTACACAGACATTTTTTCATATGCAGCCTTTTTTAGGCTAATAACTGTTTACAACAGGTTCTTTGATGAAAATAAAAGGTTTTTCATGGCTATGAAATGCATTTTGGGCTCATGCCTGTTTATTGCATTTATATACAGCATATTTTCATGCTTCAGAACGTGTAAGGTTTGATTGATTAGCCTATGTGTTAATGTAAGGCTGCATATTATGGTTATTATACATGTATATGTGTATAATTACTTAGTACTATGTACTTTTGGTTATAATTACACATATATATGTATATTGTTTATGTGTTCCGGGTCCCCGCTCATGGGCGGAGATAATTCAGTGCTTATGACTATTAATGAGTATCCCCTGGAAGTGAAATATTGTTTACCGCGCTTGAGAAACAACGCATGCCATTACAACACGGTCATAACAACGACCATGTTGTTACATCGCATGCCATTACAACACAGGCCGTTACAATAGTGTGCTGTAGGGGGCAGAAGGTATTGGATTTTAAATCCAACATCTTCCCTACTGTTGCACAGACTGGCGTTGGAATAATAAATTATACTATTCCAACATCCAGCGCCCCCCTACAGCAAGTCGTTTTAATGACTTGCGTTATAATGCTATACAATCTAACAACGGGGTCATTGGAATGACCGCGTTGCTACAATATGCGTTCTAAACGCATGCGTTATTGATTTATTTTTTGAATATATTTTTATTTATTTTTCACATCAAACAAAACAACTGCCATTGATATCCCTCCGCATCTTGAGGCGCATTTCTTGATACATGTACATTGTTACATTCCATTTTCCAATCAATATTAAACTGCTTAATATGCTTTACTTTCCATCTTAGTGCCAATTGTAGCATACATTGCCTCCATTACATATTTGTAATTCAACATTCTCCCGGCTCTGCCTACTGAACCCTCAAGTGAAGCAGGCCGTGGGCTCGCATAATTATTTGTCATTCCCTCCCCTTGCCCTCCCTAACATCTTCCACTGGTGCATTCCCTCTTATCAGGAATGGTTAGATACCTATATTATATAACTATTCTGGGGGGCGTGCCTCTTCTTCTCTGCCACCCGTGCGTACTTAACCTCGGCCATTCAAACATCCACATCAGTGTTCCCTGGAATCAAATGAAGAACCACTACAATCCTTCAGGTCGGGGAGTTCCTACCAGGGTATCCAGTAAATTCCCATCCGACTCCGGTTCAGGGATCAACAGCATTGTGACCAGAGCCTCTCATGCTTTAGCAGTGTCCAGTGTCTTCTTGTTGTTATCTATTTTAGCCTGTTGGAATCTAACCACACTCTCACTGGCTGCCCAACTGGTGAGTTCCACCTTCCAGCGTTGGATGCTAGGCCCCTGCTTAGTTTTCCAATGCCTTGTTAGCTCCCTTTTAGCTAGCAGGAGCTCCAGGTCCAAGCTAAACGCATGTGTTATAACGTGGCATATTTTTCATGTATATGCTTGACTAATTGGTCGGTAGCCGCCAGCGCTGTTATGTGTCAAGCAGCACAGAACTCAAACAATGGTTTGTATATCGATGGGTAAAGTGCTCATGTCAGAATACTCAAAATGGCTCATGAATATTAACGACTGACGCACACGCAGTTGTACTGTTGGCGCAGCAGAAAGGAGTGGGTTGTTAGAAATAGTTTCATTTCATCCATAGCTGGCAAGTTTTCAGTTTGCCTATGAGAGACATTTTCATAATTTTAGTGTGAGCATTTGTGACATTTCGATGTATGAGTGACACTTTATCCCATGTATCTGCATGCAATGTAATAGATTTCGAAAAAAGAAGGAATTGCTGCCTTGCACTGTGTCGGCGGGACACAACCCCGGCTATAATGTCCCAGACAGAGCACTACCACATCTTCCACACAGTGTTATAACCTCACACAATCTTACAAAACAGCGGTACACAACAAACATTCATGCTCAACACAAGCTTTTCAATAAAGTAAAGAACGCTTCTTGCTGTTCTCAACAGTTATTGCTATTCTTCCCAGCACTGACTGCCTTTTCTTAAAATTACAAGAGCCAAATGGAATAAAAACTGGGTCTTGTATGTGACCCGTGGAAACTACGATTAAGGTGCTGGAGATTGAGGCCTCGTGAAGGCTGTTGAGTTGACAGCATTACAAATCTATGATTATTTTCCATTTGTTCCTTCATAGCAGTCAATGGGAGGCCATGAACAGTGCTCGATCTCTTGAAGTCGGAGAAGGGTTTTTTATGTAGCACGTTTTTTTATCCAGATATCTATTAGGAAAAAAAAACTTAGTGGCAAAGTGGAACCTTTTATCTTTTGACAGCAGAAGCATCTGAAGATGTAGTGCCCTACAACTGTGGAGAAAAACACAGCTTTAATGAAGCATTTCCAATTGGATCTTTCCACGGCAGGACATGACAAGCACAGTTTACATGGAGGAGAGCATGTTATTACTTTAACTAGCACTCCGGCCATTACTCATGCGACTGAAGTCTGGTCAGGGGCGACAGATGCCACGAACTCAGTGGCTGCTATTAGGTCGAGCCTTGGCAGCATATGGGCTACAAGGCATGCTGTATTTCAGTATGGACTTGAAGTTCCACCCATATTTTTCATAGGCTGGTGTCATTGTCCTTTGTAAATGCTGGTTTCTGATTCGTTGATAGGCTTGTTAGTCCCTCCTTAGTACCACCTTGTCTTCATTTGTAACCACCCATGAGGACTGGCCCTAGTACTTCAGTTATTACAAGCTAGTTCTTTTTTAGTCTGTAAGCAATATATTCTTTAATGCGTTTCTCCTACTGCAGGCATGACATACCTTCCTGAAACCTTCAGCACACCATGCACGCTTTGATTTTCCAAGCATTCCGGGACAATGGCGCCAGACGTCTCGCATTTACAAGAGTTTGAGCTATTGGCGTTGCAATATGGCAATGCCTTTTCTTTACGTGTTAATTATCAAAACAGATAAATAAAAGGCATTGTCAGTTACAATGCCAATAGCTTAAACTCTCGCCAATGTGAGACTTATTGCATTACAAATGCTTGTTTGCAGGGTTTTCTGCACAGTGGAATAAGACTTCAGATGAGAGCATACTGAATTTTTATGCTGGGGAGGCAAGCAGTGCTAACTGCCCAATCGCAACACTCAAACAACCGGAGGAAGGATCAGCTGAGCTCAGGGCCGGACTGAGACCAGCAACCAGCCCTGGCGGTTTGCATCTCCACCGGCCCTGGTAACGGGAGGAGAGGGGGTTGTTACCCGCAAAGCACTGCCACCGGTTTTCTTACAGAGGGCCGATTTTGCAGCGCTGCTACAAAACCGGCACTCTTTAAGAAAAGCGGCCCCCTACGGCCACAAAACCGGCCCCCACCCCTCCAGCCCACCGGGGAAATGCCCGGTGCCCGCAAATGCCAGTCCGGCCCTGGCTGAGCTAGCAAGTGTTAGTGCCACAGTGAGTGTAGAATTGTGCCTCTAAAGTGTGCAGTGCTAATTAAATGACACGGACACAGCATAATGGTCAAATACTAAAGACCACCCCGGGCACACCACAATTTCTGCTTTTATTCAGCCCCTTACTTTGGACGCCAGACTGGATGTCCACGGGGGTAGACATTCATGTTACCCATGCGTTCACTCCCTCCTAAACTTAGGGGGAAAGTTCACTTGACCCACAACACTACAGTGAGAGCCAGAAGAGACCGTTTCAAGACAATAGACAGCTGGCGCTCTATTTAGATAGTGACGATAATGCATGCTATGCATCTGTGACAAGCACTGCATGACATTTTCACACCTTGCGGTGATGAAACAAAGAGAACGATTAACAAGCATTTGCAATGCAATAGGTCTCGCAGTTACGCATGTTTGAGCTATTGGCATTGTAAATGACAATGGCTTTTCTTTAGGTTTTGGTTTTTAAAACCTAAATAAAAGGCATTGTCATTTACAATGCCAATAGCTTAAACTTGCGTAAATGCGAAACATATTGCATTGCAAATGCTTGTTTCTTATCGCATTCATTGGCAACGTGACGATAAAATACCAATTTAAATTTAGACACCTCAGATATTTGAAAAAATCCAGTTTGCCACATGTTGCATGACACACAGATACAGGCACATGCTCACTTCCTTAAAGTGCAAAGAATGTTAAGTAACTAAAATAGACGGCTGTGTTAAAGGGTCTGGTGAAAATGAAATGTGTCTCCTTAAAACAAAAAAAGCCCTATCATCATTTTTCGTTTCTAAGAAGATGCCGCTGGAGTTCTTGCGAAAACAGGGCAAGTGCTTTCAGATTTCAAAAAGAATATTCTATGCCCCACTCGGTAACGAAGAGAACATTTCTATCTGTTGCTGACATGCGTTTCATCCATCATAAGTCAATGAAATTAAAATGACTATTAAAAATAATCTGTTACTTCTGTACAAAAATACTTTCTTTGTGGCTCGTGGCATATAAATAATAACCGCGGTTATAGTACAGCTTGAAGTCAGCTTTTGAAGCTAGCTGACAATTGAATATGTGATCATACATTTCTATTTAATTCATAATATGTAGGATTTAAATCAAATCCACACTTGGAGTGACGTCATGTGAAAGCTACCATTGCGTTATTGTGCAGATTTTTTTTTATGTCGTTGTTTTACCGGTTCTCGATTTCGAGTAGTTCACGAATGGTGTATTTTATCGATGCTTTTCAGAGGCAACATTGCTCTGTACAATATGAACATACAGCAGGAGAGAAGCAGAGTTGACTACGCATGTTGTACGTCGCCACTGACATGCAAATCAAAGTGGAATCCTGATAAAGACAGCTCGGCCATCCATCTTTCCTAGGTCGGTAAATTGATTACCATCACGTTTGATAGTAGTACCACCTGTTATTTTAAAGTTGAGAGACCACAAAAGCATGGTAGGAGGGGCTTTGTAAAAAAATACGAGACCTATGGCACTGGAATGCCGGCCGCCATTGTCACGTCTGCTTACTGCAGGCACGACGTGCTTTGCTTACATTCAAACACGTTATGTCTGCAGTAAGAGAAAGTCAATAAAGTAAAAATTGCTCACAGACTAAAATGAAGGCGGTGTTGTGCAGCTGCAGGAGCACTGACTGAATCTATGAAAGATGCCAATGCTGGAGAACTGCAGTTACAGGTAAGTTATTAATTTTCTTCCCAAGTATTGAATCTCTCATAGATTCACATGCTCAATCAGAATAGCAAGTAGATCTGTAGATACATATGCAAGTAATCGAAGTACCCCTGAGGATGGTGGGTAACAGTGTAATACAGATATATATATATATATGTTATTTTTTGGCACTATGTCATCATTTTGTTCGTTGATATTGACAATAACAGTATAAACTTATTTTGGTTTCTTAGGCACTTGCCGTCACTGTTACTTGTAAATACACAACCTCTTTAAGAATCATAACACTGTATATATTATCCACACGCAAAACATGCAATTTGTTTCAGTTTTGCGTAATGTTTGTAACCATGATAGTCCAAGCATTCATTATGTTTCATTTTGGGTTACTTTGTTTCTACATTATGTTTAAACTTTTAGTCCTTCCTTTGTTATCATGAACTGGAGAAGGCGTGTAACATTAGTGGTGTTCATTGAAGCCCTTTGTTTATGTTTAGAATTTAAACACTTTTTTGTTTCTGGCGCGCTGTGTGATCAAGCTCTCTTGTAGAGTGAAACGCGTCATCCCTATTAAAAATACGTTTTCCCTGTTATCCATTGTGGATTTACTTCTTTGAGGCTATATTGATCTGCTGGCTGTGAGGTGTCGTGAGGTCTCGACCTTTGGTTCCTGTACTGTTGGGAACTTGGACTGCTTGCTTCATAGATATATATATATATATATTTTTTTTTTTTTCAGACAAATTGTATTCTATTATATTCATGTGCCAATATCTTTTTTATGTTAAATTTGTCCATTCTTTCAAAATTACAAGCAATTCACAATGTGGCCAAATTGCTCAATATGTTTAACATACATGTACTCTGATGCTGCAAAAATTATTTACAAGACTTTTGAGTGCCAAAATCAATTGGAATGTGTTATATTGTATAAACTTTATTTATATTGCATTGATTGACCGTACCAAGATGGCGCCCGCACTTGCACCAGGGTCTGGATTAGTCCTCCTATGTTTGACTGGTTATTCAGTATATATGCTGTAATGGTACATAGCGTTTCCAGCGTGACCAAGGCGAAAGCTGAAACGCGTTGTTTTTTCTGCAGCAATAAATCACTATTTTTCTGCAACACTCCAAGGTGTCAGTTTTTCTCTCCGTCGTATCGGAAAGTGTGGATTTGTTTGTTTGTGTGTGTGTATATATATATATATATATATATATATATATATATATATATATATATATATATATTGTTAGAACCGGGGGTAGCCTGGCCTAGGGCAAGACATACATTTCAGAACATTCAGTTTTCATCAGTTCAAAAATGCTTACTTTTGGGATTGTGAACTTTTCTTAATAAGATTACACTCAGCAGTACTACTTTGCATTAATGATCAAAACAACATTACATTTCATTACTTTACCCTGCCAATTTCACTGGCTAGGACTTTACTACAGAGTTAAGAACTTTCCCTCCCTTACTTGCACCTTAATACACCAATTAAATGCACACCCAGAGTGGAATGCAGGAATTTCACAGGTTTACTGATCTCAACAACAATTGCTATGAGTGTCTGAAGGGAGTTCCCCCGTTGGCAAGTACTGACAGCGCTCTTCTGACAATAGTTTAGGTTCCCCTCTGATTTCTAGCTTAATAGCTACTTTTCTTAGACCTGCAAAAATGAGGTTGGGGTTATGAAACTATTTCCCCCCTCACCTACTCTGACACAGCTCAGGTCTAAAGACGACAGGATATCAGGGCACCTTGCTAGGCGCTAGGACTCGTGATTTAACACGACACCAAAGAGGGCTCAGCCCTTTCCTTCCTCACCCCCACTCTCCTTACTGTTTGGATCTCCTGTCCTGCCTCAGTCCACAGGAGTAGGGGCTATCAGTCGGCTCCACCGTAGACAACACCGGCAGCAATAGCGGCCGCCTATCCCCGCCCAGCCAGCCTCTTGATCTTAGCGCTGGAGTGGGGAGGATCGATGACGGCAGCCCTTCGCTCTTCCTCTCGCCGTCTTAGGCTGTCACCGGACAAGCTGTCGTCGGTCCGGCTGTGGCCCAAGGTTCCCGCTTCTCGGGGAATGCGGGACGCTCCTTCGCCTCAGTCCTCACCAGAACCGGGTCCGCTGTGGTATCCGGAGACGCGTCGCTGCTCGGTAGTCCCTCGCTTCTCCCTGACGCAGGCCTCTGCTGCGCAGATGCGGGGGGACCAGTGGCACGGCCGGCACCGCCTCCTTCTGCCGGGAAGCACACGCCTCTGCTCTTGCGCAGAGGAACAGCGTCTCACCTCCAATTCCGCCGCGGGGCTTGTACAGCTAGCAGCGCCACTCTCCCGCAGACTGCACTCCTCCACGCCCCCTCGCGCCTTCCAGACAGACGCCTCGGCCACACAAGATGCCAAAACACACCGGGCACTGCTCTTCCAATCCGGGTAGGCTAGAACTTCAGCAGGAAGGCGGGGAACTAGTTATTAAACCTATGGGGGGTCTTGAAGGTGGATGTAAGACACGGCCCAATCCGGGAAGGTGTCCAAAGTTCCTGGTTGCTTGACTGACCCAGATCAATGTTAGCCCAATGAAAGGGTTCGGTCAGGAGCACAAGGGGGAACGTCTTCTAAAAGATGTTGTCAGTTCAATTAACCAACTAGCCTCTTCTAGCGTGTCCTCCTCCTCACACTACAGCCTCTCTCCTCTCACACTATGGACTACACAAAATGGCTCCCTGAACCCTGCCCTTTTATGGACTACCCACACAGAGTCCAGTAGGGTCCAGAAGGTTCTGGAAGGCCTAAGGTTATCCTATGGGGCAGTCTAGGATGTGGCAGTTGGAAACAGTTAGGGCCCTCCATTTTGTGGTCTACTGTATTTTCCTGACAGAACAGGCCTCTAGGCCTGAGGTGAAAAACCATGAGGGGAAAAAGAACACCTATCCCCATGGTCAACACCTATAAAAAGGTCAGTGGACAAAAAAAATTATTAAGGGTATGAGGGGCAAAAAGGGGACAAAATAAATAATAAATAGGAGGGACTATGCCAAGAAGCCAGACAGGTCTAACACGTGTCCCCCCCAGCTGAAAGTGGGGAGAACTACCCAACCCCTTGGGAGTCCTCATCACTAAGGCGGAAATACCTGGAGAGACCGTCTGCATTGGCGTGGTCCACTCCAGGCCGATGTTCCACCCGGAAGTCCATTCCCTGTAGGGAGATGGACCACCTCAACAGCTTGGGATTTTCCCCCTTTATTTGCATCAGCCAACGAAGGGGTCGATGGTCAGTCTGAACCAGGAAGTGCGAGCCAAAGAGGTATGGCCGCAGCTTCTTCAGAGCCCACACCATCGCAAAAGCTTCCCTCTCAATGGCACTCCACTTCTGTTCCCGGGGAAGCAGTCTCCTGGATAAGAAGACTACAGGCTGATCCAGGCCCTCTTCATTTAGTTGCGATAACACTGCCCCAATGCCGTGTTCTGATGTATCTGTTTGGACAATGAACTCCTTGGAGAAGTCTGGGGCCTTCAGGACCGGTGCCGCACACATCGCCTGCTTCAATTTCTCGAAAGCTTGCTGACAAGCTCCCGTCCAAACTACCCGTCGAGGTTGTTTCTTGGAGGTGAGCTCTGTGAGGGGCGCTACAATAGTGCCATACCCCTTCACAAAGCGACGGTAGTAGCCTGTGAGGCCCAGGAAAGCTCGGACCTCAGTATTTGTCTTGGGGGGTTCCCAGGCCATGATTGCCTCAATCTTCGCCTGCAGGGGCTGCACAGTCCCCCTACCCACCAAGTGTCCAAGGTACACAACTGACCCCTGCCCAATCTGGCATTTGCTGGCCTTGATTGTCAATCCAGCTTGTCTCAGGGCCTGGAGAACTGCTTGCAAATGCTGCAGATGGTCCTCCCAACTGCTACTGAAGACAGCAATGTCATCCAGATAAGCAGCAGAGAAACTCTCCATTCCAGAGAGGACCTGGTTCACCAGCCGCTGAAATGTGGCAGGGGCGTTCTTGAGCCCAAAGGGCATCACACAGAACTGGAAGTGTCCCTCAGGCGTGGAGAAGGCTGACCTTTCCCTTGCTCCATCTGTCAAGGAGATCTGCCAGTACCCTGAAGTGAGGTCAAAGGTACTCAGATATTGGGCAGCTCCTAACCGGTAAATTAATTCATCCGCCCTAGGGATCGGATGAGCATCAGTCTTAGTCACTGAGTTCAGTCCTCGGTAATCCACACAGAACCTCAGTTCAGGTGTGGTGCCTGGTGGTGCGGCTTTTGGCACGAGCACCACCGGACTGGACCAAGGGCTGTTGGAAGGTTCAATAACTCCCAGCTCTAGCATCTTGGCAACCTCTCCATGGATGCTAGCCTTCACCTTGTCAGACAGCCGGTAGGTCTTCGACTTCACTGGTGGGCTGTCTCCTGTGTCCACGTCATGGGTACACAGGTGAGTCCTTCCCGGGACAAGGGAGAACAACGAAGAGTACTGCTCCAGGATCTGGCGGCAGTCCTCCCGTTGCTCAGGAGTTAGAGTAGAAGAGAGAATCACTCCCTCCACTGACCCATCCTTCTCTTGAGACGAAAATAGATCTGGGAGAGGTTCGCTTTCCGCTTCCTCTTCCCCGTCAGTCACCATCATCAACATGACTTCGGGCCTCTCGTGGTGGGGCTTGAGACGGTTGGCATGTAGCACCCGTAGGGGCTGTCGAGGGGTCTTAAGGTCCACCAGGTATGTGGCCTTACCCTTCTTCTCCAACACCTCAAAGGGGCCTGTCCAGCGATCCTGGAGGGCACTAAGCTCTCCAGGCTCCATTACCCACACTTTCTGTCCAGGCTCCAATTCCACCTGGTGAGCATTGTGGTCACACCACTCCTTCATGACTGCCTGGCTGGCCTCCAAGTTGTCAGAAGCTTGCTTCCACAACTTCGCCATTTGGCTCCTGAAGGCCAGCATATAGCTCACCACATCCTGGGGGGGTTTCCTGGGAGACTTCTCCCAACCATCCTTCACCAGGCTGAGAGGACCGCGTACAGGGTGCCCATACAGAAGCTCAAAGGGGCTGAAGCCCACTCCCTTCTGGGGCACTTCCCTGTAGGAAAAGAGCAAACAGGGTAGGAGGACGTCCCAATTCCTCCGCAGGCTTTCGGGCAGACTTCTGATCATGCCCTTCAAGGTCTTATTGAACCTCTCAACCAGTCCATTCGACTGGGGGTGATAAGGAGTGGTGAACCGGTAGGTCACTCCACACTCCTTCCACATGGCCCGCATGTAAGCTGACATGAAGTTGGTCCCCCTGTCAGACACAACTTCCTTGGGAAATCCCACTCGGGTAAAGATTCCCATTAGGGCTCTTGCCACTACAGGTGCAGTGACTGTCCTCAGAGGAATTGCCTCTGGGTACCGTGTGGCATGATCCACCAGAACCAGGATAAACCTGTGACCAGCTGTTGGTGGTGGATCTAAAGGCCCTACAATGTCGATGCCCACCCTCTCAAAGGGTGTGCTAACGACTGGAAGTGGTTCCAGGGGAGCCTTTAGCTTCACCCCTGTTTTCCCACTGGCCTGGCAGGTTACACATGTCCGACAGTAAGTGTTGGACGCCACTTTCATCTGAGGCCAGTAAAAGTGGAGGACAAGCCGTGCAAAGGTCTTGTCCTGGCCTAAGTGTCCTGCCAGGGGTATGGCATGAGCCAATTCCAAAAGAAAGGCTCGGTACTGTTGCGGGACTACCAAGGCCCTTGATGAACCAGGCAAGGGTACCTTGGGTTCACTGTAGAGGAGTCCATCCTCCCAGTAAATGTGGTAGTGTCCCGTAACATCACCTGCTGCTTGGGCTTCAGCCTGTCGCCTCAGTCCCTCAAGGGTGGGGCACTCCCTCTGCCCCTTACAGAATTCCTCTCTGGTAGGACCTCCCTCCACATGCCACTCAACAGGGATGGGTAAATCCTCCAGAGAAGCTACTTCCCCCCTCCACGGACTCCTAGTCCACCACCGCAGGTGGCCGATCTGTCACATGGGGTGTGGAAGCCGGAGCAGGCTCTCTCTGTCTCCGGGTCTGTCCCTTCTTAGCAGCGGGTTGGGCCATTGTTCCAGGCTCCAACCCAGGCGAACTCCCTCTCCGGGCAGTCGCAGACCGTGTGCTTGCACAGGGCCAGTCAGGTGTACCCAGCATCGCAGAATGCGTCCGGTATTCCACCTCTCTCCAAGTGTTGTGTTCCATGTCATTCCCCAACAGACAATCGACTGGCACGGCAGGGCTTACGGCAACTCGAAGTGAACCTGCAACCCCCTCCCATTCAAAGGGAACCTCAGCCACTGGATAGTGGCCCATTCTGCCGTCAGCCATCGCGGCGGGGTGGAGTACATTAGGAACAACCTGCTCTGGAGACACCCGTTGACTTCTCACCATAGTCATACTGGCTCCTGTATCTCTCAGAGCCTCCCCTCTCTGGCCATTGATGGTGACCCATTGCCCATACTTTGTAGTATTTGGGGGCACCTGGATCTTTGGAACCATCTCCCGCTCTCCCAGGGACACTAAGGTGATACCCGCCCACTCACCCCCCTTATCTAAGGGCAACTCCTCCCCGAGCGCTACACTAGCTACTCCCGGTGACTTTCCTCCGGTGGGAGGGGGTGGTCTCTTTGGGCATCTGACATCCCCCTTATAATGTCCAACACCACCACATTCGAAACAGTGGAGAACCCTGGGCTGGTGGCTTTGGCCAGGATTAGGGTTTCTGGGCGGGTTTGCCCTAGGGGTGAAACCTGCTCCCTTCCCTTGGAAGTTATTTTGGGGACCTTTAGAGAACTCCTTCTTTTTCTACCCCCCTCCTTCTTCTGGGGGGCGCCCTGTCCGGCTTTTTGAGAATCCCCTCCAGTCCCCTTGGAGGACACCCGGGTACTTGCCCAGATGTCCGCCTCCTCTGCAAGGTTCCGGGGATTGGTCAGCTTGCTGTCCACCAGGTGTTGGCGCAGCTCGGGAAAACATTTCTCGAGGAGGTGTTCTCTCAAAAATAGATCGTACAGCCCCTCATAATCTTTCACCTCACTGCCCTTGACCCAACCCTCTAAGGCCTTTCTGGCGTAGTCAAGGAAGTCCACCCAGTTCTGGGAGCTTAATTTGTGGCTCCCCCTGAACTTCTGACGGTACCTTTCTGGGGTAAGCCCGAACTTCCTTACCAACGCCAGCTTCATGGTGGGGTAGTTAGTTTGTTCCTCTGGTTCCAGGGCCAGCAAGGTGTCCCGACCAGCAGGAGGCATGTACTTGTACAAACTACCCCCCCAGTGCTTCTCCTGCACCCCATGAACCCTCAGAGAAACCTCATAAGCAGCCAGCCACTTAGCGAGCTTCAGTCAGGGGGACGATATAGCTATCAGGTCTTTTGGTAAATAGGGTCTGGACTCCCTGGCTGTCTCCTTTGGTTCGCTGCCACCATTCATCTCAGGAGAGGACCCCCGTTGCAGGCTCTTGAGTTCTAATTCCTTCAGCCTGAACTCGTGGGCCATCCTCCTCTCCTCCTTCTCCTGCTCCAACTTAGCCAACTCCCATCTAAACTGTCTTTTCTCTCTCCTATCTGTGAGCTCGGCTTCAGTTAAGCTTCCCCCAGAAGCGCTACTGCCCCTTCTGGAGTAGGACACTGGTCCTGGGAGTAAGTTTTCCCCTTCAGTGTGGAATAATCCATCTATCTCCCCCACCGTGTCCTGGTCTACCCACTCTTCCTCCTCCTTCTTTTCTTGGTGTGCCTCCACCCAAGCCCTAAGACTGGTCTGGAGCTCCTCCTTCCTGGCACCATGCTTGAAAAATACCCCCATTTGCTGGCAGAACATTTTCAACTGTGACACAGAATAGACCTCTAGGTTTTCCAAAGCGAACTCCATTTTGAGTCAGGCAAACCTAGATAACACACCAGAAATTTCAGAGTTGCAAAGGCAACCTAAAGCCACCTCCACCCACCACCAGGAACAAATTTGGAAAAATCAAAAAGACAAATTAGGAAAGCCGCAAGGAGAAAACTCCTGGTGTAGGTTTAGTGTATTACGTTGAATTACTATTGAGTAGCTGCAACCAAGTCAGTATCCCACCGCTAGGCACCAATCTGTTAGAACCGGGGGTAGCCTGGCCTAGGGCAAGACATACATTTCAGAACATTGTTTTCATCAGTTCAAAAATGCTTACTTTTGGGATTGTGAACTTTTCTTAATAAGATTACTCTCAGCAGTACTACTTTGCATTAATGATCAAAACAAGATTACATTTCATTACTTTACCCTGCCAATTTCACTGGCTAGGACTTTACTACAGGGTTAAGAACTTTCCCTCCCTTACTTACACCTTAATACACCAATTAAATGCACACCCAGAGTGGAATGCAGGAATTTCACAGGTTTACTGTTCTCAACAACAATTGCTATGAGTGTCTGAAGGGAGTTCCCCCGTTGGTAAGTACTGACAGCGCTCTTCTGACAATAGTTTAGGTTCCCCTCTGATTTCTAGCTTAATAGCTACTTTTCTTAGACCTGTAAAAATGAGGTTGGGGTTATGAAACTATTTTCCCCCTCACCTACTCTGACACAGCTCAGGTCTAAAGACGACAGGATATCAGGGCACCTTGCTAGGTGCTAGGACTCGTGATTTAACACGACACCAAAGAGGGCTCAGCCCTTTCCTTCCTCACCCCCACTCTCCTTACTGTTTGGATCTCCTGTCCTGCCTCAGTCCACAGGAGTAGGGGCTATCAGTCGGCTCCACCGTAGACAACACCGGCAGCAATAGCGGCCGCCTATCCCCGCCCAGCCAGCCTCTTGATCTTAGCGCTGGAGTGGGGAGGATCGATGACGGCAGCCCTTCGCTCTTCCTCTCGCCGTCTTAGGCAGTCACCGGACAAGCTGTCGTCGGTCCGGCTGTGGCCCAAGGTTCCCGCTTCTCGGGGAATGCGGGACGCTCCTTCGCCTCAGTCCTCACCAGAACCGGGTCCACTGTGGTATCCGGAGACGCGTCGCTGCTCGGTAATCCCTCGCTTCTCCCTGACGCAGGCCTCTGCTGCGCAGATGCGGGGGAACCAGTGGCACGGCGGGCACCGCCTCCTTCAGCCGGGAAGCACACGCCTCTGCTCTTGCGCAGAGGAACAGCGTCTCACCTCCAATTCCGCCGCGGGGCTTGTACAGCTAGCAGCGCCACTCTCCCGCGGACTGCACTCCTCCACGCCCCCTCGCGCCTTCCAGACAGAGACGCCTCGGCCACACAAGATGCCAAAACACACCGGGCACTGCTCTTCCAATCCGGGTAGGCTAGAACTTCAGCAGGAAGGCGGGGAACTAGTTATTAAACCTATGGGGGGTCTTGAAGGTGGATGTAAGACACGGCCCAATCCGGGAAGGTGTCCAAAGTTCCTGGTTGCTTGACTGACCCAGATCAATGTTAGCCCAATGAAAGGGTTCGGTCAGGAGCACAAGGGGGAACGTCTTCTAAAAGATGTTGTCAGTTCAATTAACCAACTAGCCTCTTCTAGCGCGTCCTCCTCCTCACACTACAGCCTCTCTCCTCTCACACTATGGACTACACAAAATGGCTCCCTGACCCCTGCCCTTTTATGGACTACCCACACAGAGTCCAGTAGGGTCCAGAAGGTTCTGGAAGGCCTAAGGTTATCCTATGGGGCAGTCTAGGATGTGGCAGTTGGAAACAGTTAGGGCCCTCCATTTTGTGGTCTACTGTATTTTCCTGACAGAACAGGCCTCTAGGCCTGAGGTGAAAAACCATGAGGGGAAAAAGAACACCTATCCCCATGGCCAACACCTATAAAAAGGTCAGTGGACAAAAAAAATATTAAGGGTATGAGGGGCAAAAAGGGGACAAAATAAATAGGAGGGACTATGCCAAGAAGCCAGACAGGTGTGTGTGTGTATATATATATATATATATATATATATATATATATATATATATCTCAAAGCTCCAAGGTTCCCACCTGTTGGAGATGCACTCTTGACATCCACTGCAGCAACCTTCTTGAGGTAAAAGCCGGATCAGAGGGCGGATCCAGTTTACAGCATGCACCATTGGAGGGCTCATATTTTTAAGTGGGAGGTGTGGCCTCAATGCCAAAATGACTGTTGCACCGCTGAAGAGTGCAATGAGCACGAAACGCATCCGGCGTGAATCGAAAGGCATGCTGTAAACTGGATCCGCCCGTCGATCCGGCTTTTACCTCATGAAGGTTGCTTCAGTGGATGTCAGAGTGTGTCTCCCACAGGTGGGAACCTTGGAGCTTATATATAGCGTTGGGCGTTTTCTTTTTGATACAAATGCGGCCTGCCTTGGTCGCGGAGAGCCCGACCCTGCGGACGAGCAGGTCTTGCGGCGTCATTAGAGTGGCGCATCAGGAGCTTCCTACAGTTCTGCCGAGGACAAATACAGCATGGAAAGTCACATTAGACACGCAGAGCTGCTGGAAGACCTGAGGCTTCTAGACTATAGAGAATACACAAATAGGCAGCATACACAGGCAGATAGAGCCGGTCCCCTACTAGCCCGCCTCCTACGAGATTCCCCAATTAGCCACCCTATCCTGAAAATCTTAGACCAGACAGGCAGCCCGACTACCACCCAAATAGGGATTAATACGGCGTTCAAGGACTATTATACCACGCTGTACAGCCCCCCACAGCCCCTATCAGAGATTGCGTTCGAGGCCTTCATGAGGGGTCTAGACCTACCCCAACTCACTGACAAGCAAAACAAAGAACTGAAGCGTACCATTTCAGTAGCGGAAATCAGGCAGGCAATACAAGCTCTCCCGAAGGGTAAGGCCCCCGGAACAGATGGCCTACCGGCCGAATTCTATGCAACATTCATAGACCTCCTGGCCCCACGATTGCACACTGTTTATTTGGAAGCTCTACGGACAGCCTCTCTACCACAATCATCCATGCAGGCATTAATCACGTCCCTCTTAAAGCCTGCCAAAGACGGGCTACGGATGGCCGAATACAGACCCCTGTCCCTTCCCAATACTGACTCCAAGATATTGAGCAAAGTGCTGGCGTCGAGGCTCGTGCAATACGTGCCACAGCTGATCCATCCGGATCAATGTGGTGTTGTACCGGGCCGCAATACGGCCATGAACTTCAGGCGCTTAGCCCAGCTTATGCTCGGCGACCAAGTGGACGCGAGCTACGAAGGCTGCATATCTCTGGATTTGAAGCAAGCGTTCGATTCCCTAAGGTGGGACTATATGTTTGCCACACTGTTAAAATTCGGGACACCACCCGAATTCATTGCCTGGGTCAGATTACTGTACACCATCCCCACGGCTAGAGTGCGCACCTCCAACCACATATCAGGTCCCATAGCTATAGCGAGAGGCACCAGACAGGGCTGCCCGCTCTCCCCCTCCTCTTTGTCCTTGCCCTCGAACCAATGCTCTGTAGGCTCAGGTTCATGGCCCCCCGCCATGGCGTACAGAGGCATGGGACGGCGCACATTGTGTCCGCTTATGCGGATGATATTATATTATATCTCCGAGACTTCTTCGAGGACTTTAGGACGATCTCTGGCCTCACCATAAGCGAATCTAAGTCCTATGGGTTCACCTTTGCAGCCACAGGCCTGTCTACCCCCCTACCATTCGCCCCTCACGAATTCCAGATGGCGGAAATCACTTTCCGATACCTTGGGATGCACATCTACAGGGAGGCTGACATGATGATAGACGGCAACCTTGGGAGGGCCATCAGAACACTGAAATCTCAAATTCAATTCTGGCTAACGCTGCCAATCTCAATACCCGGCAGAGCGGCAATCCCTAAGATGGTGATGCTCCCCCGTCTCATCTACCACTTCACCAATTTGCCGTTCCTGATCCCAGCAGCGACATTTAAGACCCTTGACACTCTACTCACCGAACTTGTATGGGGACACGGTCGCAGACGCATAGGTCTAGCCAAACTGCAGCTCCCCTCCGACTCCGGTGGTATGGGCCTACCGGACTTCAGAGCTTATAACTATGCGTGTCAGATACAATGGCTGGCCTTCTGGGAGGCGGGCCGCAATCTTCATGAGATCAATGTGTCGGAGGACGAACATGCAAAGGGGAGAGTGCACACATTACTTCTACCCAGCTCGGATTTACCGAGAGACGCCCCGCCGCTCCTCAGGCTGGCGATAACATACTGGCGGAAGGCATTGAAGTACACGTCCCCCAAGACATCTTATGCCCCCACGATCCCACTCTTGGGTATCCCACTGGGCTCGGGAACACTCACGACGAACTAGCTGGCGCCCTGGCACGACGCAGGAGTATCGCATGTGGGTGACCTGTTTGCAGAGGGGCACCTATTATCCTTCGAAGACTTTAGAGCCACACAGGGCGTTCCTAGAGGCTCATTCCTTTTGCACGCCGGCCTCCGCCATTATATAACACACAAATGGTCACCTGAGGGCCAAGAGCCTGTTACGAACCCTCTAATCACAATGCACTACCTCATGGGCACAGGCGACCATCTGACCAAATGGCTCACTGCTAGCATCAAAATGGGGAGGGCACTCACACTGTCGCCACTCCGGGCGACATGGGAAGAAGATATCGGTAGGCCTCTGAGAGACAAGGAGTGGGAGCGTATACTTCAGTTTCCTAAAAAGGTAGCTAGGAACCCCAAGTTCAAGTTCATTCAATTGATGTTGCTGCATAGAGCCTACCTGACCCCGCACCGCCTACATGTGATGTTCCCTGACGCAAAAAGCAACTGCCCCCGATGCGACACTGACGACGCATCACTAATACACATGCTGTGGCAATGCCTTAAGTTGGGTTATTACTGGACCACTGTCCATGAATCGCTTGAGAGGGCTGGTGCTCTGTCCCGATCACCTACACTAGAACATACACTACTGGGGCTGGGACCATCAACACGCACCAGAACCGTGGCGACACGCTTTACACACCTGGCCCTGTTACTGGCGAAGCGTGCCATCACGATGAGGTGGAAGTCACCCAAACCACCCTACCCTGAACTATGGAAAGCAGAGGTAGTACGGTGGGGTAAGGCAGAAGCCGAAGCACTGCAGCGAGAGGAACGCAGAGGTCTCCGAAAAACGCCGATCTCGCTGGAATGGTTTGCCACGTTGGGAACGTTTGAGGTTGGGGATGACGAGGACGACGGGGATACACATGACTCGCCGCTTGTGGAATAAATGTGTCCTGATTTAGTCTTTCATGCACCGTCGCTGACTGTGGTGCACTGCGATAGGGTACGGGGAGACCCGAACCATCGGCCATTCTACCTCATCCTACCTGTGTGTATAGATTAAGCTACATGTTACAGTGTCAGGGGTGACCCAGTTGTCAATACTTCAGTTATATGCATGTTGAGAGAGTGTCGGGAAGGATTTCTTGAGGGTGGAGGTAGGGATCGGGAACGACTGGGGTTTGTTCAATTGATATGGTTACGGTCAACGACAAAATGGAAAATCAATGTAACTATGTATATATATGTTCTGGGCAGGCACATGCATGTACCACCCTGATCACTACTGAGCTCGAATATGCATGTATCTGCTCTACTTACTATGCTAATAAACAGATTTTCAAAAAAATACAGCATGGAAAGGGCAGCAAAAAGGGATGGCTACCCACTGTGGACTATTATACATACTAGGAATGGGCAGTCACCTACTAAAGGAATACTTGAATAAACTACGAATACCAGCATGCAAAGGATGCATACGCCCAAGGGGCGGGACTAATGCAATAATTTTAAATCACCTGCTGTGCTGCCTTCCTTATCAGTCATCTCTGTGAACAAGGGCGAAAGGCGCCCGAAAAGCATCAGGAAATCGGTGACAAGAACTTGCAATACCTACCTCACTGCTAAACTATGCTGCCTGCCAGAATAAAGAAAGTTGCACGAGAGCGTTGGGCCTTCAAGCGTTGGGCGTTTTCTTTTTGATACAAATGCGGCCTGCCTTGGTCGCGGAAAGTCAGACCCTGTGGACGAGCAGGTCTTACGCCGTCATTAGAGTGGCGCTTCAGGAGCTTCGAACAGTTCTGCCGAGAACAAATACAGCATAGAAAGGGCAGCGAAAAGAGATGGCTACCCACTGTGGACTATTATACATACTAGGAATGAGCAGTCACCTACTAAAGGAATACTTGAATAAACTACGAATACCAGCATGCAAAGGATGCATACGCCCAAGGGGCGGGACTAATGCAATCATTTTAAATCACCTGCTGTGCTGCCTTCCTTATCAGTCATCGCTGTGAACAAGGGCGAAAGACGCCTGAAACGCGTCAGGAAATCGGTGACAAGAACTTGCAATACCTACCTCACTGCTAAACTATGCTGCCTGGCAGAATAAAGAAAGTTGCACGAGAGCGTTGGGCCTCCAAGCGTTGGGCGTTTTCTTTTTGATCGACTATATATATATATATATATATATATATATATATATATATATATATATATATATATATATATATTTTTTTTTTTTTTTCAATAACATCCCCCTGGGAGAGTTCTTGCGAATGAAACGCAATTGCTCGACCACTAAGGAGTTTGTGAGCTCTAGGGAACAGTCAAAAATGAGGTTTTCTCAAAGAGGCTATGGGAAAGGAATTCTCACACAAGCAGAGTTGAGGAGCAATTTGGTCGAAAGGAAGGATCTATTGATTGATCGATCCAAGCCTAAAGATAATAAGATCAGGCTAATCACTGACTTCTCTGAAAAATCTCCAGAAGTCTTCAATGTAATGCGGAAGAACTGGAAGATTCTAAAAGCAGATCCTATAATAGGGAAGTCGTTATCTGATCACCCTTTGGTAACCTATAGAAAGGGGAAATCTTTCAAAGACCATCTTGTTAATAGCCACTATGAAACGAAAAGGAAGATAAAACCACCTGTTTCCGGCTTCTATCCTTGCATGAAGTGCAAGGCCTGTAGGAATTCGCAGAAAGTCAAGGAGTACTACATACCTGGTCAAAAGAGGAAAGGTAGAATAACTAAACTGTTGAATTGTAATTCTGACTATACAGTCTACTGTCTAACATGTCCCTGTGGGAAGAGGTATGTAGGGAGCACGGTGAAACAAACCAAACTCAGGGTCCTAGAGCACATGAGGGCGATAACATCAAAGGACCCCAACTACCCAGTAGCCCGTCATTTTGAACAGGAACATGCTAGCAATAGCAATCTTCTGACCTTTTTCATTCTAGATCAGTTGGTCAGAACGGAAAGAGGGGGCAATTGGGTAAAAAAGCTGAGAACACTGGAATCACGATTCATTATCCAGTTACAGACCAAGACCCCGGGAGGGATGAATAATGAAGAAGAGATGTGGACACACATCTGAGCATCCCTCTCACATTTCCTTTCCTCTTTGTTGAAGAACCAGTGGTGTAAATTTGTATATAGCTTTCCTTTAAACAGAGTAGAGTGATTACCACGAATGATTTGCATATTATTTTGCAGTTATTAATCAGTTGACAAGATCTGGTCATTGATAAAAGGCCTATTCAAGGCTTGATTGTAAATAATGTCTATGCCCATCCAGGGCTAAAATAGTAAAATTGTAAAATTGTATATATATGATAACTGCGATGCAATAATGGTAACGTAAATTCATGTGAACATACGCGACTTTTCACGACCAATTTTGAGTGAAACTCGCATGTGTTGGTACCTAAGCGGCACATTTACCATCTAAATACATGGGTTAGAAGCGAGATCGAGTGTTGAAATTTATGCAATGTTTTCTTTCATAATCGAAATGAATTTGATTAATTAAGCAGATATTTAAGTTCTCTCGCATTGAGTTTGGATGTACATATGTAATATAGTGGATCATACATTTAAAGATGGCCGCCGCAGAAACAGTGAATGTATTGTTTTAAGTACCTTCGTTTATGTCAATGCATATGAATTGACACGTGACCAATGACGATCACGATGTTTCTTGATTTAAATCTGATTTGTAAACAATGTCAGTTACACTGACGAAGGCGGAAACGCCGAAACGCGTTTGCTAACTGACTATCGAGGGAGTTCTGATGAATAAAGACTTGGCTGACCTACGCCATATTTTGCTTTGAGTGCTCTCATTCCTTGAAATCCGGGAGCTTTGGGATTTCTGCGTTTTGCCAATATATATATATATATATATATATATATATATATATATATATATATATATATATATATATATATATATATATATATATATATATATATATATATATATATATATATATTGCGTTGAGTTCGAAAACAGCACAGCACAGCGCAGCAGTAACACGCCGTGCAGCAGGAACGAAAGTTGAGTAAAGCCACAGACTCCGTGCTCTTGTTACCAGTGAATTTTATTCGTGATAGAATAACAGCCCACCAGTCGTCATGACGCGTTTCACCTCAGCCGAGGCTTGATCACATGTCATGTTTAGGAAGGAGGAAGTAACTTAAATAGCATCATTAGTCACATGGTTAGTGGTACCTCCCATTTATGTTTTAAAGGGGTATACTCCACAAAGCTAAATACAGGGCACAGTGCCCGTTTACCATCTGTAGTCATATGTCCAACATAATTTTGCAATTGACATCTATTTACAATATACCAAAGAATTAAATTAAGGGTATCAAAAAAGCGGCCACCAATTCATATGTTAAAGATCAAATTTCTAAGACCATCTCTTATAGAAAAATAAATAACTGTATATACAAATAAATAAATACTATTCATTTTTAAATTCATATATTTACATAATATACAATAAATATATCTCAAGAAATTTATATCAGCCTTATTGGTCTTGCCACATATATTTCATTTTAGCAAGTACCATGAGTATAAAGGATACCCAATATTCACAACAATTACGGTATATTGTGTCGCAAAATAGCGATAAATGACATATTAAAGAAAACCGATAATACCCAAGTGGGTGTTGGAGGTAAACCAGACATTTAGTAACCAATTATCACGTGTATATTTCTTAGCCCGTTACTATCCTTAGGGTTGCATATATAAATCAAAATTAAAGTGAATGTGCAATTGAAACATAAAAAATTAAAATATTCATTTTACTTATTTGATAAGATTTTCACAGGTTACCAAACATGATCTCAAAATATTGATGAAGTTTCATTTAAGTCAAACACATCAGGAAAAGAATAATGCTGACAATCATCTACCAATTATAGGCAGGTATACAGATCTTCCGTGCTGTTAAGCCCCCCAGGGTGTTTACTATTAAACTCGAGGATGTATCGGGTCTCAAGCAGGCGTAATTTTCTGTCCCTGTCTCCTCCCCTCCTCAATGGTAGGACAGAGTCCACCAAATAGTATTTTAGCAACTCTGGGTTGCTTTTGTGACAGTTCTCGAAGTGCCTCGCTACCGGATAAGCTTGGTCCTTCCCAGATATAGCTCTTAGATGCTGTAGGATGCGTTTGTGGGCAGGGAGACGTGTGCTTCCTATGTATTGTAGTCCACATGGACACACCAATACATATACCACACATTCCGTCTTACACCCCAGTTTCTGTTTGATTGCTATAGGCTTTTCATGGAAAGGACTTATGTAATGGGTCTTATTGATTGCATGCTTGCAGGCTTTGCAGATTTGACATTTTTTGAAGCCCGCAATACGTTCCCACCACTTCTTTGGGACATCCAGGGTGTTGCTCACAATTACATTGCCTAGAGACATGGACTTTCTAAAAGTGATCTCGGGTCTGTTCTGTACTAGATCCCCTATGATCGGATCTCCTTGTACGAGATTCCAATTTTTACTGAAAATCCTGCGTACCTCAGCATGTTGCTGGCTGTACGTAACAATGGCCCTACATGGTACTTTTTCTATTGGTGTGGTCACTGTTTCTTTTGTAACCGTAGGGACAGGGCAAGTTCCTAATAGTTGTTCCCTTCTTGTTTTCATTGTTTTTCTCATGGCATCGTCTATCATTTTGTTACTGTACCCTCTTTCAAGAAAGCGGGTCTTACACTGTAGTTGGGCAATGTTACATTCTTCTTCAGAACTACAAATGCGCTTTATCCGTAGCATCTCCCCATAAGGGATGCTACGAATCAAATGGTGAGGATGGCTACTAGAAGCATGCAATACCGTGTTCCCAGCGGTAACCTTTCTATGCAGCTTGGTTTCTATTTTATCATTGGCAACATATACCTCAACATCTAGAAAATTGACAGAGACATTGCTGATCGTTGAAGTAAATTGCAGATTTAAATTATTCATATTTAAACCATCAACGAAATTAGCGGCACTCTCTTTGGATCCCCTCCAGATAAAAAACAGATCATCAATATATCTGAGGTACAATATTGCATGTTGTTCCATTGCCGCCCTGTGCTGTCCCATCAGGGTTTGCTCCTCCCACAGCCCCATGTGTAGACACGCGAAGCTGGGGGAGAAGCAAGAACCCATGGCCACCCCTCTTAGTTGTTGATAGGCCTGGCCTCCAAATGTAAAAAAGTTCTGTTGCAGGCATATGTTTAACATTCCCATAAGCATTTTGTTATGCTCCATGTAATACATGGGACGTTTATTTAGAAAGAATTGTGCTGCTTTTAGGCCATCTACATGTCTGATAGACGTGTACAATGAATTGATGTCCAATGTCATCAACAAGTAATCTTCAGACCAGCTTTGCTTAGATAGTTTATACAAGAAATCAGTTGTGTCTCGTATATATGAGTTCAATCCCTTTACCCATTCTTGTAAAAAAAAGTCAATGTACCTGGATAGGTTTTCTGTTGCACTGTCAATTGCCGAGATTATCGGTCTCCCTGGTGGAACTAGTGGATCCTTATGAATCTTCGGCAGAAGATAAAATGTGGGAATTACTGGAAATTCTTTTTTCAGGTATTTGAATTCATCCATATATATATATATATGAAGCAATTCCTCAGACCTCCACGGGGCGTGGCGAAAGACGAGACGGACCCCACGGCTTCAGGCAAGATGTTTTTTTATTTTTTACCTTCCAAGCGATGCGTTTCGAGTATCAAGTACTCTTGTTCACACACCTGATTGCCGTGTCAGCTTGCTTTTTTAATGCTGTGTTTCCCTGACCCCTCCTATGGGCCACACCTCCTGTAGTGAATCACATGACCAGGTTCATGGAAATACAAACGGTACATAGTACATATGGGATTCAGGAAATGGCATGTCATGTTCTCCAAATTTTACCAGCCTGCCTGTAAAATGTATACATCTCATAAAACAAATCACATTGTTTTTTCTGTGTATAAAAGTCCCATAATTACATAATGTTATAAAATCACATTAAGAAATAATAATAATTTGATAATTGCACAAATTTCATTTTAAACAAATATCCTTACTGCATGAATGCAGATACCAATGGTACATAAAGTGACTAGTGCAACTTGTTGGAAATACTAATTTGATAAATATTGTACCGATTCTGAACCATTGATTCATGAGAAAGTCTGCATAAAAAAGTCACTGTGTTTACCCACAAACTCCTGTCCTACATATTTATTCAAAATTTAAAAAATTGATAAATTCTATATTTCATCAATATTAAGACCTATTTACAATTTACATACTTAGAACCAAGTATAGGTGCTAGTCTGTACATGTGCTAAATTTGTAAAAACTAAAAAAATAAACACGAAAGAAAAAAAGAAACGGATCTAATTTTAGAAGTATATACAATGCTAGAAAAAGATAGAATGAATCGTACACATGCTATTAATTTATAAAATTATCAGGTGCATTAATTTCATTTATGTGCCCTGAATATGTGCATGTGTTCTGCTCTGTGGGTCTCTAATGTTGACATGGATCCTAACCTGACTCTAATTTCTCATAGACTGACCAGAACCTGATGATATTCTTAGGTGTTTACTGCGGACCAATACTGACCAAAAAGATGAATTTACAGAAAGTTATGGAGATCTTCGGTCGCGTTAAGACCGTTCGGCTGTTTGCTGTCAAGCTCAATGATGTATCTAGTTTCCATCTTTCTTAGTATTTTTTCCCTGTCCCCACCCCTTCTCAATGGGGGGACTGCATCGATGACAAAATATTTTAAACACGATAGATCCCTGCCGTGTTTTATGTGAAAATGGCGTGCCACAGGATAGGCTGCGTCATTGTTCACAATAGCCCGGAGATGCTGCAATATCCTGACGTGCACCTGCGACTTCCTGCTTCCAACATAGCACAAACCACAGGTGCACGTCAGGACATATACAGCAAACTCTGTAGGGCAATTGAAATTGCCCTTAATAGCTGTTTTGGTGTGGGGAAAATGGGGTATCATAGTGCGTGGTGTTCTGCCCAAATTTACATGCCCGGCAGGAGGAGCATTTGAAAAAGCCCCTCCTGCTTAGCCAGGCGCAGCCGCTACCCAGCTCAGGACTGGACTTGACCAGTTTACTGTGCATGCTGTAAGCCCTTCTGAAGGTGATAGTGGGTTTGTCGGGGACTCTCGAGCATAATACACCATCGGTTTTTAAGATGGGCCAGTTCCTATGTATGATGGATTTAATTTTGCACTGTTGTTGGCTAAAAGTAGTTATCAGCCTGGGGGTTTCATCACTGCCTGCTGCTTCAACAGGCTTGGATGTTAAAAGGGATTCCCTTGACCTTTCCCTAGTTTTGGTTACAGCTCTGGAAAGGGTGGATTCACTGTATCCCCTAGCCCTCAAACGTTCCATCATTAGTTTGGCTCCTTCGTCAAACTTTTCTGTTGTGCTGCAGGTTCGTTTTAAGCGCAGCAGTTCCCCTAATGGTATACTGTCGATAACATGTTTTGGGTGTCCACTGCTTGCGTGCAAAATACTTTTGCCCGCCGTAGGCTTGCAATACAATGATGTTGTGTTTAATCCCTCATCTATTGTATTATGGACATCCAAAAATTCTGCTGCCTGCCTGCTTATGTTAGATGTAAAGAAGAGATTGTTTTCATTGACATTTAGAGCTTCCACAAACTGGCGTGCGCTAGAGATGTCACCCTCCCACACACAGAAAATGTCATCTATGAATCGCATCCAATATTTGACATTGTTGAAGCCAGGTGCCGCGATGAGATCCTGCTCCTCCCACCAGCCCGCGTGTAAACACGCGTAGCTGGGGGAGAAGCAGGATCCCATCGCAACACCCCTGATCTGTTTCCATACTGCCTTGCCAAATGTGAAAAATTTGTTATCTAGGCACCATTGCACTAAATCACAAAGCATGCGATTGTGGCCATAATATTCGCAGGATTTATGTCCCAAATAGTGTCTGATCGCCTCAATTCCCTTAGAATGTTCAATACACGTATACAGTGACTCAATGTCCAATGTTATCATACACCAATTGTTCTGCCACTGTATTAAATTGAGTTTGGACAAAAAATCACTAGTGTCTTTTATGTAGCTAGAAAGGTTCTGGACATGTTCCTGCAAATAGTAATCAATGTAACGTGAAACGTTCTCACCCATGCTCTTGATCGCAGACAGAATTGGTTTGCCAGGGGTTGGATTTTTCATTTTGTGCACCTTGGGTATCAGGTACAAATGCGGCATAACAGGATTTTCTACATGTAAGAAGGC
Source organism: Lissotriton vulgaris (assembly GCF_964263255.1). NCBI lineage: Eukaryota > Metazoa > Chordata > Amphibia > Caudata > Salamandridae > Lissotriton > Lissotriton vulgaris. Next base: position 67,127,057 of record NC_141691.1, on the reverse strand, counting down.
ATATTCTGCAGGAGAAATCAAATGTTCCCGTTTGTAAGACATCAACTTTCTTTTCAGAGCATCCCTAGCCTGTTTGTACTCCAAACCGCTGCTCCTCGCATAGCAGTTGATGTCACCGAGCTGTCTCATTGCTTCTGCAATGTAGTCCTGTTTCTGCCAGAGAACAATGATTCCACCTTTATCAGATTAATTGACCACTATCTCCTGGTTCTTGCTTAGCTTTTCCATCAACTTGTCATATTGTTTGGCCTGAAATTTTTTGATGCGTTTCTGACTTTTCTGTTAAGTGTTTTTAGGTCCTCAATCACGCACTCATGAAAGATGTCCACCGCGTCTTTTGGCATGACGGGGACAAACGTACTTTTTGTTTTGAAGGGACTCTCCCCTGCTCCTTGTTGTGCAATATTGATTCACCGCAGCTCACTCGGAGTATCTGGTGTGTCGTTGATTGCGTTCACGTCGGAACTATTGGTTCCAGCTCCAAGATCACACAATGTTAGCAATGTTCTAGCATCACTTGCTGCGGCCAATGGAGGATTATTGGCCGCGACATCCGTGTTCCTGCTGCTCGTGTCTTCTTGGTTGGTATTTGCCTTAATTGCCAAAAACCTTTTTAGTTTTAGTTTTCTTATGAAGAGAAAAACATCAGCTCTTGTGTTCACGTAATTGAAAGTGCTCTCCGGGCAATAGTTGAGCCCTAGAGTTAAAAGTTGCTGTTCTGCAGACGTTAGAATCACATTGGACAAATTTGTAATTGTGCTGGCCATGATTATTGCTTTTTGATTTTGTTGCTGTACCACAGCTTCCTTTTTACCAGCGGCGGATTTGGCGTGCTTTCTCCTTGCTTTGCGCCTAGCGTTGCGCCTCTTCCGACGGTTGTGCCTTGTTGTTGGTCGCAAGGTTCGGAGGCGCTCCTCGACTAAAAAAATCGATTTCCTCGGCTATATCCAAGAATGCATTTGTTTGCTTTCCTTCATCAAGATTCAGCTCAGATCCTGTTGTACTCGCGGAGCTTGACAAAGAGATGGTGTCAGAATCAGACATACCAGAATACCCTGTCTGACCGCTCACACTGGGCTGTTGTGCGTTTTTCATTTTGTTATTGATTTGCCGTTGTTTTATCGCCTGGTCAAATTTGCGAGAAAAAGCTTTTTTAATCGTTCGCTTATTTCTTTGCAACCTTTCTCGATCAATGTTTTTGTGTCAGCATCAACATATTTGTCCAGTTCCTCATTTATTTTTTTTAACTCGTCTAGCAGGGCACCTCTGTCAAGTATCGCGTACTTGATTAAAATCTTTATTAAGTTCATTGATGCTATCAGATTGCTCTCACCCCACTCTTTGAGCATGGCAGGGTTCGGATCATATATATATATAAACATGTATACCACGATACCTTGCTCACGATCAACCATTCACTTAGCACCGGCCATACAAATATTCAATTTATTACATCATTTCCTGCCGGTGTCCCAAGTGCTATCTATCTATCTATCTAGCTATCTAGCTATCTATCTATCTATATATATCTCTCGATCGGTAAGTAGACTCCCTCCTACTTCCTTCTATTGTGGAAAAAGAGTCACGGACCCAAACATTGTGGCAGAAACAATTTATTCTTGCAGTAGCTGTATGACGCGTTTCGGGCAATGAAATGCCCTTGATCACATATATACATATATATATATATTTATACATATATACACACACAAAAAAGAAGGAGAGAAGGCAGCTCCTGTACAGAGCACCCTCAACACCAGCGACACTCTAAATTTGCTCACCTCAAATGTCTGCTTTTCTATCAAAATTTGTAAGCATAGGATTAGCACAGTGCTATCCACACCGAGATAGAAATGGACAAAGTCGTTTGGCAGTTGTACAGCAAAGTCTTTAAGCATAGGATTAGCACAGTGCTATCCACGCCGAGCCGTAAAATGACAAAAGCCATTCATCACTCCAGGCACAGGTGTCTGGACAAAGCTAAACCTCTCTGAAGAGCTGCAATGACAGCGAAACACGTGTCAGGGGTTGCTTTTATTCATTTCGGGTTGGTTTGGATGGTACTTTACCAATCCCAAGCTGTGATACTCTGCCTGGAGTGATAAATGGCTTTTGTCATTTCACAATGAATCAAGACAATATGGTAAATAAGACTATTGTTAACCTCTCGAGTCGCCAACTCTCATTTTTAGAAAAGAAAATTCTATGACTAGGCCTATCCTTTTGCCCAATAGCAATGTTTGACTATATAGAAACCTGCGTTGACATGTTCAAATTTGTGAGGAACCTCAAACTGACGAAGTGGCACATATTTAAGAATAGTCACAGGAGTCAGGGCCTAGAAATCACAGACACTAACAGTCAACCAATCTCACAATCAGGGACGCAAATACACTCTGAACCAATGCAAGATCTTGTCTTGAATACTGAATTTAATGATGAGAATGCAACAGGTTGTGTCCCAGATCTCTGGGACATCCCTACGGACAAATCTGCCAACACTCAGTTTAGTCCTAAATCAGTCTTTTATCCGATCCTCCCACATGACAATATAGATACATTTCAGGAGGTGGTTATTAAAGCACTAAGAGGTGAATGTGAAAACAACTGTGCAAATCAAATGAATGATGGTAAATCGAATAGTGCAATGGTATAAACTAAAAAGTTCTCTAGCAATACTTTGTTTCAAGTGACTCAGTTCAAATTTCTATATAGGGCACTGCCTATATTCTATGAGATATATTGACCTACCCTTGGCTATTGCCCAAATTGATGCTGCTTTCCTGGTTTGGTTGAGTGAGGTGATGAAATCATAAGTAAGCTGGTGAATTAACTGAAAAGTGCTGTAGACACTTGATTACTTTTTTGTTGACAAAAATCACTTTGTCCTGGTCTGCACCCGAGATCTAAGTAAAAGAATATCACTCAAAAATTACTAGCAAAGATGCATATGGCAATTCATTGGCAGGAGGAGGTTAATTCGAATTATGCTGTGTGGACCTACAGGAATGGGCGACAGCTGAGGAGACAGAAGTGCACTCAATTTTAGGTGGATGCACATTTGGCATTAATCAAAATACTATTATTCAATTGGCAACTGGGCAATGGAGCGTAAGGCTGAAGTGGACTGAGCTGCTGCCCCATGTTCTATGCTGCCATTAACACAAACAGACCAATGACTTAACAGTGCTGGCCAAAACCCATTTATGTATGAATGCATTTTTATAATTTATTTTTATTATAAGAGACTGGCTGACAGCTAAAGCTGCTCGGCCAGATTTAAAAAGTACTTTATTGCACACACATCTAAGTGCTGTGCAAGAGATTAACCAACTGTGATTCTGCACATATTTGTTAACAATGTACAATCATTTCTAAGAGGCTGTAGCAAGAATTATCACAGTGCATATCCTTGCTTGCGCAGTCTTATTAGGTCGAAGATTTAATGACTCCCACAAATCCTCAAAATCCGGAAGCTTGTGTCCGCCATTTTCTATCTTTCGCAGTGAAGGTAAGCCCGTGTTTGTTTCCCTCCGTGCCTTCTTCCCCCTGTCTGTTTGCAGCCCCCTGTCTGTTTCCTGCCCCCCTCCCGCTCTCCGAGTATTTTCTGCAGTTACTTTGCAAAGAACAATTTCCGCCGCTCGCGCCTCAGAGTAGCATTGGAGCGGGAAAACTGTAGCGGAGGGAGGGGAGAACACGTGCAGTGATTTGGTGTAGGACAAAACACACATGTTGTATTGTTCACACTGAAGGTTGTGGCGTATGCATAGATTGTCTCAGTGTATGCTGTTGTTATACCCCACCTATCAATTTGGTTCCAGATGCAGTGTACTGTGCTGAGGGGCAGCATTGACATCGGGGGTCCGAAGGGGCTGCAGGGGAGGGAGGAGGGGGGCAGGGGGAGTAATGAATGTTACGCCACTGCAATTATTTTTATAGAGGCAAATGAAAGGGGAATTTGGAAGGGTGTGCAAAGCCTTTCATATAAATAAAGTTGACATCATAACAGAAGAAGAGGAAGAAGGAAAAAATATCAACCCTGATAGTGTTTTCTGATTGTGAATGGTATGAATGTTGATATGATGGTCGATTCGTGTGCCTGGTTCAGTATTATTGACAAGTCTCAAAGTAAAAAGCATGGGGTGGGAGAGTCTTATTACCTCTAGATAGGCGTGCAGCAACCATTGGGCTGAAAGTGCTCAACCCCACTTCCCTCCCCCCCCAGTCAGGTGCCATGGGCTGGGCTGAGGCTGCCAAGCAGTGATCAAGGTTCATCCTGGTTATAACTCTTAACGTCCTAAAGCATTGGCATTCACAGTAAGCCTCTGTGTTCATCATTATTTTACCGCTTTCTGTCTTTTATTAGCCTCCCCTGCATGACCTCAATATCCTCAGTAGCTCCTCCAGCGCTGATAAATAATTGTTTTACATTCTTACAAGAGCCTTTTCATCCGGACTCCCTGGGAGCTCGGGTCACGCTTCATACGACAATCCTATCCCTCTGGGAATTGACCCCCTTCATATGATCACTTTCGAAGCGACGGGGGACCCCACCCGCAAAAACTCGAACGTTGTTTACGCGCTAATCAATAGGCGTTTAGAATCTCGGTTCCCTCGAACAGTGTTCCCTGGGTTATGTTTACCTTAAAGTGCAAACTCTTTTTAGCCACTGATACTCTACATCAACTGACCGTTAGCCCATGTATGCAGGTTGACTCTACTACTCCTCCCTATTTAATCGGCTGCCAACAGCTCATATAGGTGTGTAGCTTTAAAATAATAGAAATTGCACAGCTCGCAAAATATCTAAAAGGTCTGTACGTGCGTGTGACACAGACAAATGATCAGACATAATCGAGAGATTCGGGTGTTGACTGTACGATGAGAATATATCTAATTTTTAAGCTTCTGTGTAGACTTAAACATTGGGTGCAACACGTGAACAGAAATTACGTAGTTTATTTTTGTCTCTGAACCGTTCTGAAATTCTTTTTGTGCGCACATTGAAACGTGTGTGGGGGTGTGTGTAAATCTACACCATTCATGCAAGTGTGTGCGTCAAATAATATTTAACTCCAAGTGGGTGCACTAAACATCCAACCTGGAAATGCAATCGCCCTTTGGCATAAGTCATATGCTGTGCTTCTATAAGAAAATTAACGCTAACAACGTGTACCAAGCCACTGTTTACTCTTGGGTATTTTGTGCCCTCTCTATATGGTAGTATTCTTATATCCTGAGTCAGTTGCCAGCTCTAATAACCCTGGCATTTGTGGGCTGTGCTCTAGGAATGGTTGCACAGCAGACGCCACCCTCCCAATAGTACACTTCCGTGCTATGTCTCTTTATGAAGGAAGGCACTTCACATGCTGACAGGTCCTGCATCAGGCCCACAGTGTTGGTAGTGCAAGTCTGAGCACACTGCTTTCAGCGTAACAAGGAAGAGATGTTAGAATTGACATAAGAGAAGCTAGTGAAAACTATTTTCTTTTTAAAAGGTGACTGGCAGAAAAAAAATATGGCTATACCACGCTCATAAATACCACCGATAAGAGGCCGCTGTTCTATGTGTGTTTTTTTCTGTTCATGTTTTGCCTTTTGTGGCATTGTTTGAATTGTTGGCTTGATAGCACTTACCACTTAATATTTTATGCCATTTTAAAAGGGTTTTGGTTTTTCGATTTCCAAGAATTGCTCGCCAGCCTGCGTCCAGGAGGGTTGGGCATAATTTATATTGTTTGTGTTCCTGTTATATCTGAGGTAGTGGTGGATGTTACAGCTAGAATAAGGTAATAAAGCCCTCGAAGGGAGGAGGAGAGAGGGCTCTCAAATTCACTACAACACTCTCTCACTACCTCACAACTTCACTCTCTCTCTAACTCACTGCTTCACTCTCTATCTCACTACCTCACACTCTCTCTATATACTACCTCACTCTATTTCTATCTCACTATCTCTCACTATATCACGACACACTCTCTCTCTAAAGTTCACTACATCACTCTCTCACTACCCCACAACTTCACTCTCTCTCTAACTCACTACTTCACTCTCTCTATCTCACTACCGCACTCTCTCTCTCAAATACACTAACTCACTTTCACTCTCTCATACACTACCTCACTCTCTCTCTAGCTCACTACTTCACAACATCGCTCTGTTTCTATCTCAATACAGCACAACAACTCTCACCCTCACTACCTCATTCTTTCACTACCTTACTCTCTCTATCTCTCACTACCTCACTCTATATCTACTTCACTCTCCCACAAAACAAAAATAACTACATCACTACTCAAATTATATCTATAAAACTATCTCACTCTCTCTCTCACTAACTCTCTCCATAACATCACTCTATTTCGATATCACTCTCACTACCTAACTATAACACAAGTCACTCACTCAAAAAATAACTACAACACTCTCTCGCTGACTCACTCTCTATCTCACTAGCTCACAAGTTCACTCTCTCTCTCCAACTCACTACGTCACTCTCTATCTCACTAACTCTCTCTTTCTATCTCACTAAGTCACTTTCACTCTCTCTTACACTACCTCAATCCTTCTCTATCTCACTAAGTCACAACATCACTCATTGTTTCTATCTCCCTACCACCAAAAATCACTAACTCACTCTTTCACTACCTCACTCTCTGTCTCACTACCTCACTCTATCTACCTCACTCTCTCTCACTACCTCACTCTCTCTCTTTCTATCTCACTAAGTCACTTTCACTCTCTTTCACTACCTCACTCTCTCTCTATCTCACTACCTCACAAACTCACTCACTGTTTCTATCTCACTACCTCAGAACATCCCTCTACCTCACTCTTTCACTACCTCACTTTCTCTGTCTCTCACTACCTCACTCTCTATCTACCTATCTCTCACTACATAACTCTCTACCTCACTATTCCACTCTATCTCACTATCTCACAACTTCTCTCTCTCAAAACATCACTACCTCACTCTCTCACTACCTCACTCTCTAGCTCACAACCTCACAACGTCACTCTCTTTCTCTAACTCACTACCTCAATCACTCTCTATCTCACTACCTCACTCTTTCTATCTCACTAACTCACTTTCACTCTCTTTCACTACCTCTTTCTCTATCTCACTACATCACAACATCACTCTATGCTTATATCTCACTACCTCACTCTTTACTACCTCACTCTCTATCTACCTCACTCTCTCTCACTACCTCACTCTCTCTATTTCAATACCTCACTCGCTCTCTCTATCTCACTACCTCACTCTCTCTCTGCTAATGCAATAGGTATCACATATGCAAAATACAAAGCTAATGCAATACAAATGACAATGCCATTTATTTAGGGATACAAAACAGATTAAAAAAAAAGAATGAGCAATTCCAATAGCTCTACCTATAATATTGCCGAGACCATTGCATTGTAAATGCTTGTTATTTATAGTCAGCACTCACCTTGCATGCATGCATCCACCCACCACCCATTTTTCCCAAATCCCTACCCCCTCTTCCGAGCTGCTTTTTGGTTTAAACATGTGTTTTTCACAATAAATACGTCAGGTCTACAGTTTATGTTGAAATAATGGTTTTATCCACAAATAGGACCTATGGCACCTAAATAAACTATTACAAATGAACCAACAAGAACTAGAGCTGTTATCACTGGCTTCCCAAAATAACAAACTCAGGCGCATCTTCCAGCTCCAGACCCAAGGGGTAACCAACACCAAAACCCTTACCAACTATGCTGATCTAAAATTCCATGAACAGAATACCTATCTACAAGCCTTAGCACAGCAATAACAATGTGCACTTACAGACCTATACATTTTAACATAGGCATTTCCCACTAATTAAGTCAGGCCTACTGCCTCTGTCGTACGTTTTCATAATAAACATATATTAGATCCAGGACACTGAACGTATGCATCACCTGTCACCATAACCAACTCAGACCTATTACAATCAGCTAGGTAAAACATTTAAAAAGGCAGAAAGTGCAATACCAGTACTCTTTTTAAGCTAAATGACTCAACATTTTCCCGATCAAATGTTGCAGGAGAAGATCAATAACTTGTGCCAAAACCTCTCTCTGAGTAGAGCTTGTTTTCTTTTGATCACATCAAGGTTAGCAACAGCTGCTCTGCCAAGTCAGACTTAAAAAAAGCACTACTCCATGTCACTTACTTTAACTTTTATACCATTTTTTTGCCCATAACTTCCTGTATATGACCGATATATTGCTGTGTACGTGATGGCCTCTTTTGGGATTCTTTTGTTCTTAACTGCTTATGGCATGTTGCTGCATTTTTTAAAGCCCTTGCTCAGCTGCACGTCTTTTGTTTTTCAACATGTGCAGATAGTGACAGAATCCTTGTGCTCATTGCTGATTTCTCGTCTGAGCTGGCAAGAAATGTAGGTAACAAAATGTTCTGACCCATTTATTGGAGATTTAGGGTTTGGTTTACAGTTTGGCAAACTGAGTACTCGGTCACAAATGCAACTAAGTAACCTGTTCACCAAAACCTCGGTCCACTCACCTCATTTAGAGAGGGGAGTACTCAAGTATTCCATATATGGAGCACCCATTAGCTCTGTTAACTTAATACTTTCTCCTACAACCAGACGGAGTGGGGGCTGCTGTAGGAAGGACATTATACCATCTGCCCTATTTAGCATAGATGGTTTAATAATATTGCCTTTTTACCTGGCCCTAATTTTCCACTTTGAGAGTTTGTTTTTGTGAAACAAAAACTGTCAATAGTTTGGTACGGTCATCAAAAACGTATGCAGTCATACACCAAACTTTTAGTACACAGAGGGAAACCGCCATGACAGAGGTTTCTTTCAATGTACAGAGAGGACTGTACGGCCAGTGTCATCTCTGAAGTTGGCAGGCAGAGTGTCCTCGAGATAGCAGAGGTAATGACACAATGGACGCTACTTTGTCTGTCAAACATTAATTTAGGCCCTTCTTAGTACAATATATTTACCACACCTTATAAAGACGATCCATTGTTGGGCATTCAGCATCTTGTATTTTTTAAAACTTCACGTAACACTCATTTGGCAAGTAAAGTTTGCATCTTGTCAAACAGAGCAATTATTTACCATCCAAAGTCCACCAATTCCTAAATAAAAAAGCCCTCTCTTCTGACTACGTCTTGTCTCTGGACTTATGACTTGTCATAAGGGTAATGCTCTGAGTCAGTCAACATGACCAAAACTACGCAATATACTCAGTAACAAAGTCTACTTGCCAAATGCCGGTCAAATGTGGTTGGGATACTGTAGGTGAAATTCTTTTTTCTTAATCTCGCTCCATCAACAGACGTTTAGTTATTGCCCATATAGGCCTCTAGTTGGCCATCATTGTGAAGCAGTCAACAGTGGGACTGATAGGGAAGTTTCTCATCACTGAGTCTCATTGTCAAATGCATTACAGACAAAGGAAATGGTGCCATTGACAAGATAAGGATTGTAAATCCTGTATATTCAGCAATATGGTAGAAAATGAATAGGGTTTTAATTTTGATTGGCGGGATAGAAGATGAGAGGTACTTTGTCAAGATATATAGGATGATCTTCAAAAAAATTAGCATTTCTGGCATGTTAGGACTTTTCCTTTAACATTTTTTTTCATTTTATGTGGCTATTGCCCAAATTTGGTCATTTGAACTTGTTTTCTTAGAGTAGTAAGGATATCTGCATAGGAACCTTCCCTTTTCAAAAGACCAAAGGGAAGATATATCCGTAAAGAGGAAGTAACTTCCTTCATTTAAGAAAATAATCTCTCTCTAACAGAGTCTTTGTAACTTTTGGGGATTAAAGACATTTAGAACTCATTCAGAGAAGATGCGGCAAATGCACTATACACAACCATAGTGTGGACCTTGAGAAAAAAAACTTCTACCCTCCTGCCTCCATTTGTTTCTGATTGTTTCTTTGAGTTGGACCTCAGATTTCTTTTAATCATTCAGACTTCTACTTGGTGAAGCCTGAATCAATGATTCCCAATCGTATTTGCACTCTTTGGTTATACTTCAGTGCAAAGAAATCCCTTCATCTATATATACGAATCCACATTTCTGTTTTACAAAATTAGATTTTGAACTCATAAATAGAATTGTTCAACTAAAACATTTTCTCATTATGGTTAACCATGGTGGACACATGCTCAATGGTGTGGGTTTGTGGAAAAATATGGTGAATACCTATAAATACACAAATCAGTGGGTATTCACAAAAAACTTGCAGGTAGTTTCCCACAGTAAAATGTATGGAGAATTACTCTTGGCTACAAAAACAGGAAGTTTAAAAGTGACAAAGCATTGGGTCATGACATTTGTGCAGACACAATGTATACATTACCTATCACAAACCAAAATATATTTACTCAAGTAATCCTGGGAATCTGCAAAAAAGGATGGGAGTGTCAAAAATGTACTTCACTCATAAGTGTATGAGAGGAAGTTACTAGCTTATTTATTGACTCCAGGACATTAAACATCTGTTAACCGTTGGCCGAAGGGAGCACTCCCTCCTTAGTGCTGCGAACGGCCAACGGCCGTCGCAGCCTTGCCCACTCATTGCCGCCGCGGTTAAGGCGTTAAAATCCCACATTCTCAAGCACTTACTACAAATAACCAGACTACATTGGATGCACTGAGGACAGCATGGTAGACCAATTTAGGTCCCCTAGAAAAGGACTACTGGACAGAAGCTCTCAAATCCCCTAAAACAGCAGCCATTTTGTCACGCCACCGTCTAATTCAGTTCAAATACCTTCACAGGGCATATTATACCAGGTATAGGATGTGGAGAGCAGGACTAATAGCAACCCCGAATGTCCTCGCTGGAGGTGCGCTGAAGGTACATTTCTCCATACAGTGTGGTCATGTGAGGTTCTAAACAGATTTTGGGGAGGGGTGTCTCATGGAAGTTCTGAAATGGGACCTACCTACGTCCCCAAAGCTAGTGCTATTGCATATCACAGACCAGATAGCAGGAAACCACTACAAACACCACCTCTTATTTTTAGGCCTTAAACTAGCTTGGTGGAACATCGCACAATTATGGAAAACAGAAACACGACCACGGATAGGGACATAGAAAAAGGGGATGGACTTTTGTATGGGACTAGAAGAGGCAGTATTCAAAGCACGAGGCTGTCCTCAGAAACACAAGAAGATCTGGCAACGATGCGCAGACTACAGAGGGCTCATCCTGAGAACACCGGATTCGCCAATGAGACACAGACAAGGATATACGGTCATACAACTGTTAAGTGTATATTTCCCAGGTAGGTAACATCAACATATATAGACCATGCACCGAACACATTGGAGAGACATTGACATGCTGCATCGCAGCTAGGTTAACATTGTATTGGTTATATGTTGGTAGAGTATGTAAAAGTACTATGAAGCTTCTGTATATTTCTATTACAGGTCTTCCAGAGGCCTCAAGCTGCCTGGAAACATATTGTAACAGCACCAAACGTAGACACCATTTGATGTTGTGCCTGGGCATCTTAGAGTGCACAAGGTTGGTTCTTGACGGATGTGTATATTTCTTTTTGTTACACCTCCTTTAAAAATTTGTATCTGTGCACATAACTTCAGCAGTAAGAATCTTACACACAAAAACCACATTCTGGTGCTCAACGTACAAAAGCTTTTAAATATTACAGAAAAGTAGATCCCTTTGGATGTGCCATGCTGACTTTATCTTGTTGTTATATGGGTCTGCCAGGCATGGTTTTTGCTCCAAGCAGAGCCGTAACAGAAACCTAACCACCACCAACTTCTGACCAGCAGCAAATTGTGCTTGGGCAACTAGATTTTTTTTTCTACAATTTTTTTGTGTGACTTTGGGAACTAGATTGAGTAAAAAGCAATTTAATTTACTTCTAATGCTAGTACTGCATCCTCAGACTCTTCATTGAAATTGTTAACATTAGAATTATCTTTCCGATACATGGGATGGCAGAACACTTATTTTACTTATATTGAATTAAAAGATAAAGAAATACACTTCAGTTACAGCAAAATCCAGCTCTGTAGCCTTGACCAGCCAGTCATTTAAATACAAGTAAATTTAAATATTTTTTCTCCTTCAAATGTGCCACCACCACTACTACCGGACAATTGAAAATGTTCTGGGAGCTCGGGTCAGTCCAATCAGAAAGACTATTACTGACAAAGTGAGTTTTAAAGTACAATCATCAGATGTTTTCTTTGTTTTTAAACTATGGGAATGTGGAGGTAGACAACCTGTACGTCCACTGCAAACATCCAGTCCCACATTTAACTAAGCATTGATCTGATGGAGTTAATATGAAAAAAACATTTTTAATCCAATGATTTGACTTTCTTGAATTTACATATCATTCTCTAGGCCCAACTTTCTTATCAATAAATATGTTGAGTAAATGTCTTTCCCTCTTTGTGAGACTTGGCCCTTTCCCCAGAAATTTTTCGCTTTTTATCCCCTGTTAATTTAGAATGCCCCTATTGAAACAACAGTGTGTAGGCCTTGTGTGGTGGAGAAGGGCCTGTGTAGTGTAAAACTAGTGTTGAAGTACAGGTACTTCCTACCCCTAACATGGCCGCCACAGACCACTGCTGCAGCAGCGTGGTTTAGAGGGCGCATTCTAGTAGCCAGGGGCTGGCTGGAACCCTCAGGCAATGTATCCATCTTAGCCTGCCAGCCTGTCCACAGGTAGAATGGTGGAACCTCCTGGAAGCCTCTGGAACCTTCTGGGAGAGGTGAGGTGACACCAACTGACACTACCAACTGTCAACTGGCACTATAAAAGGAAAGGGAGGGAACTTTCCTGAGGAGAGAAGCTGAGGGGAAGACCTGGGGAAGTACCTACGCAGGAGGATAGGCAGTGGGGGTCAGGGCAGGGTCTTATGATGCTGGAATGACAGGGCCTAGTGTGCTGCTTTACAAGTGTTGAGGTATCCTGTTCCCCCCCCACTGACCTAGCCCCGCGGCAGGGAACCCCCAGGGACCACTTGAGGGGATTGGCTGAGGAGATCCAACACCAGCCACCAACTTAACCCCCTTCAAGGAATAAGAAACCAAAGGAAACAAGAACCCAACTGCTACTTACAAGGGCGCAAGAAACAGCTGCGCCAAGAAGAAATCAAGGAACCAGTAACCAAGAAACTTACAAAGACGCAAGGAACATAAAGCGCCAAGAAGAGACTGAATCTCCACAGGACATTTGAAGAGCCACCCAGGTATTGGCGCTGTGTTGCTCCCTGTGCCCCCTGACGCCACCTGGGGTTCCTGCGCTAACCTACCGCTGCTGTTTGGCATGTCCTGTGAGCTGCCTCTATTTTAAAGCAACTGCTGATGAAGCGCCAACCTAGAAACTGCCTAAGCGCTACATTGCCCTCCAAGCGCTTGACTGGTGAAGAATTGCTGTGTCCTGTGGGAGCGCTGTGAATTGCCTGCAGGGCTGTGGAAGTTGCCCCCCCTGTAAAGCGCTGTGAAGTGCCCCAAGTGCTAGGACTGCCTGCTGAAGCGCTATACTGCCCGGGAACTGCTGTTTGAGCGCAAGCTCCCAGAACTGGGGTGCCCGTGGAAGCGCTGTATGCCAGGAGATGGCTGGGGCTGAAGCACCGCTTGTCCCCACGAGGCTGCCCCCCTGTGAAATGTGATGAGGGAGAGAAGCGCCGTGAAACCCCCCTCAAGCGCTCACCTGCCACGTCCTGGGAAAAGCTGTTACTGGGCCCCATTGGCCACCATTGTGCCTCCAGCACTCCCTGAACTGGGCGGAGGCCCGGATTGTCTGGTGGGCCCTTAAAAGTTAACCCCTGGCTAGGGGAACCTGACTTCTTGTTGTCTGAGGCCTGGGACAGCTTAGCCATTATGGAATGCTTATTTAGGCCTTAGGTATGGCTAAGCCTAGACTAATGTATTGTTCATCTTAGCCTGATGCATAGATTATCCGGGCTTAAGGAGATGTTTCTATATGCATAAGGGAAGGTTTTATATGTGCAAGCCAAGTTCTTTAAGCTCATTCTTGCTAAACGAAATGCTTAACTTGTCTAATGGAAAGTTCTTCCCTAACTAGGGCCTGGTTCTCTATGTCTAAGGAAATGGATATTCTTCCATAGGAAGATGGTGATTAATTACCCACCAGTAAATGAGGAGATGTTCCATGCTGGGTTAATGAAATGCTGGGGTTGTTATACTGAAATGTTTATTGGAAAATAATGAAAGGTGATGCCTTTATTGAATGTTGATGCATTGGTGAATTGCTTCCTTTACTCTAACCCAAGGAACTGAGTTGTTGAACTGCTTATCTTTACTGCAGGAAATGTTTACCCTGGTATTGGACTGGTTGAGAGGTCCCAAGACCCATAGTTTATAGGCCTCAATTCCTAATAGGGTAACCCCCCCCCCCCTGTTTAGGGGCTGTAATGGAAAGCCTACCATTCCCTGATGAAGAGAAATAGCGAGTGATAGACCCAAACCCAGGGATTTTCCATATTCCGCCTAGAGTCCTGTTCAGCCTAGGCCTTATGAAAGGTTTACCTATTAGTAAATGTTCACTAATGCTTGAAGCCTGACTTATTTTGGGATTATTGAACTGTTGGGCACTGAATAAGGAAATGTTACCCTTATCCGCTGAAATGTCATTCCTGGTTAAGGAAGGGGTCGCTCCTGCCAATTGAATGCTTTACCCTCATTTGAGGCACTGTTTATTCCTGCGTTTTAGGAAATGTTATTGCTGAGAAATGCAGTGTTTGTGCTACTAATGAAATGCACATATTACAATAGGCCTAGTTATTACTGCCTTATTTAGGGGAATGCTCTGCATAGGCCCAATGGAATGTGCAGGTCTGAGGCATGAAATGGTTGATCTATTATTAAATGTTTACTTCTGCTAAGAGAAAGGCTACCCTGATTGAAGGAAATTCTTACTTGATAAGATAGGTAATAATGACCTAATGAAATGTTTTACGTTGACTTCACAGGAAGTTCTTCATAGGCGTAAGAAGAATGATAACTCTGATCTACAGTTATTTATGATACGTCATTTATGCCTTCCTAAGTTTTACCCCTAATAGGGGAGGAGGAGCCTAAGGCTGAGGCTAATAGGATGTCACACCTTTAGTGAAATGTTTCCTCATTACTTAACGCAGTGTTGTATTCATGACCTTATAATGTATTTCTTACAGGTGATGATGAGAAACCAGGCCAAGGTCAGGCCTGTAGTTATTTAATATTCAATATTTATTATTTATTCATCCAGTATTTATTGCCAAGTGTTCTCACACATGTATTTTAGTGGAAAGTTAATAAGCTAATTTTATGATGAATTCCTAATACCCTGACCCAGCTCTATCTTAATAAAGTTAACTTGAGTTTTTACACAAACTCACTGGAGTGGTGTCACTAATTGCGTGCCCAGGTTTCTGACTCAGTGGTTGCGTGTGCTGCATGGTTGCTTTACACATAAGCTTTCTGATGCCTACCCGCTCGTGCCATGCTACCCTAGGGGACTGGTGACCCCAGTTCCAACATATTGGTGTCGAGCGGTGGGATCCAAGACTTGTGACCATGCAGCACCCTCCATTGGGACAGGGTGCACAGCAATTGGGCTGCACAATTATTGTGTGTGTAAGCCAAAGTAATTGACCCCTCCACTGTCTAGCCTGTAGAGTGTATCAAGATCTGTTTGACCTAAACCTGTCACCCACGTCCTGGTATCTTTTCCCAGATTTATCTGAGTCCCCACCTGGCATAATGGAGTGTTGTCAGGGGATGGGGGTGCCTGTTGGGCGGAGGGAAGAAGGAACTCCGTACCACTTTGGGGGCACGGGTAGGAGCCCACCCAGAGGGGAGAGGGGATGGGGAACAGGAGGGGCAGGTCACACCCAGGGAGGCGGGCACACCAGAAGACCCAGGCCTACTCAAAATTGTTGTGTCTGACAAGGTGCTACCGGGAGGATGTTCTGGGGCAGGGAGTAGAGTAACTGGGGGTGTGCGTCGTCTAAGATGATAGAGCATGAGAGGGAGAGTGAGAGCCTTGCAATGGATGAGAGGAAGCTGGTGCACAGGCTTCAGCTAGAAGAGTTAGAGCTGAAGGCCTTGGAATTATGTGTACCAGGTGCTTCCAATGGTGGCAGCGTACCCGAGGTTCGGAGTTTAGACCAGTCACAGAGTGTAGGACCTGGACTGGGGTTTCAGGATCAGGAATTGCCTGACCTGGAGGGTGGGGTACCGGTAACTAAGGACCCTACCGGTGTGACTCCCAGGGGTACCTCTCCGGGTAGGAGGGTGTGCGGAACTCTGGGAGGGGGTGCAGAGGGAGGGAGGACTCTCCTCTGGCACCGGTCCAGCCACGGGGTTAAGATCCTGGGTTGGGTGGCCAGGTTCAGGGGTTGCCTGACCTGGCAGGAGGAATCTCTGTATTCAGAGTTCCTCCGGTTGTGACTTCTAGGGGTACCTATCCGGGGAGGAGGGTGCGGAACCCTGGAAGGGGGGTGCAGAGGGAGGGAGGACTCTCCTCTGGCACCGGTCCAGCCATGGGGTTAAGATCCTGGGTTGGGTGGCCAGGTTCAGGGGTTGCCTGACCAGGCGGGAGGAATCTCTGTATTCAGAGTTCCCCCGGTTGTGACTCCCAGGGGTGTCCCGAGGTGCCCCAGCTGTGGTCACTGGGCCTGGAGTGTTCTTTAAGAGAACCCCAGGTTGGGAGACTAGGCTGTCCCGATGTGTCATCCAGGAGGGAGGGTGCGGAACCCTGGGAGGGGGTGCAGGGAGAGGTAGGTCTCGCCCCTGTCACCAATTCAACTTAAGGGTTTAGACCCTAGGTTGAGGAGGAGAGTGGAAAAAGGTACCACGGGCCTGGGGCGACTGCCCCCCACTCTGAGAGAGAGTAAGGGCCAGAGACATCTGGATTGGAGGTCTGTCCTGGCAGCATCCCACTAGGAACACCAGTGGGGTGGTTGGATTAGCGAGGATGTCATGGTGGTATTGGGCCTGCGTCCACCTTTTTCCGCCCCAAGCAGGGAAGCCCGTCAAGGGAATGATCAGTCTACCCTGGCTTTTGGCTGGGGGGGAGATGTGTGAGACTTGGCCCTTTCCCCAGAAATTTTTCGCTTTTTATCCCCTGTTAATTTAGAATGCCCCTATTGAAACAACAGTGTGTAGGCCTTGTGTGGTGGAGAAGGGCCTGTGTAGTGTAAAACTAGTGTTAAAGTACAGGTACTTCCTACCCCTAACATGGCCGCCACAGACCACTGCTGCAGCAGCGTGGTTTAGAGGGCGCATTCTAGTAGCCAGGGGCTGGCTGGAACCCTCAGGCAATGTATCCATCTTAGCCTGCCAGCCTGTCCACAGGTAGAATGGTGGAACCTCCTGGAAGCCTCTGGAACCTTCTGGGAGAGGTGAGGTGACACCAACTGACACTACCAACTGTCAACTGGCACTATAAAAGGAAAGGGAGGGAACTTTCCTGAGGAGAGAAGCTGAGGGGAAGACCTGGGGAAGTACCTACGCAGGAGGATAGGCAGTGGGGGTCAGGGCAGGGTCTTATGATGCTGGAATGACAGGGCCTAGTGTGCTGCTTTACAAGTGTTGAGGTATCCTGTTCCCCCCCCCCACTGACCTAGCCCCGCGGCAGGGAACCCCCAGGGACCACTTGAGGGGATTGGCTGAGGAGATCCAACACCAGCCACCAACTTAACCCCCTTCAAGGAATAAGAAACCAAAGGAAACAAGAACCCAACTGCTACTTACAAGGGCGCAAGAAACAGCTGCGCCAAGAAGAAATCAAGGAACCAGTAACCAAGAAACTTACAAAGAAGCAAGGAACATAAAGCGCCAAGAAGAGACTGAATCTCCACAGGACATTTGAAGAGCCACCCAGGTATTGGCGCTGTGTTGCTCCCTGTTCCCCCTGACGCCACCTGGGGTCCCTGCGCTAACCTACCGCTGCTGTTTGGCATGTCCTGTGAGCTGCCTCTATTTTAAAGCAACTGCTGATGAATCGCCAACCTAGAAACTGCCTAAGCGCTACATTGCCCTCCAAGCGCTTGACTGGTGAAGAATTGCTGTGTCCTGTGGGAGCGCTGTGAATTGCCTGCAGGGCTGTGGAAGTTGCCCCCCCTGTAAAGCGCTGTGAAGTGCCCCAAGTGCTAGGACTGCCTGCTGAAGCGCTATACTGCCCGGGAACTGCTGTTTGAGCGCAAGCTCCCAGAACTGGGGTGCCCGTGGAAGCGCTGTATGCCAGGAGATGGCTGGGGCTGAAGCACCGCTTGTCCCCACGAGGCTGCCCCCCTGTGAAATGTGATGAGGGAGAGAAGCGCCGTGAAACCCCCCTCAAGCGCTCACCTGCCACGTCCTGGGAAAAGCTGTTACTGGGCCCCATTGGCCACCATTGTGCCTCCAGCACTCCCTGAACTGGGCGGAGGCCCGGATTGTCTGGTGGGCCCTTAAAAGTTAACCCCTGGCTAGGGGAACCTGACTTCTTGTTGTCTGAGGCCTGGGACAGCTTAGCCATTATGGAATGCTTATTTAGGCCTTAGGTATGGCTAAGCCTAGACTAATGTATTGTTCATCTTAGCCTGATGCATAGATTATCCGGGCTTAAGGAGATGTTTCTATATGCATAAGGGAAGGTTTTATATGTGCAAGCCAAGTTCTTTAAGCTCATTCTTGCTAAACGAAATGCTTAACTTGTCTAATGGAAAGTTCTTCCCTAACTAGGGCCTGGTTCTCTATGTCTAAGGAAATGGATATTCTTCCATAGGAAGATGGTGATTAATTACCCACCAGTAAATGAGGAGATGTTCCATGCTGGGTTAATGAAATGCTGGGGTTGTTATACTGAAATGTTTATTGGAAAATAATGAAAGGTGATGCCTTTATTGAATGTTGATGCATTGGTGAATTGCTTCCTTTACTCTAACCCAAGGAACTGTGTTGTTGAACTGCTTATCTTTACTGCAGGAAATGTTTACCCTGGTATTGGACTGGTTGAGAGGTCCCAAGGCCCATAGTTTATAGGCCTCAATTCCTAATAGGGTAACCCCCCCCTGTTTAGGGGCTGTAATGGAAAGCCTACCATTCCCTGATGAAGAGAAATAGCGAGTGATAGACCCAAACCCAGGGATTTTCCATATTCCGCCTAGAGTCCTGTTCAGCCTAGGCCTTATGAAAGGTTTACCTATTAGTAAATGTTCACTAATGCTTGAAGCCTGACTTATTTTGGGATTATTGAACTGTTGGGCACTGAATAAGGAAATGTTACCCTTATCCGCTGAAATGTCATTCCTGGTTAAGGAAGGGGTCGCTCCTGCCAATTGAATGCTTTACCCTCATTTGAGGCACTGTTTATTCCTGCGTTTTAGGAAATGTTATTGCTGAGAAATGCAGTGTTTGTGCTACTAATGAAATGCACATATTACAATAGGCCTAGTTATTACTGCCTTATTTAGGGGAATGCTCTGCATAGTGAGGTAATATAGATTTTTGGTCAAGTTATGTTCCCTAGCGCGTACCCCACCGACTCCATGTACGAGGTTAAAGTGCATGTAACTTCCCTCCTGTGCTAGCTATGAAGACGCAAATACATTTGCGTCCAACGTTAACATGTCTTCTTTCAGACCCACCATGAATGGGTTGAATGGTCCGTTCCCAAGTATGCTATGCCAACGTCTTTTTGAGGTGTACCTTACACGTTTTTCAGCTCTGGTAAAGTAGGCCTGAATCTCTGCCACCGAACCTCTTTTCTGGCTTCTGACTACGAGGGCCTCTGCCCAGGCTGCCCCCGTACCCGTGAACTCTGACTTACTTCTAGCGCGGCCCTCCGTGCTCAGCTCAGCCTGCTGCCTGCCAAGATTGACTATAACCTTCGAGTTATCTGTTCCGCTCCCCGAAAATACATTCCTGCCTGCTAGCTTCAGTAAACATCCTTCCTCAGCTGCAGGGCCAAAGGGCCGACCTGTCTCTATGCAACTAATTCAAGTAATTCATAGCCTCCGTTACCATGCTACCAGGGAAGGCCCATGCCCCCACGCTCCTCATGCAGACACCCAGGCGCTTATACACGCACTCACAGTTAGTATAGAATAGCTTCTGCCCTAGAGACCTTTCTGCCCAGATAGCTTAGTTCCTAAACATCAGATATCAGATATGATAGAAGCACAAGTTGATCTGACATGCCAGACTTCTGTCTCTTTCCGTCAGTGTAAATGTCAAGTCCCCTGCACCCCTCCAATTACACGTCATGCAGCTGCGCGCGCATCCAAGTTTCCGATTTCTGCTGACATTGCCACATTTCTGCTTAGTGCCACCCACTTGTGACACCTATCAGTGACGTTTCCAGCACACACCTCTAGTTCACGCCTCTTGATTACGCACTTGTACCACGTGCATTCTGTTATCTTGTCTTCTCTCAGCTGTTACGCCTCCTGCACTGTTACTTATGATGTGAAATAAGTATATAAGCTATGTACTGTTAATAAAATGTAGCGCTCTATCCCTTCTGACACCCCTGTGGTGGTCAGAACATGATATCCTGGCCATGACCATTCCTTTTTAAGGAATAAAACCCCTAAGAACTCTAACACCACGGACTCTGTCTTTTTTCATCCGATCTGAGTTATTATTGATTAAGTACTTACCTGCATAGAAATTAAGAGAGTAAATTATTTATTTACATCATTTTGGCGCCCGAACAGGGTCCCCTCCCCCACCTCACGCGCCGGTTGGCGCATTGCAAGCTCTGTCCCCTGCCATCAGTTAGAAGGACTATACGCGTACCGGCAGGATTTCCTGCATCTCCCTCTGACCCACGGAGGTGACGAAGACTGCGATCAGTGCCCAGACGAGGCGGTGAGGAGTGCGGAGGATCCCGACCAGAGCCTAGCCGAAAGAAGCAAGGTCCGAGGTGTCAAGAGGCCCACCAAGTTTTCCGAAGTTTTCCCGAAGTTTTCCGAAGTTTCGAGTCGAGTCCAGTCGAGTTTTCCGAGGCCTTCTGTTTCCGTGCTTCCCGGTGAGTACCATTGCTGGGACGTATCTAGACGGGTTTGGGTACACAAGTCCGGTCTGCACTGTTTTTAGGCAGTGTATCTGTACTGTTTAGCAGTATATCTAGTGTTCCGAATTTCTGAATTTCTGCACTGTTACAGCAGTGTATCCGTACTGTTTAGCAGTACATCTGGTATAGGGGGTAGTCATCTATGTCTCAAATGTCTTTTTATGTGATTAATGTCGTGGTATGAATGTGACTGTTTTTATGTGCATTATTGTGTTTTCTTGTATAACTAGTTGTATTCAGAATTAAGTATCAAGGATCAAGCATTCAGTATTAAGTAGGCACAATGCCGTTTTTCAATAAATTAAAGCAGATAGGAACTAGGAAAGGGATGTTAGAGGAGGAAATTCCGATCCCCCCCAGGGACACTCCAGGTAATTTCATGTATAATAAACATGGCATAGATGCCATATTGTATCTAGAATTATGGACCGAGTACACCAAGCATCTAGACGAGAGACACAGATGGCCCGTTAACGGAACATGGGATGCCGAGTGCATCATGAAGGTAGAAGAAGCATTACGGAAAAAGAAAGCCAGACAATCTCAGAAAGACGCCATAGAATTTTGGCGTAAGGAATCACACAAACGTGCTGAAAGAGCACTTCGTAGAGAAGACAGACTTAAAGAATCAGAAAAAGCCCGAGAAAACGAACTAGTTATTGAAGGAATCCGAGTAAAATCAGAACAAATAGATCGCATCCGAAATAGCCAAGTAAACGGCATGTATCTTTTGGCCGAGGGTACACCTGAGGCCCTTTCAGAAATACCGAAAAACTTACCGTCACCATTAGTTCCAACTAAAGTAATGCATAAGACTACTAAAGACATATTCCTAAATTCATATCTAGAAGATGTAGCACCAGCTTACACCAATCTGCCTGTTCGTGCCCTGCCTACTGACAGGGATGGGGGTGGCACTCCGCCCCCAGGTCATGTTCCGCCGGTACCGCGACAGACCTCCCCCGTTCCGCCAGCCCCGCCACTTCCTCCACTAAAAACAGATCTACCGAAACCACGTCTACCAGATCCTACTAAAAGGCAGACTCAAATACAGATTGCACACAGAGATGATGCCCAAGCTTCCGCTTCAGGAGGTGCGACCGCGGGTCCTCAGACCCCGCCCTTGACGCACAGATTATCCCTAGGGGACATGCGGAGTCCCACCACGTACAAATCACCCCGTCTTGGTGCACTCAAAGGACAACTTACAGTTTGCAGATATGATCCAGTACCCGGAAAAGAGGATAGAATGATGATGGCATCATTGCGGTTACGTGCCGCTACTGATTTTCTGTTAATGTTTTCAGGTATGAAAGAGCACCTAGACAGAATCTACCGGTTTATACAGACTGGAAAAGATCCCGAAAGTATTAAAGATGCCTTGGAGCATCAGAAAGTTGACACTCAAGCATATATATTACGTTTCTTTATAAACTGTCTAATAAGAGAACGAGACAGGCCCGAGACAGATCAGGATGAAATAGAGGCACTCCACAAGTGGGGTCAAAATATATCGGAAGGAAAACATGATAGACAGAATTGCATAGCCAGTATGTACAAGAAAATAAGAAAAACAGTAATAGAGATACACGAAAAAGAGAAAGACAAAACTTCCTCCGAGGAGGAAGGAGAATCTGAAGAACCAGAAAAAGCTGTAGGTACTATAGCCTATGTAGGTAAGGGAAATTACCTTAGGAAGGGCATCCGTCCAGAAAGCAAGAGAGTTTTTTTCTCTGCTTTGACAAATCCGAATTCTGCTGAGCATCAGTTCCAGGAAACTGATAAAAGGCTTCGAGATCGAGTTGGGTACCATGTACTCAATTCTATGGATGAACAAGAACTAGCCCGATCAGCTGTATCATGGGCCGAGAATGCAGACATATATAACGATGACACAGTAGCGCAGACATTTCTGAACCTCTCCCCAGACGAGCAAAAATTAGCAGGTGTATACATGATTCAGCACCTTCTCATCAAATACAGAAAACACTATTCTGATCCAGGTCCCTTACACGAAACATTAGAAGCACTACTCATGGATAGATGGAGAGGCTTAAGCACCAAATTAATTCAAATAATTCTAGAACAGCGACACAGATATAATACCTTTGTAAGCTCTGAATACGTTCCCGCCCCGCCTCCAGAAAGGAAGATGTACCACATGCAATGCGGGGGTGGCATTGAGAGTCAGAACCCCTTGCGAGAAGTACACCCAGTTATGGGTGAGGACAATATCTTGAAACGCGTGTATGTACACACGCCTCTGACTAAATTAGAACTGTTAGAAATGAAGAAACTAGTCCCGTGCCATGATAAAGATTCCGCAGGTTTTCACAGAGAGCTTAAAGACATGTTACTGATGGGGGATTACACGTATGATGATATCATGAAAATGTTGAAAGTATTATTGCCCACGGGTATATTCGAGAAATTGAAGGAAAAGGAATGGGAGGTGGGAGACACAAAGATTGCATGGGCAGAAATAGAAGATGAAGAGAAGAAACGGGTCCCAGGGTTAGGCCTTGGGGACAAAACTAAAGCATTACCAGGTTTGATAGTACAGGTTCTGCCCAGATTATTGACAACTAGAAAGGAATATTGGGACGCCATCTCGTCCTGTAAACAGAAACATGATGAAGATACTAGTGACTTCTACTCAAGATTCGAGAAATGCTTTATTATTAATAGTGGTCTCAAACCAAGTAGCGAGTCGTACCCGCATCTTTTTGTATCAAAGTTAGTCGAGAACTCCCTACCATTAGTTAAAAACCGTGTATACAAGGTCGAAAGTACTTGGCAGGCAAATACGCCATCCCAGATGTTACAGATGTTACAATACCATCAGAACAGAATTAGAGAAGAACAAGATCAGGAACAGAAACGTATGAAAGATACAAAGATGAAAATGTTAGTAGCTCAAACGGTCCCATCCGACGGTCACAGAAAAGGTACGACCCAGACAAGTCACACTACAGCTCCCGTTAATGGGACATGTAATTACTGCAAGCAGCCAGGCCACTATGTACATGAATGCCCGGTCCTGAAACATAACATAGCGACAGGTAAAACTAAAGAAAGACCGCATCCGCCTAGACAAGACCATAACCAGCATCAGTCTTCACAAAATACACAGAATACACAGCCTATGCATGCTTCTTCACCTCCAGCACAGACAGTAGCAGTACCACAGCCACAGCCCATTGCCGCGTCTCAGCAAGTTTCACAACAGATGTATCAGTATGCCCAGTCCGCTTATCCCGAATATTCCCGATACACATGAAACAGCCTAGAGAGGGAAGGTGGCTTGCCTCTTATTGAGATTCCTGTAGATCAAGAAGGTCCTTATGTACACAGTCAAGTATTGGGAAAAGACAGAAAGTTTTTAATTGACACAGGGGCAAGTCGCACTACAATCAGCCATGATGAAGTTCCAGGGGCACCCCTCTCAGGCTCACAGAATGTTTCCCTTGGTTTTTCAGGACAGCCTATTGTAAATGAGGTATCGCAACCAGTTCCCCTGGCTGTGGGTCCGTTATCACGTGTTACAGACTTGTTACTTACAAAATCATGTCCAGAAAATCTGTTAGGAATTAAAACATTGAAGGCTCTAGGAGCTATAATATGCTGTTCCCCGGAGGGAGTTAGACTCTTTCTGCGGGATTTCAAGGGTCATTATGTTTTGCGAGAATTCGATGTCAGATTGAAAAATGTACCAGATTACTTATGGGCAAAAGGCCCAACTGATGTAGGTTGTATGCACATTACACCATACCGTGTCACTCTCAAAGTAGGTGTAGTTTTACCCAGAATCAGACAATACAAGTTACCACCCGATGCTGTAGTGGCTTTACTGAAAATCATTGAAGAGCTCATTGCCCAAGGAGTGGTCGTGGAGACCGACTCCAATATCTGTAATTCACCCATCATTCCAATTCTTAAACGTACTGATCCCAATGCACCGCCAGTATATCGGCTGGTGATTGATCTTCGAGAATTAAATAAATGCATTATTCCACAGTATCCTGTGGTCCCCGATATCTCCGCCCTATTGACTGCTATTGATTCAGAAGCAACGTTCTTTACTGTAATTGACCTCAAGAACGCCTTCTTCAGCGTGCCTATTGATCCAGAGAGCCAATATCTCTTCGGATTCAGTTTAAATGGACGCAGCTTCAAATTTTCACGCGCACCTCAAGGATTCACAGAAAGCCCCAGCATCTACAGCCAAGCACTGAAAAGACAACTCGATTGTATCACAATGCCAGTTAATACCGCTTTACTGCAATACGTCGATGATCTGCTGATCACCGCACGAAGTGAGCCCGAATGTGAACAAGCATCACTGACAGTTTTACATTTCCTGGCCGACAAGGGGCACAAGGTGTCCCCTTCGAAGCTACAATTCTGTGTTCAGCAAGTTGTATACTTGGGTCACTTGCTGTCCAAAGTGGGGAGACAGCTCACTCCCGATCGCATTCAGTTAATCATAAATATGCCGCAACCACAGACACAGAAGGAAGTGCGGGCCTTCATAGGCCTCACCTCGTACTGCAGACAATGGATTCCTCAATATGCATTTCTAGCTAAGCCACTCATTCAGTTAACGACCCAGGAGGCAGCGACTTCGACTGCCCTCCCTTGGACTCAGGAACATACACAGGCTTTTGAGAAATTAAAGAAAGCTTTATGTCAAGCACCAGTTCTAGCGACACCATGTTACAGCAAACCTTTTACACTTTTTGTTACAGAACGTGATGGTACAGCGTTGTCTGTCCTCACTCAAGATCAAGCAGGTTCACATAAGCCTTGCGCTTATTTCTCAAGTACATTGGATTCAGTAGCCCAGGCACTCCCTGCGTGCTTAAAGTCAGTAGCAGCAACAGCGTTAGCAATCAGACAAAGTGATTCAATTGTTTTAGGTCACCAGTTAACAGTTCAAGTTCCACATTCTGTAGAGGTTTTGTTAAACAGAACCCAGACTCAACACTTAACTATAGCACGACTGACAGGTTATGAATTAACACTATTCCAGCCACACATAGAAATCAGATGTTGCAGTATCCTGAACCCAGCAACACTGTTACCTACAATTATGACAGATCCAGCCCCGCATGATTGTATAGAAATCATTAATGCAGTAACAAAGCCACGACGAGACTTGACAGATGTCCCACTGACAAATCCAGACCTGACACTTTATGTGGACGGATCATGCATGAGAACGAGTACAGGAGAATTAGTGGCCGCGTATGCCGTGACCACTGACACTGAAATTAAAGAAACACATCGTATTGACACACTGTCTGCTCAAGCTGCAGAGCTCATTGCTCTGACCCGAGCTTGTATTCTAGCCAAGAACAGAAATGTTAACATATACACGGATTCCCGTTATGCCTTCGGAGTTGTACACGACTTCGGAGTCCTCTGGCAAGAACGAGGTTTCCTGACCTCTCATGGGGCCAAGATTTAACACGGTCCCCTCATTCAAGCACTGTTAGAAGCAATACATCTGCCCTCGGGCATATCAGTCATGAAGTGTAAAGCACATACTAAAGTTACAGATTCTGTTTCCCAGGGTAACGACCTGGCAGACCAGACCGCAAAACATACAGCATTGACTCACACCCAGATTACTGATGTGGCAAAGACAATAGTACCGACAAAGTGTATGGCAGTTAGAGATCCCGCCCTAGACGTAATTGATATCCAGACACATGCTACTCCAGATGAAATAAAGAAATGGACTGAACTAGGAGGGATTCAGACAGATCGAGGTTGGATAACGAAGGAAAAATCTATATGGTTTCTCCCCGACTCAATGGTTCAAAGCATGATAAATACAGCACATAGCCCGGCACATCTAGGAGAGAAAGCGATGTTAGACAGTTTGCAGAATCTCTGGTACAACAAACACTTCCGAGCAGCAGCAAAACAGAAAGTGCGTACTTGCATGATCTGTTGTCAGTTCAATCCAGGTAAAAGCGTCCCTGTAGAGCAAGGTGGATTTCATCCTCCCGATCACCCTTTTGAAGTCCTCCAGATGGATTATATCCAGATGAACAGTTGTCGAGGATTCAAGTATGTCCTTGTAATTGTTTGTGCTCTGTCCCGTTGGACCGAAGCATACCCAGTCCCAGACTACACTGCTCCGACCACTGCCAAGCAGCTGGTTCGTGAATTCTTCCCACGGTACGGTTTGCCCCGTGTCGTGTATTCAGATAACGGACAGCCATTCTCGTCCGAGTTAATGAAGCAGGTTTCCCTTTATGCTAGGATATCAGTGGAGGTTCCACTGTGTCCGACACCCCGAAGCCGCAGGCCTTGTAGAAAGGCATAACCAGACACTAAAAATACGCCTTGCAAAGATATGTCAGGAAAAAGGGGTCGACTGGATAGTCGCCCTGCCCGTGGCACTATTCTACATGAGGATGGTCGCCCACTCAAGATCAGGGCTATCCCCGTACGAAGTGGTCTTTGGCAGACCACCGAATATGTGGGGGACGCCCATTCCAAAGAAAATAACTGATGTTGATTGCAATATGTTGACAGATTACCTTGCCTCCTTGATGTCTGCACTCCAATCATGTCGTTCACAGGTTGCCGCAGCTTTCCCTGACAACACTGATGTAAAGCCGCACGAGGTCCGTCCTGGGGACCTGGTATTCGTCCGGAATTTCGACCGGAAAAGTCCGTTGGAGCCCCGCTGGAAAGAGCCGAAGACCGTCCTTCTCACCACGAGGACCGCCGTGAAGATTGAGGGGAGAAAGGGGTGGGTCCACACGAGTCATGTGAAGAAATTTTGTGGACTGAAACCTGATCGAGACTCGTCCACCCCCACCAAAGACTGTGTTGAGGAAAAAGACTTTACAGTATCCGAACGAGAAAAAACTCCCCAAGAACAATACCGAATGAAACTCCGATCTAGCAAGTCAGACAGTTTAATTGATTAAGTCCTCCCCTAGGTGAATCGGTTAAATAGTTTCTGACATGTATCCCCTAGATCGAGATAGAGAGAGAGAGAGACAAGTCAAAAGAAATACATACTGCAAATCACTGCGTAGTCACTGTATAGTGACGTTGTTAATAATGTTTTTTCTAAGTATTCTAATCATTATTGCCAGTATTCTGCTACCTATCTATTGGCCTATTTTCAGGCGTGAACAATCGGTTTACAATGTCTCTGCTGAACACACTTTTAGTGAATTACCTGCACACGAACTCTCTTACAGACTTGCGCTGCGCAACAATACATTCATTAGTATGTTACACCATTCCCATCAGACAAATAATGCTACCGACTGCTGGATATGTGGCAGACTCCCTCCCTACCAGAACTACAAGGGAGCTCTGCCCCTCTTTCCGTACCCGTTCACTCACAATGGCTCCTGTGGGGCATGGTTTAAAATAATTAATTCTTTAGATCCTGATATTGCTGTTTTCGATGGGGGCTGGGTTTGGGGAAACCTGAATTTAGTCCTGCTCAACGTCTGTTACCCTGATAAAGAGGGACTCCCTACTCGAATAGGAACTGATCTAGAAAATGAAGTATATGGATTAGGTAACTACACAATTAGTCTCATGATCCTTACTGTTGAATCCGAAGCTGCTCCAGTTCTGCCCCATATGTTAGTATTACCGGTCACAGGTGAACTATGTGTTAGCAAGAAAGGTTCAGTACACGTAGGTCATAGTAAATGTACTACTGTGGTCGAATTCAGTGACCATGGTAAATCGTCCTTCAAAGCTATCAGTCACTCCTATTTTGTTTGCGGTCATACAGCATACATACGTTTGCCTCCAGATTGGGATGGTACCTGTTATATTGCATTCCTTCTGCCACCTGTTTTTCTAGCTCCCCCTGATTACCATAGAAATACAAATCTAGTACAGAATAGACCCAAAAGAGATATTCCACTTGTCGACTACACAGAAACGGCATGGGAACAATATACTGATTTCAATAAAGGATTCTTTTTCTTTTTAGGACCTGTCCAAAACAGTAAATTAATACGTAGATTAACTAGAACACTTGAAGCTGTAGTACATGAAACTGCCTCCGCCTTAGGTAACTTAACAGAGGAGCAATCTGCTATGCGGGTTGTTGTCCTTCAAAATCGTCTTGTTATTGACGTCATCTTGGCAGATAGAGGTGGAGCCTGTAAGGTCATCGGGTCAAGTTGCTGTGTTTTCATCCCACAAAATGCACCATCTGTCTATCAAGCTATTACCCGTCTGCATAAAATTGCAAATCAGATACATCAGAATCCAGGCACTTGGACTTGGTCCGGTTGGTTCTGGACAACGTTATCCGCTTGGGGATGGAAGATCCTATCCTTCCTAGGCATTGGCCTCGTCATAGTATTCAGTTGCTGCCTGTGCCTACAGTGTGGGCCAGCGATTTGTGGACTGTGTGCCACATCGTGCATTGAACATTCCAGTTTCCTCTCAAATAGTCAAAGGAAGAAAGATGAGCATATAATGTTACAAGAACAGACTGATCGATTCATGAGGATCGATATATCATGAAGGGTCCGTAGGGAACAAGGAGGGAATGAGGTAATATAGATTTTTGGTCAAGTTATGTTCCCTAGCGCGTACCCCACCGACTCCATGTACGAGGTTAAAGTGCATGTAACTTCCCTCCTGTGCTAGCTATGAAGACGCAAATACATTTGCGTCCAACGTTAACATGTCTTCTTTCAGACCCACCATGAATGGGTTGAATGGTCCGTTCCCAAGTATGCTATGCCAACGTCTTTTTGAGGTGTACCTTACACGTTTTTCAGCTCTGGTAAAGTAGGCCTGAATCTCTGCCACCGAACCTCTTTTCTGGCTTCTGACTACGAGGGCCTCTGCCCAGGCTGCCCCCGTACCCGTGAACTCTGACTTACTTCTAGCGCGGCCCTCCGTGCTCAGCTCAGCCTGCTGCCTGCCAAGATTGACTATAACCTTCGAGTTATCTGTTCCGCTCCCCGAAAATACATTCCTGCCTGCTAGCTTCAGTAAACATCCTTCCTCAGCTGCAGGGCCAAAGGGCCGACCTGTCTCTATGCAACTAATTCAAGTAATTCATAGCCTCCGTTACCATGCTACCAGGGAAGGCCCATGCCCCCACGCTCCTCATGCAGACACCCAGGCGCTTATACACGCACTCACAGTTAGTATAGAATAGCTTCTGCCCTAGAGACCTTTCTGCCCAGATAGCTTAGTTCCTAAACATCAGATATCAGATATGATAGAAGCACAAGTTGATCTGACATGCCAGACTTCTGTCTCTTTCCGTCAGTGTAAATGTCAAGTCCCCTGCACCCCTCCAATTACACGTCATGCAGCTGCGCGCGCATCCAAGTTTCCGATTTCTGCTGACATTGCCACATTTCTGCTTAGTGCCACCCACTTGTGACACCTATCAGTGACGTTTCCAGCACACACCTCTAGTTCACGCCTCTTGATTACGCACTTGTACCACGTGCATTCTGTTATCTTGTCTTCTCTCAGCTGTTACGCCTCCTGCACTGTTACTTATGATGTGAAATAAGTATATAAGCTATGTACTGTTAATAAAATGTAGCGCTCTATCCCTTCTGACACCCCTGTGGTGGTCAGAACATGATATCCTGGCCATGACCATTCCTTTTTAAGGAATAAAACCCCTAAGAACTCTAACACCACGGACTCTGTCTTTTTTCATCCGATCTGAGTTATTATTGATTAAGTACTTACCTGCATAGAAATTAAGAGAGTAAATTATTTATTTACATCAATAGGCCCAATGGAATGTGCAGGTCTGAGGCATGAAATGG
This sequence comes from Lissotriton vulgaris, assembly GCF_964263255.1. Lineage (NCBI taxonomy): Eukaryota > Metazoa > Chordata > Amphibia > Caudata > Salamandridae > Lissotriton > Lissotriton vulgaris. The sequence continues at coordinate 67,096,188 of NC_141691.1, read as the reverse complement.
TTGATCTATTATTAAATGTTTACTTCTGCTAAGAGAAAGGCTACCCTGATTGAAGGAAATTCTTACTTGATAAGATAGGTAATACTGACCTAATGAAATGTTTTACGTTGACTTCACAGGAAGTTCTTCATAGGCGTAAGAAGAATGATAACTCTGATCTACAGTTATTTATGATACGTCATTTATGCCTTCCTAAGTTTTACCCCTAATAGGGGAGGAGGAGCCTAAGGCTGAGGCTAATAGGATGTCACACCTTTAGTGAAATGTTTCCTCATTACTTAACGCAGTGTTGTATTCATGACCTTATAATGTATTTCTTACAGGTGATGATGAGAAACCAGGCCAAGGTCAGGCCTGTGGTTATTTAATATTTAATATTTATTATTTATTCATCCAGTATTTATTGCCAAGTGTTCTCACACATGTATTTTAGTGGAAAGTTAATAAGCTAATTTTATGATGAATTCCTAATACCCTGACCCAGCTCTATCTTAATAAAGTTAACTTGAGTTTTTACACAAACTCACTGGAGTGGTGTCACTAATTGCGTGCCCAGGTTTCTGACTCAGTGGTTGCGTGTGCTGCATGGTTGCTTTACACATAAGCTTTCTGATGCCTACCCGCTCGTGCCATGCTACCCTAGGGGACTGGTGACCCCAGTTCCAACACTCTTCATTATAAAGTAACTGATTTCTATGGCCCTTTATTCAAAGAGAGTTTGAGTTTCTTTTGTGAGCATATATCTAAGTTGAATTTCAATGCCTTCTTTATGTGCATGGAAGGAAGAATTGCTTGTAAATGAAAGCATAGGCTTTAGCACAATAGTCAGCATCTGTCTGCTTCTGTGTATATTTTGCCATTCTTCAAATTGATGTTGAATACTATCCCCACCTGAGGGAGTGCGTTTCCGTAGTCCAGTCTACTGCGGACGAGGACCTGGGTGACCGTCCTTCTTGTTTCAGTGGGGTTCCACTTGAAGATCCTGCGAAGCATGCAGAGGGTGTTGAAGCAGGAGGAGGAGACGGCATTGACCTGCTTCGTCATGGAAAAGCTAGAGTCAAGGATGACCCCTAGGTTGTGTGCGTGGTCGGTGGGTGTAGGGGGAGCTCCTAGTGCAGTCGGCCACCAGGAGTCGTCCCAGCCCGAGGGGGTGGATCCGAGGATGAGGACCTCCGTCTTGTCCGAGTTCAGCTTCAGTCGGCTGTTCCTCATCCAGAAAGGGAGACTGCTAATCTTCGGCTGCCCTGGATGCTTGTGGTGTCCAAAATGTATGTTTAACTTTATAGCTCCTCTAATTAGCACTTCATAAAAAGTGATGAAGTCAACAATGGGCTACACATTGGATAGGCAAGCCCAGTGGAGAAGTAGAATTACATAAGGTGGATGTTTCAGAATCTGTATTGTATCCATGTGCTTAGGAGCAGACCGTCATGGTACTCTTGCTCTTCTGTGGTGAGAGTACCATCCGCCCACTGCCTGAAATTACTAGTAGAGTGGATGGATGAACCAGAGTAGACATGACCTTACTAGGGTCAGCTGGTGGTGGTGTAAGCCTTCTTAGCAGAGGAGAAAACATAATTTTAGGCACTGTACGTACCTTGGGAGCAGTTCTATAAAGAAAATCATCCATGGTATCATGATGACTGGATGAGGGCCCCGTTGTAGAGATGTCATCTTGTTAAATAAAAGATGTATGTTTTTACGTCAAAGGACAATGTGCCAACATCAAATACATAAAACTTTTCTTATTTATTTAATATTTCAATGTCAAGTGATGTGAATGGCCATGCTAACGCTCTATGGATTTCTCTAAACCAAAGATAATGCTTCGGCACTGACCATGTAACTGATGTTGAGTGCATTTCCGATGGAGAACAGGTTGTTAGTATGTCAATGCTTGACACTGAAGTCCTCTACAGTCACGCTCACATTTGAAGTGGCAGTGCTTTCTGTGCCTTCTTCTCCCTAAACATTCTTGTCGCCGAGTCCTTTGGGGTCGAGATCTGTGTCCTAGCTAAAGGAGCTGCTTCAGTACCTGCTCTGGGGTGTTCCTGATCTTTCTTGTACTTTAGGTTGTCTTCCGTCCTACTTCTGAAGCGAAGGCACTCTCAGTCACGAGGATCCTCCTGAACAACTGACAAAATGGGCTTTCCATCACAGTGTGGGTTTTAAGTACATAAACCAACATAAGGCATATAGGTTCTTGCCAACTTTCGCCTTCCCACAGCTGAGGTAAAATAGTGGGAAAAGGTATAAAACCCATGTGAATTTGGCAAGACAAAAATCTACTCTTAAGAAGGTGCTGAGTAATTGTTAACAGATGCGGATTAAAAATGACTTTTCAGTCAAAAAGTATAGTCGAAATAAAGCGTTCAAAGTTCCTGTTAGAATGGCCCATTAAAGAATTATAGCTCCTCAACAGCTACCAGTAGAAGCCATGATGGGCTAGGGAAGCTCCTGAGTTCTTAAAGGAAAGGTCCTCTATTTTCAGATGAACATGGCTGTTGACTCCTATCTCCTGCATTTCCCTTTATTTCCTACCCATTTTTAAAAGGAGTTTTGAATAATTTGAAAGTGTTTCATGTATCATTTTTTTTTAATTCAAGAAACTGTTTGCAGAAAACATTAGTCTAGTTGCACTAAAGTATCTGACCCCACCTCTTATCATCCCTAAATAAAATGGTTGTTCTCTCCTCATTACATGTTGTATGTATCTTCTTTCTGCATCTGGAACTGGAGTGAGGCAGCCAATCAACTACCCCCACCATTCAAGATGTCCACAGCATTTGCAGGTGAAGCAAAAAGGACGGTGATTGGAATTTGCTTCAAAGCAATGATCTTAGGGCATAGTTAATGCAATAACTGCCAAGAAAAAAAGATCGAAAGTTGAGAAACTCAGTTTCTTACCGCGGCAGATAACTTTATATACAAGTAGGCACATTAATTGGGTAACATTCCCTCAAGTTATCCACAGTGGACAACCCAAGTTAATATGCATACCTGAAAATAGTAATGTCCATTCCATTCCTAATAGCAACATAGCTGGATTTGGCATGCAACCTGAGAACATCAATATCAGATTGTTGCCAGTCTTTGATATGAATACATCTAAAAACTTGGAGCCCATATTGGCACCAGTGGATCGAAGAATTGTATATAAAATGTGATACTATGGACATCAAACACACAGAACATAAAATGGCTCTTGATGGATTGTGTTAGCCTGGACACAAGGGACATCATCTCTGAATTTTCTGAGGACAATACCTACACATACTATTAGCTTCGGGCCAGTTTGTTACATTACTTAAGACCCCATCATAATGTTGACTATGCAAGATAAATTTTCAGCTCTATGTAGCAGAATCGGGGGGGAAACATGCACAGTTTTGCCACACACTAGTAAGCCTGCATGAAAGACCGCAATCAAACGCTCAAATGAAGAAGCACTGAAGTCTCAAAACTTCGGCTACTGAGCATCTTCTTGATTTTGATGAAGTTGATACCAAAGCCTAGAATGATGAGCGAAATACTGGAGCTAGCATGTGAAGAGCAAACTGCCCATAAGCATGCAGAAGTCACGGATATATATGACACCATTTCAAAAGCAAAGGATGAGCCCAAACAGACATTCTAAAATAATGGTATTGGTTTGGCATTTCCAAATGCACTGCTACTGCTACCTGTACAGCTGCAGGATAATTTCCAAAGTGCTGGTTAAGGCAGGATACAGGATTCAATAAATAGTGCAATTTAAAAGATCAATACTCCAGGCAAAGACACAGCTAGCTCAAATCCAAAACCGACCTGGTCAGACATGACCCTGAGGTAATTGAAAACCATACTTAGTTTCTCTAATATACCTCAGTCACCAGCCCCTAGCAAGTTCTCGAATGTTTGTATATAAACTCAAGTAGCGTGAATACAGATGTGCAGAGTGCACAATTCTATTTATTACACTAAAGTTCATTATGGGGTGGGGTCATGAATCAGAAGATGCCTTGAGTGAGGATGCTGCTCCCCTCCCTCAACAATGGTAAACAAATTAACATATTACATTCAAACCATCTGCATACATGGTTTATGCTAAGGCATTTTACATGTTAATTTGTTAAAAATATATATTTTACTAAAACAAGGATGCAAGGACTTAAATGTGTGCAGAAAGGTAAAATCACATTGAAGAAGGCTCCTGACCATTATGAGAGTTGTTTCCATGTGTTAAGTAATTAGAATATGCGAGGTAGTGAACAGAGTTTATCCCTTATCAAATTATCTCTACTGTGGACGTAAGCTAAAATTTGACCTTTGTAACACAGTAATACATGTCTCATGGGGTGTTTATTACTACAGTTGGTCTAAATGGACAAGTTACTAACCTTCGGTAAATCCTTAACTAATAGAGACAGGATCTAACTGCAGACTCCTTATCTTAGAATCCACCCCAGGTGCCAGACTGGATCCGGACATTTTGTTCAACAGTAGCGCTGCACGATAGTACAGGGTGTCGAGGGGCTCCGCAGCAATGTCATCCTCCGAATGTGAATTCAACAGAGTCCATATAAGCCCTCCCCTGACATGCTGATGTCAGTTTCTTTTGTGACCATCTCCACGCCAACAACACAGAGCCACTTAGAGAAATAGTCTAAGGAAACAGTGCTCCAAAAAGGGAAAAATCTTGTAGCAATAAGTACAGATTTAAAGAATTGCAGCAGAAAGCAGAGAAGGGATTAAGAGACCACAAGGCCCTCAGTCGTCAGTGGGGAGGATGGGCGGTTCGAATAAGGAATCTGTAGCAAAATCCTGTCTCTACCAGATAAGGCATTAACAAAGGTAAGTAACTTGTTTCTCTGGTAGAGACATCGATCTGCAGGTTCCTTTTCTTAGAATCAGATACCCAAGAAATACCATCCTGGAGGAGGGGCTGCGAACAGATTCCACCAAAGATCCCCAAATAGGAGAAGCCGTTCCAAAAGATAGAAAGGGACCAGGCTATCCGAAAATGTCAGGTCAAGCAAGATGCTGACAGAAGGAATGATATCCAAGAAGGACTATGGGAAGCCAGTAGGGAGTAGAAAGCTATAAGACCATGAGAAACACAGTATAGCACCAGTAAAAAAATGCAGTACCAAAAAGGGGTGCAAACTGCGAGCGGGGAATGCAAAGAGACCAAATACAATCATTCATAGAGCCGAGGCTGAAAACCAATGGAGGGAGCATACACAGCGTGCTCAGCCGTAGCAAACACATACAATGAATTAAGAGCACCCATCGATTGTCAAGGAAACTATCCTAAGAAAAAGATTTTTTTTAAAGGGGCTTCCAATCATAGAATGATGGGAAAGAGAGAAAGAGAAAAAAATGAATGATAAAGAGCATCACTAGAAAGACAAGAATGGTAAAAGGAAACAGCGCTGTACGACTGAAACTCGACTGAGCATGTCAGCCAGAGTAGAACTTGCCTCAGTAGCCAAACCAGGAGGTGACAAGAAGCTGGTGAAGATTCCAAGCCACTGGCGTCATGTAAGTCAACAAACCAGTTAGGCTGCATAGGTGGTGGAGCAATCTCCGAAATGGGAAGGGGAGACAACAGCATCTGTAGTACTTCCACAACCATGGTCCTCATAAGGAAAAACCAGAGAAAGGGAGTTTGAAACGGTTGGCTCCATCAATTAAGTAACTGAAGCCGGTTGACATTGAGAAGGCAATGCTTCAATGTTGGAAGGCGCGTCAATCGGCGTAGACAGCACCTCTATAGGGGCTGACAGACAAGAATCTGATGCGGACATCGGAGAAGCAAGAGCCAAAGGTGAAGCCTTGAGAGGCTGTGCACCTGTGTCACTAAGGTGTCAGGCACAGGAGGGCAAAATAAAGCAGAGGGAGAACCTGCAGGCGGGTCACAGGCACAACCTTGCGCACTTCTGTGGGACCAGAGGGCACTCCAGGGGGAAAAGACAATCCGAGAATAGAATGAAAAGTTTCAGACTATTGTTTCATCTGGGTCAAAACGCCCCAGCCCCAGGATAGGTGGGGAGAAACGGGCAGACCTATGCCCCGACACTTCCAACAGAACAGTGGGGACCAGCAGTACACAACGAAGGCGGGCGGTATTTTGACTTCGATCACAGATGCAGAGACTTACTTCCCGAGGTCGAAGGAGAATGACGCCTGCAGTAACGGCTCATAGTGCAGTGCATGGTCATTCCGTAGATCGCCTAGGGGATAGAGGACAACAAGAAGAGTTTGATGACTGTGACCTCTGCACCGCAAGGAGCTTTATGCGAAATTCCCTGTGTGCTTTAAGATGGAGCGGACAGCAGGAGTCACACTCATCGGCATCATGGTGCTCATCCAGACACCAGATGCAAACCGAGTGATGGTATGTGGCAGACATCTATCATCCACAGGACTCACAAAGCTTGAACCCCGAGGACATTGAAGAAGGCAGAAAAAAGGGCACACTGCTCTGATGAAAAAACATCAAGTAGGCCGCAAAATGTCTGAAGGAACTGCAGTGCTGATCCGTGTTGTTAGCGTGGAAAAGAAGGAGCGGACGTCAGTGCATCGGTAGAGGGCTTATATGGACTCCAGTGTAGTCACATTCGGGGGAACAACCATGCTGCGGAGTTGCTTGATGCACTCAACGGACACGCAGAGGCTCTCCTGAAAACATTTCCAGATCTAGTCTGGGACCTTGGGAGGATTGTAAGATAAGGAATCTACAGCTAGATGTCTCTTTCATATAACATGTGTTATTGGGCCACATTTATTTTCACTCCCATGTTAGGTGTATATAAACGCATACAAAATCAACTACGGTTAAACCAGCACACCACACAAGGCAGTGAAAAAACAGTACTTGAGACTCAAATGCATTGTCAGAAAATACTTTAACTTAAGAGATAAGCAACAACCCAACTAAAAATAAAAAGGCCAAATAAAGGAAAACTATTCACAGTTAAATGAATGGTCAAGAAATATTGTCTCTTTGTTGTTAGTGACCAAGTTGACAGCCAATTAGGAGATCTTATTAGCAGCAGTAGCTGGGAAGAAAAACATACCGGGAAAGCACCAGAATATGTAAGGCAGGGGGAGGGCAACATAATAAGTAAATAGATAACCATAGATACTATAACTGTATATGTATGAAAGTGGGAATTATTGTTAGTTGTCCTTTATCTCCCCATACAGGAGTCTTTTGACTAGTGCAGTCTCTTCTGTGTAAATTATCCTTTATGTGTGAAAGAAGACGGTCCAGTTTTTGCTTACCTGAGACAGGGTAAAAGGATGCTGGTGCTACATATTAAAATATTTTCTAAAGAGGAGTTGGAGGCTGAATGCATACAGGTGGGTAATGGTGCTCTCCAAGCAAATGCAGAACAAAGAATAGTGGACTGAAACTGGTGAATTAGGAATATATATGCAAGAAAATAGCACTGCAAGAGAACTGAGCAGGGAAGCAGGAAGTGAGCAACAAAGTATCAGGGAACAACAGTGCGAAGGATGATGTTGATCCATTTAAACATTATTACCACACTATGTATTCAAGAGAAATACCTATCCTCATACAAAGCTGTCAATTCAGCTACATAACACTAAGGACATGTATAAATGGAAACTGGGCCCAGTGCGAGATTAAAATAGGTGCACTTACTTGCAATTATTAGTTACAGTTTTCACACGTATTATATATTTTGGGATGCACCTTAAACATGTAGGTCTTTATAGTAATGCAGTTCACAGATTCCTGGGCATTTGCTTCTTTATTTGCGCTTTAGAATAGCAGCTTGCAAAAACAAAAGTTCATTCCAAAAATGTTTTGTCCATTCATTTTCTTTTAGTTCATATTCGTCTTTAGATGTCATCAATATTCTACTGCCAGCCAACAATTGTATCGCAGCGGATCAGCTTTCATAAGGCTTCAAATCTTCCTGCCTATCCCAAATCTGTCTCTCAATAAATCAGGCCTAGTTTGCATTTCCATTTTTAATTTCCAATTTGTATGAACTTAAATTGTATTCATTTATTTTGAAACATCTTTGTGTTTCATTATGTGATGGTTGACATCGTTCTTTTTCACAAAATATTACCTTTCAGGGGGTTCAGCCCATATGCATATGACTTGCCTTTCCAGGGAGCATCGTTTATGGAAGAGATTCTTCTATAATGACGTCAGCAATCACATAACAAAAAAGAAAGCTTAATATGGGGGACCAGCTTGTTGTACACCCAAAAACATTCAAGTGAAAATGCAAAACAGGGCTTTGTGTCATGGACTATGACCCCCCGAGTGGATAAATCCTTTTGTCATGCCTGTATTTATTCCTTAATCTCATTTTTATCTTTGCTCCCACCTTTGTATAGTACTCAACTTGTAGCTCGTTTCACATTTGCCTACACGTTTACATAATAGAGCAACAAATCCATAACACAACAGAATAAAATCTAGGGTTCATGTGATACATTAAACCGCATTAGAAAATGGAACCGTCTACGAGAACCATGTTTCACTGGGAGCCAAGGGAACACACAAATATGTAGTTTTTGTGAGAATCTACAATGGACCTGGCAGACCAAATATGGAGAACAGATGTTAGATGGTTTTAAAAAACGGGAAAAAATTAAGGGTTGAAATTACTATTGACAAAGAACTGCAGAGTGTTTGGAAGAGGGTGGACGGAGACAATTAAAGGTAAGCTTTGATGGGGATGATATAAGATGTAAATCGAAGGTTATAAAGTGTTTGAGATAACGGTATATTATACTGAATACTTTACTTATTTGCTGCAGAATTTATATTGTACTATATTTTTCCTGAGGAATGTGGCATACAACATAGAAATGCACTGAATTATCAATGTACGTTCCAATGATTAGACATCTTAAACATGAGAGGATGTGGACTATTGGCTTAAGCGGTCGACCTCAAAGCTGGGCAATGGGGTTTGAGTCTTGGCAGGGACGCTCAACATCCTGCGATTCCCGGTAAATCACGTAATCTCCCCATATCTGAAAGAAACACGTTAGTGTTAGATTCCTTACCTTAGAATATCCCCAGGCGTCAGTCTGGATCCGGAAACTTTTGCGTAGCAGTACCCCTGCGCGTCGGTAGGCGTCGTCTGCAGGCGTCCCCTGCGGCTACGCGTCCGTCGTCGGCGTCGTGCGCCGTGATGACGTCGCTGGAGTATATAGACGCCGCCTCCGCGCGCTGACGTCAGTTCTTCTTTTTTCCGCGCCAGTGGACGCAGATCTGAAGAGCAGTACTCCGGTCTTTGACCAAGTTTTTCAATAGTTAATTCTCTCTTTGTGCCTGGTAGGATGCCTGGGTTCAAGCACTGTGATGACTGTGAGCGCACGATGTCGGTCACGGACCATCACCGCCTCTGTCTCCGGTGTCTGGGCCCCGACCACGACGTGGACTCCTGCGTCGACTGCCGGGCCCTCACCAACAAGGCTAGGCGGGAGCGGTCCCGCAAGCTACTGGAGCTCCGGGTGTCGGCCCCACGTCGGGACCGGGAGCGGTCCCGGTCCGGCCGGTGGTCGAGAGAGCGGTCGAGGGAGCGATCGCGGAGCCGCGCCGAGCGTTCCGGAAGTCGACACCACTCGTCAGGCTCGTCAGGTAGGAAGCACAAGAAGTCGGGGCGTCGTCATCGTACCCCCGACGCTCGCGCGATGCGGCCGGGGGCTCGGGTGACCCCCAACCCCGCGGCTCCGCGAGAGTCGCCGGCGCGGCCTGCCTCATACCCTCCGGTCCCTGGGCACGGTGCGACGCCTGAGGAGATCGAGGCGTTCCTCATGGCCATGAGGGCGCTCGGTTCTCCGACGGGGCCTACGGTGCCTTCGGGCCCAGTGCTACCGTCTGGGGGCCCTGGCGGTTCGGGTGTCCCTGCCTCGGCGCCGTCGGGTGCTCCGGCCCCGGCGCCGCTGACGGCTCCGACCCCGGCGCCGCAAGGGCCTTCGGGATCGACGCCGGCTGGTCTTCCGGCCTCCCCGGCGCCGTTGCCATCGGGGTTACCCGCGGCGCCGGTTCTCCGGTGCCGGCTTCGGCCGGCAGCGGCGTTCCGGCGCCGGCTCCAGGCGGCGCCGTCCCCTTACCTTTCCCGACGCCGGACGCGGCGCCGGATGGGCGTCGCTCGACGCCGGTCCCGGCGCCGATGGGGCCCATGAACCCCGAGGAGCCGGTCTACATCGTTGACTCCGAATACGGAGAAGATGAAGAGTTCGGTGAAGGTTGGGAGGGGTCCGAGGACCCTCTGTCACGCGAGTGCCAGTATGACCCGGACTGGACAGGTGACTTGGGGGATGCCAGTGGTCTGGACGACTCTCCTAACCCTGGTTTGATCTCTCCTCCTTCCGTGGCATCGGTGGAGGGAGCTGCTTATTCTGTGGTGCTGATGAGGGCTGCCAAGGCCTTACACCTTGAGCTCCCCGTCGCGGCCGTGAGGCCTAACATCCTCACCGAGGTCTTCAAACCGCAGTCATGCCCACAGGAGCCACTGCTGCCGTTTAATGAAGCCTTGTCAGACGTTCTGTTGGGCACTTGGTCCAGGCCCGCTTCAGGTCCGCCTGCCGATCGGAACGTGGCCAGGCGCCACCGTCCTTGTCCGGACGACCCCAGGGTTCCTGTCTACCCACCCCACTCCTGAGAGTCTGGTGATCCAGGCCTCGACCTCCCAGTCCGCATTCCCGTCGGCCCCGCCCGACCGGGAATCCAAGAGGTATGACCAATTTGGCAAAAAGGTCTTCTCGTCCATTAGTTTGGGCCTGCGGTCTTGCAACACCGCTTGCCTCTTGGGCCGCTACACCCACTCTGTGTGGGATACGGTCGCGGAACTGCTGCCAGAATGCCCCATGGAGGTGCGGGCAAAACTCGGTCAGGCTGTAGCTGAGGGCCGAGATGCAGCGAAATATTCAATACGGTGTGGTCTTGATACGACCGACTCGCTGGGCAGGGCTATGTCAACGACAGTGGCGATTCGTCGCCACGCCTGGCTGAGATCCGCCAATTTTTCGGCAGATGTCCAAAATACATTGATGGACATGCCGTTCGATGGCTGTCACCTCTTCGGTGACAAGGCGGACCACGCGCTGGAACGCTTCAAGGACTCCAGGGTCACGGCCAAGTCCTTGGGTCTCTCGACCCAGCGTCAGCAAACGGGTTCGTTTCGTCCCTTTCGTGGCCAAGGAAGGGGCGCCCCCACACGTGCTGCCAGCCACGCGCCGCAACAATCCTTTCAACGCGGTGGCGGCCGTGGAAACCGCCGTGGTGGCGGTCGGGGACAACGGCGGGGTCAGACCACACCCTCCCCCGCAGCATCTACCCCAAAATCCTCCTAGTCCGTGCTTTCGGCCCCATGTGACGCCAGTGGGTGGCAGGGTTCGCCATCACCACGCTCACTGGCGCACGATCACTTTGGACAGGTGGGTGCTGCAAATCGTCCGAAGGGGCTACTCCCTCCCCTTCGAGACCTCTCCTCCAGCCATGCCACCGCAGAACCACCGTGTGTCGGGGGACCACTTGACACTTCTGCAGGAGGAAGTTACGGCCCTCTTGGCCAAGGGGGCCATCGAGCGCGTTCCTGGGCCAGAAGTAGGGCGTGGTTGTTATTCCCACTACTTTCTGGTGCCCAAGAAGGACAAGGGGGGCCTACGTCCTATCTTGGATCTAAGGAACGTCAACGGCTTCCTCCGGAAGGAGAAGTTCAAGATGTTGACGTTAGCTCAGGTCTTGGCTGCTCTAGACCCACAAGACTGGATGGTAGCGTTGGACTTGCAGGACGCCTATTTTCACATCCCCGTCCTGCCGGCCCACCGGCGTTACCTGCGGTTCACGGTAGGCCAGGAGCATTTTCAGTTTATCGTGCTCCCCTTCGGCCTTACCAGCGCCCCACGGGTGTTCACAAAGGTGATGGCGGTGGTCGCAGCCCATCTGCGCAGGTGGGGGGTTTCAGTCTTCCCCTACCTAGACGACTGGTTGTTGAAGGCGGGCTCGCCCCAGACAGTCGTCCACCACCTTCAGATGACGGCAGACCTCTTGCACGACCTGGGGTTCTCCATCAATGTGCCGAAATCACACCTGTGTCCCTCTCAAAAGCTCCTTTTCATCGGAGCGGTTCTGGACTCGGCGCAGTTTCGGGTTTATCCTCCGGAACGGCGGGCTCGGGATATTCAGGCTTTGATTCCCATCTTTCAGCCGCTATCCCGGGTTTCGGTCAGGTTGACGCTGCGGCTGCTGGGACTGATGGCTTCCTGCATCCTTCTGGTGCATCACGCTCGGTGGCGGATGCGGGCTCTGCAGTGGGACCTGAAGTTTCAGTGGGCCCAGCATCAGGGCAACTTGTCCGACCACGTCTTGATCTCGGAGGGCACTGCGAGACAACTGCAGTGGTGGCTTACGGACCGCGATTGGGTCAGGGGCAAGTCCCTCTCCCTTCCCCAACCGGAGCACGTTGTCGTGACGGACGCGTCCCTCCAGGGCTGGGGTGGCCATTTGGGAGAGGCAGAGATCAGAGGCATCTGGTCTCCGGCGGAGTCCCGGCTCCATATCAACCTGTTGGAGCTGCAGGCGATTCGTCTGGCACTGAAGGCATTCCTCCCCTTTGTCAACGGGAGTGTAGTGCAGGTGTTCACCGACAACACCACCGCCATGTGTTACTGCAACAAACAGGGCGGTGTGGGGTCGTGGACCCTTTGCCAGGAGGCTCTGCGCCTCTGGCAATGGCTGGAACGTCAGGGCGTGACTCTGACGGTTCAACACCTGGCAGGTTCTCTGAACGCCAGGGCGGACGAACTCAGCCGTCGGTGCTCGATGGATCACGAATGGCGTCTGAACTCGGACGTGGCGCAAGGCATCTTTCTGCAGTGGGGAGAGCCTTGGTTAGATCTATTCGCCACCGAAGAGAACGCGCAATGTCATCAGTTCTGCGCGTTGGAGTTTCCAAGACGGCACTCGCACGGCGACGCCTTTCGGCGCGAGTGGAGTTGCGGTCTGTTATACGCCTTTCCGCCTATACCACTTCTGCCCAGAGTGCTGAAGAAGATCAGGCGCGACCGGGCCCAAGTTATCCTTGTGGCTCCGGACTGGGCTCGAAGGTACTGGTATCCCGAGCTACTCAGCATGTCAGTCGGTCCCCCGATCCGCCTGCCCTTTCAGGAGGACCTTCTGTCGCAGCAGCAGGGGACGGTCCTCCACCCGAACCTGTCCAGTCTCCACCTCCATGCTTGGAGATTGAGCGGCGGCAGTTGAGGCCATTTGACTTGCCTCCTGAAGTCTGTGATGTTATTCTGGCAGCCAGGCGTCCCTCCCCTAAGTCGGTATACGCCTGTCGGTGGAACAGATTTGTGGCATGGTGCACAGCAAAGGCTGTGGATCCTCTTTCTGCCCCTCTTTCGGAGGTTCTTCTGTTTCTTCTTTCTCTTGCCCAGCAGGGCTCTGCTCTGGGCACTATCAAGGGCTACCTTTCTGCCCTTTCAGCCTTTTTGAGGCTTCCTGATCAGCCTTCTTTGTTCAAATCCCCGATTGTAACTCGATTCTTGAAGGGCATCACTCACATGTTTCCACCTGTTCCGTTTGTGATGCCCCAGTGGGATTTGAACCTGGTTCTAACCTTTCTGATGTGTGCTCCCTTTGAGCCCCTTCATTCTTGTCCTCTCCGTCTCCTGACTTTAAAGACGGCTTTCCTGGTTGCCATCACCTCTGCCAGGAGAGTGAGTGAGCTCCAGGCTCTTTCTGTCCAACCTCCTTTCCTGTCCATTCATCCTGACAAGGTGGTTCTGAGGACTAGACCTTCTTTCCTGCCCAAGGTTGTTTCGGCCTTTCACATCGGGCAGTCCATCACCCTCCCTTCCTTCTTCCCGCCTCCGCATCCTTCAAAAGGATGAAGAGCGGCTCCATCGTCTGGACCCAAAACGTGCGCTTTCATTTTACATGGATCGCACACGCCAGTTCCGGGTGGATGACCAACTGTTTGTTGGCTACGTGGGTGCGAAGAAGGGGCGGGCGGTCTGTAAACGAACCATCTCTCGATGGGTCGTCCTCTGCATCAAAGCGTGCTACTCTTTGGCTCGGAAGGAGCCTCCTGTTGGGCTGAGGGCCCATTCCACTCGGGCCACGGCGGCTACCACTGCCCTGGGCCGGGGAGTCCCCTTGCAGGACATTTGCCAAGCGGCTACGTGGGCCTCGCTGCACACCTTTGCGAGGCACTACTGCTTGGACAGTCAAGTCCGGAGGGATGGCTTCTTTGGCCGTTCTGTCCTCCAGGACTTTCTGGTGTAGTTTTGTATTGGTTCGCAGACCCACCACCGGGGTTGGTATTGCTGGGGTATCTATTCTAAGGTAAGGAATCTAACACTAACGTGTTTCTTTCAGATGAACAAGTTACTTACCTTCGGTAACGATATATCTGTAAGAAACATTAGTTAGTGTTAGATTCCTTACCGAACCCACCCATCCTCCCCGTTCTGCGAACTGATACCTAGGGTTAAGGACATCCCTTTCAGGGCCCTAGTTTTACATGGCACCAGTGTTGGTTCTCTCATGGCTCTGCGTCTCCTGGCGCGGAACAGCTGTGTGCAAAGAACTGACGTCAGCGCGCGGAGGCGGCGTCTATATACTCCAGCGACGTCATCACGGCGCACGACGCCGACGACGGACGCGGAGCCGCAGGGGACGCCTGCAGACGACGCCTACCGACGCGCAGGGGTACTGCTACGCAAAAGTTTCCGGATCCAGACTGACGCCTGGGGATATTCTAAGGTAAGGAATCTAACACTAACTAATGTTTCTTACAGATATATCGTTACCGAAGGTAAGTAACTTGTTCGCCTAACAAAATTAATGTGTCCTTCTGTAACAACTGGTGCTCATGTCAAGCACTTGGATATCTTCGGGTCGAGTTCGCACTATACAAAACTACCTCCTTCCCCCTAAAAAAAAGTACTACTTTCGACTCATTATTTTGGAGAAAAATGTGAAAAGGAAACATGAACTGAATTAAAGTCGCACAACTGATAATATTTATTGACAATATTAGCAAAACAACAGAGTTGAACATTTTAAACTAATGATGAGAGATTTTTCATTAATGATATGCAACTCATTCCCTGTGTGATGAATACATTGGTACACAAGTTGATCATGGAACGGAGCTTGAGCACCATACAGCCCACACCCAGGATTTAATTAAAGCATTTAAATTACAATACCAAAAATAACCAGCATGAAAGTGTAATTCAAGAGTTTAACTTCTGTTGATATAGTCCTGATGAAGGCCCTTTTGGAATAAGGAGTCCACATCTAGGAATATCAACCAAAGACATAGCTAATTTATAATGGTGAAGCTTTCACTGTCAATTACACTTTCATGGATGAATGATTGATCAGGCTTTATAAAGTACAATCAGCTGCTCAGCAGCAGCGTCCAAGCGCCGAGTTGTAGCAAGAAGCCAAAGAAGTGAATCCTCAATGACTATTCAGAGCAAGCCCAATCAGATCTCTTTAAAGAGAGGAGTCTGCAAGAGGGACTTGAAGGTGGCCTCTGATATTATACTCCTAATAGGTTCAGGGAGAGAATTACATACTTTTGCGCACTCCTGCTCTTGATTTATTGATCTTGGGAATGTATGGCAAATTATGGTTAGCAGTTCTGAAGTTATCTGAGGGGATGATCTATTTTAATCTGGTCTCAGATGTATTCTGGGCCAATCTTTTGAGCAGCCCTGAACATGATTATGAGAGTTTTGAGTGTTATTCTTCGGCCAGTGGAGGGTTTTCAGGCCCCTCCGTATTGATGTTTTGGAATGTTCAGAACCAGTCGGGCGGCTGCATCCTGTACCCTCTGTAGTCTGTTAATCAATTCGTGAGGATACCCGAGCAGCATGGCATTTGCATAATCAAGTATTGATGAAATTAAAGCGTGTGATTTAGCAGTTTTGTTCATTTCTTTATTTATTTATAAAGCAAGTAGAAATGTCAACGACTTTCTTAAAGATGTAAAAAAACAGACTCTTGTGGTGGATTTCACGTGCGATGTAAAAGATAGTGCAGTATCTATTTTTACCCCAAGATTTTTGGCAGTGGTTGTAGGTGCCAGGGGTTGGCCAATTCTGGGGGCCATAGACCGGTCAGATCGAATGTAGAGGATGTGCCAAATATTACGACCTCTGACTTTTCCGAGTTCAAGTACAGTCAACTTTTATGCACCACTCAGCTACTGCTGATAAGCAGCCCTGGAAGTTGGCTGTGACAGTCATCTCGGTGTTTGAAGGCACATATCAACTGAGTGCCAGCTACATAGGACACCATGTTGAAGCCCACGATTGTACGATGGCAGAGAGGAGGGCCAGACAGATGTTAAAAAGAATGGGGCTTAGGGCGGATCTTTTCGGCACTCCACAGTTAATTTTTCTGTAGCCTAAGTGAGGGTAGATGAACTGCTTGCTTTCTGTTGGAAAGGAAAGATTTTCGACATTTCCATGCGCTGCCTACTATTACAGCGTTTTCCAGCTGTTGTGGTAGAATGTCGTGGGACACCGTATCAAAACGGATAATAAGTCAAGCAAAATAAACAGAATGTGTGCCTAGGTCAAGTCTAGTTTTAATGAAATCAGTCATTTCTAAGAGTGCCGACTCTCTGCAGAAGCATGCACAGAAGCCAGATTGCGAGGGCGGCAAGACTTTGGTCAACCTCCAGATTAGCAGATACATTGAGGAGACTAGAGACTTCAACATCTTCTCTAAAACCGGGAGAAGAGAGATAGGTCTATAATTGACTGGGTGTGATGGGTCCAGTTTGGGTTCCTTTATAAGAGGACGCACTAATGTCTTTTTCCAACATGATAGTACCGAGCCTGAGTCGAGGGAGAGGTTCATGTAAAGGTCTGCTAGAATGTACACAATTTTTTTAAGTGCTTTTTAACGTAAGGTAATTCTTTAGCTGTTGATCAACACGCAAATAAACATATTCTAAGTTTTATCATATTGTTATAGGGCACAAGTTAACTAGGAGCCCTTGACTGCCTAAAGCAAAACATTTAGCCTTAACCAAAATAAAATAAGATGTCAGTAATATTAATTGCAAGTCCATATCATACTCAGTACGGATTGCCGGTAATGTGACAGCACACCTATATCAACGGCCAAACTCGGACCACTGCCTACTTAGCCACCTTCCCTGCTTTCACACCCTGTTCTCAGTGTGGAAGAAGCTCAAACACAGAACCGTCACATTCAGGAACACTACAAAGCCCTTCATTTGACACCAGTAAGTGTGCTATAGCAGGCAGATTTATGACATTGGCACAAGTTCAAAATGAACATTTCTTAAACATGTTGAATCGAAATGAGCCTAAACAACCTGCCAAAAAACAAGCAACAACAATGCTAACATAACTCAATAAAGAGATGTGAAAAAAGCTGGCAGCGGTAGCATGATTGTGCAATAATTACACATAATTTCAACTTTTACTTTCTGGAAATAGCAGTATTGAAAAAAGGAAAACACCACATACAAGATGCAGGTGAAACTTAATTGAATTTATTTCAAAGGATCAGTGTTTTAAAGGGCACTTTTTTTGAAAGCTAAATTGCATGCATTTTTGGGAATATCCTTCTGGCTCTTCCTCTTAAAATTCTTTGCGTTGTACTTCCTAAATGTACTTGACTGAACAGGGGCTTGAAATCAAGAATAAAACTTGTCATATAGACGGGCTGTTAGCAATAAGAAATCTCCTATTTAAAAAAACAAGCATAATTTGGAGGCAGACAGCATCTGGTAGTCTTCCAGAACTCTACAAAACCGTGACTTTGTTGCCTTCAGTCACAACCCTGGTGAGGTTTTCTCCCTTGATACTGTTGGCTTCAGGGAGAGCATAGCGGTTGTTTCAGTAGCTCTTTATTGGTCTTAAGAGATAAATAAACATCAACATAACAGCAATGTCCACCAAACCCCACTCCCCCTCCCCTTTATCTCCCATTCCGTGTATTTAACCAAGACTGGCTTCCCCATTTTCCAATAGGTGAATTATATACAATTATTATTTCCCCCCACAAAGAAAGTTTTTATATTATGAGTGAGTGTCCAATGTATACTTGTTTCTTCTTCTAAAGTGTTAAGCAACCTCAAGCGGCTTGCACATTTCACATCCCAACAGTTTTGTATCATATGGGTGATTACCAGCTGGCAATGCTTTAAATAACTCTCTACTTGCCATTTGCCGCCTGGGATAGCTTCTCAGTGCTATCACCCAGCAAATTCATGTCTCCTGAGGGTATTGTGTACCCTAATGTGCTAGGAGAACCTGTTTCGCAGTGGTAAGCAGGATATCCCCTGGTATAGGTGCTCTTGTGCTTCACACAGTCTCTAAGAACAACCCTGTTTTTCTCACCCACTTGCTTGTGCATATAGTGCTTTGGGTCGCTATTTCATGTCTGTTGCTTGATTTGGCTTTTGTAGCAGAGGTTTTACTTCAACCTTTGTGTGTCATTGTTTAATCCTTGGTTTTAAAAGTATCTCTAGAACCTCTATAATTCTTGTTTTAACATTGCTTTATTTCAGAGTAGATAACAATAAAAACCATCATATTACATCAAGTATATCATAATTAAGAATTTGTTGTGCAACAAGTTATCACTCATTATTTTCATCGAACCGTATCGACATGTACCATACTCCTGATAGCTCTATTTTGCCTGGCCTAACCCTCAACCCCCCCCCCCCCTAAACCCTCCCAGAACCCCCCTTAACACTCTGCCAACCCTATAAATAAGAATGAAGAAAGCAGCATGCTGACACAATAATTCAGGGTATCTGTAGGTTTCACTTACATGCACATTGCTTGTGGTTGTCTATCACTAACAATTTAAAAACCAAAAACAATTTATCGTCAAACAACTTGCTGCCAAACACATCAAGGCCGCATTCTGCTTCTTTGTCTTCCCACCAATGCCCTCTCTCACCTTCTTCATAAATTGGTAAACCATGCTAGTGACATGGAATCTCTTACTAGGCATCACCCAGTCTTCACTTTGTGGAGTGCCGTTTACTGCTGCAAAAACATTCCTCAGATTTTTTCATACTTTGGCATTTGTTCATTGAGTTAATATACAGTTTAAAGCCATATAATACATTTCTTGCACCAATGTTTCTAATTGTGGGCAATTGAAGGTTCTTCACAACCGCAGTATACAACATTTAGCTACCGCCAATATTGTTGCAAACTATCTCTCCTAGAGGAGGGTGATTTCGGGGAATGCAGAAGTATTGTGGAGTAAAACTGCAGCTCCTGTCAGCAGTCCCGAAATAAAAAGTGTACCCCTCGCCGTTCTCCATATTCATTCCCTGAAGCTCTGTAGACAGGGACATTCTCAAACTTTATGTACAGTATCACGGCTGACCTGCTGACATCTCCAACATACCGTGTAAGGATAAACACCTGGCTTTAAGCAGATATTTAACATACATTACAAGTAAGTCTGCCCGGTCTTCATCAGTATATTCCTATTTCAATCTACAAGACAGCCACTCTTTAAGGTATTGTGTTGGACGGTTTGAAAACCTCTTATAGAGTGTACAATCTGAGACAGCTCCCTGTGTGTGCCCTAGATCTGTAGGTATCTCAGGAGTTTAGATTTGTGTAGCTGAATCGGTTAAGGACCCAATAATACATACACCATGAGTGTAACAGTTGCCTGTACTTGCAAAATTGTGCCACTGACAGCCCCAAATCGGCCTTCACTACTGCAAATGTGTTGTGTGCCATCTATCAAAAGATAAGAGAATTCACTCCTTTGCTCACAAATCTAGCCAAATTGGTTGCCTTTCCCCAATTTGCATTCTTACACTACCCCATATTGGTGCCTCTGTATGCAGCCATTTGCTCCTGTTACGGCATGTGCTTTTAGCCAGGCACATGAGTATGCACATAACACTGGGTGGGCATTTACATGAGATCATGTATTTAAGGTGTAGAGTGAGCTGACGCTTCCTATATCTTCCAATGCTGCAGTTTTGGTTGTTCTAAAGTTTTGTTAAGGAGGAAGCATATCTGAGCCACTTGAAAGAACAGCCAGTAAGCTGGTGAAGTCACAAGCTCCCATAGTCCATGGGCGCACACAGCATATCAATTTTCAGGTGCAGTTCCTTTCCGTCCCAAACAAATAACGTTACCATCCTAGACAGCCCCTCTAACATCTTTTTAGGGATTGTAAAGGGTAGCATCCCACTTGGGTTCAACTCTACATTGGAGGGGCGGCCATCTTGCTATATTCATGTTTATCGTGTCCCTGATAGGATGTAGGTTATCTTTCATCATGTGATCAAGACCCCTGTTTAGAAAAAATCCTAAATTGTTCAGTTTCGATTCTTTTCAGCAAAACGTGATTTCAAAGGGCAGCTAAAGTGGTAGATCTAGTGAGAAGTAGAGCCTCACAATGCCCCCAATTAATGCAATATCCTGATGAATATCGAGACAAGAGCAGTGAAACAACCAATAGAAGCTGCAAGGTCTTATAGTCTCAACAGTAGATCGTACTCATGGAGAAGGACTTTTTACTCCCTGGTGGGGGTTTGCATCCCTCAAATACTCTGGTCCTATCTGATTGCAATTGCCAGGGGTTGGAGGGCTAGCGCAGAGAGTAGGCATGATAGGGGATTAGAATAATTGCAACCATGTTTAATGACTAGCATGACCTCTTGTAGCAGCATAATAGGGCATGCATCTTATGGCCCTCTCACACTTGCACAGCTTCCCAAAAAGATTTTAGATTTTGTATATGAATGCCTATTTTTCTCACCTCAAAAATCAATACATTTAGCATAAAAGGGCAGGCTTTTGCGTTATATACTGAGCTTCAGGCTATTGTGATAACGAAGGGGCATGACATAAGCCCGTAACAAGGCTTATATTTCTCTTAGAACAGCATACTCACTGAGTTGCAAAATTAGAAGTTGGATAACCAAACTACGGCTTTCACAGGTTTCCATGAAAGCTCTTGGAAACGTTTGGGAATTGAAAAAAATCATGAATCTACAAATTGCACCATGAAGCTATAGTTTTTACCTCTGCTCCCCTGAATACCTCCCTAACGACACTCTCTCCAGTGTTCTTCCTAGAAGCGTCATAAGGAAGTACAACAATCGCATCAAAAACAAGAAATCCAGCTTTTTCCGCTCAGCGCTAGACAGTGCCAAAAACAGACCCAAGGAACTATATATCATCATCAGACAACAAACCTCCAAGCCAGAGCCATCCTCTATACAGGCGTCCAAAGAACTATGCAATAACTTCGCCCACTTCTTCAATTATAAGATCACAAAAATTGAACTCTCACTGGACGTCAACAACACGCACCCCATGAAGAGCATCGCGGCTGGGTCTCTAGATCTCTCTCCTAATTCCTCGCCCAATCCCTGGCTTAGCTTCCAACCCATTCAAGAAACTGAAATAGTCACGTTGATCTCCTCCTCCAAACCCTCAGCTCATGTCCTAGACCCCATTCCTCCCTTACTGACCAAAAAACGGAAGCACGCCTTAGTCCCGCTCTGGAGCTCAATCATAAATAGTTCCCTGAAAAACGGAGTGGTCCCAGACTGCCTTAAAATGGGTCAAGTGACCCTCTTGTTGAAAAAACCCGGCCTAGACGCGACCGATCTGAACAATTTCAGACCTGTGTCGAACCTCCCTCTTCTCTCAAAAACTCTAGAAAAATGCATACTACATCAACTAGCACAGCACCTGGATAACATCAACCTCCTGGACCCCCTCCATTCAGGTGTCAGAAAAGGCTGTAGCACAGAAACCGCGATTCTTAACATCATCGAAGATATCCAATGCTGCCTACTCATTCTCCTTGACCTCTCGGCAGCATTTGACACTGTAGATCACAAACTCCTCATAAAGGGCTCTCCAAGAAAGAGCTGGTCTTGGCGAGGCAGTCCTCAAATGGTTCTCCTCCTTTCTGCACAATCGCACACAAAAAATAAAAATAAACAACTTCACTTCCGACCTCCAACAAGGGTGTCCCTCAGGGCTCGGTGCTATCACCGCAACTCTTTAAATATCTACATGGAACCACTCTCCAAACTTCTCAGAATAGCCAACATCCGCTTCCATCTCTATGCTGATGACACTCAGATCTATCTGGAAACTACCTCTCTCAAAGACATACAAAGACTTAATGATGTACTGAAAGATGTACAGCACTGGTTGACAAGCAACCACCTGAAACTCAATCCTGACAAGACGGAAACTCTCCTCATCTCAAATAAGGAAGATCACCCCCAAATTGCCGAATGGCTAAAGGCCATTGATGCCCTCAACGGGAATCTCACTCTAGCAGACTCAAATCTCTAGGCATCACTCTAGACTCAAAACTGAATATGACAAGACACATTAAGAACTCGGCCAAAAGTGCTTTCCTTAACCTCAGGCTATTGAACAAAATAAAACCCTACATTGCGTCCAATGATCTTAAACAGGCCACCCAATCTCTGGTACTGTCAAGACTGGACTATGGTAACGCAGACCTCTCAAGAATTCCAAAATCACACCTGGCTCCTATCAAAACAACATTGCATGCGGCCGCCAGAATGATCACCGGTATCAAGACATGCGAGCATATCTCCCCTGCACTCAAGGAACTTAAGTGGCTTCCAGTCGAAATGCGGATTAGTTTCAGAACAGCCTGCCTCACCCATAAAGCCCTTCACACCGGCAAACTTGAGTACTTGGCAAAAAAACTCATAAAAGCCGGCCAGACCAGGAACCTGAGAAGTACTAACTCCCTCCTACCCATCCCACCAAAAACTAAAAAAATAAAACTGCGGACCGCTCTTTCACTGGAAGCGCTCCCAAAATTTGGAACTCCATTCCCCCTCACATCAGAACCAGAATTCAAAAGCCAACTCAAAACCTTGTTCCTCAACTGCTCCCTAGGGATTGGATAGCTTGGGGCAACTAGCAGACTTCGAGCTCGGCTCCAGCACAATGACTTCAAAGGACTCTGAAGAAAAAACGGCCCTGCACTACAATATGTTTCTCTCTATTTTTGCGTGCCTATGTTGATATGTCACTCTTCTATCCTGTATCTGATGATTATTTGTTATGTTCCCATTGTAAAGCGCTCCAATACACCTGGGTCTGGCCAGCGCTATAGAAAACTTCTTAAATAAATAAAATAAAAAATAAAAATAAAATCAAAATCTCTCAATCTCTCACTCATTCTCAATCTCTCACTCAATCTCTCACTCAATCTCAATCTCTCACTCAATCTCATTCTCTCAATCAATCTCAATCTCTCTCAATTCCTCAATCAATCTCAATCTCTCAATCAATCTCAATCTCTCTGTCAATCTCTCTCTTTCCCCCCCCCCCCCCCCCCCCCCACCCCCGGCATAGGTTAGCCACCCTTCTATCTGGGTGCACTACAGCACTGGTGAGGGTACTTAGACATTGTAAGTGCAGTAAAGCAATAAAGAGTATATGGTCTGGAAGTTTGTCATTACGAACTCCACAGCACCATAATGGCTTTACTGAGATCTGGGAAGTTTGGTATCAAACTTCTCAGCATATTAAACCCACACTGATGCCAGAGTAGGATTTCATGAAAAATGCACACAGAGGACATTTTGTAGATGCTCCCGGAAACAATCCCTAAATCTAGTGTCCTAGGTGACTGGCTGCTCACCAGCTGCCACCCCCACCACGCATGTTTCTGGACCCCCTGATTCGAGAGCCTCTCGCTCAAGGGGTCCTGAAACAAAGCACAACCTGGGTAGAGGTGCCAAGCCTGCTCCCCCAGGATGGGCAGGGTCCGCCTATGTGATCTGCCCCAACCATTTGTTGCTCCCAGCAACTGGCCCCCACCGGTCCTGACCCCCACTTTGGGTAGGAAAATCAGTGGGAAAGCCAATATAGGAGGAGAGGTGTGCCCACCTTGCCCACTCCACCCCTCGGGGGGGGGGGAGGTGGAGGGGGCGAGAAAAAGCACAACTCTCAGTCCCTGCCATCTTGAAGATTGGGGGAGCTAACCAACCAGAGTGAGGCTTATGCTCCTGTCCCACTGGAGGGTGGCATAATAGGGGGTGTACCCACCCCAAGGAAGGGACCCATTAGTCCAACCTGTACCTACCTAAAAAGTCCCTAGATCTAGTATTTAGGGTCAACCCCGAACCTTGCGTCCTCAGACAAGAAGAAACAAGAATAAGAAGGACCGAAGAGCCATGCTGAAGGAAGAAGGAGGACACCAACTGACTTGGCCCCAGCCCTACCAGCCTGCCCGACCTTGACCTGCTCCATCGGAATCCCATTGTGTCCTGTAGCCAGCAGCCACCTCTTCCCCCCCCCACCAGTACCCAGAGGACCTGCCCTGCCTTCACCAACCAGACTTTGTCTCACGTGAGCACCAAATTTGCACACCAACATACTTTGGCTCCGGCCAAATCCGTAAGTCTGCTACACTCTTTACCGGACGCCCACTGTCCGAGTTAGAGTGGCCCAACACCACGTGGAGGTCTCCTAGGAGATCCTGACCTGGAATCTAGTGATCCCTGACCTGCCTCAAGTCTTCCGACGCCCCTTTCTGGAGGTTCCCCACTGACCACAACCGGACCGGTAAGAAGACTCAGCGGCCTTGGGTGGGCCAACTGACAGTGTCCCGGCATCCCAAGACATACCAACTTACCTCTCCAACTGGCGGTCGCCTCCAGAAGATCTTTGTTCCAGAGCCTGCAGTATTTGTTCAAACCAGAGAATCCCCATTGAAAGTAACAGGGCACCGGACGCCAAAACAGCATGCTGCACACGGCCACCCTAGTGCCGCTGTGGTTGTATCTTGGGTGCTAACTTGAAACCCCTCCTTTGCCTGAGCTTAAGTCCAGCTTTGCTCCCTCAACCTTGTGGCCTGCTCGTGAGCAGCCACCAACCGGAGGCCC
The DNA here is from genome assembly GCF_964263255.1 of Lissotriton vulgaris. NCBI lineage: Eukaryota > Metazoa > Chordata > Amphibia > Caudata > Salamandridae > Lissotriton > Lissotriton vulgaris. The sequence continues at coordinate 67,071,259 of NC_141691.1, read as the reverse complement.
TCTATCCCCCACTGGATAACACTGGGCTATCGATGTAATACATTAGGGCCCGTTTAACGTTAAGGGTATGGAGCATCCGCTCCACCAGTGACTCAGGATTTTGAAAGAAAACAGGAAATTCGATTGTTTGGTTGATGTGAAACTGAGACACAACCTTGGGAAGAAACTTAGGGTGAGTGCGAAGCACTACCCTGTTGGAATGGACTTGGAGAAATGGCTCTTGGATAGTGAGGGCTTGCAACTCATTAACCCGCCGTAGCGATGTAATGGCTATGAGGAAAGCCACTTTTCATGTCAAGAACTGAATCTCGCAGGAATGCAGCGGTTCAAAGGGAGGACCCATCAGCCTGGTAAGGACCACATTAAGGTTCCACTCAGGAGCTGGTGGAGTCCGTGGCGGAATGACTCGTTTGAGTCCTTCCAGAAAAGCTTTGATGGGAGGCACCCTGAAGAGGGAGAGGTGCTGCCTATTTTGGAGATAAGCGGCCATTGCAGACAGATGAATGCGAATGGAAGCATAGGCCAGATTACACTTGTATAGATGGAAAAGGTAACAGATGATGTTTTGAATAGAAGCATCCAGCGGGTTAATGTCGTGGTTTGCACAATAAATGACAAACCGCTTCCATTTTGCCGCATAGCATGCTCTAGTGGTGGGCTTTCTTGCCTCCCGAATGATGTCCATACAGTCGGCAGGTAAGTTCAGGTAGCCAAATTCTAGGACTTCAGGAGCCAGATGGCCAGGTTGAGCTGTTGCAGATCCGGGTGCTGAATGTCGCCATGGCTCTGCGTCAGAAGGCTGGGTGTGAGGTGTAGCCTCTGATGCGGCACCACGGACAGTTCTAGAAACGTGGTGTACCATGGTTGACGAGCCCACGTTGGAGCAACCAGGATGAGAGTCATCGAGTGCTGCCTGAGCTTGCGTGCCACCAGCGGTATCAGAGGTGCTGGGGGAAAAGCGTACGCAAATTTGCCTGACCAGTTCATCCATATCGCATTGCCCTGCGGGTGTGGGAACCTGGCGGCGAAGCTTTGGCATTTTGCGTTCTCCCTTGTGGCGAACAGGTCTATCTCTGGATGACCCCACCTTTGGAAGTACGGCTGGAGTACTGATGGATGTATCTCCCACTCGTGCATTTGGTGGCTGTGCCTGCTGAGCAGGTCCGCCATCTGATTGTCCTTGCCCGGGAGGTGTTCCGCCATGAGGAAGATGTTCCTCTGAATGGCCCACTTCCACATGCTCTGAGCCAGATGAGACAGCTGCGGAGAGTGTGTTCCTCCCTGCTTTTGAATGTAGTACATGGCTGTCATGTTGTCCGTCCGGATCAACACGACCTTGTTGCACAGATGTACTTTGAAGGCTTTGAGTGCCATGAAGATTGCCATCAGTTCGAGAACATTGATGTGCATCCTCCGTTGCTGTTGCGTCCATAGGCCCTGCACTGTGTAATGGAGTACATGAGCTCCCCATCCCTGGAGAGAGGCATCCGTCGTCAGGATGATCTGTGGCACAGGCTCTTGGAACCGTCGGCCCTTGCAAAGGTTTTGTGGATTCCACCAATGCAGAGAGTTGTATGCCCGACCGCTCACCAACACTAGGTCGTTCAACTGCCCGTGAGCCTGAGTCCACTGACATGCTAAGCACTCCTGAAGCGGGCGCATATGTAGTCTCGCGTGCGGGACTATGGAAATGCAGGAGGCCATCATGCCTATCAACTGCATGAACACTCTTGCTGGAAGCGAGTGCTGAGGTCTGAATCTTTGGATCAGCGATTGAATGCTGCTGACTCTCACTGAATTTGGCTGTGCTGTGGCCGCCAGAGTGTCTATGGTCGCCCCCAGATACTGCCTATGTGGGCGGGCTGGAGGTGGCATTTTGGGTAATTCAGTGAGAACCCCAGATCGTGCAGGAGGTGAATGGTGTGAGACACATGGACGGCACACTGCTGGGCCGACTTCGCTTGGATGAGCCAGTCGAGCAGATAGGGGTAGACGTGGACTTTCTGCCGTCTCAGATGTGCCGCCACCGTCGCCAGGCACTTGGTGAACACCCTGGGCGCCGTGGTGACCCCAAAAGGCAAAACCCTGAACTGGTAGTGCTGGTTTTGGATGGTGATCCTGAGGTATTTTCTGTGTGAAGGATGTAGTGGAATGTGAAAGTACGCATCCTTTAAATCTAAAGTTGCGAGAAAGTCCCCCTGTTGAAGCAGAGGGAGCACCTGCTGCAGTGTTAGCATGTGGAAGTGCTCTGACAAGATGTAGAAGTTGAGGGGCCTGAGATCCAGGATGGGCCTGAGGGACCCGTCCTTCTTTGGAATCAGGAAGTACAGGGAGTAAACTCCTGTGCCTCTTTCCTGCATGGGCACGAGCTCTATTGCCCCTTTTTGCAGCATGACGTTGACCTCCTGCTGCAATAAGTGCAAGTGCTCGTCCGACATAGGACGGTGCCTTGGGGGTATGTTGGGGGGAGTGGATGTTAACTCCAGACAATAACCAAATTGGATAGGCTTTCTGACCCACCTGTCCGTAGTGATGGACTTCCACACGGGCAGGAACTGCTGGAGTCTCCCCCCGACCGGTGTTGTGTGGTCGGGGGGCAGTGACACTGAGTCACTGTTTGTTGGCGGCAGAGGACCTGGAACGGTTGTTGCCACGTCCTCTGCCCTTGGCGCTGTTGCCGCGGTATCCCCACGACTCTTGTTTGCATAAGTAGTCTGGCTGTTGCCTTTGTAGAACTGCGCGGACTGCGACAGCTGACCCCTGGAGGTGCCTCTGATATTGGAGCGACGAAAGGACCCACCCCGAAACTGCTGGGACTGCAAGGCACCCATGGATTTTGCAGTGTCAGTGTCCTTTTTCATTTTTTCTAGGGTGGTGTCAACATCCAGGCCAAACAGGTGATCAGGGTTGACCGTTTGGTTCAAGATGGTGGTCTGTATGTCTGGCTTGAAACCAGAAATTCTTAGCCAGGCATGTCTCCGGAGCATAACACTGGTGTTAATGGCGCGCACAGCGGTGTCAGCCGCGTCTAGAGCGCACTTTATGGAAGCTTTGGAGATAAGCTTCCCCTCCTGGATCAGTATCTCAGCCTCTTCCTTATATTGATCAGGCAGATGTTGTAAAAGGGTCTCTAGGGTATCGTAGTGCACCCTGTCATAACGCGCTAGGAGCGCCTGTGTGTTTGAGATGCGCCATATGTTAGCTGCCTGCGCTGCAACCCTCTTCCCCGAAGCCTCAAAGACCTTGGACTCTTTGTCTGGGGGAGGAGCATCACCCGTAGTCTGAGAGTTGGCCCTTTTGCGGGCATTCGATACGACCAGGGAGTCCAGAGGCAACTGTCCTTTAATGTAGGTTGGATCAGTGGGCGCCGCTTTGTACTTTTTGTCAATCCTCGGGTTGATGACTCTAGCCCTGGTGGGTTCTTTGAAGACCTCAGCAGCGTGCTTCAGAACGCCTTTCAGCATTGGCAGAGTTTTTACAGACTTTTCAGACACAGAAAAGGTGTCAAAGAGGAAATCAACGTCCACAGGGTCAGCATGCAGCTGGACATTGTGATTGGCTGCTGCCCTCTCAATGAGGGCATTGAAAGCAGCAGAGTCTTCAGTAGGTGAAGTCTTAGCAGAGAAGAGCTGAGGGTCCTGTCCTGAATGTGGATCCCCAGGCTCACCACTAGCAGAGCAGGGCTCTGTCCCATCTTCAGGGTCTGTGTAGACTGGATAGCTATATTCATCCCCGTCATCGCCATCACCCTCGTCCACGTCGGAGTGAGCGGGCGAGACCTCGGGAAGTTGTGGTGAAATGGGTTCCACTAAAGCTGGGGCACCAGCAGAGTCCATTTTCCGCTTTAGGGGAATTTTGTAAGACTCCAATAGGGGTTCTGGGGTGATTTTCCTTTTAAGAAGGGAAAGCCTGCCCGTTTCGGCGTCGATGAAATGTTCCTGACGCTCCTCTTCTGATAGTTGTCGAGGCCGCCGGCCAAGGACCACCAACGTCGAAGATACCTTCTCGGGCACGCCGGCCCCTGGTTTAGCAGCGAAAGCCTTCGGCGCCGTCTTGGGCGGCAAGGTAAAAAGGATCGGCGTGGACGCCTTCGCCGGTTTCTCAAGAGGCTTTGCAGGCGGGGGGTTCTTCGGCTCGGCTGCCGCGGAGCCTTCCCTTATGCGCTGCAGGGACTCCGTCACCTTCTTCGTGAACGCGGCCGATGGACGTGCCGGTTCGACGGAATCCTTCGAGGATGGTTTTGGAGTGGAGTCCTTCAAAGCCACTTTCGGAGTCGACACACTTAGCGCAGGCCCCTTGGCCTTGTCGTGTGGAGGCGGGGCAGAGAGGACCTTCGCGTCATCGGGCTGCTTCCTCGGCTCCGCATGAGACTTCCTGGAGTCGTCGACAGCCTTCTTGTGGTCGACCCGACCCTTGCCGGCGTCGATAGTTTTCGGCGTCGACGCTTTAGCCTTCGACGTGGTAGCCTTCGGCTCGGCCATTTTGACTAGGCCCTTCGACTCAACGGCCATCTTAGGTTTCTTCGGCGCCGAGGCCTCTGAAGTCTTCGAACCGACCAATGCGATGCGCACTTTCGGTTTCGATATCTGCCCTCGCGCAGCATCAGGCGTCGAGACAGTAGGTTTCACTTTCGGTTTCTTCACCGGGAGTGACTCGGTACCAATGTCTGTAGCCGGGCCTACAGGCGGGGCCGAGGAACTCACATCAAGGTCTTGGGTAAGGCCCGAAGGCGATCCCTCGACCTGGGCCTTATCGAGTGGCACGGCCCCAGAGTCAGTTTGAGGAAGCTCCTCGTCCGAGCTATCCTCCATGGCCCCTAGGGCCCCGTCGTCATCTCCTACCTCCTCAACGACTTCTTCTTTCTCGAAAGCCTCGGCCTCAGCGTCGTAGTCTTCCTCGACATCCGATGCGGGGTTAGATTCTGAGACGTCCAGGATATCTTCGTCCTCGACCTCCCCAGCATCGAAAATGTCCGTAGGCGCCGCAGCAGATTGCTGGGCCTCCAGGCGCGCAGCTCGACGGAGCTTGAGTGTCTTCTTGGACCTGAATCTCGAACAGGCCATACACTTGGCCTCATCGTGGTCCGGCGACAGGCACTTGTTGCACACCGGGTGGACGTCGATGTGTGGGTACTTCGAGTAGCACACCGGACATCTTTTGAATGGACTACCGTCCATGATGTATGGTCGATGAGTCTGGAGCGTCCACAAGGCCTTCCACGCCGAAAGCACGCGGAAGTAAAGAGCTCGGCTCGGAGCCGAGGAAAGTTGTTAAGCCGAACGCAAGACAATACCGACGCAAGACTAAAGACCTTATGGTCTCGCGGAAAGTTTACTGTTTTTTTATCGATTCCGACAAGAGGGAACCAAAGACATCCGAACCCAATGGCGGAAAAAAACAATCTGGGGATGGAGTCGATGCCCATGCGCACTGTAGTCCAGGGGAGGAGCCACCTATCTCGTGATACTTCGAAGACTCTTCCAGGACAACAATGTGCAATCATCCGGACCCAACACTAGGTGGCGATCTATGCACAGATATGAATTCAGCAGCCCACATGCCTCGAACTTGTCATTACTTTTTAGGTCGAAGCCTGCATTGCAGGGCATGCCCTGCTGCAGGCAAAGAGATATTGTGAGCAGGGGATTTCAGTATGGCGTGAAGCCACGCCCCTTTTTTCCATTGGCAGGTCTCTGGAAACGGAGGCCTGCCATTGAAAAAAGCTCCAGTTTAGCAGATTTGTCTGCTCTGGATCCCGCCTTTCGAGGACTCCATGACCTGCCTTACGGTAGCACGACAATATATCTTGAAATATTGCCTTGGCAACCATGAGGCAGGTCAGGGAGTCCTGGAGGGGCGGGATTCAGTATCCTGTTCCCGCCCCGTTTTTTTTCGTTTTTTTTTCGTTTGTGCCGTCATTCCTGAGCGTTCCTCGGCGGTGGAGGAGGTAGGGGAGAAACGGTGCTTGTGTTACTTTATGTTAGAATCTACTCCCCACCCTCTTAATACCGCTCTTCATTATTGTATTCCTGGAAGGCGCCCGAGACTCCCCTTAAAATCGTATCTCAGGCCAATACTTGGGGCTGAAGGACGGGTAGTCGGCCAACCGCATTAGGAAAGCGGACATTTAGGGTTAATTGAAAATATAAAATGAGAGTTTGGAAAACCAATCTAGATAGAGTAAAATCAGACCAGGGACCCGCTCATAATTCCTGAAATGGTGAGCCAATGATTACGAAGCTAGGAGTATGTAGCCAATATGCGTCAAGGCTCGTGGAAATGCGTACCTAACCAATGGGATGGCTGAAGGCACCTAGCGAATGAAGTGTCACTAAGAGTTGTCACAGCGTCTCCAGCCAATGAGCTGTTCATCTGATGGAAGCTGGGTGTGCCCGTCCACCTGGTGTAAGGGAAGCTCTCAGAGCCTTACGTGCGGCAGAAATTGGCTGTGAATTATCCGAGGGTATAAAACGTGACTGCTGCGGCAGGTGCGGCAGATAGAACGGCGCGTGAGCGGTAGAACAGCGGAAGTCCGAGCTGAGCCGAGCCAAGCCATGGAGATGGAAAACCAGCAGTGCGAGGTGAGGAGTAGGGGGCTGCCAAGGTGGTGTGGAGGAGTATATGCTCTGCGTTGGTAGTAGCAGTCGCCATTTGCAGGTGCCTAAAGAGCACACTCATACCCCCTTCCATGAGAACTAGTGCGAGTGACATCCCGGATGGGAGGGTAATTAGCCAGATAATTATAAGCCCTATATTGCCGCTTCAGGCTTCATGGGAAGTGACTTTAGCTAAACTTGAGTTTTCAGTGATTGGCATTTGGAGTCTTGACAATGTTCCTTCTAAGGTTGATAAGTGCGTTTTCAGACAGCATTTTATGACCAGTTTCGTTTATGAAGATAAAAATAAATTGTTCTCTTTAAAAGTACCATTCGTTTGCTTCTCATGCATTTCCCCGCTGAAAGACGACACAAATCATTTCGTATTTGTTGCCTATATATTTTCTATTTGTGATTAAATATTTACTCCTAATTCTTCATAGCATATTGGCCTTTATTTGGTGGCTTAATTCTTTAAACGTTTCATACAAACAAATGTGAGTTGATAGTTTTTGAACATATTTTAAGAGGCTTGGCTAGTCTAAGTTCCGTAATTATGCATGTTCTGTTAATAAGTCTTTGGTACATTTAATAGATTAATCAGTTGCATGATTTTTTCCCGAGTTTAGTTACATTGTAGGCCCCGCATGAGATAATCCGTGGCATTAACTCCTATTTTTACTTGGTTAAAAGTTTAGATTCTCTAGCTGATAGCGGAGTGGGCAAACAAAAGCTCTCCAAGTGATAAGTGATGCGAGGGAGACTCCGGTTCTTTTTCAAACAGGTTCTGGTTTAAAGGCGGGACCTTATCAGCCTCGTGTTTTAATTATTATAAATTTGGATTTATGTTTCACATGGAGTGTGATGGGCGTCTAAACTTAACTCCCTTGTTTTTAAAGCAAGAAGGGTCCGACAAGAAGTTTGTAGTGACGAACGATTGATTACGTCGTAGTTGTGTTTAGAAAGATGCTTTTGCCATATTAAAGAGAAAGTTAGCATAGCTGTAAAGATTGCTCTCCCCGCCATGACCTGCGTATGTTTATTTTTTTGGTACGTAAACATTGTGTGGACTGCTGTAAATCGCTGGTTCTGAAGCTTCCCACCGGGACTAAAACCTACTCCCTAAGCTGCTAAATTACTGGTTGGCGGATAGCAAGCCACATTTGCGGTTCTTTATTGTTACTCAATAGAGAAAGATTTTCTGGGTGATTGTTGCCAAGATGTAGAGGATCAAACCAAAACGCTGTGTTTCCTTGCAAAATACAAAACTAGTTAATTCTAGACACATCCAAAGCAACATATACAATGGTATAGAAAGTTGTGACAATTTTTTGTGCGACCCATGATGTGCTAGGACACTTTTCAATTACATATAGATCAAAATGCTTACACTTTATGCATGAGCCAAATGTAATCTGCATATATAACATTACAGTGTTAGTCATGTCTAATAAGATCTCCCTTATCTAACAAATGAACTGTTCTCTGCCATGTGCTGGGTTTCGCACGTTCCCTTTTCATAGTGCAAAGTAAGAGAGAAGCTTAGCTGTGATGCCAGATAGCAATAAAAGGGAGAAATTGCATATTAAGTATGTGGGGAGTGGTCCAAAGGGTACCATTTTTTTACTTTGAAAAATTAAACACTGCATGGTGCATTGCAATTGTGTAAAGGCCTTTTTCACTGCATTCACTTTTCTGTTAAGCTTGTGATTGTATATCATAGAACAAGCATTTACAATGCAATAGGAATCGCATTAGGAAAGTTTAAGCTATTGGTATTGTAAATGACAAATTTTTTATTTATGTTTTGTTTTTGAAAATAGCTAAATTAATAGCTATGTCATTTACAATGCTAATAGTTATAACTTTCGCAAATGCGACACCTATAGCATTTTTAATGCAATATGTGTTGTATTTACGTGACTTAGATGTATTGATATTACAAATAACAATGGCTGTTAATTTTTTCAAATAATTAAATAAGTTATTGTAATTTATAATGGCAATAGCTTAAACTTTTGTAAAAAAACTTTTGTGAAGATTATGTTCAGAGTATTTTATTGTGACGAAAATACAAGAACAGAAGTGAAAATTTAACATCTTTTTGTTACATTTGTAATAAAGCTTGAAACATTGACAGAACATATTTGAACCAGTTGTTGCATGGTTGCACAGAGGGTGAGGGGGTGTGAGGGTTAGGGGGTGTGAGGGTTAGGGGGTGTGAGGGTAAGGGTGAGGGGGTGTGTGGGTGGGGGGGTGGGGGGTGTGTGGGTGAGGGGGTGTGAAGGGGTGTGAGGGGGTGTGAGGGGGGTGAGGGGGTGAGGGGTGTGAGGGTGAGGGGGTGAGGGGGGTGAGGGGGTGTGAGGGTGAGGGGGTGTGAGGGTGAGGGGGTGTGAGGGGGGTGAGGGTGAGGGGGGGTGAGTGGGGGGTGAGGGTGAGGGGGGGTGAGGGTGAGGGGGTGTGAGGGGGTGTGAGGGTGAGGGGGTGTGAGGGGGAGGGGGTCTGAGGGGGGAGGGGGTCTGAGGGGGGAGGGGGTCTGAGGGGGGAGGGGGTCTGAGGGGGGAGGGGGTCTGAGGGGGGAGGGGTGTGAGGGGGAGGGGTGTGAGGGTGAGGGGTGTGAGGGTGAGGGGGTGTGAGGGGGAGGGGGGTGAGGGTGAGGGGGGTGAGGGTGAGGGGGGTGAGGGTGAGGGAGGGTGTGAGGGGGGAGGGGTGTGAGGGGGGAGGGGGTGTGAGGGTGAGAGAGGGTGAGGGGGTGTGAGGGGGGTGAGGGGGTGTGAGGGGGGTGAGGGGGTGTGAGGGTTAGGGGGTGTGAGGGGGTGAGGGGGGGGTGAGGGGGTGTGAGGGGAGGTGAGGGGGTGTGAGGGTGAGGGGGGTGAGGGGGTGTGAGGGTGAGGGGGTGTGAGGGGGTGTGAGGGTGTGAGGGGGGTGAGGGTGTGAGGGGGGTGAGGGGGTGTGAGGGTGAGGGGGTGTGAGGGTGAGGGGGTGAGGGGGTGTGAGGGGGTGTGAGGGTGAGGAGGTGTGAGGGTGAGGAGGTGTGAGGGTGAGGGGGTGTGAGGGTGAGGGAGGGGGAGGGGGTGTGAGGGGGGGTGAGGGTGAGGGGGTGTGAGGGTGAGGGGGTGTGAGGGTGAGGGGGTTTGAGGGGGGTGAGAGGGGTGAGGGGGGTGAGGGGGTGTGAGGGTGAGGGGGTGTGAGGGTGAGGGAGGGTGAGGGCGTGTGAGGGTGAGGGCGTGTGAGGGTGAGGGAGGGTGAGGGTGAGGGAGGGTGAGGGAGGGTGAGGGAGGGTGAGGGAGGGTGAGGGTGAGGGAGGGTGAGGGTGAGGGATGGTGAGGGTGAGGGAGGGTGAGGGGGTGTGAGGGTAAGGGGGTGTGAGGGGGTGAGGGTGAGGGGGGTGTGAGGGTGAGGGGGAGGGGGTGTGAGGGTGAGGGGGTGAGAGGGTGAGGGGGTGAGAGGGTGAGGGGGTGTGAGGGTGAGGGGGTGTGAGGGTGAGGGGGTGTGAGGGTGAGGGGGTGTGAGTGGGGGTGAGGGGGAGGGGGTGTGAGGGTGAGGAGGTGTGAGGGTGAGGGGGTGTGAGGGTGAGGGGGTGTGAGGGTGAGGGGGTGTGAGGGTGAGGGGGTGTGAGGGTGAGGGGGTTTGAGGGTGAGGGGGTGTGAGGGTGTGAGGGTGAGGGTGTGTGAGGGTGAGGGGGTGTGAGGGGGGGTGTGAGGGGCTGTGAGGGTGTGTGAGGGTGAGGGGTGTGAGGGTGAGGGGGTGTGAGGGGGTGTGAGGGGGTGTGAGGGTGAGGGGGTGTGAGGGTGAGGGGGTGTGAGGGTGAGGGGGTGTGAGGGTGAGGGGGTGTGAGGGTGAGGGGGTGTGAGGGGGGTGAGGGGGTGTGAGGGTGAGGGGGTGTGAGGGTGAGGGGGTGAGAGGGTGAGGGGGTGTGAGGGGGTGTGAGGGTGAGGGGGGGTGAGGGGGTGTGAGTGGGGGTGAGGGGGAGGGGGTGTGAGGGTGAGGAGGTGTGAGGGTGAGGGGGTGTGAGGGTGAGGGAGGGTGAGCGGGTGTGAGGGGGGTGAGGGTGAGGGGGTGTGAGGGTGAGGGGGTGTGAGGGTGAGGGGGTGTGAGGGGGGTTAGAGGGGTTAGGGGGGTGAGGGTGAGGGGGTGTGAGGGGGTGAGGGGGTGTGAGGGTGAGGGGGTGTGAGGGTGAGGGGGTGTGAGGGTGTGTGAGGGTGAGGGGGTGTGAGGGGGTGTGAGGGTGAGGGGGTGTGAGGGGTGTGAGGGTGAGGGGGTGTGAGGGGTGTGAGGGGTGTGAGGGTGAGGGGGTGTGAGGGTGAGGGGGTGTGAGGGTGAGGGAGGGTGAGCAGGTGTGAGGGGGGTGAGGGTGAGGGGGTGTGAGGGTGAGGGGGTGTGAGGGGGGTTAGAGGGGTGAGGGGGTGAGGGTGAGGGGGGTGAGGGGGTGAGGGGGTGTGAGGGTGAGGGTGTGAGGGAGGGTGAGGGTGTGTGAGGGGGTGTGAGGGGGTGTGAGGGGGTGTGAGGGTGAGGGGGTGTGAGGGGGTGTGAGGGTGAGGGGGTGTGAGGGTGAGGGGGTGTGAGGGTGAGGGTGAGGGGGTGTGAGGGTGAGGGGGTGTGAGGGTGAGGGGGTGTGAGGGGGGTGTGAGGGTGAGGGGGTGTGAGGGTGAGGGGGTTTGAGGGTGAGGGGGTGTGAGGGTGAGGGTGAGGGGGTGTGAGGGTGAGGGGGTGTGAGGGTGAGGGGGTGTGAGGGTGAGGGGGTTTGAGGGTGAGGGGGTGTGAGGGTGAGGGTGTGTGAGGGTGAGGGGGTGTGAGGGTGAGGGGGTGTGAGGGGGTGTGAGGGTGAGGGGGTGTGAGGGTGAGGGGGTGTGAGGGTGAGGGGGTGTAAGGGTGAGGGGGGTGTTGAGGGGGGTGAGGGGGTGTTAGGGTGAGGTGGTGAGGGGGTGTGAGGGTGAGGGGGTGTGAGGGTGAGGGGGTGTTAGGGTGAGGGGGGTGAGGGGGTGTTAGGGTGAGGGGGGTGAGGGGGTGTTAGGGTGAGGGGGTGTGAGGGTGAGGGGGTGTTAGGGTGAGGGGGTGTGAGGGTGAGGGGGTGTGAGGGTGAGGGGGTGTGAGGGTGAGGGGGTGTTAGGGTGAGGGGGTGTTAGGGTGAGGGGGTGTGAGGGTGAGGGGGTGTGAGGGAAGTGTGAGGGAGCGGGTGTGAGGATGAGGGTGTGTGAGGGTGAGAGGGTGAGGGGTGTGCCCTGAGGAAGAAGACTGAACTCCGGACACTGAGGAGTACCTAAGTGGAAAGCTTGATGCCTCTGCCAATATCTTTAAAAGAAATTCAACAGATCACAGAATTCGAGGACTGCTTAAAGGTGGCCGTCCATGCAGTGAGAGGCGGGCGGTGGGCCTCCCTTAGTAACAACTTATTCCAGAGGACTGGGGAAGTACAACAAATTCGGAGGTCCCTCCTTCATGAACATTTATGAGCTTGCAGAATCACCAGATGAATGCCTCCTCCATGGAATTTGACTGGTGAACCACAACGAGATGAAAATGCGAGTGGTACACCTTGCCAACAATGGTCATCAGGGTACAGGTAAGACTAAGAGCCTCATACAAATCAAAAACAGGTTTCCTCATCTATATGACAAAGTGGAACAGGATGTGCGAGGCCACCAGCCAATCAGAATCTCCAACGTTCGTCATCACTGAGGCAATACCTGAAGCCCCCTGGATCAAAACCAGTGCTGACTTTAGGAGTTTGCCTGACAGCAAACATGTGTTGGTACTAATTGAGGATTACTCAATATACCCATAACTGGAGGTAATTAACAAAACTGCAGCAGAGGAAACGATCCCCAAAATAAAAATAAAACAATAGTCATGTGTGGCCACTCCACAAATTCCTCACCGATGGACTTCTATTCCAGAGTCGGGTATTAGCAGACAACTTCCGTCGCAATGCATCAAACACCACATAATCACACTGAGGTGGCTGCAGGGAAATGGTCTATGCAAACCTTAGTCAATGTGGTCTGCATCGCAAAAGCCAATTCTTAGCATGCAGAATGAACGATACACCGTTCTAAAAAGAATAATCGCCAGACACCTCACAGTCCCACCCGAAAAACTCCAAGTCAACAGTACTTTGGGTGGAAAGAGACTCAATATCACACCACTCCTGCTGAATGCCTGATCTGGGGTACGAGAAAATTACCAAAAGGAAATGAATAAACTAATCAACAATGACGAGTGAAGGCATCCAGTCTGACAATAGGAGACTCTGTTGTTCCAAGACTGCCAGGCAGACAGCAAGTTCTGGTTGTCCTTCGAACCCAATCTGTGGGCGGTATCCTGACGATGGGGCATGATGGTGACAGTGAAAATGATTTTGCTATCGTCTGGTCACTGCGCATGCGCGTTTGAGCCAGTTCCTTTGGGCGGGACTTCCGTCTTCGGAAGTCCCGCGTACGCGCCCACGGAGTGCCTGAGAGCGGGGCTCCCATGCCCGGGGAGAGCCCCGGCTACAGAAGTCCCGAATGGCGGGAGGGGGGTACGCTTGTGTGTGTGTATGTGTGCGATGGTGGCGGCGGCGGGGGGAGGGGGTCTTTGTATGTGTGCGTGCATGTGTGTAGGTGCGCTGGTGTGTGTGTGGGGGGGTCTCTGTGTGTGCGTGTAGGTGCACTTGTGTGTGTGTAGGTGCGGCGGCGACGGGGGTTGTGTGCGTGTAGGTGCACTTGTGTGTGTGTAGGTGCGGCGGCGACGGGGGTGTGTGTGTGTGTGTGTGCCTGTGTATGCATGTGGCTGTGTATGCATGTGGCTCAGTATGTGGGCATGCGTGAAAAGTGGGTGCGCGTGCACGCAGTCAAATCCAGCACAAGAGAAGCGCGTGGCGCCCTCTTCTCCCTCATTCCCCCGAGACGGGCAGCTATAAGTCTCCAGCTGGACGCATCCTTCAGATGCAGTACCAGCGAGACCTAAAAAAGCACTTCTTTGCATAGATGCCCAGTTTTTTATGAGCAGAGTTGCCTTCTTTGCCAGTCATCTACGCAAGGCCACTACTCGCAACTGCACTTCAACAACACCAACAGAAGCATAACACCACCTCAGCATCACTCAGCTCAAGGGCAGCACCACCTCCGCATCAGCACACCACCTCAATTCCAGCTCTGCACCAGTGCAACACCACCGCAATATGAGATATTGCAGTGGTATTGTACTGGTGCAGAGCTGGAATCAGTGCAGCACCATCACCTCAGCCTGAACACAGCACCAACACAGCATCACTCAGTGCCACCACAGCATTACTCTGCACCACCTCCGCATTACCTAAGCATCACTTAACACCACCACCTCAGCACAGCACTACCTCCGCATCAGTGCACCACCTCCTGCGCAGCACCATCGCAGCCCCAACACAGCATCAGCACTGCACCATCTCATCTGCAACTCAGCAACAATGCATCACTAGCGCAGCAGCACCTGAATATCACCAAAGCATCACTCAGCACCTCCTCAGCATTGCTCAGCACCACTCAGCACCACTCTAGCATCACTCAGCACCACCCTAACTTCGCTAACAACCACCCCAGCACCTCCTCGGCATCACTCAGCACCATCTTAGCATCACAGGACTCCACCTCGGTATCACTCGGCACCACCTCAGTATCAGTCAGTACCATTCCAGCACCAGTGCAGCACCACCCCAGCATCAGCATAGCATCAGTGCAGCACCAACTCAGCCCCACCACGAAATTAGCACAGCACCAACTCAGCACCAGCGCAGCACCACTTCAGCATTAGCACAGCAGCACCAGTGCAGCATCACTTTAGCACCAGCGCAGGACCAGCTCTGAATTACTAAGCACCACTTGAACACCAGCACAGCATCACCTCAGCATCACTCAGCACCACCTCAGCATCACTCAGCACCACCACAGTGTCACTCAGCAGCACCTCAGCATCACTCAGCACCACTTGAGCACCGCATCAGAACAGCAACATCTTAGCATCAGCACAGTATCAATTCCTCATCAGTGCACCACCACCAGTGCAGTACCAACTCAGCATCAGCGCAGCACTACCTCAGCTGCAGTGCAGCACCATCTCATTAGCAGCACTGCACCATCTCAGCATTAGCACAGCACCACCTCTACATCATTGCACCACCACCAGCGTAGCCCCCCTCAGCAGCTGGTGCAGCCCCACCTCCGCAGCAATTCAGAACCAAAGTAGCACCACATCAGGATCAGTGCAGCACCACCTCAGCACAGAACAAACTCAGCGTCATTTAGCGCCACCCGAGCACCAGTTCAGCTCCACCATCTCAGCATGAGTCATCACCATAGCATCTCTCAGTACCACCTAAGTATCCTTCAGCATCCCCTGAGCATCACCTCTGAACCAGCACACCACCACTTCAGCATCCCCTCAGTATCATTCAGGATCACCTGTCACCACCAACTCAGCATCACTCCGCACCATCTCAGTCTGCCCTCGGAATCTGGCATCTGTTTATTCTCCCCTAGTGTCATTCCACTGCGGTATCGTTTGGCTGCATTGCGTGATTGTACCCGGCTTAGAACGGCTAAACTATTTACATGTAACTCGCCTGCTTTGCTTTGAAGTCGCCTGCTTGCCGATATCGTGTAGTGCGCTGCATTGCCTGATTTCTCGAAGTGCGCTGCATTGTGTGTTTGTGACTTTTATCGACCTGTGCATTTTCATTTCGTTTGTAGAACAGCTAATTAAGTATTTTAACAGCACCTCGCACCATTGCTGCTCTGACATAGACTTCACTGCACGATACCCCCGGCGCCCTGCTCGACTCCCCCCTCCATTTTAGATCTGTTGTTGTTGTGCTCCGTGCTGACCTGAGCCCGCCCCGCCTCCCAGCTAAGACGCCCTCGCCCCTCCCCCTCCACTATCCATATATGACAGGAGTTCCCGCGCGCAGCGTTCACGCGCAGCGTCCGCGCCCAACCCGCGCCGAAGGTGCGCCAAAGGTAAGCCCGTCTACGCCCGTCCGCGCCTGGACCGCGCCCAGCGCCAGAGCCCCTGGCCCCCGTCCCTCCCAGCCCTCCCGCATTACCTACGATGCCGCCACCCTCCTAACCCTTAACCCCGGTCGCGCCCCCAACTGCGTCCAAGCCGCTCCTGGACACACCCATGGACCGTTCTCATGCTACTCCTGCAAATTCAGCGGCACCGACAACATCTCCGCTACGACCACACCACTGACTCCCGACCCCAACCACCTACAATGCATCCTTCTCAACACCCGCTCGGTCCACAGGCACGCCATTGACCTTTGGAACCTACTTGACACCACCTCTCCTGACGTCGCCTTCCTAACGGAAACATAGATGAACGCCTCCTCCGCCCCTGACATCGCCATCGCTATCCCTAACGACTATAAGATCACACGCAAGGACCGCACCGACCATACAGGAGGAGGAATCGCTATCGTCCATAAGAAATCCATCCGCATCTCTACCAGCTCCGACGCCAACCTCGCCAACTCCGAACACCTTCACTTCCAGATCCACATCGACCCCAAGACAACTCTCAGAGGCACCCTCCTCTACAGACCACCAGGACCCCGCGCAAAATTCAGTGAAGACATCACGGACTTCATCACCCCACACGCGCTCCCCTCCAAAGACTACATCTTTCTGGGAGACCTCAACTTCCACCTTGAAAAGATCAACGACCGCAACACCGCCACCCTCTTAGACAACCTCGCCAACCTCGGACTTAAACAACTGGTCACTTCCCCCACCCACATCGCAGGTCACACACTCGACCCCATCTTCACCTCCAGCAACCATGTCTCCTTCAGCCACACTACGGATCTCCTCTGGACTGACCACAGCTGCGTTCACTTCACCTACAACATGCCGAAACCCATCATCCACCTCCAACCAACTCTACAAAGAAACTGGAACAAAATCACCACGGATCAGATCTCCACATCGCTCCTTCGAACCTCCCCAGCCCTCTCTTCTAACGCCAACGAAGCCGCCTCCAACCTCACCCTTTGGTTATCCAACACCGCCGACACCTTAGCACCACTGAAAAAACGTCAACACAAACTTGGCTACAAGAAGGCCTCTTGGTTCAACGATGATCTCAAGAAGTCCAAGAAACTGTGCCGCTCCCTCGAAAAGGCCTGGAAAAAAGACCCATCCACCAGCAACAAGGACGCCTTCAAAAGCGCCACCCGTACTCACCACCAACTGATCCGAAAAGCCAAGAAAACAGCATTCAAGGACCGACTTGACAACAACGCCCACAACAGCAAGGAACTCTTCAACATCGTCAAGGAATTTTCCAACCCCTCGGCCAACTCCAACGACATCACCCCCTCTCAAACCCTCTGCGACTCCCTAGCCTCTTTTTTCCACAACAAGATTGCTGACATCCACAACAGCTTTGACAACCAACCCGGAAGCCAACCCACCCTACCATCTGCTGACCATCTACCCCCCGGTAATACCCTTAACGCCTGGAACCCAATCTCCACTGAGGACACCATCCGCCTGATGAATTCCATCCACTCTGGATCCCCCACAGACCCATGCCCTCACCACATCTTCAACAAAGCAGACTCCGTCATAGCTCCGCACCTCCGAGACGTCATCAACTGCTCCTTCAACTCCGCTACCTTCCCAGAAGACTGGAAACACGCTGAACTCACCGCTCTTCTGAAAAAACCCACAGCGGACCCCACCGAACTCAAAAACTACCGCCCCATCTCGCTTCTTCCATTCCCGGCCAAAGTCATCGAGAAAGCCGTCAACAACCAGCTCGCCGCCTTCCTCGAAGCCAACAAATCACTCGACCCCTCACAATCTGGCTTCCGAGCCAAACATAGCACAGAGACCGCCCTCATCGCAGCAACAGACGACATTCGAACTCTACTGGACAATGGAGACACAGTCGCCCTCATCCTCCTCGACCTCTCTGCAGCCTTCGACACAGTCTGCCACAGCACCCTTTTACAACGCCTCAGAAACATCGGAATCCAAGGAAAAGCACTGGAATGGATCACCTCGTTCCTCACCGGAAGAACCCAGAGAGTCCGCCTCCCACCATTCAAGTCTGAGGCCTCTGAAATCATCTGCGGCGTACCTCAAGGATCCTCACTCAGTCCCACCCTCTTCAACGAAAACATGAGCCCCCTCGCGGCCATCGCCCGCCAACACAACCTCAACATCATCTCTTACGCGGATGACACTCAACTCATCCTTTCTCTCACCAAGGACCCCAGCACCGCCAAAACTAACCTACACGAAGGAATGAAAGAAGTCGCCGAATGGATGAAACAAAGCCGTCTAAAACTGAACTCAGACAAAACAGAAGTCCTCATCTTAGGTACATCCCCCTCTGCATGGGACGACTCCTGGTGGCCGGAAGCCCTCGGAAAAGCACCCATCCCGACAGACTACGCACGGAACCTTGGCGTCATCCTGGATTCTTCACTCTCAATGAACAGACAAGTCAGCGCCGTATCCTCTTCCTGCTTCAACATTCTTCGCATGCTCAGAAAAACATTTCGCTGGATCCCCTCCGAAACAAGGAAAACAGTCACCCACGCTCTAGTCACGAGCCGACTGGACTACGGAAACACCCTCTACGCAGGTACCACCGCTAAACTCCAGAAGAAACTACAACGAATCCAAAACGCCTCAGCCAGGCTCATATTAGACATCCCACGCAATGAACACATCTCTGGTCACCTTAAAGACCTCCACTGGCTACCCATCAATAAGAGGATCACTTTCCGACTGCTTACCCACGCACACAAATCACTCTACGACATCGGACCAGATTGCCTCAACTCTCGAATGTCCTTCTACTCCCCCTCCCGCCAACTACGCTCTTCCAGCCAAGCCTTCGCCACTGTACCTCGCATCAACAAGACCACCATGGGAGGCAGATCCTTTTCTTACCTGGCTGCCAAAACATGGAACTCACTCCCCGCTTACCTGCGCCTCACCCAGAATCACCTAGCGTTCAGAAAGCAGCTTAAAACGTGGATATTTGACAAATAATCCTCCTCCCCATCCTAAGCGCCTTGAAACCCTCTGGGTATGTAGTGCGCTATACACATTTTATGACTTGACTTGACTCCTATTGTAATTGAGGTACTATTTCCCAACCTCCCGTTGCCTATGTCCCCTTCCCCCATAACAAAAAAAAATAACAAATTAGCATTAGAACAGGCAGGGAAAAGTTGCCAGTATTGCATGGACAAAAAAACTACAACACATTTTGTGTGTTAATTCTGTTTTATTAGAGTCGTTTAGTTGTACATAAAGTTCTTGGTTATATAAAGGGTGACAAAAATGGTTATAATACTTTTTTTATTATAACTTTTCAACATGCTGCACAACATTCACAATGCTCTACAACACAGCTTAAAGACATTAACAAAGCCAATAGCTGTGTTTATACACTTCTGTCCCAAAAGCGAGACCTATTGGCATGCCAATGCTTGTTGTTCTGTTGTCGCCCCTTACTGGTTATTTTTTTGCTTCACTGATGTGACGTGACATTGCACCGGAGAATAAATGCAGCTTGTGGTGATTAAGAGGATACACTCAGTACAAAGCCCGCTGACATACATACAATATACAGCCTGCGGATGATTTGTGATCCACACCTTGAAACTATTGAGCAGATCACAGCTAATGTACAAGCATGTTTGTTAGGAGGAAGCAGCACAAAAAAGATTGAACCTTTTCTCTTTAAGATTGACTTGAGAACAGCGGTTCAGGTCTTGCACGTGTCCAAACCTGAATATAGGAACACACCTAATGACCTTCCTCTGAACCTACCGACTGACAATCTTATTTTGCAATTTCCATCAAAACCAGAGTTAATCCCCCAAACTGGCGTCATTTTAAACACTTAAAAGTCAGCTGAAAGAACAGGGGTTTGGCCTGGGGGGAATCCTCTGCAAATGTTGGGAACACCCACAAACAGCAGCACAGAACGTCTGCAAGAGTCCTAAAGCAAGAAAGATTGACCACTATGCTCGCAGAAGTGTAGTAGAACGAGTGCAGTGTGACTCCCATGGGTCCTAAAGCAAGCAAGGAAAATTATTTCAATGCTCCTAGTTAAATAGTAGAAACCATGATCGAATTCAGGGGCCTTAAAATACTTTAAAAAGCTAGTGCTTTATACACCCTCATAACTCAAGTGCCGGTGAAACTGCTCCTGTAGAAGCTAGGCTTCTCTTCACAAACTCGTAGTTGTATTGGTATTCACTAATATTCTCAATGAATGCCTAGCCCGAATGTACACACAAACGTACACCTCAATGTGCAAGCATATGGGTGACGTTAGGGTTGAAAACGGCAGGCTCAACACTCCTTTTTTGAGGAGATGTGGGGGAAATACGTTTTCTGCATGTAAAACCTTTCCTACGTGGGGAAAAAAAGAGGTACAAAAAGAAATGCAGAAGTGCGCATTATACTATCTCTATGATCGGATTTTCTGCTCTCCGGACATTCCACCATTGTATGTAAGCACATGGCTGTCCTTAAATGTTTTTCTAATAAAGTTTCCCAAAACATGCAAAGATAGCTGCCCATGTATGTGAAGGCACAGGCTGGCATGTTTAAATATTTCTGTCAAAGTCTTACAAAAGCATTAAAAAACGCCTGCACTTGTGTGTGCTTGCGCATTCATAGGCGCGCATTTTGAACTGGGTTGAAAGTGCATTGTAAGATACGTGTCCTAGAGTGTCCCTGTGCACACAAAGGCATTCATTTTGAAACGGGTTAAATCTCTTCAGAAAGCATGGTGGGTGCAAGCAGTGCGCATAGGATGCAACGCAATTCTAGAGGCGGCGAGGTATGGTAGCAGTACCAGGGAATCTGATGAGCTCTCCCAAACTGCAAAGTAAGTAAAACATTATATAAACACTTTAAAGCCCACAATAGCCCGCAAGTCAGAGATTTTGGGGGTTAACAAGCAGATTTTAGTGATAATAGCACCAAAATCCATATCCCACTGTAAATACATTACTTTTTGTTAAATTTCGACAGGTCAAACCGTAGTCACGGTTATCACACCCAATACAATCCAACACCTCAGGTATTGGAATTAATTGGGTGTGATAAATAGCACCTAATACAATATTTTTCCCCCCAGGAATGGGTAACAGCGGATGGATTTTATTGCACCAAACACCAAAATCCGCATGTCTCATTAATGACATAGCTTTTCTTCAGTGTTACATTCTGCAGCGGGAGCAAACTTACTTCCACCTGTTAGTTACAAACTGTACTAAACATTGCACCACTCATAACTGATTCATGTGCAAATCTCGGAATTTTCCAATCCAGATACCAGGTGTAAATAAACATTTCACTTGGGAGGCAGAGCATGCTGGAATCCATGATGGTGGACTTCTATATGGGCACACAGTTTTAGGTCCCTCCATATAGCCTGGTGACATCAGTAAAGGTGGTGTGGGTAACACAGGAGCCTTAATGGAAAGATGTGCTGCTTCGGCTGTAAGACTCCCCCCTACATTCCCTGGCATGCACTGCATCCAATCCTTATGCCCGGCAGACACACAATGAGGCTGCAGAGGTGGTAGCGGGGGTGGCTTCAAGTGTGTATTTTCATCACAAGGGCATACCAACGTGCACCAAACCCTGAGGGGTCAGGTTGAGATAAGAGGTCTATATTATAAAGTTGTGCAATGTACTGGTGCTTCAGGGAAAGGAGACCCAAAGCAAGACTGTGCAAAATGAACAAGTTACTTACCTTCGGTAACGCTTTTTCTGGTAGATACTATATCTGCCTGTGGATTCCTCACCTTGTGAATATCCCCCTTGCGCCAGCAACATTCGGAAATTCTTTTTTCGTAGCCTCGCGCCGACGTGGATAGGACGTCACAGAGACACGGCTCCGCTCGCGACTCCACTGACGTCACCGACGCCTATAACAGGCCCACGCCGGCGTGATGACATCAGTTCCGCCTTTTTTCCGTGCCATCGAGGCACACGGACGGACCAATGACAGTAGATATATACAAAGCATACACAGAATACAATAGTCAAGGCAAAACACACAGTGTAAAGCAAATGCAGGAAGCAAATGAAACATTTCCTTGACATCAAAACAAATATACTTTACAGTACAATAACTCTGGCATAGAAGAGTGGACAACGGGGAGGCGGGTGGGTCAGTGAGGAATCCACAGGCAGATATAGTATCTACCAGAAAAAGCGTTACCGAAGGTAAGTAACTTGTTCTTCTGATAGATACATCTGCCGTGTGGATTCCTCACCTTGTGAATAGAGTCCCACAGCAGTCCCCACTCCCGGAGGAGGGTGTCCACTCTTCTAAACCAGGAAATCCTGAAGGACAGAGCACGCAAAGTGGCCGTCCCTCCTGACTTCCGTATCCAAGCAGTAATGCTTCGCGAAAGTATGGAGGGAAGACCAGGTTGCCGCCCTACAAATGTCCTCCACAGGAACACCTCTAGCCAAAGCAGAGGTAGATGACTTAGCTCTAGTGGAATGAGCTCTTATGCCCTCTGGTGGTTCCTTACCAGCCAAAGAGTAGCAGATCTTTATGCACAGAACGATCCACCTTGACAAGGTTCTCTTATGGACCGCTCTTCCCTTCTTGCAGCCAGCAAAGCCAATGAAGAGTTGATCGTCCAAGCGACAGTCTCTAGTTCTGTCCAAATAAAAAGACACCGCCCTCTTAGGGTCCAGACGGTGCAACCTCTCCTCCTCCTTGGAAGGGTGTGGGGGAGGATAAAAGGTAGGGAGGGTAATGGATTGACCAAGGTGGAAAGGAGTCACCACCTTAGGAAGAAAAGCAGCCCTGGTCCTTAGAACCATCCGATCAGCATGTATGGTCAGGAACAGGGGCTTGGAACTAAGAGCTTGAAGCTCACTCACCCTCCTTGCCGAGGTAATCGCAACTAGGAAAACTGCCTTAAAGGTTAAAAGCCTCATAGGACATTTATGAAGAGGCTCAAAAGGAGAGCCCATCAGAAAAGACAGAACAAGATTCAAGTCCCACTGAGGTACAATAAAAGGGGTAGGAGGAAACTTATTTACAAGACCCTTCAAAAATCTCAAGACAACAGGTGACTTAAAAAGAGAGGGCTGATCAGGCAAACAAATAAAAGCTGACAGTGCCGAAAGATAGCCCTTAACTGTGGCAACTGCCAGCCCCTGTTGAGCCAAAGAGAGAGCAAACCGGAGCACATCTGATAAATGGGCTCTCAACGGGTCAATATCATTCTCACCACACCAAACAACAAACCTAGACCATCTATAAGAATAGACAGTCTTAGTGGAGTCACGTCTAGCAGACAAAATGACATCCACTACATCAGGTGTGAGAGAATAGGAAATCAGGTTGCCCCGTTCAATCTCCAGGCATGAAGGTGTAATGTCTGGAGGTGGGGGTGTAGAACCTGCCCCTCCATCTGAGAGAGGAGGTCTGCCCTGAGAGGGAGACGGAGCGGCGGGTGAGAGGAGAGGTGGAGTAGATCTGTATACCACACCCTTCTTGGCCAATCCGGGGCGACCAATAAAACTTGGGCCCGGTCCTGGCGAATTTTCCTCAGAACCCGAGGAATCAAGGGTATGGGAGGAAACGCGTAAAGGAGTTGACTTCCCCAACTCAACTGAAACGCATCCCCCAAGGCTCCTTGCATCGGATACTGGAGACTGCAGAATGACGGGCAGTGAGCATTCTCGCGAGTGGCAAACAGGTCCACCCGAGGGGTCCCCCACGTCCGAAAGACGTGACGAACCACCTCTGGATGAAGCCTCCACTCGTGGTCGGCAGAGAACTGCCGGCTGAGACTGTCCGCACGTACGTTCAGAACTCCGGCCAGATGATTTGCCATCAGGCAAATCTGGTGGTCCTGAACCCAGGACCAGAGACGCAGAGCCTCTCTGCAGAGACACTGCGACCCCACTCCTCCCTGCTTGTTGATGTACCACATCGCGGTCATGTTGTCCGTCAGGACTTGGATCGACCGACCGCGAAGGGAAGGGAGGAAGGCCTTGAGCGCCAAACGTATCGCCCGCAACTCTAGAAGGTTGATGTGAAGCAACCTTTCCTCTGGAGACCAAAGACCCTTGACCTCCAGATCCCCCAGATGAGCACCCCACCCTAGAGTGGATGCATCCGAAATCACCGTGGCCACCGATGGAGGTAGATGGAAAGGCTTCCCTTGCGACAGATTGCCTTCCACGCTCCACCAAGACAGATCCGCTGCAGTTTCTCTGGAGATCTTCACCGACTCCCCGAGATCTCCGTTGTGCTGAAACCACTGCCTGCGGAGGCACCACTGGAGTGCCCTCATGTGCCAGCGTGCATGGTTGACCAGGAGAATGCAAGAAGCCATCAGACCGAGCAGGCGAAGGACCTTCAGGACTGGAACGACCGCTCCAGGGTAAAACAAAGGAATCATTTCCTGAATGTCGCGAATCCTTTGAGGAGGAGGGAATGCACGACAAACAGTAGTGTCCAGTACGGCACCTATGAACAGGTTGCGCTGGGAGGGCACCAGGTGAGACTTGGGTACATTTATCGAAAAACCCAACCTGAACAACAACGGAGTTGTCTCCTGCAGATGATGGAGCACCTTCTCAGACGACTCCGCTTTGATCAGCCAGTCGTCTAGATACGGAAACACAGGTATCCCCGACCTCCTGAGATGTGCTGCCACCACTGCCATCACCTTGGTGAAGACTCGAGGCGCAGTAGTAAGACCAAACGGAAGGACCGCAAACTGGTAGTGCTGCGATCCAACCGTGAAACGGAGATACTTCCTGTGCGACTTCAGGATTGGGATGTGGAAATACGCATCCTGCAAGTCGAGCGACACCATCCAGTCTTCTTCCATCAACGCTTGAAGAACCTGAACAAGGGTGAGCATCTTGAATTTCTCCTGCTTCAGATAGAGATTCAAGATCCTGAGGTCCAGGATAGGACGAAGCCTGCCATCCTTCTTGGGGATCAGGAAATACCGGGAGTAGCATCCCTGACCCCTTTCCTGCTCTGGGACCACCTCTATCGCACCCTTTCGTAACAGAGTTAGAACCTCCTCCTGCAGAAGAGACAGATGTTCCTGGGTGCAAAAACCTTGACAAGGAGGGTAAACAGGGGGGAATTCCCGAAAGGGAAGGGCATACCCATTTTCTACAAGATTGAGAACCCAAAGATCTGACGTAACCGATTCCCAATCCTGTAGAAAATGGGTAAGCCGACCCCCAACCGGACCCACATGATCCTGAATAGCGGATCTAGGGCTGCTTTTCTGCGGCAGGGGGGTTGGAAGAGGTGGAGGAAGAGGAGGGCTGACGTCCACGAGGACGCGCTCTTTGTTTTCCCCTGTACGATCTGTACATAGAATTTTGCTGCTGCTGCTGCTGCTGCTGCTGCTGTTGCTGTTGGCCTTGCCGGAAATTCCGAAAGGAGCGACCAAAGCCCCTGAACCTTCTGCCGGAAGAAGCGCCCCTGATCTGGAGGCCCAAGGACTTCGCTGTTGCCCTGCAATCCTTGAACCGCTCAAGAGCAGTATCCGCCTTTTTCCCAAAGAGACCTGAGCCATCAAAAGGGAGATCAAGCAGAGTCGCTTGAACATCAGCCGAAAAGTCCGATGACTTCAACCAGGCAGATCTCCTTGTCGCAACAGCAGTGCCCATAATTCGAGCCACAGAGTCGGCAGTGTCCAGACCACTTTGAATTACCTGGCGGGCAGCCGCCTGAGTGTCATTAATCACCTCCTCAAAATCCTTTCGGTTTGCGTCAGGAATTTTAGGGGCCAGGATACGTAAGGAGTCCATCAGGGCATGAACATACCTCCCCATTAGGCATGTGGCATTAGTTGACTTTAAGGCCATACTAGCCGATGAAAAGGTCTTTTTTGCCACCTGGTCCTGTTTCTTTGCCTCCTTCTCACAAGGAACCTGCGAAAAGGCACTAAGACTCTTCTTTGAACAGGCAGCCTGTATGACCAGGCTCTCCGGCGAAGGATGTGAAGAGAGAAAAGCCGGGTCCTCAGGGGCAGCCCTGTACCTCCTTGCAACACTCTCTGATACCGCAGGAGCAGACAAAGGTTTCTTCCAAACTTCCATAATAGGATCAGTCAAGGCATCATTGAATGGAAGCAAAGGCTCAACCACCGAATTTGGAGAATGCAAGACTTCTGTGAGGAGGTTAGACTTGAACTCCACTGTAGGCAGAGTCAATTGAAGAAGCTCAGCAGCTTTTCTCATAACCAGATGGTAAGGCTGGATATCTTTAGATGGAGCACCTGAGCCTGAGGGCAACTCCCACTCTGGAGAGAAATCAAGGGTCCCAGAATCCGCCAATTCCTCAAAACAGCTCTCCTCTAGTTCACCTTCCTCAACGTCAGACTGAGAGCCCATATAACTCTGCTCCTCCAGAAGGCGCTGTGCTTCTCTTCTGGATCTCTCCTTAACACGCCTCGCAGCCGGATCCACCAGCGGCTTCGACGAATTCGAGACCGGCGCCGGTATCCAAACCGACGGCACAGAAGAATGCCCTCGAGGATGATCAGGAGCAGGCGAAGCCGGAATCGGCGTCGACGACTTCGGCGGAGCCGGGAAATGCCAATGCGGCGTCGGAGCCGGCATATAGGGCATAAACGGAGCCGGAGGATAGGAGTGAGGAACTCCCAGGCTGAATGCCAATGGACCCGTGGGACCCGAAAGCGCACCAGAGGGGTACCATGCCCTTGAGAAGACACCATACATCGCGTTAAGAAACGCAGAAGGGTCCTGGCCTGGAGCAGGAAAGGGCGGCTGAAAACCATCAGGCCGGTCCTGAAGAGGGATCGGATTCGGCTCTTCGACAGGCGCGGAATCCACATCCTCCCGGGCCTCTTCCTCTTCAATGGCCGGGGACGGCGCCGGAGACGGATTCGGAACCGGAGAAGCCTTCGGAGCCGGAGATGGAGATTGCCCACGCGACTCAGAAGGCGAGGCCTCACCTTCATGCTCAGAGACTTCGAGGGTAACCACCTTCGAACGTACCTTCTTCGGAGACCTCGACCTCAACCTCGAGCCCGACTCCTTACCAGACCGACGCCGGGACTCATGCCTCCTCTTCTTGTGCCTTTTCTTCGACTTCGAAACATGATCCGCCGACTTCGAAGATGACCTCTCTCGAGAAGCAGACTTCGACCTCGCCCTTCGAGAACGAGACCTCGACGACTTCTCCTTTCCAGCTTTCACCTTCGCAACCAGAAGTTTGGCTTCTCTCTCCCTCAGGGCCTTCGGATTCATCTTCCGACATGAAGAACAATCCTCCACATCATGGTCGGAACTTAAGCACCAGATGCAGTCTTCATGGGGGTCGGTAATGGACATCATTTTACCGCACTCCCTGCAGGGCTTGAAGCCGGTCTTCTTAGATGACATCTTCGAAGAAACAGGATACAGAGAAGCAGAAATAACCAACAAAATGGCAACAATGTACCAGTAGGCTACAGAGATTCCCGATAACCGTTAGCGTCGACGACGCGGGAAAAAGGGAACTGATGTCATCACGCCGGCGTGGGCCTGTTATAGGCGTCGGTGACGTCAGTGGAGTCGCGAGCGGAGCCGTGTCTCTGTGACGTCCTATCCACGTCGGCGCGAGGCTACGAAAAAAGAATTTCCGAATGTTGCTGGCGCAAGGGGGATATTCACAAGGTGAGGAATCCACACGGCAGATGTATCTATCAGAACTAAAGAGCGGCCTGTGCCTGTTGATCAATTGCAGTGAAAATGATAATAATTTCCAAGATTCAAAGTTCTTTTGATGCTTTTTAGGCAAAAAGATAAAGTTTTAATTATTCATATAATTATAATGAGAGAAATCTGTAAAGAGGGGGACAGGAGAGACCGCCTCTTTTTAGATTTCTCTAATTATAGGACCACAACAAGATTTTCTTGCATTGAAAAAGCCCTCGCCCGTCTGGCCAAATGGGCAAAACACGTGTCAGCTGTTCTTTGCATGATTGTACTGTTGGAATGAATAATTAAAACGGCGCATTTTGATTAAAAAGCACAAAAGAACGTTGAATCTTGGAAATTATTATCCTTTTCCCTGCAATTAATCAACAGGCACAGAACTCTCTCTAGATTTAAAACAATACTCTATATTAAATGGCTCTTGGGTGTAGCCATTTGTGACGCACGGGCCAATCACAACATTGGGTCATGACCACTTTAGCTGGAATCCTAGAAGTATCCACCCATTCGCACACAAACCAAAGCAAGACTGGATTGTGGAGGAGAAGAAGATGAAATTAAAATAATTTACAAAGGGCACTCAAACTTTAGGCCACCTTGCCGCTAAAAAGGCCAGAAATACAAATAAAGAGATTAGGTTATAAATACCCAAGCTTTAAGAGCCTTTCTAAAATGAGTATTACTGACTTTAGACTATGTGTAACGGTAAAGAGTCCCAAGCTTTAGCTGTTGCAAGAGCAAAACACCTCTCGCCCCAATGGAGATGAGCTAATCCAGGTACCACAACATTCTTAAGAGAGGTAGAACACAGATTCAGATTTTTAACATACAATTGAAATTTGGATACGATATGTTCTGGACCTGAAAAGTACAAGAATGTATGTGCTAAGTACAAAGATTTGAATGTGACTCACTGGGAGTCAATGTAGTTTAAGCAATTCTTTGGAAACAGGCTGACCTTTAGGAATGTCAAGTATTAACGAGAATCTGTATTTTGAACAGTCTGATGCTTGTTAAGTGACTGTTGATGTATAGTCAGATATGATGCATTACAGTAACCAAAACGTGATGAAAGCGAGGCTAAAACTAAAAACTTCTGCAGATAAAGTGAAATGAGGAGAAGAGGAGGAATCATGATACCCTTCGAAACTGGGCCTAACTACACTCCTAGGAAGTTGGCCCAGTTTCAGACTGTTTTTGGCTGTAGGTTTGAAATGCCTGGTTATTTTTAAGGTCCCCTCTTCTGGGAAGATGTTCAAATCCAAAAATACTAGTTCAGGTTGTGATAGCCTCCACTACATCACGCCAACATCTAAAATATTTTCAGGAATGATATTTAAAACAATCCTAGACAAAGCAGGACCTCAACTACCAGTACAATTTCCCCCTTTTTCGTATTGCTCAATAACCTCAAATACAACATGCCCTGAATCCATACTAGGCAGAGAATCCTAATTCTGAATCCAACCAATACTTGGTAGTGATAAAAGTAAACATAGACATGGCAAGTCCCTAATTACTTCAACGATTGTTTTGCTCTACATTGGTTTTACACTATTTTTTGCCACCCCCACCTCTCTATATAGTTCTATGTAAATAGATCTGGTCCTGGTTGTCTGTCCCGATTAACATTTTCGATGGAATATTTATATATTTTTCTATATTTCTATAAGAAATACAGATGCTGTATATTACAGTTACTTTATATATAGTTTGACCAGCATGCAATGAAGTTCAAGATTAAAGGAGTGGTATCTGGGAGTAGACTTCCTTGGTCCTGAAGAAATAACTTGGGATAGGGCAGGAAACTAGTTGACCGACCAGAGAAACCCAGGGACATCATCCCATTGAGTTTCCTTTCCCCCCATTTTAATCATACCAGATAGAGGTGCAGATAAATACAACATTTTTACTTACTAGTCAGGTATTTTTAACACTTAAAAAAAACCTCCTATTTTTTCAGCAGGATTAGTCTAAATACTATCAGTGCGACCACGTAGTCGTAAGTCGTAGCACACCCGTTCCACAGTGGGACTGGAAGAAACCAATGATGAAGCATTCCACCAAAGGGTAACACTGGTGGGTGAGGGTTATTTAAATACATTTTTCAACCTGCCATAACATCTGTAGGGTAAGAAGAAAAACTTTTCCAAAAGACAGAGTAACTCTTTGGATCCTCAGTAAGAAAAGTGATAACCTGATGTTTCTAGGATTAACCATTACAAAATTAGAAGTCCAAACGGGTACAATCTCACAGTTTAGGGACTTAATGATGCTTGCTACCTTAAAATCTCCAGATGTTTACATAATATTGAAATGGAACCATTGGCTCTAGACTCTTTAGTTAGTCACTCTTGTTGCTCATATTAGGCAGATTAAGCGGAGACCTGGAATTCAAGTTACTTGGGGCCCAAGCTGAACAAGGACAAGAACAAACTCTGGTGAGCTCAAAGGCCAAGTGGGTGCTAGAACACTTTGTAGCTTGTCAAAAGGACCACTATATGTAGCTCTGGGACATCTTTTTTCCCACAAGTCAAAGGCTGGTGGTGGGACACTGCCCCATCTATGTCAAAGGGACGCTATTAGGAACTAGGATATCTGCAGGAGGGATATCTCCACAGACACAAAGTAAAAATGTAGTGCAAAGGAAAGCGGTTGCCCGGCAAAGTATCACTGGTTTCTTAACACTTCTTCACATCTAAGGGTTCTGGAGGTCTTCTAGGCACTTTAACTAGTCTCCTCCGGATTATTTGGGATGTCTGGAATTTTACAAGCAGGAGAGCAACATCGGCAGGAAGGGAAGTAGAGTCTTAGCTAATGCATCTATCTTTGTCATAGCTAGGGAAAATGGACAATAGCCATGCCTATCAGGTCGTTTATAACACCATACAATTGGAAGTAAAGCTGGATATGTAGGCTATCTCCTTTCCAGAGGAGGGCATATGCATTTCAGGGCTGAGTCCCAAACAACCTGGAATGGGTAGGGGGTTGTTTCTGAACACATAATGCACATTTAGCTCTCAGCAGCAGGATGCACTGTGGTTGTAAATTTGATATGCCACTTGGCGGGGCACAGTTCCAAGGACACTGCTCTACTGTGTCGGAGGCAGCAGGGTCATGAGTCTCTTAAGAGACAGAAAACAAAGGAAAATTGGACTCCTATGAGAGGAAAGACTAAGAGAGACTGGGGCTCCTATAAAAAGGGTAAGTGCATGTGACATGGGACTAATGGATGAGGAATAATAGGGGCCATCTACTCTTAACAGGGAAAATATAATAAAGGGCATAGGACCTTTAAGAGTGCAAAGGCACCAAAGGTTTATGGGGCTCAAGTGAGAATGAGACCTGTAAGGGTCAAGAGCCTACTATGGATTGGGGAAGACAGAGGAAAGCAGTGGGCTCTTACATGACTGAGAAAAGCTTGGGTGTGAGGATTTGGGTGTATTATATGGTATGGTTGTCTGACCCTACCGTGTAATACACTCGCAAAAACTGTCTTGGGTTCAGTCAGGCTCGTTTGCAAAACCTTTAGCTCAATTCTGGGTAGCTGTAGCTTTGAGCAGCATTTAAAGCACCAAACAGCGAAAAAAGAAAGTCACACAACACAAAAGAAATATGACACCAATTTATAACCGATTATATTTTTATTCATTTTTAGAAACAAATATGAGCAAAATACAACCGGGGGTTCCAGAGATACATATTTTTAAATAAATCGTAAATCTCAATTCTTTTAGACACAACTGCAAACAAGCACGGTTAACCGTGAAGTTTGGTAACTTTTGAAAAGTATGTGCGAGTTGTGTTCTGCTACATCCGCCTGACTAGGGTGACCAAATCCAGCAGGGAGACTGTCAGGGGGGCCATATATATATATATATTCCAGCAATGTTTGATCCCGGGGGAAAAAACCTTGGTCACACCAGGAAACTCCGTTTTAAATGCCTTTATTGAGGTAAAACAAGCGGCTTGCGGCTCAGTCCCGACATGTTTCGTTCCTCCTGGAACTTTTTCAAAGGTAAGCCCCGCTCTTGCATCACTCCATAGTCCGATGTTTTAAATCATTTCATTTGCCTCCAATGGCATTCATTTATGGAATCACTTCCGGTTGAAATGTGTTGTGGGACTTGTGGTCGTGCCTTGATTCCAGACCATTTGATACACAGTCCGAGTTATTTTAAGGTCATCTCTCATTGTTTTTTTGTGTCTCCCTCGGTGTTGTCTTCCCGATTAGATTGTTATTTTCTGACACCCAAGTCGGACCTGTGATTCAAAGAGTCCGTTCAAATTAATAACCCTCCAGTGGGTAGAGCGCTGTGCTGCTGTTCTTTCGGTGCTTGTTTAGAGGTACATCAATTGGACAGTGAGTTTCCACGGGTCAGACTGCATTGGAGACTGACACCTAAACCAATACCGAGATCCAGTCCTCGGTGGCACCAATCTCCCTTTCTTCGGTTTTGCCGAGTTCAACAGAATGGTTCAAGGCGGGAGATTGCCGGCGCTCTTGTGGCGGTGTTAGACCTTCGGCTGAACCACGCCGATATATATTCCAGCAATGTTTGATCCCGGGGGAAAAAACCTTGGTCACACCAGGAAACTCCGTTTTAAATGCCTTTATTGAGGTAAAACAAGCGGCTTGCGGCTCAGTCCCGACATGTTTCGTTCCTCCTGGAACTTTTTCAAAGGTAAGCCCCGCTCTTGCATCACTCCACAGTCCGATGTTTTAAATCATTTCATTTGCCTCCAATGGCATTCATTTATGGAATCACTTCCGGTTGAAATGTATATATATATATTTTTTTATGTTTCCCTTCTGGCGTCCTCCAGGCAGATGTCAGTTACAGCAGCACAAGGCTTCAAGTAGACAAACAGCTTTCTCGGTGAGTCAAACTGATGTATTACTATCACACAGTACTCATTAGCCTTTTAGTAAGGACCGATGCGTTTCGGTGAGTTGCCTTTTACTGGGTATATATAAATTAACTGCTGGTGGACGCCAGTAGGTAGTTCTAGTTAGAGCTTGATTTCTATTGAAAAGCTGTTTTTCAGTTCCCTATATCTTTGGCGCCGGTAGGCGACTACACAAAATGTTCGAAAAACATTTTTAAACACCCATTCTGATATCTTACAGAAACCCATAAAGAGACTCTAACATCCAGGTTTACATCTATATAGACACTCACATACCCACACAGACACTGTCACAACCATTCATTTATTTTACAGACACTGTTACACCCATTCACAACCCCATACAGAGACTCTAATGGGAGCACTTACATCCATACAGAGACTTTCACACCCAGTCACATACCCATACCGACTCTCTCACATCCACTCTTACACCCATGCAGACACTGTCCCACTCATTCACAAACCCATACAGAGACTTTCACATCCACAGTTACACCCATATAAGCATTTTTCAGCCACGCACGTATGCATAGTGTCACACCCATTCAGATATCGTACATACACTGTTACACCCATTCAGAAACACATACAGACCCACTCACACCCAGAGTTACATCTATATAGACACTTACATAGCCACTCGGATAGCGATGTTGAGTCTCACACCTAGTGATATACTCATACAGACACTGTTACAACAAGTAAGATGTGCATTGAGACATTAATGCACCTAAATTCCTACTCATGAAGACTCTGTTATACCCACTGTGAGATCCATTCAGAAATGCCTACTAGAAATATTAAAAGTGCTCTTTTGCACAGAATGCGTGCTATTAGGAATATCCTGACCCCTCTAGGCCTGGTGGTGGTGTCCCACAGGAGAGTGTCCTGGGTGGGCATCAGGGCTCCCACTCTTAGTCTATAAGGCCCCGGGGGATGGGGTTCCCAGGGCCAAAATCAGCCTGGGGAGGGGTACTGCATCCCCCCTCCCCTTTAGTGATTGGCCTTGACCTGGAGGATAGGGTCCCTGGGGCCGATCCGGGGAGGGGGATTGTGTGCCCCATCTCGTTTAATCACTGACCAGGCCCCAGGGGATGGGGTCCCAGGGGCTGATATCAGCCAGGGGAATAGGGCTGCGTGCCCCTCGCCCCAATTAAAAAGGTGCCAGGCCCCGAAGGATAGGATCCATGGAGCCAAAATCGGCCTGGGTAGAGGGGCTGCGTCTCCATCTCCCTGTGTACTAATTGGCCAGGACACGTGGAATGGCATCCCCAGGAAAAATATTGGCCCGGGAGGGGTCTGCGTTTTCCCCTCTCACATTTATCCTGGGGATGGGGTACTCTGGGACAAAAATGACCTGGGGAGGGGGCCACGTTACCTCCCCTAAAAAAAAAAATATGCAGCCCCTAGGATATGGGGACACGTGCTCCCGCCTCCTCAAAATGTGACATACACGGGGATTGAGTCCCTAGTGCTCAAATTGGCCCCGGGAGGGGGGCTGTGTGGTCTGACTACATGAGTGCGTTGGCTGTAGGCAGGCGTGGGGTTCACTGCATACCGGGAACTGGCTGCAGGGTCTGATCTCAAGCAGGCGTGGGGTTGGGTGCATACGGGGGATTGGGCACAGGGTCTGGCTGCAGGTAACGCCCTACGACCAACTCACCACCACGCACGGCGGCAGTTGGATCAACGTATCGTAATGAAATATTACTTTACAAGTTACAGGGACGTTAGAATTAGGAAATAGTATTTAAAAAAACGTAGACATTCAATGAAAAAAACTAAGATTACAGGGACGGTATATTTCCTAACAATAACGTCCCTGTCACCTTTGGTTTTATCTAAGAACATATACATATATATATATACATATATATATATACATATATATATATTATACAAATATAAAATATTCATATATATATATATATACATACATATATATATATATATATATATATATATATATATGTATATAATATATAAATATATATAATATATATCCCAGAAGCCACCATTGACTCAAAATGAGAACTAGTTAGTTTATTTAGAACCTCGAGAGGCGTTCAAATCTAAGATAAATGAGAATGATTTCTCTATACAGAAGTGACTCAATAATGCAACAAGGCTATTACATCATATGCTAATGAGATGGGATCAAACACCTGAAGATACATACTATTAGCAAACACATTAGAACTATGATGGGGCAACTGATACATTGACTAGACAAAGATAGATGGATAACGATGTCCATCTCATTGACAGGGTGTAAAGCCATCATTACACTAATGACGCTTTCCAGGTTTCTTTAATTATTTTTTTAACATTCC
This sequence comes from Lissotriton vulgaris, assembly GCF_964263255.1. Taxonomy (NCBI): domain Eukaryota; kingdom Metazoa; phylum Chordata; class Amphibia; order Caudata; family Salamandridae; genus Lissotriton; species Lissotriton vulgaris. The sequence continues at coordinate 67,036,693 of NC_141691.1, read as the reverse complement.
AATATCCTGTCGGCCAACGTTTTCTTTACTAGAGTCATTCTGTTACGATTAGTTTGGGCAGGAAATTGGGTGAGACTGGGTTGGTAGGCCGTGATTAGACCTACGGAATAAGGGGTTCTGGTGGTGCCAGACGTACACTTATACGTAGCCGCACAAAGTCACTACACATATTATTGGTGCCACCAACCTCCCCACTGCAAAACACTAAAAATTGAACAGAGATTTCTGGAGGTGGGAAATCTAGTACCAGTATGTTCTAAACCCACGAGCAGACAAGGTGAAATAAACACAGTAGAAGCCGCACAGACAGCAAGGCATGGGATAATAAGCAACCTGCAACAAGTGTTAAACCCCCTTTCTATTATCTGAGAATGTGTACATATCACCCATGCAATAGAAAAGTTCAAACTAGATCTTTCCGAATTTTAATGCAATTCCATTGGGAGGCTAATTTCAAAAAGAGTAACTGATGCCAATACAGAATTACAAGAAAGGAGGAGGAGACACATCTTTGGCATCTTAGGCATACTACAAGGTCAATGTAGCAGGAATTTCCTTTCCAAAGAATGCATAATCCTGACTAGGACAATAAAAACAACAAGATGTCAAATGCATAGTAGTTCTACTATATGGACAAAACTAATAAACAACACACCATAATAAACACCAAAGCTAACAACAATGGGTGGTCGGTGTGGGACCTTGCTTGACTGAGATGAAAGTGAAGTGGGAATACTGTTGTGCACAGGTTAGACACATGCTAATCAACAGTAAACACAAACTGAGCCACTTTAAATTCTTAGACTATAGGTCACCCCTCAGGCCATGGCTGCATATAACAGGAAAGTAAAGACAGAGTGCTGTAGGTGAGGTGCAAACTGGTCCGGTTCCTACATTTAGTACAGGAATGTTCAGCTGTTGCTGTATATTGGAATGAGGTGTTGGTCTCTCTAAATGAAATGGTGGGAGAAGATGAGGTTTGTACTCTATTAGCGGCCCTGTTGGGATGTGAAGGAGATATATCAAAATCACACAGACACCTTGTATCCATGGGATTACTACTGCCAAAAAAAAGAGTTGCGGTGAGACAGATAGAAGGACCCAACCCCAGATATGTGGAATGTACCAAATAATTGGTATATTGCAATGGCAAAGCAGATGAATACTCCAGCACAATGACCTCAATATCCAGACCTATTAAAAACTACACATTTAAGAAAGGAAGAGAGCTGGGTGTAAAGGAAACTGGAGGCAACCAGGATGAAGCAGGTAGTAAACTGAGTAATTAAATGCCCGAAAGTCCTGTTTATCTTAGAGGCCACGAACAGCCAGCAACAGAGAAAATCCTTTTCTCTACGATACTGAAGGTGGAATGCGCAATTCCATGTTTTTGGGAAGAGAGCATGCAGAGTCGACAAGATGCAAGCCAGTGGCTCTGAAGACGTGTATTCTAATAGATTTTGGAACGGTAAAATAATGATGTGAACTCAACAATACATACCTTATGCAGCGTAATAAGGTAAAAATAAATATTTAAATAAAAAACTTCTCACCCTACTTCTCAATCTCCAGTTGTACAATATGGGTCACTGTCATATCCGGGGCAGTGGGCTGGCTATGGTAATCTTCCTGAAACTGTCAACTGGGAATTCATATTATCTAAATCCAAATCAACAGCTATACTGCGGTTCATGTGTTCTGGGCACAGAGCGGCTTCCATTTAGCATGCCAACTTTTGCTACACACCCATGTAGCAGTTACAGCACCATAGACCACCGGGAATTGAAACAGGACTATCAGGGAAGTAATCTTACAGGGACTTGCAAGGAATCATCATTCTCTTTTGTCATTTTGATACTATGTTTTTTTTAAATGTTTTATAATGTCATGGTTTTAAGTAATCTATACAATAAACTTTGTTGACTTGGACCATCAGAGAATTAGGCTGTGACCCTGAACCTGGTTGTACCAATGATGGCTCTGGACTCTGATTTTCGAGAGTGTCTCAGGCTTTCGAGGCCCTGTCGAGGTTTTCGGGGTTGTAGACTCTCCTACCTTGTCAGACGTTTTATCGGTCTCTGCGACCGTGAAGTCATCTGGACTTTCGGCGATGTTGTCCTCGTCGTCGGTGGAGAGGCCCAGTTCGTAAAGCGTCGGACCTGGCCTTTGCCCTGCATCGTGCAGTGAGCTATCCTCTGCTTCTCTCGAACCCGGAGTGTCTTCGGTTTGAAGACGGAGCAGGCGTTGCAGTCTTTGCTCTCGTGGTCGATCGGCAGGCAGAGGTTGCAGACCGGGTGCTGGTCCTTCTGCGCGAACTTGTGGTGGCAGTTTTTGCAGAATTTAAAGGGTGTCTTGTACATCCCTGCGCTCAGAGGGCCCCCTGTGTGCGCATTCTCTGAAGAGCGTCGAAGATCTCGAGGTTCTTCCCCTTCTTCGTCGTCTCCTCTCCGATGGTCTTCTCCTAATCTTCTTAGGTCTTTTCTGTCGAAAAGTTGCTGTATTTTCTCCTTTTCTCCTCCAAAACTTCAGGAGCTTCACGCGACGATCCTGACCCAACGGCGGAAAAAAGAATCTGAAGATGGCGCCCAAGGGTGGGAGCTTCCGCCGGAAGCATGCCGACATCACCGAAGGTACACCAAATGGTGGGACGTCGACGCCCACCTGGGCTACAAAAAAAAAAAAAAGAGAAAAAAGAATACGATTCCGGACCCAACCACCAGATAGCAGAATATGCACAACATAGTGAATCCAGAAAGATTCACGCTGCAAAACTGGCTTTTCTCTCAGTACTCGTCTTCTGTAGCTGCTTAATTAATTAACCGTATAGCGCTGGGACACTCTTGAGTAGCCACACGGTCTATAAATCCGGTCACATTCAAATGACTGGATGTATGAGTGGCCATATTGGTGAGTGGGTGGGAGCATGAGTGACTGTATGGATAAATTAGTGCTTGGTGAGTGGCTGTATGTGTGAATGAATGTGTGAGTGGCTCTATGGATCAGTGAGTGGGTGTGTGAGTACTTGTATGGGTCTGTGATTGGGTATGTGAGTGGGTGTGTAGGAGTGGGTATGGGAGTGGCTCTTTGAATGGTGTCATCAGTGATTTCATTTTAGATGTCATCAATGATGTCACTGACCATGTCATGAGTGATGTAATATGTGAGGTAATAAGAAGTATATTGCAAGGGAGTTAGTTATAGTTAGGTCAGGTATCTCTAACTGCAGAATTTCAATGGTTTTATATGAGTGAAATCTGAGTGAGTCGAACTATAGCGTCCCTGTATCTTTTGTTTTTTTTTGTGTGAATTACTACTTTTTTATTCTATTTCCCAAATATAACATCCCTGTAACCGTTGTTTTTTTCAGTGTCTTTCTAAGTTGTTTTAATGTTATTTAAATATAAAATCCCTATATCCTTTACTTTTTTGTGAATTTCGAAGGTTTTTAAAATGTTTAAAATGTAATTTCCTGTCATCTGTAGCCTTTGAGAGTTTATATGAGTGGTTGTATAGGTTGGTGAGTAGGTGTGTGAGTGGATGTAAGGGTCTTTGAGTGGCCATCAAAGTGTCTGTGTGGGTCTGTGACTGGTTGTGCGAGTGTCTGTATGAATGTATGAGTGGGTGCGCGAGTGGGTGTGTGAGTGGTTTTGTGGGTCAGTGAGTGGGTGTGAGTGTCTGTATGGGTCTGAGTGTGTGGGTGAGTACATGTGTGGGTGTGGGAGTGGGTTTGTGAGTGGGTGTATGGGTGTGGGAGTGGGTGTATGAGTGGGTTTGTGAGTGGGTGTATGGGTGTGGGAGTGGGTGTATGAGTGGGTGTATGAGTGGGTGTATGAGTGGGTGTATGAGTGGGTGTATGAGTGGGTGTATGAGTGGGTGTATGAGTGGGTGTATGAGTGGGTGTATGAGTGGGTGTATGAGTGGGTGTATGAGTGGGTGTATGAGTGGGTGTATGAGTGGGTGTATGAGTGGGTGTATGAGTGGGTGTATGAACGGATGTCTGTGGGTGAGTGGCTATATGGCTGCGTGAGTATGTTTGTTAGTGGCTGTATGGGTCTGTGAATTGATGTATAAGTGGCTGTATGGATCTGCAAGTATATGAGTGTATGTTTGAGTCAGTGAGTGGATGTGTGAGCGGCTGTACGGTGTGAGTGGGAGCGGTTATGTGGGTGTGCAAGTAGGTGTGTGAGTGGCTGTTTGGGTCTGAGTGGGTGTGGGTGTGCGAGTAGCTGTGTGTGACTGAGTGGCTGTGTGGGGCTGTGAGTAGCTGTGTGGGTCAGGTACCTTTAACTGCAGAATTTTAATGGCTTTGTACAAGTGAAATCTGAGTCGGAGTCCAACTATAGCATCCCTGTATCCTTTGGTTTTTTTGTGTGAATTACTACTTTTTTAAATTCTATTTCCCAAATATAACATCCCTATAACCTTTGTTTTTTTCAGTGACTTTCTAAGCTGTTTTAATGTTATTTAAATATAACGTCCCTATATCCTTTTGTTTTTTTGTGAATTTCGAAGGTTTTTAAAATTTAATTTCCTGTCATCTGTAACCTTTGAGAGTGTGTATGAATGGTTGTATAGGTTGGGTGAGTGAGTGGTGAGTGGCTGTATGGGTCTTTGAGTGGCCATCAAAGTGTCTGTGTGGGTCTGTGACTGGGTGTGCGAGTGTCTGTATGAATGTATGAGTGGGTGCGTGAATAGTTGTGAGGGCTTGTGAGTGGTTTTGTGGGTCAGTGAGTGGGTGTGAGTATCTGTATGGGACTGAGTGGGTGGGTGAGTAGATGTGTGGGTTTGTGGGTGAGTGAGTAGATGTGTGGGTTTGTGAGTAGGTTTATGAGTGGGTATAAGGGTCTGTGAGTGGGTGTGTGAGTGGGTATATGGGTGTGTGAGGTGTGTGTGGGTGAGTGGCTATATGGCTGTGTGAGTGGGTCTGTAAGTGGCTGTATGGGTCTGTGAATTGATGTAGAAGTGGCTGTGTGGATCCGCAAGTATGTGAGTTTATGTATGAGTCAGTGAGTAGATGTGTGAGTGGCTGTACGGGTGTGAGGGGGAGCGGTTGTGTGGGTGTTCAAGTAGGTGTGTGAGTGGCTGTTTGGGTCTGAGTGGGTATGGGTGGTTTTGTGGGGCTGTGAGTGGCTGTGTGGGTCTGTGAGTGGGTGTCTGTGTGGCTGTGTCAGTAGCTGTGTTAGTGACTGGGCCAGAAAGGAATCCCACCTCCCCGTATATCCAACAAGAGTCTGCAGTTTTGCACAAAATGTCTACTCAACTGGAGTACTTTCTACTAGTTAATTAGTAAGTGCTACCTTGTTGGATAAATGTCTAGTGCAAATCTACACTACAGCTGTGTGATGAACCAGGAGGAAATGTCTCCAGTGACCTTGTGTGCGTTTAATTTCGGCAACGTGATTGTTCCTCAAGCGTCTTCTCCCACAAATATGTGATAACACGAAACCTAGTATAGAGAAGATGATGAGACTACAAACAAACAAGTGTATTTCCTCTTAACTATATTAAATAAGTGCTTCTTTGTTTGGTGTAGATGTCCTCATATTCCTCTGCATCAAGAAAGTGTCACCATAATTGGGAGGGAACACGCTCAGGGGGACTTTTGGTGAGCTGTCCATCAACATGGAAAAAGGTGACAAAGCCTTTGCCAACTACTAAGGTGGATGGGGCCATTTTGGACCTTTGTATATTCATAGTAATTTAAAGGGAAAGTCATGGACTCTGCTTTCATCAGGAGAATACTAGAAAGGCCTACACGACACAGACACTAAAGAGGAGACTGCGCCTCGATAGATCGGCAATGCATTTACCTGCATCAAGGATTTCAGATCAATCATCAATCAAACGGGATATGTAGAGAGCAGCTAATCACCCGCAAGGGTAGCCAGGCGCTAGGTTTTTGCTGGCTAGATTCTTTATTGTGCCTATTTATTGGTCCGGCCTTTACTAAAGCTCGGATTGTATCCGTTTCCTCGCACACACTGGTGAAATGATGCTTTATATACTGGTACTTCAGCGTAAGGTGCTCTATCCTCAACCTTGGTCTGCCCTATATATAAACTCACAATAAATCCCACATGCAAAGCTGCAGCTGAGTTTTGTGAAGCTTTCCACCTGGGCGACGTGAACCCTTGTCTTAGCCTGCAATCCAAGACTCCTAAAACCTTGTCCTAGCCTGCACCCCAAGATCCTTTGAGTCCTCTTGAAGCTGTTCCGGAGGTGGCTGCAAGGGACACACAATCTAAATAGAACATGATCTCTCCAGCCCCTGCCACAAATCTGACCAAAATAACTCTCATAAGGCCCACACATATAAATAAATCACTCACAAGATCCCCACAAAGACTCGCCATAAGTGAGCCGCCCCCATCAGGCCCACATGGCCAAACCCTGTGCCCCACAGATGCCAACCATCTTCTCACCCTCAGATGGAGGGAACTGAGCCCCCAGCAGGGCTTGGCCCCCTCAGTGCAGACAATGTTGTTGTCTGCAGATTATCAGCCCTGACGACTAGCACCTGGAGTAGGCCCATCTGGGTGGAAGCAGCTCCCGGTCCTGTCCAGACTGCCCTCGACTCTGCCATCCTCACACAACAGAAATTACATCCTGTGGTCAATTATACACCTGCCAAAGAAATTTTAAAAATACTGGAATGCAAATGGGTTTGTGCTCATGAGGCTTTTGTCTGTGCCTGCGCAGTTGATTTAAAATATTGCCTTTTCTCAGAACACTAATGTGGTTTTTAACACCACCAATAGTCAAAAAATGAAATCAAATAAGTCACTAGCAGATGGGAAAGGTATTTCACAGTTCTGTCAAAACATAAGGTAGCTGTGGGTCTCGAATCAGAAGTAGACTGATGACTAACTCGATACCTGACATGCAAGAGAAAGTTCAAATGTGAACACACATATACACAAATTATATATAGGAGAGTGATAATATGACACTGAAGGTCACATAGGTACTTTCCGAGTATGAAAAAATACCCATCGGTTATCGACCAGAGGCGCCCTTGTCATCATATGGGATCCTTCACACCAGGAAGGAGATGTTACCAATCATTGTCAAAGACATTTTCTTTATTTCAACAATGTGTGGGTCCCAATGAATGCAAAAGTATGAGGACACGTGGCGACAACCGTTAAGCATTGCGTGAATAAAAGTGTGAAACAAAAAAGAAGAATAAATGTGATTTAAAATTGGAGAGAAAGAAAGGAAAAAATATTTAATCGGTATCTTTCCTGTTCCAAATCAAAAAAACCAGAGCGACATAGTAGTTTGAATAAATGTCTACTACGTTATCTCTAGGTCAACATGTTTCTGCAGACTTAATGGACCCAAGCAGGTGTCCGCTGCTTTCTTCAGGACCAATGTCGCTACTGCTTACTCAATGTGAAAATCATAAAAAAGGAATATTTCACCTGGTAATCCTAGGTATGGTCATTCTCCTAGCCGTTAGATCCCAGATCAGGATAAGTCATAAAATGCTGGACAGGTACATAGAAAGTCAAACAGAATACAAACAAACATATATTAGCATTTGGAAAGGAATGTCTCACTTTTTTACCAAATGGGGGATATAGACCAATCAATTATTCCCCAGTGTCACATCAATGTATACTATTATCACTCAATGATCACTATCTCATGCTTACCTAAGTGGTAGGAGTGAAAAGCCCCACCTCACCTGGCTACGGCGCAGGTAAGTAGAGCACCGCTCTAATCAGAGGATACAAAAAAGAAGCGAGTAACACAAACAGTTAAAATCAGTCCTCATCAGGATACTCAGTGCGATTGAATAGATGTTAAATTGTATAATTAAAAATACTTTATTTTGGCTTTAGAACAAAGTTTTTTTGCCCAATCTTAATCTTATGTTTCATATAAGGGTGTACGTTTTTTGTCTTAATCATCTCGTAGATAATTATCACTTGCCACAGATATCTATTTTATTAGTTTGCCATGCCACTGATATCGGTTTCAGCCCACGAGTGTTACCCTTTGTTCGACATTGGGCTTCAAAGTCGGAAAATTTTCTTCGAGTGCCTCATGTGAGACAGTTCTATCACATCAAATTCTCTGCTATATTTAAGAGAACCATGCTGCTAGTTGTACTATAAAAATGTTTTAATGAGGTAACAAGAAACGGAATCACTCGTACTCCTCCGCTGATATCTCAACGATAGCAAGTCTCAAATACCCCGTTAATCACCATCTGTTGCCTCGTAACAAATCACAGGCTAACAATCACCCCCGAGTAGCCCTTTCATAACTCTCGATCCGTGTTGTAATAATCCCTACCTGACCGTCGGTACTCCAAGCGTCCCTCTGGGCCGTCTTTGGAAGGTACCGGGTCTGTCTCTAAACGCCTATTTGATTTTCCAGGCAGACGCGGGGAAAACACGTTATACGTCTCGCGTCTCGGCGGCGTGTATTTCTCGGGGCTGTAGGGAAATGTAGTTCGACGCGTCCGCCGAACAATGGATGATTATTATTATGATGCCATGATCTCCTATAGGTGTCTGGTAGTTGTCCTCATTCTTTAAAGAACCCAGAACCCATAAATATTAGTATCTCATATAGAGAACAGTCATGTCTCAATAAAGGTACCTTGTCAAACAAGTATCATATCACGGTAAATTGCCCGATGTCATGGCCCCCATTTATTCTCGTCGCTGAATACTTTATTCGACAATCTTTCTTAAAATTGCGCTATTTCATTTCAAAGGAGCACTATTCTAATCAGGTCTAGTGTGAGTTCCTCCCTTCGTTACCCGGCAATACTACCGCACGATAGTGTGACAGTAGTGTGACTTTATTGTTCTATGTACATAGTCATTGATTGTTTGGAGAAGTCCAAGGAATAAACCTAGCCATGCCATGATCGGGGTATCCAGAACAGTTTTGACTGGGCTTAAGTCCTGATTCACATTCACAGTGACATCCACGGGATGTCTTCATTTAAGCCCCCTTTATCTGAATTCAGTTTATACACCCACTTTTGTTCCTTTTTAAAAAGGAACTTGCGCACATCAGTAATTTGTCTAGGAATCAAGGGCTGCTCAATTACGGTCCAAACAAAGTCAGTGGGTGCATGGCCAACCTCCAGAAAGTGATTAGTTAGCCTGGTGGCTGATTTACGGCACCTTATTGTACTTTTGTGCTTAGAGATCCGTATTTTATTCTTTCTGGTGGTCATGCCCACATACTTGAGCTGACAGGGACAAATTATTAGATAAATTAGGTTGTGGCTATTACAATTGGTAAACCGCTTTTGTTGCCAAGGCCGATCGCTACCTATATCAATGCTAGTGGATCGAGTTGTCTGTGGGCAGGCCGCACAGTTACCACAAGGATGGTGTCCCTCTACTGCGGGCATATCCCAAAGTGTCCCTACAGCCCGAGGTAAAGTAGTTTTCGGTTTCGTGTGTACCAATTGGTCCTTTAGATTCTGGCCTCGCTTGAAGGCAAACAGAGGCAACAGTAACGTATCTGATCCTGTGTTGAGGATAGCCCAATGTTTTCTGACAATTTTCTGAATGTTGTTAGAAAGAGTACAGAAGGTGTACACACAAGTAATGCGATCCTGCTTCTCTTTAGCGATCGGTGGTTCCAAAAGCCCTTCACGATGATTGAGGCTCTCTTCATTGATTATTTTATCAATCGTTTCGGATTTTTTCTGTCAACCAATTGTTTCTCCAGATTTCTTGCATGAGTGTGAAAGGTCTCCCTCATTGAACGGTTTCGCTGTATTCTTAAAAATTGTCCGTACGGCAAATTGTCACTCAGTGCCTTGGAGTGACAACTCTCATAGCTTAATAAGGAATTACGGGCCATCGGTTTCCGATACAGCTCTGACTGCAAGCCCGCAGGGGTGGCTGTAATCCATAAGTCCAAAAAGGCTATATGTTGTTTATCATGCTCCACAGTGAATCTTAGGAAGTCGTTTCTGCCATTCAGCCATTCATGAAAGGCCACTAGCTCCTCTACAGTTCCTCGCCACACCACCAACACGTCATCAATATAACGTTTCCATAGGCGCAAAGAGCTGTAATAAGAGTTGGTGGGCGTAAGGACATGATCTTCCTCGAATTTATGAACATATAAATTTGCAAGGCTCAGTGCAAACACGCTGCCCATGCTGCTCCCGGACGTTTGTAAAAAGATGGACTCTTCAAATTGAAAGCAGTTTTCTTTCATAGCCAGACCAGCAAGATTCATAATGAAGGAAACTGGGGTGATAGAATTAAGATCTCGTGCCTGTAGGAGACTTTCATTAACCTCCAAAGTCTCATCTTGCGGGATCGATGTGTAGATGGATTCCACATCGAAGGACACTAGCCAGTCTGTGTCCATGTTGAATTCAATGTCTGGCAAAATCCTTAACACATCTTTGGTATCCTGGAGAAAAGTAGGCATCTCTCTTACCATCGGTCTTAAGAAAAAATCCACAAAAGTGGAGAGTGGTTCCAGGAGAGAGCCTATCCCCGATATTATGGGGCGTCCAGGTGGTGGGCGTTGTGCTTTATGTACGTTTGGGAGCACATAAAAATACGGTGTAATAGGATGTGTAGTACACAGATACTGAGCTTCATTCGCCGTGCTTCAGACAGTGCTTCTTCCACGACATTACTTATAATTTTCGTTAATCTCTCTGTGGGGTCCACCTCCAGATGTTGATACGACCTAGCATCATTGAGTTGTCTAAGGCACTCTTCTCGGTAGGTAACCATGTCCATCAGGACAATGGCACCACCTTTATCAGCCGGTTTTATAATCAGGGTGTCATCTTTGGTGAGATTTTTCAAGGCGTCCTGCTCTTTCTTCGGAAAGTTGACAAACGATTTATGATTTTGTTTAAAAAGTATGTCAATGTCATGTTCTACGGCTTCCTCAAACGTGAGGACCTTAGCTGGAAGACCCATTGTTGAGGGATTAAATGTTGAGGGCTTTTTCAACCCCGTGTTGGTATCGACAGCCATCGAATCCAAGTTTCCTTCGTTACTTTTTGAAAACAGAAAATGCAGACGGACTTTCCTGAAGAACTTCCCCATCTCCATTCTGGTTAGAAAAGGATCTCCTTTGTTTGTAGCCACAAACCCCAATCCTCTGTTGAGGGCTCACTCCTTAATCTCAGTGAGTGTGCGAGTACTTAAATTTATCACGATGCTGGTCCTGCTGGGGGTCATGTTTGGTCCTGTGGGATCTTCCTGCCGCTCCTCAGATCCATGGAAGATGTTGGTAGGTTCCAATGTACCTGACCTTGTGGCTGTGGTTGTGTCCGCCGCCTGCCTCTCGGTCTCCCCCTGCCAAACCCTAAAAAAGGCTGGGCATTAAAATCAGGATAGAATTGTTGTGGGCCGAAGGGACCTGGATGTTGTGGGAAGGGCGGACCTAACTGTGCCCAAGAATTGGGTTGCCACCAAGGAGGAAACTGTGGTTGATTGTAATTGGATCCTCTCCAATGCCGACGGTTTCCTCTGCCCCGATTTCTCATGCCTGAAGTTCCAGGTATGGATGAATCTGAATCACTGGACACATCATCGGAACTTGATGTGCCATATGTTGGCCCACCTTTACGGCCGTTCTTGTTAAATGGAACAGGAACGTATGCATCACTGGTGTAGGGGCAGACTTTTTCAGATGAAAACTTTGCTAGATCTTTTTTAAATTTTTCCATTTTGGAAAACAGAACTGAATCTTTAAATTCTTTATTGGTTTTATTGCTTTGATCTTGATTTTTACTGAAAACCTTACCCGAGATGATGGTTCTTATAATCAAGAAAGCTAAACAAGTGGCCGATAATATCTTGGTCGAAATACAGGTCCTTGAAGGCCAGATAAAAGCCACCATCTTGGGTAAGGTTTTCAGTAAGAGAGGGTGTGGGTATTTGGGTGGTAATGGTGTGGGCAAGTGTGTAGAATATATATATATATATACACATATATACATATATATATACATATATATACACACACACACAAAGAAATATGATTATGTATTATATATTTCGTGATCAAGACGAAAGTCGAAACGCGTTGCTGTGCAGTTGTGGAATAAATTATTTGGAATCCATTCAAGGTGTCCGTGAGATTTCTGGATACGGAAATTGTTGGTGGTGGCATAGGAGCAGGGCTGCCGGTGCCCTGTTTGCGGACCACCCTGAAAGGCGATAAAGGCAAAACGCCGAAACGCGTCTGGTCACTGTGGGTTTGTAATAAAAACTGTGAACCCGCTCCTGATAGTGCTTCCTCTTTTCTTTGAAAAAACGAGGCGAGTGAGAGCTTTAATCTGTTGCGGAGAGCACCGTCCGCTGAAGCACCCGTCCTTGAGTGCGCGAAGTAGGTGCAAACGAGGGAGCTGTGATATATATATATATATATATATATATATATCCACAACACACTCCAGCAAGCAGAAGGAAGGGGCCACGCGAGGAAATCAGGAAAAGGTCTTTATTGGAACACAGAATCGGCTTGATGCATTTCGGCTTAATTGCCTTCCTCAGATGCCGCTGCCAAACTCAAACACAGTTGCGCCTTCGCTTTTCAATCATCCTGCATTCCACCCCCAATGAGGAGCTTGCACCTCCCCAAACATGTGATCATCCACCATGTCACAGTACTGCAGGTACTACAACACCCAGAATGTTCCCTACCTGGGCGGGTGGTATGTGGGGAAACTCAAATTAAATCCATGTGGCTGTGGTGCGATGTAGGGTAAAGCGCGTTGTGTCCAGTTCAAATAACCTCCTCGGACCCTTCCTGAATCCCCGCAACCGGTCCAACCTCTGGAGCACAGGTTTGCCGGGTCGTGAGCTGGTAATAGTGTCCCAGTACTCCTTGTGAAGTCACAAGCTGCCGGCTGGCAGCGTCCCTTGCTCAACCCGCACTGAGAGGTGGGCTGACACAATCCAATCCCTTGGACAAAAACAAGCTGCGTGAGCAGAAGCCGGTAATGCAGTCAGCCAACTTAGTAGAACGGGGCCCCCTAATGCGTCTCTGGTTGACGCAACAATGTCCACAGGAAGGGGCCACGCGAGGAAATCAGGAAAAGGTCTTTATTGGAACACAGAATCGGCTTAATGCATTTCGGCTTAATTGCCTTCCTCAGATGCCCCTGTGTATATATATATATATATATATATATATATATATATATATATATATATATATATATATATATATATTACGTGGTAAAGGCATATTTGTGGTAAAGAATTGCATGGTAAAGGCAAGCATGCATGGTTCCTTATTGCAACTCTCCCTCAACCATGGTAATAAAGATCAGGTAATAAAGATCAGGTTATGTTATGCATATTTGCATATTTAGGTCATGCAATGGAATTTCTTCATATCTATTTGCAGATAAATATGTAACTAAATAAACATGCTTATCTGAAACCAAGTTCCAGGGATTCAATATGAGCAGCAAGGTAATACCTCGTTGAAGAGGATTTTTTACTCTTTTGAGAACTAGTTCTGTGTGTAATAAAAGCATCATGCAATCTCTGAGACAACAAACAGTGTTTGTCTTGTGAATTTCACTGTACTGTGGTATTAAACTGGAATTAGACCCTTGCACTGTAGTAATAAATGTGCAAATTTGAATCTACTAGTACAGTTGTTCTAAACCACTTATGTTATACAGCTATGTGCCTGCGTTTCTGTGTCTGTGTATTATATACATGTAAATATACCACACACAGCTCATAATTTTGCATGGTACTCTCACTTGAGTGGTTATATCACAATTAAATATCCTCTCCCCAAGCGTTGTGTCATCTGCAGACTTGGAGCAAGAGGAGTCATTATGTATAGTCAACACTGAGGGGAAAATGTCTAAATTTGTATATAAACAAAAAGACCTCCAACTTTTTGCTACAGATGTGGATCAAAGAGTCACATAAGCAATGTCTCTGGGTGCCCAGCTATGGGCAAACTGTGTATAATTTATAAGAAAATAGGTAATTTTCAAAATATTTGCAGGAGTAACAAGAAGACATTGAGTTGGTAGTGCTGACGTTAATGTGGACATGTTCTAATTCCCTCAACCATGTGATATTAACACTTAACTGTGATGAAAAGATTAAAATGGTTAAAGGACAGTTGTGTGCTGCTGTTATTAAAGGTTTTCTTTTCAGGTCATGGCGGATTCTGGATATCTCAACTATATTGAGAAACACTACCTTTTATTAGATCTGGGGTAAAGGTTGTTCATTGGCACAGTCAGATGTGAACCCCAAAGTGTTTAGGGAGAAAGACAGAGATGGCTGGTTATTTTTTTATCTAAGGTGCAGTGTTAAGGCAGGGAAACACACATGCAAGTGTATGTAGCAGTGAAAGGAAATAACATAATTGGTTGGCAAGACCTAGCACGCATGGGTCTGTATCTTCTACCTGAAGCTGAGAACCATGTGTAGGTGATATGCCTGTGTGCCATGTGTATTGCGGGGAGGTTTCTGTCAATGTAATTCTGGCTACATTTAAAAAAGTATTTAGCAAGCAGGTAGGTCTGGTAAAAGGAGTGGAACATCATATAAAGCTGATGCGCAGCCTGTGGCACACACTGTAAGGCCTGTCACTATCAGTGTCAGGGAAGAGTTAAAAAACACATGTTCCAAAATCTGTGTGCACAGGTTATTATTCAGCTTACAGATTTGTCACAGTGGGAGGCGCCAATAGTAGTCACACTGAAAACAAGCATTTGCAATGCAATAGGTGTCGCATTAGAAAAGTTTGAGCTATTGGTATTGTAAATGACAATCTTTTTATTTATGTGTTGGTTTTGAAAATAGTGAAATTAATAGCTTTGTCATTTGCAATGCCAATGGTTTTAACTTTCGCAAATGTGACACCTATAGTATTTGTAATGCAATATGTGATGTATTTGCGTGACTTAGATGTATTGATATTACAAATAACAATGGCTTTTAATTTTTTTTAAATAATTAATACTTACATAAAAGTTATTGTAATTTATAATGGCAATAGCTTAAACTTTTGTAAATGACTTTTGTGAAGATTATGTTCAGTGTATTTTATTGTGACGAAAATCCAAGAACAGTGTGGTGTTCCTCAAGGGTCTTCTCTTTCTCCCTTATTATTTAATCTTTAAATTTTTCCACTCATCCTTGCACTACAGCAGATGGAGGTCACCGTGTACAACTACGCTGACGACCTCCAACTTATTTTTCATCTTTCTCATTCCCCCGCCAGCATTCACAACTTTCAATCGGTCATGCTGTACATTAGAGACTGGTTGAACTGCAATCATCTTAAATTAAATCCGGACAAGACTGAACTGGTAGTCACTGGTAGCACTCCCAGTCCCTGGTCCCCCAACTTCTGGCCTCTTTCCCTGGGCACTCCCCCCTACCCTCATCCTCAGTTAAAACACTTGGCATTACACTTAATCAACACCTCACTCTCCATTCTCAGATCAGTTCAGTAGTCTCCCCCTGTTTCTTTGCTCTCCGTACTATAAGGAAAATCTCCCGGTTCTTATCTCTCGCTGCTTTAAAACTGATCCTAATGGCAATGGTCCTATCTCGGCTGGACTACAGGAACATAGTGTATAACGGCGCCCCCGCATATGCCCTTCGTCGCCTTCAGCTAGTCCAAAATCAGGCTGCCCGCCTGATTTATGGGCTGCCCAGATTCTACCATACCACTCCCTTACTTAAATCATTACATTGGTTGCCAATCAAAGAACGGGCCCTCTTCAAGTTGGGATGTACTACCTTCCAGGCCATTGCGGGGACTGCTCCGGCGTTCATTTCATCTGCAATCAAGGTTTACCGTCCCAACAGAGAACTCCGCTCCTCCGCTAAGTTCTTTTTCTGTACCCCGATTTAAGAAAAGCAGATCAGGGGGTCTGAAATTTGCTGTTCTAGCCCTGACCTTTTGGAACTCTCTCCCCTGCACATTAGATCTGTCCCTTCCTATCTAGAATTCCGCAGGGCCCTTAAGACTTTCCTTTTTTCACAAGCTTTCCCATCTCAGTCATTTTTCTTTTCCAAGCCTCTGGGCTAAGCATCCTCTAGCGCCATGAAACCTTTTAAATTCAAATTCAGAAGTGAAATATTAACATCCGTTTGTGACATTTGTAATAAAGCTTGAAAGATTGAGAGAACATATTTGAACCAGTTTTTGCTGAATGGTTGCACAGATTGAACTATGGTGGCGCTGAGTGATGTTGTGGTGGTGACGAGTGATGCTGTGGCGTTCAGTGATGCTGTGGTAGTGCATAGTGATGTTGTGGTGCCCTTGAGTGATGCTGTGTTGGTGCTGATTGATGCTGTGGTGATGCGATAGATAGATAGAGGGTGGGCGATAGATAGATAGAGTGAGGGCGATAGATAGATAGTGAAGGCGATAGATAGATATAGTGAGGGCGATAGATAGATATAGTGAGGGCGATAGATAGATATAGTGAGGGCGATAGATAGATAGAGTGAGGGTGATAGATAGAGTGAGGACGATAGATAGAGTGAGGACGATAGATAGATAAGAGTGAGGGCGATAGATGAGGGCGATAGATAGAGTGAGGGCGATAGTTGGCACATGGATCGGAATGCAACACAGAAGGAGGGAGTGCATGTGGGAGGCAACACAGAGAGAGGGTGGATGGTAGGCAACACAGAATGAGGGAGGGCTGTCAGTAGGCAAGTCGGATGGAGGGTGGAGGCAGCATGGAGGGAGTGTAGACAGGATGCAATACAGAGGGAGGGCAGTCGACGGCAACACGGATGTAGGAAGGGCGGTTGGGACGAAACACGTTTCGGCAACAGGGAAGGAGCGAGGGTGGATGGGAGGCAACAGGGAGGGATGGTGGGTGGGAGCAAAAAGTGAGAGATAGGCATCAATGATGGAGGGTGGGTGGTTAGACAACAGGGAGGCAACACAGAAGGTTGGTGGGCGGGATGCAACATGGATTGCAACACAGTGGGTGGGTGGGTGGGCTACAACACAGAGGGTGGGTGGGTGTAATGCTACACAGAGGGTGGGTATGGCAACACGGTGGGTAGGCAACACGGAGGGTTAGGCAACACAGAGGGTTAGGCAACACAGAGGGTTAGGCAACACAGAGGGTTAGGCAACACAGAGGGTTAGGCAACACAGAGGGTTAGGCAACACAGAGGGTTAGGCAACACAGAGGGTTAGGCAACACAGAGGGTTAGGCAACACAGAGGGTTAGGCAACACAGAGGGTTAGGCAACACAGAGGGTTAGGCAACACAGAGGGTTAGGCAACACAGAGGGTTAGGCAACACAGAGGGTTAGGCAACACAGAGGGTTAGGCAACACAGAGGGTTAGGCAACACAGAGGGTTAGGCAACACAGAGGGTTAGGCAACACAGAGGGTTAGGCAACACAGAGGGTTAGGCAACACAGAGGGTTAGGCAACACAGAGGGTTAGGCAACACAGAGGGTTAGGCAACACAGAGGGTTAGGCAACACAGAGGGTTAGGCAACACAGAGGGTTAGGCAACACAGAGGGTTAGGCAACACAGAGGGTTAGGCAACACAGAGGGTTAGGCAACACAGAGGGTTAGGCAACACAGAGGGTTAGGCAACACAGAGGGTTAGGCAACACAGAGGGTTAGGCAACACAGAGGGTTAGGCAACACAGAGGGTTAGGCAACACAGAGGGTTAGGCAACACAGAGGGTTAGGCAACACAGAGGGTTAGGCAACACAGAGGGTTAGGCAACACAGAGGGTTAGGCAACACAGAGGGTTAGGCAACACAGAGGGTTAGGCAACACAGAGGGTTAGGCAACACAGAGGGTTAGGCAACACAGAGGGTTAGGCAACACAGAGGGTTAGGCAACACAGAGGGTTAGGCAACACAGAGGGTTAGGCAACACAGAGGGTTAGGCAACACAGAGGGTTAGGCAACACAGAGGGTTAGGCAACACAGAGGGTTAGGCAACACAGAGGGTTAGGCAACACAGAGGGTTAGGCAACACAGAGGGTAGGCAATATGTAGGATGGGTGGGCCAGCAGTGAGCCCCACATAGGGTGGGTGGGCAGTCGGCATCACTAAGGGTGGGAGGTAACACGGAGAATGGGTGGGCGTGCAGCAGGCAACACAGACGGTGGGTGGGTGTTTGGAAGGCAACACGGAGGGTGGGTGTGGGGTAGGTAACACAGAGGGTGTGTGGGCGAGAGGCAACACATTGGGCAAGAGGCAATACAGAGGGTGGGTGGGTGTACAAGAAGCAATACGGAGGGTGGGCGGGTGTACAAGAGGCAACACGGAGGGTGGCTGGGCGAGAGGCAGCACGGAGGGTGTGTGGGTGGTCGTATGGAGGTATGAGAAGAGAGCTGGGGGATACATTTTGCTTCTGTTTAGCTCTTGGTTTTCTCGATGCTGGGTATTAGTGTGAAGTTTCCGTGCTAAGACTATGCTGAAAAATGCTTGAACTGAAGAACGCAGCGATTTAACATTGAATCCCGGAGCGCACGAATCAATCAAACGGTGTGATCCTCTGCAAAATGCCGTAACTGTCTGTAGGCCACAGTGTTAGCCAAAATATGGAGGGCTTAGAAACGAGCTAACCATATTGCAGCTGTGGGACACACTGGACGCTTACATTGTTTTTATTTAGGCAGCGCTTAATTTGCGCTGGTTGTTGCTCAGGGTGGGCAGCAGCACTCATTTTGGGGGGAACCGACATATTTGTTTTTATCATCAGACTTTCAGCAAGAGAGAGAAAGACAGAAAGAGGACAAAGAACAAGGAAAACAATGATAGAATTATAAAAAGTGAAAAAAAAGAGAATCTGTGAAGGAAAAAAAATGTCAAGAATGGCGAAAAGAAGTGAGGGAGCAAGATGGCGGCCGTGACCCACGGCTGAGTTGCAGCGTGAAGCAGTGGTGGCTCTACCGAGTTTATCCTGGGAAACACCCCGAGAAATTAAGGCGCCCAACTCCGCTCTAGGTCGAGAGAGGGATACTCCTCGAGCAGTGGCTTTTAAGAATATGAATATCAGCGAGAGTTAATAGAAAAGCGAACGAGTCAAGGAGGTGAAAGGAATGAGCGAGTTTTAACACAGCGGAGAAAACCAGATGCCTCTCATCTCTTCTTACCGCAAGGCGCTGTCTCCCGGAACGCTGAGGGCTGCCGCGGCACTTCTCCTAAGGATCGGGCTTGCTGGCAGGGACGCCGGTAGAGCCCGCAGAGCTCACGGACTTAGGGGGCGGGTCTACACTGACCAGGTGAGCGGCTTCAGTCGAAGCAACAGCGGCAGAGGCGGGGAGAGTAACGCGGATCCCGCGTGGTGCGGAGGCAGCCATCAGAGCCATCAGCAGGAACGAGTGGAGCGGCAGTCTCTAACGTGTATGGCTACAAAGACGAATTCGGGAGGTAAGCCGGCGTCTAGGAGAAGAAACGCCAATGTTAGAACAACCACAAGCGTCACAGAGATTACAAGTGCCACAATAGCTGTTGCTGTAGGAGGAATTACAGATATTGAAAAAAGCGTAGCAGAGACATCTTTGAGGGCCCCAGAAAAACAACTGGCATCGGTGCTGTGCACTCCCAAGGGAATGAGGCCCCCAGCAGCTAGAACAAGACAAGCTGCTGCTACAGCCGCCGCTACAGCAACAGTGAGCGTAGTTGAGCTCATGAATCGCAAGGAGAAAGAGAAAAAAAAAACTGAAAAGTAAAAATATGGAGATGGCTTCCGCGGCAGGGTTAACACCATTACCTACTGATGAGAACATGGGAGTTGAGCAAGAATCTGGTCAGGATACAGCTGTCTTGGTCACAGTGGATGTCGATAGCAGGGCTCCAGGGGGAGAAAGATCCGGGACTTGTGAGAGAGCAGGCAAAGTGCTCAATAAAATATCAATGGTAGTTACCGAGATGGTATCAACACCCTCGGCCTCAGCCTCGGCCGGGGCAATGGAGCAGCCATTTGAGCCTGAGCTTGAGTATGAAGTCCCTTCTCAAGCTGCAGATATCAGCGTGAGTGTTTGTCAAGCGGATCCAGATTCAGATGAGTATCCCTCTCTGGCTACAGGTGGTGCACTAGCGGAGAATGCAGCGGCTAATCCCCCGGGGGGTCATACCGCAGGTCAAACCTTAGGTCAAGATCAAGCTCAGAGTGGTAAAACCGACATGCAGAATGGCTTAACTGAGGGGGGTAAAGAGAAGGAGAAAGAGAAAACCCCCAGTGAGTGTTTCTTCTCAGTGACTGAGGAGGCCGACTGGTCAGCTGACGATGAGGAAGATGAGCTCCATAGCTCAGATATTGATGGCAGTAATGTAGAAACAGAAAGTGACCCAGAAGGGGAACCACCGCTGACAGTTAAAATATTGCACTCTCAAAAAGGTCAAAAAGGTCAAGATGACTTAACATGGGATCACTCCCCTACTACCTCGTTACAGGGCAATCTAAACCAGGCGGCACATCTCGTGCAGGATCAGGTTTCCTTACCAACACCACAGGATACTACACAACTTTCAATGATCTCAATGATGTCAATGATGGAATCAATCCATCAGGGCATTACAGCACATCGTGAGGAAACTAGATCTGATAGCCTTAAGGTCCAGGCTACTATGAGGAAAATGAAAGGGGTGGTCAGGAAGCTTTCAAAAGCCTGTGAGAATGTGGGAGATAGGGTTTTAAATCTGGAAGAGAGAATTGTCTCTACTGAAGCTGAGGTGGCAACTGCAACAAGGAAAGTGGAATCCCTAGACACAGAAGCACAGGATGTCCAGTGGAAACTGGAGGATTTAGAAAATAGACTAAGAAGAAACAACCTTAGAGTCCTAGGGATTCCGGAAGGATGTGAAGGGCAAGATGTTAAGGCCTTTATTGTGAAAATCTTCGAGAAAGCTTTTCCAGATGTTGCAGGGTGGAATTGGATTACCGAAATCCAGAGAGCACATCGAATACCAGTCAGGCTGAGGCAGAATGCTAGAGCAGATGATAAGCCCAGAGCAATCTTGATATACATAGGGAACTTCCTGCTGCGCCAATCCATCGCAGAAAAAGCGAGACCAGATTCTAAGAGGGCTTTCGAGGGAGGCTCTTTCTTCGTAAGGCCGGATTTTTGCCATACCACTGTGGAACGGCGATGGAGATTAAGACAGCTAATCAAGCCCTTTCAGGACAAAAAGATACAGGTGTATCTCATTAATCCGGCTCAATTTAAGGTCATCCACCAGGGAAAGACTATTTATTTTCCCTCAGAAATTAAAGCTCGGGACTTTCTAAACTCAGTATAGATTTGGTTAATGCTTAAGTAGTATTCCTAAATTAGACTAGCCCTAGGGCGGTATAATAGTGCTAATATGGGTCACTAAGGGCAATGTATGACCTTCAAAGGTTTGAGGTTGTGTTATTGTTTGTTTTCAGGAGCTAAAATAAGGTAAATAAGGCAATCAATTGGTTTCTACCTTCAATTGTTTTGGGAAAATTTCAGGGGAAAGGTGTTTCCAAAATAATATGTATTTATGTTTGAATTTAGAGCCCACTGCACGCTGTATCCATCACACGCACAGACCTAGTCTGCGCGCTCCTTCAGGGTGGGGGTCAGGGTCAGGGGTGGGTTCAGGGGGGGTCGCGTCACGGGGAGGGAGGGTGGGACAAGGGGGGGTGAAAGCAAAAAAAAAATAAAGTTCACGCAGTCAAGATGTAGATTGTTGAAGATGTAAGATCACTAATGCTAATGTTACTTCATTCATTCGAAGTTTTCAGGAGAATAATTAAATTGGATAGACCAATGGTTACGACTTCTGCAGGGTTATGTCTAAGTTAAATGTAGTAAGTCTCAACATAGGTGGTTTGAATAATTGGAAAAAAAGAGGTAGGTTGGAGGAGTACATTAAAATAATAGGGGCCGATATCCTCTGCCTACAAGAAACTCATCTACCGTGGAAAAAAAAACATTGGTTGAATCTAAGGGGCTACGAAATCTTATCCTGTTCTTCACAAACATCTATGATAAAAGGGGTAGCAATTATTGGAAGGACAGGGCTGGGGGGGTGTTAAAAGATGTAAGGCTGATACTTCTGGACGGTGGGCTATATGTGAAATGAACATAGGTCTCACTATATGCACAATATACGGGTCTAACCTCGATGATCCAGCAGTAATGGATTATTTAGAGCAGGAGCTAACAAATTGGTCAGCACCTGTAATAATCTGCGGAGATCTAAACATCTCAGCAGATTTTACAAACGGGAGTGTATACACAGGTCGGAAGCCACGGGTATATAAAGCGTTATCCTCTGTTATTAAATCTCATGGTATGATAGATGTGTGGGGAAGTTTAAAGAGAGACAATCCGGGTTCACGTATTTTTCACATCCTTTTAACAAATATACCAAACTGGATTATTTTATGATAACAGCTAATTACCTTCCTAATGTGGAAATAGTAAGGTTACCCAAGATAATATCGGATCATAATCCCCTTGTGTTAACAATTGTTATCAGTAAACAAGGGAAAAAAGTTAGACCCTGGACTTTCGATAGGAAGCTCCTAATGGATAATAATTATATCTCACATCTGAAAACTTGGTGTCAGTCATTTTTTGATGCAAATAGATATAGTGCTCCCCGCAATGTTGTCTGGGATAGTTTTAAAGCGGGTCTGAGAGGTGAGACAATTAGCTACACTGGTCAAATGTGGAAGAGAGGTAAGATAGAGAGGGAACGTCTATTGGGTAAACTGGCAGATGCAGAGGAACAGCATAGGAAAGATGTATGTCAGGGGAGTCAGGGTAATTTAAGTTTAGAACGACTGAATAGTATCAAGGCTGAACTCCAGATACAATTGGCAAAAAAAGCTGCAGCTGGATATCAATCATACAGGTCTGGAATGTATGAAACAGGGGAAAGTGCTGGTAAAGCTTTGGCTCTGCGGATAAGGCAGGTTGCTTCAAGGAATATCATAACTGAAATAAAGGAAGGAGATCAAATTTATAAAAAGTCAGATGAAATTCTTGATGTCTTCAGAAGATTTTACCAAGAGCTTTATAAGGAAGAGTCAGAAAATGATGATCCGGGTATAAATTGGCCGGAAATGGGTACCAAACTCACCCCTAGTCCGAGAGAAATATTGGAATGTGGTATAACCATAGATGAACTATCTGAGGCGTTACAGGATTTAGCAACTGGCAAGGCGGCAGGTCCTGACGCCATACCCTTGGAGGTATATAAATGTTTAAGGGAAGTAATAACACCCCTACTATTGGATCTATTTAACGGGGTTATCAATACCGGGGTTATCCCGGAATCCTGGACCGAAACAAATATTGTGGTCTGTCATAAGAAGGGGAAACCGAAAGAGAGCCCCGGTTCATACAGACCTATATCACTAATAAATAGTGATAATAAATTGTATGCCAAAATCATGGCGACACGGCTGGGCGGGATCATTGGGACCCTGGTTTCTCCCTGGCAGCACGGTTTTATTCCAGGCAGAGGCACGACCGATCATATAAGGAGAGCCATCACATTATTTGATATACATGCTGCCGATGGGGGGAGGGCCGCGATGATCCTTCTTGACGCGGAAAAAGCCTTCGACCGTGTCAGGTGGAGCTTTCTGTGGAGGGTAATGAGAGACAGAGGTTTTGGCCCGAAATTCCTACAGGCAATTCGTGCTATGTATGCGAATCCAACGGCTAGGATTCATCTTATGGGCGAGCAGTCGGGGAAGATCCATATATCAAGGGGCACGCGACAAGGGTGCCCGTGCTCACCCATTCTTTTTGCTCTGTATATAGATCCCCTAATAACTCTATTAATGAATAGTAAAATTAAGCCAGTTGTCACCTATGGATTCCAGACTAAAGTTCTCGCCTATGCGGACGATGTCGCTATCTTAACCACGGGTCCTGATAGTGCCCTGAATGAAATCGTTAGAATCACTTCAGAATTTGGTAGATTATCTGGATATCGTCTTAATGTAGCTAAAACGCAGGTATTATGCACCGGTAATATAAATAAAACGGACAATAGATATCTGGACTCAGTAGTCTATTTAGGAATCATAATCAATGCCCAGCCAAAGGACATCATCAAAGATAATTTTGAGTCACTACTGATCAAAATCAAACAGGATTTAAGGAGAATAGACAAACTTCATTTATCAGTTATAGGAAGGGTTAATGTCATTAAAATGTCTATCTTCCCTAAAATTTTATATAAATTTAGGTCCATCCCTTTCAGAATAGAAGATGCATTGATAAAGGAAATGGAGTCTATCTTCATGAACTTTGTATGGCAGTATGGCAAGGTTAGGAGATCTAATAGGCTCATGTCCCTTCCCCAAGAAAAGGGGGGCTGGGAATACCCAATCTCAGGTACTACAACTGGGCCTGCCTCCTTACAGGGATGTCTGTGCTCTTCTTCCCAGATGATGCTAGATATAGCCAGGGAGTTATCCCCACTATTTATCACTTGGCACGGGGGGGGGGGGGGGGGAGTACACGGGATATTGTCGAGGAAACATGATAAACGTTTCTTTAAAGCATCTGGCTATAAGATACTTGGAGATATTTGGGGGGTATGGTCCTCTATGTGTAAAGATCAGGACATCCAAAGGTATAATCAGCATACCCTATTATGGAACTCAGATCTATTCCCGCATCTAAGTGACGATGGCCCATGGAAATATTGGGAAAGACAAGGGATCACTTCATTAGGCCAAGTAATGACTAAAGACGTCTGCAGGCCTCTTGAATTGTTGAGGACACGGTTTTCATTGCAAGGTGTTCAAGAATTTAAGTATATGCAGCTGGTTAACATCATTAAGTCAAAAAGACCGGGTCTAAATATATCTAAAGGCTGTGCTCTATTAGATTATTTGAAAGGGGGAGGTCATAGAATCAAGGAATTGTACAGGATACTTATGGAGAGTCTCCCCGATGATTTGATCAAGGTGGAGGAGAGCTGGGCCTCCAAACTGCAGGATCCAGACATTGATCTTGACAGAACATTGGTAATGAATAAAAGGTTTCTGAGATCATCAAATCTAAGAGCACAGCATTTTAAGACTCTTTTTAACTTATACTATACACCAGCTAAATTGTTTAAATGGGGCAAGAGACTAGACCATAATTGTCCTAGGTGTGGTAATGGGCCAGCAGACGTATTGCATATGTTTTGTAGTTGTGTAAACTTGGGACCGATTAAAAATGAAATTGAAAAGTTTTTAGAGGGGCTGCTAGCTGTTAAAATTGACCTATCCCCTACACTTTTAATATTTGGTTGTGATGCAAAGCTAGGTTTGAGCATAGAGACAGAGGCGCTGGTTTTTAGGTCTCGCGACCTATCGATGCGCGCAAGCGCATCGAGCGTAGCGAGAATTCATGTGGCGAAAACATCTTCAAACCAAAGGGCTTTCAGCCCCGCGGTTTTCATGCAGTGCCCGTGTACATGCACGCGCATCGCATCTAAGCCCAGCCCAGTCCTTCCCCTCTCTCGCATTCGCGCCAACCGGCTTCTCCTCCCTTAGCAGCACTCCTCCCACACCAGCATCTCCCCCCTCCCACACCAGCACCTCCCCTCTCTCGCATTCACGCCCACCCACCAGGCTCTCCCGCCCCCATCAGGCTTCCCTCCCAATCCGCCTGCCTCCCCTCACGCATTCACGCTCCCCCACCAGGCTCTCCCGCCCCCATCCGGCTTCCCTCGTAATCTGCCTGCCTCCCCTCGCTCGCATTCCCGACCCAGGCTCTCCCGGCGGCTTTCGTTTTCTCTGCAGACTCAAGGAAGACAGCAGAATTCTCTCCATGCGGGTAGTCGACTTTGACCACTTTATTTGGCAAGCATTGTGGACATGTCGGTCTCTTTTCATAATATTATGTCGATTCCGTGCCCTTACAGAGCAGAAAATGTAGGGCTCTCTTGTTATCATAGTATTATTTTTTTGCAGTTTTAGAGTTTTATCGTGAACTCAACCTGAAGGTATCGGAGCGTTTTAAATGAGGACCAAAGACATTATCTTTAAGCACAGGACTGCCTCCCCTCGCTCGCATTCCCGACCCAGGCTCTCCCGGCGGCTTTCGTTTTCCGCTTGATTGACTTCCCTGCTGCTGCTCGCATCGCACTCTCTCCTCCCCCCTCACGCTCTCCCGCCCCATCCGGCTTCCCTCGTAATCTGCCTGCCTCCCCTCGCTCGCATTCCCGACCCAGGCTCTCCCGGCGGCTTTCGTTTTCTCTGCAGACTCAAAGAAGACAGCAGAATTCTCTCCATGCGGGTAGTGAATCATTCAGAATCGCTGTCAGTACAGTACTCTAGTTTTGGAAGGCAAAAGTAGGCCCAGAGAATCAGTGGTGACATTAGGGTATTGCATCGCCATAATGAAGCGCTTGCAGCATTAGCTAAAGGCATGCAAGGGGCATTAATATCATACTTTTCACTGAACCACATATCGTCATACTTTGCTAGTCATGGTTTGTCTATCCCGGTCTTTTACAGTATTCTACCATTGTAATGTTACCCACATTTATTCAGGTGGTCCCATGCACTGATCTGAAATTGGTCTCGGCCTACCTTCAGTTAGTCCTGCAGATGGTGCCGCTTTATAACTGTGACACACCAGTAAGCGCCAAGAAGCCATGCAAAAGGTTGTTGTTGTCCGTTGACAGGCCTATAAATTAAAGTTACACATATCCGTTTTGACCAATAAAGAAATAAAGAAGCATATAGTTCATTTTCGTCCCCCGCTAGGTCACTCCTCATGAACTTTTAAGTCACGACTTTGACCACTTTATTTGGCACAGGACTGCCTCCCCTCGCTCGCATTCCCGACCCAGGCTCTCCCGGCGGCTTTCGTTTTCCGCTTGATTGACTTCCCTGCTGCTGCTCGCATCGCACTCTCTCCTCCCCCCTCACGCTCCCCCACCAGGCTCTCCCGCCCCCATCCGGCTTCCCTCGTAATCTGCCTGCCTCCCCTCGCTCGCATTCCCGACCCAGGCTCTCCCGGCGGCTTTCGTTTTCTCTGCAGACTCAAGGAATACAGCAGAATTCTCTCCATGCGGGTAGTGAATCATTCAGAATCGCTGTCAGTACAGTACTCTAGTTTTGGAAGGCAAAAGTAGGCCCAGAGAATCAGTGGTGACATTAGGGTATTGCATCGCCATAATGAAGCGCTTGCAGCATTAGCTAAAGCCATGCAAGGGGCATTAATATCATACTTTTCACTGAACCACATATCGTCATACTTTGCTAGTCATGGTTTGTCTATCCCGGTCTTTTACAGTATTCTACCATTGTAATGTTACCCACATTTATTCAGGTGGTCCCATGCACTGATCTGAAATTGGTCCCGGCCTACCTTCAGTTAGTCCTGCAGATGGTGCCGCTTTATAACTGTGACACACCAGTAAGCGCCAAGAAGCCATGCAAAAGGTTGTTGTTGTCCGTTCACAGGCCTATAAATTAAAGTTACACATATCCGTTTTGACCAATAAAGAAATAAAGAAGCATATAGTTCATTTTCGTCCCCCGCTAGGTCACTCCTCATGAACTTTTAAGTCACGACTTTGACCACTTTATTTGGCAAGCATTGTGGACATGTCGGTCTCTTTTAATAATTCCCGACCCAGGCTCTCCCGGCGGCTTTCGTTTTCCGCTTGATTGCCTTCCCTGCTGCTGCTCGCATCGCACTCTCTCCTCCCCCCTCACGCTCCCCCACCAGGCTCTCCCGCCCCCATCCGGCTTCCCTCGTAATCTGCCTGCCTCCCCTCGCTCGCATTCCCGGCCCAGGCTCTCCCGGCGCCTTTTGTTTTCATCTTGATTGCCTTCCATGCTGCTGCTCGCATCGCACTCTCTCCTCCCCCCTCCCTTTTCATCCGCTTTCATCAGGCTCATCTGCTGCTGCCATTCTCCCCTCCCTTCTCGTTGTATTTCCTTCTCGTATTTTCTTGTTTTCATTCCTCAGACGGGCCCTTTCACTCAGTCATCTGCTGGGACGCGCCGAGCAGCGCCTCGAAGGCCTGGTTTGTGAAATTAGCGCATTGTGACAACACATCGCCAGTCGTGCTTTGCGCTGCTCGAGCTTGGCCTTGTGGTCTGGCGAGGGGCCAATTCCTCCCTCAGTTAGGAGTGGGCACAATCTTCTAGGAAGCTTTAAGACAGTTTCTATACATTGCGTGCCGCCTATACAAGGGAAGCTATCTCTCCAGCCTCATCATTCAGATGATTTAAGGGACAGTGTAAGACTGACCACAGTCAAACTACCTCCCCTGCGAGACTGCTGCTGTTCCCCACCCCGCATTACACACCATGGGCCATTCTCACCATACTCCATTCGCACTATACTCCATTCTCACCATCCTCCATTCTCGCCATACTCCAATCTCGCCATACTCCAATCTCGCCATACTCCAGCTCCTATAAAATCAGGCCAGGGTGAAATTCTGATCACACCACTGAAGTTAGCCAAATTCCCATTACTTGATTTGGTCTACTTTTTTAAGTAACGCAGCACCTCATATGGATAGATTGAAACCCTTAGGATGGTATTACTTGACATATTTGTCCACAGGCTCGTTTGCTTTAAAAATATACCCATAGATACTGTTAAGCAGAATGTTGCAATGTAGTCCAGGCCATTACTACAGTTTCTGTGTTAAATATTAAGGGACACCACCACATCACTCAGGGACACCATCACACCACTCAACAACACAACCACACCACTCAGGGACATCACCACACCACTCAGGGACACCACCACATCACTCAGGGACACCACCACATCACTCAGGGACACCACCACATCACTCAGGGACACCACCACATCATCAGTCAGGGACACCACCACACTACTCAGGGACACCACCAAACTACTCAGGGACACCACCACATCACTCAGGGACACCACCACACCACTCAGGGATACCAACACAGCACTCAGGGACACCACCGCAGCCCTTAGGGACACCAACACAGCACTCAGGGAGACCACCACATCACTAATGTACACCTCAAAATCAATCAAGGACACCACCACATCACTCAGGGACACCACCACACCACTCAGGGACACCACCACATCACTCAGGGACACCACCACATCACTCATGGACACCACCACATCACTCATGGACACCACCACATCACTCTGGGACACCACCACATCACTCTGGGACACCACCACATCACTCTGGGACTCCACCACATCACTCTAATACACCACCACATCACTCAGCACCATAACAGCATCACTCAGCACCACAACAGCACTGTCCTTGCTGGCTAACAACAAGCATTCCCATAGCCAATAGGACTCGCATTAGGAAAGTGTAAGCTATTGCCTTTGTAAATAACAATGCTATTAATTTATATATTTTCAATGCCAACACATATTAAAAAAATAATCGTCATTTACAATACCAATAGCTCACACTTTCCTAATGCGAGACCTATTGGCAACGCCAGTGCTTGTTATTTCTACAGCTGTTCTCAGGATATTAATTGCTGCTGCATGGAAGGATGTGGAGCCTCCAACCTTCCAAATGTGGATGTGTAGGTTGTTAGGGATTCACAATATTGAATCAGAACTTTATGCCCTCAAAGGAATTAAATCCAGAGAAATGGGTCTACGTGTATGGGCGCCAGTGGCTAGGTGGAGGAAGTCAAGATGTGCGGTCCTATAGATTATATCGCGGGATATCATGGTCAATGCTATGTATGATTGGTTTTACCCTGTTTTTTATCTCTGTCTCTCCCGTCAAATATTGCTACCGGATAATGCTGCTTATATTGTATTTATATTACTGTATTCATTACATTATCAAGTGTATTTATATGTGTCTATATTTTACGTTGATATATCTATATATATTGATGATTTTAATGTACATTTTGCTGCTATGAACTTTCAATAAAAAAAAAAAATTTAAAAAAAAGAATGGCGAAAAGAAGTAAAGGAGAAAAAAAGGAAAGGCTAATGTGGGGTTCAATGGAAGAGTGAAAGGACAGATGTAATGATGGATGGAAATGTGAAAGGATGGATGAATGAATGGAAAATTAGAACTGTGAAAGCCCAGAGGGATGCATGAAAGAAGAGATCGATTGAATGGTGAGGTAATCAATGGGTGAACGGATGGATGGATAGATGGGTAAAAGGAAAGATAAATGGCCTGGAGTGTGTATGGATGGATAAATGTGTGAATGGGTAGATGAATGGAAGGGTGGATGGGTGGAGAGAGGCAGAAAACCAAGATGAATTAATTAAAGAAATGATAAAGGATGAGTGGGTGAATAGATGAATGACTAAATGGATGACTGGATGAATAAATTAGTGAGTGAGTGATGGATAGATAGAACTGCGCACCGATAGCTGCATAAAATAGTGAAAGGATGAATAGGTAGATGCACCACAAAGAATGGACGGATAGATCACCGGAAGGATGCCACTGTGAACGGAATTCTTCTGGCGTGGGTCGCATAGCAGGTATAGATCAAAGTGGGGAGTCACTTCGTTCTCTGCCTGCTCGCTTGCGGTTGACCTTGTCTGGGACAATAAACTGAGGGAAGCCAGGCAGGAAGCTGCGGCAGTAATTGCTTGTGCATATTACTAACGCATTCGCCAGGCCCCTGGTAGTATGAGAGGAGAGATGGGGGTTACATTTTGCTTCTGTTTAGCTCTTGGTTTTCTTGCTGCTGGGTATTAGTGTGTATAAGTTTCCGTGCTCAGACTATGCTGAAAAATGCTTGAACTGAAAAACGCGGCGATTTAATTAACATTGAATCCCGGCGCGCACGAATCAATCAAACAGTGTGATCCTCTGCAAAATGCCGTAACTCTCTGTAGGCCCCCTTGTTTGCCAAAATATTGAGTGCTTAGAAACGAGCTAACCATATTGCAGCTGTGGGACACACTGGACGCTCAAGTTTATTTTTTATTTAGAGAGAAGTCGCAGTTTTAATGTTGTTAACCACGTTTTAACCCTTTCGATGCTGATGACGAGCTCAGCTCGTCATCACCCACGGGTGTCATGTGCCGATGACGAGCTGAGCTTGTCATGGTGCCACTAAAATGGCATTTTCCAGCACAGGGGGGGGGAAACGCCCAGCAGCCATGTGGTTAAAACAAACAGATATCAATTCAATATTTACCATGTAAAACCTCCTCTTTATAAAATTAATGGATCTGTAACCTAATGTGAAAAGCGGCAGGTATCATCCAAGTGATGACATCCAAGGGGACAAATAACCGGTAAGATAAGGTGATGAAAAGAACTAATGCTGTCATCAGTGAAAAAGAGAAATTATAAAGGCATGTAAATAGGATAAAAGCAAACCGTCAGTTCAGGCGAAGGAAAGACAAGTGGGGGCATTCCAGTATTACATTTTATTAGTAAACACAGTTTGGCTTTCTTGTGACCATTGTTATTAACACCTTGGCTGCTGTGGTTATTTTTCCCCTGTGCTGTAAAATTCTTGATCTAGAAAGTTTTGAGTAGGGAGCTACCCTTTCTGACAGGAAAAGGATTGGGTCAACAATCATACACAAAAAGCAGAGCTCCTTCTCCTGAGTATAGTAAATCGTGAATTAATTACATCCCTGGGGGGACATTCTCATTAAGAAACAAGGGATTTGCAGTATTGTACGGGTTACCAGATTTACAACTACAACAAACTATTGGACCCACAAGTACTATAGAGACCTTATGCACACGGACAAAAGTTTATATAAAATGTCATTATTTTATTTTATAAAGGTTAAAAATTCATAATAACACAACAAATACACTTTCAATTTTTGCAAAAATATACACTCAAATGTTTAAAAGAATGGTAACACAATTAAAAATTGCTATTGTAGCACTAGATGCATCAACATATTAAAAAATCACATTTATTAGTCAAACAATGATAAAAGAACAAACTGTCGACGCAGCGTTTCGGTGCCATTTGTTTTATTCTTGCATCTTCTTCAGGACTCGTTCCCTGTATTGTCACATCCAGGTGATTTAATATCCTGGATCTGTTGTCTATGAGCCTGTTTCTATCCGCTCTTTACACTGTCTCTTTATTTGTGCTTATATGTTGCTTTTTTTTCCGGGTTATCACTCTGTTTATATGGATGAGACCCACTTCAATCCGGTCCTCTTTCCATATCCCTTTACGTGGTGGGAAGGACGCCTCTGGGAGCTACCTTTTCTTTTCCTTCTGTCTTTCTGGCTGCTTTGTCTTTCTGGTTTAGACAAGGAGTTACTTTTCTGATTAATTCACTCTCTTATTTGTCCAATTCTTTAGATTCTGCAGTGTCTTAGTTGGAGCTTTTTTTTTTAAATTTAGCTGACAACTTTGATGTTGGTAGCTGAACTGCGTGGCGCCTTCCTCTTCTCTGGATTTCCAAAAAATCTATGGAAATCCTGCGGAATGGAATAGGCGAGACCTAAAAAGTAGGAGAGATCAGACTATATGATGACTTACATGCCCTAAATATAAATATTATGGTGTGCTGCCACCCACTGCCCATAATTCACAAGTGCTGGCAACTCCGAGGGGGGCACAGGTGGTTTTTGTTGATTGATTTACAGTCAGCTTATTATCAGGGGTTGTTAACTGATGAGTCTCAGTAGTTGATGAGGTTTGTGACTTCTCGCCCCCCTTTAGTGCCCACAAGTTTCTTAGACTACTGTTTGGACTGGCCTCAGCGACCAGCGTGTTCTAGAAACGAATGGACACATTGCCCATGGTATCATAAGTGTGAAAAGCATATCAAGACGAGATTCTAATATATGCAGAGACACTGGAGGAACATAATAAAGTTTTGAGAGAAGTAATACCCATCTTGAATAAGAGAGGCATAATAAATGTAAATTTGCAACTAATGAATTGAAATATTTGGATCACACAGTGTCAGCCACTGGCATAAAACCTACGTTTTCAGTGGTTAGTGCAATTTCTGATGCCAAAGCACCCACAGACAAAGATACCCTCTGGTCATTCCTAGAGTTAGCAAAATACTATGCATGGTTTGTAGCTAGTTATGCCCACACCGTTGAATCTTTACGCGCTTTGCTTAAGAAAGGCTGGGCGTTTTAATGGATGGACGATTTGGAGAAGGCTTTCGCCAAGGTCAGTTATGCAACAGTTCCAGCATTACATACATTCTGGGAGGGTTGCCCTTCACTAATAATGGTTGATGCCAGCATTTACGGTTTGAGTGCTGTCCTCAGCCAGAGAGATGATGGACGTGAACAAACTGTAGCATTTGCATCAAGAGCT
Source organism: Lissotriton vulgaris (assembly GCF_964263255.1). Classification (NCBI taxonomy): domain Eukaryota; kingdom Metazoa; phylum Chordata; class Amphibia; order Caudata; family Salamandridae; genus Lissotriton; species Lissotriton vulgaris. The sequence goes on along the minus strand of NC_141691.1, from coordinate 67,003,469 downwards.
TTAAAACAGTTTAAGCGTCAATACAGTACGATTGAACGCAAAGCACTTGCATGTAAGGTGGCAGTGAATAAATTTAAAATGCACATTTGGGTAAGCAGGTCTAAGTCATATATTGCACACAAGCCACTGGTTTATGTTTTAAGCAAAGTAAGCAGCAATAACATGTCAGCCTGGCTTACAAGATTAGTGCCTAAGCTTCAAGAGTACAACTTTACGATCAAACTAATCCCTGGAGGGAAGAACTTCCAGGCCCATTGTTTGCCCAGAATGCCAATGGATGATGATGATGATGATGATGATAATGAAAATTCACGCATGGATGATGTATAATGTGTAGCTTTAGTGGATGCAGTGTCGGAATATGAGTCAGTCATAACTGAAAAAGATTGGACAGAGGCTTGTGCAAACGATTGACATTAACAAAAGTTGTTGAATACAATACTCGTAAATGGCCAGAAACTAGATATTTGAGTCGAGATTTAAAAACCTTTTCACAAATTGCTGAGGAGTTATCTGTAGAAAATGGCATTGAGCTTCATGGTGACTGGTTTGTTTCACCAATGGCATTTCAGTAAACCACACCATGGCCATCTAGGTACCACAAAAACTTGCATGAAGGTGAAACAACATCATTATTGGCCTGCTATTGACAGCCAGGTCAGAATGATGGTGGATAAATATCAGAGTGCTTAACCCCTTGCATGCTGATAACGGCCCCCAGCCGTCATGCACTATGGTGCTCGTGTGCGGATGACGGCTGGGGGCCGTCATAAACCCGCCCACTCGCGATTTTGCCGCACAGGCGCAGAATCATGGCCGCATGGAAGGGGTTAAAGTCGGATAAGCAATAACTGTTCAAATACCATTACAATCCCATCAGTTTCCGAAAGTGGGGTGGGAAAAAGTTGGTTTAGACTTTTAAGGACCCTATTCAGTATTGCCCACTAACAAGAGGTATTTAATTTTAGCCATTGACTATTTCTCAAAATTAATGTATTTATTACAAGTTTGTAGAAACCACGGACACTGATGCAACCATTACATTTCTGAGCAAGTTATTTTTAACAAAAGGAGCTCCTAGGGTCATTGTCACAGACAATGGCACACAGTTTGTTTCAGAACAGATGTGTAAGTTCACGTCGGATCAGGACATAAAACATTTGAGAGTGGCGTTATACTCGCAGACTTCAAATGGTTTATTGGAGCGTGGAAATAAAGTTATGAAGGAAGGCATACAAACTTCCATAGATTCACACTTTTCTCTTTGATTAGGGGCAGGGATGAGCACACATCTCTATTCCAGTCATGGTTGAAAGAAAAGAAAAGTGATGTCAAGTGTGGAAAGTCAAGTGCAGAAGGTATTTCATTTAAAGTGTTCATGAAACAAGCAGCCATGAAACAACTTTGACAGCAAGATTGAGTCCGGCAAGATGGATTTGTCAGTTGGGCATTGGGTCTCAATCAAGAAGTCCCCATCAAAGTAAAAAAAAGGGAATCTAATTTTTCCATTCCCATAAAAGTCAGTAAAGGTGCTTCATTTGTGGCAGGGAAAGGGTGATGGAACATAAGACAACTGGAACAAGTGAATATCATTCAATAGAAGAAAAGTGACCGTTTCCAGGCATGACCATGATTGGGCGCATTATTTGCAGTCTGATGTGGAGCTAAGGAATGTTTCTAGACAGGTTGGTGAGGCCATTGATCAAGTGCTGCCCTCAAGATCGGTTCATTGTGACATGGACCAAAAAGGTAAAGAGGTGGTGGTGATAAGAGCACATATCAGGAAAGTTCCCAAGGTATTATTTGCACATGTACAGTTTAACATTTATTTATTGGTTTAAAACAAAAAATATTTAAAGGGGGAACGTGATGTGATGTATGTATTGGGTTTGAGATGCTTTTCGGGCATTGTCATATTGTTATCATGATACGTGCATAAAGCAGACACTGATGGGAGATTCGAATGGCAACCGAGCCAGTTACAGAATTACAGAAGGACTCCGAACCAGCTGGACGTGGCATGCAGAGGGTGACAATTACCTGTAATCCACGTAATCTGGATTACGTGGATTACAGCACAGGAATGGGAAACAGCAGGAAGCAATGAACTTTTAGGACAGACACTATAAACAGGGCCCTAAAACCTTGTCTGTTTGTAGTAGGCTCCTATTAGAAAGACATCCCCTATTAGGGGACACTTGCGAGGGAGCTGGGGTGCAATAGGTTTCTTTTAGAGGGATGACAGAGGCCCTGAGCTCCTGTTAGTGGTCTAGTAGGAAACAGCGTGCACCTATGAGTAGAGGTGAGCGAGCCACTGAAAGTTTGAGTACAGCTCAAGCCAGAAGCTTGGCTTTGGTTCAGCTTGAGGTACTCTTGGACACAAGTCTAAAACTAGCTAAGCTTTCATGTATTGCCTGCTACCATCTTCAAACCTCAAGTGCCAAAAATTAAGGAGAAAGCGTTACCTTTGATGTACAACTGGACAGATCAATAGATGGCCATCCAGGGGCGGATAAGCACAATGTGAAACCAGTAAGACCTGGCATCAATCCAGGCTTCCCAACTTGACCAAACTATGTGATACCAGGCAAATATTTAATTTTGTTGAGCCTCCTTTTTCTTCATTATCACATACAAAAGCACTGTCACCTACTCGGCTTGCACACAGCTCTTAAAAGTCAAGCCAGACCTCTGGCTTGGTTCGCTCTGTGGATTTGTGGTCGGCTCAGCGCCCCTCTGGAAGAAAGCCTGCAAGGGTTAGTAGCCTTTTGTAGGTAGCAAAGCTGGGGAACTGAGGAAAAAGGCATGTATAAAACTTTTCAGGGATAAGAGGAGCAGAATCACAGAGTTCTTATATGTGAAGAACACTTGGGCACTAACTTCCAGGAATAGCACTGAACTTTCAATAGCAAAAATAGCAGGGTCAACTAAGTATTATGGTGGTTTGATACGTTTCCTCTTAAAGGTAGTAGAAGTTCTTAAGAGGAAAATATATGCTTCAAAAAGAGGAAAGAATTGTGTGAATGTGAAATCATAAAAAAAACTCCTGCTAACTGGAATTGCCACCTGACCAGTTTTCTACTAGCACCACCAGTATTTTAATGCGCCGCTGGTACAAAAATAAGCAAAATCACTTAAAGCTGGTCTTTTTAGCCCTTATATGTACAATCTTCAAAAAAGAAAATAGAAAGCAGTTAAATCGTTTTCTACAGCCCGTTAATCATCTAGGACTGAATAAAAAGTAAACACAGACAGAACGTCATGATTCAAATCTGACTACATACGATTTCGTTTTCAGTTCTATTCAGTATCACGTCCGGACCTCTGCAGACACTTGAAACAAATGGCCGGGATTTTTCTCATTGAAGGGTGACGGCACCCCTACTGCTGTCTCACGTCAAAACAGAGGTTGAATTTACCTCGCTGAAGTCGTACCTCCTGCAGAAACCGCTGGATACGACACGCGCCTCCTTCCCGCCTTTTCTCAACAGTCGGCGAACGTTTAAACCGCTGGCCTCGTGCGAACGTTTAGACCGCTGGCCTCGTGCGCACGCGCCACCGAGCCTGCTGCCACTGTCGTGTCACGCGGCATAGCCGTAGGTTGAGCCTCAGGTGTCGCTCCTTCTCGTGTGAAAGGCCGCGCCGCGTGCCTAGGCGCGCGCCCGTTAGCCAGCGACGTCACGCACCCTAGCTATTACGCAGTTTAGAGTTGACGCCTGTCAGAGTCCAGTGTTTACGTATTGCTATGCTATGCTAGAAGGGTAAAAAGAGCTGGTGAGTGAAAACATAATTCGTGTATTAATTAGTCCATATTCTTTTTACCTCGACAACCATCCCCTGTCCCCGTTTGCGTCAATATTCAGAAATAATGTTAAATAGTGTTTTCTTCGTGTGTTTGCTCTTTTAGATTTAGATTTTAAAGAAGATACCAACTTTGCTTTTGTCCCAAGTTGTCTTACTAGCGTGACAAAAAAAATACAAGCCAGGGTGGTAAAATACCCGTCAGGTGACCACTTTAGTAGTGACCAGTGCTTGTAAAGGAGTGTGGGATGTGCCGAAGTTGTAAGATATGTGACATCGTTAACTAAACTAGCAGCGAGACATTTAAAATTAGTTTAGATAGATCCATTTGTTCACAAATGTAGATATAATAAAGAGCCTTTAGAAACGAGAGAAACCTAAATCATCTAGCAGGCTAGGTATCACCCTCTACCTACTAAGACAGTAGCAATTAAACATTCGACAGACATACACCGAATTTAGGCTGAGACTCACATTTTGTAATGCTGAAAATAGAAATAGTTTGACCTTTCTCCTGTTGATTTATTTACTTCCAAACATTAGCAGTATTTTACTTTAAAAAAGCAGCCTCTGTCATTTCATACCGTCACCAATCAGATGCAAACATATTGGAATAATAAGAACACCAAGAAGTATTTCTCTGTCGCTTTAGTCTATTGTATTCATCATCATGTAAATATCCCCAAATATAATTTAATGATCTCAAAATACTATATAAACACAATATTTATAGCCTTGCCTTCCCCAAAATGAACACACCTCCTATTTCCCCAAAATTTAAATTGGGTTTAAAATATGTGCCTTTTCAGTCTGTCAGACCAGATAGACAGCGCTACAGGTTGACAGATCAACCTGCATTAGCAGTGGTGGGGATAAGTAAAACAAATACATTTCTCTGGCCTCTTTAACTGCAGCACAGGTAAGAAGAGACTCTGCCGGTCTCAGCGACCACCAATCATTTGTTTGTACTGTCCCACACATTTATTTGGTATTTATAGACAGGACTCCGAATATTTACATTTACTCAAAAATAATAAATAGCATTTGAACATCTAGCAGAGGAAAATACTGCAAACTCACTTTCAAGCAGACAGTACAACCCAATGCCTCTCAGCTCTGACTTGAAACGCGACAATGGTTTGTTTCACCAGTCATGTGTGTATTATTGCCAGCTGAACATTCTCTGCCCATTGTCCACCCCTCTTCCACCCGTGGCAACCCAGATAAAGAAACAACATGTTTACCCTCCAATGGAACGTGAATGGAGCCTTCTACAAAGGACATGTTCTGAATACCCCCTGTGGCCCAAGATCGGTCTGTACTGGATCCAGGAGACTGAATGGTGGCACTGGATCTGTCAGACGCCTATTTCCACCTCCCTATCCTGCAGTCCCACAAATGCTACATGCTGTTTCAGAGAGGCTAAGAGCACTTTTAGTTCACAGTGCTCCCCATGCGGCCTTAACAGTGCCCTAAGGTGATCACAAAGGTGATGGTGGCTGTTGCAGACATTCTGTGGCGTTGAGAAGACCAGTCTTCCTGCACCTAGTCATCTGGCTACTGAAGCCTGGCTCACCTCAAGCATTCATAAGCCACCTCCAGACGACCTGGTGACATTGGGTTTTTCCATCAGTGTGCCAAAGTCAATCCTGACTCCTCCGCAACGGTTCCCTTTCATTGGTCCAAAAGAGAAACATCACCAGATGGCTTGTGTTATGCAACAAGATTTGATAGGGGACGGCTAAAAAGCGACCCCACTAGAAGAATTATGTGCTCATTCCACCAGAGCAAAGGCTGCTACAACTGCACTAGCGCAGTCTTTGCCAGGTCTGGATATTTGGCAGGCAGGTATGTGGGCGACCTTTCTGATGTTCAAGAAACAATACTACTAGGACAGCTAGGTCCAGCGGGATGGGCACTTTGCCTAGTCTGTCCTGCAGGATTTCCCGGTGTGAACCCTTCCACAAGCCCACCACCTGTGGAGGTAGGGCTTTAGTATCTATTCGCAAAGTGAAGAATCTGTGGTTAAACGTCTCTGTCAGAAAAACAAGTTACTTACCTTCTGCAATGCCTTTTCTGTTAGAGACTATTTAACTGCATATTCCATACAGACCCTCTCATCCCCCCTGTTCTGTGGCATGTTCTCATTCATTCCATGAATAAGATCCTAAATCTAAAAATCTGCACACTACAATCTCCTAATTTCAAGGTGCCCATGGCCGACTGCATGGGCAGAGACCAAAAAGAAACAGACGGTAGCCATCGGAGGCGGTGCATATATGGGGGCCTGTGGTAGGATAGATCTGACGCCGAGCCACACAATGCCACCTGCTGACACACAAGGGAAGTGCTAGCAAAGGTGTTTGGATGCAGTCAGGTGCTTGGGGAAATTCACATGGTTAGTAATCTGCAGTTAGCTGGAGTCTTTAACAGAAAAGGTGTGGCCTAAGTTAAGTAAATAATGTATTACTTCAAGTCTACAGCACCAATTTGGAATGCTATTTCTTGCTAGTTGCATATCATTTATGTTCGTGTGAGAAAACGGTGTAACCTGTACGAAACACTCTGCGTAGATGATTATACTTGTGGCACAGGAAAATCATTTGAAACGTTCCCATGCTGCACAGAGAAATAACATTGTTTTTAAACACTATGTAAGAACACAATGCCTATTGCTGTTTATGTACCAGTTTACAGCCCATCATAATTTTTGTACTATATATATATATATATATATATATATATATATATATATATATATATATATATATATATATAAATAAATGTTTTTTATTTTGGTAATAACTTTGGCTCCTTTTGGCAAATCTTCACAAAAATTTCCAAAAACAAGTTCATCCGTCTCATCTCCTTCCTGGAAAGATCCCCAAAGCAGGGCTGACAAAAAAAGTGGGAGGGTCTCAAAATGCAAAATCCCCATGCATTTTCCGTAGACTTCTTAAGACAAGGCCACGGCAAAAACGTCTAAACTGAATCACACCAGATTTGGCAGGAAGCTAGGTCTTGGTCTACAGATTGTGCTTTTTGTGATAATTGGTATATCCGTTTAGCAGTTTTTGAGAAAATAAGGTTAAAAAATAATTTTATATCTGTACAGCTAGTGTCCAGATAGGGCCGTTTTAAGGGGACTAGTCAATCCGGATTGGTTGGTCTCAAACTGAACAATATTTATTTAAAACATTTATAGAGCTCAACTGTCACCAAACTGGCGTCATGGTCCTATGCATAAATATATAGGTACCACATTTCTGCAAAATAGGCACAAGCCCAAACTCCAATCGGAGGATTACTTCTGAAAAAGGCAGGTCTTTAAAGCTTTCCTGAATTGCAGTAACTTCGTTGAAGCCCTTAGCGAAGGTGGAATGTCATTCCACAGCTGGGCTGCTTTAACTGTGAAAGCCCAGCCACATTCTGAATTTGTTAACACTGACCAAATATTTCTGGTGCTTAAGCAGAGATATCTACCTGGCATATATCCCTTCCATCTGTGCTCTACAGGCACAGGACCTTTTTCCTGCAGTGCCTTGAACACAATGCACATGGCTTTGAAAATAATCCTCCGCTTCAGAAGCAGCCAGTGCAATTCCTTTAGGGCATTTGATGCTGAAGACCTATGGGGTCTATTCAGCGCCAGTTTTGCCATACAGTTGCTTCACCAAGAATTAAGGAGCTCCTAATAGCAGGGAATTGAAATAGTCTAGCCTGCTGAGAATGACAATCTGCACCAAAGACTTAGCTTGGACAGGCACTTTCTAAGACCGCTAAGTAGTGCAAAACAAATGCCTGCAACTTTTGTGACATGGCTTTGCAGGGACATCTTATCCAAGATGACCCCAAGGTTACGAACTGTGGCAGACTGATGTGGTTCTTTGCCTTAGGAGAGAGGGCAAATGTATTTGAGCACTGACATGGGGATTCTGCTGGCTGAAGAACATAAGGATTCAGTTGTATCCCTGTTTAGCTTTAATACATTCACATTCATACAGTTAACAATATCTGGCATGACTTTCTGATAAGCTGGCACTGTTTCCTCCTAGCTATTGGTAAGGGATAACATAGCATCAGTTGGTGTCTTCTGCATAGTTGACTAGGCTGATGTTGTGCTCCTTTGAAGGCGACGAGTGGTCATCATATAAACAAGATGGGGCTAATTGCCAAGCCCTGCCGAACTCCCTGTCACAAGTTTTTATATTCGGAGCAGTATGGGGGCAATACAACAGCCTGACAACGATCAGACAGAGAAGATTACATCACCTTCGGCACTGAGCCACCTACTCCAATTGAGGCTAGTGTTATTAGGTAGGCTAATGTTTTGGCAGCCATTACAAGACTTGGGAACTTGGGCCCTGTGTCCTGTAAGTGACAAAAAAATATGTAAAGGGGCAGGGCAAGCACACCCAGGCCCCCAGAAGGCATGTGGGGGTGTCCCAAAGAGAACCCCTTTATTGGCTGGCCACAACATGGACAACATGCTGTAGCAGTGGTTACAGGACTCTGGGACATGGACCCAACTGAAATGCTTTATAGTGAATAGCAAGGTTTTGTGGGTCAGAAAAAGGAACATGTATAAAGGGTGATAACAGATTTTACTTACAATATAAATCATTTGTTGGTGGTACCATGCTAATGTTAGGAATAGTGGTGTGTTCTAAGGTGATTGTACACTGAACAATGCAGACATTATTTTTGGATTTCATGAATCATGTTTGAGAGAAAACTATTTTCTCATGATTTTCCCATAGAGGTTTTGGAAAGTGCTCCAGAAGCTAACATGAGAGCATATTTTCTGTGAATTCACATGATCTTTCTCAGCCATATGAGAATGAAGTTGGATATTCTCAGTAAAACATGTACTTACAACAGGAGCAGCCTATTAGTTGATTCCTGGTGTTCTACTGCAGCCTCCCAGTGTCTTTTAAAGAACAACTAGGGCACTAGCAGGCTTACTTATGACAGAAATGAGGCAGACCTGAAGTAATCTTGATTGAATCAAGCTAATAAAACTCAAAACAGTAGATTTAGAAACGAACAGGATGAGGGGGGTCATTTTGTCATAGAAATTATGGTTAGTGCTGTAGAAAACAAAATTAGGACAAATTTTAAATGAGTTCTCAAATATCTTCCTCTTCTATTTATTAAAACATTCTGAAATGCTGACTGAAACATGAACTTTCAACACCAGCAGCATACTCCCAAAACTGACAAGTTTTCAGATAGTCTATGTGTGACATTTCCATGCTTTCAGTGTACTTTTTTATTTTTTTTATTTTCAAAAACCTTTATTTATTCACAGAGCATTATACACGGCATGTAGCCCACAGTGCTGGTGCAGGCATCAGGTGGTATACTATATATCTGCACAGTGTGGTCACTTTTTACACAGCCATTTAGCTGGCATCCCGGAGGCCCGGCGGCAATCAGTTAACATGTAAAGCAGGAACCACAGGTCTCATGATTAGGTCCAAGGCGTTATACGTGTCTCAAATATCCTAGGCAAATGCATATTTACATGCATGTACAATCATGATGTCAGGTCCAGTAAGCCGCATACCGAGAGTCGTGTCATACACTTCTAGTCCTAAATGAAAACCTACCCCAACAACCCACCCACCCTCAGCATGCCAGCTGTTGCGCTCCCAACTTGTGTACCTGGGAGTATACTATTAGCAACCCCCCCCCCCCCCTCCAACTACCTGCTGACGGAAAAAGCTTGCCCCTCCTCCGGGTTCTAATCTACAGTGTTATACATGCAGAGCTGTTCAGTTCTTTCCTCCGTTCGATCCCCTATCTATTTCGTTAGGTATTTAAGTATACCCGGCCCCTATCTCCCCCTTTAAGTTGGCACTATACCTCTCCTAGTTCCACAGCGCTAGGTACATTCTCTTCCTTTGACGAAGTCCCCTGCTAATCCTGCTCGGCGTGATCCTCAAGGGATTCTAGTGCATCTATTGTCTCACCCTGTTCTGTCTCCTCCTCTTCCCCTGAGCATACATATGTCTGATACAGACCCCAGAAATTTTTAGGACGACTCTTGGGTGGGAGCAGTTCAATGTATATTTCCGATTGGGTACAGCAATATAGCAGGTCCCCAGCCCATCTCTTCTTGGTTGGTAACAGTCCTCTCATCCAACAAATGGCAACCACCCTCCTGGCTATTAGTAAGGCCATATCTGCCAATCGTCGCTGTGCTACCGGTAGTGGTTTGGAGTATGCCAGCAGAGCTAGTACCGGGTTGGCAGGTATCTCTGAACCCAATATTAAACTAAGTTCCGAAAAAACCTCATTCCAAAACTTGTTAATGCCAGGGCAGTCCCATGCCATATGGATAAAATCTGCAAACTGCACAGGACATTGTTCACACTCCGCTGTTTGTCTAAGCCTGTACCGGTGTAATCTCTCTGGTGTATTGTAAACACGTTGCAGGAATTTGAAATGTACCAATCTGTGCCTTCCGTTAAGAGACAGTTTCCTTGTGCTAGTGGAGCAATACTTCCACATCTCGTCATCAATTTGCATTTGCAGGTCACGTTGCCATTCTGTCCTAGCCTTGGAGTACTGGTACGGTTTGTGTTTGACACCTAATTTATTGAGATTGGTGACTAGTTTGCGTGATGACGCCGTTTTAATTACGTATGTAAGCTCCGGGACATCTGCAGGTTCTGCCATGTCCGGGCCTAAGAGGTCTAGCATCGCACTTCGAACCCTGTGATACTAGAAACGCAATAAAAGCGAAGCCTCTGTCTGCAAGGGGAGAACCTGCTCCCAGGTTTTAACCACCCAGTCTATGAATAAGTCTTCCATCTTCGTGATTCCCAACGCATGCAGTACTCTCGTGACTCCTTTCTCTTTCAGCGGCGCTAGCCACACTGCCCAGTCTGTGTGCATTAGTGGGGAATACAGTAGCTCACAGTTCTGTGCCTGTAACAACGCATGCCAAGCATGATTCGTGGCCTTGATGGAGTCCAGTTTACCAATGGTGCGGTCAACCGGAAAACAGGTAGTGGCTGGCAAGGGAGAGGGGTCCGCGAACAATCGTTCAAGAATTACATGGGGGATGTCAGGGTTTCCGTGTATCCGTGTGTGCAGATGAGTTGCTTGTGCCACTCTGTAGTATCTATCCATGTCTGGTGCACCCAAACCCCCCATTTCGTATGGAAGCATTAAGACCTTCCACTGAACTCTGGGTTGTTTGCCCCCCAAGCCAGCTTAATAAGCACCTGCGTCAGCTGTTTGAAAAAAGCCTTGGATAGAACCACTGGGATGTTATTATACAGGAACAGGAATCTTGGTAGGACCACCATCTTCATAATGGCTATCCTGCCCATTAAGGACAATGGGAGCTTGCACCATGTGTCAACATCCTCCACTAGTTTTGTGTATGCGACCCCATAGTTTTCTCTTACTAGTATATCTGGGTCAGTGTGGAGTTGTATCCCTAAATACCTGACCGAGTCAGTAGTCCACTGCAACGGGTATTCCATATCAAACGGCAAAGTTACAGGTGTTAATGGAAACGCAACTGATTTGGTCCAATTCACTTTCAGCCCTTAAAGGACACCAAATCGAACAACTTCTCGTAGTACAGACGAGAGGTTCGTTTACGGGTCACGGACATATAGGAGTGTGTCGTCAGCGTACGTAGAGATACCAATTTTATATGTTGGAAAGCTAATACCCTCCAAACTGTGGTATTCCCTGATCGCACATGCCAGAGGTTCCGCCACTAGCGCGTATAGGAGGGGTGAGAGAGGGCACCCTTGTCTAGTTCCCCTACTTATTTCAAAGGCGTCTGTGACTTTGTCCCCCATCCTTAGTCTCGCTGCGGGTTTGTTGTACAATGCCCCCAGCATCTGGAGAAAGGGTTCCCCCCAGCCCCAACTTCCTTAGGACTCTGAGCATGAATGTTCATTCCACAGAGTCGAAGGCCTTCTCCATGTCGAGAAAAATCGCTAATGCAGTATTTTTCTGGCGCACATGCTGCATGCTCCCTAGGACCGTACGAATATTGTACGTTAGGTTTCTATTGGGGACAAATCCGGCCTGTTCCGGTGCCACCAGCTCCGGCACAAGCAGCGCCAGGCGCATAGCTAGAACCTTAGCGAACAATTTGGCGTCCACATTTATCAAGGAAAGGGGTCTATAAGAACTACATGCATTAGGGGGTTTCCCAGGTTTTAAGATGGTAACGAGTAGCGCCTCCCTCATAGATGCAGGCATGCTACCCACCTCACAAATGTCATCGAATAAAGTTGTCAGGTGTGAGACAAGTTTGTCTTTAAATGCTTTACAGAAGCCCACAGTCAGTCCGTCTGCCCCAGTTGCACTACCAGCTCGCATCCCCTCCAACGCCTCTAAGATCTCATCTTCCTATATGGGCGCCATCAGAAATTCCCTCTGTGAGTTGGGCAAGAAGGGCATTTTGATGTAGCTGAGGTAATCATCTATTTCTTACTCAACTTGTAATGATCTAGATTTGTAGAGATCAGCATAGTTCTCTCTAAACTCTTGGAGGATCTCCACCTCGTCAGTAATAACCTCCCCAGCAGGTGTAGTCAGCTCGTCAATCACCAGTGGTCGTCTATCGCTACGCATCATTCTTGCCAACAGAGAGCCAGGCCTCTCCCCCTCACCGTACGTTCGCGCCGTGGCGTACTTGCCCATATTTTGCACTTCCCTATCCACCTCCTCATGATATTCAGCAAGTAATATTTTGATTTGCGATGCAGTGCCAGCATCAGGGTTGTTCTGTAGACGTCCCTCCATTTCCGACAGTTGGGCCTCTAGTTGCTGTAGTCTTTGTCGTATAGTTTTAAGTACACTCAAATGTTTGGACATTGCCATACCCCTGATATAGACCATAAATGTGTCCCATACTGTCTGGAAACTATCAACGGACCCCAAATTCGTCTCAAAAAAAGTGTCTATATCCTCTGCTAGTTCTCCCCTGAATACATCATCCAATAGAGAGTCAGGAGGAAACCGCCATGTGAATGGGGGGGGATTTTCTTCGCCGGGACCGCTAGTACCAGGAGTATAGGGGAGTGGTCCGAGAGGGTGTGTGGTAGTATCGCGCACCTCTTTATACTATTAAGCATTGCCTGAAATGCTAGCCAGTAGTCTATTCTCGTGTGTACATTATGATAGGCCGAGTAATGTGTGTATCCGCCTTTTGTGGGGTGCCTATATCTCCAGACGTCCACTAGATGCAACTCAACCAGTTCCGCCTGCATATGCAAAGCAGAGGCCGCTGGTCTTCGGGCCGGTCCTGCCGACCTATCCAGGTCCGGGTCAAATACAAAATTGAAATCACCCCCCCATAGCATTCTGGAACTGACATGTGTTCTGCAATGCGCTGCATAAAACTCAGAGTTATCATAGTTAGGCCTTTAAACATTCACCACAATAAGATCGTGCCCCTTGCCGACACACCTGGCAATTAAGTAACGGCCTTCCGGGTCCGCTATGAGTGTAAATTTTAGTTTGGATTTAGGATTGACCCATGTGACCACCCCTCTTGAGTGTGTAGTGAATCCCGCCGCCACACTATGTCCCCCAAACCCCTTAGCTGACAGCATCTTACTTTTAAGTGGAAGATGGGTTTCTTGGAGAAGAGCGAGATTAATGTGATGTCTGTGTAAATAATTTAACACTTTCCTGAGCTTACGATAATCATTTAGCCCTCTCACATTTCACGATAGCGCATTCAATGACTCCAGATCGCATATTGTATTCACTTCACTTGCATCAGCCATCCGTGCAAGGAGATTGATAGGTGGCAGACGGTGTTTTACCAGCCCTGCATATTATTCCCAGCAGATCCGAATCTATCACGGCAAGCTTACAGAAGGTAAATCTAGGCAACACATTGCATGGCATTCCCTTACACTCTCCCCCCCCCAGAACTAGCCCCTTCCCCAGAACACACTCCCCCCCCCCACCCACAGCCGACCACCCCAACCTGGCCAGACAGTCCTTGTACACTCCACCTCCTATTCCCCCCCCTACAATTCCCATGAACAATCCCATAACCTGTCCCTTTTGGGACTATTTGAGCCAAAAGCACAAGGGCAGAGGTAACCAGGAAGAGCAAATATACATGCAACCTCATTGCACTTTACAAAGCCGCCCCTGCGCCATTACCCTATTAGTGTCTATTAACCTGCGTCAACACCTTTCCTTCAAAAGTCTTCAGTGGGCAACTCCTCCTCAACACTACACTCCACCCATAATTATTAAAGTTCACCCAGTATCAGCAATAAAATACACTCTGTATCCAAGTCCTTCACCAGAGATCAGGTTAACATGTCTTTTGGGGAACCAATATATAATGGAATGATCTCACCAGGCCATAGCAGCACAGTTTCCATAAAGGCGCCCTTAGGGTCCGCAACTCTACGTCAATCTGGTCCAAGGTGCAAAGCAAATGGGGGGTCTTGTTAACTCCCCTACAGCCCGCATCAGTAGTCTAACAAAGAGATGGCATGCGCCATCACAGCGTTACTAGTCCTGCTCATCCAGTTGAGTGTCTTCGCCTTGTTCCCCATCCTTACTTCTCGATTTGTTACTCTGCTCTTTCGACCATTCCTTTAAGGATTTCTGAAGTTCTCTGGGGTCCGTGAAGTAATGAGAGTGACCCGGTCTATTAATCCGCAGTTTCGCCGGGTACATCATCGCGTAGTCCAGGCCTAGTTCTCGGAGTTGTTTCTTGTACGGGGCAAAGTGCTGTCTTTCCTCTTGTGCTTTCGCAGTGAAGTCAGGATACAGGGAAATGTCCATGCCTTCAAACTGCAGTTTCCCTTTGTCTCTGCCCACTCGCAAAGCAGCATCTCTGTCCCTGTAGTTCAATAGTTTGCTATTATCGGCTTTGCAGGTGCCCCTGGACGCGGACGAGGACCCAGCGTGCGGTGTGCTCTTTCCACAATAAACATCGGCGAGAAAACCTCTTCTCCCAAGAGAGCAATGAGGAGTTTTTCCACAAAGAGTTCAATTTTTCCGGTTTGTGTCGTCTCCGCAACCCCTGTTATGCGAATGTCCGAGCGCCTTGAGCGGGCTTCCAAGTCCTCCCGCTTGTCCTGGATGACCTGGAGGAGTCTGCCAAACTGTTTGCGGTCTTTGTACCATTCCGTCTGAGCTTCCTCGACTTCAGTTATACGCCTTTCGGACATGTCAAGCCGTTCCGCGTGTTTGTCTACCCGCTCTGACATACAATCTATACGGTACTTGAGGGCATCAATTTTGGAGCCGATGGACGCCATGCTGTCCTGTAAGCCTTTCTCCATGGACACCAGCATTTCTCTAATATCCGCACACAGCGAGGTCTCAGGAGTGCTACCCCGCGGCGATGCCTCAGGCACCTGGGTCTCCGAACCCTTTGCCCTTCGGTGATCAAACGTCAGCTTGGACTGGGTCTTGTCGTTCTTGCCCATGTTGAACAGACAGGTCGTCCAAGGTAGAGGGACACCCTTGACCACACCGCACCTGGACTAAGGCAAATTCAGGAGAACCACTCCAGCCAACCTCACGAAGCACTCCACTCTGACCAGTATGTACTCCGCTCTGCTGCTGGTCACTGTGCCATTCCGCCGGGAAAGCTTCACAAGATGGCAGCAAGGGGGGAGGGGTTTAGTACCGATAGACACGAGGATCGCTTACTTTTCTCAGACCCAGGCCCTCGCGCCCCTTCAATTTGGGCACCAGTGCCCGCTTAGTCACTTGTGTACCTGGGCTCCCGCACAATATGGAAGTTATGGAAGCTGGAGGTCGAGAGAGCCCTCCCGGGAGCGTCCCCGCTTCACAGCAGTTGCCACGCACAGTGTCTATCAGCCCACGTCGTCGCTGTGTAGGAACTCCGTCGCGAGCAAGGCGAGCCGAGGCAACACCGGGGCAGATCCCGCCTGTGGCACCGCGGCCTCAGGGAGCCTCGAGGCGAGCAAGTAGTGTTATCGCAAACTAGCGTGCCGCCAACGGCTAGGCCTTCGCCAGTTCTACTTCGGTGAATGGGGGTCGGGATAGTATATGTGTCCAAGTGTACTCCACACAGCGACTGTTCTTACCCCCTTCGGTTAGGACCCTCGGCACCCAGCAGTAGCAACTTCCTCGATGTAAGTGTCCCGGTAAGGCCGAGTACGCCACTGCTCGACAGGCCGCACGCACTGTTACGTCAGCCGGGCTGTTCCCCAGGAGAGAGCGGGTATTACGGCCTGGTCCGCGGTGATACCGAGTCGGGCCAAAACCTCATCTCAGGTTGCCGTAGGGCGCCGGGAAGAAGCTCAGCCGTTATCAACAAGGTCCCATAGGCCGAAACCTCCTTCGGGCTCCGGGTGACTCCGTCAATAGAGGATATTAAACAGGATTAATATGGGTAATGGCGCAGAGCTCTGCTCCTAGACGTCCGCCATCAACGCCGGTTAGCTCCGCCCCTTATCATGCTTTCTGTGTACTTACGAGTGACCGTCTACTGCAAAAAGTGTGACACTACCAGTGACACTTTCTCTTGAGTAAAACCAAGGAAAGAAGCCCATGAAAATAGATTAGTATCCAAAAATACCTCTTTGGAACAAAGAAACACTCTAAAAGGGCTTTGAAATTGCAGCAGAATCCCCAAATGTAACCTGCTTGATGGTGAAAGCACTTGCAGGAGAAATCTGGGTGTAGTCTAGTCACAGGTTTGGCTCATCATAAAATAGCACAGAAGGTTAAAGTGCGGGCTGCGAAGCACAACATAGAAAATGCAGGTCACTGATGTGTTCCTTATGTAGATAGCTCAGTGGATGGATTACTGCTTTAACATCTGAGGTGAGGATATCTACACGTCATAAGTTGTAATCATTCTAATATAACTCAGTGAGTTATGAATTGGCAACGAGGAGCTGCGTGCAAACTGGCAAGCACAAATGCAGAATGTTATTTATCTCAGGCTTTCATTATACTAACGTTGCTAAAAAGGGTTATTTTGAGAAGTAATAAAGATTGCCATAGTTAAACTCCTTGCTGTAAAGTGAAAAACTGTGTTTTTATAGCCCTCTTTGGCTCCAGTAGCTTGTGAGTATTTGAAATGCTTGCATTAACCCCCACTGTACAAAGCATCTTTTATTTTTTCCTGCTTTCAACCAGTAAAGAAATTTGAGCCTTTTATGCTTCCTCCTCAACGGAAAGGTGAACTCACGAGGCGTCTGATACACAGAAATAAATAACAAAAAATATGCACCTAGCCTGTGGGTGCTACATCTGGGAGTCAAGCCGGAGTGCTTCCTGCTGTGAGTAACATGCTGAATAGAGAAAAAACATATGTGCTAGAGAGGCAAAAATATTGGTGTGCCACGCGGCCCTCCTCCCCGTTAAAAAAATATGCCCTAGAGATGGGGTCCACAGGGCCTAATAAAGCTTGTTGCCTCCTTCCCCATTTAGCCCATCTCCCCTTTCATAGACTGGACTGGGCCACGGCTCTAATATTTTCATTAAAAGGTACTGTGACGTGGAGATCAATTCGAGCTCACAGAGTAAAGTGGGAGGTCATCCATTCTGTTTGGAAAGATGTTGCTCTCAGTCTACTCTATGTAAGCTGTTGTATGGTGTATTTTAATAATAATCAGCTAGGTAACGCAACTTTCGGCGAGGTGATGTTAGAGGGTAGAAACTCATAGTCACTTTGTGAAAAGGTTAACATGGGAAAGAGGAAAGCGACGGGTGTACTGAACAAAAAGCAAGCTAAAGCAGGGACACACCCACACCAGACCTTGCTTAGTTATCTAACAGGAGCAATGGGTGCTATTGAGCATCAGATCATAACAGTAGAAGAGGCCTTAAATCCAGGACATTCAGGCTCAGGGGGGGACGGGACACTGTATTGGCTAATATATCATGAGAAGGGCCTGTACTACCCATAGCAGTACCTAGGAACATTCAAGGAACTAATGGCTGTGTTATAAATACACTAGATAGCATATCAGGCAGCGACCAAGAATCCGACCTTCAACCAACGACCAAGCGAGCCAGAAATGCTGACATTGCAACCTATACACTAGGGGAAAAGGGCTTAACAGACATGGAGACAACCCCTAAAGTGCGAAAAAAGGCCACCAAGAAGGATAAATCACTATCGAGACAACGTAGTGAATGGGGGGAAACCAACAGTCAGCGCCAATATATGCACACAGAATGAGGTGATAAAGTTAAAAACTAAACTGGTCACCCTAGACATCTTTCTTAGGGAAAGCCTAGGTAGCCTAACCCATAAAATCGGTTCAATGGAGGAAGTGTTATCTAAATGTCTAGTCAAACTTCAGTCCCCCAGCCAAGAGATAACAACAGCAAGAATGGGAAACCAGGCTCATTATAACAACAACAAGAGAAGTCATAACACTCACCCTGTCTCAGGTCGCCCTGAGGAAATATCACTTGTCCCACACAACACCGCTCAACACTTCCCAACTGTTACTCCTGTGGCGCTCTTACCCAGTACCTCGATTGTTCCAACAATGCCCAAATACCCTTTAGGGACAAATGGTTTTAGTGCTCCTAGCCATCGGAATGAAAATGTGGAGGAGAGACACATAACACGTTTGGACTTACCACCTGCTGCAACACCTTTTGTGGTGGTTTTAACCAATGTCCCTAATTCACAAAAAGGGGTAGTTGAAACGTGGGAGATTTTAAGGAATAAGCCATTTCATTGGCTCGGGGTCAGGACTGGTATTACCGAGAGGTTATTCAATGATTTCAAAATGGCTAGAAGAGTGAGTTGGGTAAGCAACGGACGTAAGAACTTGATAGGAGACTGTGTTGTTTTGACCTTTAAAACTCCCCTCTTAGTACAACTAATCCTTAGTAGAGCCGGAAATCATTCCATCTTTGAGCAGGGCATCAACTTAGTCCCTTTAGGCTATTTTTATCAACCTACATCTTACATTGCTCCAATAGATAGGGATCAACAATCCATGCACCATAGACATTGACCCAACCTTCCAACTTACAATTGTTTTGATGTACTCGCCAATCTTGAGTCAGTGAATTGACAACAAAAGGAAGTTCCTATGCAGCCTGAAACACCTGGTATAGAGAAGGTCCTATCTAAAGCGTCTGCGTTGGCGATCCCAGCCAGCAATGAATCGAATACCACGGATGCCTCCATTGTATCCCCTACCACAAAATTAGGCTATACTTTAATGGGCCAGGATGAAGGAGGGGGAGGGGAATAATCACCGTTCAGGAAGAAAAGTTGTTGTGCAACGAAACCTGGATCGACATGGGCATCACCACACCAGCGCAGCTGGAAAAGAACCACACCCCACTCACGTTCCCGAACCTCAAACAGGCGCACAATCTACCTGACATAGAGCTCTACACTTTCCTCAAAATCAGAACAGCCATTACCAAAGCGAATCTAACCAAAGAGAAACCCACCCTCATACAATACATGAGCAACCTCAACAAGATAGGACACCACACTGCGCAGATCTACAAACTCCTGAGCTCCCAAACATCCACACTGAACGTAATAACAACAAACTACTGGGAAACACGATACACCAGACACCTCAGTGAGGAAGAAAAGGGCAGACTATGGAGGTCAGCCACAACAAATAAAGACACACCACAACTCGCACAGACAAAATACTGGCTCCTACACAGAGCCTTTTGGACCCCTGCAAAACTTGGGAAGGCAGGCATAAGAGACAGTGACATGTGCTGGAATTGTCACAAGGAAACAGGGAACCTAGAACACATGATATTCAAATGCTCCAAAGTCAGAACATTCTGGACAAACGTGAGCAACCTCATCAACACTGTCATAGGAAAAACCATGCCACCAGGCTTCATAGGGCTAGCCACAGCATTCATGGCCCCAGACTTAGGAAGCAAGGAAGAGAGAGACTTAGTGGACATCCTACTCACTGCAGCAGTCAAAACCATATTAGCGAATTGGAAAGACACAGCTAAGGCTACATTCAAAAGCTGGCTAAACTGGGTCACCTTCCTCAGAGGAGCAGACAACATCATGGGGAAACTCTCGCCAAACCACAATGCTAAGAATGAGATGTGGGCGGCCCTAGACGCACACCTGGGGTCAGACAAACCCCGTGAACCACACCACCACTAGGCAGCCGAACCACGGAAGTAGCAGGCAACTATAATGTTATGCGTATTAAACCCATTCCCCCCACCCCATCTCTTTTCCTCCTTTCTCTTTCTCCTTCACCGCCACCGGGGGGCTTATAAACCCAACAGCATAACCAACGTACAACGTATATATTCAGAGTAACCATGTATGTAACGATAAAACGACCCGCTGTACCCCCGCCCCTTCTTTTTTTTTCTTTTCCATTACTACTGTACTATATTGAAAATCTTCGAAATAAGAACCTTTTGAAATAAATCAATACATAAATAAAACCCTCCATACTCCAGCGGTTCCATCACTACATGGTCGAGCTAAGGGTGGCCTCTGCACATAGATCTCTAATTATTTGATATAGGAAAAATTGTTCTAAATGTGTTAGACCTGTAGTATCAAATCATTACCCTTCAGATAGACTAAGCGTTTTGTATAGTATTAGTGCATTTTTACAATGCTGCACCAGAGCAGATCGGGAGAATCTTGAGACACATGAGCGGTGAATTGTACAATTTACAATCTTGCTCATCGAAAGAGATTTGCGTTATTTGGGTTGTTAATTCATCTATATGTCAGTATGTCAATAAGGGGGTCTGTGGTTTAACATATGAAAAAGGCTCTGGTTTCTCCCATTTTCCCCACACATTGTCCGGGGACCTTTTAAACGACATTATGTTTTCATTCGATATAGGTTACGCTAACAACTTATGTTCTCCCTCTGTCCCTTTCCAACCCACTTTTAATGGCAGTTAGCACTTTTTCAACCATAGATTGTGTATTAGCATCAAGTAGATATTCTACTTGCATCAAGGATTTTACCACACAAGATCGCATTAAGTGACCATTTTCCTATTGGTATTGACGTGATGGTGCATAATAATACCATAAACACTAGAGGCACTTCTATCCACTTTGTGGATAACATTATAATAAGTAGACAAAATGGCTACGCGCTCAAATGGGTAAATGTGGACTCGGAGGCATTCATACATAAAGTTGTTACGAACTGCAAAGATATGCTTTTATCTTGTTTAGACGTGAAGTCATCCCACCAGGAAATTTTAGAAAATTTCTCTGTTATTACAAGTGTCATTAAAGAAACACTTTATGTGAAAGCAAGAAAGAACACGAAAAATAAACAAGGGTGGTTTGACAATAACTGCACAAAAGCATATTCTAAGCTTAAATACTCATTACACGCCACAGTAAAAAAAACGGGAAAAGATTAGAGTGGCAAGATGCTAATATAAGAGGGCAATAAAAGCAAGGAAGAAGGCCCTAAAAGAGGAAGCCTGGCAAGCCTTACATGATGACTCAGTTAATCAAGATCATCCAGCCTTTTAGAAGGCGGTTAATGCCCTGTTTCTAGCCAATGGCAATAAAGCAACCTTAGAAATTGCCATTCCCCAACATGAATGGATATTACATTACGTAAGGTTATATAATAACCCACAGAGAAATGAACAGGGATCCCCACCGACTGGGGCCGAAACCGAGAACTCTTCAATGCATATAGACTTACCTTTACACTTTACCCGTAGCAAAGTTAATACAGCCATTATTTCAAGTCTGGGGGAAGGCGACTGGGCCGGATGGCATCCCGGTAGATCATTTAAATCGAACTTAGCATTATGGGGGCCACTTTTAACACAGGTTTTTAATGCATGCTGCGCATAAGGTTTCTTGTTCACTTAGTATCATTCAATAATTCTGCCCATTTTCAAAAAGGGTCACAGGTTAAACCCAGCCTGTTACCGCCCAATCTCATTGCTGGACTCCACAGTTAAGATCGTGGGACGAGTCTTGTCAGACACGCTACAGGTATGGGCGCAGGAACAAAAAATATTAAGCAGTTTATAATATGGCTTTCACAAGGGTTTGGGCACAATAGAACATGGTTTACATTTACATATTTTACTAGACAAATATACCAAGGCAAAACAGTAAAGGCTATACCTGACTTTTATTGACCTGACAGCTGCATTTGACTATGTGATTCACGAAAAGTTGTGGTTGGTTTTAGCGGGGATGGGTGTTGACGTTTTAATAGTTACATTTTTAAGGCAGCTTTACTCTGGGGCAAGGGTCAGGGTTCGCAATGGAATGGGGGGGGGGGGGGGCAAATGCACTAAGCATTTGAAAGTGATGAGGAGTCAGACATAGGTGTATTCTCGCCCCGTTCCTTTTCACATTGTATATAAATGAACTAGAAACCGTCTTGGTCTGGCCCCCTTCTCTTGGCTCTCCTCCCTTCCCTTCTCACACTTTTAAAAGTTTAGGCATCAAAGTCAGCAGTGACCTTTCTATGCATCAGCAAGTTAGTGTGGTGGTGTCCTCATGTTTTCTTAATTTGCGTATTACACGCAAGATATCCAGTTTTTTTTCTATTGAGGCGCTTAAATCGATCTTACTAGCTATGGTTATCTCGCGTCTTGATTACGTGAATGCTCTGTATGTCGGTATACCCGCCTACGAGCTTCGCCGTCTTCAACCTATTCAAAATCAAGCCGCACGGCTAGTCTTTAAGCTTCCTAAATCCAATCACATTACTCCTTCTTAAATCCCTCCACTGGTTACCACTCACTGAACGTTCTTTGTTTAAGCTTGGCTGTTTGATCTTTAAGACATTAGCTGGATCCGCCCGTCATTTGTGTCTATCAAACTTAAGCCTTACATTCCCAATCGTGATCTTCGTTCCTCCACTAAAAACCTATTGCATGTACCCCGCTTTAAAAGGAAGAAACATGGTGGTCGGTGTTTTTCCTATTTGACCCCTGCTTTTTGGAACTCCTTACGGCTTACTATCAGAACCACAGCTTATTATATGGAGTTCCGCAAACTGATGAAAACCTGGCTGTTTTCACAAGCCTTTGCTGAGTGAGTAGTTCTTCCTTTACATCTGTCCTTAGCGCAAAGAAACCGCCTGGCCATCATGCGCTCAATAAATTCCTTTCAAATTCAACTTCTGGGAGTGTAAGGACTTACCAGCTGCAGCGACTCGCCCTATTCCGGCACTCATGTACGCGGACGATGCGGTCCTTATGACCCGTACACCGATCGGTCTCCATAAGGTCGTTAATGTTTTTACACATTTTATATCAAACTTGTGTCTTACTGTGAACTGCGGCAAAACATTCGCAATGAATTTTGGAGCAGGACAGAGAAAGAAGACTAACACTCTTTATTTACTCAAAGGCAATAGAGCGTTCTAAAACTTTCTCTTATTTAGGGATTTTATTTGACCAAATCGGCACGTGGTGCCAGGCGATTAAAGTGAGAAGGCTGCTTTTCATCAAATCTTTGATGGCCTTATTACATTTCAGCAGAAAATTAGGAAGACGCTCCCCTGCGGAATTGTTACAGATCTATAGGGCAAAGTTTGTCCATTGCCACATATGGAGCTGGAATCTGGGGTTATGCAGGGGTTAACTCACTACAGTCCGCAGAAAACATGTTTTTCAGGTCCCTCCTGGCAGTCCCAGACAGCACTTCATCTTATATATGCCATCAGGAACTGGGTATGCCATACCTAGAAGACATAATCAAGATCTAGCCAGTCCTCTTGTGGCACAGAGTCTGGACATCAGAGGAGACAGATTTTGAATGTCATATTTTGAAAGACGCACTGAGGATTGACTGGGTCAATCACATGAGATGGTTAGCAAATGTTAAAATGTTTTTGTTTAAACTAGGCCATTCTGAATACTACAATGATCCATAAACCATGTGTAATATGTCTAGGAAAGACCTTGAAGCAAGCTGCATGCGTTATTTGGGCGAAATCAGAACCACAATAGAATTAAAGAAACCAATGGTTCAAGCGCATCATATGGCGCTGACGATTCCACTCATACAACGATATATTGTATTAGTAACTGAGAGGTTTTTGCTAACACGTTTTAGATTGAACATTCTACATAGATCTTTAAGTTTTCCCATACAAAACGACTGGTCGAGAGTTTTAAGTAAATGCCCGTGCGATGATGTTGCTGAACAATCTAAGATACATATATTGTTTTTCTGTAAATTTTACTCAATCCCTAGAAGATGGATTATCCCTGTTTTAAAAAGATCTAGTCTGAGACCATGTCACCCCGCATTTTTGATTCTGCAACTGCTAGATAATTCATTCACGATTGCCTCCATTACTGCCTTTTTAAAAAACGTTTTTAAATACAGTAAATCAATTCTGATGTGATCTCTATAACTGTGTGTTTTTACAATTTTAAGGTGTTTTCATTGTATTGATTTGCACTTTGAGCTTTTATGGTTCACTTGTACAGTTACCAAATAACACATTTTGATGATGATGATGATGATGAATAGGTCAGTGACAACATTAACGTTTTTAACAAAAATTGTTTTTCAAAAACACAGAAATTCCCCTGTAATAGTTTGCATCCAGTCATGCACTGCTCATGACTACACATGTTACAACACCCATGACATGTTGTATGGCAACATTCATGACATCACTTGCATCTCGCGTGACATCACTGATGACATCATCCAAAGAGTGTGTTAGTTTGTTTTATAGTTTACATAGTGATGGGTAACTACCATATTTATTTTCTACCTAATTTTGTACAGCACGTTTCCAGTTAATCGGTATAAGTTTTTAAAAAACGCATGTGCTCCTAATGCACCATAGGTGTGTAGAGGTATTGATAGTGTTACTATCTTAGTATTGAAGAGTAACTCAGTGTGAAGGTGACAGTTGATGACTTGTTTATTACGTTCTGCACAGGTTTTTAGGTACTGAACAAAAGGTTTCCAGCAGGGCAAAGATTCTACGTTCCGCAAACTAAGTGTTGTAAGCAGCCTTGAGTTATTAGCCAGAATCATCTCAGCATGACAATTTCTTCCTAAAATAGAAGACTGTGTGCACCAAGTACTAACCTATGTACATGTGCTTGTTTTGCTTCAGAAGATGACCTATCTGTAAAGTTTTCACCACAGTATGAAGCCTGCAGGTAGTTGGATCTTTAGCACCTTCAGATCCTGGTTATTTTAAGTGAATAGTCACCGTTTGGACACATTTTACATAGAGGGTACACTGTATACTTTTTAACATCTGTGGTATTTTTCTCATGAGAGTTTCACTGTCTGCAAAAAGTGTGGAAGAGAATAAATTCTCTCCACAGAGTAAACCGTGTTATCCTTTCATATGTGGTCTGAAGTGAACATGATCTATACTACCCATGAACAGTATGGTATAGGGTAAATTTTGCACATAACACATGCTTACTTTATAGGGGTTTGTAGGAGGCAGGCTTGGTATTTGGTGCACACTGATTTAGGTGAAACACCCTGCTTTAATCCAGACAACCCTTATGGTGATTTTGGTGAACTTAGACAACCTTAGAAAGCTCTCTAAGTCAGTGGCGTAACGAAACTTGAGGTGGCCCCCCTGCAAAACAAAATGAGCCCCCCCCCCGGCAACCTGGCCCACCACCTACCACCAATTAGTTCTCACTAATCAGCATCTCACATGGGAGTCACGGAGGGCACAGGAAGGGTCAGCTGGGCTTTTTACGAGGTCTTTATGGCCATACAAATGAGCTGTGCCCCCCACCCGACAGAATGTGCATGGCATGTGAAATGTCACCCTCTAGCAAACAGAGATGTTAAAAAATAAAAACAAATCTCGCTCCTTAAACACAAAGAGTGCCTTGTGTCTGAGTGCACGTCAAAATAAGAGCATGGAGGTTTGTTTACACGATCCTCGGCAGACGTGATCATAATGAGTAATTACGGGTGTCTGGCCATGCAGATTATATGGTGAACATACAGGATCCTCATCAGCTAATCCGGACGCTAATCATCGCTTCCCATGTTTAAACTGCTCTATCTGCACTCTTAATCCCAGCGCAAACGTTACGCGTTATCTTGGGATTGTTTCACTCAGCGCGCACCACACGTGTTGTTTTACAAGGTTATCCAGCTTGCACGCTCCCATGGTGCATATGTAGGACTCCTAAAGGGTTGTGTGTCGGGGGACACAGCAGCTTCACTCGCGCAAAGAGGCACAGGGCACAGAATAAAAAACGGGGAACAAGGAGGAAGAAACACTAAACAAATAAGACAATACATTTATAAATACGATGAAACAGAGGCATAAGGGCAGGGGGAACAGAATGAAAAAATGGGGAACAAGGAGGAATAAACGCTAAACAGATAAGGCAATACAAATACAAGGACACAGAGGCAAAAGGGCACGGGGCACAGAATGAAAAACTGGGAACAAGGAGGAAGAAATACTAAACAAATAAGGCAATTACAGTTACAAAAACAATTAGGAAGCAATACAAATACAGCAAGACAAAACCTACCTACGGCCTACCACTGGCCATCAGGGATGAGGCGCAGGTGGCAGCCTGCAGGTGGAGGAGGGCCTCGACTCTCCTCAGCAGCGGCAGCTGGGGTTAAGGGCAGGACACACAGGCGGTGCTGTGCGGCGTGGGGAGCGACCTGCCTAAGTAGGGTCAAGGGTCGTAATATCCACTGAAATGTGTTGATGCCTAGTTTTGTTAAATAGTTTTTTTTTTTTTTAAATGTGGTTTTTTAGAGCTTGAACTAGACCCGAAGATATCAGGTATCAGAGCACTTTACATGAGCATCAGTTTCATTACAGATGGACACATTCTTTTTGTTTTGTTAGGCACAGGGAGATTAAGTGATTTGCCCGGCATCACAGGATGTTGAGTGTCGTTGCAGAGACTCGAACCCGGTTCCCCAGCTTCAAGGTAAACCGCTCTAGCCGTAAGGCTACATCCTCTCCCCTTGAGGATCAAAGTTTCACATGTTGAGATTTTTTTTTTTTTTTTTACAACGTGTTACCCTGTGAATTCCTACAAATTAACATAATTTTATGACAAATGTATATGTTTTATGTGTTGTCTCTCCCTTTAACCTGTGTACCTACGATATAATCTTCAATATTTTTTTATGACCTGTTTTTAGATTGAATTGTTTTTTTTATTTGAAGCATTTATTGAATATATTTTTTATATTAAATTTGATAATCGATAATTATCTCTCTGGCTCTTTCAAGACTGGGGTGTGCGGTATTAGAGTAGTTTCTGAATAATTGAAGTGATTGATTTTAGGTCTCCAAGAGAACTTTGTGTGACAAGAGCATTTGACATTTATTAGTAATATCTTTGATTTCTGTTAATTTTTATGAGGGCTATTTCGTATTCTACTGTTTGAGGATAGTGAAAATAAACTTCAGGAAGTAAATTTTATTGGTGTTTGGGAGGTCACATTTTATTAAATATTTTCTAAAGCAAGGCAAGCCAAAACTTGATGTCACCCGTATAGGCCATCCATCAAGACAGAATACATTAACGTTTTTTTTACAGTCTGACTTTTTTGTGGCTTTAATGCACAGCTTTAACATTTTACAGCATGCATAACATCTGAAACGCTGCGCCAATTAAAACGTAACTTTCAAGAAAGTTTTTTTGAGCTTCATTTTACGAATTATTTAAATGGAATTCAAAAAGAAGGTGTTGGATGTTACGTAAACACTCAGATGGTAGTAGAGGCAATTTAAGGGACCAAACTAACCTTTAATGCATAGCCGAGAGCATAGTCGAGGATGAACCCTAGGTTGCGTGCGTGGTCGTTGTGTGTTGGAGCTTTTCCCAGTGCGGTCGGCCACCAGGAGTCGTCTCTTGCCGAGGGGGTGGATCAGAGGATGAGGACTTCCATCTTGTCCGAGTTTAGCTTCAGTCGGCTGTCAAATGTCAAATGTCAAATGATTTATAAAGCGCGCTACATACCCAGAGGGTCTCAAGGCGCTTGAAGAAGGGTGGGGAATTACTTGTCGAATATCCAGGTTTTAAGTTGCTTTCTGAATGCTAGGTGGTTTTGAGTGAGGCGAAGGTGAATGGGGAGTGAGTTCCAGGTTTTAGCTGCCAGGTAGGAGAAGGATCTTCCTCCCATGGTGGTTTTGTTGATGCGAGGAACAGCAGCAAGGGCTTGGTTGGAAGCGCATAGCTGGCGGGAGGGGGTGTAGAAGGAGAGTCGTGCGTTGAGGCATTCGGGTCCAAGTTCGTAAAGTGCTTTGTGTGCGTGGGTGAGGAGGCGGAATGTTATCCTCTTGTTGACAGGGAGCCAGTGGAGGTTTTTCAGGTGACCAGAAATGTGGTCTTTACGCGGGATGTCTAGTATGAGTCTGGCAGATGCGTTCTGGATGCGTTGTAGTTTTTTCTGAAGTTTTGCGGTGGTACCGGCGTATAGTGTGTTTCCGTAGTCCAGGCGGCTTGTAACCAGTGCGTGGGTGACCGTTTTTCTGGTTTCAGTGGGGATCCAGCTAAATGTTTTTTTGAGCATGCGAAGAATGTTGAAGCAAGATGATGAGACGGCATTGACTTGTCTAGTCATCGAGAGTGAGGAGTCCAGGATTACGCCCAGGTTCCGTGCGTGGTCCGTTGGGATGGGTGCTTTTCCAAGGGCCGCTGGCCACCAAGAGTCGTCCCAGGCGGAGGGGGAGGTACCTAAGATAAGGACTTCTGTTTTGTCTGAATTCAGTTTTAGACGGCTGTGCTTCATCCACTCGGCTACTTCTTTCATTCCTTCATGTAGGTTGGTTTTGGCGGTGTTAGGGTCTTTGGTGAGTGAGAGGATCAGTTGAGTGTCAACAGCGTAGGAGATGATATTGAGGTTGTGTTGGCGTGCGATGGTCGCGAGGGGGCTCATATATACGTTGAAGAGGGTGGGGCTGAGTGAAGATCCTTGTGGCACGCCGCAAATGACTTCAGTGGCCTTTGACTTGAACGGTGGGAGGCGGACTCTGAGTTCTTCCGGCAAGGAACGAGGTGATCCATTCAAGTGCTTTTCCTTGGATTCCGATGTTTGAGGCGTTGTAACAGGGTGCTATGACAGACTGTGTCGAAGGCTGCAGAGAGGTCGAGGAGGATGAGGGCGACTGTGTCTCCATTGTCCAGTAGAGTTCGAATGTTGTCTGTTGCTGCGATGAGTGCGGTCTCAGTGCTGTGTTTGGCTCGGAAGCCGGACTGTGAGGAGTCGAGGGATTTGTTGGTTTCGAGGAAGGCGGCGAGCTGGTTGTTGACTGCTTTCTCGATGACTTTGGCCGGGAATGGAAGGAGTGAGATGGGGCGGTAGTTTTTGAGTTTGGTGGGGTCAGCTGTGGGTTTTTTCAGAAGGGCGCGGAGTTCGGCGTGCTTCCAGCTTTCCGGGAAGGTGGCGATGTTGAGGGAGCAGTTGATGACGTCTCGGAGGTGTGGTGCTATGATGGAGTCTGCTTTGTTGAAGATGTGGTGACGGCATGGGTCAGTGGGGGATCCTGAGTGGATGGAGTTCATCAGGCGGATGGTGTCCTCCGTGGAGATTGGGTTCCAGTCATTAAGGATGTTCAAGGGGGGTGAAGGTTTGGCATACGGTTGGGAGGGTTGGTCTCCGGTTTGGTTGTCAAAGCTGTTGTGGATGTCTGCGATTTTGTCGTGGAAGACGAAGCTAAGGAGTCGCAAAGGGTTTGAGAGGGAGTGATGTCGTTGGAGTTGGCAGTGGGGTTGGTAAATTCTTTGACGATGTTGAATAATTCCTTGCTGTTGTGGGCGTTTTTGTCAAGTCTGTCTTTGAATGCGGCTTTCTTGGCTGTCCGGATCAGTTGGTGGTGTAAACGGGTGGCGTTTTTGAAGGCGTCCCTGGTGCTGTTGTTTGGGTCTTTTTTCCAAGCCTTCTCAAGGGAGCGACAGAGTTTCTTGGATTTCTTAAGATCATCGTTGAACCAGGGGGCGTTTTTGCTGCCTAGTTTGATTTGACGTTTTTTCAAAGGTGCTAGGTTGTCGGCGCTGATGGTTAGCCATTGAGTGAGGTTAATGGCTGCTTGGTTGGGGTTCGATGAGTGGGCAGGGGGGTTTTGAAGAAGCGATGAGGAGATCTGGTCGATGGTGATTTTGTTCCAGTTTCTTCGCAGAGTAGGTTGAGGATGGTTGTGGGTTGTGGTTTTTTGTAGACAAAGTGAACGCAGCTGTGGTCCGTCCAGTAGAGAGTTGTGGTGTGACTGAAGGAGATATGTTTGCTGGAGGTGAAGATAGGGTCGAGTGTGTGTCCTGCATAGTGGGTGGGGGTGTTAACTAGTTGTTTGAGTCCGAGGTTAGCGAGATTGTCCAGAAGAGTGGTGGTGTTGTTGTCGTTGTTCTTTTCCAGGTGATAATTGAGGTCTCCTAGTAGAATGTAGTCCTCGGAGGGGAGGGCGTGAGGGGTGATGAAGTCAGTGATGTCTTCACTGAATTGTGATCGGGGTCCTGGCGGCCTGTAGAGGAGGGTGCCTCTGAGTGTGGTCTTGGGGTCGGTGTGGATCTGGAAGTGGCGGTGTTCGGCGCTAGCGAGGTTGACGTCTGAGCTGGTTGAAATGTGGATGGAATTCTTATGGACGATGGCGATGCCTCCTCCTGTTTGGTTGGTGCGGTCTTTTCGGAGGATGTATGACGTTACAAGGCATACTTTTACCACCCATACCATTACAACGCGGTATTTACAACGCATACCGTTACAACGCATTGCGCTTAGAGGTGCTGGATAGTGGTAAGTATAATTTTATATTCCAACTCCAGTCCCCGTGGACACTAGGGAAGGTGTTGGATATAAAATTATACTTATTCCCTATCCTAGAGCGCCCCCCAGCGCAATGCGTGGTAATGCCTGCGTTGTAATGGTAGTGCGTGGTAAAAACTTTGTTGTAACAGTTGTATACCCTTTTCGGATGATCTTGTAGCCTTCCGGGATGGCTGTGGTGATGTCTGGAGCTGATGAGGCGTTCATCCAGATTTCTGTTAGGAAGGCGACGTCTGGAGAGATGGTGTCTAGTAGATTCCAAAGGTCGATGGCATGTCTATGGACCGAGCGGGTGTTAAGCAGGATGCATTTTAGATGGTTGGTGTCGGATCTCTGTTTGGTGTTTGTGGATGTGGGGTTGGTCTTGGTGCCGTCAAACTTGCAGGAGTTGCATGTAAAGGGTCCATGGGTATGTCCAGGTGCGGCTTTTGCCTGCTTATTTCCTTTCCTTGTTTTTGTTCCCCCAGTGTGTTATCTTGACATCGGCTGGTGTCCCACGTTCATCAAACTTCGTGTTTTATTGGCACCCTCGTGCATTGGCACTGGTCACACCGCCCTAAAGCCGGCACTGTGTGGAAGGCCCCAGCCAGCCAGCTGATGAGGCACTGGACGCCGCCCACAATGTGGCGGTAGTGTGTGACCATGTGGGTGTGTGGCTTGGTGGGTTCAGCATTCCATTCATTTCAGAGGGTATGTGTTAGTGACCTATATATTAAAAATTGGCTACTGTGTATGCCTGATTGTGTGATAGGCTCATCGAAAGGCTTCTATCATGCAACAGGTCCCCCACAATCTGCAAGTCAACAATGTCTTCCATCAGAAATGGCCAGGGTGTCTTGGTTTCTTGGAAATACCACTAATTGAACAATTGATGTGTAAAGAGCGAGTGATGCTGCATTAGGCACACCTCTACTGTAACAACGATGAGCAACCAGTAACGGGGTAGGGCGGGGAGTGGATCTCTTTGTGAGGGGGCAGAAAAAAAGGTAATGATAGTTACGGGAGCAAACCATCGATCTGTTACTGAAAACCAAATTAGCCTGGGAACTGATTCACCAAGGAGAAGCTGTCCCGGTTATACAGATTCACTTTCTTTGGGAATCATGAAAATCTACTAGTGGGAAATATTCTGCCCTCGTAAGTTCAGAGTTAGGGCACAAAAGTGGCCATTGCGAATATGGTGAAAACCCTTAAAGATAACGCACATAAATCTACTCCTAAACAATGTGCCCACATATGGGGTGCAATTCATAAAGGTAACTTTGGCAGTAAACATATTTGCGAACACATTTTTTTTTATCTGCTAGGAATTTACAGAGGGATTCTTGAAAACCGTACATGATTGTACAAGTGTGGCTTCCTCTTCAACAATTGTATAGACATCTGCACTCGTAAAACCTATTTAAGCGGTGGGAAGAGAGTGGTACAAGGCATGGTTTACTTTGGAAGTTTGAGAATGCCTACAAACCTGTACATGTGTGGCCATTTCTAAAGTCTGATCCAACATCTTTCTAGAATGGAGATTTATTACAGCACATGTCTTTATTAACAACCCCCTCTTCCACATCGGGGGAGGGTTGTATGGAAAAAACGTCCTGCTTTGGGAAAAACGTGTTTGTTTGCAGTTGTTGCTGCAAACCCCTGTGCTTAGGTGAATAAGAGACGCTTTTTCTCACCTCACTATCGTCGTGCTGGATGCTGGTGAAGCAGAGGGATTCCGGTGCCTTTCATCCTACTCCTCGCGGGTCCCGCAGCGTCACCGGGAGCAACTTGGACTGAGGGGCTGTAAGAGGACAGAGTTTAGCAGGCAAGGCTGCGAGCATAAGGGGCCGGACTTCGTGTCCCAGAAGTCCCGGCTACCCTCGCCCCCTGCCATCGGGCCGCTCTCCTTGCCTGACACGCCCCCCTCACACTCATCATCTTAAATTGGTTGCAGCACCTGGAGGCAGCGGGACGCTTTTTCTCACCTCGCTATCGTCGTGCTGGATGCTGGTGAAGCAGAGGGATTCCAGTGCCTTTCATCCTACTCCTCGCGGAACCCGCTTCGCGGGTCCCGCAGCGTCACCGGGAGCAACTTGGACTGAGGGGCTGTAAGAGGACAGAGTTTAGCAGGCAAGGCTGCGAGCGTAAGGGGCCGGACTTCGTGTCCCAGAAGTCCCGGCTACCCTCGCCCCCTGCCATCGGGCCGCTCTCCTTGCCTGACACGCCCCCCTCACACATCATCTTAAATTGGTTGCAGCACCTGGAGGCAGCGGGACGCTTTTTCTCACCTCGCTATCGTCGTGCTGGATGCTGGTGAAGCAGAGGGATTCCAGTGCCTTTCATCCTACTCCTCGCCGAACCCGCTTCGCGGGCCCCGCAGCGTCACCGGGAGCAACTTGGACTGAGGGGCTGTAAGAGGACAGAGTTTAGCAGGCAAGGCTGCGAGCGTAAGGGGCTGGACTTCGTGTCCCAGAAGTCCCGGCTACCCTCGCCCCCTGCCATCGGGCCGCTCTCCTTGCCTGACACGCCCCCCTCACACTCATCATCTTAAATTGGTTGCAGCACCTGGAGGCAGCGGGACGCTTTTTCTCACCTCGCTATCGTCGTGCTGGATGCTGGTGAAGCAGAGGGATTCCAGTGCCTTTCATCCTACTCCTCGCGGAACCCGCTTCGCGGGTCCCGCAGCGTCACCGGGAGCAACTTGGACTGAGGGGCTGTAAGAGGACAGAGTTTAGCAGGCAAGGCTGCGAGCGTAAGGGGCCGGACTTCGTGTCCCAGAAGTCCCGGCTACCCTCGCCCCCTGCCATCGGGCCGCTCTCCTTGCCTGACACGCCCCCCTCACACTCATCATCTTAAATTGGTTGCAGCACCTGGAGGCAGCGGGACGCTTTTTCTCACCTCGCTATCGTCGTGCTGGATGCTGGTGAAGCAGAGGGATTCCAGTGCCTTTCATCCTACTCCTCGCGGAACCCGCTTTGCGGGTCCCGCAGCGTCACCGGGAGCAACTTGGACTGAGGGGCTGTAAGAGGACAGAGTTTAGCAGGCAAGGCTGCGAGCGTAAGGGGCCGGACTTCGTGTCCCAGAAGTCCCGGCTACCCTCGCCCCCTGCCATCGGGCCGCTCTCCTTGCCTGACACGCCCCCCTCACACATCATCTTAAATTGGTTGCAGCACCTGGAGGCAGCGGGACGCTTTTTCTCACCTCGCTATCGTCGTGCTGGATGCTGGTGAAGCAGAGGGATTCCAGTGCCTTTCATCCTACTCCTCGCCGAACCCGCTTCGCGGGTCCCGCAGCGTCACCGGGAGCAACTTGGACTGAGGGGCTGTAAGAGGACAGAGTTTAGCAGGCAAGGCTGCGAGCGTAAGGGGCCGGACTTCGTGTCCCAGAAGTCCCGGCTACCCTCGCCCCCTGCCATCGGGGGCACGCCCCCCTCACACTCATCATCTTAAATTGGTTGCAGCACCTGGAGGCAGCGGGACGCTTTTTCTCACCTCGCTATCGTCGTGCTGGATGCTGGTGAAGCAGAGGGATTCCAGTGCCTTTCATCCTACTCCTCGCGGAACCCGCTTCGCGGGTCCCGCAGCGTCACCGGGAGCAACTTGGACTGAGGGGCTGTAAGAGGACAGAGTTTAGCAGGCAAGGCTGCGAGCGTAAGGGGCCGGACTTCGTGTCCCAGAAGTCCCGGCTACCCTCGCCCCCTGCCATCGGGCCGCTCTCCTTGCCTGACACGCCCCCCTCACACTCATCATCTTAAATTGGTTGCAGCACCTGGAGGCAGCGGGACGCTTTTTCTCACCTCGCTATCGTCGTGCTGGATGCTGGTGAAGCAGAGGGATTCCAGTGCCTTTCATCCTACTCCTCGCGGAACCCGCTTCGCGGGTCCCGCAGCGTCACCGGGAGCAACTTGGACTGAGGGGCTGTAAGAGGACAGAGTTTAGCAGGCAAGGCTGCGAGCGTAAGGGGCCGGACTTCGTGTCCCAGAAGTCCCGGCTACCCTCGCCCCCTGCCATCGGGCCGCTCTCCTTGCCTGACACGCCCCCCTCACACATCATCTTAAATTGGTTGCAGCACCTGGAGGCAGCGGGACGCTTTTTCTCACCTCGCTATCGTCGTGCTGGATGCTGGTGAAGCAGAGGGATTCCAGTGCCTTTCATCCTACTCCTCGCCGAACCCGCTTCGCGGGTCCCGCAGCGTCACCGGGAGCAACTTGGACTGAGGGGCTGTAAGAGGACAGAGTTTAGCAGGCAAGGCTGCGAGCGTAAGGGGCCGGACTTCGTGTCCCAGAAGTCCCGGCTACCCTCGCCCCCTGCCATCGGGGGCACGCCCCCCTCACACTCATCATCTTAAATTGGTTGCAGCACCTGGAGGCAGCGGGACGCTTTTTCTCACCTCGCTATCGTCGTGCTGGATGCTGGTGAAGCAGAGGGATTCCAGTGC
The DNA here is from genome assembly GCF_964263255.1 of Lissotriton vulgaris. Taxonomy (NCBI): domain Eukaryota; kingdom Metazoa; phylum Chordata; class Amphibia; order Caudata; family Salamandridae; genus Lissotriton; species Lissotriton vulgaris. The sequence goes on along the minus strand of NC_141691.1, from coordinate 66,968,530 downwards.
CTTTCATCCTACTCCTCGCGGAACCCGCTTCGCGGGTCCCGCAGCGTCACCGGGAGCAACTTGGACTGAGGGGCTGTAAGAGGACAGAGTTTAGCAGGCAAGGTTGCGAGCGTAAGGGTCCGGACTTCGTGTCCCAGAAGTCCCGGCTACCCTCGCCCCCTGCCATCGGGCCGCTCTCCTTGCCTGACACGCCCCCTTCACACTCATCATCTTAAATTGGTTGCAGCACCTGGAGGCAGCGGGACGCTTTTTCTCACCTCGCTATCGTCGTGCTGGATGCTGGTGAAGCAGAGGGATTCCAGTGCCTTTCATCCTACTCCTAGCGGAACCCGCTTCGCGGGTCCCGCAGCGTCACCGGGAGCAACTTGGACTGAGGGGCTGTAAGAGGACAGAGTTTAGCAGGCAAGGCTGCGAGCGTAAGGGGCCGGACTTCGTGTCCCAGAAGTCCCGGCTACCCTCGCCCCCTGCCATCGGGCCGCTCTCCTTGCCTGACACGCCCCCCTCACACTCATCATCTTAAATTGGTTGCAGCACCTGGAGGCAGCGGGACGCTTTTTCTCACCTCGCTATCGTCGTGCTGGATGCTGGTGAAGCAGAGGGATTCCAGTGCCTTTCATCCTACTCCTCGCGGAACCCGCTTCGCGGGTCCCGCAGCGTCACCGGGAGCAACTTGGACTGAGGGGCTGTAAGAGGACAGAGTTTAGCAGGCAAGGCTGCGAGCGTAAGGGGCCGGACTTCGTGTCCCAGAAGTCCCGGCTACCCTCGCCCCCTGCCATCGGGCCGCTCTCCTTGCCTGACACGCCCCCCTCACACATCATCTTAAATTGGTTGCAGCACCTGGAGGCAGCGGGACGCTTTTTCTCACCTCGCTATCGTCGTGCTGGATGCTGGTGAAGCAGAGGGATTCCAGTGCCTTTCATCCTACTCCTCGCGGAACCCGCTTCGCGGGTCCCGCAGCGTCACCGGGAGCAACTTGGACTGAGGGGCTGTAAGAGGACAGAGTTTAGCAGGCAAGGCTGCGAGCGTAAGGGGCCGGACTTCGTGTCCCAGAAGTCCCGGCTACCCTCGCCCCCTGCCATCGGGCCGCTCTCCTTGCCTGACACGCCCCCCTCACACTCATCATCTTAAATTGGTTGCAGCACCTGGAGGCAGCGGGACGCTTTTTCTCACCTCGCTATCGTCGTGCTGGATGCTGGTGAAGCAGAGGGATTCCAGTGCCTTTCATCCTACTCCTCGCGGAACCCGCTTCGCGGGTCCCGCAGCGTCACCGGGAGCAACTTGGACTGAGGGGCTGTAAGAGGGCAGAGTTTAGCAGGCAAGGCTGCGAGCGTAAGGGGCCGGACTTCGTGTCCCAGAAGTCCCGGCTACCCTCGCCCCCTGCCATCGGGCCGCTCTCCTTGCCTGACACGCCCCCCTCACTCAACACTGACCAACGTATATAGGGGAGGTCTCTATACCGCGACGCGGGAGCACGCGGGAGCGTCCCGGGAGAAGCCCGGGACAAGGGCGGGACCGTCTGTGGCCGTCCGGGGCCAAAGGAGGCCGGGCTGGGCCACCTTACTAACGTTTTCTTCTTATTTTTAAGTCTTTTTAACTGGTATTAATTATTCGTTATATTATTGTTTGAGACTAAAGTGACGGTTGAGTCCCCATATTTGGAAGGAAAAATCTTGTGGCTTTGTTGATTGAGTACTGAGGTTGGTGTTAATCTCGCTCGTTGTATTTTTAAAAATGACTAAGGTCTGGTAAAGAGAGGCAAGTTCAGGTCTCCACCTCCAATGGTACTTTTACTGGAACAATTGATCAATTTTTTAAACGTTCAACTGCTATACTGGAGAAGGAGATAGCTTTAGTTGAAAAACGCCTTTCGCTTGACATTATTACAGGCAAGCGTTCTTCACTAGGTAAAATTAATGAGGCTGTCTCCCCTGTCCCACTCTCCACGTTGAACGCAGATAGCCTTCTTGAGAACGTAGAGGCAGTGTTGGCAACTGCTCCCGAGACTCACACTGTGGAGTTAGTGGGGACAAACCAAGAAAGTGCATTTAATACTGCGCATGATAATTTGCCAAATGGTGGGACCATTTACCTAGATCAGTCCAGGGAGAATTCTGGTCTCTCGGACTCACCAAAACTTAATATTAGCACTGAACAAATGGATTCCCTTTCCCATTCACAACATACACCCACTCATAATCCTGGGAAACGCAAAAGGATAGACTCACCGGACCCAGAGGAACAAACTGAGGGTCTGGGAAACCTCACTCCATCCCCCTTACAGCTACCTAACACTAACGCGGCTGTCCAGTCAGGGGAAGGTGAGACCATAATTAGCATCACAGAAGGGATATTTTTGGCTAAAATAGAGTTGCTATTTAAATCTTTACTTTTACCGCTATTTGAAAGGACAAGATTATTAAACACTAAAATGGATTCCTTAGATATGCTGGTGAAAGATAATATAGCGACTTCCAACAGAATCCTTGCCAGCTTAGCATCTACTGGTTTGACCCCTCCTGTCCCGACCATCCCGAAGCCCACCATCATGAATAACAAAGCAGGGGGTAATAGCTCTAAAGCGGGACCCTCTATATCAAAGGTCCCACAGCAAAAAACTGTTCCTGCTCCCAAGAAAACAACTTTCACAGAGAATTCTTCAAGGCCTAAGCCTGTAAAAAATCCTCAGGTCCAGAAAAACCCCATTTCCACTAGGGGTCATGACATAAGCCACCAGCCCAACGCCAAACCTATCCCAAAGAAACAGTGTGTGAACCTCCCACCAGAGTCAGTGCCTTATACTATCATCTTAACTGGCGTGGCTCCTCTTGGAGATGGTTAGAGGGAAACACACAAGGATCTTTATAATAAGGTTACATTCTGGCTCAATAAAAATCGGCCACTCCCTCCTAACCTAAATCCCGAAATACTTAATGTAAGGAGGGTGGATTGGATAGGTTTTGGTAAGAAAGATCTTGAGGGGGATTGCGTGGTAATTAGCTTTAGAGAGCCTTGGGTTGCTGAATTTATCTGCAGGGAACCAAGATTCGGAAGAGTTGGGGATGTGCAAACGTTATCGTTGCATTACTTTTATCCTGCTTTATATGCAAATAGACCCCAAACTCCGTTTCATTACACCAGAAGGGACAGGTCTAGAGGGAGATTTCATTTTGACACTTCGCTTTACCCAATGTTCTATCCCCGCCATGCGAACCGGTTTGCTCCCCTATCCGGTCTGGAAGGTGTGGATTGACATGACATAGAACCCTTGGCCGCTGGGCTTTCTAGAGCTGAAGTGAACTGCTCCCCAAATAACTTGAGTGCCCCCAGGGAAGAGACTGTTTCAGGGTCAAGCGCAATAACACAGAGGGTGGTAACAAGGGAAACATTCTCAAACAGTATTCCTAGACCTTCGATCTGAGGAGATTGTGAACTTAGTTGTTAATACGGAAGAGAAACCAACTCACACCCTCGCAGTCTTGTCATGGAATATAGCGGGTTTAAAGGGGAAAATGTCAGAGGTCGACTGGGGCTCCTTTATGGATTTACATGATGTAATTATCTTACAGGAAAGTTGGTCAACTGACGCTATCTATCGGGTTGGCTACCTTAATTATTATAAACCAGCCTGTAAAGGTCCTAAGGGACGCCCGTCAGGAGGTCTGGTTATTTGGATAAGACAATCCTTAGCTATTACTATTACAGACCTTCCTACTTTAAGCAACGACATTCTAGCCTTGAAACTATCCGGTAAAAATAACCAGGACCTTTTCCTGGTTAATATATATGCAAGAGGGCAACCAGGTGGGAAGCCTGCGGGAGTGGTAGCTGAACTAGACTCCCTATTGAATAATATTAGTAGAGACAAATGTGTTATGGTGGCAGGAGATTTTAACTGTTCTTTTGAACCATTTCCCAATCTTGACAGTGGGGGATATGGGGAAATTGATCAGATTTGGAATATTCCCCTTTTGTCTATTCCTCCAATTAAAAAAGTCACGGAGGCAGTTATGCAGTGGTTGGGTCTTTGTCTTGAATGGGATTTGCGTGCAGCGAATGGAAGGACCAAATCAGACTTGATGGGAAAGGTTACATTTGATAATTCCCAGCATTCGAGCCGCATTGATTATTTTTTCTTAAGGTTAGAGTTTTGGAAAATATTGGAGGACATGGAAGTAGTCACAAGACCAGAGAGTGATCATAATCCCCTGGTAATAAAATTATCAGTGTATGAGGGTCTCCTTATGAATTCTGCAACCAATATCGTTACAGCAGATGCTGGTCTTACGAATGATTGCAGAAGGGTACGATGGGCTAGGTTCCTAGACAACCCTGCTACTATCAATAGGGTTGCTACTGAGGTCTTAGCTGCTACAAATTTGATGGCACCCATACTTGATGCAGGAACCTCACTTGATCAAATCCGGATGATCCATGAGTCTCTTTTTAATAAAATTAAATCTTTTTTTATCGAACCCACAAAAGGAAGAAATAATGGCCCAGCGCAAACTAGGACTAAATGGTATGACAAAACATGTCGTATTGCCCATAGCTCCCTGTTAACTGCTGTCAAATCCAAATCAGCTACGGATATAAGGTTAGCAAGGGTTAATTACAGGAAAGCACTTAAAGTGGCAAAAACCAATTGGGATGATCAGCGTTGGTTAGATTTATATCAGGCAAGTACTTCATCTAACCAACAAAAATTCTGGGAGGTTGTGAAATGGGGAGGGACTGGGGATCTGCATATTCCGGTAAACCATGTCCCTGCAGAGCAATGGGTCAAGCATTATGAGGCGCAGTTCAGCAACACGGAACGGATCTCCCTCACTATTAGGGAAGATGCCAGTGTGCAGTCTGAGGTGCCCTCAATTGATTACATTGTTTTTACTGAAACTGAAGCTATTTCTGCTCTTAAACAAGTGCAGAATGGCAAAGCCCCCGGCATGGACTGCATCCCTGCGGACCTCTTTAAGTATGATCAAACACACTGGGTCCCGTATATAACAATTTTAGCAAATGCGATAGCCAGAGGGACTAGGATCCCCAACTCGTGGAAAGGGGCTGAGATCTTGCCCGTGCATAAAAAAGGGGATAGAACTGATGCGGGAAACTACCGACCCATCAGTCTTATCGATGCCCTACAAAAGGTAATAGCCAGAATGCTGTTAGGGAAAATTCATACGTGGATGTCAGAAGTCAATATTCTGTCTCCACTGCAGGCGGGTTTTAGGGCTCACATTAGCACAGTTGATCAGATATTAAGATTTGTTATGATCTATTGGAAAACTGTGTTACTGAGAGGTGGGACGATATTCGCTGCATTTGTGGATCTCAAATCAGCGTTTGATCTGGTCCCCAGAGGGAAGATGTGGGCAGCTTTGAGAAGGATGGGTGTCCCTATTGCACTACTAGAACTCACCATTAGGATGCATGAGGGAAATTTTGCAAGAGTCAGATGGGGTCGTCAGGGCCAGGTTACAGAATCCTTCCCCGTGACCCGTGGAGTGAGGCAGGGCTGTGTCCTGGCCCCCACCCTATTCATACTCTTTATTAACCAGGTGGTTAAGTTCCTCTCAGATACCCCTACTGATGCTCCATCACTGGGTGGGACTAAATTTCCCCTTTTAATTTTCGCAGATGATACTCTCATACTGGCTAAAACACAGAAGGGTTTACAGGTAGCTATAAATAAATTCATGGACTTTTGTAATGAGAACGATCTTGAAATTAACATTAATAAAACCAAGTTCATGGTCCTGACAAAGAATAAACCATTGAGGGGCCACGTTTCAATGAATGGGTCTAGTCTGGAGCAGGTTGATGTAATGACATACCTTGGTGTTACATTGGATTATAGGCTGCGATGGAAAGAGCAAATAGCGGCACTCAGTCTGAAATTTGCTCGCCTGTCCGGTTGCCTAGTAAAGGAGCAGCGGTGTTCCTTGACCAAAAGAGTACTGCCCGCACTTAAAATTTATAGTGCTAAAATTAGCTCAGCCATATTATACGGGGCCGATATTTGGGGTTGTGTGGACTTGGCTGTCCTAGATAGGACACAGAATAAATTCCTTCGAAATTTAGTCAGTCTCCCTTCCTCAACACCAGTCCTACCACTCTTGATGGACATGGGCACTTATTCCATTAAACACCCGGCCCTCTATAGGATGGTGGCGTTATGGAGACGCATATGGTCTACCCCGGAACTTGCCATGTTTGCCCTAGAATTACAGGATGTGAGAATGCAACAAGGGGCAGGTGATATACCATGGCTAAAGCTAATAAGCTAATTAGGAATACTCTTATTGAAATGGGTCTTCCCTTGCTTTGGTCTGAGCCGGGTTCTCATACCTTTCCTTCAAAGAAAGATTTTAAACTTCTCTTTTGGTCCATGGTAAAAATGGAACACGTCGCTCTTTCAGAGAAATCGAACTTGACAGGCCAGTTTTTGCTCCATAAAGCAGTTCCCCATAAAGAGACCTATTGGGATGTTATCCTTAAAACATTAGATAGGAAACTATACCATCAGTTTTGTGTAGGTACACTGCCACTAAGGGCTTTTTCTAGTGGCTGGCAGAAGACAGAGTCAATCTTCTGCCCTTGTTGTACCGATTGTAAAGAAACACTAGGTCATTTTTTATTTGTATGCACTGCTTATCGTGAACCACGTTATAAGTGGCTAAAACCTATATGTACTAGACTAAACACCCGAGTGAGTAGTGAAGCATTGTACATTTTGAGAACTAACACTTCTGAATGGCTATCCATCGGATTGGCCAAATTCCTTGGGTGGGCTTGGCTAATAAGGATTAAGTCAGTTCGTAGCACCTTGATCTGAATAACCCAAATAGTATGTTAGCCTACTATTTTTTTGGTTTTTGATTTTACCAGTATTGATGATCTGCCTTTTATATATATATACACCTAAATGTTCCAATAATTCTCCCTTGACGTCTTTATATGTATGTTTAATTGAGATTTTTAACTATTCCTGTTATTTTGATTTTGCTTAGTATGTTTATATAAATATTTATGACTTTGTCACACTAATTGTATTTTATGTAATTTTGTTTATATGTGTGTCTTTTATGATGAAAACTCGAAATAAAGACGTTAAAAACTGAAAACTGAATAAGAGACAAGAAATTCCAAGGTGCACACCTGGCTGGTTGTTTCCCGGTGACCTTCAGGGAATGTTTGGTAATTGCAAAACAAAAACAATGGAAAATTACAGTTCGGCCTAAAAGATAAATGTCAGCAGCTACTTTTTCTATTTTTAGGTCTGACTTGACAGCTCAACTGTCTCTGGACCTTATTTGATCAACCTAAAAAAATACCTTTTAGGAGTACAAAAGAAAGGGGCTTTGGCACTGCCCACACTGAGGGAGAGTGTGTTTTGTTGGGCAGAAGTTGTGGACTTACACATAAAGTGTTCTCCTTCTCACAGCTTTGATCATTTTGTTTGTTTAACCAGCTGCCTGAGCCAGCAGCATTCTAGCTGCCGGGAGATGGCTCACTAACCTGCATAAAGCACTAAGTTTACAATAGGCTGGAGCTTGGCATCCTTTTGGGGCATCCACAATGCATTGTAGTGCTGTTAAAGTGTCTTAGATAAGAAGATAATTTACATTGTTTCTTTTGTCCTGCAGCAGATCACACTACGTTACAGACTCTGTAAGCAGCTATTAAGGTTAGATGTGATCTCACAGATTACCATAGTGGGAGATGTTTTTGTGCAGAAGACTTTCACTGCGATTATTCTTATTAGGCCCTATTAAGAGGGGTTATATATTATTTTGACAACTGTAATTCTTTACATATTTGTAATTTTATAACTATGCATGATGGATGCCAGGTACACACATTTCAATAAGCCTAATTTGGTTATACTGTCAAGCTAATGGTAAATGCTGTAGGCGTCATCAGTTTAGTTGGAAAAAGTTATGTCAGATTCCTTAGGAGTGAACTGTTTAGAAGGATAGATTATGACATGGCAATTAGGCCTAACTTACTTATTGTGAAAAGCACATGCTAAAGGCAATCATCTTTTGAGTGGATTGTTATTACACTGTACTAAAGTCTTAGGAAGGTATTTTGTAGGCGAGCGCAAAATTTGCGTAAATTGCTTTCACATAATTGCACAAAATAAAAAAAATTACATGAAATGCAAATCCATCATTTAACACTATCTTTCAGCACAAAATAGATCAGTGTCAATTTTAACATGAGGATGCATTTAGTGCAAAACAAATGTGAAACACAAAAGGCGCTTGTGTTCTGGTTCTTCACATTGCTTCCACATAATATTTAAGCCACAAACAGCGTCGTAATTGCGCAATGTGCGGTAATCGTCTAATTTCTGGATGACTACGTTTTATCAGTTTTATTATTTAAGTAACTGGCATTTAATTGACATGCAATGCTTTACAGAACTGAGGACTTGGTCAAATACAGTTTAATGTATGTGGTTTATATTTGGTGGATGAAACCACAATCGTCAATATATAAAATGTCCAACCTAGCTGTATAAAAATGTTTATTAAATAAATATCGGAAAAAATTGTGTAATTTGTAGCATTTTTGAGTATTGGGAAATTCTTTAAATTACGTCATTGGGTTTAAATTTCCCCCATGCTTAGTATTTTGGCAAATTGAATTTGAGATTACTGTAGTAGGCAAGGGTTTTGGTGACCATCCTCAAGAAACCATGGGAACTGAAGATTTACACTGTGGTAATTAATCATGGTTAGTCTCTATTAGTAGGGATTTCTTATTGTTTTGACAACTGTAATTTTGCACGTGTTAGTAATTTTATCACAGTCTAACTTATATATGGCTTGTGAGAAAGCTTACGAACAAGACAATTTTGCGTTGGTTATGGTGACAAGCCAGTGTTAAAGGTTTTAGTCCGGACTGTTTTTTAATGAAATTTTATCATAAAGGCAGTAGGCCTAACATATTTATTGTGAAACGCATGTGTTAAATTTAATAGAAATGTAATGGTGGTTTGTATTTCTCTGTATTAAAGCCTACAGATAGGCATTTTGTTACAGCAAAGCTCACAGTTCACCTTTGTAGGGTAGAATGCTGTTGTTGGTACCCCCCTCTGACACACCCCAGGGGTTGAAGATTTCCTTGCTAGAATCTCTTAGGAAGGCGTGACAAACTTAGCTGTCTGCTAGGATCTTGTAATAACAAAATAGTACATACATCCATATAGATACATAAAGGGCCTTTGGGTCAGCCTTCTTGTGCCTTTTGGTGTGCCTGACTACCACACCCCACTCTGCTTTCATCCATGACAGCATACTGCTTGGGGTAATGGTTCAGTCCACACCAGTCACTGGCTCTTTTGCCTTGGGAATGACAGCAGTTTCTAAGCATAACTACACATACCCCAGGGGGCGTTTTCACACCCAAAAAATTCGATTTTTTTGTATGAACAGGGTCCATGGTGTATAATTTACCTTAACTCTCCTATATTTTGTGGATTTTTCGAGGGACCGGATATCTTTCAGATGGAAAAATATTTCCCATGCGTAGACTTGTTTAAAGTTACTTGTGAAAACATGTAATTTTGCAGTTGTTACGCCTGTGCTCCAATAGACAAACCTCACGAGTAGATCTAATGTACAATGAGTATGCTTGGTAGACAATAACTTCCGTATAAGATCATGCATACTCCTGGGGATTTTGTGTATCTGATCAAAATAAATGTACAATGTCTAAATTTCCACATTTATTGAATGTATACCAAATAAGCTAAAAATTTATGAGTAACATACAAACCCGACTAAGTAAATTGTGCACATACACATAAAACATTTATTCCTGTACTTATGCCTTTAGTAATCATTTCTAAATTAAACATGAATAAGTTGCACGTTTTACTAGAGCATAAGTCAGACTTTCATATGAAAATGCCATTTATAAATGAGATTTATAGTGCCTAGCATATTACTGTCATACTATGGGGCACATTTATCAAGATTGTGCGCCAACGGAAAGCAGCCCAAAATCTTAATACAGTATTTTATTTTCACAACATAACTTCTTTTGGAACTGGAAAAGTGCTTTAGGTTGTGCAAATAGCTTTTTGTGGTAGTGGTAGTTTTCACCAAGGGCGTATACAATGGATGGTATTTAGGCATTATTCTAGGGCAACTACCCATGGTTTGTAACAGAAAACCCTAGATACTAAAATTGTTAGACTGGGCTTTACGTCATTTAAAAAACTCCTCTTGGTAGCAGGTGCATAGTAGGAGAAAATCTTTTATTTGTCATCACATTTAATACATTGCAAGTGTACAGCACACTCCCAATGTGAAAATGTTATTAAATAATGTCGACGCATAGGATTTCATTCTAGAAAAGTAATACCGTTTCAACACAAAATCCAGTTTAAACAGTACGCAAACAGGAAGAGTGCCAGTGCAGGGAAAAAAACAGCAATAGGCAATATTTAGTAAATATGCTCTGCACAGCTCTCCCCTTGTATGAAAACTCAGTGCAGCAGCTTTGCTCACATTTTTTTATTGTATAAAATCTGCCCTGGTGTTCACGTCCCCATTTTAATATCTTCTGGTATTGTGAAGGAAAAGGAAAGTTTGCTTTCTAAGAAATGCTCATCTCTACAGACCACCTCTTGCTTTGTAGCTCACATGACACATTTCAGAGGTGACTATTTGCTTTAAACATCAGTTTTGACCTGACAACAGTGCCTGCTGACAAGGTAATTTGGGAGTGAGAGGGCATATTTTAATATAGTCTGGCCTGGCCATTACTGGCCTGTGAGCAGAGTCGGTTGATGAAGGCCTATAACCTCCCTACTAAGTCATAGGTAACAGGCACCTAAGCAGACCCATACCCCTGCTAAATAACAGTTAACATGTTGTAAGAGTCCTATAAACTGCTGGAACTGACTAGTGTCGCCTATAAACTGCTGGAACTGACTAGTGTCGCCTGCCGAACAGCGTCCACGTAGACTTTTGCTCCCCAGCAAAATCACTTGCAGGAGATGTTCCCGCGACAGGTAAGTCGCGGGAACATCTCCAGCTTATCCAGACCCATACAGCCACTGAATCAGACACGGGTACCTGAGTAAGCAGTGGATGCAGATCCGTGACCCTTGGTGAAACAAAGGTTAGTACTCTTCTGATGCAGCCTTAGAACGCCATGGTTGGGCCAGAGCCAGCCACACTGCGGTATCTTATCATTCAGATGCCGGCCCGGTTCTGGTTAGCAGCACGGCGCTCATAATTCGAACCTGATATTTTCCCTATAGCCCTAAGGCTCACAGTTTCCTCTACATTAGGACGGATTTTCTTCGAGTTATAATTGTTTTCCGCCTGAAGACGACGTCTAGAAGTTATCACATTACGGCCCCGTGGCCATGGCAGTCAGGTGCTCATAGCTTAGCGATTGTGTGTCTAAACAAGACGGGGCCAATTTATTTCTATATTCGGATGTGTATTATATTGTCCCTCCAGGGCTAGTCGTGCGTCTGATCTGCTAAATTAAATAGTTTCTTACCACATCCTTCCACTCACCCCATCTGACCCTTCTTTTAGTTAAGTGGTCTGTCCTCGTCCTTTCTCAGTACCTCGACCACAGAGCCTGCTGCTTCACTACCCATCTCTTCTTTACCCACCATTTCATCTTTCCACAAATCCTTATCCCCGCTTCAAAGAACCATAGTAAGTCTTTACTCAGCAGTTTCTGCACTCTTTTACCCCTTCTTTCCCTCTCCTTTTTTGTGCATTTTCTATGTTGCTACTCCCCTTCTCAGTTCTTGCATTCCATGCTTTCCTTCTGTCACTCAGTTACTTAACTCCCTGTTTTTAGAAGATTTTTCCTCTGAGGTTTCTCATTTCCTGCTTTTGCCCAATCTCTTAGTGGAAGAGGTGTGGCGCACCGGCCAGGATGCCTGACTCCGGAGGGTTGATGGTTGATCCCCGACGCTGGCGGCAGGTTATCCCAGCACCATGTGACTCTGGACAATAGCTCGCATATTCTTCCCGACGGCCCCCAGCGACGGGACACTTCTCCAGAAGTAGCTGTGCGCTTTACAAATGCTTGTATTTCATACATTTATTTCATTTCTTACCAGTTCCCACATTCTTGCTTGTTGGGCCTTTTCTCAGAACTTCCTCCCACTCCCTGCTTTTACCCTATATCTTAGGGTTCGTGCGCCCCAGTTTTTTACTACTTTTGCTCTACATTTCCCCCACTTACTGCTTTTGCACCATCTCTCACCTGATACTACAAAAACAGCTTTTGGACTTTTTTTGTAATTATCCCACTGCCTGCTATTAACCTTTATCTCTGCAGTTACCTCCTTTCATGCATTACACCATCTCGCAGCGGTTCCTCTTTTTTCTTGCTTTTGCCCATCTTGTAACAGTTCCTGGGACACTGCTTTTGGGCTTTTTCTCAGCACTTCCCCACTGCCTATTTTGGCCCATTTCTCTGCAGTGTCCCTTTTTCCGGACTTTTTTTTTTCTCAGCAGTTCCCCCACTTCTGCCCCATCTCCCAAGTTCCTACTCACATGAATGTTGCACTTTTTTCAGCAGTTCTCCTCCTTCCTGCTTTTGCAACATGCCTCAGAAGATCCTGCGCTCCCTACTTTGACTCTGAGCTCATGATCCTTCATTGCTTGCGCGACGTGCGCGCTCACATTTTGTTTGTGAGCTTGTGCTCTTGGGGTATGAGTCTTGCTGCTTCCATTGTTTCCAAGTCCCCTCTTACTCGAAGCACTGCTTCCGTAGCTGCTATAACTTAGCTCCAGGCCCCGTTGTGGGGGCCGTGGGTAGTTTAAGGCCCCTCCCTGCACTGGGGGTGCCAAGGAGAGGCTTTCAACTCAGCAGAGTGCCACCCTCGTGTGTGAGTAACCTGGTGCTATTCAGCTCAGGTAAGTACAAGAACAAAGCAGTCTTTTTATTTTGACACTAGGTCATGGATACATTGGCTAGAACTATTGATAATTCAAGTCTCCACATGACAGTAAGTCAAGTTTTTATCCAGCACGTAAAATGCTGAAGCGTCTGTGCTAGCTTCCTAGAACTGCACTGACCAACATGGAGGCCTAGTAAATGCTGGAGACAAACAGCCATGTGTTTTAAGATTTCCTAAAACAGGACCTGTTTGTTTGAGAATTCAAACAAATGACTTTAAAAGATGTTATCCTACCCAGTTTATGCGTTGGCAGCACAATTTAATCCTGATACTGTAGTCCTACTTGCCAATACAGTTGTAGGAAGGTAGGATCCTTATGCATGGTTACCCCCACTTTTTGCCTGATGAAAAGCTGGTTTTGACTAGTCTGAATGGGATCCTGCTGTTCAGGACCCCAGTCTATCTGCCTTCTCCTTTAACGTGTTGTGGTAAGTACTTGGGTACATCCCAGATTGGATACTGGGGTACCCCTGTAAGTCCCTAGTATATGGTACTAAGGTATTCAGGGCATAGGCACCCCAGAGGTCCCCCATGGGCTGAAGCATACAATTATGCCACCCAATGGCGACCATTCAAAATGAAACTACCAGCCTACCATTGCAGCCGGTGTAAGCTGGTGCTAGCACCACTTACTAAAAATATACGTTTCCTATATCTAGGGTCACTGCACTTAAAGCCTATTAGTCACCCCTATGGCAGTCCATTGCAATCCTGAAGGCAGGGTGTTTGGTTCTAAGTGAGAGGGTGCCCCTGATTGAGCAGGACACATCTACAGCCTACGGAATCCATTTTACTGGGTTGTCAGAGAAGCAGCCGATTCTTCTGGCTCCCCGTGGAGAAGAGAGTCACCTTCAAAATCCTCACTCACACCTACAAATGCCTATGCAACATCGGACCCAAATACCTCAACTACAGAATAAACTTCCACGCACCCAAAAGAAACCTGCGATCATCCAACCTCGCACTGGCTGAAACCCAGCGCATCTACAGAGCCAAATCAGGCAGAAGATCATTCTCCCACAACGCAGCCAAGACCTGGAACGAGCTACCGGAGGACATCAGACGCACCCCCTCCCTGAATACCTTCAGGAAGACCCGCAAGACCTGGCTCTTTGGCTGAACGGAGCAGCATCCCCCCTAGCGCCTTTAGATCCTCACGGGTGAGTAGTGCACTTACAATTCCCTGATTGATTGATTCCCCTGAATGATTGATTGATATACCATATAGAGGAGCACCACATAATTAGGCAATGACCATCTCGAAAACTGCTTCAACGAATCCTATCATATTGGGTATCAAACATGTTGGAATCATATCCCCCACACCATAAATGGTATGAGGGGGTATGATTCCAAGCACTGGAAGAGCCTTCCGTTAGGCTCTCAGTGTTCCCGGTGCCAACCTTCTAGACCCAGACAGCACAAAATGGTTGCTGCCGACCAGAGACCTATTTCTGCCCTCCTGCTGCTGATCCAGCTCGAGCCGGGGAATGAAGAACAAGAGGCATCCTGTCACAGGGAGGTGTGACCACCTCCCAGACAGGATTTAGTGTATTGGGACCAGGTGGGTGCGCTTGCCAGCGCCACAAAGTCTGCATGAGGGGCACATTTGGTGTCCCTGTGCATAGTACAGTTTAAACCAGTCCTGGGAGCCGTGGGCTCCCGCGGTGGCACAAAACTGGACAAAGAACATGGGAGTAACCTCCCCCCTGTCCAGACCCTCCCCTAGGAGGGTCTCCTGAATCGTGTCAACCCTTTCCATAGGGTACTTAAGGGCTTACATGGGAGTAGGCCCCTAGATTAGTCATGCGATTAGATTCAGATCAGACAACACTACTTCTTCTACCGTCTGGCACTCTGGACTTCATTTGGGCTCGACTTAGTCTCCCTTCCAGTCTGCTGCATAGTCTTTTCCTGTGCACCATACAGGAACCTTCCAAGGCCTGTGGGCATCAAAGACACCTGAAGGAATCTCCCTTGGAGTGAAGGAGTCGCTCCACTGCATGCACAGGCACGGCAACTAAGTTGACCAGTCTACTGATGCTGAGCTCCTCTGGACTCCGTAAGGTTCTGCAAAACAGGAGGTGGGTTTCCACAGCTCCCGAGGCCTGCCCTGCCCTCTCACCATGTTGAGGCCAGTATCCCTCGTCGGGGTTGCAATAACCGAACCCCTGTGTACCGCGTCAACTTGCCTCCGGCTTGTGGGTCGACTTGAGGGTCACCTTTGTTTCTTTTGGGCTCTCCTGATTGCTCGGGCCTGCCCCGACTCCCCTGCTTGTGGTGAGCCCCCTGGACCTTGCTGGTCCAGACGTTGCTCCTTCTTAAATACCTGCGTTGGTTGCATTTGCCAAGGCTTGTTGGTGCTTCCGCCAGGCACCGACCCCTCAGCACTCTACATCCTGCGTGGGACAGCTCGTGCACGGTCCTGGACTTCCTCGGCGTCGCCTGGTCCTCAAAGCTGCAGAGTCAAGGTCTTAGTCACCCATCCTGCAACACCAGAAGGTATTAGTCTTCCAAGTCTCCTGGTCACTCCTAAGTGACATAGATTCTGTCCCCTCTGCTTGCATGTAACTCTCATCCAGAATCCATCTTTGGATTCCACCGGACACTTTCTCCTTCTGCAGCAGCGGCACTTTCCTGAAGTCCTCCATTGGGTTCGAAGGCGGTTTCCGACACCACTTGACACGTATGCACCCGGCTTTCTTGGTGTAGGAAACACAGGTACTAGGGTATCCACAAGTGGGGTGGCTCTCCACTCTTCTGTCTTCCACGGGGTTTCTTTAGGCTCCCCCGGGAAGGGTCCTTAATCTTTAAAAATCCAACAGCGACTTACACATTGAGTTGTATGGAGCATGCAGTCGTGTTCCCATACTGCACATGCTCTCTGTGGGGTCCCTATCTACTCACCTTGGGTCCCCAGCACTTCTACTTTCTCTCGACCTTCTCTTGACCCAAGTCGTGGTTCTTATACCACTTTCATAGTATATGGTTAGGTCCTCCGCCTAGGCCCACTGTGTATTTCGTACTATTTACTGTATTTCTATGTAAAGTATTTTGTGCATTGTGTTATCTCCATGTAGGAGACATCTTAAAGTGTTAGAGAGTATTCTATAATTACATATTTTTATAAATACTTTGTGTGGTTCTTTTTCACTTAAACTATACTATAAGATTGCATTCTGGTAAAACAAGCTGCTTTACACTCCTTCTGGACTAAACATGAAGGCTGCTTTCCACAGCTACCACTTAGAGAGCTTTCCAAGGTTGTCTAAGACCTCATAAATCACCATAAGTGTGGTCTGGACTGGTGCAAGGTGCCCGCTTCAGGGGAGGGGAATTCATATCGCCCGACGCCCGAGACATGTTGATTTCTGGCAGGGGCAAGAAGATTTAATGTCTAGTTTGTCCGACGGACAACTAGACATTAAATCAAAGTAAACGTCGATTTCCCTGCTCGGGCCCGCCCCCACAGCTATCATCTCGGTGAGGGGCTGGTAGTGTTCTGTCAGACTCAGCTTCGCTTCCACTACTGGTTGTAGCTTCTGTACGCACGCATCGCTTTTGTATTAGGAGTGCGCACAAGAACAATGGTCTGCCTATGGCTGCTCAACAAGTCTCTGTCATATGATTTACTAATGCCATAGCATGCTTGATGGCACGGGAGGCCGAATACAGAACGTAACATTTATTTGCCTTGTTGGTAGGATTCTAAAAATACGTTTTTGTGTTTTCCTAGCTGCTAATGTCTGCGTGGCTAGTGCTGAAACGTGGACACTTTTGCTCTGCAAGCACACGAGGTAGGCAAAAGAGGCGGGAGAAAGAGAATGAAACCGGGATGAACAAGGAGAGGGGTCTTTAAGAGCGTAGTCTCTGCATTTTTTTTTGTTTAGTAATTGCCACAATTATACAAGAAGGAACTCCATATTAAAGTTATTTTAACTTGTTTTAGGTTAAAATAAGAACGCAATATAAAATGGGCTGAGGCACGGTAAATACTTTCTTCCATCTGTTTGGTTGTCCGTTTTCTCTCTTTCCTTTGGTGCAGTTGTCTAAACAAATCGAAAGTTCGGTGAATATTGCTCATGCCGGAGAGTGAGTTTGTATTTAAAATCCTTAACTACTGGTGCGCCCTGAAGAGTGGTAGGATTCTAAAAATACGTTTTTGTGTTTTCCTAGCTGCTAATGTCTGCGTGGCTAGTGCTGAAACGTGGACACTTTTGCTCTGCAAGCACACGAAGTAGGGAAAAGAGGCGGGAGAAAGAGAATGAAACCGGGATGAACAAGGAGAGGGGTCTTTAAGAGCGTAGTCTCTGCATTTTTTTTTGTTTAGTAATTGCCACAATTATACAAGAAGGAACTCCATATTAAAGTTATTTTAACTTGTTTTAGGTTAAAATAAGAACGCAATATAAAATGGGCTGAGGCACGGTAAATACTTTCTTCCATTAGCGCTGGAGAGGGCAATCTCATCTGGCATGCGGGGTCCCTTTTGGCTCAGATTCTCTCCTGTTCTGGCCATGGCAGCACTGCAAGGGTTGGAGCGGTCGGCCGAGGCTGTGCTAAAGAGGGCAGTGGAGTTGGATGGTGCTTTAAGATCCAAGCGACCCTGATTGGCCGCCAGGACGGGATAGACCTCGTCATTTAGGTGCTGAAAGGTGATCTTGTGTTCGGGAGAGGCGCTGCCACATTTTCAGAGTGCTTAGGCATTACAATTTCATATTTTCAGGGTATTTAAATTTGACGTTATTTTTTTTATGTGTGAAATTTAAGAATTATCCTGCCCCGACCCTTAACATGGCAAAGTATTTTGTAACATTTTAAGAGCTTTTGGCTTTTTTAGAGACATACTTAGCCCAGCATTTTGAAGGCCTTTTATTTGAGGTTGTGCTCTTAGCGGACGATTTTTTATTGCGTGTGTGACAGTTCCGTGGATTCAGTGTACATTCTACTGGCAAATGTTGGACACCTCGAGTGAAATTTTATTGTGAGTAAACCGAATAATGAAGATGTGAAGAAATGCATATCAGAAACTACCTCTTTTGAGCAATGAGAACTGCCACAAAACCCCTGAATTGTACAATCAACATACTTCCGAGTCAATACATGTAGTTTTCCTAACAGTAATACTGTCTCCATTTTTCCCAATGCTCTGTGGAAATGAACCACAAAGCAAGCAGTGAGACCTTTCCCTACAATCCTACCAAATTAGGTGGAATTTTCTTCCTACGTTTACC
Organism: Lissotriton vulgaris; assembly: GCF_964263255.1. Lineage (NCBI taxonomy): Eukaryota > Metazoa > Chordata > Amphibia > Caudata > Salamandridae > Lissotriton > Lissotriton vulgaris. The sequence goes on along the minus strand of NC_141691.1, from coordinate 66,950,344 downwards.
CTGGACACAGATTTTGTTTGATCTTTGATATGAATAAATATTTGGCCATGTCCATGATGAGAATGGGCTGTGGAGTGAGTTGTGAATACTCCCAAATGCATTATTTCGTGGGTGGTCATAAACTTCCCAGGGCATACCGACCCTGAAATACCCTCTTCTCTCACCTCAGAAAATATTTATTCACAAGAAAAGGTAGGTGCAAGTGAATCTTTTCACAAGTGCACATTTACACTTTGAGCCTAACTACCTGAAAAGCTGTGCTATTTGCTAACCAAAATTGAAATAAGCATTGGCAAACTATAGATCCTAAACAGCCAGAGACTAGGGGTGTCCAACATGTTCCAAGGAGGGCCACACCCATACAAGGTTTTCAGGATTATTACATAAAATAAACATATACCAATTTAATCTAATTGGAACTAATTTGAGTAGTCAGTGGTACTTTTGAAAGTCTGGCCATGGATTCCGACCTGCCCTCGTGGACCTATGCTGGACATCATTGCCACCTAATCCAAAACTTCCTTGAAACCCTTCCCCTTCTGCAACATTCTCATACATTTGTAGAATGTCCTTCATTAGAACAGAAAACGAGTGGCTTCTTTCAGCCTTTTCTGGAAATCCATGGATAGATTTGCGGGCAGTATCTCTGCTACAGTCAGGGCCAAGTTAAGCACGTGTTATGCAAACCTTTCCTGTTAGGCACTGCCTATCAATAGGAAGTGTTTGGGTCTATCTATAGGAGGTGTGGTTAAGTCTGCGCGGGGGTATGTCTCTAGGGGTGTGGTCCTGCATGGGGTTGTGTCTGTCCATTAAGTGATGTATGAGTGTACAGTATGCATCTGCAGTGTAGCTATGTGTCTGTGCAATGGCGTTGTTTGAGTGTGCAGTGGGTGTCTGTCCCAGGTGTGCGTGTCATTGCAGTTGGGTTGTGTGTATGTGCAGTGAGTATGTCAGTATGGCAAGATGAAAGGGGAAGAACTAATTAGGCTGGAAGGAGGCCAGACGTTTTGTGACAGACAGCACCTCCCCAACTGCACAGCATTTCTCATCCATTTATTTTTTTACTTCAACACTGAGCTACTCCACCTTAATTATGAATAAGTATATCGTGCTACCAGAATATTATATACAACATTTTGAGCGTCAAAATTTGGAGATGGTAATTGGTAAGCAAAGATTTACTATTCCTAACTCCAGACTCTATATTTTGGTTCTCAATATTTTGGCAGCATGATGTTTCTGCAGTAGATATTTCCACATACAACCAACATGGATGGATGTGCAAATATGCTGCAGCTTGCGATTTGGACCAGTATATCGAAGCTACCATACCTGAAGTCAGTTATTCAAGATCCTTCCAAGATAATATGGAGGAAGCTTTTCACCACTTCAAAGAATGTCTTGGAGCAGTCACAACTTGGATGGATGCAAATTGTTTAAAACACAATTCTGACAAATCAAAAGTTTTGGTTTTTACCAAAATGGCCCCTGCCACCTTCTAGCTGGTGGTGGCCTGCCAACCGCCTGTCCTAATCATACCACGTCTGCTAGAAATGTGTGCATCATCTTTGACTCTACCCTCTCTTTTATGCCTCAAATTAAACATATTTTGTCTGTCTGCCTTACGAAGATGAAAATTATAAAGAAGTTTCTTGATCTGGTTTCTGAAGAGACAAGGAAAACAGTTCATTCTTTAATTTTGTGCCATCTGGACTAATTTAACAGTCTCAACCTTGGTCTTCCTGTATATTTGATACACCGACTTCAGTTAATTCAAAATGCAGTGGCACGACTAATCAGGAGAGTGCCGAGATGCCATAATATCTCTCCATATTTGAGACATCTGCACTGGCTTCCAGTGGTATAGCGTATCAACTTCAAAACTCTAACATTGGCTTTCAGCCCTTATCATGGTGAGGCCCCATGTTATCTCGTGAATAGACTGTCTCTGTATACCCAAAAGAGGGCACTTGGATGCAACAATAGTCAACTCCTGCAGACTCCCAAATTTCTGAAGTCTCATTGTGGAGGTAATCCCTTTACTGTACGCACTGCAAAATTATTGACATTCTTCCTTTTCAGTTACGGTTAATTGACTGTCAGCCTTCAAAAGGCAACTTAAAACTTGGCTATTTGACGCAGTTACATTTTTTATTACTTTGGCCTTCTATTACTGTCTGCTAGATCGCTGGGACACTACCTTCGTACCAGCTGGTGGCTTTAACAGGTGTAATTTGATTGGTTTATTGAAGATCATTTATTGTTTTGTATCAGTGCTTAAGGAGAATATTGCTTTTCTCAGCAATAAAGTCATGTTTTCCTTCAACATTTTTGCAAATCATTGATATCACTGGTCAGTTTTATTAAAACAAAAATCCATTAATGGCTCTTTGTCATCCCACATTATTGATTTGGGAACAGATGGGACAAGTAGATTGTCTTACAGGACATGTAGATATATGTTGCATTTTGTCCCATGGACAAGTAGATTATTTAAAAATTTCCACACCCCTGCCGCTTACATTACTGGACATCATATACCAGGCCAGCTTCTCACAACCGTCCAAACTGATTTTCCAGTGAAAGTGCAGTCTACTACTACCGTAGCACAGTTTCAGCCTTATGTCGGTAAACAGCATTTAAACAAGCATTTACAATGCAACGGTCTTGCCTTTGCAAAAGTTAGAGCTATTGGCATTGTAAATGACAACATTTTTATTTTGAAAATAGATAAATAAATGGCATTGTCATTTACAATGCCAGTAGCTTAATCTCTCGCAAATGCCACACACAAACACACAGACCCACCCTCACACACAGAGCCCCCCCCCACACACACACACAGAGCCCCCCACACACACACACACAGACCTCCCCACACACACAGAGCCCCCCCACCCCCCACACACACAGCCACACACACCGTAGTAATGTGAGATGTGCCAGGAACACCACTAAATTAACCACCCATTTTCTGGAACATGGTCATGGTCCCAATGATGTGAAATGGGTGATAATAGAGCAAATAAACTCGAGTAATGAAGGCACCCTTTTTGAAAAGGAACAAAGGTGGATATATCGCCTTTCAACACACCTCCATGGCCTTAATGACGATATTCCGTGGGGGTCGGTCATGCGGAGATAACTGTGTTGCTCTATTATTTCAGACATTGTTGGTTCCTTCTCCACAGCCTCATTTTGAAGTATTATAAATACAGTCCAAAAGTAATCTTCCTTACTGAGCAGTACCCTCATAACCAGCTACTTCATAGCTTTGCCTTCTACAAGTTCTTATCTAACATAAGGCCGATTCATGTCCCTGAAACTTAGATTACACCGCACACTATTGGGGTTTGGTTGATAACACCACTAGTAGCCTGTCAAGCATAAATACTTTGTCTGCTCTGTATTTATTCGTCATTACTTTGATGAAATGTGCCTTTTTCCCTCAATTAGTACAAACATCATAACAACGAGTGAAGTTCCACTTAGTAGCTGCAAGGGGCTACTTTCTGAATATCCCGGCGATAGATACCGATCCCGTTATAATCAGTATGTAAACAGTATGGCTCCTTTAAGCGTGGGTAGGAGTTGCGTGACCACGTGATCATCAGTCACGTTGGCCGCGCCCTCCCCGTACTTCCGCCTTCTTTTTTTAAATAAACCCGCCACCGACGTGTTCCTGTGTTGTGTCGGGCGGCGGATGTGGCTGAAGTAGGTCCACCGGCGGGGAGTCGCTCAGGAGCTAGTGAGTTTCTTTGCGTTTTCTAAATCCCCGTAATTACAATCTGAGCTTTGGCTGTGCGTAGGCGGAGAAAATACATATAATGACAATCTCCCCATTGATAATAGATTGTCTGAGCGTGAAGGTTTCCCCCTGCCGCCAGCCCATGGAGTTTCCATACGGACAATCACAAGTGAGTTTGCTCCTCTCTGTCGCGATATGTTCACTGATTCCTCTTTGCTCGAGGGGTGTATTTTTATTTACTAAACTCCAATTTTTAGTTGGTTTTAAATTCTGACAAGCACTTTTGGTGAATGAGTATTTATCCTTTAAGCAACATGTATATACAATGTTTTTTTACATGTTAATGATAGGCTGATAACAGTGGATACTGTTTTGTAAATTCAGAAAGAATGAGACAGCCTTCTTTGATTTTGGTTAGTGCATTTTGACTTTAACAATACCAGAATAATTCATGGAAGATTTACAATATGGAATACACGTGCATGGTTGTTTTGATAGATTAAATTAATATTGGGATACGCATAATAACTACATACAAATCATATTTGTTTATCTTTTTACATTTCAGATTTTTTGTCTCCCTTAATGAGGCGAGACTTTTGGATAAAATTCTCCATATGAACTTTTACCAAATCAGGTTGTATTAGTTCTTTCTTTTTTCTACACCTTAGGTTAGGATACCTTAGTGAGTGTCCACCGGGGAGTAAGAATGAATGTTCTGGTCCTGATGAATGCTGAGCTGACCCTAGGCTCTTAAGCAGAAACATGTTGACCATTTTTGTTTATCTGTCACTACTGTGAGGACTTATTGGTTCAAACTAACTCATCCAATCATCAGTCCATCTTTTTTCACTGATTTTAATAGAGTTAGAGCTACCCTCTCAATAAAACGAATTGCTTGACGAGTAGCCCACACTCTTTTTAAGGCACTTTTCTAATCACTATTTCATGTTCCTTTCAAACTATCTGGGGCCCAATGAAGACAACTGGCTACCAACTTTCAGTTGGGGCCTGAGGGTCCTTTTTCACACCGAGCACGTGCACTCTATTCCTTTACTAATTGGGAACGGATAGTCGGTGTAAACTATCTCACTGATTGCCTGAATTTCTGGCTTCCCGTTTCCCTGCTCTGTGTTTGTTTCTATTTGTTTGACACTCTTATGTTGATTGATATAGATTTCCTATGGTAACTAGGTCCTAACTATATATACCTACTGGCGGCCGCCAGTAGGTAAAATATATATATATATATATATATATATATATATATATATATATATATATATATATATATATATATATATATATATATATATATATATATATATATATATATATATATACACACACATATACATACACACATGCAAACACACATACACACACACACATTTTTGATCCATCTAGTTTGTAATTACATGGTATTGGACTGTTGTACTATGGTTATTAATGTGTGCTGTACATTTATTAGTATACGTGCTCTAAATCCGTGCAAGGAAATATATGTATAGATTCTATCAAATGTACATGCTCAGTACCTGAATAATGAGGTCATACCAGTGATAGTGAGCGCCACATAAGTTTAACATAACATATACGAACATAAAACACACATTCGTAACAATCTTTTGTGTCACTGCACATAAGCAGTAAATGAATGTTTGAGGCAGTACATGAGGCTACATGTAAAGAAATTACATGCATGTATAAACATTCAAACATGCCTTGAACGCAAGAAAATATATTTATATACGACAAGGAAAACCCATAGGTAGTAAGGGACCAAGGGTATGAGTTTTATAAGGAACAACGGTCTCTTATGAGACAAATAGAATTAGCTATTTATACATAGACAAACAACTCTATCTTCAATTGTATTATCTATGTGTATGTAACTAATTCTGTTTGTCTCATAAGGGACTGTTGTTCCCTAAAAATAAACTCAAGAAAAGACACATTAAGAAATGCACGTGTTGGCTGTTATGGTTTTATTTAACTCGACAAGTTTATTTCAGCGATTCCTCATGTCAAATGTGCGCATTTTGACTCATTACAGAAAATGTGCATTGCAACACGAGTATAGTTTCCATCCTGGAATGGGAGGTAGTGACCAATTTGGATTTTTATTATTACTCAGTAAAGTAGTAAACAGCACAAATGTAACATTATCCCACATAGAAGTATAAAAAGAACATTTTTGAAGTAATTTTACATATGGTAAATCGAAATATTAAGGGGTAGTTGACATTATAAATAAAGTGACAATATTTTAAGACAAATAAGGTGTGAGCCTGGCTGAAACATACCAATAGATTGGTTTTAATAGATAAAACAAACCATCTGAGTGGATTTGTTGAAAGTCATGATGGTAACTAGAGATGGTTTTCAGTGGCACACATAGTAGGGGTCTCAGAAACTGCCTTTAGCCATGCACAACCAATGTAGTACCTTTTAAAGTACTTCAACAGAGCAAATGGGGCCTACCGATAGTGCCTAGAAACTGCGAATTAAATATTTTCTGCGTATCTTCATCAGCTGTCCTGTCCCCAGTTTCATCTTGTTCACAATTCAAGGGGAACCCATCGCCTCTGCCCTCGCACACCATGAGCTTCGGCTAGGATTACCGAGACACTAGAATTATTTTGTGGACCACGCTAATTGACGCCTATGACAAGAACATTCTTGAGAGAATAGAAATAGGATACATTTTAGATGAGATTTTTCGGTAAGGAGCAGGATACTTATGGTGACGTGTTGTCATTAAGAGAGTCCGGGGTACACAGTAACACCATTTGGAATAATTTTAAGAAACCCTGAAGTGTAAATTCAGCATTATCATGAAACAAGCATTGGCAAACTCACTCTTGGCATCTATTGGCTTTGACAATGTTGTTTTAGTGATGCTGTGCACCATAGGCACTCGCCAACATTTTCCCAGAGGCAAAAAAGTGTGGTCTGCGGTGTGAACGCAGACCACATTGATGCCAGCATGGTGGGGGTCAGGGAAGAGGTGGATGTAGGGCGGGCGTAGGTGGAGCAAGACATGTACATGGTGTGGACTTTTAGTCGTAGAGTTATCGGGATGATTTCAGTCTATAATACTCTCCAAATTATACCCCTAGTCTTTAAAAAGCGCACAGACTTGCCACCACTGTGTTATGCTGTATCTTAGTCGATATCCATTTACTGCTCCCTGGGAAAAGCCTTCTCTGATTGCTATCACTACCTTTAGCAAACCAACCCCCAGATTCATCATTGTTATGTTTTGCGAGTCCTTAATAGCGATTATTAAGGAATCGCTATTAAAGACTTGCAAAACGGAATTCATGTAGAAATCGCAATATATTTTGGGATTACTACTGCTTCCTTATCAGCGATTAGCTAATTGCTAATCGCAAATAAGGAATGGCTTTCCCATTCATTCCTATGGGCCTAAAGGCCCATAGGAATGAATGGGGAGTCATTCCTTATTTGCGATTAGCAATTAGCTAATCGCAAATGTGCCGCAATTTCAGGGGCGCCAGGGTGTCCAAAGGACACCCTGTTGCACCCCTGAAATGGTAAAGTACACTGGTGTTGCGCACACGCATGTCCCAAGGACATGTGTGTGTGTGTAACATACAACTTAGAAAAATGCACTAAAGCGCATTTTTCTAAGTTTTTGCTATTTACCACGTAGTTAGACTTCACGGTAAATAACGGCCCAAGATTGCGAATTCGCAATTTAAAAATGGGTCATGAATTGCATTTAAGTAATCTCAAATTGAGATTCCTTAAATTCAATTATTAGCAATTTAGCAATTTCTAGAAATTAGATTTTTTCATTTGGGACGATGAATCCCAAATGCAAAAATAGCACTCGCAAAGGGCCAGATTCTCAGAATCTGGCCCTTTGCGAGCCGATTTCGGCTTGATGAATCTACCTGTAGGTGTGCAAAGAAAGTAACAATTATTGAATTGGAATGAAATATTCTTAGGCTTTATAACCTCCTTTTCACTCTAGTCTCTTACCTGTACACATTAGGAATGAAAAGGAGCATTCGGTTTGGTTCTTCTAATTGTTTGTATGGTTGTGCACACACTTCCTTTACAGCTTTTGATTATATCACTGTCTATTTTTAGATTCTTGTGAAAAGCCCTCTAAAAGTGTCTCGGCACTGTTTTCATTGGGTACTATTAACGTGTTATACATTTTTTTTGAGCTGAAAATTACATATGGTAATACACTTATCTGTATATTTGCATTGAGGAAGACTGGTCATTTTCAGCACTCGTGTTAACACTTAATACTAAAGTAAAAGCTGAGAAATGTGCACCAGAAATTGGAGCACATACTACTTAAATTACAGTATTCTGCTTTCTTCAAGACCTGCGTAGAAATAAGATTGTTGAAAAGAATTGCATCAGCAAGGGCCCGTGCGTGAATGACATTTCACAATTGGCATGCGTCAGTGGTGATGGAACAGCTGTCAGAGTTGGGGTGCTGCCATTATTGTTACATCACGGAAGTCGTAGGGTTTGTGAAAAAAATCATGGTCACACAAAGAACAAGTGTAGCAAATGTATTCAGCAGGAAAGCGGCAAGGATGTGGTATGTAGCTGGTAGTGTATTTTTGAGCACACTGTCACAAGTATTACTAAGGAGCGGTAGTGCATTTTCATTAAAAGTGTGTTGATTTGTTTTATTCCAAATAAAATCTGTTTCCACCACACTTCAGAATAACAAAAATATGCTTTATTTGTGCTTTCCTAGTTGCTTATATATCCTGCAATGTTTGTGCAGTTCATTTACAAGTATTTAAATATTGTTGTATGCTAGGAAAAAGATGTCATCCTGCAGCCTTCCTTTCACACTCCCTGTACTCAGAAAGATTGCCCCAGAGTTCACTTAACAGAATCCTCAAATTTTGCTGCCACAGAAAAACATGCAAACAACAATTGATGGCCAGAATGCAGAATAATATCATGCATTCACCCCAGTACAGAGATCCGGGCCTAAATCCATTGACTTTTTGCTCCCCATGCCATTCCAGTTTGAACCCAGCCATATAAAAATCCGTCTTGACCCTGCGCCCAATGCGAACAGTCCAGCCCGAACTGCTGGGCCAGGTGCTCCCTGGACTGAAAACAAGCATCCTAGGATCGGTTTTGGGGTTTTACCCCTCATCAGCTAGGATAGCTTGACTCCAGTGCCATTGAAAGCCCGAACTGCTGGGCCAGGTGCTCCCTGGACTGAAAACAAGCATCCTAGGATCGGTTTCGGGGTTTTACCCCTCATCAGCTAGGATAGCTTGACTCCAGTGCCATTGAAAGCACGGGATCCACGTCTGTGCATACCCGTCCCACTCTGGGTGACAAATGCAAAAACAAGCCTTTACAATGCAATGGTCTCATCTTTGTTAAAGTTAGAGCCATTGGCATTGCTCATAACATTATTTTTGTTTTTAAAACATATAAATAAATGGCATTGTCATTTACAATGCCAATAGCTTAATCTCTCGCAAATGCAAGACCTATTGCATTTGCACCCACACACACACACAGAGGCACATGCACCCACACACACACAGATCCACACGCACACACACACACACACAGCCACACGCACACAGCCACACGCACACACACACACACACACACAGCCACACGCACACACATACAGCCACACACACACACAGAGCCACACACACACAGAGCCACACACACATACAGCCACACACACACACAGAGCCACACACACACACACAGAGCCACACACACACACACAGAGCCACACACACACAGCCACAGAGCCACACACACACAGCCACACACACACAGCCACACACACACACCCACACACACACACACACACAGAGCCAAACACACACACACACACAGCCAAACACACACACACAGAGCCAAACACACACACACAGAGCCAAACACACACACACAGAGCCAAACACACACACACACACAGAGCCACACACACAGAGCCACACACACACACACAGAGCCACACACACACACAGAGCCAAACACACACACAGAGCCACACACACACACACACAGAGCCACACACACACACACAGACCCACACACACAGACCCACACACACACACACACACACACAAAGCCACAGAGACACACACCCTCGCGCCGGGTAGTCTCCTTATTTACAAATGGGTTATTAGAGGCCCCCACCAACTCCCAGAGCTCACCCGTTGCTTCCCTCAGTCTAGGTTAGCCACACACCCATCTCTGCCCAGTAATGCCCCAGGGAACAGAGGCAAGAAAAAACAATCACAAGCAGGGAATAGAGGCAAGAAAAAACGATCACAAGCAGGGAACAGAGGCAAGACAAGGCTCTTCGGTTAAGAGGAGCTTTATAGAGCCTATCGTGGAGAGAAAGATTTGGAAGTATGAGGCACGGGGGTCCCAAGAGGGTGCAGTAGGTTCTGTGTGGCTGCAGCCCAGTGTAGGGTCAACAAATGCACAGCCAGCACGTGAGCTCCAGGGACATGCAGGTGCGAGTCCAGTGCCAACCAGAGGGCCATGTGCCCCCACTATCCGTGCCAGGGCCACAGGCTCTTATGACCCTACCCCCTCTACAGCAGGCAGAGGGGTCCCCACCCGAGGCACACCCCTGCTCCTCTCTGCAGTTAGAGAGGTGACCCCCTCCCCTTGCACCCCCAAAAAAAGAACCCCCCCAGGGTCCACCTGCTGCCAACATCCCCACTCCCACCCCAGCATGTCAGAGGGTCACAAGGCTCAACCTGCACCACCCACAGCATCTCAAGCCCCCCCTTCGAACGGAGGGGACATTGTACCTGAGCCCCCTCCACCCGGGGCAGGGGGAAGCCTAGCCCCCTCCTCTACCCCTCCAGGCTCACCTTGGTGCTCCCCCAAGGAGAGGGGGCCCCTTGCCTCCCCCGCCCGGGTAGACCCTCTTCCACTCTAAAGAGTGACCCACGGGAAGTGGAGGAGGGACTCACCTTGCACCAGCCGCTTCATCTCGTTGTACCGGGCCCACATGAAGTTCTTGCCCTCATGGGACGGGAAGGGGGCCGGGGCCGCCGAAGAGAAGCTGCGGCCGCTGCTGTGGGGGGGCAAGTAGGGGGCTGCGCCCACCCCGCACGGGGAGCCCTCGCTGCTGCTGGCCTTGGCGTAGGAGGCCGCGGTGGCCCCTCGAGCTCCGCCATTCCTCAGGGCAAACCGCCAGAGCGTGAGCGCGCCGCCAGCCATGGCCACTGCGGATTGGACAGAGGGCGCGAGGCGCTAGCGCGTGGAGGCCGTGCATGGATCGCACGAACGCTGCTATCACGTACACACCGTGCAAATTTGTCTCCCCCTGCCTCGTGCAACCACTGCGGACGATGCAAAATACTTTCTGTGAGCGCCGAGCGCCGGGACAGATCCTTCACCCAACCCTCGGAAGCTAACGACGCCCTCTTTCTTTCAAACAACCCGCCCATCGCAGAGCTCGAGCCAACCCTTTTGTCTGGCCTGCCTAAGTAACACGAGGGGCGTGAGACCGAGGCTTGGAGCCCGGACTCCGTCACGCCGTCCCTAAACCAATGGAAAAGTAAGAAGGGCAGCTCGAATAGTTGGATTGGGTAATCTCCTTTGACAGGCAAGCGGGAAATTGGGCATACCGATGAGACAAGCTTTTGTCAGAGGTGTTGGTTTTCATTGGTTTGCCACGCCTGCAGTGTAGACCACGCCCCCTTCTTTACGCTGGTACGTGTGTGTCCTGGGACCAGACATTGGGATAGGAGACAAGCTCACTAAGCCCCGTCCTTTTCGGACTGGGAGTGTGCTTTTTGTTGAGTGACTGAAGACATCACGGAGAGAAAGGACAGCAAAAAACACACCCCTCAATCCGAAAAGGACGGGGCTTAGAGTGACGGACAAAGCTCGTCTCCAATGGCTGGCCGCCGTTTAGGAAGCCAGCCAATGGAGAAGAGCTGGCTGGTTTACCTCCCTACTCTAGAAAACATAAAATCTCGGCGGCGAGACTGCGAAAGCGCAGCCTACGCTAGCAGAGACCAAACAACAATTGATGGACAGAACACAGAACAATGTCATACATTCACCCCAGTACAGAGATCTGGGCCTAAATCCATCTTTTAAGTACAGCAAATGTGCCAAGATAAAAACAAGATTTAAAGGGCCTCTTTATTGCTCATTCCCTTTCTGAACCCCAGCATAGTCACAGACATGTGTGAATTGTGGTAGTGCCAGAGCAAAATAGACTCGATCAACCTTTAAATAAAATACAGTATATGAACAACTCACTGAGCATACAAGGGAGACAGCTGAAAACACAAGCACTCTCAAGAAACTCCTCTGAAACAAAGGGGGAAAAAAAGAGTTAAAAAAAAGTGGGTACTTGTGGAAGAATAGAAGAAGCCAGTCAGAGGTGGTAAAAAGGCTTTGTATGCTCCATGGGAGAGACTAAGACATGCTGAACATTCTAAAGCAAAGCCAGCGAATAGGGAATTGATCTGCAAAACAAAGCCAATGGTAAGCAATGACTGAAATGCATCCCTATGTAAGCTTCAATATGTCCCTATTATTTCTTTGCAACCAAACAGCTGCACTTTCTGGTAAGCTTTGACCAAAGAAAATGGGCTGTCAGAGCTCGTTGCGTTACTGTGGCACGTGTGCAGTGCAGAGGAGCAGATAGTGCTGGCAAGAAGATTACAGGAGTGACAGCGGAATTCTATTCAGCTCTACAAACTTCTCCAAGGCGCCCTTGGAATATTTACACAAGGCCAATCAAGAGTACAAGGCGGAGATAGTCACAAAACAGAAACATTTATCCTACAGCAACCTGCAGCCATCGCCCTGTGCATGCCGGCACGGCACCTCCCTGTGCTACTCCCTCCTGCAAGCGCTGCCATACCATTACTCAGGGAAGAACGCGTTGGCTAATGCAATCTCATACCCCTAGGGCAAGTACCAGCTCATCTCTTACAGCATTCCAGTGTGTTACGGTAAACTCATAAATTATTATTTGATAGAAAGTTAATCACTGCGTGGTTTACGAGGAGGCATGTTGCATGATGTCAGTGTACAAAAGGTGAGAAGTCTACAGAAAAATAGGCTACATGCCAGACCTTTTTGTCTCACTTATAAATTTAACATCCATCGGCCGAGTCTCTTTCTTGTGTCACTAGTTTCTAGCGCCATGTAAGTTCCTTGTGGCCAGTTTCGTGAAGGTTCATAAAGCAGTGCCAAGAAAAAAAAGTGCAATTTTTCATTTTGATTACCAAAGGATGTTGTGCTCTTCGATCCTGGAAAAATATTGCTGACCAGAAGTACACAATATTTGGCACGAATATAGAACTTTAATAAAGGGTTGTGCTTTTGTTGGTTTGGTATAAATCCGTTCAATAGTTTGAGAAATTAGTGTTAAAAATAGTTGGGCGTGAAGATATTGCATTTTAGTGATATCTGGACTCTTAATTACAGATCCTCGGCGGATTCTCGAATCCACTGATGGTTTGCACGTCCGTTTAAAAAAAAACAAAGGCACCACATTGGACTAGGAAGCTTTTTCTCCCTTTGTGGACTGTACGTTTTGCTAATCCAAGTCTATATTCGCGAATGCGCCTCGTTCTAATTGGTTGACCATTACAGAAACATTTCTGCTGTAGCTGTGATTACCAAGCATGGTGCACTGAACACTGACTTAGGAAAAGAATGAACATACCGGGAAATGGTGAACCTACTCTGACCCCAATGATGACCGTCTGTCAGGGCCTAAAATATTTTTTTTAATCATGGAATTTTCAAAACCTTTGCTAGATTTACAGATCCCAGACATACTGGGCGGACACTCTGGGCCTCAGGATGTCTGAATCCATTTTAAGATTTGCTAATCCTGCACAGAAAACGTAGGAATAAGATACTTGAAGCAAATAATGCTGTGTGTGGCTAGCAGCAACATGTGGGGGTTGGTCACACACGGTAGGATGGGAGATGGGTCTGGAAGCGGGGTCTGGCTTCAGTCCAAGCCTTCCAGCCCCTGCAACACATACCTGAAGGCTATGCACAGCAAGGCAGTTGGCGTCTCATGGAAAGTTGGACCCAGGGCATGGTATGAGGCCAGGCTCTGCAGTCAATCTCGCTGTACACATCCAAACAACATGCACAGTGCGAGTTGGGTACCGGCAAAATTAGGTGGAGAGGCTTGCAGGGGGCAAGACACTGTTCAATTCCAGTGCAGGCAGCCAAGGGCTGTGCACATCAGGAGTGGGCTACCTGCTTAATGTTGGATGCAGGGCCAAGCCGTAGGCCTGACCCTGCAAGAAAACTCTACTGCACACAGCTGAAGGCCTTGCTTCGTGGGAGTAAGCTGCCTGCAGAGAGTTGAGCACAGTTTCTGGTTGGTAGCAAAGTCCTGCAGCCAAGATTACTGTATATATGTGCTCAGATACCCAATGCAAACGAATTAATGAAGGTAGCACCATTTTTTTCCTGTTTGCAACCACGTTTTGGATCAAATGTCTGATACAAAAAACTGCAATAAAACGTATACTGTTGCAAGGCATTTTAATAAGCAACACAATCTTTCTAAACAATTTGAATTGACAGGGTCCCAGGAAAGGAGAGGGGAGATACAGAGAGAAAGTTCTGAGACAATTGGAAATCAGATGCATTTTGGAAATTGGATTCTCAATAAATATCCCAACAGTCACAATATTGATGAAGAATTATCTGTTTTTGTGTAATCATGGTGTAGAGATTATGGTCGAATGGCTTGCAGGTATTTTGGAAGTAAATATGAATTTTGTAGTAATCTATTTAATTTTGTATTCACATCTGCACTTTCGGTACATTTGTTAACAGAGGGTAAACTTTGACAGACATGAGATGTAATATGCCTACTGTCAACAGCAAGAAATCTACAAAGGCACCACGCGATTTTACAATTGTAAGAATTGTAATAATGTTATACCAGGCGACACTTTACTACATCCTCGGACAGGAGAAAAAATACAACTTAGACACGCCACCAACTGTAACTCAGAGCATATAGTATACTCTATTAAATGCCCTTGCGGATTACTGTACATCGGCAAGACTGACAGAAAACTTAAGTTACGACTTTCGGAACACAAAAGCCGAATCCGAAACAAGAACCTCACTTCACCTCTTGCAAAGCATTGGATGGAGATGGGTCACACAATAGCCCAATTAAGATTTCAAATTATTGAACTTGTTCCACAACGACTAGGATTGGATAATGCTAGAATCCTGCTCCAGAGAGAAGCCTTCTGGATACGCAAATTACAGACATTGGCCCCAAATGGGCTAAATGACAAAATGGAAATGATAGGTTTCTTGTAAATCCTTAAATTTCAGCCTAAGAGATCCTCACGGGCCTCTAATCCACAGTAAATTTCAGCCTAAAATCCTCACGGGCCTCTAATCCACAGTGATATGTATGTATAGATGACACAAGGGTAGACTGATATATCCCTTACATACACAAGCGCATCAGCGAAAACATCTTCAATCTGAGATTGTAAATAGGCAGGAATTGATATAGAGTAATTTTTTTTTGTATTGCAAACTTTTTCGTTTGTATTGCAACTCTCCTTTTTTTGCATTCCAACTTTTTGCCCGAGTTATCGTTTACTACATATAATTTTAGTGATTTCGATATGTTGATATTATCTCTATGTTCCTCACGTGTAAAGAATATTTTTGTGTAATATTATCGTGTGACTCACACAGTGGAAACAGGCTTAAACCTCTGTTTTCAAACAGGCTTAAACCCCCGTTTTCAAACAGAATACCCATTAATCAATTTTTACCTCTTACTAATGTCGGCCACAGAACGTTAAAGAATAAGTCCTTCGTTTATTATTACGTATCTAGTAGCAATGGTTAAGCAATAAAAAAAGGACCAACAACAGAGTGGTTTATCTCCGGTCGACACACCCGCTGAAAACGCCGTACCGAGCAGAATGGCTTGTACTATTAGTGGAGTGGTGTGGCTCACTGGTTAGAGGCGGCAGACCTGTAAGCAGAGAACGGCCCGGGACCAGGGTTCAATTCCCGATGCGGCAGGGTCTTGGACCAGGGTCAACGGACTCGATAATTCTCGCCTCAGTGCCTACTTTAACCAGGGAACACACTCGGCAACTCTGGGCATTAAGCTTACCTCATCTCCACAACGGCCGCCCACAGACGCCGGGGATGCCTGGTTTCACCCTGGAGATACCCAGTAGGGACCATCTCACAGGGAAAACCAGGACGGGTTCCCCAGCGGTCTATAGCGCCAGGACACTCGGGTAGAGTAACAGTGCGCTTTACAAGTATCCCACATATCGGTAAGACTTCGAATAAGCACTAATGTGCGTTTTACCGTTCCCAAACCTAAGTCAGGCTTCTAAATGCTCCTATTACTTTTTATCCACAGCCAAACCACTCTGATAACTAAGCGAGACCGTTTGAACCAACTTGAAGGCTCGCAGGTAAAAACTTCTCTTTAAACTCCATAGAGTGTGAGATCTTTAATGAACAACACAATACTCACTAGAATATACGCACTTTTTCTTTTTCGTAGGACATTTTTCCCAATCTAAAACAGAATCGCAGGTGAGCATATGTTATTATTTTTTAAACAATGCATCACGCTAATGACACCTTAAATTCTGACATTCCCTGTAAGTGACTATGAATAAAATAATTCTCTTACAGATACAAAGTATACAAGCAAAGGCTCAGGTAAACAAATTCAGGAAATAAAATAAATATGAGAAATTTTGACTTCTTATGCATAGTTTATAAAATAAGATGCCTATACAATCCTTTTCTTATAGATTGACTGAGACCAATGAAATAAACATCTTGATATAGGAATTATCAAGTTAATTTATACTCGTGGTAAGAATCGTTTAAATTAAAAACGACAAACTAAAACCTCCACAGCACCATCAGTAATTGAGTTCCCTTTCTCTTTTTCTTTTCTCTTTAACAGACCCCCGACGAAGGGGCCTCAGCCCCGAAATGCATTGGGTTTTTTAACGCATTTATTGGAATCATGTTTTTGAATATGTATTGATATGACGAAAATGCAACTGTTGATTTTGTGATTAATTTACAATGTATATGCCAGTGAAGTAAAACTTGAAATGCTTTTTGAACTTCTGATAAAATTGTTGAAACGTACTATTGGAGAATTTGAATTAATTGCTGTGCGCGTTAGAGTCCTGGTGACCGATTGGGACCAGGCTACACATTTCTACAAGACATGGAATGTTCAATATATGTACTGGACGTATTGTTCTGGGATGAATTCAGTATTTTACTGTTTATACTGTTCTAAGATTTTAATTGGTTCAATATGAATTCTGTCTTTATTTTGCTTGACATTGATAGATACTAGATTTGTGATGGTTACAGCAGGCTGTTGTCTCTGTCCATGAATTGTACACATTTTATTTTTAGATAGTAGTAGGTCCTTTCTATTACTTTGAGAGGACACTTATGAATTGAATGTTTGCCCACATGGACGAGAACATGTATACATAGTTTTATCAATTATATCACTGATTTATGGTATTGTGTGATTTATGCCTAATGTGGTCTAACTTGATATTTGGTTCTGTCTCAGATATGTATTTTTTTTATAACAATTTTTATTGGAGACAAAACAGCAGCAGCGAAGACAGTACATAGGCAGTTCAGCTGTAGATGCATGCATTCAAGTACGAGTAAAGTGTGCTTTATCCTTCTGGAGCATCAACAATAACCCCGAGCAATAGGCTGGTCAGTAAAGAGGGCTACACTTATTTCCACAGGTCTGGGAATCACCACTTCTACTCGTATTTTGTTGGCATGGGGATTTATGCTGTCACGTCTGTGTCTGCCCCCTCCAATATTGCATTTCTCTCCCGTCTAAGTTCCGCTGTGGGAGAGATACAGATATCCCCCCAATACTTATTCCAACACCCCCACTTTTGAACCCATTTTCGAGGGAAACCTCTACCTTTATATACAGTTTTCTCTGCTACCATAGCATGGTCCATGTCCTTAGCCCAATCCCGCAACTGTGGTAAAGTATCCACCCCCATTTCTGGGCAATATTTCTTTTCGCTATGCTCCATCCCATGGTGGCCCACGATTGTTCAGTTTGAGTGAGGTCTGTTGCCTCCCAGCTATTGAGAGGCATAGGCGGGGAGATGGATGTATTGGTTTATCACAGGATCTAGTCATTTGTCGGGTAACGTCTATCCAGTATCGTTTTATGTGGGGGCATTCCCATAGGAGATGTATGAATGTGCCTAATTGATTGCAGTTTTGAAGACAGTTTGTGTCCGGTCTCCTGCCTACTTTAAATAGCAGTTTAGCATCGAAATATACACAGTGTAGAATCTTTAGCTGGACCAACCGGAGTCGCATCAGGATGGCTACCTCGCGGGGGGAATCCAGCGCTTCAATCCAGTCCTCATAAGTGATAGCACCCAAGTCCTCCTCCCAACTAGCACACAATTTCAGCATTGGATCGGACTGGTTGTTGATGAGTTTCTTATATGTTAGGGAGACTTCCTTCCTGTCCATTGGGTCCAGCAACAACCTGTCCTCCAGAAGAGAGGATTCTGGGAGGGAGGTGTCTGTAGGTAGGGCATAGTCTATGGCATGGGTAATCTGAAGATACCGGAAGTGCTCTGATGGTGCTAGCTGATATTTGAGTTGAAGTTCTGCAAATAAGGCCTTCTTGCCCTTAATCCACATATCCCCCACTGTGGAAATACCGATCATGTCCCACTTATCAAATCCTTAACAAGCACTGAGGCGACCCAAGATGTCGGGCTCCCACAGGGGGGTAGCTTTTGTCATCCTATCCGCCGTTGGACCCCATGCCACATTTCTACTGTGCGGGCCGTAGGGCCGGTCAAACCTAGTTTCTTGGGGTTAGAATATAGCGCGCTGTTGTAGCCTCCCTTCCCCAATAACCACAGATCAGTGCGGAAGCTGGGATCGGTATGGGATCCAAAAACCCATTTGTTAATGGCAACTAATTGAGACGCCTGGTAATACAGGCGCATGTACGGCAACCCATTGCCACCATTATACCATCCCATAGTGAGCTTGTGTATGGCTATCCGAGGTGGCCCATTATCCCATAATAGATTTCTAACTGCTGCATCAATCTGCAAAAAGTAAAAATCGGGGACCGGGAAGGGGGTGTTTTGCAGGGCATGAAGAAAGCGTGGCAGGGCGAGCATCTTGAATAGAGACGCCCAGCTCAGAACGGTGAGGGGTAGCGTCTTCCAGTGGGTGACATCAGATTTAAACCTCTGTCACGGACCCAACAGATTCCGCTCATAGAATGCTGCCTCGTCAGTTGTTATAAAGATGCCGAGGTATCGAAAACCCTGGGCCGCCACAGGGATGGTGTATCCCCGAGGACTCTGCGGCGGATCACCCCAAAGGTAATACATCTGGGATTTGGACCAGTTTATCTGGTAACTGGAGTGGGCCCTGAATATATTGAAAATGTGGAGAACACGGCGAAGTGAGCGCACCTGCGTATTGAGATAAAGTAAAATGTTGTCTGCGTATAGCGATATGAGATCTTCTTGTTCATCCGTCCATTTAAAACCTCGGATACCGGGGTCCCCCCTGATCCAAACCGCTAAAGGCTCGAGGGTCAAGGCAAAGAGGAGCGGCGACAGTGGGCAGCCGTGCCTCGTGCCATTATACAGGGGGAAGGAGCCCAAACGATGGTTGTTCACCGAGACGTGGGGAATGGGAAGGTTGTATAATAATCTGATCCACCCAATAAACTTGGGCCCAAGACCAATGCGAGTCAAAACAGCGAACAGATAATCCCATGCCACGGTGTAGAATGCCATTTTTGCGTTAAGCACGAGCAAGATCGCTTCCTCCTCTATAGTCGCCCCACGACCCAGCACGCCATGGACGCGACATAAGTTACGCACCGTATTGTGACCTGGCATAAACCCCTACTAATGCGGGTGAATCAAGTAAGGGAGATATGGAAGTAGATGGTTAGCCAACAGTTTGGCCAAGATTTTGGCCTCCACAATTATCAATGACATAGGTCGGTAAGATGCGCACTCGTCCTCTGGTTTGTCGGGTTTGCGGATAACCACAATGGTTGCCTCGCGGATGTCGGCTGGGAGGAGGCCGGTCTCATAGCATTAAACTTTTAAAGATGGGGGGGGGGGGTCGGTCCTTCTCCCATCTAGGCCCCAAATCCTGGAACGCACTACCTATCGCCCTAAATTCAGAGACTGATCTATTCTGTTTTCGGAAAAGACTCTGCTCTTTCAGTAGATCTGTTCTTTCGCATTAGCTGGCTCATTGTACTGTATTGTGTTCCTTTTTTTCTTCTTGGGTCTATCCCTGGCGCCGGGAAACCCACTGCGGGTAGCTGTTGTGCATTACAAGTTCAAATAAATAAATAAAATAAATAAAAATAAAAAAAATTGTACAGATTCAGTAAGTGAGGAGCGAGCTTAGTTGCCATGGGTTTCATGAGTTCGATCGGAAGCCCATTAGGGCCCATTGCCTTACCGGCCCGGATATCTTGAATTGCTTTCCGAATCTCTTCTGAAAAATTAACATCTAAGGCCTTCCTATCTTGTTGGGAGACAGCTGATACCTCGATAGTAGCGAGGAGATCTGCTGCCCATGGTGCTTGTGAATCCCGTGGCATTTTGTAAATTTGCTCATAGTATTTGGCGAACGTCTCTGCAATGCCCTGAGGGTCAGTGATCTCTGCTGCCCATGGTGCTTGTGAATCCCGTGGCATTTTGTAAATTTGCTCATACTATTTGGCGAACGTCTCTGCAATGCCCTGAGGGTCAGTGATCAGAACGTAATCTGCCCCCTTGATTGCGCACACCCATCTCGCCGACTGTTCTTTGCTGTCCAGCCTTGTCAGAAGTTTTCCCGTTCGTTCGCCCTGTCCTTATATTCGATGACTGGAGGCAAGAGTGCACCTATTGGCGTCCTCTAACAGCAGCGGTTTATAATCCTGTCTCTTAACACTAAGGTTATGTTGAATATCCTGATCAGCGTCTTGTGAGGTGGTGTGTTCAAGAGTTAAGATCTCTTTTTCCAGTTCAATCACCCGCCGTTTGCGCTCCGCCCTGTGTCCTACCATCAAAGACAATGCTCTCCCCTTTATAACTGCCCCAAATGCACCCCAGAGCGTTATTGCCGACTGCACAGACCCTGTATTTTCCTCGAAATAGTAGTCAGTGTCTTTCCGTAGGCTGTCCCTGACTTGTGGGATCTTTAGCGCCTAGGGCTGAATAATGATGTGGCCTGGTTGCACTGCACGGTGAACTCCGAAGACTGCTGTGACCGGGGAATGATCAGATACACCTCTTGCAAGGCAGGCGGAATTGGTGAAGTCCTGTATGTGTTGTGCTTGGGTAAGCAAGTAGTCAAGTCGTGATTGGCTGCCATGTACACCTGATTGGAACGTGAAGAGTGTGTCCTGGGGGTGAGACCATCTCCAGATGTCCACCATCCCCAGGGCATTAGTAAAGTCATGTAGTTGCGAGTCATGTGCAGAGTCACGTCTGGGCGGGGACCGGTCTATTTGTCCATTCATTGCCAGGTTAAAATCCCCTCCTATCACCAACGTACCAATGGGTAAGTTCAATAGCATCGCACCCACATCTGTTAGTGTCATGCGTTGAAGGCCCGGTGGGGCATACACTGAGATAACATTAAGAACTCTGCCCTTCCAGATGGCGGAAAAAGCTGTATATCTACCCTGCGGGTCAGTCCACGTGTCTTGTATCATGTAGGGACAGCCCTTCGAAAGGAGGATTCCCCCACCCCCTGGACCCCGATGTAAAGCCTGAGTGCGTGACCATATGATAACCCTTCCTATCCAGGGCCTTACAGGAGTTGCCTATTAGATGGGTTTCTTGGAACAAAACCATATCCAGCCCCTGACGGTGAATATATTATAGCACCATTCCACGCTTGATTTTGTCCCCTAGCCCATTAACATTCCATGTCATGAGTCTAAGTCCCTGACCTCTCGCCATAAGATTCTAATAGTGGTTTAATGGAGTGGACAGAGTGTCCATGGTGAGTGAAACCCTCAGCGACGATCTTCCGTGCTGCTGCAATTGTGTTACAGCGCTCTGTAGCGCCATGAGATGTGAAATGAGCGAACTGAGTGTTGATATTGGCTCTAATGCACAGATACCAGATGCAATTTCGTACCGAGCTGGAAATGTGTAAGCAATTACTTCGTTTTTCTGCAAAGTATCCTTCAATAACTGCCCCCAAACAACTTAAACTCAATAGTACCCTCTGAACAACAACCCCCCCCGTCTCCCTGCTCAGCGGGACTAAAACCGCCCGACAACCCCAACATGCAGAGTGCCTGTTGTCCACCCATGAACATTTTAAGGGAACACAGGTGACCACACTCCCGGTTTGTCAGATATGTATTTTAATGTCTATGATTTGCCCACATGGGCGATAGAATGGTTGTACCTAACTATGGCATGATTACAGCAAACAAAGCATAAAATTACATTCTTTCAATCAATCATTAATCATTGTTACATCACCTTGGAATGTATTTATTCGGAGTCTGCTTTTCTTAAAGTATGATGAATTATTTGGGATCATTCAACATTACTATACGATCATGTTGCCGGAGAGTAGGTTCTCTATGCTTATGAAACATTTGTTTCAGCATGGTGGTGGGGTGAATTTTATTTGAGAAAGGCATTTATGCTGAGGCGCATTATCATGATTGTATGAATAAACAACATTGCTGATAATTGCCACCCTCGAGTGCCATTTTGTCTTCTCAAACCAAGGTCAAGACAGTGATTGTGATGCATGCATGGAGCACCTTACCACCCGAAATCCCTTGCGCCTCCAGTGTATAAATGTACAATTGTGATCATGCACCATGCACTGAACACCTTACCACTCCGTACCCCTGATATGTTTAGTGATCATGATGCATGCATTGAAAACATTACCACAGAGAACCCCTTGTGTGTTCAGTGATCATAATGCATGCACAGAGCACCTTACTGCCCGGAACCCCTCTTCTGTTTAGTGGAGAAGTGTGGCTCACTGGTTAGAGCAGGCAGACCCTGAAGCAGAGGTCAGACCCGGGACCAGGGTTCAATTCCCGACGCGGCAGGGTCTTGAGCTCAAATGTCCGCGGACTCGATAATTCTCGCTTCGGTGCCTGACCTAATCATGGGTTCACACTCTGCAACTCTGGGCATTAAGCTTGCTTAATCTCCACAACGGCCCCCCGCGGCGGGATGCCTGGCTTTCACCTTGGGGATGCCTGTTAGGGGCTATCTCACAGGGAAAAGCCAGGACGGGTTCCCAAGGCAAGCGCCGAGATGCCTCCGGGTAGTCGAGCGCTATATAAGAACATACAAAAAAAAAAAAAAAAAAAAAAAACGTTTAGTGATCATGATCATGATCATGCACCGAGCGCCTCACCGCCTGGAACCCCTTTTCTGTTCAGTGATCATGATGCATGCACCAAGCGCCTTACCTCCCGAAACCCCTCTTCTCTTCAGTGATCATGAAATAGTGCATGCACTGAGCGCCTCACCGCCTGGAACCTCTTTTCTGTTCAGTGATCATGATGCATGCACCAAGCGCCTAACCTCCCGGAACCCCTCTTCTGTTCAGTGATCATGATGCATGCACCGAGCGCCTTACCTCCCGGAACACCTCTTCTGTTCAGTGATCACGATGCATGCACAGAGCGCCTTACCGCCCGCAACCCTTCGTGTGTTTGGTGATCATGATGCATGCAAGGAGCACTTCACTGTCCGGTACTCCTCATGTGTTCAATGATCAAGATGCATGCATGGAGCACCTTACCACCCGGAATCCCTCGTGCCTCCAGTGTATAAATGTACATTTGTGATCATGCACCATGCATTGAACACCTTATCACTCCGTACCCCTTATATGTTTAGTGATCATGATGCATGCATTGAAAACATTACCACAGAGAACCCCTTGTGTGTTCAGTGATCATAATGCATGCATAGAGCACCTTACCACCCAAAACCCCACTTCTGTTCAGTGATCATGATGCATGCATTGAGCGCCTTACTGCCTGGGACCCCTCTTCTGTTACTCATCACGATGCATGCACAAAAGCGCCTTACCGCCCGGAACCCCACATCTGTTCCGTGATTATGATGCATGCACCGAGCGCCTTACCGCCCGGAACCCCTCTTCTGTTCAGTGATCATGATGCATGCATCAAGCGCCTTACCGCCCGCAACCCTTTGTGTGTTCGGTGATCATGATGCATGCATGAGGCACCTTACTGCCTGGTACTCCTCATGTGTTCAATGATCATGATTCATGCACGGAGCACTCTACCGTTAGGAACCTCTCGTGCATCCAGTTTGCAAGGAGCACCATACTGCCCATAACCCCTTGTGTGTTCGGTGATCATGATGCATGCAAGGAGCACCTTACGATCTGGAACCCCTCATGTGTTCAGTGATAATGACGCATGCAAGCAGCACCATACTGCCCGTAACCCCTTGTGTGTTCGGTATCATGATGCATGCAAGGAGCACCCTACGATCTGGAACCCCTCATGTGTTCAGTGATAATGACGCATGCACGGAGCACCTTACCGCCTGCAACCCCTTATGTCTTCAGTGATCATGATGCATGCATGGAGCACCATACTGCTCGTAACCCCATGTTTGTTCAGTGATCATGATGCATGCACGGAGCACCTTACCGCCTGCAACCCCTTATGTCTTCAGTGATCATGATGCATGCATGGAGCTCCTTACTACCTGGAACCCGTTGTGTGTTCAGTGATCATGCTGCATGCATAGGGCACCTTATCACCCGGAACCCCTCGTATACAGTGATAATGATGCATGCATTGAACATGTTCCCGGCCGAAATCTCGGTGCTCCCAGTCTCCAAGTGTACTGTACGCCTTGTATGTTCAGTCTATAAACATCCACTCAGCCCAGTCCAATAATAGTCTAGAGACGAGTCCAAATTCTGCAGACAAATCAAATTTAGGAGGCGCACATCGATCTGTAGGCCATGGCTTCGACCAAAGTGGTTTTACGCACTGAAAGCACTTAAAAGAGTTCAGCGCCATGCCCCACGAGAGATCTGCATTCTGGAAACGCAGACATTCAGACTGCAAAACCACATCTTGGGATGTGTATATCGCCGGGATATACACAGGCTGGCGCAACACCATCCTCCGAGCACCACCACGTATCTTAGGGCAGGCCTTAAAACCATGCTTGAAATATGTAAACTCCCTCCGAGTGCCCTCTCGTTAAAGTTGAAGAAAGCCTCGGTAATATCCCACAAAGATTACAATCTCAGCCATCTAGAGTGTGGCAAGTTCCTGGAAGACACTAGTGAGTATTTGAGCAGCTTGGACAGTTACTCTTCTCTCTTCTGTACAATATGGCGAATTAGACCCCACAAGACTGGCAATAGCTGAAATAAATGAAGGAACACTGTCCGTGGGGTTGAGATTCCTGTTCACACCCTGGCAGGTCGGCTCTCCCAGTCCGCGGTAATGAGAAAACAATGCCAACAGGGCTTCAAGTGGGCCGGGTCTCGAGGGGTCTAAGCACCAGCAGTTTTTTAAGGGGGCCTCGAAACGGGTCTATATCGGGCTCTGTTTTGAGCCCTGGCCCAGGCGCTGCATTTTTTTCCGGACTGCAGTGACAGCAGTTTGCTGTCACTGCAGTCCAGAAAAAAGTGCCAGGGCGCAAACAGCCTGATAGAGACCAGTTTCGAGACAGCAGGCACGTCGACGTGCGCTGCCCACACTGCTCACTTCTCACTAGTGAAGAAGTTACGGCATGACGATGTCATGCCAGGTGAGCGTTGTGGGGGAAGGGAAATCCTTTAAAGAGTCATTTTCTTTCTGGATTTCCCATCTATTTCTGAAACGCAAGAGCAGCAGCATTGCGGTTGGGTCACCAGGGCTTCAATTGGAAGCTTTTTCAATGTTATATGTAACCAGCCATAGTTGCAGCTTATTTATCTTATGCAACTAATAACCATTGACAAAGCCAATAGTCCTTACTTGTTGTAGGTGTAATGTGACTTGTTGCCTCACATATTTGGATGCAATGACAGGAACCGCAAAATACAAGTCGGGCGGCACACTAGGCTAAACACAGATTTTTAGCTTAAGTGTGTTAAAGCCGCGCCCCTAATTGCATTGACCACGCCCCTTTGAGAGACCCTCCTGTTTTTTCATCCCACTTAAAGCCCCGAATACCAATAAAATTGGTACTTTGAATTCGGGAAAAGCGGCCCCTCTAGCATGGACGGGACACTGATGTAGGTGCTAGCTCGGTTTTGTTTCAAGTGTTGCCGGCTGGTTGCCTCGGTTGGCTTCACTTCCGGGGAATTGGGGTGGGGGGGCAGGTTTCGGGGGAGATTTGCTAGGTAGAAGTAGATTGCCTTGTGAATTATGTGTATGGGAGGGAGTCAAAGGGTTTATCAAGAGGAACAAAGCCCTGTTTCGGCCTCTTTTTTCCTAACTTCCCGTGCCATAGGAGGCATAGGTCCTGCTGTGTGGAGTCCCGCGCACCACAGCCAGCCTTCGAGGCAGCTGTCGGTCCCTCACATTAACTGCATAAACTCTTTAAGGTGGCGTTTCCCTTTAAGGTCACATATCCGGGGGTGAGCCGTTGGGGCCAGACTCTTCGGCGTGGTTGGTCGAAGGGCTGGCCGGTAGCCTATGCTCGTCGCATGATTGGCATTGATCTGGGTGTATTGAGCCAGGTGTTTCACCAGTTGTAGATGGTGCTTCGTATTCAGCCCTGGAATGGGGCGAGAAGATAGTGGGCCAGTGCCAGTCAGCTACTGGCCTGCTTGCAGAGGTTTATTTCCCAAAGGGCCTTTGGGGACCTCTAACAATCAATGTTAACCTGTTGATATTTTTTTTTAAACTGAAATATTGTCTTGTAATAAATGCAATTCTTAGATGTGTATCCCAAAACCACAATTTGCTCTTGCGCTGGTGCTATTGTTGCTCACTGCGACCTGCTCCTATCAGACATGTAACCTATTGAAATCCCCTATCCAACTCCATTTTACCACCCAGGACCTCTGGCCAGAGCAGACATGCAGACATTCCTTAGACCATCTCGTATTCTTTTCACGTTGGCAGGAGCTGGCAAATTACAGTCATGCTGCTCTGCAGAGTGGGAATACCTGGTCAGGTAGTGACTGGAGCTAGCAGTTTGACAATCTCAGTACTGTTCTGAGTGACTATCAGTCTGATTTATACTTTGACGGGCAAAGGATAAGTCCATCATGGCGACGGCGTAAAATACTCTGTCACCCTGACCGAGTCCTCTCCTGCCAAATTTAGTAATGACCGCTACACCTGCTAGGATTTCTTAAACATTGGCAGGAACTGCCATCACAGCAGCTTCTGTCAAAGCTTTGTTAAGTTTGGCACACAGCTCTGTCAACATAATGGAGCCATCTGTCAAACGTATTTTGCTTTTTCAGTTTCGAAAAGAAAATCCCAAACAGCTGTACATCCACCCATCTAAACTGGGCAGGTGAGCATATAACCATTTTTTGGACGGCCCTTACTCCATCAGAGAAATTTGGCCATGGTGGAGATGGAGTAGCCTCTGCAGTTTCCAAACGATGGTCCGCTCACATATAAATTTGGCGAGTGGACCATTATACTGGCGGTGAGAATACTCCATCGCTGTTGCAACAGAGTATTCTTATCACCAATAAATATACAAATCGGCCCGTGTGTTTGCTCAGCTCACTTAGAGCAGGCAGTCAAGACTATTTACTAAGCACGTGGAGCAAAGGTCTTACCTGTCCAGTTCGACAACCTCTCTGCAGTATTGTCAACAGTGCTATGGTTGTAGTAAAGCAAAAAAAAGCAAAAATTTAAGAAACGCGTCTCAAAAAATGACAGCTTTGACTGCCAAGGCTAAAAGTGTGTTGTCTTTGAGGTCACGAAAGCCTCTGCAACTTTTTATGGTTAGGGATCGGTTAAACTGGATGGAGCAAAAACGCTTCTAGCTGAACTGTTGATCAGCTGTCCAAGCAGTAAGGTATAAGCAGGGCCACTTGAATAATGTGCAGCAGTGGAGGACTAAATCAAGCAGGAGGGGAAGACCAATTTATGCATCAAGAATACTCAAGTTATGTGACAATGTGGCATATTTTGTGATGGTATTCTTGATTATTTTGACATTTGTACGCATAGTAACACAGTCTCTGCAAATACTTCTCCTAATTTGTACCTTTTTAACAATCAAATTCATACCTAAGCTACTGAAAATGGCTAGGAAACTTTTGTAAAAGGCCTTCCACTATTCGTTAACACATGACATGCTGCCAGGTGTGAAGCGAGTTTAGATCCGTTAGAACTAGAAAACAAATTGTTTTGGTTAAAATCTGCTGTTTATGGAGTAGATGATGAATTCTGCGGAAAATCCCTAATTTAGATGAAAACGTAGCAACAGCAGAATCACATAATTTCAGTGTCCCTGGGTAGAAGTCACAGCCATTTAATTTGGCATTTGGCTGGAGTGATCGCTCTTCACACCAGGGCTTATAGCCCAGTCACTATTTTTCAACAAAGCATCCCTAAATACTCACTTTTAATCTATGTGATATATGTAATATAAGTGACAGATTCATCTTTTAGCACTAATTGAATTCTACTGTATCTTATTCTGCACCTTATAGGGCAAAGAATAGGATAATTCGGTGGGGAAGGGAGAGCTGGGGACCAACAAGAAATTTGTGTATATTGTAAATTGTAAACCATTGAGTGATCTAATGTTGTGTTTTGTTGACTGCAAGCACCAGGAGCCATCATGCCTGGAGCGTTTAGCTACAGCTCCGATTATGTGCCTCACTGTACCCGCTGCACACGAAGGATGCTTGGAGCCTAGAGGGGTCGGGCCGTCTTCGACTGGCAGATGCTAGGCTCTCCCTTGTGGCTCTTGGACTCCGATTTTGACAACTAGCAAGGTATTGATGTTTTGTTATTTGTCGCATGCCAGATTACCCCCGATTTTTTTCTTCAGTTTTGGGAGTCGGCCTTTTTAATCAATCGAGTCTGCCCTTTGTTGGGATCAAGTTCCTCGCGCTAGTGTCATGAGGAAACAAACTGGGTTGCGTGAAAGTTCTCTACCCCTAGAATTCCTCTCAAGATGCCTTCATCACACGGTGATCAAGGGGATTATAGACAAAGAAGTACAATTAGTCGAAAGGAGTCTTTCAATCACGATGGATATATCATATCCTGTTTCTGCTACCATAGCTCAATCTAAGCCGTCTGTGCCAGCCGTTATGAGCAACTTATGATCTGATTTGGCCTGCGTCTCTCCTACTGGAGGTACTTCTGGACCATTTGAGGATTCAATTCTTACTGCTTCACCCCTACAGGATATTGACCAGGTAGCAAAATGGAAAAAGCGGGACCCAACCATAGGACCCAGGCTAACATTGATGAATCAGGCGACCAACAGCAAACTTTTTTCTTATGCTGGATGGTTTTAAACATGATCTCATAAAACGTATTCTAGATGCCTCGCCTAAGCGTCTTTATGAGCGCATTATACATTTTTGTCCGTAGTGGGCCTGGAGGGAACTTAGGGCATTACCAGGCCTGCTCTGCAGCCACATTCTTTTTATTAAATCGCAGGAAAATATGAGCACCCTTTATGATGCTCTTTTACCGGTGTTCTTAGAAGCCTCTATCCTATATAATTCAAACAGGGACCTCATGGATAAAGAGGCGATCGGGCTAAACCTTGAAAAACTAAAATAAATTGTATTAGAATTTTTTTTCCCCAAGTAAACTGAAAAAACCCAGCAGGCCTGCGCCCCACCCATGGTATAACTCAATCTGTCTGAAAGCTAAAAGCGCACTGGTGGATTCAATTAAATCAAAGGATCCCCCCAAATTAAAACTCTGAGAAGGGCTTACAAAGATGCTGTACAGGGAGCTAAACATGTGTGGGAACTGGAAAACTGGGATCTATTAAAAATTTCTCTTGGGGGAAAGAGATATGAGAACTTTCTGGGGAATTGTAAACTCAGGTTCGATGGTACCCAGAAGAGCATTAGAACCGACCTTAGCAGAAGAGGTCTGGAGGGAACACTTCGAATTTCTGTATGAAGAAAAGGAGAACTCAGAGTTGCCCCCATGCGACCCTCACTTTGATGACACCCCAGGGCCGACTATAACCCTACAGGAAGTTAAGGCTGCAATAGAGAAAATAGTCCCAGGCAAAGCCCCTGGTCTGGATAAGATCCCTGGGGATCTTTTCAGCAGCGAGCCAGACATTTGGGCCGCGTACCTCTGGGTTCTCTTCAATGCAATTTTGATGGGTATGAAGATCCCTACAAGTTGGGCAGGCGCAGAGATAATTCCCATCTTTGAAAAGGGTTCCCCTTTATTGCCAAGAAACTATAGACCAATTAGTCTAATAGACATCCCCAAAAGATTTCTGCACGAGTCTTATTACTCAGACTTCAGTCCTGGATAGATGACGAGAGTATCCTCTCTCCGCTCCAGGCAGGGTTTAGGGAAAAACTGTCAACCCTGGATCAAGTATCAAGATTACAACTACTCCACTGGAAGACGGTTTGTCTGGAGGGGAGTAGTTTGTACCTGATATTTGTTGATCTGAGGTCAGCTTTTGACTTGGTGCCCAGGGAAAAATTATGGTCTGTTTTACTTGAGCTGGGGGCCCCGGAGTATCTTATATACCTTATTCGACGTTTGCATGAGAACAACTTGGCACAAATAAGATTCGGTAGGGACGGAAAACTATCGGCACCCATATCAATTAAAGGTGGCGTGCGTCAAGGCTTCGTACTCGCTCCTACATTGTTCAGCCTTTATATTAATGGTCTGATTAACACATTGTCACAGGAAAAAGATCTTGATGCCCCTAAATGAGCTTCACGAAGGATCTCAGCTATGATGTTTGCCGACGACACACTCCTGGTGTCTAAATCCCCTATGGGGATTCAAAGGGTGTTGGACAGATTTCAGTAGTTCTGTGATGAAAGAGGGCTTGAGATCAATCTCCAGAAAACGAAATTTATGGTTTTTAACAAACCAAAGAGTACCCATTCAAATCCTTTTACTTTATGATGAACCCTTGGAAAGAGTAACATTGTTCATGTATCTTGGCATTACAATCACTGAGACCATGGACTGGGGGGCACATATAGCGAAGTCAACTTTAAAGCTAGCCCAGTCAACAGGGGGAATTCTGAAGGTCTTCAATAAATCAGACAGAGCGCTGTTAGCCCGGCGCTGGAAATGTATAAGGTCCAGGCTTGTGGGGGTGCACTGTATGGAGCAGAACTCTGGGAATATTGTAAGTCCAAATCCTTATCGCAGACTGAGAACCAATATATTAGGAATCTTCTCAGATTGCCACGTAGCACTCCTCTAGTTCCTCTCCGTTTAGATCTGGGATTGATGGAACTGGAGGCAGTCTTATGCCTTAGACCCCTGTTATACTGGTGCCGCTTATGGTCGACACCTGAACTTGTTCCATATAGAGAAGAATTGTCCGAAGTTTTAGAAATTAGGGGTGCTGGTAGGCTCTCCTGGTTTTCCCATGTTAAACATCTGCTAATCGACATGGGTCTGGGGGAATGCTGGTTTGACCCAGAGGTAGCCTGTCCCCAATTTTCTAAAAAAACAAATAAAGATCATATACGAGAACTATAGAATGGCCCTGCTACATTCTAATTCCAAGATAGGCAAATTAACCATAACCTTTTTGGAAATTAAGGACAATTCTGTCTTTGAAAAGGTTCTCAACCTTATCAAACCCCCAACAGCCAGAAAACTCTATTTGCAATTCAGATTTGGGGTTCTGCCTCTCCGCTGTTTGAGCTCAAAGTGGAAAGCGCAAAATGGCAATAGGTGCCCTGCTTGTAACAATCCAGAGGAATCTGAGCTTCATGTTTTCTTTGGATGCCCGGGATACAGCAAAATGAGAAAAAGATGGTTAGCACAGATCTGCAGAAACCTGGGTAGTAGACGTTGCATCAAAGCATTTAGGATATTGAAATACGATCTCAACATCCCAATTGTCTACTCAGTTGCGGGGTTTTTGTTTTCCATGTGGTGCACAAGAAGGGTCTTTCTTAAAACATTAAATGCGCTACCAGATTAGAACTAGCAATTGAAAGGTACTAATTTATTACAATGTAACATACTACTCAATTGAAGCGTTCCTGCTCCCACTCTGTAGTTGAGTTTTAGCCTGATCAATCCAGTATTAAGAAAAAAGCACTATGCACTTTAAATGAAATCTTTTTTATGGATTTGTGACATGTCCATGTGTTTGCTAGCCACCCTTTTTCTTTTCCTCCTTAAAAAAAAAAAAGAAGAAAACCAAAACCTTGATTTTACCTGTTTAAACTATGCTTTTTTAAATACCTTTTAATCCTCGCAAATGTTGTGAGTTTTTATTTAAAATTCTTTTTTAAATGTATTTTTGCAAATGTATGTTGTAATTGGTGTACTTTCTGGGTCATGTTGGCCGTAATAAAGTTACTTTGACTTGACTTGACATTCTATGTGTTTGATGTCGCCAATTAACCCTGAAGTCAGGTCCCAGGGGGCCAAGGCTACGAGAAGGACCCTTCCAGATAATAACAGGTACCATGACATGGAGGAGTGTGTGCTCATGGAAGCAACAAGGGAAGTGGGACGACCGGATAGCTGCCATGATCCCACCCGAAATGTATCTACTGGAGCTGGCAGGACTTAGGTCTGTAATTTACAACCTGCAGCACGTCCATAAATACTAGTTTTGACTAATGTGCCTTCTTTAGCACAACAGACCACAGAAACAACTCAAAAGATAATTACGTTGGCTTCATGGGATTATTAAGTGTAGGGGCTGGGGTCTAATGATATTTTATTTTGCAAGGTGGTTAGGCTGGGTGGGTCCTATGGAGAAGGAATTCAGGAGCGACTGTATAACAGTTAATATTAGAAGTCTGCTTGTCGCCGGTGATTTTAGTCAGTCATCATATGTTGATTGAGAGTGTTTAAATGGATGAATATGATGTCAGTGATTACCGTGATACGTGCAGGTCTGATAACCGCAATATCAATAAATAAATATGTCAACGTATGTTATACTCTGTGTGCGCACAACCATGCCAGTGCCCAGGAATACAATGCTAATGTATGTCATAACCTGTACCCGCACAGTAGCGCCAAAACCAACAATGATGAGATCTTGTTATTTGAGCATACATTGATCAATATATGTCATAATCCATGCTCAAATAGCAGTACTGTTACCGGCAACAACTGCAATACTATTGCCAGCAACAACTTAACCATGTTAATACCAGTAAGAGCAATGTCAATGAATGCTAGGACAGCCATATCCACAATGTTAATGGCGTGGAGGGGGAGATCCATATCTGGTAGAACCCAACAGAGCTGCACCGAGCCAACATTTGTCCACTCCTCCAGAAAGGTGCAGCAGTAACCATCTATCTGCCTTAGGCACAGATGAACAAGGAGGGGCTCAGAAACAAACTGCCCACAGTCAGGAAAATGGATCTCCAGCTTTGGAGATCCATTGGAGATATTCTAAGGTAAGGAATCTATCACTAACTAATGTCTCTTACAGACAGGCGAGGCACACGTAGCTGCCTGACAAATGTCCTTCAAGGGAAAGCCACATCCCAAGGCAGTAGTGGCTGCCATTACCCTGGTGGAATGGGCATGCAGCCTCACAATAGGCTCCTTCTTAGCCAAGGAGTAACAGGCCTTGATGCAGAGTACGACCCACAGAGAGATGGTCCGTTTGTGCATGGCCCGACCTTTTTTGGCACCCACGTAGCCAACAAAGAGCTGGTCATCCACCCTTAACTGCTGTGTGCGCGTCAGATAGAATGAGAGCGCATGTTTTGGGTCCAGCCTCTCCTCCTCTTTAGAAGGATTCAGAGGCGGAAAGAAGGTGGGCAAAGTGATGGTCTGCCCGATGTGGAAGGACGTAACAACCTTTGGCAAGAAAGAAGGACGGGTCCATAAAACCACCTTGTCCTGTTGAACAGAAAGGAAATGAGGTTTAGAAGCCAGAGCCTGGAGCTCACTCACTCTTTTGGCAGAGGTGTGAGCAACCAGGAAAGCAGTCTTTAAGGTGAGAAGATGTAAAGGACAGTTGTAAAGCGGCTCAAAGGGAGCATACATCAAATAAGTCAAAACAAGATTCAAGTCCCACTGAGGCATTATAAACATGACTGGAGGGAACGTGTGTAAAATGCCTTTCACGAAACGGTTAACAACCGGGAACTTAAAAAGAGAAGGCTGATCAGGAAGCCGTAGGAAGGCGGAGATGGCAGAAAGATAACCCTTGATAGTGCCCAGAGCAGAGCCCTGCCGGGCCAAGGAAAGAAGGAACAGAAGGACTTCGAAAAGAGGGGCAGAGAGGGGATCCACAGATTTCTCTGTGCACCATGCCACAAACTTGTTCCACCTGCAGGCGTATACCATTTTCGTGGAGGGACGCCTGGCTTCCAGAATGACATCACAGACTTCGGGAGGAAGATCGAAGGCGTCAACTGTCGCCGTACAATCTCCACACATGGAGGTGGAGGCTGGACAGGTTCGGGTGGAGGACCGTCCCCTGCTGCTGCGACAGAAGATCCTCCTGAAGAGGCAGTCGGATCGAGGGATCGATCGCCATTCTGAGTAGCTAAGGATACCAGTATGTTCGTGCCCAATCCGGAGCCACAAGGATGACTTTGGCCTGGTCGCGCCTTATCTTCTTCAGCACTCTGGGCAGAAGTGGTATAGGCGGAAAGGTGTACAACAGACCGCAGCACCACTCACGGCAAAAAGTGTCGCAGAGCGGGTGCCGCCTTGGAAATTCCAACAAGTAGAACTGATGACATTGCGAGTTCTCTTCGGTGGCAAATAGATCTAACCAAGCTTCTCCCCACTGCTGAAAGAGGCCTTGCGCCACGTCCTAGTTCAGACGCCATTCGTGATCCATCAAGCACCGTTGGCTGTTTGTCCGGCCTGGCGTTCAGAGAACCTGCCTGGTGTTGAACCACCAAGGTGATGCCTTGATGTTCCAGCCATGTCCAGAGGCGCAGAGCCTCCTGACAAAGGGTCCAGGACCCCATCCCGCCCTGCTTGTTGCAATACCACATGGTGGTGGTGGTGTCCGTGAACACCTGCACTACACTTCCCCGGACAGAGGGAGGGAATGCTTTCAGTGCAAGTCGAATCGCCCGCAGCTCCAGAAGGTTAATATGGAACCGGGACTCCACCAGAGACCAGAGGCCTCTGATCTCCACCTCTCCCAAATGGCTTCCCCATCCCAGGAGAGACGAAGCCGTCACCACTGTGTGCTCTAGTTGGGGAAGGGAGAGGGATCTGCCATTGACCCAAACGAGATTCGTGAGCCACCACTGCAGAGGTCGTGAAGTGCCCTCCGAGATCTGGACATGATCGGACAGGTTGTCCTGATTATGCGCCCACTGGAACTTCAGGTCCCACTGCAGAGCCTGCATATGCCATCTGGCATGTTGCACTAGCAGGCTGCAGGAGGCCATCAGGCCCAGGAGCCGGAGGGTCATCCTGACTGAAACCCGGGAGAGAGGCTGAAAGATCGGAACCATAGCCTGAATATCCCGGACTCCCTGCTCCGGAGGTTAGACCCGAAACCGCGTAGAATCCAGAACTTCTCAAATAAAGGGGAGCTTCTGAGAGGGATTCAGATGCGACTTCGGCACGTTGATGGAGAACCCCAGCAAATGCAGGAGGTCAGCCATAGTCTGGAGGTGGGAGACGACTGTCTGGGGCGAGCCCGCCTTCAACAACCAGTCGTCGAGGTATGGGAAGGCTGACACCCCTGACCTGCGCAGATGAGCTGCGACCACCGCCATCACTTTCGTGAACACCAGAGGGGCGCTGGTAAGGCCGAAGGGGAGCACGGCAAACTGAAAATGCTCCTGGCCTACCGTGAACCGCAGGTAACGCCGGTGGGCCGGCAGGACGGGGATGTGAAAATATGCGTCCTGAAAGTCCGATGCTACCATCCAGTCTCCAGGGTTGAGGGCAGCCAAGACCTGAGCCAGAGTCAGCATCTTGAACTTCTCCTTCCGGAGGAAGCAATCGACGTTCCGGAGGTCCAAGATAGGACGCAGACTCCCTTTGTCCTTCTTGGGAACCAGAAAGTAGCGGGAATAACAACCACTCCCTACTTCTGGCCACTCGGAGAAGCGCCAAGTGTTCCCCCGAAATGTGGTGGTACTGAGTTGGCATGGCTGGAGGGGTGGACTGAAAGGGAAGGGAGTAACCCTTGTGGATGATTTGCAACACCCACTTGTCCGATGTGATATCGCACCTGTGGGGGAGGTGGTGGCGGATCCTGCCACCCACCGGCGTGGGGTGCTCCACAAAGCTCTCATTAGGAAGGTTTGGAGGTAGAAACAGCGAGGGCAGAGGTGGACTGACACCCACCCTGATTCCCAGACCCCCCCCTGCGGAAGCTGCGCCCACATCCGCGCTGAAGCTGGTTCTGCACAGGCTTGCTGACGGGACATACCTGGGCACCTTTGCCGTGGCCACGAAAGGAACAAAAAACAGGAGTGGCCGGGCTCTTTGCAGAAAGACCCAAGGACTTGGCCGTGGCCCGCGAGTCCCTTAAAACGCTCCAGTGCACGGTCGGCCTTATCGCTAAACAGGCGAGTGCCATCAAAATGCATGTCCATGAGCGAGCTCTGGACATCGGGCAAGAACCCAGTAGAACGCAACCAGGCATGGCGACGCAGCGCCAGTCATAGAAATCGCCCTGCCCAACGAGTCAACGGTGTCCAAACCACACCAAATGGCGAACTTAGCCGCATCCTTACCCTCAGCAACCGCCAGGGAAAGTACAGCCTGGACCTCCTCAGGACACTGAGGCAACACCTGAGCAACGGCGCGTGGGAATAGCGGCCCAATAAGCAGGCGGTATTCACCGACCGCAGCCCCAAGCTGGCCGAAGAGAACAACCGCTTACCAAACTGATCCAGCTTCTTAGAGTCCTTATCCGGCGGAGCCAAGGAAAAGGCACTCTGCGACGTTGAGGCCTGGATGACCAGACTATCAGGTTTAGGGTGAGTAGTCAGAAAGGCAGGGTCACCAGGCGCCGGGCGGTGACGCCTGGCAACATTCTTATCCACAGGGGACCCTGTGGCCAGTCGTGACCAAGTGCCCAACAGGATGTCGGTGAGGGCGTCCTTGAAGGGAAGCAGCGGTTCCAGTGAAGTAGACGCCGTCTGGAGCACCTCGGTTAAGAGGTTAGTTTTGAGGGTCACCGTAGGAAGATCGAGGTTAAGGATCTCAGCAACCAGACGGAGCACCATTGTGTAGGAAGCGCCCTCCTCCATTGTAGACGGAGGAAGAGGCAAACCCCGGGTCAGAAGAGACAGCAAGGTCGTCTGCGTCCTCCAGATCATCCACCCAGTCCTGCTCGGAGGCACACTGCCGGGCAAAAGGGTCTTCGGACCCCTCCCAGTCCTCCTCCACCTCCGCTGCAGGAGGAGCTGGTCGCGGCAGAAGAGCCGGAAAAGGGACAGACGGTGCCGGCCTGGGTTGGACCGGCGCCATGTCCAAATGCAGATCCCAGACAGGAACAAAATGGTCCTGGAACCGGAGCAAGGGAAGAACGAAAGGCACCCACTGCGACGCCGGAGGCGGAGCAGAGGGAGGCTCTGGGGCCGGAGTTGACAGCGCTGGACCTCGTCGCGCCGGGGCCGGAGCCAACGGCGCAGAATCCTGTGGCGCCGAAGCTGGATCCGCCGGCGGTGCCGACTGGCCAACAGGATCTGAACACGGGAGCGCGGAGCCCGAAGGCGCGCCAGCGGAAGCCCGATGCCTAAAAAGGTGGTCCATGGCAGCAAGAAACTCTTGCACCTGTTCAGGAGTCACTGTAGGGCAGGTAGGCCTCCAAGGGAGCCGCAGGGGCAGAACCCCTGTCCCCCTCATCCACATCCGAGGACCGACAGGAGGACGTCAGAGAGCGAACATGTTTCTTCAACTTCTTCTTATATCGTCGCTTACCGGTATCCGAGGGCGAAGACTTGGAGCCCGAGGACCGACGACTACAGCCCTGTGAGCGGTCCCGGGAACGGTCCCTGGACCCGGAGCGGCGGTGGGACGAATGCCGGGCCTCCAGCAGTTTCCGCCGCTGCTCCCTCAAGGCCTTCGGGGCCATGGCTCGACAGTCCCGGGAGTCGTGATCAGTCTCCAGGCAGTAGAGGCAAACATCGTGGGGGTCTGCCACCAACATATTGCGATGGCAGGCCCCGCAGGACTTATATCCAGGCATCCCTACGTGCACCAGGAGAGCAAGGGGGGGGGGGCAAACAAAGTCTCAAAAGAGTAGTCAAAAAGTTAAGTAAGGTACGTGCTCTATCCGGATCAGCGCTTGCTGGCGCGGAAAAAGAAAAAACTGACATCAGCACGCATGGGTGGCCTAAGTAGTCTAGTGGTAGGGCTAGGGCCTTTATTGGACGTAGAGATCAGAGTTTTTGAACTGCTTGGGTGCTTGGACTAGGGCTAAGATTGGCTGTAAGGTCCTGGTCTCCTATTGGTTCTATATTTTAGGGCTAGTGTTGTGATTGGATAGTGTTAGCGCTAGGGTTCCCATTGGCTGAAGGGGATACCTGATTACTAGGGCTATGCAAAAGGCTAGGTTTAGGGTGTCTCAGCCCGGGCGTCGAGGCTAAGGGCAGAGAGGACACGGGCAGAGAGGACAAGAGCAGTTGCCTGTTTGAGCCTGTTAAGGGCAGAGAGGACAAGGGCAGTTGCCTGTTAGAGCCTGTTCGAGACTGGTCGGGACTAGGGCCAGAAATGCTGCCCTTTTTCCTCATTTAGCAATACCCAAAACTCCTTTTTACTCATCCAAAAGCCTCCTCCTATTGCTAAGACCTAAAAAAAAAAATGTTCACTTTTTTATCCTTCCACTATCCTTTTCTATCGAAATTAACAGACTAACATGTTCACTTCTCAAATTCTATATAAAAACTATACTAATATACTACCCAAATAACTGAACAACATATCTACTACTCAAATTACTTCATATTTTACTATACTCATTTTCAACAGTAATCCTTTAGAGGTTCCGTAGTGGCGTGCTACTAGCCAGAAAAGCGCTTCAACACCCATCAGGGGTAACAAGTGCTATATGAGTGCAAATCTTTCTTCCCCTTTTATCCCTCCGCTATCCTTCTCACTTCAAGTAACTGACTAATATCCACCACTGAAATTACTTCATATTTCACCATATTAATTCACCACTAATCCTTTGTAGGCTTCCTGAATAGCATGCGTCAACAAGCGCTATATACATACAAACCTTTGTCCTCCTCTATCCTTCTGCTATCATTCCGAATACAAATAACTGACTAACCTATCCATCACTTAAAATGTACTTGCATCTTTCACTATACTAATTCAACACTAATCCTCTATGGGTTCCGAGGTAGCGTGCTACTCGCCGAAAAAGCGCTTAGACGCCTAGTCAGGGGTAGTAAGCGCTATATAAATGCAATTACAATACAATAAGACGCCAGCGACGGACGCGGAGCCGCATGTCGCCAACTACTGACGCGCAGGGGTACTGCTATGCAAAACTTTCCGGATCCAGTCTGACGCCTGGGGATATTCTAAGGTAAGGAATCTATCACTAACGTGTCTCTTTCAGATTTTCAGTGCAGGGCCGCAATCACGCAGGGGGAAAGGAGTCCCATGGGGGTCAAACACCAGCATAGACACCCTGTGCCAGGAAACATGGGTTAATGAGATCAATAGGTGCACATGGTTGGAGGGGAAGGGGCAACCCCTATTTGTACGGAAACTTATGTTGTACTCTTTATGTTTCAGAGTCAAAGGAACCATACTGTTGGGCAACAGTGAGAATTGTGGGATGATAATGCACATACTGGATTTGCAATGGGGCACCTCCACGTTGATTGATATATACTGGCAGTGTGGCGAGTTTGCCAACACCCAGCTCATCCCCAGATAGTGGAGCCTCTGCACCCTTGTGACCCTGCACACACCCACCTTGGTTATCCCTGGAGAAGATCTGTCCTAGATGTCTCAACATCTGTTACAGAAGAAAACAACTCTGTTGAATCTGGCTCAAATGAAAAGAATGGCAGAGTATTGTGGCTGAGCTCAGTACAAGGACATTCCAGAAGAATTCAGACTGTGCACAGAAACCCAAGTAAACGCAGGAGGGTCAATGCCCTTTTTCTCCTTGCAAACAAAAGCGAACGCCTGCAGGTTACAAATAACAAGATGGAAGCTGATGAAGATGATCAACGATACGGACCTCAGCCTAAACGCTATCAAGGAGAATTGAGAGGCATCCTCCTCATGGTGATGCAACATCGGTACGTGTTGGACTTGATGACTGCTATGGAGTGTGTGCCAAGATTGGTGGTACCTGTTGTACTTCTATTCCCGGAAATGATCTGGATAATGGAACATTAGCCCATGCTATCCAAGAAATGCATCATCTGCAAGTCGACATGAAGGAGTGAGGTGCAACCGAGCAGGGCTGGTTGCATAGTATCTTTTCATGGATCCCCTTATTCACAGCGTTCATGCCCATTCGCCTTGCTGTACTTCTGTAATGTGGTTTCCTGCAAGTGGGGGTTTCCTGCTGTAAAAAAAATGGTCCTAAAATTAGGTAGCATGCACATAGCTAGGTAAATGGTAACAGACACTACACACACACTTTCTAATAACATAACTGTCATGACAAATGAGGAGGCTAAAGTAGTTGATGAATCAACTAGAAGTGGGGAGTGTTAGAATGCATGAATACGATATCAGTGATTACCGTCATATGTGCAGGCATGACTCCAGCAATACCAATAAATGCAATGTCAATGTATGCCTTAAACTGTGCCCGGATATTCATGCCAGTGCCTGTCAATGCAATGTTGATGTAAGCCATAGCCTGTATCCGCACAGTATTGCCAACACCAACAATGATGAGATCAATTTATGCTCAAACAACGAGCTCAATGTGCTATAATCCATGCTTAAATAACTATATTGTTATCAACAACAACAATGCCGATGTACGTTATGACCTTAGCAAACATAACTGTGTAAATACCAGTAAGAATAATGTTGATGTATGCTAGGACAACCGTATGCGCAATGTTAAGGAGGATGATAAACATTAAATCAGTAACTGCCATATTATTTTCAGGAGTTCCAATGAACTTGTATCATTGCTGTCGGAGGATTCACCCATGGTGACCTCCCCATCAACTCTGAGCCAGAGATACGTTGTTAGACAATTTCTACGACCCGCACCTACGCTTATCGAATACCAGGTCACAGGTGGGGTATCTTTCAACCTGAAGACAAACGTGTGCCCAGCGAAAACCTTAACCGATCCCACAGATAGACAGATGCACTACAAATATGTCTGAGGATGTTGGTCTCAAAACATGCTTTGCCAAGGGCTTACGTTCCCCAAAATACCACAAAGATAGATTCCACATGTAGATAGAAACACCCAACCGATCAGGAAACGACATGCACACAACATGTAGCGATCATGCGCTCAGCATACCGGACACCTGGACACATGCACACTGGCCCATGCTAGCTCTCCCCGAGGTCGAGAGCCATCTGTGTCTTGATCAGCAGCCCGCATTTGTGATTTAGGGCCGAGATGCTTTTTTGAAATTTAGAACATTGCTTTATTGTACCTCATGAACTGTATAGAACAGCGGCCAAAACTTTGCACACAGAGAGACTTTGAATAGATTCATTCTTTCGAGGCTCTCCTGGCCGCAGTCTTTAAGTAAACCTACTTCTTCCTGTTTCGCTAAACAACACTTGTCTTTTCATTTATATAAGGTAAACTCACGACCGAGCAACAGTGTCATGGTCCCTGTCAGGTCCTCCTGTTTTTTTTGTTTACAGAGCCCAGAGATTACCGGGAAGGGTTTCGACAGGTGACCAAAGCCTCATATCTTTTCCTGGTGTCTTCATCTCTTCTTGCTTGTAATCAATGTTCAGTTTGAAACGATATGCCGGAAAATGATTGACATCCAAGTCCACTGGCGTAAAGAAACTCCCTGCAAGGCACATGGAGGGGCCCCCTCCGGGCTCAATTAGGGGCTCTGCTGCCAGAGTGCTGCGCTGAGTGGGCCCCTGGAGCTTGGGGGCCCACCCG
Organism: Lissotriton vulgaris; assembly: GCF_964263255.1. Classification (NCBI taxonomy): domain Eukaryota; kingdom Metazoa; phylum Chordata; class Amphibia; order Caudata; family Salamandridae; genus Lissotriton; species Lissotriton vulgaris. The sequence continues at coordinate 66,908,344 of NC_141691.1, read as the reverse complement.
CACCACGGGGGCCTGTGTTACGCCCCTGTCGAAGTCCCCCAAATAGATATGCTACCTCATTTCAGCTAATAACCAGGTCTCTGTTTTATTATGTTTTTCTTCCTCGGAGGACCCAGGGCTTGGAGAGTGTTAATACGGAGGTAGCCCCAGTGTCCTGAGAGTCATGTTTAGACATTGGACTCTTAAGTCAATCATTGGAAGGATAAAATGTAATTAAATATTAAGTTGAAATATTGCTGGAGTATCAATTACAGAAGCCCTGGATAAATAGGTTATGTCAAAGCATATAACCTTGTTCTGCGACAGGACACCTGAGTTGCAACCAATGTTATTGTTTATTCTGCCCCTGGAATTCCTTCTGGCTCTGGGCAGGCATGAGTAGACTTACCCTTGTGGTTTAAGACTAACAGATTATATTATTTGTTTAATTCTTACCAACAGCGATTTGTTTTAATCTTTTATTTTGGCCTTCCGTAAAAATAACCTTAGTATGGTAATTATTCATTTTTTATATTATAATTTTACCGCCAGTGTGACTCCAAATGTTCATCTTTTATTTGATTTCATAGCCAAGGCTGATAGTATGTATGCTATCGGGGATAAAGGGTATAACCTAGTCCTTGCTGGGCACTTTAATGCTAAACTAGGGAAATCCTCAGAAGTTGGTAATTGCTATATATTTGACGTGTGTGAGTCGATGGGGACTATTTTGGGGCGAGATCACACAGGTTGTCAGCTGGATCCCTGTTTGATGTCCTTTGATCTTTGCAATGTAATTTAACATTATGACCCCGCTTATCGTGCCTCCGCTACTTATGGGAGCAACTTCTGTCAATTTGTAATTTGTTTACATCTGTGTCTTCAGGCCTTTTCTAAAAAGGGGGATAACGGGAGCTATACAACCTAGCATTTTTAGTGACCACACATATTCAATCCAATTGAATTCAAAGATAGCTTTCTTCGATTTTTGAAGATAAAAAACCATAAAAGCACATCTAAATACAAAGAATTTTTTTTTAAAATAATTTCGCTCATTTAAAACATGCATAAGATAACAATTTGTATGATTAAAAAGAAAAACCTATTTACAGAGGGTGTTATATAAAACTTATAAAATCATTTCAGTTCATCGACGCTCTACACTTTACTGCATATTTCAGAAACTTAGCTACTGCAGCCACGGTAATTTCATCCTGTAGCATATATAATTTGATAAAAGGCTGGTCTGCATTGCCTAAGGCCCCATAATTTTAACAACAGGACCAAATGCCTCTTTCTTCCCCATTCATAATATTTACAAAGTAGTATAGAATGGATATTTGATTGCTTAGAGATGTTATCACAGGGGCAGTTCAACAAATTAGCAGTCCAATCATTTGCAGTAGGAAATGTTATCAACCTGTAAAAACAGTCAGTCCTCATCCTAGTTAGCAATAGTCTCGTGTAAACGAAGTATGTGGGAGATAGATAAATCGGGATGGCTGCTCCGTGCAACAAGAGATGATGATGAGCAATTGTTGGCTTATTGCCCTCTAGATAAGAGCGCCTATCTTCAAGTAAACCTTGGCAACATTCTTTGAGGGCCTTTTTCGAAATTGAGGAACATGACATAGGCTTTTCAAACAAATCAGAGTGCCCTATAGAGTTTAGAAATTTACTAACGAAAGAAAGCCATGGTATTTTCCTTGAAGCAGCTAGGCCCATACAGTCTCTGATCACGTCCTTGCTAAAATCTGTTTTTATTCGAGGTCCATATCTTATGCCACAGCAATATTGGACTTATCTTAATTATGTCAGTGATGTGGACCCGGGCAAGCTCGTTGTGGCAGATGGTGGTAGAGATAGATCTAGGTGCTGCTAACAAATATCTCAAATAGGCATTCTCACTGGTTTGAATCTCACGGCAGTCCGCCATACCCCAGATTCCTGCACCATAGGTCGCTATGGAAACACATTTTGCTGCGTAGATGTTGAGCAAAATCTGGACCGGCTTTCCGCCTAGTTTTTTTGCAAACTTCTTTAAGGCACCAATTTCTCGGCAGAAAGCCAGATTACGTGTGTTAATAGCTGTGTTCCATGTTCCCCTATTATTACACATATTCATAATCGCACTTAAAACACCGCCCGGGGTTCACAGCCAGAAGTAGCTGTGAACTTGGATCTTGAAGTCAAAAGGTTCTGGACTAAGGCTTGCATGGATGCAGGCCAACATGGTGGATATTCAACTTGTTTGTCACATTCCCCTGATTAATAGATGTCCATCATCTGATGTGACTATAAGGAACTGTCATTAGGACCTACATAACGAAACCCAGCAGACAGCATAAAGGTTTCCATCATTCTTGGTGTAAAAGCATTTATAGGAAAGCAAAAAAGCGGCAACGCATAGCCCTTTATGGGAACCCACGAGATAGGCATCTTATTGCAACATGCAGAAGAGAATATAAAATCTTCCCTTAGAGTGAGGAAACCTAATATGCAGAGAGATGTTAAGGACATGCTGCTTTTCTTATGGAAAACCAAGAACAGGTTGTTCTGGAATATTCTACATAATAATAAACTAGCCAATTGCCCTAGCAATAGAGCAATAGAGTGGCGTGGACTACAGTGGCAGAGTAAATTGTTTCAGAATGCATTGGCACAGAATGCAGTGGTATAGAGTAGAGTGTCATAGAGTGCAGTGGGGCAGAGTAGAATAGAGTGGCATAGAGTTCAGTGGCGTAAACTTTATTTGTTTATTTATAAAGTTTTGTGACAGAGTGCATAGTATACTGTTGTAGAGTGCATTGATGCAGAGTATAGTGGTGCAGAGTGCGGTGGCACAGAGAGCAATGGCGTACAGTACAGTGGTGTAGAATAGAGTGGTGGAGAGTGCAGGGACACCGATTAGAATAGAGTCACATAGAGTGTAGCGGCATAGAGTATAGTGGCGTAGAGTGATTTAGAGCAGAGTGAATTGGTTTTGAGTAAAGTGGTGTAGAGTGCAGTGTAGGGTGGATTAGAGTGGTGTGGAGTGCAGTGGTGCATAGTGAAGTAGTAACACAACATATTTGTGAAGAACACACTCACCCAGAAGGGCCTCTTGGAGATGAATAACAGATGTTAATTGTTACACAACTCAATGGTACTCATGTTATCAACCTCAGAAGGATGAAAGGCTAAGTGGACCCACTGGGATCTGAACCCGTGACCATAAGGTCAAACACAGGCCCCTACAGTAGACACATCAACCCACTTAGCCACCTGACTAAGGTAGAGTGCATTAGCACAGAGTAGAGTGGAGTGCTCCAGAGAAGGGTGCAGTGACACAGTGTGGAGTGGAATGGCGTAGTGCAGAGTAGAGTAGTGGGGGTAATGTGGAGTGTGCATGGTATGGTAACGCACTGCCATTACAGACAGACAATCTTCAATTGAAATGGCCATTATATTTGCAATCACATAATTTTACATATAAAAATATACAGCGGACAAAAGATATAGTGTGGAAATGGCATCATGCAATGTATTTATTTGATCGTCAGCACAGTTCATTTACAGACATCTAAATTATGTTGTGTGCTAGGAAAAAAAACATATGTACAGCCTTCCTCCATCAGACCCCCTCTACCCAGCATAATTATCTCATAAATCCTCTCACTTTGAAGTCTGAGAAAGAAAAATAAACACAATGCTACCTGAAAGACACAGCCAGACATTTGACCTCGGTCTTTGAATACACACCAAAAATGACAATGTAAGAAAAAGATTTGAATGCCTTTTTTTGGCAAAAAGTGAGTTTGTGGAAGACTACAGTAAACAAGGTTTGGTCAACGGGAGGGATGAACTCGAGCTAGACAGCCTAAACAAATTAAATCAGCAAGTAGAAAGAGGGTTCATCTGCCAGACCTCGCACTGAAGGAATGTTCATCTGCCAGGCCTCGCACTGAAGGGCAGCTGTTCGCGCTATATAAAACTCCTTTCAATTCAATTCAAGGATGGTTCATCTGCCAGATCTCGCACTGAAGGAGGGGTCATCTACCAGATCGCGCACTGAAGGAGGGTTCCTCTGCCAGACCTCGCACTGAAGGAGGGTTCATCTTTCAGACCGCGCACTGAAGGGGGATTCCTCTGCCAGACCTCGCACTGAAGGAGGGTTCATCTGCCAGATCGCGCACTGAAGGAGGGTTCATCTGCCAGATCGCGCACTGAAGGAGGGGTCATCTGCCAGATCGCGCACTGAAGGAGGGGTCATCTGCCAGATCGCGCACTGAAGGAGGGGTCATCTACCAGATCGCGCACTGAAGGAGGGTTCATCTGCCAGACCGCGCACTGAAGGAGGGGTCATCTGCCAGACCGCGCACTGAAGGAGGGGTCATCTACCAGATCGCGCACTGAAGGAGGGGTCATCTACCAGATCGCGCACTGAAGGAGGGTTCATCTGCCAGACCTCGCACTGAAGGAGGGTTCATCTGCCAGACCTCGCACTGAAGGAGGGTTCATCTGCCAGATCGCGCACTGAAGGAGGGTTCATCTGCCAGATCTCGCACTGAAGGAGGGTTCATCTACCAGATCGCGCACTGAAGGGGGATTCCTCTGCCAGACCTCGCACTGAAGGAGGGTTCATCTGCCAGATCGCGCACTGAAGGAGCGTTCATCTGCCAGACCTCGCACTGAAGGAGGGTTCATCTGCCAGATCTCGCACTGAAGGGGGATTCCTCAGCCAGACCTCGCACTGAATGGGGATTCCTCTGCCAGACCTCGCACTGAAGGGGGATTCCTCTGCCAGACCTGGCACTGAAGGAGGGTTCATCTTTCAGACCTGGCACTGAAGGAGGGTTCATCTGCCAGATCTCGCACTGAAGGAGGGTTCATCTGCCAGATCTCGCACTGAAGGAGGGTTTATCTACCAGATCGCCGCGCACTGAAGGGGGATTCCTCTGCCAGACCTCGCACTGAAGGAGGGTTCATCTGCCAGATCTCGCACTGAAGGAGGGTTCATCTGCCAGATCTCGCACTGAAGGAGGGTTCATCTTTCAGACCTTCTACTGAAGGAGGGTTCATCTACCAGATCGCCGCGCACTGAAGTGGGATTCCTCTGCCAGACCTCGCACTGAAGGGGGATTCCTCTGCCAGACCTTGCACTGAAGGAGGGTTCATCTTTCAGACCTTGCACTGAAGGAGGGTTCATCTGCCAGATCTCGCACTGAAGGAGGGTTCATCTACCAGATCGCCGCGCACTGAAGGAGGGTTCATCTACCAGATCGCCGCGCACTGAAGGAGGGTTCATCTGCCAGACCTCGCACTGAAGGAGGGTTCATCTACCAGATCGCCGCGCACTGAAGGAGGGTTCATCTGCCAGACCTCGCACTGAAGGAGGGTTCATCTGCCAGACCTCGCACTGAAGGAGGGTTCATCTACCAGACCGCGCACTGAAGGAGGGTTCATCTGCCAGACCTCGCACTGAAGGAGGGTTCATCTACCAGATCGCGCACTGAAGGGGGATTTCTCTGCCAGAACTCGCACTGAAGGAGGGTTCATCTGCCAGATCGCGCACTGAAGGGGGATTCCTCTGCCAGACCTCGCACTGAAGGAGGGTTCATCTTTCAGACCTTGCACTGAAGGAGGGTTCATCTGCCAGATCGCGTACTGAAGGAGGGTTCATCTGCCAGACCTCGCACTGAAGGAGGGTTCATCTACCAGATCGCGCACTGAAGGGGGATTCCTCTGCCAGACCTCGCACTGAAGGAGGGTTCATCTACCAGATCGCGCACTGAAGGGGGATTCCTCTGCCAGACCTCGCACTGAAGGAGGGTTCATCTACCAGATCGCGCACTGAAGGAGGGTTCATCTGCCAGATCTCGCACTGAAGGAGGGTTCATCTGCCAGATCTCGCACTGAAGGAGGGTTCATCTACCAGATCGCCGCGCACTGAAGGGGGATTCCTCTGCCAGACCTCGCACTGAAGGAGGGTTCATCTACCAGATCGCCGCACACTGAAGGGGGATTCCTCTGCCAGACCTCGCACTGAAGGAGGGTTCATCTGCCAGATCTCGCACTGAAGGAGGGTTCATCTGCCAGATCTCGCACTGAAGGAGGGTTCATCTGCCAGACCTCGCATTGAAGGAGGGTTCATCTACCAGATCGCCGCGCACTGAAGGAGGGTTCATCTGCCAGACCTCGCACTGAAGGAGGGTTCATCTACCAGATTCGCCGCGCACTGAAGGAGGGTTCATCTGCCAGACCTCGCACTGAAGGAGGGTTCATCTGCCAGACCTCGCACTGAAGGAGGGTTCATCTTTCAGACTTTGCACTGAAGGAGGGTTCATCTGCCAGACCTCGCACTGAAGGAGGGTTCATCTGCCAGACCTCGCACTGAAGGAGGGTTCATCTACCAGACCGCGCACTGAAGGAGGGTTCATCTGCCAGATCTCGCACTGAAGGAGGGTTCATCTACCAGATCGCCGCGCACTGAAGGGGGATTCCTCTGCCAGACCTCGCACTGAAGGAGGGTTCATCTACCAGATCGCCGCGCACTGAAGGGGGATTCCTCTGCCAGACCTCGCACTGAAGGAGGGTTCATCTTTCAGACCTTGCACTGAAGGAGGGTTCATCTGCCAGATCTCGCACTGAAGGAGGGTTCATCTGCCAGATCTCGCACTGAAGGAGGGTTCATCTTTCAGACCTTGCACTGAAGGAGGGTTCATCTGCCAGATCGCGCACTGAAGGAGGGTTCATCTTTCAGACCTCGCACTGAAGGGGGGTTCATCTGCCAGACCTCGCACTGAAGGAGGGTTCATCTGCCAGACCTCGCACTGAAGGGGGTTCATCTGCCAGACCTCGCACTGAAGGGGGTTCATCTGCCAGACCTCGCACTGAAGGAGGGTTCATCTTTCAGACCTTGCACTGAAGGAGGGTTCATCTTTCAGACCTTGCACTGAAGGAGGGTTCATCTGCCAGACCTCGCACTGAAGGAGGGTTCATCTTTTAGACCTCGCACTGAACGAGGGTTCATCTGCCAGACCTCGCACTGAAGGGGGGTTCATCTGCCAGACCTCGCACTGAAGGAGGGTTCATCTGCCAGACCTCGCACTGAAGGGGGGTTCATCTGCCAGATCTCGCACTGAAGGAGGGTTCATCTGCCAGATCTCGCACTGAAGGAGGGGTCATCTGCCAGATCTCGCACTGAAGGAGGGGTCATCTACCAGATCGCGCACTGAAGGAGGGGTCATCTACCAGATCGCGCACTGAAGGAGGGTTCATCTTTCAGACCTTCAACTGAAGGAGGGTTCATCTGCCAGACCTCGCACTGAAGGGGGGTTCATCGGCCAGATCTCGCACTGAAGGAGGGTTCATCTGCCAGATCTCGCACTGAAGGAGGGTTCATCTACCAGACCTCGCACTGAAGGAGCGTTCATCGGCCAGATCTCGCACTGAAGGAGGGTTCATCTGCCAGACCTCGTACTGAAGGGGGGTTCATCTGCCAGATCTCGCACTGAAGGAGGGTTCATCTACCAGATCGCGCACTGAAGGAGGGTTCATCTTTCAGACCTTGCACTGAAGGAGGGTTCATCTGCCAGATCTCGCACTGAAGGGGGATTCCTCTGCCAGATCTTGCATGCTGTGATGTGGAAAATTAGCCTGCTCTTGTACTCTATGGAGTGTGGAATCGCCCTGCGTAGGCTCACACTTTTGGGGAGGTTCGGGTCTGCCTTCTCTTACTTACTAGAAGAGCACGAGTCGGCTCACCCAGCTCCAGCAAGGTGGCAGTGCATCATGGGAAGACAGTGGGACAGAAAGTGCCTTGAGCCTGCACTAGAAAACCTGGGGTAAAAACAAATACAAGTTACAATATTACAGATCACATGGGAGGAACATTTAACGTGTAAATTTAATGTGGTCAAAAACAAAAAAGAGAAAATGACCTAGTGCAGACTAAGAGACCGTAGACCTCTCGACACGGACCAAGACACTGAAAGAAAGACCCAATCTGTAAAGTGCCTCCTTACTCGCGGGACCGGAGACACGCTCTCCTAGACTGACGTGCACACAAAGATTTACGGGACATTGCGCAATTTTGCCTCGTGCTAGGAGCAGAAACTGCAGTGAGCATCACAATGCGTCACCAAAACAGCGAGTGCACAAAAACATCTGCTTCCACATATCTGCGCCTGCCCGAGGCCACGCAGTGGCCATCAAGAGGGCGGGTACCTAGTCAAGGAGGGCGGTCCCGCCCCCACTTGCCTGTCCGGCACATCCGCCTCACCGGTTGGAGGAGGCGGCTTGCCGAGAATCTCGTCCGGGCGGCGGGGAGGGGCTTCAGGGGTACTTAGGCTGTGGTGCCCCTATCCTAAGCCTCTTTGCCGCCCGGACGCCGTACGATCTTGCGGGACACTCTTTTCGTTGTCTCTCGTCGTTTTAAGGTGAGCGTGGCCTCGGGCCTTTAGCATCCCCCCCCCCCCCCCCCCATTTCCTGCACTTCCGCCGGCTCCCTCGTGGCGAGGCGCGAGCCTGGCGAGGTGGCCCGTGAGAGCGGGCTGCTATGGGGGGGGAGGACGTCCGGGGCCGTCGCGGTCCCTGTCCCCTGGCCAATGCGGTATCGGTCGGTACCTGACGTGGCCCCATAGTGATCGATGTAATTTGTGTGGCCGGGTGGGACAGGGCCTGTATTCCCGGGGGCGTATTGCCTCCGCTCGCCTTCCCCGCCCCCCCAGTTCTCCCGTCGGGGTGGCCATTTTGTTTTCTGATCGACGTGTTATTTGTTGAGGGGGGGGCGGTTCGCGTGGGTTTAAGATATAATGTTTGGTTTCCTCGTGTGTCCGGTCCCCCACTGCCTGCCAGTCGCGCATGGGATGATTGCCGCTCAAAGTGTATTTAAGCGCTTTTCTTTCTAAGTGTGCAGATTTTCTATGTTCGTAGTGTCGAATCATTTCAGGTTTGTGCATTTGTGGTCCATGTTCAAGTGAATGCCACATCCACGTATAGTGCAATTTATCCTCCGATGATTGAAGCATTGTATTACCGTCATGATGGCGCGGGGTATGTTTCGAGTGGTTGCGGGGAACCAGCCAACATTTTTGCAGGCACATTCGTCTCTTTATCATAGCAACTGTTTGATTATGCACTTCGATGCGCGTGTTGCCTTGTAAATTCGCTATGCTCGAGGGCTCGCTTTGTTTTGATTGCGCGGCGGATGTTTTCGTAATGATGCCTGATAACTGTTTCAATGTATGTATCGTGATGGCGCGGCGGATGTTTTCTCTCGTATGATGCCTTATACTGTTTTAATGCATGTAGCGTGATCGCGCGGCGGATGTTTCCCAATGATGACTTATAACTGTTTTAATGTTTTTAGCGTCGCCCCCCCTCGTACGCCTGCTGGTATTTAAGCAAGGCGGTTTTGCTATGTTTTCAGAGTGTGGGGGGGGGATGGCATCCACGAAGGGTTCCACGCTGTTTATGCCTTTGCGCATCGTGTGGCTTAAATGTTTCTTGAGTGTGTGGTATTCTAATGTGTACAGTTATTTACAGGTGGGCGCGTGGCCCGAGCGGTCTAAGGATCCGGTTTTAGGCATCAGTCTCTTCGGAGTCGGAGGTTCGTATCCTCGTGCTGCTTGGTTTCTTTTTGTGAGGATTATGGCAAAGGGATAGTGCATGCTTGGTGGTGCGCGGGCTTTCAGGCGAAGGCCAAGACGCGTCATGGATGTACTCATGTTGATGGGGGGGAGATGTGAAGGATGAGCCATTTTTTACCCGCTTCATCATTAGGCACGTACCGTGCATTTTGCATTATCAAGGAATACGATCGTTCATGCAAAGTGTTTCCTTTTGATCGCTTCTGACTACGGGATCAAGAAGGCTTAATTTGGGCCCCGGAGTGGGGCGGCACTTGTGACTGGGGCCTGCGGAGATATGAGTGTGTTGTCCCCATATTTACCAGTGCTGCTGAGCTGGCCAGTGGCCGTGGCCCCCATCTCATGGAATCGGGGCTGAGAGGCGTTTTGCTTGCATGAACGCTAGGTTTCTTGCGCTTTCTCGGTTTTAGGGCCGAGATGTTTGTGCGGCTTGCCATAATCATGCGTGATTGTTGGTTTTATGAGATGTTTTGGTTTCACGGTGCCGCATTCGGTGCCCCAGGGCACAGATATCCTTTCTTTCTCGGGTTGATTGGGGGTGCGATTACTAATGCAATTGCTGTCCTAGTGTCCACCGCTACTCTATGCCTTCTGTCGGAAACCACTAAGTGTTGCTGTCTAGCGGGATATCCTTACGTCCGGGTATTAGTGTGAATTCACTGTTTAGGAGTTAATGTTTAATACCGTCAAGGTTCATTTTCGAGTCGCTGCCGTCCCTTTCTTGTTACCTACCAGTGTGATGTTTTGAGACTGCCTTGCAAATGTATAAGGCTTTCGACGGTGAGGCGGCGCTCGTGGGGGGGGTTTTTCTCTCATCTGTCCGAGACATTTTGTCCAAGCAAGGGTTACATAAGTTCCTCGTTAGGGGGTCAGTTATGTCTGACGGAGGTATTGTGCACAGTAACAGCATAGGGGCCCGACGGGCTCATTTTCCGGTCGCAGTGCAGTTTGGGTTTTCGGCTTTGGCTTCCGGGCGGGGGCGGGCAGATGTACCCCAATTGACACCAAAATTAGGTCAATTAGTATTGATAGCAAAAGGCTACGCTTTGCATCTTTCAACATTCCGTAGCCACGGTTTAGTATGGCTACGCGCCTTGCTGTTCACTGCCCTGCCCCAGGCCCATCCTGGCAGCAACGCTAGCATCGGGCGGCTCAATTTGGGTTTGGTGGAGTGGGTCCAGTCGGCGGCACCACCTGTCTCGGGGTTCGTTGCCAGCAACCATGCACCTAGCTCCCACCCCTATGTCCGTTCGGGAGGCTTGGCTGTATATTTTCGTGGTGTAATAGAACACCGCTCGGTTAAGAAAATCTGCTTTTGTCGGCGCGCTGGTGTATAGCCCGTCCTCGCGTTTTCTGCGGTGTGTGTCGGGGGGTGGTGAGGCCAGACCCTTCGTTCACTCGAACCTTCCCCTTCATTTCTCCCCCACCCCCCCGCCTCCGAGGCGTCAGCCAGGGTCCCCATGTCGGGAGGCGGGTCGGAGGCTTCGCATTGTCCTCCCATGGTGCGTTCATGTGACCCTGGGCGACTACACATGTGTATTCGGCGCCGGGCCAGCGCTGGAGTTTGGTCCTTCTGCAGTGGCGACGCTCACTACGTTCTAGCGCAGACTTTCCCGCGGGGTCCGAGCGTCACATTAGCAGTAACGATACCTGAGGAGAAGGTTTAGTGCACATGTTTCTGTGGCATATGTCACACTACGTGAGGTATTAGTGACATCTGTGGTGGTATCTAGAGCATCTAGAAATCGTGGGGTCGCAATCGCAATGCGTTTTGACAACACTTGAAATGCTTTACCATTTTGCAGGAAAGTAGTTTAAAAAGGATATGAACCAACGGTGTGTGCTGAGCATTGTCTCCATGGTTCAGAAATATACCTGCATATTGTTTGTGATGATGGATTGGAAACGTGCTAAAGTGCGAACTACCATGTTTTCTCAGTGGTGCCTTTGGCGCGGTAGAGAAATGTGGCTGGAGCTAGAGGGGGAGTTTCGCTCCAGGTGTCCGAGGGTCAAGGGTTGTGCAAGCATGCGGGTAGCGATGCACTATTGTCCTCGGCAGCCTTATTCATTTCCGGCTTTGTTCTTTTCCGGTATGGTAGAGGATGGCATTCTGAAATGCGATGATTTCGTGTGGTCCTTGCGCTGGTTCTAAACAGGTTGTAGGCGGATCTCGACTACACTATTTTCCATGTATGCCTCAGTGACATATCGACCAGAGGATAAAGACATCTTTACAGTCTGTTGGAAAGATAGACTCCATGCTCCTGGGCAGCCGGCCATTTCCTTGGGCGGTATCTCTTCTTTGTCCGGCGCACGTGGGTAATGGCGTCAACTTGCCACCACTGGCATGGGAAGTACGTTTCACCATGTCCGGGGCACGTGGGTAATGGCGTACATGTCCGGCCATTTTAAAAGGCAATTATGTGCGAGATGTCCGCGTAAGGATGCGCCATCTGGCTTCAGGGCTAAGTATTTGTGGGGCACAGGCATGTTGGCTTTTGATTGTGTTTTGGCATGCACGTTTTTCTAGTGGCAGAATGGTGGAGTGGCCTTCCACCCACCGCCCCTAATCCCCCCCCCTGTCGGGCAGTGTACACATGGTTCTACACGGCCGCCCTCCAGGCCATGGTACACAGAACAAGGGTGCTTGTACATGCCTTTAGGCCGGGCAACGACGGGAGCGGAGAGACCAGGGGGAACAGTCTCTCGGTTTCAGTTTCTCCGCACACGCTGGAATTTTGTGTGTCCTTTCCACGTTTTCTCATAGAATGTCATATTTCAGCACTGCAGGATATCATCGTTCTTGCCCTCGAGTGCTGTTTTGCAAACGGGCATGTTCTATTTCCCGGACTGTCGTACACCTGATGATTCTTAAATGATTATGACTACACAGCAGGTACCTCTACTGTTTGCAATACGTGGTTCTCACCCCTGAATGTTTGCCCGAAGATGTTTAAATTACCTTTAAATTTCTTTAGGGTATTTATTCGGTAATTCTGTGGCCGGATTTCGGGTCACTTCATGCAATGATTCCCCAAGTACACCGCATTCAGTGGCTATTAATTTAGCTGAGTAACATAGGTGCCAATATCATAGATGCCACTTCTCTGGCATTAATGCAGATCCACTGGTTTATGGGACTTATTCATACGTGAATATCATAAGACACTTTAGTGTTAACGGGAGCCTCACTAGGCAGATAATTGTTAACCGGTGTGTTCATATGTTTTGGAGCACGGCTCAGTGGGAATTCGGCTTTGAATGTGCAACATCCTGTCCAAGGGTATCGTGTTTAGGTGAGTTGCGGATGAGACCCTAGTTTGTCCCGCTCATCCGTACTAGCAATAGAGGTTGACCGACTGCTTTTGCCACTTGTAAATTCGGGATGTGGTGGTGTCACTGGTCCCAATTTCGGTCCAATTTTGTTTGGAACTCTCCTTTGGGTTTTAGCATGAGTTGCAGATGAGACCCTAGTTTGTCCAGCTCATCCGTACCAGCAATGGAGTTTCTATGACTGCTTTTGGCCCTTGTAAATGCGGAAGTGGTGCTGACACTGGTCTCTATTCTAGCATTGGCACTCCCTGATCAAGCCATAGATCAGCATTGCAGGTAGTGATCTCTACGTTGTGGGTGGCAGTTTGTCATCGGCATAGCATGTGATAGAACTGGTCCAAGAATATTACAGCAGGATGCTGGACAGGTATTTGGAATAAGACCCTTCACCTGTTCTTTGTCGAAGACGCTCCCTCCCTGAGACGGGCATAATCGAGAGCGTAGTTGCAGCAGGTGTAGGGGTTCCTAGGACACTTGATTCCTCCTCTGCTGAAGTGACCATGGCTGCAATTTTATCATCCCACCTCCTTCCTGGGGGCCCATATTCTTCCTCTTAGCGCTGCCTATGACACTCCCTTGGCCCTATTCTCAGATAACTCGCACCCAATCCTTGCGAGTCCAGCCCAAAGTTACCAAGGGAAAACGCAGCGTGTGATAGTGCTGCTTTTCGGGACCCGCTACTTAGTATCCGGACGTCTAGGCATGGCACGTCTACTTTATTTTGATGGTTTGACATGTATCTGACACGCAGATGTTCTGCAAAGAAATTCCAGTATCCTTCTATGTTTGTGATTTTTCAAAGCACTCACGTTCCTTGCCCCCATTCACCACGAGGAGGTCCTCAGCCTATGGGTAGGCACACCGGCCGGTCTCGGTTAGTCCATTGCTAACATGCGGCGTTGTGCTGGAGTCTAATATTCTTATGCCATGTCACAAACCTATAGTCTGGTTATGCCACTTACATATTCGCAGACGTCGTCTGCCATGTATGGGTCCTCTTGTTTACTACAGTAAGTTAAGCGGGAGGATTGTCATTATTTGAATGTCCTGGGGTGTAATTGTTTGATAGCCCAGGCTGAGATTTAGTGTCACCTGTATAGCTGAGTGGATCTACACTAGACTCCTCCTTGGCTCCTCTTGCGAAATACTCCTCTTTCCACCTAAGCGTCTGTTACACATGTTCTTTTAGGCCAGACGATTTTAGTGGGGTGGATATCTCAGGCTACTTCTGACCTGTACACGGATGGAGTTTTTTCAGAGTGTTTAATATTAAACTAGGGTCAAAAGAAGGGTGTTTAGATGTGGCCCGGCATGCAACAATGAGTACCAATCACAGGTTTATAGGGAGCACTGCATGATTGGCAACAACTCGTAACTGAGAAATAGTACTTGGTACCCTCGATTAAGGCACATGTGTGGTCTGCCATGCTTGGGAGGGTCATTCGTTTTGTCTCCCCCCCCCCCCCTCCTTCTTGGATCTCCTGCCTTCTTCTCCGAGGCTCGGGGGCCTGCTGACAGCTCACCCCCAGTCTGCTGCCGTCAGTGTAACACTCTATTCAGTTATACAGAGAATAGCTGTGGCTTCCACAGCCAGAGTACGGACTGCCAATAATGGTTTGGGGTGGGTCCGAGAAGTCTTTAGGATTTCAGGCATGATCCGGGGGGGCAAGTGTTCGCGGCTGTCCCCGTGGCTTCCAGTTTGCCTCTTGTAAGACCTATGCGCTAATCATTCCAAAATATGCTTTGCGCACTGCAATAGACTCTGTGTCCTGGGGAGGATTAGTCGCTTATGCGTAATCTTGCAGTTGATTATTTCCTGTGACTGCGCTTGTTTCCGGGGGAGAGTCTCTGCAGGGGGGGCCCTTTCCCATCACCTGGTCTCTGGCCTGGGATAGTCTTCCTTCATGGGGCAGTGGGACTGTTCCCGGGTGGTTAGGCACTTTGGTGTCGTGGTGGCTGTTACTTCCCATACATGCCCCTGCACAGGTCAGCCTTGGGGGCTCCCTGCCAAACTAACTTAAACAATATCTTGTCGGTAGCCGCTCCCAGCCTAAAACCCAAGGGGGGCAGGGGATACCGGCTGCTTGTAGACAGACCTGGGTATCATTGGCAGCTTGTTGCGCGAATGCGAAGTCTGGTGGTCTGAAACAGTGCCTAGAAGACACTGGCGGGGCGCTAAGTCCAGCGAGGCTATAGTGAGAGCAGGAAGGCGCATATATGCGGCCATGACAAAGTTTCGCAGCACAGTGGGCTGTTTTTTCTTACCATGACGTGATTCATGAAAAGGTCATGGGGTACTTTGAGGAGGATGGTGTTCTCTCGCATGTTGGCTTATACCTCTTTCTGCTGGACTTGAAATAAAAACTCACGAGCAGAGGTCGCAGGTAGAATAAGTAACAATGGTGGGGGGCCTGTGCGGCAGCGGTGACCACCGCACAGGCTGTGGCGGAGTTACGGGGCGATCCGGAAGAAGAGAGGTGCAAATGATGTACTTCAGTGGGCACATAGGGGTGCCAGAGCCTCACCTGTAACCTCATGGGAGGTGCAGGAATCCGTGTCGGCACCCCAGTAGTCCTTCGGGCGGTTGTGGGCCTGTGCAGCCGGGGGTTTGCCTAGGCACGCCCAGCAAATGGGTGTGTCAGTATTTAATTATATTCTACAGCAGTTGGGTGGTTCGCCACTGTGCTGTTTGGCTCAAACAGGCGGACAGGTGGCGAGAATGCGGCCTGTCCTGGATCGCCCGTAAGCTAACCCACCATCTTTACATATGTTGTATGTAAATAAATCCTGCAGCAATTTTTGTACCCAAACTCTATTTGTCTGTGTTTCCTTTGCGGGTTTGGGTATGTGGGGCGGGGGAATGTTATGTAGCCCTGAGTTGACTATGCGCCTGCCCGAGGCCACGCAGTGGCCATCAAGAGGGCGGGTACCTAGTCAAGGAGGGCGGTCCCGCCCCCACTTGCCTGTCCGGCACATCCGCCTCACCGGTTGGAGGAGGCGGCTTGCCGAGAATCTCGTCCGGGCGGCGGGGAGGGGCTTCAGGGGTACTTAGGCTGTGGTGCCCCTATCCTAAGCCTCTTTGCCGCCCGGACGCCGTACGATCTTGCGGGACACTCTTTTCCCCCCCGTCCTCTTACCCAGAGTGTCATGAGTAGGGGCTGGGGGGGTGTTTTAATGTGTCTTGTTTTTTCGTTGCAGGCGGAGTTACGGGGCGATCCGGAAGAAGAGAGGTGCAAATGATGTACTTCAGTGGGCACATAGGGGTGCCAGAGCCTCACCTGTAACCTCATGGGAGGTGCAGGAATCCGTGTCGGCACCCCAGTAGTCCTTCGGGCGGTTGTGGGCCTGTGCAGCCGGGGGTTTGCCTAGGCACGCCCAGCAAATGGGTGTGTCAGTATTTAATTATATTCTACAGCAGTTGGGTGGTTCGCCACTGTGCTGTTTGGCTCAAACAGGCGGACAGGTGGCGAGAATGCGGCCTGTCCTGGATCGCCCGTAAGCTAACCCACCATCTTTACATATGTTGTATGTAAATAAATCCTGCAGCAATTTTTGTACCCAAACTCTATTTGTCTGTGTTTCCTTTGCGGGTTTGGGTATGTGGGGCGGGGGAATGTTATGTAGCCCTGAGTTGACTATGGGTGGTGAACTCATCACGCTGTAGCGACTGTGAATGTATAGTGCAGGAATCTCGTGTGCTGACTCTGGAAACACCTGCCTGACATGCCCTGCCAATAAAAATGTCTTGTAGTGCATTGTACTGGATCTTGTCAGTGCTTGCAAGTTGTGTCGAGTGGAAGAAAGAGGTCGAGTGCCGGATGTGGGGTGAAAAGGGGATCTGCCGCTCTTTCACGCACCTGTGGGGTTGGAAGTTGATACGCCGCCCCATGCACAAAGAAACGGGGGGGGGGGGAGGAGTCTATTACCTTTGAACACTTGAAGGTCTTCGATGCGTTGCCTTCTCTTACACACTGAAGAGGGGGGGTTGATGCCTGCCAACATTTCTGCAACGTGAAAAGTAGTGGAAGTCTACACGCTCCTAAAACACGAGGAGGGTTGTTCAAGCTTCCGAGCACTATGCTGCTTGGTAGGATCGGCCAGCGGGCACACGCAGAATGCGTGCGAGATCCCTACCCAAGCGCAGGCCGCCCGGGCAGATCTTATATAAGATGAGCCTGCGCGTGCACAACGTGGGGGTGGGCGTCCATTCTTGCACGCCAGAGGAGAAGCTCTGACGTCACGTGTGCTCTGTGAGGGTTGCCTGCTCGTGCACCCCGAGGGGATGGGCTTCCATTCTTGCACGCCAGAGGAGAAGATCTGATGTCACGTGTGCTCTGTGAGGGTTGCGTAGGGGTGGGGGACCATTCTTGCACGCCAGAGGAGAAGCTCTGACGTCACGTGTGCTCTATGAGGGTTGCCTGCTCGTGCACGCCGTGGGGATGGGCTTCCATTTTGCACGCCAGACGATTAGATCTGACTTCACGTGTGCTCTGTGAGGGTTGCGTGGGGGGTGGGGGTCCATTCTTGCACACCAGAGGAGAAGCTCTGACGTCACGTGTGCTCTGTGAGGGTTGCCTGCTCGTGCACCCCGTGGGGATGGGCTTCCATTCTTGCACGTCAGAGGAGAAGATCTGACGTCACGTGTGCTCTGTGAGGGTTGCGTAGGGGTCCATTCTTGCACGCCAGAGAAGAAGCTCTGACGTCACGTGTGCTTTGTGAGGGTTGCCTGCTCGAGCCCCCCGTGGGGATGGGCTTCCATTCTTGCAAGCCAGAGGAGAAGATCTGACGTCACGTGTGCTCTGTGAGGGTTGCGTAGGGGTGGGGGACCATTCTTGCACGCCAGAGGAGAAGCTCTGACGTCACGTGTGCTCTGTGAGGGTTGCCTGCTCGTGCACCCCGTGGGGATGGGCTTCCATTTTGCACGCCAGACGATTAGATCTGACGTCACGTGTGCTCTGTGAGGGTTGCGTGGGGGTCCATTCTTGCACGCCAGAGAAGAAGCTCTGACGTCACGTGTGCTCTTTGAGGGTTGCCTGCTCGTTCACCCCGTGGGAGTGGGCGTCCATTCTTGCAAGCCAGAGGAGAAGATCTAACGTCACGTGTGCTCTGTGAGGGTTGCGTGGGGGTGGGTGTCCATTCTTTCACGCCAGAGGAGAAGGTCTGACGTCACGTGTGCTCTGTGAGGGTTGCGTAGGGGTGGGGGTCCATTCTTGCACGCCAGAGGAGACGCTCTGACTTCACGTGTGCTCTGTGAGAGTTGCCTGCTCGTGCACCCCGTGGGAGTGGACGTCCATTCTTGCACGCCAGAGGAGAAGATCTAATGTCACGTGTGCTCTGTGAGGGTTGCGTGGGGGCGGGCGTCCATTCTTTCACGTCAGAGGCGAAGCTCTGACGTCACGTGTGCTCTGTTAGGGTTGCGTAGGGGTGGGCGTCCATTCTTGCACGCCAGAGGCGAAGCTCTGGCGGCACGTGTGCTCTGAGGGGAGTGGGGCTTTTCGACTCCTGCACACACCACATGAGATATCTGTGTGCTTGTACATACCGGGGACATGCACACTGAACAGGGCGATCTCTCTACTTTTGCACGCCGTGGAGGGTTGGGAAGAAAGTTCCAGGACAGGTTGTGGGGGAAGGGGGCGTGGGGTCTGCCTGCTCATGCATACTGCACAGGGGAGATCTGCAGGCGCTTGCACGCGGTTCACTGACAGCACATCTGTGACTTAGAACAGGGACAGCCGGCCCCTCCCGCCGGAATGACTTAGGCCGGAGGACTTCTTGGCAAAGGGGAGAGTGGAAAATGTGCCTGTTGGGAGAAACATAGAGCATGCAGTCTGTCCATGCACGAGCACAAAATACGGTGCCTGTGCAGGCGCCTAGTCTGTCTATAGATGAATACGGTGCGCGAGTACAGAGCATAGCATCTGCCCCTGCATCAGCACAGTATATGACTCGGTCAAGAGCACAGCCTAGAGTCTGCGCCACAAACTAGTACCCGCCTCTGCAAGTGGCAAACACTGGTACCGGGGCCTCCCCCCGGGACCCCTGCACAGCCGTGTGTCCTCCTCTGCACGAGAATAGCTTCGTGGTACCCGATCCTGGAGGATCAATGCCGCGATAGTAGTTAATCAAGCAGTATAGGGCTCAGCGTCTGTCCCTGCAGGAGCGAGGAGCTAGAACAGGGCTGGGTGTCTGTCCCTGCTGGAGCACAGAGCTAGAACAGGACTGGGTGTCTGTCTCTGCAGGAGCAGAGAGCTAGAACAGGGCTGGGTGCCTCTCCCTGCAGGAGCGAGGAGCTAGAACAGGGCTGGGTGCCTGTCTCTGCAGGGGTAAAGAGCTAGAACAGGGCTCAGCGTCTGTCCCTGCAGGAGCAGAGAGCTAGATCAGGGCTGGGTGCCTCTCCCTGCAGGAGCGAGGAGCTAGAACAGGGCTGGGTGCCTGTCCCTGCAAGAGCAAAGAGCTAGAACAGGGCTGGGTGCCTGTCTCCGCAGGAGCAAAGAGCTAGAACAGGGCTGGGTGCCTGTCCCTGCAGGAGCAAAGAGCTAGAACAGGGCTGGGTGCCTGTCCCTGCAGGAGTAAAGAGAAAGAACAGGGCAGGGTGCCTGTCCCTGACAGGGCTGGGTGCCTGTCCCTGCAAGAGCAAAGAGCTAGAACAGGGCTGGGTGCCTGTCCCTGACAGGGCTGGGTGTCTGTCTCTGCGGGAGCAAAGAGCTAGAACAGGGTTCAGCGTCTGTCCCTGCTGGAGCACAGAGCTAGAGCAGGGCTCAGCGTCTGTCCCTGCTGGAGCACAGAGCTAGAACAGGGCTGGGTGTCTGTCTCTGCGGGAGCAAAGAGCTAGAGCAGGGCTCGGCGTCTGTCCCTGCTGGAGCACAGAGCTAGAGCAGGGCTCAGGGTCTGTCCCTGCTGGAGCACAGAGCTTTCTGAAACCTCTCTTGGCAGGAATTCCGGCACACCTAAGGGACACCACGGATTTCTTGAACCAAATAACATCGGTCCCCTTTGATGAATCAAGGCAGTTACTGGTAACTATGGACGTGACCTCACTATATACACAAATACCTTAGGAACAAGCTCTGGAAACCCTCACTTTCTTTTTAGACCAAAGGGAACAACCAACACGAGTCCCCACATCGTTCATGTTTAGCTGGCCAAATTTGCGCTACAAAAAAACTATTTTATGTTTGATAAGGCTCCTCCCTTTCCCCTCTATTGTTTAATCTGTATATAGCCCCCCTCATCTTCACTCTTCAACAAATGGAGGTCTCCGTATATAACTATGCGGACGATCTCCAGCTCATATTTTCTCTCTCTCACTCCCCTGATTCTAAATCTAACTTCCAATCCACCATGCTCTTCATCAGGGACTGGATGAATCACAACCACCTGAAACTAAATCCAGATAAGACAGAGCTTGTTCTGACAGGTGGCTGCTCCAGTCCCTGGTCCCCTCTTTTCTGGCCTTCTTCCCTTGGTCCCCCCCCACCTCCTTCCTCTTCCGTCAAAACCCTTGGCATAAAAATTAATGACCAACTCACTTTGCACTCCCAGGTGAGCTCGGTGGTCTCCTCCTCCTTTCTATCCCTCCGCACTATCCGCAAGGTTTCCCGCTTCTTCTCCTTCACGGCCCTGAAACTCATCGTACTTGCCATGGTCATCTCCCGCTTGGATTATGCCAATGTCCTCTACCACGGCATGCCAGCCTACAATGTACGACGACTTCAGCTGGTCCAGAACCAAGCGGCCCGCTTGGTCTACAACCTCACAAAATCCCACCACGTCACTCCCCTCTTAAAATCCTTGCATTGGCTCCCTATGCGCGAACGCTCCCTTTTCAAAGTGGGCTGTCTCGCCTTCCAGGCCCAGTTAGGCCGGTCCCCTGCTTTTATCTCCTCTGAGATCAAACCTTATGCTCCCTCCAGGGAACTTCGCTCTTCTTCTCATCACTTACTCACTGTCCCCCGCTTTCGTCGAAAAAAATGGGGAGGGTTTAAATTCTCCACTCTTGCCCCCATTTTCTGGAACTCCCTTCCGATTCAACTTAGATCCTCTACTCAATACCAGCTCTTCAGAAAGGCCTTAAAAACCTTTCTATTCTCAAAAGCTTTCCCCGTATAAATCCTCCTCAGTCCCCTCCTCTTGACTCGTGTCCTCAGGGACTCAGCATACTGTAGCGCCATGAAACCGTTCAGGTGTACGCACGCTTTTATAAATAATTTAACACTCAAACTCAAACTTCTACTTCCAGATCAAAGGGGTGGCTATGGGCTGCCCCTTTGCCCCGGAATTAGCGGTGCTATTCATGGGTTTGTACGAAAATAAATTTATCTATAATAACAACCCATATGCCGAACACATCACCAAGTATTTACGATACATTGATGATGTGTTTATCATCTGGTCAGGCACACAAGAGAAACTGGAAGAGTTTATGATCTGGATCAATCACAGGATGGAAGATATCAAATTCAGCTGTTGTGCATCCAACAAAACTATCACCATTTTGGATGTAAAAGTTTACGCATCGAAGGCTCGTTGGGGACCACATTATTCAGGAAAACAACGGACCGGAATAAGGCGTTACATTATACAAGCCATCACCCTAGAAGCATAAAAGAAAATCTCTCTTTTGGGCAGTTTCTTCGGATTAGAAGACATTGTTCTAATAAGAAGGAATATTTTTCCATGCCAATGAATTGACCTTGAGACCATCAGCAAGAGGATATCCAAAGAAACTTTTGAAACACACATTAAAACGTGTGTGGTGGATACCACGAGAAACTCTGCTTCAAAAGAAAGTACGCCCAGAACAAAAAAGAATTGTATGTGTCACAACATTTGGTTCCCATGCTAACCAACTACGGAAGATGGTGACTCAAAATTGGTACCTGGTCAAAGATCTACACAATGATTTCAATGAACCACCGTTTTTGCTTATAAAAAAGAAAAAAGCGTGGCACAACATATTGTCCAAGCAGCGTTACTTCCAGCTCCTAAAACTACTCTAAGAGGTATGTTGGGACTCTCTCCAGTAGTAGGCCACCATAAATGTGGCAATTGTTCCTGTTGTGCTCAGACAAATGAAGGGTCAGTCTTTACATTCAATGGAATATACTGGAAACATGACGTCTTTACAAACTGCCTGACGAAAAATGTGGTTTATGGGGTCACATGTCCTTGCCCGAAATTATATATAGGGAAGACCACCCAAGAGGTCCGACACCGGATTACACAACATAAGTCCAGGATAAGAAAAGACACTGAATGCCCCCTTAGTGCAACACTGGATTTCACACCAACATAAAGAAGATGACTTACGGTGGACCATCATTTCTAAAATAGAGAAGGACCCCTGCGGAGGAGATATTGAAGGAAGACTAAATCAACGTGAGGCACTCTTGATAATGAAATTCAATACTGCAACCACAGGGCTTAATGAAATTTCAGAGATCATGAAGATGAATACATAAATCAATAGGACCTGAACGCACTTAAAGTTCATAGCCCAACAGAGGAAAGTTCATATTCTTGGTTAATACCGGGTTGGCCAGACATTTCAGCCACTCCAATCTTATACGCCCTTATAACACTGGACGGTGTACGTGTTAAAGAAAGGGGATTTTAGAGAAGCAAACACATGGACTAACTCATTTTTTATGAATCATGGAAATATATATATATGAACTAAAATTGTTAAAAAGCATCTACAATTCTAGTAATCATGACTAATATTATCACTCATGGCGTGCCTCTGAAGCACCTTGCCACTGATTACTCACATTGATAGCTTCGTCCTGATAATAATTGGACTTGTTACACTTAGCAGCACGATATTGAGACTCCTTGATATTTGGCCTTAACTATCATTTTATTTGAGACTAGCAGCCCGCCCCAGCGTTGCCCGGGGCAGAAGGGGGCTGGGGGCAGCAATTCAGGCTTGCGTGCACTCCGGCCCCGGCCCCCGCCCGCCACGACATTTCCACTCCTCCCCGTGCTTCACTCAGCCGCGCACGTTCCGCCTCCTCCCAGCGCTCCCGCGCTTCACCTACCTCAGCCCGACTTCACCGCTCCTCGTTCCGCCTCCTTCCATCGCTTCTCTGAGCCGCACACGTTCCGCTCCTCCCCGCGCTTCATGTATCTCAGCCCGACTTCACCGCTGCTATCCGCCGCTCCTCCCCGCGCTAGATGATGTCAGCACGCACGTCCACGTTGTTAGCGCACACAGCCGGCGCTACTTCTTCGGGACTACTTTTTTTTTTATTGTTTATTTTTTAAATAACGTTTATTTTTTTACTTTTTTTTATAGCCTATGTCCATCTACAAGACCCCCCCTTTCCAACGCTGTATTGGGTGTTGTGATTGGTGGTGTACTTTGAGTTTACCTGGCTCAAAGGACACAGTTCTCTCTTTATAATAGTAGTATAAATTCGATTGCCTCCTCCCCTCGTTCGTTTGTCTTTTTTTAAAAACAACAATAAACGCCCACAAGTAAATGCTTGTGAGTAATAAAGCTTTACAAACATGAGACATCGGTACACTGTTGCTTTAAATTTGTCACGGCCAACGGAGCTCGCGATCAGGTGATGACCCGCGCAACTAATAACATAACGCAATACATACAGACGCTTGAATCAGGTTCCCGGGCGACTGTGAGAGGCGAGAAAATGCGGTCTTGAAGGTATTGGGCAAATTTAGTCCCGTAGATACGAGTCCTTTCTACACGCTGTTGGACCTTCCTGTAATTCGTGGTAATTCTTTGCTTACAGGACACCAGCTAAAAGAAACACGCTGCGCCCTGTTTACCCGATCACGATTTGGACGATATAAGCAGTTTCATACGTGGTAAGTTATCCAGAATGACAATCGCTGAACCCGTGTGTACCATAACCTAGAAAGACGGCTCATTGAGGTCAGGCCTATAACACCTATATATCATTATTCTTTCCCCAGAAAAGGCTGCCACATTACCGATATGGGTAAGTGCCCTGAAATGATGAATGAATGGATGTAGTTGACTAAGTGTAAGAAATGGCTGGTAATGTGTTGTATTCTAAAAATGTTTGTCATGTCTTTCCTATTCAGAGTGGTTTTTTATCGGAATGCCATCTACTCGAGGAATGAATTCTCACATTAACCCCTTCAGTGCTGATGACAAAGCCAGCTCGTCATGGGTGTTACCTGCCCTGCGCTTATGACGAGCTGGCTTTGTCATGAACAATGGTAAATCTGCAAATCCAGCATGCAGCGGGAAAACCCATAGCACCCAAGGTGTTAATAAGGTACGGGCAGCTGAGATTGTACAGGCGGTGTTACTGATTATGAGGAAACTTGGTTTTTGGACCCCATATTTAAACGAGTGTTTGTTTTTTATAGATTGTTGGTCCTGAGGACAAGTCCGCACTTGGGGGTTCGAAACGCGTCGACCTGTTTTTGGTTCCTTCTGTCAAATTTGAAATATATTGTAAATAGGGTTCACTATGGAGGATTACGCCTCTAAATTGCTTGCACCATACTGATTTAATTCCTTGGATGTAAAAACATCTATATGGACAGAACCTATTATTGACATTAGGACCTAAGTGCTTACGTGTGGTATGATAGTAGATGGATGAAAGTATTGGCCAGTGTGCAAGTTTGGATGTGTTGTAAATTGTATTTTGTATTAAGATTCTGATGTATTGTAACATTGTATAGTTGTACATGCACGTAAAATTGCTCATTTGCTTATGAAAATAATTCTGTTTCACTAATAAACTAGTGACGTAAGTCAAAAACGGACCGTTATGTTTTCTTCATAGAAGTCGACAAAAAATAGTCAAGTGATGCCCAGTACTGGCAGTTGTGTTGTTCTTTAGTTAGGAGCACAGAGCTAGAGCAGGGCTCAGCGTCTGTCGCCGCTGGAGCACAGAGCTAGAGCAGTACTCAGCGTCTGTCCCTGCTGGAGCACAGAGCTAGAACAGAGCTGATTGTCTGTCCCTGCTGGAGCACAGAGCTAGAACGGGGCTGGCATCTGTCCCTGCTGGAGCAAAGAGCTAGAACATGGCTGGGTGCCTGTCCCTGCTGGAGCACAGAGCTAGAACAAGGCTGGGTGTCTGTCCCTGCTGGAGCACAGAGCTAGAACGGGGCTGGTATCTGTCCCTGCTGGAGCAAAGAGCTAGAACGGGGCTGGTATCTGTCCCTGCTGGAGCAAAGAGCTAGAACGGGGCTGGGTGCCTGTCCCCGCTGGAGCACAGAGCTAGAGCAGGGCTGGGTGCCTGTCCCCGCTGGAGCACAGAGCTAGAGCAGGGCTGGGTGTCTGTCCCCGCTGGAGCACAGAGCTAGAGCAGGGCTGGGTGTCTGTCCCCGCTGGAGCACAGAGCTAGAACAGGGCTGGGTGCCTGTCCCCGCTGGAGCAAAGAGCTAGAACATGGCTGGGTGCCTGTCCCCGCTGGAGCACAGAACTAGAGCAGGGCTGGGTGCCTGTCCCCGCTGGAGCACAGAACTAGAGCAGGGCTGGGTGCCTGTCCCCGCTGGAGCACAGAACTAGAGCAGGGCTGGGTGCCTGTCCCCGCTGGAGCACAGAGCTAGAGCAGGGCTGGGTGCCTGTCCCCGCTGGAGCACAGAGCTAGAGCAGGGCTGGGTGCCTGTCCCCGCTGGAGCACAGAGCTAGAGCAGGGCTGGGTGCCTGTCCCCGCTGGAGCACAGAGCTAGAACAGGGCTGGGTGCCTGTCCCTGCAGGAGCACAGAGCTAGAACAGGGCTGGGTGCCTGTCCCTGCAGGAGCACAGAGCTAGAACAGGGCTGGGTGCCTGTCCCTGCAGGAGCACAGAGCTAGAACAGGGCTGGTTGCGTCCCCGCTGGAGCACAGAGCTAGAACAGGGCTGGGTGTCTGTCCATGCTGGAGCACAGAGCTAGAACAGGGCTGGTATCTGTCCCTGTAGGAGCACAGAGCTAGAGCAGGGCTGGGTGTCTGTCCCTGCTGGAGCAAAGAGCAGGGCTGGGTGTCTGTCCCTGCAGGAGCACAGAGCTAGAGCAGGGCTGGGTGCCTGTCCCCGCTGGAGCACAGAGCTAGAGCAGGGCTGGGTGCCTGTCCCCGCTGGAGCACAGAGCTAGAACAGGGCTGGGTGCCTGTCCCCGCTGGAGCACAGAGCTAGAACAGGGCTGGGTGCCTGTCCCCGCTGGAGCACAGAGCTAGAGCAGGGCTGGGTGCCTGTCCCCGCTGGAGCACAGAGCTAGAGCAGGGCTGGGTGCCTGTCCCCGCTGGAGCACAGAGCTAGAGCAGGGCTGGGTGCCTGTCCCCGCTGGAGCACAGAGCTAGAGCAGGGCTGGGTGCCTGTCCCCGCTGGAGCACAGAGCTAGAGCAGGGCTGGGTGCCTGTCCCCGCTGGAGCACAGAGCTAGAACAGGGCTGGGTGCCTGTCCCCGCTGGAGCACAGAGCTAGAACAGGGCTGGGTGCCTGTCCCCGCTGGAGAATAGAGCTAGAACAGGGCTGGTTGCGTCCCCGCTGGAGCACAGAGCTAGAACAGGGCTGGGTGTCTGTCCATGCTGGAGCACAGAGCTAGAACGGCGCTGGTATCTGTCCCTGTAGGAGCACAGAGCTAGAGCAGGGCTGGGTGTCTGTCCCTGCTGGAGCAAAGAGCTAGAGCAGGGCTGGGTGTCTGTCCCTGCAGGAGCACAGAGCTAGAGCAGGGCTGGGTGCCTGTCCCCGCTGGAGCACAGAGCTAGAGCAGGGCTGGGTGCCTGTCCCCGCTGGAGCACAGAGCTAGAACAGGGCTGGGTGCCTGTCCCCGCTGGAGCACAGAGCTAGAACAGGGCTGGGTGTCTGTCCCCGCTGGAGCACAGAGCTAGAGCAGGGCTGGGTGTCTGTCCCTGCTGGAGCACAGAGCTAGAGCAGGGCTGGGTGTCTGTCCCTGCAGGAGCACAGAGCTAGAACAGGACTGGGTGTCTGTCCCTGCTGGAGCACAGAGCTAGAACAGGACTGGGTGTCTGTCCCTGCTGGAGCACAGAGCTAGAACAGGGCTCAGTGTCTGTCCCTGCAGGAGCACAGAGCTAGAACATGGCTGGGTGTCTGTCCCTGCTGGAGCACAGAGCTAGAACGGGGCTGGTATCTGTCCCTGCTGGAGCAAAGAGCTAGAACATGGCTGGGTGCCTGTCCCCGCTGGAGCACAGAGCTAGAGCAGGGCTGGGTGCCTGTCCCCGCTGGAGCACAGAGCTAGAGCAGGGCTGGGTGCCTGTCCCCGCTGGAGCACAGAGCTAGAGCAGGGCTGGGTGCCTGTCCCCGCTGGAGCACAGAACTAGAGCAGGGCTGGGTGCCTGTCCCCGCTGGAGCACAGAGCTAGAGCAGGGCTGGGTGCCTGTCCCCGCTGGAGCACAGAGCTAGAACAGGGCTGGGTGCCTGTCCCTGCAGGAGCACAGAGCTAGAGCAGGGCTGGGTGCCTGTCCCTGCAGGAGCACAGAGCTAGAGCAGGGCTGGGTGTCTGTCCCTGCAGGAGCACAGAGCTAGAACAGGACTGGGTGTCTGTCCCTGCTGGAGCACAGAGCTAGAACAGGACTGGGTGTCTGTCCCTGCTGGAGCACAGAGCTAGAACAGGGCTCAGTGTCTGTCCCTGCAGGAGCACAGAGCTAGAACATGGCTGGGTGTCTGTCCCTGCTGGAGCACAGAGCTAGAACGGGGCTGGTATCTGTCCCTGCTGGAGCAAAGAGCTAGAACATGGCTGGGTGCCTGTCCCCGCTGGAGCACAGAGCTAGAGCAGGGCTGGGTGCCTGTCCCCGCTGGAGCACAGAGCTAGAACAGGGCTGGGTGCCTGTCCCTGCAGGAGCACAGAGCTAGAACAGGGCTGGGTGCCTGTACCTGCAGGAGCACAGACCTAGAACATGGCTGGGTGCCTGTCCCCGCTGGAGAATAGAGCTAGAACAGGGCTGGTTGCGTCCCCGCTGGAGCACAGAGCTAGAACAGGGCTAGGTGTCTGTCCATGCTGGAGCACAGAGCTAGAACGGCGCTGGTATCTGTCCCTGTAGGAGCACAGAGCTAGAGCAGGGCTGGGTGTCTGTCCCTGCTGGAGCAAAGAGCTAGAGCAGGGCTGGGTGTCTGTCCCTGCAGGAGCACAGAGCTAGAGCAGGGCTGGGTGTCTGTCCCTGCAGGAGCACAGAGCTAGAGCAGGGCTGGGTGCCTGTCCCCGCTGGAGCACAGAGCTAGAACAGGGCTGGGTGCCTGTCCCCGCTGGAGCACAGAGCTAGAGCAGGGCTGGGTGCCTGTCCCCGCTGGAGCACAGAGCTAGAGCAGGGCTGGGTGTCTGTCCCCGCTGGAGCACAGAGCTAGAGCAGGGCTGGGTGTCTGTCCCCGCTGGAGCACAGAGCTAGAGCAGGGCTGGGTGTCTGTCCCCGCTGGAGCACAGAGCTAGAGCAGGGCTGGGTGTCTGTCCCCGCTGGAGCACAGAGCTAGAGCAGGGCTGGGTGTCTGTCCCTGCTGGAACACAGAGCTAGAACAGGACTGGGTGTGTGTCCCCGCTGGAGCACAGAGCTAGAGCAGGGCTGGTTGTCTGTCCCCGCTGGAGCACAGAGCTAGAACAGGGCTCAGCGTCTGTCCATGCTGGAGCACAGAGCTAGAACGGGGCTGGGTGTCTGTCCCTGCAGGAGCACAGAGCTAGATCAGGGCTGGTTGTCTGTCCCCGCTGGAGTACAGAGCTAGAACAGGGCTCAGCGTCTGTCCATGCTGGAGCACAGAGCTAGGACTGGGTGTCTGTCCCTGCTGGAACACAGAGCTAGCACAGGGCTGGGTGTCTGTCCCCGCTGGAGCACAGAGCTTGAGCAGGGCTGGGTGTGTGACCCTGCTGGAGCAAAGAGCTAGAACAGGGCTCAGCGTCTGTCCATGCTGGAGCACAGAGCTAGAACGGGGCTGGTATCTGTCCCTGCAGGAGCACAGAGCTAGAGCAGGGCTGGGTGTCTGTCCCTGCAGGAGCACAGAGCTAGAGCAGTGCTGGGTGTCTGTCCCTGCTGGAGCACAGAGCTAGAGCAGGGCTGGGTGTGTGTCCCTGCAGGAGCAAAGAGCTAGAACAGGGCTCAGCGTCTGTCCATGCTGGAGCACAGAGCTAGAACGGCGCTGGCGTCTGTCCCTGTAGGAGCACAGAGCTTAGGCAGGGCTGGGTGTCTGTCCCTGCAGGAGCACAGAGCTAGAGCAGGGCTGGGTGTCTGTCCCTGCAGGAGCACAGAGCTAGAGCAGGGCTGGGTGTCTGTCCCTGCAGGAGCACAGAGCTAGAGCAGGGCTGGGTGTCTGTCCCTGCTGGAGCACAGCAGAAGCACAGAGCTAGAGCAGGGCTGGGTGTCTGTCCCTGCTGGAGCATAGAGCTAGAGCTGGGCTGGGTGTCTGTCCCTGCTGGAGCACAGAGCTAGAGCCGGGCTGGGTGTCTGTCCCTGCTGGAGCACAGAGCTAGAGCCGGGCTGGGTGTCTGTCCCTGCTGGAGCACAGAGCTAGAGCCGGGCTGGGTGTCTGTCCCTGCTGGAGCACAGAGCTAGAGCCGGGCTGGGTGTCTGTCCCTGCTGGAGCACAGAGCTAGAGCCGGGCTGGGTGTCTGTCCCTGCTGATGCACAGAGCTAGAGCCGGGCTGGGTGTCTGTCCCTGCTGATGCACAGAGCTAGAGCCGGGCTGGGTGTCTGTCCCTGCTGATGCACAGAGATAGAGCAGGGCTGGGTGTCTGTCCCTGCTGGAGCACAGAGATAGAGCAGGGCTGGGTGTCTGTCCCCGCTGGAGCACAGAGATAGAGCAGGGCTGGGTGTCTGTCCCTGCAGGAGCACAGAGCTAGAGCAGGGCTGGGTGTCTGTCCCTGCAGGAGCACAGAGCTAGAGCAGGGCTGGGTGTCTGTCCCTGCTGGAGCACAGCAGAAGCACAGAGCTAGAGCAGGGCTGGGTGTCTGTCCCTGCTGGAGCATAGAGCTAGAGCTGGGCTGGGTGTCTGTCCCTGCTGGAGCACAGAGCTAGAGCCGGGCTGGGTGTCTGTCCCTGCTGGAGCACAGAGCTAGAGCCGGGCTGGGTGTCTGTCCCTGCTGGAGCACAGAGCTAGAGCCGGGCTGGGTGTCTGTCCCTGCTGGAGCACAGAGCTAGAGCCGGGCTGGGTGTCTGTCCCTGCTGGAGCACAGAGCTAGAGCCGGGCTGGGTGTCTGTCCCTGCTGGAGCACAGAGCTAGAGCCGGGCTGGGTGTCTGTCCCTGCTGATGCACAGAGCTAGAGCCGGGCTGGGTGTCTGTCCCTGCTGGAGCACAGAGATAGAGCAGGACTGGGTGTCTGTCCCTGCTGGAGCACAGAGATAGAGCAGGGCTGGGTGTCTGTCCCCGCTGGAGCACAGAGATAGAGCAGGGCTGGGTGTCTGTCCCCGCTGGAGCACAGAGATAGAGCAGGGCTGGGTGTCTGTCCCCGCAGGAGCACAGAGCTAGAGCCGGGCTGGGTGTCTGTCCCCGCTGGAGCACAGAGCTAGAGCAGGGCTGGGTGTCTGTCCCTGCTGGAGCACAGAGCTAGAGCAGGGCTGGGTGTCTGTCCCTGCTGGAGCACAGAGCTAGAGCAGGGCTGGGTGTCTGTCCCTGTTGGAGCACAGAGCTAGAACATGGCTAGCAAGAGTCTGCACGACGTATGTTTGTGGACGAGTACAGGGCTCCGTGTTTGCTACTGCAGGAACACTCATTCTGGAACACCCACCCTCCCTGGTATCTGTCCATTGAGTGGCACCGCGTGTGGTCCCATGCCCCCTACTCTGTAACATTCCACGTCATCAACCCTCGCACACTGACCCCGTGCACCCGCTCCCCTGCAGAGACATATACCCCATCTCGCCCGGTGCTCCCCTTCGAGGATCCTTCTGTGCTGCACACGCCCCCGCCGCCTCTGCCCCTCGGCCTTGAAGGGCTCACCTGCACTAGGAAATGTGTCCCCAAGTAACCCGGGCTCGGCCCCTGCATTGGAACAACGTTCCTACTGAAAGCCCCATGTGCTCGGAAATGTTAGTCAGGGACCCCCTTGTACATGTAGCGCCTGTCGCCGATAGGCAGTCCTGTGACATTCGCCCCATAGTATCCCTGTCCCAGGACTTCTGTAGCTTATGGACCTGTCTGTGGTGATGTCTCCAACACCCACCTCTTGCAGACTCACTGCACTGCAACCCCTGCCCTTTCATGTTGTGGCATCCCCCTTGCACCGTCCTGGAGGACACGTGCTCAGCGTAGACATGTCTGTACTGAAACACCAGCGTTTGAAGGGAATGCCGCACTGAAACATTTGCCCCCAAGGATCGTCATATATTGGACATTTCCCTGTGTACTGTGGCACATTCGCTGTTCCAGAGAGCTCACATCTGCCCCTCTGTACGACCGAACCTCGTGCACTGCGCCGGCCTCCTCACTGCTCACCTGCAGCGTGTGACATCTGGGGGCTGCCCACGATCACACAAGCCATCGGCGGCTATAGACGCCTTCAGGGAACTGCAGCCCGTCCTTCCTTCCCACACCGCGAAGGCACCCGAGAAATGACTGGACACTGCCCCCGTACACCAGAGACCACCCACTGAACATATCCATGTACTGAGAGCCCAGAGGCGGCAGCTGAGCCAGCACCCCCTATCCTTGCCCTAGTGAAAGCAGAGTCATCTAAGGAGTTCGGGGCCCGGATCTAATGTATTTGAGGGCCCCCTGTTTAGAACAGCTTCGAATGTATGACCAGTTTCAGCTCTTTCGTGCCCTCTTAGGCCAAGCCACATACAGTGCACAGACACACCTGTCCAAATTCTAAATGTGTCACATCTAATATTTAGGATTAATTGCTTTTTTTGTAAATCTTGCTACTTAACAGCAGCTCACTAATGCTACTGCAAGTGATTTCTGTGACGCCTTTCCATTTCTCACATGTGAGGTCCTATTTCTATCTAGAAGAAACTGTTTTATGGATGTTGCATGAAACAAACACACATGCTGCAAAAGTCTGTAAAATACTCTTACACATCACCCACATTAAAAATAAACAAAAGCAATATTTAAAACACGTTTCAAGAGTAATGATAGCTCATCCGGGTAAGACTGAAGAGCTGAGCTGGCCCTATCAGGGCCCCAGAGCCCACTTTGCCCATGCCTTCTCACGTCTCGGAGATAGATGCACTGCTCACGCCGCCCCAGAGGTGGCTGTAGGAACTCACTCACCTGACGGCGGCGCCGCTCGCTGTCGCCAGGGTCCCGCTGCTGGGGGGCTGCTGTGTGCGGGCCCCCGCTGCTCAGCTCCCGTCGGAGCTCTGCCCGCAGCTGGAGGTAGCCCCCGAGGGTGACGAGGTGCAGCGCCAGAGATAGCGCCAGGAAGCCCAGCAGCAGGCGCCCTCCGCCGGCTGGGGGCCCCGGGGGCGGGTCGGGGGCCCTGGGGGTCATGGCACCGGGAAGCAGGGGGGCTCTCCGGGATCTGCTTCAACCAGCAGCTACTGCCCCATGCCGCAGAGCCGAGAGCCGTGGAGACACTGCTGGGAGAGCCTGGGAGCCGGGACGCCAGGGGTGGGAGAGATAGGGAGAGGGGAGGAGATAAGGGAGGGACGTGAGGTTAAGAGGGTGGGGCACTGGAGCGGAGGACGGGGCAGCGGCGACTTACTGGAGAGCAAAGTTAGGGGCTAGGACGGTAGAGTGAGTGAGAGGAAACGACACCGAAGAGATGAGCACCGCGGCCCGGGAGACAGAGAGCAGAGGATGGAGAGAGAGCCGGAGAGACAGGCAGGGGAAGGAGCTAGAGAGAGCCTTAGGCACAGGGGTGGACAGTAACCTAGAGAAGGGGACACGAGAGACGCCGAGGGAAGGAAGCAGGCGAGAGACGCGGAGGGAAGAAAACGTGAAACTTTGAAGGGGTCCAACCGGAGCAGAGACACCGGGGAGCGGCGAGTGGGAGGCGAAGATGCTGAGTAGACACCGAGAAAGGGAACATGGGAGAGGAGCAGCGCTGGGGTCCGTGGTAAAGGGAGGAGAACTCCACTGGGACGGAATAGAGCAGATAGATAAAGAGAGAGAGACTAACGCGGCAGGTATGATAGACACTGCAGCGAGGCTGGGCTGAGATGGAGCATGGGGAGACCCGGGGGGGGGGGGGGGGGCAGGGAGGTGGGAATATACAAGAGGTCAGGGAGAGAGAGGGGAGGAAAGAATGGGCAAGACTTCAAAAAAGAGAAAATGCGGAGACCATGACGGGGCGATATTTCAAGGCGGAAGACCGAGATCAGCCAGGGAATGGCAACTGGAGGCAGTGGATGGACCAAGGACGAGTGTGATCACTTTGTCAACACTTCTGCAACGTGTGGTCCAGCCAATGCAGACCGCTGGCGGCTAATGGGCTAGCAGAGAGGAGGGGGTGAAGGGGACAAGAGGCGGTGAAAGGAAGACGTAGAGAATGGACAGCAAGAGGGCGGGAGGGACGGGTGGAGGGAGGGACAAGAGGCAAGGAGGAGGGAGTAAGAGCGGAGGATGGGGATCAGGTCAAGAATTGGAGGGAAATGCCACAATGCTCGGCTCCAAGGTCAGGATAAACAAGATGCAGACTAGAGGTGGAGGAGGCGACAGATTCACACGGAGGCGAGCCAAGGTCTGGCCTGGCTTCAACGGGCGTCACACCAGCTGAGCCGGCAACATGCTTGGTACCGTCCGCGCGCCAAGTAAACATAGGATAAAGACTCCACAATTCTAACACGTTCCAATAATCTATTATATGAAGCACAAGAGAAGTTTTGGCGAGCCTCTTAGACCTAGTGTCCATGGCTTGGCATTCCTCCAAACTTTTCGCCTTCACTCCTGTACGTTGCAGAGCTCGTTTTTGTTGACATTAGGGCTCTGTGCACTTTACCCCTGCTTACCAGTGCTAAAGTGCTTTTGCTCTCTCCTTCAAACTGGGTAAGTTTGGACTACATCTAATTGGCACATTTAATTTAACTGGAAATCCCTAGAAAATGGTAGTACACACACCCAGGGCCTCTAACATAAATGTTACTTACTTGTAGGCTGCAGCACCTATTGTACCACCCACTAAGTAGATTAAGACATGTATCATGCCTGCCACTGCAGCCTGTCATACAGTTTTAAACTGTCATTTCGACCTGGCTTTTTGATTAATGCTTGTAAGCCACCCCTAACGTATGCCCTAAAGGCAGGGATCATGGTGTTGCATTTTCCCCAGCCTGGCTACCCGACAATTACCATGCCACACACGGAGCTTAGCATTACACGTCTTTCACATGTAGCTGCAAACTCCACATTCCAAAATAAGCTTTCATGGCATGGTTCTTTGACACCCAAGTCACAGCTCTACGGAGTCTGTTAGGAGCCAAACAGGTTCTGCCATAAAATCTTGCAAAACACTATATTTCCCCCTGTTACTTTGTGTGTGTGTATGTATGTGTGTGTGTGTGTGTGTGAGAATATATATATATATATATATATATATATAATCGCTCCTAGTGCACCTTGTCAGCAACGGGGCACTCGTAGGCGGGTGCCGAGAACACGGTGGTGCTCTGTGTCAATATCACCGCTCCTAGACTCCCCTCTCCCAGCCGGGAAAGAAGCACGGCACTCGCGGGATAGTTGTCAATTACTTGATTTATTTTTCAACGCTCGCACACGTTGAAAAATAAATCAAGTAATTGACAACTATCCCGCGAGTGCCGTGCTTCTTTCCCGGCTGGGAGAGGGGAGTCTAGGAGCGGTGATATATATATTTATATATGAAACAGAACTCGTTCCGGCACAAGCCTGTGCCACCAATTATTTCAATCAATCGGCAAAGAAAGAACGAAGAGTTGAACCCAACTTCAGTGCTTACAACAGGGTGTTTATGTAGGTATGTTGCTGAGCCTGTCCGCCATTACGGGTTTCGACTGTTCCTACAGTCTTATATATATATATAGGACTAATGTATGCTGCACCTTGCAATTTCAATTATCCAAACACGAGATGTGATATATACAAAGCGGTGAGGAAACTAAAACTCCGCAAGTTCTATGCTTTGAAGGACAAGTCTAAAAACACCCGAACTCAGGTCACTGAGCCTGAGAGCGATTCAATGGAAATATCACAGGGCACACAGACTATAACAGAACTATGGATAACTGAAGGGGCTGGTTATGATGACACAAATATTGTGACCAATAACCCCAATAAATGTGACCATTGGGGCAATAGAATCTCAAATGAAACTCATTTTAGGTCACCTTCAACTTTTTGTCCAGTATTACCTCGCGACAATTTGGACATTTTTCACGAAAATGTGGTGGCTGACCTAAAAGATCTACAGATCCGGACTGGAAAAGTCAAAAGGAAATATAACAAACAGTTGCAACAATACAAAACACTCACTGCCAGATTAAGCAAGGAGAAAGACTTGATTGTGAGAAACAGTGATAAGGGAGGCAATGTTGTGCTTATGTCTAAAGCTGAATATGACAAGGAAGCCTATGTTCAATTAAATGACCGTACATGCTATGAACGCATACAGATGAATGCATTAGCCTCAATGAAAGCAGAATACCATCGGAAACTTTCAAGATGGAAATCATCCAAATTACTAACTGAAGCTGAATACAAGTATTTGAAAAATGACAATCCAATCACACCCATCCTATACTTTATCCCCAAGATTCATAAGGACCCCTTGCATCCGCCAGGCAGACCGATCATCTCTGCCAGGGTCAGCTTATTGGAACACACTTCTGTTTATATAGATTATTTTTTACAGGGGTATGTGCAACAATTAGGCTCCTATGTCCAGGATACCGGGGATTTTTTGTTAAAAATCAAGGATGTTGAATGGGTTACAGGTGATTGGCTGATAGCTCTGGATGTATCCTCGCTCTACACGAGCATTTCGCATGATGATGGCATAAATGCGGTTGAACATTATCTATCCAGAAGGGGTATTGGTGCCCAGGATCATAATGTAATGCTTCTGGAGAGGTTGAAATTTTGCCTTGCTAACAATGTCTTTCTTTATAATCAACAACTGTATCGCCAGCTACAGGGTGTGGCAATGGGGGCCAGCTTCTCCCCAAGCTTTGCATGCTTGCACATGGGAGCTTGGGAGGAGCTGGTCCTGGGCCATGAATATCTCCACAACATTCGCAACAATTTGGTTGCGTGGTTTCGTTTCATTGACAATCTTTTGGTTATCTGGCGGGGCAGCAAGGATGATGCATTAAAATTAATTGAGGATATCTATAAGAATGAATTAAATTTGAGATTCACAGCAACGCTAAGCCAGGAAAGTGTGACTTTTCTTGACACAGAATTGTATATAAAGGATGGCCAGTTAGAGTCTAGGATTTTTCGAAAAGCAACCGCTGGTAACAGCATATTGCATGCGGCCAGTGCACATCCACCGCATTTAATATCTAGCATCCCCTACGGTGAGATGTTGCGATTAAGACGCATTTGCAGCAATCCTATTGACTTAAAGAAAGCACAGGACCTGAGCACTACTCGCTTTTTGGAGCGTGGTTACTCAAACCAACTGATACAAAGGGCCAAGGATAAATCCATGGCTCTTTCTCGAGAGGAACTGCTGACTAGGAATAGCGGCAGGTCTGAGGAGAAATCAGACAATACAGCAGCTGAGGCTCCAAGCGATGACAATTGTTTTAGAGTTATTACCGGAAACAACAGACAACATCCACAGATCCGGAAAATACCCAATAAACACTGGCCTTTGGTTACCCATGACTCAGTTATAGGCAACAGTCTCCCTAAACAAGTCTCCCTCACATTTAGCAGGGCACCATCACTTCGAGACCATGTGGTGGTCACTAACCCCGAACCCTACGTTAAATCAACCTGGTGGCAAGAGAATAAAGGTTTTTATAGATGCAAAACCTGTAAGGCTTGCAGCCATGGACAAAATACAAAAATCTATAGGGACGGGTTTACCAATATTCAACATCCCATCACACAGGTTTTAACATGTAAAACCGAGTATGCGGTGTATATATTGGAATGCCCCTGCGCACTGAAATATGTGGGCAGCACAAAGAATGCTGTCCACATACGTATTCTTCAACATCTGCGGGCCATTACTAACAGTCTAACAGTGATAACACCTACCCAGTGGCCCGCCATTTTAAAGAATGCCATCGCAGTGACAACACTCAGCTCAGATACTGGGTGATTGACTCAATCATGAGCAGTAAGAGAGGTGGAGACAGGGATGCTAAATTGAGGAAACTGGAGACCAAATACATTCTACTCCTTAATACTAAGTCACCAATGGGCCTCAACATCACAGAGGACTTATACACATGTTTGCCTTGAATTAACTAGAAACGTTGCCTTTATAATTAGCAGGGACTCTCCATAGTGGTTTTCATATACAGGATTTTCCCTGATGGGAAAAACTGTGGGAATATCAGGTGGAGAGAAGATTGACTTTTTAAATTCATTCATTTTAATCTGAGGTTGCTGTTAACTATGTGAAATCATTGATTATTAGGGAGCACATATAGAAAATATTCAGATTGTGGTGGGTCCTTATTCCCAGTCAATCTGTCAATATTATTCACTATATAATATTTTTTTCACTTTCAATTATTGAACAGGACTATGGAAAACAGTATGTAACTTTGTTGAAGGGCAAGGATATAAACCGGTGGGTACAGATTGGCAGGCTGTACCCTAACATTTTCCCTGCATTGTTTATTGATTAAGGGAAACATGAATACTATTGGTATTCACGTTTGTACTACTGGGCATTTGTGTTATACATACGGGTTTGCTTTTTAATCGGTACTGTTGCAGTTACGAGGTCAATACAACTGGATATTAGTAGTACCTTCATATGTTGCACATATTGCGGATTTTGCACACCTAACTGCTATTTTTGCACATATATTATTGCGAAATTTGCACATCGGATGAGCGTTTTTGCACGATCTGGTATAACACCAAAAGAAGCACTTGCACTTTATTATTGACAGTTTGCATTGAACTTGATCATTGGTATTTGACATTCTATATTGAAAATTGGGGGAAACCTGTGATGTTATTTTAAACATTATGACTAATGTCTGCAACTTTGAACAAAACTTGTATTTTACCAAGAATTTAAGGTTAAAACGGTGCAGTATTAGTAAGTATTTATATCTGCATATTTGTATATACTTTTATACAGAGTTTAAATGTTACGGATTGAACAAAACTTGTATTTTACCAAGAATTTAAGGTTAAAACGGTGCAGTATTAGTAAGTATCTATATCTGTATATTTGTATATACTTTTATACAGAGTTTAAATGTTACGATTGGACCCCCAAATAACTGTTTATGTATATATTTAAGCATTTACCTAAACCCGTAACTTGTATCATTGGTATTTCACTGATATTTATGTCCTATTTGAATTAAGGTACCCGATTTGAAAAGTTGATTGGAAACCTCAACTGAGTATGTTTTCTATGTCCATGTCTCAAACACTCACACGTGTAATCAACGCAATTATCACTGGCACTTTAAAAGGTGGACACCGACAAACATACATTGTCATGTGAACAAGGCTTGTGGAGCCGAAACGTCATGGACTTTTTTCTGCACTGAATAAATAAGAAAAGAAACTTTACTGGTCCGTGTTCGAGTGGTGCTTACCCTGGCTGGGTGTTACTTCAGAGCTAGGTGAGACGGCGGAATGCACAATATATATATATATATATATATATATATATATATATATATATATATATATATATATATATATATATATATATATATATATATATATATATATTCCACCACACTCGTTCACCTTTGAAAAGAACGATGTCCAGGCCAGCAATTGCGTTCAAAACTGGTATTTAATCACAGCCCTACTCTACGAGTAAGGTAAGGGGGTTCACACAAGACTTTAATTGGCAACTGTGTCACAGAGGAAGGCTCTACGCCGAAACGTTTGTTCTTTAGCTTGCCAATTATATATCTATATCTATATCTATACTAATATAATAAAGAGAGAGGCCAAACCTTTGAGGCGGGTAATCTAAGGAACCACAGCACCAATAACAACACCCAATACAGCGTTGGAAAGGGCAGTTGCAGCAGAAGGACATAGGCTACGCCCACCATATACATTTAAAAGGTAAAAGAACCGTGCCAGCAAAGTAGTCCCTTGTGGGCGTGTCTGCGTTGTGCTGTGGGTGTGTGCTGGGGGCGTGACAAAGGCTGGGGGCGTGTGGTACGTTCCGCCCTTCATGCCATGTCTCATATCGTGTGCTGTGGGCGTGTGCTGGGGGCGTGTGTGGGGCGCAGGATTACGGGAAAAAAAAGCGATCGTTGTGCCCAATATTTCATTGTTTTTTCTTCCCAGGTTCTGTACATTCCAGCTCCGGGTGTGCTTGCCCCGCGCTCCCAGAGACGTGCACCTGCTTTCCTGTATGTGGGTCAGGCATGGCGCTATTCCCAAGGGCCGGAAGGAGCGCAAACAGGGGGAATTGTGCAGGAAATGTAATCTCGCCTTAACTTCCGGTGACGCCTGAAGCGCACCCTGGAGATTTTCCACTTCTGTTGCGCACAAGCCTGGCGCCGCGCACATCCGGACACAAGGCCCGCCTCCACGGAAATAGCAAGTAAGGGACTATCCCTCCCCCAGGAATATATGATGATATTCTGCAAACCAACATCCCGCATACCATCACTCCGCAATTTTTATAATGCAGCATTATTACTCCGCAAAGACAGCATTTCTAACACTTTTACAACGCATATGACTTTACCACGCATGCCATTATAACGCAAATGCATGTATGGTAAAGTCATATACATTGTAAAAGTACATTATTAAAACATCAAATATATGTTTGTATATATGTGTATTTTTATATATATATCTATCTATCTATATCTATATATCTATATATATATATATATATATATATATATATATATATATATATATATATATATATATATATACTAGCATCCCGTCCCGACGTTGTCCGGGTATGAATTGCTGCCGGCCAGTAGTATATTGTTTTGTAGGATTTTGTTTTGATAGCATTTCTTATCTGTGACAGGCCTGTGAAACGCTCCGATTCACAGTGCACTGCTGATGCACTTAAGAGTGCGCGTTCAGTAGTGTGTGAACTCAAGTTTCCCTACTTTCTTTTTCCCTGCAATATTATATAGCGCGAACTCTACAACATGGCATGAGCACAATTTACATTACAGAAGAACACATTCATTTGTGGTAGGCACGGGGAGACAAAGCGATTTGCCTGGAATCACAGGATGTTGAGCTGATGCCGAGATTAGACCGTAGCTCCCCAGCTCTAAAGTTCGCAATTCTAGAACTTGTGGCGGGAGGTGTGTCTAAAAGTGTATGTCGGTGCTGGCCATCAATGAGAGAGACCTGTGCATTTTTCAAATGGGTGGTGAAAAAATATGAGTATGTTGCTAGAGATGTGGGCCGCCGTGCCACCAATGTACTTACCGGGGGAGGGTAAACATCCATTATTCCGCAACTTTCTTTCCGCATACCATCACTCCGCATACTTTCATTACGAAAGTACCATGACTCCGCAATGCCATTATAACGCATGGCATTACATTTTATATGCTTTTACCACGCATACATTTGCAACGAAATTCGTTGTAAATGCATGAATGGTGAAAGCATGTTTTTTTTAAATGTTTGGATAAGGTAAGTATGGGTATAGGGGTATATGTTTTGGGGTACTGAGGTATATGTTTTGGGGTGTT
The DNA here is from genome assembly GCF_964263255.1 of Lissotriton vulgaris. Lineage (NCBI taxonomy): Eukaryota > Metazoa > Chordata > Amphibia > Caudata > Salamandridae > Lissotriton > Lissotriton vulgaris. The sequence goes on along the minus strand of NC_141691.1, from coordinate 66,867,702 downwards.
TGGGTATTTTAAGGGTTCAGATATAGTTTTGGGTTATTGGCTACAGGGGTAGTTTTAGGGTTTAGGGATAGGTATGGGTTTTGGGGTACAGGGGTATTTTTAGGGTTCAGGATTAGGTTTGGGTTTTGGGGTATAGGGGTATTTTTAGGGTTCAGGGGTAGGTTTGGGTTTTGGGGTACAGGGGTATTTTAAGGGTTCAGGGCTAGGTTTGGGTTTTGGGGTACAGGGTTATTTTTAGGGTTCCGGGCTAGGTTTGGGTTTTGGGTTACAGGGGTATTTTTAGGGTTCAGGGCTAGGTTTGGGTTTTGGGGTACAGGGGTATTTTAAGGGTTCAGGGCTAGGTTTGGGTTTTAGGGTACAGGGGTATTTTAGGGTTCAGGGGTACGTTTGGGTTTTGGGGTACAGTGGTATTTTTGGGGTTTAGGGATAGGTTTTGGTTTTGGGGTACAGGGTATATTTATCGGGTTAAGATGGGTTAGTGTTTAAGGGTGTTGGGGTATTTTAAGGAGTAAGAGTGGGTTATGATTATGGGCTGCAGGGGTATTTAAAGGGAGCAGGGTGGACAACCGGAGCTGGAATGTACAGAACCTGGGAAGAAAAAACAATGAAATATTGGGTACTGCGCTCGCTTTTTTTTCCGTAATCCTGCGCCCCGCACACGCCCACGCCCCCAGCACACACCCACAGCACACAATATGAGGCATGGCATGAAGGGCAGAAGGTACCACACGCCCCCAGCGTTTGTCACGCCCCCAGCACACGCCCACAGCACAACGCAGACATGCCCATAAGGGAGTACTTTGCTGGCAAGGTTCTTTTACCTTTTAAATGTATATGGTGGGCGTCTGCATAGCCTATGTTCTTCTTTTGCAACTGCCCTTTCCAACGCTGTATTGGGTGTTGTGATTGGTGCTGTGGTTCCTGAGATTACCCGCCTCAAAGGTTTGGGCTCTCTCTTTATTATATTAGAATTGATATATATATATATATATATATATATATGCACCCACACCTTCTTACACGAAGTAGGTCATGAAACACACACTCGCAGGAAATCCAAGTGTCCCCAAATCTTCTTTATTGCATTTAGACAGCAACTCCCAGGTCATCACCAAAGGAACTGACGTGTTTCGTTAACCCCTGTTAACTTGCTCACGGTTTGGTATATTACATTTCTCCTATCAGCCTTAATGGCCTTTAATTATTCAACCTGATCTGTCTTCTGGGAGCTGTCATCTTCACTGCCAGAGATTTTCAAAGACAGAGAAGAAGTAACAGCAGTCACTGAGTTTTCAGGTTTATTATTTCTTCCACCATATTGATTAAAAGACCAATGAATCAAATGCAGAAAGGGAGAAGAGTCTCTAGTTACAGACTTTCCAGTATGCTGGGCAGTTGCCATATGTCCCTTGGTGGACACAATGTTGAAAGGTGCAGCATCATATGGTGCATCAGATTTCCTCCATCACATTTATCAGGCGATAACTAGATCTCCTGTCTCATATTCAATGTTTAATGCACGTTGCCTCTTGTTGGCATAGTCTTTCATTTTTTCATTTTTTGTAAAACTTTATCATTTCCATAAAACAGTACATTCCTAATTTGTAACTCACTGCAATTTTGCAGTATAAAACGCCTTGTAATTGCATTTATATAACGCTCACTACCGCTGACGAGGCGTCAAAGCGCTTTTTCAGCGAGTAGCACACTACCCCGGGACTCATAGAGGATTAGTGTTCAATTAGTATAGTGAAACATGCAAGTACCTTCTAAGTGGTGGATAGGTTAGTCAGTTATAGGTTAATCAGTTATTTGGATTCGGAAAGATAGCAGAATCTTGAAGCACGCTACTCTGGAAACCAATAAAGGATTAGTGCTGAATTAGTATGGTGATGTAGTGTAGTTCCTATATTCCCAATAGGCTCTGCGCATTGGAATAACATATACTATAGTTTAGACGTAGGACTGAGGTTGACTGGGTCATTATTGTATATATTAAACTTAATTGTGAGTGCCAGCTAGCTCAGAGGTCACTAGAAACTTTCTCGAATTCACAAGAAGAGTTTAGTTTCTGACAACTGCATAAACATGACAACTTTGTTTCCCAAGAATAAGAAATCAATCTCTAGAGTCGCAGAAACAATAGATAACTATTTTACTCAGTCAATCGTGTATGCTTCGTTTCACCAGAAGTGCTGAGAAAATAGAGACAGGCGTTTTCAATAAAAGGTATTTATTGAACAGTCTTCTTTCTCAAGCATAAGAAATGTACTGCTACAATCGTAATACTGGTTATAAAGTACAGGGCATATAATACGAAAAGTATTATAAATTAGTACTGTAAAAGCATGATATGGTTTCTAAGCCATAAGTTGCCTAAAACGTATAAAATATATACAGTAATAAAATAATGACTAAAAGTACTCAACTGGTGCTTCTAAAATACGCCTACCCCGGTGTACCTAACCTAAGTCTAGTACAAGGGAAGAAGTAGGTGAGGAGTAGCTTAAGTTTAGTATTTCTCCGCCAAGGATCTATCCAAGAATTCTCTAAGGGTCTAATCAGCTCCGTACCTTGGTTTTAGAATGAAGGAGGTCTTGGATCTCTCTCTCAGGACTCGATTTCCCATCAACCCGCAAGGGTAGCCTGGAAACACTGGAGCTGGATTTCTCAGCAGGAGAAAAGACAGCGTCTCTCAGTGTGTCAGCTGGAGGGTCGGCTTCCTTTGGCACTTGCTGCTTCAGGGCATCGGGCAAGTAGTTAGTCGATCTGCTCCAAACCACTGTGTGTTTGTCTGGGCAAATGTAGGCATATTTATACTTTGGAGGTGCCGAGTTTGACGTATGATTGGACTTAATAACGTCACTCAAAGACTCAGTTCTTTGAAAACTCCATGATTTCCTAGATAAATTAGTATTCAGGTGAGGGGAAGTCCCTAGCTGCTGAAGGTGGGTTTTTCTAAGAAATCGTTGTTGATTCTTGGAACTTAGTGGAAGTAGCCATGCCGTATTTGGGCTGTATAGGCTCAGTCCAAATATGGTAATGATTTCTATGCCTATATAAGGATCGGGTAATTTATACCTATATAAGGGCATGAATCGGGAAAATTTACACTAGGGTCCTAGATTCATTTACAACACCCACTCCACGGTTTTAAGTTCAATAAAACTAAATGTATAAGCACTGAACATATCTAAAGCTAGTGTTTACAATCCCACCCCAAAGTACATGAAATGTACTTGAAATAGTTGCACACGAGAAAATGAGCATTTCTACAGTACGCATTTAAGGAAATGATGTCATTCTAAGCATAAAGTATGATATCTGAAATGCAAACTGAATGAATCATGTAATGACATTTATGAAAATGGCTCTTAAATACAGAAAAAAGGTCGAGACCATTTCATAACATAGCATATCAATAGTTATAGTATTGAGGACAAAGCCAAATATTTTCTCTAGCAAGTGTTCAAAAATAATTTCTTGTTCTCTAAGAATAGTTCTACTTTAAGCAGATTACTTTGTCCCAAAAAGTTCAATGTTTTGGAGAGAAAAAATTCAATTGGTTGAGAAAAATAGAGTTCCACAGTTAGAAGTCTTTGTTTTGAAAAAGTGAAGGCCGAATTTCAGAGTTCAGGGAACGCTGTGTGCATGAATCTAAAGTTATTCTCGGTGTCAGGAGAAAACATCAGATCATCAAGGCTGGCAAAGAAATCGTCTACCACAGTAGGTGAAAGTGGAACTACTTCATCAAGTATATTAAATGTGCACAGATGAGAAGCATCGCCGTCAGCGCCAGGTTCCGCATAGCAATGTTCATATCAGATAGTACCTGTGTGCCTGTTGATCCTCGCATCTCACCCTCAGTTAGACTTACTGGTGAGACCTCAATGAATGCCGTCAACAGGATTGGTAGTCGTTGGGGACAACACGATGCATGAGTCGTTACCAGACTTAGCAAGGCGTCGACATCCGATGGCAGTACCGATGGAAGTGTAAGACAAATGTCCAACACACATTCCTCTCCGCAAAGCAGGCATCGTAGAACAGGTAAGATGCAATCTTGCCAGATTGGTCTGAATGATATAAACCAAGTTGTGTTCAGATCTCTTAAACGAGCCAAGCCAAGAATCTGTGTAATTCTCTCACGATACCTCATGGCAAGGAGGCATTGTTACATGGTTTTCCGGGTATCGCTGGTGACCGGACTTGCCATATCGGAGCAGAAGGAATAAAAATAGAATTCCTGCTATGAGTCCCAAAATGAGAGGCAGACCGCCGAACACAGAGTACACGAAATTTGGAAAAATGCAGAGGTCTAATTCAAATGGTGTTAACAGTCCCGAAAAAATCATCTTAAAACATGCGCGATGCCACTGGTATCAGACATATTTAAGATTTGACTTAACATTTCTGAGAAATGTACTGGGCAGTTTGTTGATAATAATGCATGTATCTCTGCAGAAGTCCTTGCAACTTGCACATCATACGTTTCTTTAGGCGAGGTCAGTGGCACAGTTTTTTGCAAAAGAATGACTTTCATTCTGCTTAAAGTATCAATTCGTATAGAAGAGATATTTAGTGAAGGCCATACTCCGTCTCCCTGTCTGTCTTGCTCTTTGGATACAATACTTGCATACTACAAGTGACCCTGGATGACACACTAACAAGATAAGTTTTTCCTGGCCACATGCCACAACAGCTGTGGTCATTGAGCATAACGTAGCTGCCATTGGATAGCTGCCTGAAAATTGGTTCTATCACTGTGGAGGGTGTACCGTGCAGGTGGCAGGAGAGGTTATTTGCAGATCCTTCACAGGCTCCGTGTAAATTAATACCTTGGCACAAAAGTTTACCACTTAGTGAGTTCTTACAATTTTTACCACTAAGGAATACCTTTTTTCCCCCACTCCAACATTTGTGTGTGTATGGTAAAGTCCAGGTCGACTTAATGTATTCTTTACCCAACCTTTCATACAGGCACGCTGGTATATGCTGTAGACAATACTGAAATTGGAAAATCGTCACTGGTATCGTAATGGTGCCATGTATTATCCATTCAATGACAGGCTTCTCAGAAACTGTCAATGGTAATCTTTCCAGTTTTTCAATGCTCAGCACCGTATAGCCTGCTCCTATTTGTGCCAAAGACATTTGTTTATCTGTAAGGTTAAATACAGCAAACAATGACGTGTTGATTAGACGCCATGGCACGTAGCCTGAACGAAGATTTTGTAACGTCCAGCCTAACTGCATTATAGAACGTAATTGAGACTGGCCATGTTGTAACATTAGCAAGTCCTGCTCTATTATGTCAATTGCAGAGGATACACTGCTGTCCAAAGAATATATTCTGGAGGACAGAGTCGTTAACCCATTGTCCACTACAAAGAGAGCTTTCTCTAAATTAATAGATCAATTTTTCGTATTCTGTCTGCAGTTTCCATTTGCGTTATTTTCCAAGCTTTGTTGTACGCAGCGTATATGCCGGCGTATATGAAACGTTTTTCACGTGGTTTGCGAGGCCCCATTAAGAAACCTCGCAAATCATTGCCTTCTTTAAGTAAAGATAAGTGTTTTATTTCTGGAAGGGTGGATGTCTGTAGCCACTCAAGGCATAGTTTTCTTACACTGTATGTTGTTACTATCCCTGGATGTTGTCTCTGGGAATATCTTTGATCTGGCCTGTTCATTTTGAACCCCTGTGTTTTGTTCAGGAATCTATCTTGACAGTTATTAGTGTCTGTGGGCCAGATTAACCTTTTTTTTCCAATCAGGATTAGTTCTGTGGTGTTTTAAAATATATGGTACGTCTACCTCCTTTTCTGTAGTATCATCACTCTCAGATGTGGGTTAAGGTACAGACGGTTTATTTAAATCTTTTATCTTAGCCAGGCTAAGACAAGAAGTTTATTGAACAGTGTCATTTAAAAACATTATTTGTTCTGGTATAATGCAGGCTCTGAACGGGGCTTCTAAACCTTGCACCTGCCAGTCTTTCGTGCCCCAGACTGTTTTTGTCTCAATGTTGTCTTTACAAAAGTCAAAAACTAGTGTAGACAGCTGAGCATAAAAGTTTGCAGAATACATTTAGTATTGGTTAATATTGTTTTCATTCCTGTCTTATTTACATTTTTGAAATAAAACGTTTCTGGATTTGTAACATTGAACCCTGAGAAGCACGGAAACTTTTCATAAAATGTTTTTGAGCTACCTTTTGGCAGCGTTGGACAATGTTCCCATTGATTATAAGTAAAAACCTTCCTAAGGCTAGCTGATTTATGCAAATAATGGTGATCATAGTGATTAAAACAATGCATTTGTTCATAATCTGATGAACCTTCTAAGTATTCATGTTCTGTAAATTTAGCTGACATTTCTAAGTCTGTCATCATGGTATTAACAGTTTCAAAGTCCCAATCATCAGATAATGTGCTGGGTGATAGAAAGTCACTCAAAGAAACCATGAACTGGTGTGGAATCTTCTGCAGTTCCACCTGGCCATAGATATCATAATCAGTTCTGTCCCATGCTATACCACCAGGTATAGGAACGGCTGTGATGTTCACTGATGAGAGGTCTCTTCGTTCACGATGAGATGATTTGTGAGGCTTCAGGAGCAAGTTGATTGTCTTACTTGTTGTGTCCATTGTACTGTATTTTCCATCTACCATGTTTCCCAAGCTTAAAACCAGAATGAGCCAGAGCAGGAGGAAAAGTACACCTAACACAATCCAAAATTCAATCCATGGTGAAACCAGATATGTTTTTTTAAGTTGATGAAAGAGTTCTGTTATTTTTTCTTTGAAAGTTTTATTTGCTGGCGTTTCTTCAGGTTCACTGGGATCCTCAGAGAAGGTATCAAAGTTGATAAAATAGCCAGAGGCAGTTCTGTCAATTGTTGCAATTGCATCAGGATTGTTATTAATCTTTGGAGCTGCTTCTTCCTTTGTCATATTCGTATAGTCAGAGGCTACATCATTGTAGACAGGTGTTTCTTGACAAACTGTTATTTGGGTCTCATGAGGCACTAGTTCCATGGCTTTATTGCATAGTCCTTCTTTTCTTACTGCAGGTTTATCAAAGGTGATAAGTCTTTCAGTTTGAACCTCTTGGATAGTAGCGAGATTTGGTCTTCTGCTAAATCTTGGGAGTCCACTCGGCCTACTACTTATTATTGGCCACATGTTGTAGTTTGACCAGGTCGATGGACACAACTCTGTTCTCCCTTTTACCAGCAAGGGGCGGTAGTACTACTGATCTTGTTCCTTGGATTGCCAAAACAGGTACTGCTTTTCTGTAAGAAGGCCCAAATTCTTTCTTTACCGCAATCTTTTCCCTGACTAGATCCCCAATCTTTGGAATCCAGCTAGGCCTTGCTGGGACAGGTGTTTTTTCTTCAGTGGTCGTTGGCTTCTGTGTTGTGTTACTCAGACTTCTTCTTGTTTCATTTAAGTCTTGTAAAACAGCCAAACGATCTTTGACATCAAAGGGTTTTTGTTCCACCACTGAAGTTTGACAATCGAGGTCTTCGATTATCATTCTAGTACCAAACAGTAATTCAAATGGAGTGATTCCTCCCAGAGAATTTCCTGGCAGATTATTAAGACTACAATGGACACTTATTCGATGTTTGACCCACCCATCACTGAACCTAATACCTTAGCTGTTATGGATTGCTTTATGTCATGTTTTTTTCTTTCCACTACCGCATTACCCTCAGGATGGGAGGGACTAGAATACCGCAATGCAACGCCCCAGCTAGTCATGGCCTCTTTGTAAGCTCGAGAGCTAAACGCAGGACCCTGGTCAGAATGTAGTGTGCCAATTACGTATGTGCCGATAAAGACTCGCAAATCCTTTATAACAGTTCTGTCGTCAGCCGAGCGCTGGGGCCACATCCAAATAAATCTTGTGCAGGAATCCACTGCAACCATGATATATTTATAGTTGCCGTCCCTTGTTAAGGGACAACAGTGGTCCAGGTAAACAAACGCTAGAGGTCTATCTGAAATCAGAAGGGGCGTCTGTGCAGGACATTTTACTGTAGAAACTTTCATTTTTTGGCAGATTTCACATTTTAGAACATAGTTTCTAGTTTGTTTCCTCATGCGTGGCCACCAATATCTCTGTTTTAATAATGATACTGTGGCGGAAACTCTTGCGTGTGCAGAGGCCAGTCCTTCATGTGCTGCTAAGATTAATCCTAACCTATGTTCCATGTTTGGAATTGCCCTATCCCCCACTCCAGGGATTTGAGCAAAAGGAACATGTCACCTTTCGGTCACAAGAAGGGAAGGAGCCAAGACTAGAGGGCGACTGTTTATCTATTTTATTGCGGTTTACAGACTGTAGATAAACAAAACAAAGTCTTTCAGTCAGACACGGGGTCGGTGGTAGGTTTGTAATCCTCGGGACACTTCCTGGGTCGGGGTCCGGGACACTCCAGCACATGGAAGAAAAGGGCTTTTAGTGGGTTGTTCCGTTTACTAGAAACTCTCGGAATAGGGAGGGTGTGAGGGATAAAGCAAGAACCACCACCACATTCAGTGAGCTATATACGGCTTTGCTAAACGAGGTGCCCCGGTGCTTGCATGGTCCCCTATCCGGTCCCTCCCTTCTTAAAGTTTAACAAAGAACCCAAACGAGCACGCACCTGGGAGAGCCACGCGTCCTCCTTCGCGTGGCTGGGCGAAACGCGGTGTCGTTGGCCTCCTGGCTTTACAGCTGCCTCCGTCTGCTCCTCCTCTGTTATCGGTCCGGCACCTTCTCTGCTCCTGGTGTCGTCCACTTCCAAGGAATCCGTCTCCGCGGTGCTTTCCGTCCTCCCGGTCGCGTGGTTCTCCTGGCGTCTCACTTCCTCCTCCCACGACGGAGACACGGCGTCTTCCGGGTCTCTCCTCATATGGTGAGAGGCCACTCCTGATAGGCCCGAAAAGTCAGGTGGTCCAGATGCGAAGCCTCCGTCACGTACACAAAGGCTATCCTTAAAGGGCCCATAGTAATCCGCCTGTTGAGGAAACGGACAATCAGTTAGCCCTGCCGGGGCTGAGCATGGGACCCCCTGACAGAACATTATTTGCATCAGTTATATATGAGTACTTTACTGGAAAGCCTTTCGGGAGTGTCTTACCACTGTCTTTGACTGAAGCAGTGACAGCTTGCATTATTTTACTGTCAATTTTTGTTTTTGACCGAGTGATTGCTGCTACGGAAGCCATTTGCACAGCTGCCTTCGCGGCTTCATCAGCCAATGAATTCCCTGCAACGTGAACGCCATCACGCTGATGACTCTGTATGAATCACGTGAGTGTTTTGTAGTTCTTTCTGTAAAAGAACTATTTGTTCCCAAAGCATTTTATGCTTGATTGTGCCACCTTTTGCGTCTGTGAAACCGTTTTGAACCCAGTTCTGCAGATACTCATTGTAAGATTGTACACAGTAATATGAATCGCACACTATAAGTGTGGGGAATTCGCGATCAGTATTTTCAAGCGCCATCTTGAAAGCCTGTAGTTCAGCTCGCTGAGCTGTACAGTCTCCGAGTGATTGAGTTTTAGTGACCATAGGTCTAAATTTACCTTCACGCCAGCGATCTTCAACAATCGCACACACAGCACTATAGGCTTGTTTACCCCCAATTGCGGGCTATGCTGATCCGTCTGTAAAGATTATACATCCGTAATGTTCTAGAGGTAGAATCTCGGTCGGCAGAGGTGTTCGTATTGTAAAAATTCTTGCGTTTTCAAGTAGGGGTCAAAAACGCATCAACGTCAGTTGCAGCATGAGAGTTAACCCATTGTATCCATCTCGGATGTAAAGCTTTTGCATTTGAAACGCTTGCTTTCGTCACTGCCTCTAAGGCTGGTACAGGTGTGACGATCATTATTTGTTTTCCCTGTGCGAGAGCTCTCTCTTTTGCTACTGCAGTTTGAACCGCTGTCAATTTTTTTTCTGTAGAAGTGAATTTTATTTCAGCTTGTGGGTACAAGTGTGATTTGTTTGCTATTGGTACTTTTCACCTTCATTAAAGGTTAGGTATGTGAATCCGCATCTTCCTGGGATGATTTGGATCACAATGTTGCGCACATTGCCGTGTGTTTCTTACTGTGTTTTTGCTAACATATCTGTTTGCACGGAACACAACATTTCTGTGTGGTTTTGAGTCCAATTAGTTGGTTTAAAATCAGGTTTGATTAATTTGTAGAGAGGTTTAACCCTTTCTGCATAATTCAGAACATAAGTTCTTCGAAATTCAGGAAACCTAGAATTGACTGTAAGTTTTTCAGCGTCTTTGGAGGTTGGAGCAAAGCACATTTCTCTAGAAAGTTAGCTGCCAGGCTTTTGCCTTCACTTGATAACTCGTAGCCTAGAAATAGGACGTTGAGGTGGGCAATTTGTGATTTCTTAAAATTGAATTTATACCCTTCAGATGCGAACCCAAGTATTATGGTGTTCACTCTTTTCAAGTGCACGTCCAAATCATCGTCTGTAAGATATATGTCATCAACATAAGATAATGCCTCACCATCGTACGTTTGTAGTAACTCTGTTACTCTGGCTGAAAATAACCCTGGGCTATTCTTGAATCCCTGGGGGAGACGGCAAAATTGTCGCTGTGTCCCCATAATTGAGAAAGCGGTCAAATGCCTACTTTCAGGTGCAATATTTTGGAACAAAAACCCATTGGAAATATCTAATGTGGTTTTATATTTTTTCCGCACGATGGTATTCATCAGTGCTGCACTCTGTGCATTTTGTACTGCAAATGTTTTGCAACAGGAGTTTAAATGTCTGTAATCCAATACTAGACGATATGAATTTTTTGGTTTGGAGACAGGAAACAAAGGATTGTTCATTGACGAGGTGCATGATTCAATCACCCCTTGGTATTCAAGTTGATTTAAAATCTCCCTGACTTGTTTTTTAGCTTCTTGCTTAACTGGATACTGCCTTTGTGCAGTAGGTTAATTTTTTTTAACTGTATTTTGTGGTGAGGAGAGTCCTCATCCCATCCTACATGATTTTTATATAATGCTGGAGCCTGAGCTACTGCCCATTTTCTGGCATATGTGTATTTTTTATGAATTGGAATGTGATTTGAGAACGCTGGCATAATTATCTCTTCGCCATGTGGGCACTCCCTGACAAATTCAGGTGGCCAGTCTTGTTCAGCCAGAAGAATGTCATAGCCCTTAGAGAGCTTCTCCCAAAGAGTGCTCTTATTTTTCTAGTTATGTCCTCCTCCATCCGGAGTGTTATTTCATATAACTTGTGGGGTACACTAACCCTGGTGTCTGCAGTTTCAACTTGAATGGATTCATTCAAGTCCACTGTCGCCAGATGATCCTTCATGATCTTGCGTACTATGGTGACTTCTGCTGCGCTGTGTAGCATTGTCTGAGCCCACTCCCCGTTCTTGAGTTGTGTCCTCAAGATCCTTGGCATGTCTGATTTTTAGACTTGCTACATTCTTTTTGGTGAATTGGGTTTTCTTATTTTTTGGAACGTGCTGTTCTTCTTTGGACTTCATGCGTTTCTCTTTCTGTACTGATCGTCCTCTCCTCTCAGATTTCTGCGAGGAAGTCTGAAAGGTATGAGAGGAACGTGTATCAGTATCTTGATATCTATCAGGTTTATTAAAGTATCCCTATTTCTAAGGTTATACCTTTTTTCAGAGGGATTCAGTTGGGGAGATCTTCCTCTGGACTGAGAACGTTTCTCTTTAGGAAGTGTCTGTTTAGTATTTTCCCACTTCTTTTTATGAGTAGTGAGATTATTTTTAACTAGCAGCCCGCCCCGACCTTGTCCGGGTGCTTTCAGACATTGCCCAGCAGCCCGTGCCCCCGCCCGCCCCGTCCCCCGCCTGCCACCTGGCCTGACCCTCGCCTGGAGGTGTTAGTCCCCGCCCCCCTCCTGCCCCGACCCCTGCCTGCCCCGACATTGCCTTTAGTAACTCCCCGTCTCCCGCCTGCGCCGACACCCGCCTGCTTACCTCATTCTCTGCTCCTGAGTGCAGGTCCTCGCCGCTCTGCTCCTCACCGCCTGTCTGCCGCCGCTCCTCCCCCGCGCCATGTCCGCCTCTCCGCTGGTCTCTCACCGCCGCTGGCCTGTCCGCTGCGGCTCACGTGACCGCTCCTCCCCGCGCCATGTCTGCCGGTCCCCTGACCACGCACGCACGTCGCAGCCGGCGCTACTTTGGGGGGACTACTTTTTTTTAATAAATTTTTTTAAATAAGGTGTTTTTTTAAAGTTTATATAGCCTATAACCATCTACACACTCTGCCGATTTCTACGGTGTATCGGGTGTGTAGATTGGCGCAGTGGTTTCCGCATTTACTTGCCTCAAAGCCTGCAAGTTTCTCCTTTATTATAGTAGTGTAGATAAACACCTTTTCAGGATTTTGTTAATTCGGGTTTTACTTGTTTCCCACCCAAACTATCTCTTCCTAATTCTTCATAAGATTTTTCAATAATTCTAGCAAGCTCATATGGTCGTTCTGTTATATCTGTTTCTTTTAACTTTTGGTGGATTGCCACGGATGCTACTTCACCTCTAATGTTAGCTAATAATATAGCTGAGACCTGTTTGAAATCTTTCAGTAATTTCATACCTAGATTTAAGCCGGTTCTGGTCCGTATTCATTTTGAATCTGCCTCAGAACATCTGGTATTACCACCATAGACGGGACACCATGTGTTTTTGAGTAGATTGAAGCAAAGACTGTACCCCAAGTGTCACAGTCCTCCACAGGTGGTGCTATCCCCATTGGTAAACAGATTGTCAGAATTCTGTGTTTCTCATGAGGTGTACTATCAGGGAATACTGCCTCTATTTGAGTAATTTTCTGAGCTAACCAGAACGGAATTTGTTCCCTCTTTGCGGGCAATTTACCAATGACTGATTGTATAGTCTGTGGTGTGATTTTGTTTGTATTCCCCTGGTGAGGGGTGTGCTGTGGAATTCTTACAGCTGGTTGGACTGTTAAAGTCCTCATGACATATTGAACCAATTGTCTGTGTATTTTAATTAACTGTTTCAGCTGAGCTAACAGTTCTGGACCTGTCATTCCGTTAATGTCAGGATGTGGTGTGTAGCTGGCCAGTACCGGCCATGTTGCTCCTGGTCTACCTAGTGGACCGAGCCTGGTAATGTGATTTTGATGTTTTAGGGCGCCTTTAAACCAGAGCTGATGCACTTGGTAAGTTAATGAAATTTCAACGTCCTCGAAAGGAACGTATTCCGCTGGAGGTTCCTCTACTTTGTAGTAGTGGAACTCGTGTGTTACCGGATTCTCTGTAGGAAACAGAATCCATGAATAGAATACCTCTGTTTGCCAATATTCATGTGCCTCTATAACAAAGATTACTTTACCACCTCTCGATGATACTCCATTTTCTATAAGTTTTATAGTTATGGTTTTCCTTATATTCGCCGGGATGATTATTGCATCCGGGTCATTTTGTTGGAGACTTGTGTCATCAAACACTGCCTGAGCTGCTGCCGCAGCTCTCTCCCTCTCGTCGTCACTCTCTGTCATTTTGTTGACTGAAAGTTTGCAGAGCAAGTTTCAAGGAAACAAAGATTAGGTGCACAATATTTTGGAACACTGTATCCTTCAACGTTGAACAAACCAAAAACTAATACATAGGATTTTCGTCCTACTCAGTTTTGGCGGATATTATCCTTTCACCCACTCCAGACGTCTATTGGAGTATTTTACGGGAAAAAGTGGTCTGTGTCAAAAGCACGACTGAGTTACTCTAGTATCTAGCGTTAAATTATCGCCTTACCAAACCTTGGGCGCCATGTAGTGTAGTTCCTATATTCCCAAAAGGCTCTGCGCATTGGAATAACATATACTATAGTTTAGACGTAGGACTGAGGTCGACTAGGTCTCTATCGTATATATTAAACTTAATTGTGAGTGCCAGCTAGCTCAGAGGTCACTAGAAACTTTCTCGAATTCAAAAGAAGGGATTAGTTTCTGACAACCGCATAAACATGACAACTTTATTTCCCAAGAATAAGAAATCAATCTCTAGAGTCGTGAAACAATAGATAACTATTTTACTCAGTCAATCGTGCATGCTTCGTTTCACCAGAGGTGCTGAGAAAATAGAGAGACGGACGTTTTCAATAAAAGGTATTTATTGAACAGTCTTCTTTTCAAGAAATGTACTGCTACAATCGTAATACTGGTTATAAAGTACAGGGCATATAATACGAAAAGTATTATAAAGTTTTACTGTAAAAGCATGATATGGTTTCTAAGCCATAAGTTGCCTAAAACGTATAAAATACATACAGTAATAAAATAATGGCTAAAAGTACTCAAATGGTGCTTCTAAAATACGCCTACCCCGGTGTACCTAACCTAAGTCTAGTACAAGGGAAGAAGTTGGTGAGGAGTAGCTTAAGTTTAGTATTTCTCTGCCAAGGATCTATCCAAGAATTCTCTATGGGTCTAATCAGCTCTGTACCTTGGTTTTAGAATGAAGGAGGTCTTGTATCTCTCTCTCAGGACTCGATTTCCCAGCAACCCGCAAGAGTAGCCTGGAAACACTGGAGCTGGATTTCTCGGAAGGAGAAAAGACAGCGTCTCTCAGTGCGTCAGCTGGAGGGTCGGCTTCCTTCGGCACTTGCTGCTGCAGGGCATCGGGCAAGTAGTTAGTTGATCTGCTCCAAACCACTGTGTGTTTGTCTGGGCAAATGTAGGCATATTTATACTTTGAAGGTGCCGAGTTTGACGTATGATGGGACTTAAAAACGTCGCTCAAAGACTCAGTTCTTTAAAAACTCCATGATTTCCTAGATAAATTTGTATTCAGGTGAGGGGAAGTCCCTAGCTGCTGAAGGCGGGGTTTTTCTAAGAGATCGTTGTTGATTCTTGGAACTTAGTGGAAGTAGCCATGCCGTATTTGGGTTGTGTAGGCTCAGTCCAAATATGGTAATGATTTCTATGCCTATATAAGGATCGGGTAATTTATACCTATATAAGGGCATGAATCGGGAAAATTTACACTAGGGTCCTAGATTCATTTACAACAGTGAAATATGAAAGTAATTTGAGTGGTGGATATTAGTCAGTTATTTGGAGGGAGAAGGGTAGCTGAGGGATAAAAGGGAAGAAAGGTTTGTATTCATGTAGCACCTGTTACCCCTGATGGGTGTTGAAGCGCTTTTCTGGCGACTAGGACGCTACTCTGGAACCCATAAAGGATTAGTGTTGAAAATGAGTATAGTGAAGTTTGAAGTAATTTGAGTGGTGGATAGGTTATTCAGTTATTTGGATAGAGAAGGGTAGGTTGCGGGATAGAAGATGGAAAGAGGTTTGTATTTATATAGCGCCTGCTACCCCTTGATGGGGTTTTGAGGCGCTTCATTGGCAAGTAGCATGCTACTCTGGAACCCATGAAGGATTAGTGGTGAATTAGTATTCTGGAATATGAAAATTGAGAAGTGAACATGTTACTCTGTTATTTTGATTGAAAAGGATAGTGGAGGGACATAAGAGTGAGATTTTCTTTGAGGTCATAGCAGTAGGAGGAGGCCTTTGGATATGTAAAAAGGGGTTTTTGAGGGGTGAGTCAGAGGGAAGAGTTTATAAGGGTTTGATTTGGGGGATCGGTATAGTTAAAAAAGGTGTCAGATGATGCAAGGGGGGTAGAGTAGGAGAGCATCTAGAAAGGGTTATTTTGGGGATCATAGTAGTGGTATGGGGTTTGGAATAAATGAGAGTGTGGATGTAGAGGATATATTGATAGATGTATAGGGTGAGGGATAGGGTAGTGATTTGGAAAGAGTAGTAGAAAGAAGTTTGAGACGAGTCAGAAGGTTGGGCCAGAGGATATGTTGAGAGAAGTATAGGTTGAGTAATAGGGTAGTGCATTTGAAATGCTAAATTAGAAGAAAGTGATAAATATATAGATCCATAAGTACATTGAAAGTATATAGATGCCTAGAGGAGGTAAGTATATATAGATTAAAGATAATTGATAGAGGTACAGGATGAGAAATAGGGTAGTGCATTGGATATGCTTTTTCAGGAGAAAAGTAACAGACACACAGATCAAAGTACATGGAAGGTACATAGATGCACAATGGAAGTAAGTACATGTAGCCCAAGGATGATTCTTATTTATTTATTTACAACAACATAATTATTCTACATGCAATACACACTGATAGGTACATATCTATAGTGAAAATAAATGCTTATATATAGAGGAAAGTGCTGTACATTTCTGTTTGCTTATGGTGCTTATGTGGGGAAGAGCCAATTCTTGAGTAGTTTTCACTAGATAAGGTGGTTGTCGGTGGATCTTATGTTGGGGGGTAAAGAGTTCCATAGTTTGGCTGCTTGAACAGAGTAGGATGTGCCACCCATGTTTTTTTTTGTATCTTGGGATTTTGAGGCTAGATGCCCCTTTAGAGCGTTGGTTCCTATGCTGAATGTGTTTGGTGATTTTATTCCTGATGAAGAGTGGTCCCATTCCATGTATTGCTTTGTGTGTGATACAAAGTAGCTTGAACGTGGATCTTCTGGCAACCGGTAACCAATGCAGTGCTTTCAAGGCAGGTGAGATGTGGACTCTCTGTTTGATATGTTATGTTATGTTATGTTATGTTATTTATTTTTTTGTATAGCGCAACGGTTACTCAAAAAGAGAATCCCGGCGCTTTAGGTAAGGTGAGCAGGTTTCAGAATAACACAACACAGATAAAAACAGTTCAAAAGTCCACAAAAGAAACGGGGCTACAGGCAAACCTATTTAGAAAACAGCCAGGTTTTGAGGTCTTTCCTAAAATCAAGAAGAGTAGTCGCCCCCCGCAGAGAGAGCGGTAAGGAATTCCACATCTGTGGGGCCAGCAGACTGAAGGAGCGGCCACCTAGGCGAGCCCTCTTCACACGCGGAACAGCCGCAAGAAGTAAAGATTCCGATCTCAACGCGCGAGTAGGATGGTAAAAAGTGAGTCTCTTTTGAAGATGTTTGGCTCCCACCGCATGGAGAGCTTTATAGGCCAAGGTCAGAGCCTTAAAGGCAATCCGTTTGCGGATGGGTAGCCAGTGTAGCGTCACCAACAACCCAGAGGCGCTGGTGCGTCTACTTAGGCCAAAGATGGCCCTGGCCGCCGCGTTCTGTGCCACTTGAAGCCTCTGCAGCAAATACTCTGGCAGGCCCAGGTACAGACTGTTGGCATAATCCAACCTGGAGCCTATCAGGGCCTGCACCGTCAGCCTCTTGTGTTCCTCGGACAGGAGAGGCAGAAACTTCCGCAGCATTTTTAGCAGGCCGAAACAGGTGCCGGTTACCCCCAGAATCTGGGCTTTCATCGTCAGCCCCTTGTCCATCTTGACCCCCAGGTTTTTAGCCATGGGAGAAGAGCCGGACGGAGGGAACATGTCGATGGGCCACCAGGCCTGCCAGCTGGGCTCCGAATCGCACCCGAAGAAGAGTACCTCCGATTTATCGGAATTGCACTTGAGGCTGTGCAGTTGGAACCATGCGAACACAGCCCCAAGGCAATTCTGGATACTCTCCCCGTCAAAGTCAGCACCCCTCTCACAAGAGAAGAGGAGCTGAGTGTCGTCGGCATACGACACGATCCGGGCACCAAAAGACTCCGCCACCGCCGCCAAAGGGGTCATATAGATATTAAAGAGGGTCGGGCTCAATATAGAGCCCTGAGGGACCCCGACTCCCAAAGGTGGCATTACAGCGGTGTCAGATGATGTCCAGATCGTTTGCCGGCGGCCGGCCAAGAAGGAAGAAAACCATTTGAGCACCGTCCCCCGCAGGCCAATCTCAAAGAGTCTTGCGAGCAGGCCCTCATGGGGGACGGTGTCAAAGGCCGCCGACAGGTCCAACAACACCAGCATGACTTTGCCCCCGGAATCCAGCACCCCTTTGATGGTTTCCGAAACCTCAAGGAGCGCGGTCTCGGTGCTGCGGTTTGAGCGGAAGCCTGACTGGGAGTCGTGCAAGATCTCATGAGACTCCAAAAAATTGGAGAGCACCGACTGAACGTGCTTTTCCAAGATTTTTACAAAAGCCGGCAGCAACGAGATAGGCCTGTAATTGGCTGGGGCTTTCGGGTCAAGTCCCGGCTTTTTAAGCAACGGGATGACCATTGCCTGCTTCCATGATGGCGGCACCTCTCCCGCACTCAACGAAAGGTTGAGAAGAGGGTGAACCAGCGGATTAACCACCTCCGCCAATTTACCCAGAAGCTTGGCTGGGCAGGGGTCAAGCGGAGACCCAGATTTTAAATTGCCCATGAGCGCAAGGGAGGCGGAAGCTGGCAGAGATGGAAACTCAGCCAATATGGCGCCCTGCATGACTGGGGGGGGCATGCCCGTCTCTGGCACCGGCAACGTGACCGGTCCACTCGAAGGAAAGGAGTCCTGGATGAGTTTGATCTTGCCTGTAAAAAAGCACGCCAGATCTGCTGCCCAGGATTCTACAGGGCCCTCTTCCGAGGCGGTGGTCCGGGGTGAGATGAATTCTCGAACGATAGTAAAAATCTCCTTACTGGAGTTCGAAGCTGCTTCGATTCTCCCCGCAAAATAGGCTTTCTTTTCGAGGCGGATATCCCGGTGGTAAACTTTAACCGCAGCCTTATAGGCAGACCTGTCCTTGCTGTCATAATGTGCCCGCCAGGCCCTTTCGGCTACCTTGCACTGCTGCCGCGTAGCCCACAGAGCCGAGGTAAACCAAGGGGCCGAGACCCGCTTAGATGTCGGGCGAGGGGGCAGAACAGGGGCCAGGTCATTCAGCCTCTCCGTCAGCCACGTTTGCAGGGCCTCCAAGTCGCTTTCTAACTCGCCAGACCGAGGGCAGGGGTGAGTCACAGCGGCCTGGGCCAGCATCTCAGGGGTCACCCTGCTAAATGCTCTACAGGCTCGTCCCCACTGCTGTGAGACAGGGTTCGACGCCCTAACCTTGCCACTGATTACAAATTTGGCAAGCCAATGATCCGACCACAGGACCGGGAGAATCTCTTTCACTACCAGCGGCGAAGTCGAGAAAACCTGGTCTAGGGTATGCCCCTTCTCATGGGTCGGACCCTGTAGATGTGGGGTCAGGCCCAGCGGCGTCATAGCCTCCAAGAGCTTAATAGCGGCGGGGTCCGATGGATCCTCCATCCAGATGTTAAAGTCCCCAGCCACTAAGCAGTGTTCTGCTCTCAGGGCCAGACCCGCCACCACCAAATCGAGGTCAGCAAAGAACGTCCCAAGCGGACCAGGGGGGCGGTAAACTAGCAGTCCCTTCACTGATTGGTGCGGCGCTAGCGCGATAGAAAAAGCCAGCGATTCAGAGCCGCGGATGTCCTCAGTGGGCAAGATGGTACACGGTGTGCCCCTCTTTACCACCAGTGCGACCCCGCCACCCCTGCCCTTTGCTCTGTCCTTCCTGAAGATATCATAATCCGGCGGAATGGCCATAGCCACATCGGGATTGGACGCTTCGCCCCACCAAGTCTCCGTCAACATAAGACAGAGTGGCCTCTCAGTCTCGAGGAGCTCAAAGATGTGTTGCGCATGGCAGCTTGCCGACCTGGTGTTTAACAGCATACAGGCGTACTCAACGCCAGTGATGTCAATAGGCGGAGTAGAAGGCAAAACCCGGGTAGGATGCCAGCCACAACCCGGACATCGCAGCTTGCCCCTATGGCGGGCCGGAAAAACAGTGCGGCAGCAGCTCTTCCTGACATGCAAGGAGCGCAGCTCCATTGATGAGTACCGCATCGAAAAGGCGCCCAGAGAGCTCAGTCTCGGTGACCAGGGCCCCACCGCCGCCAAAACGCCTCCGAGACGCGGACGGGCGCAGACGGGCAGGACTCTGGCTTGACTCCGGCGCGAGTCAGGCGCTACCGCTGCGCGTCACCGCTGCGCGAGTAAGGTGAGCTTTAAATAGGAGCTCACCTGAGCTCCTGCAAAGCGCTAGAACGCTCAGGCAAGAGGCGCGTGATTGAGAAGTCCCCCCCCAAGATGGCGACCGGCGCCACAAGCAGGCAAACAGAAGGTGAAATAATCCGTCCAAAACGCGGTGGGGGCACAATTATAGTGCAAGTATAGGGCCAGAGCACGATGGAGGTTAAAAGCAAGGCAATACAAAATAATTAGAACCAAAATACAAAAACTGGAAATTATTTAAAATAATGCTAGCGCAGCGCGCTGTAATACCAGCAGCCACAATGCACCCAAAGGCACCTTACCAAAGGCAGAGCAGCGGAAATGCTCGCCTTAAATAGGAGCTCACCTGAGCTCCTGCAAAGCGCTAGAACGCTCAAGAGTAGTCTGGCAGCTGAGTTCTGAATCGGTGTAGCCTTTTCATGGTCGTTAAAGGTGATCCGTGGTAGAGGCTATTGACGTAGTCGAGTTTGGACAGAACAAGGGAGATGGTAGCTTGGACCTTGTGTGGAAAATCCAAATGAGGGAACATTCATTGCAGCGTTTTTTCAGGGACAAAGCCTGATCTTGCTAGTTTGTCCACTTGGACATTCATCAACAGCTTGGAGTCCATGGTCATTCCGAGGTTTCTTGCTTCCTTCGATACTTTAGGTGGTGATCCCAGTTCATCAGGCCAGGCGGCAAGCCACACAGAAAACAATAAAGTGCATACATATTAATCCTTGTCCGCTATCCAACCAGCCCAATTTTGACAATGTGCCTCCCTGCAATATATAATTACAAACTTCGATTACCAACTATAGAAAACATTGTTACCCTCCAATGCGATAGTGTGTAATTGACAATAGGTACATCAAATTTATTGTCCCTTTGTTGTGTATCTTACCCCTCTCCAGTGGGGGCAATTCCATCCAGCTGTTGTGAGGTGGGGGAAGCGTTCATCTCAATCAGATAATTCTGCAAGCGTCTTTTAAGCGGGACACAGAAGGCTGGGTGTCTGCATATTGTTCACTGTTCGTATCGCAATATGCTAAGCTCTGGAGCAAGGCCTTAGTTGTAGTAGAAGCTCTAGAGCCTCATTTAAGAGCTATCTCTCTTTTTGCAAGCAAAAAAGCCATGCCAGTGAACTTACATACTCTCTTGGGGAAACCCAGCACACAACCTAAGAGTACGGTCTCAGGGGTAGGTAATACCTCCAAATGTATCATCTTAGTTATTTCATTGCAAAGTGAATGCCAATAGGCCCCACTTTTAGCACAGTTCCAGACAAGATATGCGAAATTGGCGCGTGGAGCCCCTCATTTACAGCAGGTGTGCTGCCTGTCTAGCTTCATTTTTTCCTTTAAGTTCTTCGTCCAAGTTGTATTCTCACTTCCTTCACTTTGAGGTAACTTGGTTGTCATTTATATATTTATTTTATTTATTCATTAAATTTATAAGGCGCAACAGCTACCAAAAAGGGTTTCCCGGCGCCGGGGCAGATCAGAGACTGTGTGATGGCTTTGAAGGTTACTGGTTAAAAAGCCAAGGCTTCAATGATTTGCTAAACTGGGCATACTCTGTTTCATTTAGAAGAGCTGTAGGGAGAGCATTCCAAAGTGAGGGACTGAGATAAGCAAATGACCTCCCGCCCATCCGAGATAGTGTAATTTTAGGAACGGAGAAATTTTCCTGAGTGGATGAGCGGAGACATCGAGGAGGGACATATGGACAGACCAGAGATTGCAAGTACTGAGGGGCAACCCCTATTTTAATTTTAAACATGTAGCTCAGGGCTTTCAACTTGATTCAGTTCTCCACCCTGAGTCAATGCAGGTCTTGTAGATGGCCAGAGATAGAGGTAGCCCTAGGAACTGCCAAAATAGTCTTGCGGTGGAGTTCTGAACCATCTGCAGATTACGAGTCACCTCCTTGTTTGAACCCAGATAGAGAACCTTGCCGTAGTCCAGTCTTGAGGCGATTAATGACTGGACTACTGTTCTCTGGGTGGACTCTGGTAGCATCCAGATGATCTTTTTTAGCCACTTCAGTATGGTAAAACATGTGGCGGCTACCTTGACAGATTTGTGATGCATACTGAGTGAGTCATCTACGATGACGTCCAAGTTGCGAACTTGACAGGAAGGTAAGGGAAGTGCCCCCATCTCACAAGGCCAGTGTTGAGGGCCCCATAGATCCTTATTTTTCCCAAGTATCAGAACTTTGGTTTGCTCACCGTTGAGCTTGAGATAATTTGAATGCATCCATGATGCGATTTTACTCAAGCCCAGCTGAAGGGGAGACGGCCCCGCCATACTCTTCATGGAGAGAGAGAAGATAATCTGGGAGTCGTCTGCATACGAAAACAGGGACAATCCAGCATCTTCCTTAACATCATCTAGGGGTCGGATGTATAGATTGAAGAGTAAAGGGCTAAGAATAGAGCCCTGAGGTACCCCATAGGGTGATGAATGTGTAAAGATCAGTCCAAGAAAATATTATAATTGTAGTCTTTATTAAAGAGTTGGTACAGGAACCTCCAGCTCATCCACAGCCTGCTTCACAGCTCAGTTTCATCTCTCAAAAGATAACATTCTAAGCTGCTAGGCAACCATTAACACTCCACATTAGTCATCTCTACACACCTTCCCCCTTATATATCCCACAACAAAAACTTGAAGGAAACTATTATACAGAACAGCAAGATGAGTGAAAATCAATTTAACTACAAGGAGAAAAACACTTAGATACATTTCCCAAACTCCAAGTAGTCCCATCACACAGAATCACAACATTCTTCTTCACTTCCTTCAACTGAACAGGTTTAGAGAACTTGCTATCACCCTTGACAATAAAACCTCCACGTCTCACTACAACCCAATCACCAGATTTTATGTTAGGAAATTTGACACATTTTAAGTGATCATAATGTTTGGCAGCAATGATTTGTTTGTTAAGCACTTGATCTCCAACCTCATCACGATTCACCCATACACATTCCCTGTCTTTCAACCACCCTGGTACTTCTTTCAAACCTGGTTCCCTTCCTTTAAGAGAAATGAAAGGTGACACTCCAGTCATGGAATGTGGTGTTACCCTATAAGACCACATCAGCTTCTTCAATTCTTCAGACCAGGACAAACCATTGCACAAAGAAAGTTGTATGTTGTCCAAGATCAGGCGATTAATCCTCTCAACTAAGCCATTGGCTTGTGGCCTAAATAAAGCAACTCTCTCATGTTTAATCCCTTTCCCACACAGGAACTCCACCATTTTCCTAGAAATTAATTGCGGACCATTGTCTGACACCAAGACCTTTTGGAATTCCCTCATTCAAGAAAACCTTCTCAAGAAACTTAATTACTTTTTCAGTTGTAATACTCTCAGATGTCTCAACCACAAACCACTTGGAGTGATAATCCACCAAAACCATTAAGAATTTGCAATTTGTTCCCAACTTGGAAATAGGACCAATGAAATCTAAAGCCAGCCTTTCCAAAGGACGCTCAGGAAACTTCACAGAAGAACAAAAAGTTGACGAAGATATAGCGTCATATGTTGCTGCTTTGAGAGGGTTGTCACTGACTTGTCAATTTGACACTTTAACAGACTCACTTATTCGTGATCAGATTGTTAGATGTACTAATAATAAGAGAGTACGTGAAAAGTTATTGATTAAAGATTCTGGACTAGAAGAAGCTATTCAAATAGCAAAAGGCTTGGAGCATAGTGACATTTGGATCAAAGAAATGGATAAATGTACAAATTCTATTGTAAATAAGGAGGGTGCATTGAAAGTTTCTAGTTCTAAAGATTCAGAAATTCATGCTAATATTGATGAAACCAAAATAACTAAACCTTTGGCTAAAACTTATGAAAAACCCAGTGGTAAAGTTTTTGATAAGAATAAGGAATTTCGCCAAAGCAGTGGCTCTATTAATATGCGACCTATCAAATGTTACCGTTGTGGTGCACCCAGTCATATTGCTTCCAGTGTGAAGTGTATGGCCAGGAACGCAATATGTAGGACATGTGGTATGAGAGGCCATCTTGCTAAGGTTTGTAGAACTAAAATTCCTTCTGTTCATCAAATTGATGATTCTTGTGAAGATGTTTGTGAATTTATCCCCTCTATTGACAATGTCAAGGGTTTTCAACTTAACGTTGGTGCTAAGGTTGAAATTAACAATATTGATTTGTCAGGTATTCCTAGGGAGAGCACTGACAAGCTGGATAAGCCTCATTATGTTATCAAGTTTGATACTGTGGGGGTAAAAATGTTAATTGACTCTGGAAGTTTATATACCTTGATGTCAAAAGAAATGTACATTAAGTCATGGGGAGTATCTGCTAATATAAATAACTGGGATCCCTCAGATATCAGAGCTGTAGGCTATGGGGGAAAGAACATTGACATTTTGGGTTTAAAATGGATGGTAATTGAATTTGATAACAAGAAACTCTATGGTAGAGTGTACCTAACCGAGCAAGGTTCAAATTTATTGGGATGGCGTCACCAGAGAGACTTAGGTATAGTTTTAAATCCTAATGCCACTATTCCAGTTCAGTCTATATGCTTAGTAAATAGTGAGAGTTATGATTCCTTAATTATGGGAAAGTACTCTGATGTCTTTTGTGATGAATTGGGAAAACTGAGAAATTTTTCTCATAAAATTATTCTCAAAAGTAATGCTACTCCCGTAGTTCACAAAGTTAGATCTGTTCCCCATCTCATGAAAGGTCCCTTACAAGTTGAACTTGATAGGTTGCTGAAATTGGGCATAATTGAGCCTATTGAGGCTTCTGAGTGGCTTGCGCCCATTGTCGTCGCGCCCAAGGATGGGGGAAAGAAGATTCGTTTATGTATTGATCTTCGCGATCTAAACAAGAACATTTGGGTTGATCGCCAACCTCTACCAAACATTTCAGAGATGTTGACGGCAATGGGCGGGGGGTGTATTTTTAGTGTCATTGATATGTCGTCAGCATATCACCAGATTGATCTCGATGAGGAATCTAGACATTTGACATCATTTGTAACACCGCTGGGTGCTTTTCGTTACCGTAGGATGCCATTTGGATTAGCTTCGGCCTCAGCGGTGTTCCAAAGGGTCATGGGAAAGGTTCTTCATGGTATCAAAGATGTACTTTGCTTCCAAGATGAAGCGTTAATTGTCGGCAGAGATTTTGATCATCATGATCAAGTGATGGAAAGTGTCTTGTGTAGAATGAGAGAACATGGGTTGACCCTCGTCGCCAATGTAAAGATCAGTCCAAGAAAATATTATAATTGTAGTCTTTATTAAAGAGTTGGTACAGGAACCTCCAGCTCATCCACAGCCTGCTTCACAGCTCAGTTTCATCTCTCAAAAGATAACATTCTAAGCTGCTAGGCAACCATTAACATTCCACATTAGTCATCTCTACACAATGAATATCGGAACTAGCTATTAGGGAGAAGACTTGAAAAGTGCGATTAATGAGAAAGGAAGTAAACCAGTTTAAAGCTGAGCCTCAGATGCCTAATGCTCTTAAAGTTTTTACTAACACGGTGTGGACACCGTGTCAAATGCAGCCCTTAAGTCCAGCAGAATCAGGGCCACTGTGTCTCCAGCATGCAGATGACAGCGCAGTGTTTCCGTTACCTCGTTGAGAAACCAGCTCTAAAGCCCGATTGAGTGGGATGAAGAAATCCTTGGGTATCTACAAAATTTGAGATCTGTGCGTGGACAAGTTTCTCTGAGATTTTTTAAAAGGCTTGTAGCAACGAAATGTGCGGATAGTTGAAGGATAAATCGGGGTCAGCATAGGCTATTTGAGGAGAGGAAGTACCATAGCGTGCTTCCAATCTGGTGGAACAGTAGCTTATTGCGAGGAGGCATTCAAAAGGTCCAAAATGACACGCAGAGATGGCAGCTCCAGCTGCTAGAGCACAGAAATAGGCAGAGGGTCCCTAGGTGATCCTGATTTAACACTATCTAAAAGTACTTTATAGGAAGCTGCGTTTAACAAGGGCCATGTGTCCAGATAGTTAGAAGATGCGCCAGGCGCCCTATCCTGGTCAGAGTACATATTGTCAGTTGAGGATGGTGCATATGTTACTGGAAGGGTTTTTGTATGTTTTCCCCTGAGGCGGAAGCCGGGGGCATTTCTCTATCCTTATTTCTAAAATTGAATCTTTTATGTGAGAGTGTGTGAATTTAAACCTTAAAACTGTATGCGTGGTGATTGAAGACTTGTGTACAGTCGCGCTGACCGGCATTTTTTAAAAACTGTATATATCTTAATAGTGGCTTTTTAATAATCGGACACTGACCGCCTGCATGTTTTGACGAGATTTCTTCATCACAGGGGTCCCGATCTTCATCTCTCCACCGGTGCAGCCGAGCACAGCGCTCTCGCCGGCTGGGTAAAGCGGAACCGCCATCTTGGGGGGAGGCAGGGTAGCGCTCCAGCTCCTGGACGCCTCCCGCCCTCACTCACTACATAAGGAGTCTCGGGGATAGCTCTAACAGATTACTTGTTTTCCCCTGAGGCGGAAGCCGGGGGCATTTCTCTATCCTTATTTCTAAAATTGAATCTTTTATGTGAGAGTGTGTGAATTTAAACCTTAAAACTGTATGCGTGGTGATTGAAGACTTGTGTACAGTCGCGCTGACCGGCATTTTTAAAAACTGTATATATCTTAATAGTGGCTTTTTAATAATCGGACACTGATGGCCTGCATGTTTTGACGAGATTTCTTCGTCACAGGGGTCCCGATCTTCATCCCTCCACCGGTGCAGCCGAGCACAGTGCTCTCGCCGGCTGGGTAAAGCGGAACCGCCATCTTGGGCGGAGGCAGGGTAGCGCTCCAGCTCCTGGACGCCTCCCGCCCTCCCTCACTACATAAGGAGTCTCGGGGATAGCTCTAACAGATTACTTGTTTTCCCCTGAGGCGGAAGCCGGGGGCATTTCTCTATCCTTATTTCTAAAATTGAATCTTTTATGTGAGAGTGTGTGAATTTAAACCTTAAAACTGTATGCGTGGTGATTGAAGACTTGTGTACAGTCGCGCTGACCGGCATTTTTAAAAACTGTATATATCTTAATAGTGGCTTTTTAATAATCGGACACTGACCGCCTGCATGTTTTGACGAGATGTCTTCGTCACAGGGGTCCCGATCTTCATCCCTCCACCGGTGCAGCCGAGCACAGCGCTCTCGCCGGCTGGGTAAAGCGGAACCGCCATCTTGGGGGGGAGGCAGGGTAGCGCTCCAGCTCCTGGACGCCTCCCACCCTCCTCCCACTCCCAGCAAGACATGGATAAAAGGAAGGGGCTCTCCCGTCCGCGCAGCGGGCGGGCGCGCCGATGGCGCGCCGTCCGCGCCGGACCTGCGCCCAGCGCCAGTCCCCCTGCCTCTCGTACCTCTTTGATTACCTGGTCCTCGGAGCAACTCATACTCCTACGCCGCAACACTTGCAACCCGCCTATATGTTGTAATCCCCACAGCTTGGACACCGGCTCTTACTCGTGTCTTTGCTGCAACTATCTCATTCCCGCCTTCATTAAACGGTTTCCACCACCTAATACTGGCACTCACTGCTCTCTATTACCTACCTTACATGCTGCCGTAATTAACTGCCGGTCTCTTCCTGCACATGCTTCGGACATCTGGCTGCTGCTAGATTCGAGCAAGTGGGACTTATTATTTCTCACAGAAACGTGGCTTAAAGACTCGTCCATGCCAGATATCAACTTGGCCATTCCCCCTGGTTTCCGATTACTAGGTATTAATCGAGATAACACCAAACCTGGAGGGGGTCTCGCGATAATTGCTAGATCCCACCTTTCTCTGAGCTCGACTAAAATTGCTAACCTCGGTCTTATCGAGGCCATGTATTTTACAATTAAGGATGCCGCATGCACTATTTTTGCCGGTATCCTGGTATATACCCCCCCCCCCCCGTTACTGCTTCCTCCCTCAATGCCCTGATGCACTCAATTGCGGACTTTTCCCTCAAACACTCGCACTTCACAGTGTTGGGAGATTTTAACCTTCATATTGATAACCCTTCCTGTGCTCTAGCCTCTTTAATTTTGGAAACCCTACAAGGACTGACCTTGTCCCAATTAGTTAAAGGCTCCACGCATAAAGCTGGTCACACGCTTGACCTGATCTTTACAAATCACCCTGGCATAACGGTCCTTCCCTCACTTCCCCTTACATGGTCTGACCACTTCCTTATCCCCTTTTATATTGCCAGACCTTCCCTTCCCCCTCCCTCTTCCCTCAACCGAGACAGTGGTCGTAAATGGACCAAGGTTACCTGCGAGGCTATTGATTCCCGATTTCAGTACCACTTTAATCATACGGAAGATCTGGACAAGGAAACGGCAAGATACAACTTTGCCCTCACTTCAGCACTTGATTCCATTGCTCCTCTCGCTCCCTTGGCGTCTGCCAGATCTCGTCCGTCGGCCCCTTGGTTCTCCCCGTTGCTACGTGAGGAAAAAAGCAAATGCAAAAGGCTGGAACGTATTTGGCGCCAGAACTACAATCCAGAGGCTAAATTGGCTTATAAAACTGCTTTAAATAAATTTCAAATGCTCAAACGTTCCTCCATGAGAACATATTTCTCTAGCCTCATTCAACAGGCGCAGAACTCGTCCAAAACCCTCTTCACGATTGTAAAAGATTTTGTTACCCCTTCGGCCATCAAAACCCAATGCAGTCCTACCCAAGACCTTTGCAATGGTCTCTCTGATTTTTTTCAGGACAAAATTACTAAACTTGCCTCCTCATTTGTTTCTGTCTCGCCCAACCCACCTCCAGATCCTTCTCACCTCACTCCATGCTCCTTTAATTCCTTTAGTGAATTACCATTTGATTCTGCCCTATCACTACTTCATCAAGTCAAGTCTGGCTCACCCTTAGACCCAGTACCTGCTAAAGTGATGGGCAATCTTGCCCCTGTCCTCATTAATCCCCTCCTCTCCATCTGGAACTCCTCCCTGACCCAGGGTCATTTCCCTTCGGTTTGGAAACAAGCTAGGCTACTTCCTATCCTTAAGAAACCCAACGCCGATCCCTCTCTATTTTGTAGTTACCGACCCATCTCGCTCTTGCCTAAGCCAGCTAAGGTGTTGGAGAAAGTTGTTCAGAAACAACTGGCCCAGTTTTTGGAAACTAACAAACTGTTACACGATTCTCAATCCGGCTTTCGAACCGGTTACAGCACCGAGACAGCGTTGCTGGAAGTTTCCGAAACAATCAGGGAATCAGTGGATAGGGGTGAGGAGGCCATGCTGGTCCTCCTCGACCTATCCGCTGCATTTGACACGGTTTCCCATGTCATTCTTATATCTCGACTTCAACAGCTGGGGATTGATGGCACTGCCCTGGCATGGATCAAATCCTTTCTGTCCGGACGGACCCAAAGGGTATTGTTACATCCATTTCAATCCGAAGACAAACCCCTCTTGTGTGGCGTGCCCCAGGGCTCAGCCTTGAGCCCTTTATTGTTTAATGTTTATCTGGCCCCTCTTGCCAGGGTAGGTGAGTCTTCGGGAGTCAGGGTGGTCTCTTATGCTGATGATACTCAGCTTGTTTTTTCATTTAGAGACCATTCTGACTCCCTCTTCTCCAACTTTCGAAACTGCCTTGGCAACATTTGCACCTGGATGGCTGCTAACCATCTCGCCCTCAATACTGAAAAAACAGAGGTCCTCTTTTTCAGCCAGAAAACTACTCCCCCTGCAACTCTTTGGTGGCCCAGCGTTCTTGACCCACCTCCTATACCAGTGCAATCAGCCCGTAACCTGGGCTTTA
Source organism: Lissotriton vulgaris (assembly GCF_964263255.1). Classification (NCBI taxonomy): domain Eukaryota; kingdom Metazoa; phylum Chordata; class Amphibia; order Caudata; family Salamandridae; genus Lissotriton; species Lissotriton vulgaris. The sequence continues at coordinate 66,837,992 of NC_141691.1, read as the reverse complement.
TATTTGATAACACCTTGTCCGGGAAAACCCAGGTCAATAAAGTAGCGGCGGCTTGTTTCAACAAATTGCGTATGTTCAGGAAGATCTTTCCCTATCTCCCCCAGTCTTCCCGTAAAACAGTGGTCCAGGCACTTATCATTGCACACCTTGATTATGCCAACAGCCTCTATGCCGGTGCCCCCCAATATCTCATTGATCGACTTCAAAATATACAAAATGCGACAGCTAGGCTCATTGGCAACATCCCCCCCCGTAACTCGGTCAGAGCATACCGAGAGGAGCTGCATTGGCTTCCGATAGCCCGTCGCATTGACTTCAAGGTTTTGATCCTTGCCTTTAGGGCAATTAATGGCACTGGCCCCGGCTATCTGAGCAGAAGGCTTAAGATAGCCTCTTCAGTAAGGCACTTGAGATCCAACAGTCTACTCCTACTGATCGTCCCTCGATTCAGACTCACTCGCACTGGTGGCAGAACTTTTACCGTTACGGCCGCCAAGCTTTGGAATAGCCTACCTTTGGATCTCAGGTTCTCCGAATCTGAACAAGTCTTCCGTCGCAAACTGAAAACATGGCTGTTTTCTAAGCACTAGCTAGCAAATCCTTTTGCAGACTTGCTCTTGTGACAGACAGTCATGAACTAGGCAACCCCCTCTGTGATAAACAAGTAGTCTTAGCGCCGGGACACCCCCGCTGGAGGTAGCCGTGCGCTCTATAAGCTTCTTAAATAAATAAATAAATAAATATGTTGCAGAGAAGGAGGATATTACACTGCACACACACTATGTCCAAGTATATTTTCTCAACTATCTGGACAAAAAAAAATAGCCAGATCCTCACATTGCCGTTTATTCAGTGAAGGGGGCCTAGATTGGGTTTTGGAACCTGCAAGCTCCTTAACCATGTTAAACAGTGTTTTTGAGCAGTTCAGGGCATCAGAGATGGTAGTTGAAACATATCCAGCGCGGGCTGTCCTGCAAAGATTATGATACACTTTTTTAGCCGCTTTATAAATATTTTTGGATTTGGAGGCATAATTCCTTCTCCATCTTCGTTTCATTACTTTACATTTGGCCTTCTCTGTTTTCAGAATTTCAGTAAACCAGGGTGCAGGAGGACGATGATTATTAGCCCTTTTTTGGGAAAGAGGGAGACAGGTGTCAATGGCATTGAGGAGCCATTTTTGCACAGAAGCAGAGAGCGTATTCACCATTTGTTTAGAGATGGGCATGTGGGAGCACAAAATATTGTTCAAAGCATATAGTTTTTTCCAATCCCTAGTTAAAGTTCCTGGGATGGGAATAGTAGGTGCAGAATTTTCTGGGGGTTTCAGACAAAACTTAGTAATAAAATGATCGGACCAGCATAGAGGGAATGCCGGGGAACAATAAATACCAGATAGACTAGAGAAGATAGGATCAAGGCTGTTGGATTTTCTTTAAACTTCAATCATATTCTTGTGACCACTTGTATAAAACATTGTCTTCGTTAACTCTCTTAATGGAGCACTTATAATAGCAAAGTCTCATATGTATCTTGAACAGTAACTGGCCATGCCAAGAAATAAGCATATCATAAAAAACATCTTGTGGGGGATCAGCATTTGACAGTGCTTGCCCTTGGGCAGGATCAGGTGTCATACCCCATCTGAAAAGATATGGCCAAAGAGTTTTAGCTTTGCCTTGTGAAATTCACACTTGTCTGCAATCAAAGTCAGGCCCGCATCAGTCAGTAAATTCCATACTTGTGTGAGAGTTTTATCATGCTCCTTCTGTGTATCTCTGAAAATGAACATGACATCGCTATAATTGAATGCATTCATAACAGGTTGTATGATACATCGAATTACTTCTTGGAAGAGTTCTGTAGCCGATGACATACCAAAACAAAGTCTCTTATATTGAAACAGACCAATATGTCTAGAAAAGGTTGTAGTATAGCTGCAATCTTCTTCAAGTTCCAACCAATGATAATCTTTATTTAAATCATCTTTGCGCCATTTCATTTTGTTATCCTGTCAGCCATGAGTGGACCTGAATGTCGTTCTCTTCCAGGGGATCCTCATCAATAGTCATAAGCATTAGAATATTCCCGCCCATGCGCGGGACCCCGGAAACAATATATTATATGTGCCCCACATATATATAGACATATATATATAAATATATATATATAAAAATAAGCAATTGCAGCCAAATAAAACAGCAGAGCTGGAATATGCTGTGAAGAATTTCCACCATACATGTGTATTTGCATTAGAAACATGAGAAACAACACCAATGCTTGTTTAGAAACTGTTTTAATGCTTAGAAAGCAGTAGAAATTCTTATAACACACTGTAAGCATATACAGCTCCCAGGCTGCATTGCAAATACCCAGTCTAAAAAGACTGAAAAGCTAACTTGTAGCTGAATGTACTAAAACTGACGCCGTGCCTTTAAGGCACCTCTGCCCCTAGCTTCCTATCATGCCTCAGGGGTTACAGTTAGGTCAGTTGCTCTTTCCGGCTCCTTCAGGAAGGACCCTGGATTCACAGCTCCACACTTTTCTGCCTTTTTCAGTCAGAAAATCTTCTAAAGAACAATTTTTTTGATTTACTTTGACTTTTAACATCAGGGTCAAGTAAATAACTGCTTAGCAGTCGATTTTTGTGAGGTTTTCCTGTCAGGATGCCCTCATTATTTGATGATTGCCCTTCTTGTGGCCACAAGAAGGCAAAAACAGACTCTCATGAGGTCTGTATTTTATGCTTGCCAGAGGATCATGATCCTAAAGACTGTTCACATTGTAAAAATCTGTCTGACAGGACTCTTAAAGACAGAGAGAGGAACAGGCTCTATGGTCTGGCCCAGAGATCCATGAGAGGAAGATCTACAGAGAGGAAGAGTTCAAAGAGACCCAGAACTCCCTCCAAAGGCAAGTCAGAGCGTCCATCAACCTCAGCACCGGGCTCGGCGCTGAAAAAACAACATCTGATGGACAGTTCGAGAGAAAAAACTCCGTCGACGTCGGGACCGGCGTCGATGAGGAAGTCGTCGTCGAAAAGAAGTTCACCGACAACGAAGAAAGCTCCGCCGTCGTCAACTAGGCGACGATCGGCGTCGAGAGAAGCCACGAGATCACCGTCGACGAGAACATCGACGTCAAGACTTAAGTCACCTCCGCCGTCGTCAACCAGGCGACGATCGGCGTCGAGGCACAGATCACACCTGCCGTCGTCTCAACGTCGACAGGCTTCTAAGAGTGTGACACCTCCGCCGACGTCTCCACGGAGGCGCTCGCGTGGAGGAGCAAGAGCCCCCACGGACGCTCGCCGTCGAGGAAGGGATCATCATCGTCGGCGCGTCAGCGCTCGACGTCGAGGATGTCTGATCCTCCGCCGTCGCCACATATCAGGTCGACGTCGAGGGCATTGTCGCCGACAGGACAACGTCGATTGACATCTCTGTCGCCGACAGACCAAGGTCGGTCGACGTCGAGACCTCCGTCGACGGCAGGGCAACGCCGTTCGACGTCGAGACCTCCGTAGACGGCAGGGCAACGCCGTTCGACGTCGAGACCTCCGTCGACGGCAGGGCAACGCCGTTCGACGTCGAGACCTCCGTCGAAGGCAGGACGACGCCGTTCGACTTCAAGGGAGAAGACTCCGTCGTCGGCTCATCATCGCCGATCGACGTCGAGGGACCACAGGTCAACGTCGAAGCATTCGACGTCAAAGGTTATCACTCCGTAGACGCCGCAGAGGCGTTCAACGTCGAGGGAAAGACTTTTGAGACGTCCTCCAACGCCGGTGAGACGGAGATCTCCTTCAGTGCCTTCGACAGTCCTAGTGACACAATCTGCTTCTCACCATTCCTCCTTAAGTACCTCTGGTTCATCGAGGTCCTCTTCTAGGAGTAGGAGTCCGGTGCAAAAGACACCCCAACTGCGGTATATCACACAGGCAAGACTCTCGCCAAGATGGTATGGTCCGTTGAGTAAATGGAAGGATTCTGGAGCGACGGAGAGACTACGAAGGTACTTGAGTCCAGAACACAGGTCCCCTCTTCAGCAGCTGGCAGAAGAGGCAGACAGACAGTCCTACCAGTCACCGATCACGCTCACGAGAGAGGAGAGCGGACAGGTCGCATACCCCCAGGGTCTCCCGATCACCAAGATGGGAGCAACCCAGATCTCGAACACCGAGAAGGGAGGTACGGACTGAGAGATCGAGATCTCCACGAAGGGAGCATCAGAGGGAATCACGTTCTCCTCGAAGGGAAGAACGACCTAGAAGATCACCTGTGAGGAAGGAGAAATCTCACCACAGGAGGAGGAGAACTCCATCATCCTCCTCTTCATCTTCATCTAGATCTTCTAAAGGGGATTACTCTCCAACGCTGGTAGACAGCCCTCGCTCCAGAGCTTCCCCGCTTGACGACGTCAACACGTATCTGGACGTCTTACAAAGGGGTGCTCACAAACTTAATATAGAGATGGCTGTTCCAGAGGTGTCCACTACTGTGATTTTTGAGACCCTTCGTCACAAATCATATACACGGCCTTTGCTCCCATTGGTTCCAGGGATAATGGACCCAATCAAAGAGGTTTTCCTCACGCCAGCAACGATCAGGGCGGTACCGGCACGTATCCAAAAGAAATATAGGCCGGCCGACTCGGATCCTATCTTTGTGAAGGCGGCGGACTCAGTTATAGTAGCCTCAGCTAAGAAGAATCACACAGTCGCTCCTTCTTCTTCAGTTCCTCCTGACAAAGACAGCAAGACTCAAGATTCTTGGGGACGCAGGGTGTGCAGCACAGCAGCTTCATCCCTGAAAGTCTCTAGTGCATCAGCACTTCTCGGAAGGTACGATAGAGCTCTATGGGACTCCATGGAACGATTCAAAGAGAAATTGCCCAAGGAGGACCAGAAGGACTTTGAGGAAACAGTGACGGAGGGCTGTTTGGTGGCGAACCAAATGATTAGTTCATCTGCAGATAACGCCCTTCTAGCAGGACATGCCTACTCACATGGGGTATGTGCGAGGAGATCTTCTTGGCTGCGTTTAACTGGTCTCAAACCAGTTGCCCAGCAGCGCATCCTCAATCTGCCCTTCTCAGGATCTTCACTCTTCGGGGAGCATGCCGATCAGGAAATGACCCGCATGAAAACAGAATTGGACACAGTGAAGGTGGTTGGTCTGGAGAAAAAGAAAGAGCCGTTCAAGCGACGCTTCAAGACCAACAAGAACCGGGGAGGCCAACAGAGGGTTCAAACCCCTCAATGGTCTCAAAACAAGCCACAAGGGAAGGCGCAATACAGAGGAGGAAAATCGGGCAGAGGCAGAGGCGGACATCATCAGTCCTCTACCACGCCTAGAGGAGGCAAGGCCTGAGCAGTGGCTTCCTCTGGCGCCGTTACCCACTCCAGTGGGAGGAAGTGCTTCGCAACACCTGGCAGAGTGGGTCAGCATCACAAAAGATCAGTGGGTGCTGAATATACTGCGCAATGGATATGCGCTACGTTTCCGGAAGAGACCACAACCGATTCCTCCAAAAAAGACTCGCTCGTACCATCTAAATCTCCTCAAAAGGGAGGTGAGCGTCCTCTTAAAGAAAAACGCAATCGAAGAGGTACCCCCATCCCAAAGGGGGAGAGGAGTGTACTCAAGGTATTTTCTAGTCCCCAAAAGAGACCAAGAGGACAAGTTCAGACCGATTTTGGATCTTCGAACCCTCAACAAGGTGGTGGTCAAAGAGAAGTTTCGCATGCTGGCACTTCATCAGATATGTCCTCATCTACAAATTGGAGATTGGATGTGTTCGGTGGATTTACAGGACGCGTACTTCCACATTCCTATAACACCAGGTCATCGGAAGTACTTGAGATTTCTGGTAGGGAACAAGCATTACCAGTACAAAGTGCTTCCCTTCGGACTAAAATCCGCACCAAGGGTATTCACCAAGTGCATGGCAGTGGTAGCGGCATGTCTGCACAAAAAAGGTCTCTTTGTGTACCCATATCTAGACGACTGGCTCCTGAAGAGTCCGTCCCCTCGTCAAGCCACCAAAGACTGTCACCTGTGTCTTCAACAACTACACAGGCTCGGCCTCCACGTGAACACAGAAAAGTCGGTCCTGCATCCCACGCAAACTATCCACTATCTGGGAGCAGTTCTAGACACAAATTTAGGAAGAGCGTTTCCTTCGCAGGAGAGACTATCTTCCATGGGGCAGAAATGCAGAAAGTTACTTCAGTTTCCTCGTCCAAAGGGCTCCATGGCGTCCTGCATCTTCCTAATACCGAACGCCAGGTTGAGGATGCGACCTCTACAAGAGTCTGTGGAAGATCAGTGGGACCAAGCGACTGGAGATTGGGAGGATCGAATCATCCTATCTCAAGCAGCACTGACCTCAATACAGTGGTGGACTCGCCCTCGGAATGTCTTGCAGGGAGTCCCTTTTCAGCAACCTCTTCCTTCGCTGTCTGTGGTAGCGGACGCATCTCTAGAAGGCTGGGGTGCTCACATGGGTCATCTTCAGATTCAGGGTCGCTGGTCGACCAACCTTCAGACATACCACATCAACATGCTGGAACTTCGAGCAGTTCATCTGGCGCTCAAAGCGTTCCTTCCAGCAATAACAACGGACAAAATCCTGGTTCAGACGGACAACACTACAACTATGTTCTATCTGAACAAGCAGGGAGGAACTCGATCTCGCCCTCTGTCTCTGGAGGCCCAGACAATCTGGCACTGGCTTCTGGCTCGGGGACTGTCGGTGGTGGCAGTACACCTTCCAGGCGAGCTAAACACAAAAGCGGACGCACTCAGCAGGCACTTCGAAGATAGCCAGACTGGGTGCTAAACGACGAAGTAGTCGAAGAACTCTTCCGTTGCTGGGGTCGTCCAGACATAGATTTATTTGCGGACGACGAAAACGCCAAATGCCACGCCTTCGCGTCCAGGTTCCACCGGCCAGGGACTCAAGGGAACGCTCTCCTGCTGGAGTGGACAGGAATGTTCGCCTATGCGTTTCCTTCTCTGGCACTGATTCCGAAGGTGGTGGCCAAGCTCATCAGATCGAGCATGGACATGATCCTAATTGCTCCGGATTGGCCGCGACAATGGTGGTATCCAGACCTGTTACATCTGTCGCTGTGTCCACACAGACGCCTGCCGTGCAGGCCAGACCTGTTGAGCAAAATGAACGGGAGGATCCTGCATCCCAACCTCCCGTCGCTGAACCTGACTGCATGGCTCCTGAGGTCTTGCAATATGGACACTTAAATCTGCCTCCAGAATGTATGAATATTTTAAGAGAGGCAAAGAGACCTTCCACAAGGGCGTCTTATGCGTTCAAGTGGAAAAGATTTTTCATTTGGTCTAGGGACCATGGCTTTGATCCCACCAAAGGACAAGAAGAGGTAGTCCTTCCATACCTCCTTTACTTAGCTACATCAGGGTTGAAATACGCTTCTATTAGGGTTCACCTATCCGCCATAGTAGCGTACAGAAAATCACCTACACAAACATCTTTTTTTTCAGGTCCCAGTGGTTAAGGATTTCCTTCAGGGATTAAAGAAGGTCTATCTCCCTGTGAGAAATCCTTCTCCTCCCTGGGAGTTGAACCTGGTTCTCTCCAGGCTGATGTCACACCGTTTGAGCCTATACACAAGGCCTCCTTGCAGCATCTCACTTGGAAGGCGGCCTTCTTGGTGGCAATAACCTCTGCGCGCAGGGTTAGCGAGATACAAGCACTCTGCACCAAGGAACCTTACACTGTGTTTCACCACAACAGAGTGGTAATGAGGGCTCACCCATCTTTCCTTCCAAAAGTGGTATCGGATTTTCATATTAATCAAACGATTACCCTTCCTTCGTTCTTTCCTAAGCCATCGACCCCAGCTGAGAGGTCGTTGCACTCGTTGGATCTTAAACGGGTGCTAACGTTTTACCTAGAAAGAACGAAGGACACCAGAAAGACAGACCAACTCTTTGTCAATTATGGTTCAATGAGGACCGGGTTTGCAGCAGCCAAAAGGTCCATCTCCAGATGGATTGTCTCATGTATCAAACTAGCATACCAGCTGGCTGGCAAACCTTTGTTACATTCACCCAAAGCTCATTCCACTAGAGGGAAAGCAGCCACAATAGCGTTTTTGCATGACATTCCTATGTCAGAAATATGCAAGGCTGCTACATGGAAATCAGTCCATACCTTTACAAGGCATTATTGCCTAGAGTCTGATTCCAGAGCGGATTCGCAAGTAGGGCAAGCCTCCTTGAGAAACCTATTTGGGTAGAATATGGCCTACTTTTGGGCCTACGACTATGAATGTTATCTGTTGATTCCTTTGCCCGCAGGGATGAGGTGAGGCTCGCTACTCTATTCTAATGCTTATGACTATTGATGAGGATCCCCTGGAAGAGAAGGATTAGTTACTTACCTGTAATCCTAGTTCTCTTCCAGGGGTATCCTCATCAAAGTCATAAGCAACCCTCCCACCTCCCCGGGCAAAGGACTTTGTTTATTAAATAGGAAATGTGTTTAACCTGTTGTTACCATGGTTTGGTTTTCAGTCTCCGAAAAGAACAACTGACCTAACTGTAACCCCTGAGGCATGATGGGAAGCTAGGGGCAGAGGTGCCTTAAAGGCACGGCGTCAGTTTTAGTACATTCAGCTACAAGTTAGCTTTTCAGTCTTTTTAGACTGGGTATTTGCAATGCAGCCTGGGAGCTGTATATGCTTACAGTGTGTTATAAGAATTTCTACTGCTTTCTAAGCATTAAAACAGTTTCTAAACAAGCATTGGTGTTGTTTCTCATGTTTCTAATGCAAATACACATGTATGGTGGAAATTCTTCACAGCATATTCCAGCTCTGCTGTTTTATTTGGCTGCAATTGCTTATTTTTATATATATATATATATATTTATACCTACGCCCGAGAACACAGTTGCACTCAGGAACAAAAGACTTAATGTCAAGCGCTACCAACGCCGCAAGGCCAAATCAAGAGGAAGAAAAAAATCAGCAGAAAAAGAAGAAAAAAAGTACAAAGAGATGGAACAGGAAGTAGGCTTACATTCAGGAACAACAGACATTGCCCCTCCATCATCAATCTGACTGATATGATCTTGTCAGAGGCTGAAAATCACATTTTGTCAAAAGGCCTTACATTCTGTCCTCCATGCGACTTCAACTACGCGCACACTAGAATTGATCTATACAAATTCGTCCGCAAGATCAAGTTGCAGAAGCATTTTGCAGGTGGGAAAACACGCAGTACCCCGATGAGGACTGAAACAGCGAATGAAGGGCTCCATGCTCGTGATGTGCCAGGTTTGGAGGCTTTAGAATCCCTCAGAATGGAGCAGTCATCATCCCAAGAAGTCTCAGGATGTGAGCCCAATAGGGTGGGGTGCTTAACGTCTTTTAAACCACGCTCCACTTATACTCCTGTAATGCTCTACGACAACCTTGACATCTTTCATGATGCTGTAGTCAAAGACATCAAGTTGTTGCATTCCAAAGTGCTCAATTCAAAACGAAAGAAATTTACACAGAATGACCAGTACATGCGACTCATCCAAAAGATTCAGGCCAATGAAAATGTCATTGTTAGACAGTCTGACAAGGGAGGGAATATAGTTTTATGGCCGCGAAAACTATATCTGGAAGAGGCCCTCTCTCAATTAAATGATTCAGACTGCTACAGACATAGTGACATTTCACTGATCAAGAAAGCTCAAGAAGACTTCTACTCGCTACTACTGGGGTGGAGATCTTTTGGCTTGCTGAGCATGGATGAACTCAAATATCTCAAGAACAACAATCCGGTCATGCCAGTCCTATACCTAATTCCGAAGATCCACAAGAATCCACATAAACCCCCGGGAAGACCAATAATAGCAGCATGTGGGGGGTTACTAGAAAAGACAACTGTTTATGTGGACTCTTTCTTGCAGGAGTTTGTTCAGAGTTTACCATCTTTTGTCCAAGACTCCAATGATTTTGTGAGGAAGATACAGGACATCAAATGGGATTCGGACTCATGGCTCATTACATTAGACGTCACGTCTTTATACACAAGTATTAACCACCAAGACGGACTGCGAGCCATTGAATTCTACTTAGGTTTGAGACCAATCATCATGGCTGACCACAACCGCATGTTACTTTCTATGATTTCATTCTGTTTACACCATAACTTCTTTATGTTTAACAACAGATATTATCAGCAAGTCAGGGGTGTAGCCATGGGGGCCTGTTTCTCTCCCAGTTATGCCTGTCTCCACATGGGCTACTGGGAGAGACAGGTCCTCTTTGGCGAACACTCCGACATTGCCAGGCGGTCTATAATAAGATGGTATCGTTATATAGACGACGTGTTCCTGGTCTGGAAGGGCACTCGCCTAGAAGCTGAGCAATTTGTTGACATGATAAACTGTAATGATTTCAACTTGAAGTTTACCTCGACCATTAGCAGAGATTAGGTGCATTTTCTAGATATGACAGTCACACCAGGAGGAGACAAACTCGAAACCAGGCTGTACCGCAAGGCAACGGCTGGAAACACAATACTCCATGCCAGCAGCCACCACCCTGCTCACCTTATACGCAGCATCCCATATGGCGAGATGCTGCGCATCAGACGTCTGAGCAGTACTGAAGCCCAATGCAATCTAGCTCAGCAAGCCAGTAGGTCTCGATTTTTGGCAAGGGGGTACAAGGCTGCAGTGGTTGATAGGGCCATAACTAAAGCTAATGCCCTGTCTCGCAATCAAGCCTTGCAGCCCAAAGTCACAAATACGCCTACCACCTCCCAGGACCAAAAAGTAAGATTGATCTGGGCCTACAACAGACAGCATGGGGCACTTGGTAAAATTATCTCTAAGCACTGGGGTTTGGTGAAATGTGATCCAGTCATAGGTGACAAAATACCAACTACCCCTTCTATCACATATAGGAGAGCATATTCTATGCAAAATGCCTTAGTTAAATCCAGCCCAGAAGTCCCTACACGAAAGAATTGGTTAGAGAAGAGTAAGGGCTTCAGGAAATGTTCTTCCTGTAAGGCATGTCAGCATGGGCTGAACAAAACAGAATATGTAATCCCTTTCACCCCCAATGCGCGCAAGATCAAAAAACAACTGACTTGCAAGAGTGAATATGTGGTGTATGTGCTGGAGTGTCCGTGTGACCTGCGGTATGTGGGTAGTACCAAGCTGCAGGTGCACAAAAGGATACTCCAGCACATAAGGGCCATCAACACAAGTGATCCAGCATATCCGGTGGCCCGCCACTTTAAAGAGCACCACAACAATGATAGTTCCCTGTTGCGATACTATGCTGTAGACTGTGTGGGCCCTCTTAAAAGAGGAGGTGATAGAGATGGAGCTCTAAGAAAATTGGAGAACAGGTACATACTGGTAATGGATTGTCGAGCCCCGGGGGGATTGAATTCCACAGAAGATTTTTACACGTGTCTCTAACATACCAACATAAGTGTAAACCTGTGGGCCTTCCCAACCCTACAGATCATTGCCCTCCCAGTTGTTTTGAGAACATACCTGACTGTTTACGAGTAAAACTTATCCCCTCACTAATTAGCACATGTCTAGTTCTGCGGATGGTCTCAGTGTGCAGTGCAGCCTAGGCTTAGGCTGCACAAGGATGTATCAAGAGCTTAACACCATGACCAAATAAAAAATGAGAGAACTGATGAAAAAAATAAAAAAACTTTATATACATAGAAAAACTTTCACAAAAAATATGCACATGGTAACGTTCTTTTCACTAATCACTTCGGTATATCATTGGTATGGTGAGGACCAACCTAGGGTCACTAGTGTCGGCAGGGAGTTAGGGGAGGAGAGGCTGCGATGTTCTCCTAACCTTGCGGTGGGTTAACATCTCCTCTCCTCGCTACCCTCCAGCCTTACATAGACATATGAGCAATTTGTGCGTGCAACACAAATAGGGTGCTGCGACCTCGGTGGTAAGGCGTCATAGGCATTTATGCAGTTATATTTCAACTGTCCACTTGAGGTCTCATCCTGTGTAAATAGTGTTTGTTGGGTGTATATATATTTATTGGCAAGATGCTTGTACATTCATGTCTTTATACCTATATTTATATATTTATATATTTATAACTCATGATCTATATTTTTTTACACCTGATTTTAAACATGACACTGTACAGTAAGTATATTGCATATATTTATAGCAATGACGAACTGTTTACATGACACTATTTTGCACTTTAGCTAATATATTGCACTGTTGCCCAGTTTATCACTGCTAATCTACTGGATTTTCCAGTGATTCTTGTTGTGTATTGTTCGCAATGGTTAGACAGCATTTGCACTTTAAATACTATTATTTGTATTTTGCAACATAGGCTGACTTCAGGGATTATCCCGCGATGCGTTGTGCCTTTAACTGTTGTCTATGTCTATGATACTGCCATGCTACATGTGACCTTGACCCACCAATGATATTGCACGTAACTGAGCACTAGCACTTTAAAAATTGCCTCCTCCCTAGCATGCGTCATGTGATCAAGGCCTCTGTGAAGGCCGAAACGTCATGCTGAGGTGTGCCGTCTCCTCGAGAAAATAAAAATACACTGCTCACCTGCACCTGAGGTCTCCTCTCTTCTTCCTGCGCTGCGGTATCCAGGACTGGGCTCCGGGCGAGAGGTAGCGGGGATTGCTACATATTTATATATATATGTCTATATATATGTGGGGCACATATAATATATTGTTTCCGGGGTCCCGCGCATGGGCGGGAATATTCTAATGCTTATGACTTTGATGAGGATACCCCTGGAAGAGAACTAGGATTACAGGTAAGTAACTAATCCTTCTCGTTCATTTGCCTTGTTTGCTTGACGCATATCAACGGGAATATGCATACAACTTCTTCACTGTCCTTTTTGGGCACTACCACCATGGAAGAAACCCATTTCTGTCGTACCAGTTGAACGCTTAATAATGCCATGCTTAAGTAAAAATTCAAGTTCTTTTTCAACCGCTTCTTGTAAATGCAAAGCGACTCGACTATGTCTCTGTTCCATTGAACAGACATCTATATCAATATGTAACTTTACTTTCATAGTCTTTAAGCTTTCCCAAACCATAAACAACGAAGGAAATTGATGTACTATTTCATTGTGAGCATTTATGTTATAATTCGCAAAAAGCAGTCACATGTCAGGAGCAGTACTGAAACTAAGCAGATAGGCACTTGTTTCTGTACCTTGAAGCACATGGATGTGTGCTTGTACCTTCGTTTTCTTGTGTTTCAGTGTCGCTACAAATGAACATTGGGTTTTTATGGGCATCGATGCAGACTAAATGTACATCTTGATTTTCGATGGTGTAAGTCGGGGTAATAGAGATAATTAATTGTATTTCTCTTCGGGCAATATGTTTATCGATGTACCACTGTTGATGAAGAAAGGTATCGAGCAATCATTTATTTTCAATTGAATTTTCGGACAGTGTTTGTATGACTTTGGTGCTTTGGTTTGTCTACTTTTCTTTTACTGACATTTTTCCTTACATGCAGCCAGTCCATCATGCGCATGTTTCTCTGAGGTAAACATCGGCATGGCTAAACCATCTTTCTCACTTTTACTTGATTTTGAGGCAGATGAACTGTTTGACAATGATTTAGATGACGATCAACCTTATTCAGTGTCGTTTTGCCTCAGTTGATGTCACTGTTTGGCCTTGTAGGTGTGCATTGAACATTGCCTCTGGAATTTACGGTGGCCATTTTGTCTTGGCGCTGTGACGCACTTACTCTTTCATTCGCTTTATAACCCATCACAAAATGGTTCTGGGGGCGTGGCTTAGGTGCCGATGGGACAGGCTGCGTGAGCACTGAGCTCCGCGCCCGATCCCCCTAAGTTCGCCTGATCCCGGAGTCTCTCGGTCCCTCAAACGGAGCCACATGAGCAGGGGGCGACCTGGAGCGGAGGGGCGTTGTTAATTGCCTGAAAACCCGGCGCGAACAGATCGCGGTTGTTGCTGAACAGCGCGAGGGAGCTGAACACCGAAGAACCCAAGGTGGCGCCGGTCACTGTCGCACCCTCCGACTGAAGCTAGCGCTGGCGCCTATGACTGGGGGCAAGGAGCTGCGATCGGAGAGGCACTGAGGAGGAGAGCGATGTGCCCCCGAGGACGATCGTGGTGTCGTTGCAGAGCGATATAGCGCCTGGGACAGAGGTGAGTAGGTGCCGCGAGCACGGAGGACGTGCGACGCTCGGAGCCATTAGGCTGGCCTCCCGGGGTCGCGGAGGGCCCGTAAGGACCCCGGAGCTGGTCAAGAGACACGCTCAGCCTGCGGACCGGAAGAAGACTCCCCCTCCTAGAATAGAGGATGGCGTGAAGTGGCTGGTCCCTGCGAGGGTTCCCACAACTGGGGGCTTACCGCGAACAAGAAGCTGGTCAAAATTGGGGCTTTTCTGCCTCCTCTGGCCCCCCGCTCGCCGAAACGATCTGCGCATTGGGGTCAAATTGGCCTTGGTGAGCACTGGAGGTCGGAGGGGATACCGCAGTGAGTGGGTATGAGGGGCCCAAGCCTGTAATGATTGAGCCCTCCTCACCAGAAGAGACAGGGAGGAGATACAGGTGGTGGCTTGGCGACATGTGGGTGAGCGCGGAACGTCCTGAGGCGCGACCATAGGGATGCTATAGCAGGCCCACCGGATGGACCTGGAGCCACTGAGCGAGTGCAAGATTGCGGCGATGGGCGGCGGACCTGGGTTTGCCCTTTGATGTAGGATTGAGACGACTCGGAACCACCTTGGCCTTGGGAACTGAGTGAGGGGCCTGGTGGGAGAGGCGGCGAGCTGAGGGGACTGGCACCCTACCTTGTGGACTCTGCAAGACCAAGTATCGCCCTGGCTATACAGCTCCTATAGACAGGGACGCTTCCCGAGTAGCGTGGCTCTGGTGGGAGGAGGCCATTGCGGACTATGAGAAGTGCGGGAGGTGCGGCCCTGTAGAACAGATCGGGAGGTGAGGGGGCACCGCAACGCAGGATTGGAGTGCGACACAAGCTACAGCCATGGGCAAGCCTCGAGGACGGAAAGAAGGGGATCCACCCCCATCGGACGCCGACTCACCGCCTCAGGAGACTCGAGGTGAGCCGGAAATACCACAGGACTCAGGGATTCAACTACAACTGGACAAAATATTGTCGGCCATAGCGGATACTTGAGCTGCTCTCCAGCAGGACATTGCGCAGGTTGTAACATGACTGGGTCTGCTGCGGGCAGACCACTCTAAACTTGCTGACCGGGTGAAGCAATCCGAAACAACACTTCAGGAGATGGGCCCTGCACAGACCGCATTAACCGCATTGATGGCGGGCGTTCTGGATCGTCTCACAGTGCTGGAGCGACGGGCGGAAGATGCAGAAGGCAGGAATAGACGCAACAACATCCGCGTGGTGGGTCTGCCAGAGAAAATTGAGGGATCGGACATGGTAGCCTATTTAGAACATTGGCTCCAAACTGTTGTTGTCCCTGAGGGACTGCCGAGCTTCTACACCTTGGAGTGGGCGCACCGAGTCTCGGCTAAGCCGCCGCTGCAAGGGCGCCCTCCCCGACCCGTGGTGGCGCGGCTACTACACTTTCGGGATCGCGACTTGTTACTTTGGAGGGCCCGTAGCGATGGCCCATTCCAGGTGGACAACAGTAAGGTTACTCTTTTCCCAGATTACTCATTTGGCACGCAGCAGCGCCGCATGTCCTTCCAGGCGGTGAAAAAGGAACTGCGCACAGAAGGGATTCAGTATTCTCTTTTCTTCCCAGCCAAGTTGCGCATAGTACTCGACGGAAAGGCCCACTTTCTTTTTTTATTTTTTATTTTTTAAAAACCTTTATTGCAGCATTCATAAAAGACAAGTATGGGCCTAAAGCCGCAGGGGCTGGCCGCTAAAGATCGATTCATCATGACACAACACAGCTCTTCAGCCGACAACCCTGAGGTCCGGCAGTGATTCAGGATGGATCTTGTATTAAAACGCATTGTTAGGTCACAGGATATAGTAAAGGTCTTCATTTTTATATTATTTTAAATGATCGGATCAGGTGCCATACAGTCTAACAATAGGGTACTGGGAACAGGCCAGGAAAACAGGATATGCATGAAGAAATTACCATTCGCGGAACTCTGGCATCAATGTCCATATATCAGTATAAACAGTATACATTTTCGTGAACGCCAGTTCTCAGGGCCCGCCCGCCCAAAAAGTCGACTAACGTGAGAGCCATGGACACTAATTTCAGGTCACAGTGGAATCAAAATAAAGCACAAACCTTACCGATCGTAAAGGAAGGGCCGAAAAAGGCCATAGAAAATAAAAAAGGAAAAATAACCCCCCCCCCTCCAACCCCCCACCTTGCACCCCTGCCGATGGCTATAGCCCAACCCCACTAGCAGCGTGCCTGTCGCCCCTTAACTAAAATCCTAAAAGAAGGAAGAAGAAGAAGAATGGAGGAGGGCATAGTCATACGATGCTCCCGGCCCCTTGGCTCCCCCTCCAAAACACAGACACCCCTTACCACAAAAGACGGACGTATAGTAACTCTTTCAAAAGGCAATAAGGGGCACCGTGAATCACCTCCCAGCCTTTATAGTCAAACAGTTACAATCTAAACTTCCATACCAAGTGTTCCAAACCATCCCAATTCAATTGACTCAACCTTGTCCCCTTCGAATCAGCACGCGAACCCTCCCTATCGAAACCCCTGAGGACACAAACAAGTCATAGACGAGGGGGGAACCATCGAAAGTCAATCCGTTACCCCATGTAGCTGGTAACTCCACGAGAACTTCACGCGTGGAAAATTCCCATCTCCAAGCTGGACCGTCCCGATGTTACTTACCCCGGGACCGTGGAGCGTCCAAAAACGGGGGAGAAAACCCCAAGATGAGTGAAGAGTTTACAACACAGGGTTCCGGGGGGGGGGGGGGGGGGACGCCATTCGATACCTCCAAAGTCAACAATGATGAAAGGCCCGGTGGTACACTCATGATCTCGGGGACACCATCTTCCAGGGCGCCATACGTTGGAGTCGATATTAACATCCATTCACGGTCCCACACGGGGTCCTCGCACGAGATCAAAATGGCCGCGGCCTGAGTGGCTATTGTTTGCTGGTTCAACCGTGGGGCAGGGTCCGGTACCTCGAACAGAATCCCAGTCAGGCTTGCATCCATTTTAGTCATGAACACATCCACTTGTGCGTGAAACGCCCAAAGTTCTGCCATAATCGATCTCAGCGTAAGCCCAGACGCCGTTTGATCCATGATGTCAAGTTTGATAGCTCACGATCGACTCCCCGGGTGAATCCGGCTTTTTCGGGGGGACGAACAGGATAGTGGGAGGGCAAGCGTGGACGGAGACCCGTAGTTATCCACAGCCAGGAAAACACGGTACCGCACCGCAGTCCGGGGTCCCGAACTGTCAAGCCCTGGCAGGAATCCAAACCGGGTCAGCGGAATGGGGATTCCCACACACAGTCAGCAGCAGTGGGTCACCTCTCTCTCAGCGCTGGGCAAGGAAACATTCACCACCAAATTCGGGCATAGACAAAGTCTCCACTACGATGGACCGGACCCTGCCAGGGTCTCTCAGCCGATGTTGTTGCACTGCAACCTGGCCATGCAATCACTCGAGGCCTCGGCTTCACCGCTGGAGCAGGCCACGATCTTTAACTTGGTGTAAGTCCGTGAAATCAACCGATAAAAGCTTGGGGATTTCACCGCCGGAATTAGGAACACTTCATCCAGGCAGAGGCTGGGGGTAAGATCAGGATATCGTACAGGATCTTGTGGCGGAATACGGAGGTCGGCGGAGCCGGGAACCTAAGCAGCCATCTTGTTTGCCGTCGTCCCTCCTCCTCCGGAAAGGCCCACTTTCATGACACGCCGGAGGATGCCTGGGAATGGCTGGAATCGTATAGAGCGGGAAAGGATGGCCAGGAAGCAGAGGCACGGGAGTTGGCTGGTGACTCTCAGCCTCGCAGTTCACAGCGTTTGCGACACCGTAGGCGGGACCTTCGGAAACCATCGATCTCGCAGACGGCCATAGAGCGTAAGGGGGTTCTGGAAGCGGTGTCGGCGATCTCCGGAGAACTGCAGAAGACCTCACCGGAGGCGTCAGAACTTGGCAGTGACAAGGGCCAATCGGAGGTGGACTCCTCTGTATCGGACGATCAACGACTGCCAACGGTTACCCCTGGCACGGCAGATGGACTGCTGGATGAGTAGACATTGGGTTACTTATTGGGTGGGGAGTCCAGCTCTGAAATAATGTACTACAATGAGTGTTTCGTTTTTGAGTGGGGGTGGTAATGGAGTACTGGTAATGAGGGGTGCCGGGAGTATGAATCGGGGGTGCCCAGGGTCGGGGTGGTGACGATGGTTATGGGGATTATGGGGGGACCCGGGAGGTATCACATCTGGGGGGATTTTGAGGCGGGCACTGGGTGTGTTATAGACTTTCCAGCAGGTCGTCTACTAGGCTCTATCCAACCCCCACCGGATTGTACTTGTTAGTTTTCCTTAATCTTGCATGGGGCACATAATTGGGGTAGTTTGGATGGGATTTACTATGTTAGTGCCTGTTCTTGGGGAAGGGTGATGTGTTGGGTGGGGTGGGAGAGTTTAGGGATGGGACTGGTTTATTTGGGGGAACGTGCCTGCCAATGAGCGTACTAGAAGAAATGATGCTGGTGAGTGTTGGGTATTTGTATAAGGGTGTTACCGTCCGGCGGCTGGAGGGGGGGCTGCCATGGGCGGCTTTTTTATCACTGTTACTGGTCCGTCACCTGATGTGAAATATATAACCTGGAATGTTTGGGGATTGCACTCCATGCAGCGTAGATATAAGGTAACCTCCTATTTGGTCCTTAGGGGCGCGCAGATAGCTTTCTTACAGGAGACGCATCTGACTAGGCCTGAGGGGCTTGCTCTGCAGTGCAGGTGGCGCAGACAGCTGTACTACACCACTTACTCAGCCTTTGCGCGGGGAGTCCTGATCTGGATTAGAGCTGGGGTCCCTTATCAAATGCTAGACCAACTGGTGGATCCTGAGGGCTGCTATGTCACGGTTCGAGGCCGCCTCTATGAGCGCGAGGTGACCCTCTGCAGTATCTATGCTCCTAATGTAGACCAGGCGTCCTTCTTGGAGACTTTTTCCTCTGTCCTTGCGGATTACTTTTTTTTTTTTTTAACTTAATTTTCCATTTTCTAAACAAAAAAATAAAAAATAAAAAGGAAAACATACAATACGATTGTAATATGAAAACATTAAATGACATTTACCCAAAATCTGAAAACCATATACAGAAAACATGATTACAAATCTTGAGGACAGAAGACTAATGGGAAAAAGTGTTATGCGATACGAGAACACTAACAACACCAAATATACTATACTCAATGAAAAAATCAACAACATTACAATACTGCAAACAATAATCACTGTCAAACACGAAGACCAAAAACCAAATAGATGTATGGACAACCTCTACCCCGTTGTACCACCCCCGATTCTAAGGGCTGCTATCCTACACCGGAAGGGGTAATGCCGGACTGTAACAGAGATTCTGGGGTCAGTTGGTGCCTGGAGATATAGTCCCTATATGGGCCCCAGATGTCAATAGGTCTGGAGAAAGTGGAGAGTAAGGTGCTGAATTCTTTGCAGTTCACATTGCAGCATGCTAAGCTGTTCAACCAGGAGCGAAGGGAAGAGGTGCGCCAGGAACCCCATAGCAGTGCTATCTCCCTTTTGGCTAATAGGAAGCCAAGGGCCGCTAATTTACGAACCTTCTTTGTAAAGTGTTCAACATACCCCAACAGTGCTATCTCAGGTGTGGGAAGGAGTGGCATGGACAGTATATCCCCAAGAGTGTAGTAGATGTCTAACCAATACTGGTGTATTTTGGGACAGGTCCAGGACAAGTGTGCGAAATCAGCAAAGGGGGCAAGACATTTCAGAGAATGGTGAGGGCGGGAGTTGTCAATTCTGTGTGCCCGGGCTGGGGTAAAATACATCCTACAAATCAATTTGTGGTGGCTGTTCAATGAAACGTCTGTTGTGGTTTTACAGCAGTATGCCCATTGATCATCAGAGATAGGCCCACCCAGATCCTCCTCCCGAGCAGCCCTAAGCCTAGCATCATTGATTGGTATGAGTGCCCCACACTGTTTGTACAATTTGGAGATCAGGTGTGCGTTAGAGGGGCTCTGAATCACCAAAGTGAGGGGAGGTGTCTCTTCCGGTGCCGAAGGAAAAGCGGGATAACCCGCCCTCAAAGCAAAGCGGATCCGGGAGAGAATGAATGTGTCCATGAAGGAGCAATTGCTAAACCGTGCCTCCTCCGATGCGGAGAATACATGTCCATCTGGGAATAAGTCGCAAAGAGTGCGTATTTTAAATTTCGCCAAGGTGCGCTCTACCAAAGCCTCCCCCGTAATGGGGAAAAGAGATGCATTGGGAAAGGGGAGGGCCGGTGAATATAACAGGTCCAGCCCCAAATATTTACGCAGCCTAATCCAGGCCCAGCATGTAGTGGAGACAGTTTGGATGTCACAGGGATCACGGGGAAAACCAGTGGGGAGCATTGTAAGGAGCTGTCTCGAGAGGACCAGATCCGCCTCTGGCCGTAGATATGGTATGCGTACATCCGGACGGAACCAGGCATAAGCGTAGGCGCATTGTGCAACCAAATAATACAAGTAAAAGTCTGGCACACCTAACCCTCCTCTGTCTGGTGGCAAAGTTAATACCTTCCATCCGACCCGGGGTGTCCTATCTCCCCAGACCAGGCGAAGCAGTAGAGCGCGGAGTTGCATGAAAAATGCCTTGGTTAAAGGAACGGGAATATTATTAAAATAGTATAAGAAGCGGGGCAACACTATCATCTTAATAATTGCGATTCTACCCGCCATTGACAATGGCAAGCGAAGCCGTCGGGTGATCTGTGATTCCAGTGTGTCTATGGCGGAGCCATAGTTGAGACTGATCAATGATGCAGTGTCTAAATGGATGTGGATACCCAGGTACTTAATGGAATCATCACACCATTCTAACAGAAATTCAAATGACCAAGGTGTAGTGCAGGCCGTGATCGGAAAAATGACTGATTTGTGCCAATTGATATGGAGCCCGGAAAAAGTGCTGAATCTTATAATTTCCCGAATCAATGATTCCAAATTATCTTGGGGCTGTCGGACGTATAATACCATGTCATCCGCGTACATGGACATCAACAGAGGACCGGTGCGAAATTGCAACCCACGCTGAAGGTGGTTCTCTTGAAACTGCCGGGCCAAGGGGTCCATGGCCAAAATAAATAAGAGAGGGGAGAGGGGGCAGCCCTGCCTAGTGCCTCTTGATAGGGGGAAAAGGTCATGTAACATTCCATTAAGATGCAACCGGGCAGTGGGCTTAGTGTATAACAGAGTGACCGTGACTACGAAACACTCCGGCATTCCCATTCGGCGCATGAATGAAAGAAAAAATGGCCATTCAAGGGAGTTGAAGGCTTTTTCCGCATCCTAAAGGATCGCGGCGGCCGGGGTGCAACACTGTGAATAAAGTACGGAGGTTAAGGGAAGTGGACCTATGCGGAACAAAACCAGATTGCACCAGGGAGATGATAGATTCCATCAGGAGCGACAGTCTAATGGCGACGACTTTGGCTAAGATCTTGTAATCCAAATTTAACAGTGACAGTGGTCTGTACGATCCACATTGCATGGGGTCTTTCCCGGGTTTTGGTAATAAAATGGTAACAGCCTCACGAAATGTCGGGGGGAGGATCTCAGTCTCTAGGGACTCCGCGTAGACCTCGACCAAGCGCGGGACCAGAAGGTCCTTGTATGCTTTATAAAAATCAGCTGAAAAGCCGTCCAGACCAGGGGCAGAAGACCCACGCAGGGAATCGATCGCCTCAACGATACAGTCAGGGGTAATGGGGGACAGAAGGATCTCCTGCATGTATCGTTCCAGATATACCAGAGCCACTTCAGAAAGATAATCTTCCTGACTGCGAAGATCTCCGGAAAGGCGTGAAGTATAAAGGGTCTTGTAGTATGTAAGAAACAAGTCACAGATCGCAGGGGTAGAATAAACCGGCGAGACGTCCAGTCCCGTCATCGAGACGATGCATGTGGGGCCTCTGGGGGGGGCGTAGCGTATTGGGCAAGAGGCGACCCGGTCGTTCGCCTTTCCCATATCGCCGAGCCACGCAATGTTTATTCAGGAACGACTGTTCTCTGTCAGCTGCATCCCGAAACTCGACACACAGCTCCAGGCGGAGAGCAGAAAGAGAGTCAGAGGAGGAAACAAGTATTTCGCGGTCTGTCACAGCAATTTTCTTTTCGATCTGATCCAAAGTAGTGCACAAATTGTGAAGGACTCCGGCATGCTTAGAGATACAGACTCCCCTGATATAGGCCTTAAATCCCTCCCATAAGACCGCCCATGTGGCGACAGTGCCCGTGTTTAGTTCAAAATAATCTTCTATGGCCTGTCTGACCTCCTCATTGAAAACGGGGTCCAACAGAGCCCTCCCGGGGAAGCGCCACTGTCTCTCATAACCCCCTTCCCGGGGAATAAAGAGTTGAAGAAGAACCGGGCAGTGATCGGAAAGAGTACGGGGGAGAGTCTGTAACGATCCCAGCCAGCCAATAACTACAGGGGAGACCAGCCAATAATTGATCATGGTCCAGGTGCTGTGGAACCCAGAATAATGAGTGTAGGTAGGATGGTGTGCACGCAAATGGGATTCAATGTCTACTAAGGAATATTGCGTGCAGATCTCACGAAGGGCCAGGCGGGAATGGGGCTTGGTCGGGAGTGGAGGCGGTGTTGTCCCTAGAATAGTCCAGGTGAAGGTTAAAGTCCCCACCCATGATCAGCAGTCCCGTATCGACAGCGAGAAGTTGGGTCAGCAAGGAATGATAGAACGAGGGAGAGTCAGTGTTCGGGCCATACACACACACAAGTGAAACCCTATGACCCATCAATTGACCCATGACAATCAGGAACCAGCCCTCGGGGTCACGCTGTGTGGCATAGTGTGCAAACTGAATCCTTTTATGTACAAAAATAGTGACACCACATGAGTATGAACTATAAGCGGAGAAATACCAGTGAGGACCCCAACCGGAGGCCATAGAGTTGGTGCCAGTGTCGGCCAAGTGGGTTTCTTGCATAAAGAGGATATCAGCCTAATGTCGAGCTACATAATTCAAAACTTGACGACGTTTCCTATTATTATTCAGGCCTCGAACATTCCATGTTAATAAAAAAAGCCCGGAGGGACCGGGAACATTACCTAACTGTACCATGTATGCAATACAAAAGAAGGGAAGTCAGTGCAATAACGTACCACATCATGAAAAACAATCCTCATAATCGATAAACTAAAATATCCATCCAAAAACAAAACACAACCCCCCCACCCCACACCCACCCTCTCACTACCCAGAAAAAGGTACACCCTAACATTACATCCCAAAAAACAAACCATGGAGGTATTCACCATAGGGCATGGCAACGCCACGCAGGTCAGGCAACCCTGCAACCGAACAACAGAACTATCAAATAGTGGGTAAATATGCAAACGAGCCAAAGTATACAAAGCACTATTAGAGCCGATGAACAAAGCAAGACTGAGCTCAGCCGTTCCCCATCTGGGAGAAGAGGTCTACGCTGGTTTGTGAGGACTGCAACGGAGGAGAGTGGGAACGAGGACTGCCAGACGCCCCATTTTTATTGTTCTTATAGTCTCGAAAAAATTCCTGCGCAGCATGTGGGGTGTCGAAGATCCTTGGCCTGCCAACAATGTCAACTTTGAGACGAGCTGGGTACAGCATTCCAAATCAGAGCCCCAGATTGCGAAGCATTGACTTGACACTTTCGCCTGGCATCCTGCACCATTGCCGTGAAGTCCAGAAAGAAGGAAAGATTGGATCCCTGCCACTAGATCTCGCCCTTTTCACGGGCCACGCGGAGGGCAGTGTCCCGATCTCGGAAGTTCATGAGTCTTGCGACAATTGGTCAGGGAGGCATGCCGGGCTTGGGGCGAGGGCCCAAGGATCGATGAGCTCGCTCAACCACAAAGCCTTGGGTGAAGGATTCCCTTCCGAACAAGTCGGATAAGAGCTGTGTAGGAGAGAAGGGTCTGCAATCCTATGGTCACCCCAGATTTTTGCTTTTTGCCTCACTGGTTTACGACTTCCCTGGCTGTGGGCCTGCTAATCAGACCCACCGCCTAGCTGTTCTCTCTCTAAATTGACATCCATGTACCTTAGGTGCATTTACCAATTGGTATTGGGTCACTCTTGTAAGTCCTTGTACTATGTACCATAGGTACCCAGGGCATAAGTGAACCCAAGGCCTACCAGGGGCTGCAGCATGTATTATGCCACCCCTGGCTGGCCATCCAAATCTGACACAACTGGCTGATCAATCAGCTGGGGCAAGGTGGTGTAAACACCCTTTGCTGTAGATATAGTATCTCTATATCTAACCCCAAAATGGACACATATACTCCTATAAGTCCCTCCTATGGCAGGCCTTAACAATCCTGGAGGCAGAGTGCTTGGAATTATGTGAGATAGTGCTATGGCATGAGCTGAGCCTGTCTACAGCTTTCTGAACCAAGTCCTTTAGCTGTTTCCATGATAACGCTATACCATATACTCTTAAGTGCATTAAAATCCTCGCTGTTATTGCTAACTTTGGTATAGCATTATCAAAACATGTCGAGTAAGGTGTCATACGAATTGGAATACTACCCCCTCACCAATTCTGGCGACGGGGGTAGCATTCCACCCTTCTAGAGGGACACGACATGTATGTAACTGTGAACCCCGGTTAAAGTTAACCCGAGCCTCAGCATCACAAAATGGATGCTGCCACCAGACACAAGACTGACCTCCTGCTGCTGGGAGTCCTTCCAGCGAGGGAGGCTTGGACAAAGGGTTTCCTGCCTTCGGACGTGCTAGCACCACCCCAGACAGGATTTTGTGTATTAGATAGGACAGGCCTGAAAGGAATGAGACATGCCTGGGGCACACAAGGTGCCTCTGCGCATACACCAGTTCAAACCAGTTGCTGGGGCACTCCAGCCCCAGCTCTGGCGCGGAACTGGACAAAGGATAGGGGGTGTAACCAACCCCCCTTCCTGGTCCCACCCCTAGGAGGGACCGAGTGATAGTACAGCCCCCTTTAGCAGGATAAAGGTAGGAGCTGGTCCCATTCCAAGTTAGATTAATCCTGAACTGAAATTCTACAAGAAGAAACTCTGGACTTCGACTTTCTACACAGAAGACTGAAGAAATCTCCCTTGTGGGCAAGGAGTGTCCACCCTGCACAAGCAGGCACCATCAAGCGTCCAGCGGCTTCACTTTGTCGTCTTTCCTCGAGGATCCAGACTTCAGAGCCCGACGAGACCCGGATTCCCAGACCTCTCCGACCTCTACCTACATCTGCAGCACAGCTGAGATCCGTGGGTGTGACGAGACACGTGGGACCGGCCATCTTGGAGAAACTGCACTTCGCTTCCAGCACGACTTCTGAGGTAACCTCAACGAAGTGCTTTGGGGACTGAGAAGCCCCAGCCCCGAGCAGCCCCTGCACCGAAGACCAGCCCTCCAGCATCCACGAGATCTGCGTGGGGCCCTTCTGCCTGTTTGCTGCTCGACGCGTTGTGTGGTCACTTGCCGGCTGGCTAGTGGCCTCCTAGACGATGATCCACGACATCAACACCGCTGGTCTGGTTGCTCCAGACTGGCCCTTGCTTCCTTCCAAAAGAGAGGCATCCCGGACCCTCCTGGTCCGCACCAGACGTCTTTTCCACTCACCGCGTGGGTTGCCTTTGCCAAGGCCTGTTGACTCCAAATCCAGATCCGACAGTGAGAGCCTGCATGGGACAGCTCGTGCCTCCATCCTGGTTGTCGAAGACACCACCTGGTCCACGTGGCTGCAGAGTCAAGCATCCACTCTTCACCTGATCGCGACGACAGCTCCTGGTTCCTTCCTGGTTCCACCCAAGTCAATGGCTAGTGACTTTGAACACTGTCCCCTCTGCTTTCAGGTCTTCAACTTCCTGGATCCACCCTTGGATCCCACCGGACATCTTCCTCCTGGTCGCCTGCAGCATCTTTTCTTTCAGGCTCCATAGACTTCAACGCAGAAACCCGACACGACTTTGCACCTATGCACCCACAGCCTGTGGGTGAGATAACAAGAGCATTTTGGTGCTTAATGGTAGATTGACTCTCCTAGTGTCCAGGTTCACAGTTGTTTTAGTCCTAACTAGTCAGGATTGTCCGTACTCACCTTTTTCTTGAACTGTACTGTCCATAGACGTTGTTACTCATCTCGCGTGTGAGTTCACACTCTGCACACGCGTTCCGTGGGCCTCCTATTACTTACCTAAATTTAGGGTAGTGTAGTCCCAGCGATCCTACAGCCTCTGGACAGCTCCATTTCCTTAATCGACTTCCTTATAGCACTTGTTTAGTATCTGGTTTGTTGCGCCCCTAGGGCAACATTGTAACTCGTGCAACTTAACGTATATTTCTTAAGAGTCTTGTCATGTGCTTAGCCCTCTGATCTCATAAAGAGTTCAGAGGTGTATGTTAGTTAATAAATATCTTGTTTATTTCATAACCACCTGTGTGGTGTCCTATGATTTGGTATTCAAGGGGTTATATGTGTTAAAACAGCTGGCTTCACATGCCAAAAGAGTTTAGCCTAAGACTGCTTTGTCCATGCTACCATTAGGATAGCTGGTCTATATCACCATAAGGGTTGTTTGGACTGATACAAGGTGATCACTAGAACTAGTGAGCATCATATATCAGGCCAACTTCTCACAAGCTGTTCTACTAATGTGTCTAGTCGGCCAGTGGCTGTCGTCTCCGGCACGCCATGAATGCGTATGTTGTTGCGACGCCTGCCCGCTCGCACCTCGCCCGCTGCCCGCACCCAAGTCCGGCCTGCCCACTCAATCCAGGCCCCGGCTTCTGCAGCGCGGTAGGCCCGAAGGCCAACAGGGCCGCGCTGAATGCGGGGGCCCGGCAGGGAAGAGGAGACCGGGTAGCGGGCCGCGGGAGCAGGCCCCGGGGCAGGTGGGCGTAGGGAAAGGCAGACGGGCAGGGGGAGAAAGAGGGCGAGGGCTCAGCTAACTCTGGTGGCAACAAGGATCAGACGGGAAGGCCCAAGACTGGGCCCGGCGGCATCTGGCTCCGACTTCGTCCCCAGGCGTGTTTTCGTTTCGGCGGCGGCATCAGTCTTGGGCCCAGGGCCCCGCGTCCACCGGGGGAGGATGTTGGCAGCTGTAGAGGCTCTAGCAATGCGGAGCAGGGCTGCTGGAATCGCCCGATCGGCGCAGCTCTATTCAGATGCGGCCATCTCGGTCGCCTCCGTAGCCACGCCCTCGTCCTTGTGGATTACTTCACGGCACCGGTATTGATGGGGGGAGACTTTAACTCAGTAGTTGACGTATCCATGGATGGGTCCCATCCTCCGCTACCCACGGCCCGATTAATAAATTGGCTCTGGCGCGGGCCCGCTGGCAAGAAAATTGGGGACTCCTTGACATTTGGCGAGCGCAGCATCCGGTTGATAGGGATTATTCATATTATTCGTCCTTACATGACTTGCACGTCCGACTGGACGCCATTTTGTGTAGTTCCGACCTGGCATCTCTGGTAGCCAGCAGTGAATATTTAACACGCACCATATCGGACCATAATCCGCTATTGGTGAACTTCTGCTGGATGGTGGAGCGCCCCAGGATACCTAACTGGAGGTTGCGGCCCGAGATGATGGAGGATCGGATCTTTCGAACGGAGCTGAGAGATGGGGTGGAACACTACTTTGAGGAGAATGCGGGCACTGCTACGACAGCGACCCTTGAATGGGACGCCTTCAAGGTGGTGGTCCGCGGGATCTGTATTGCCAAGTGGGTGGGAAGTAGGAAGCTGCTGCTGCAGGAAATAGAGACAGGTGAACGGTTTCTACTGGATGCTGAGAGATCTCACTCGGAAGGCTCTGGGATGCGTGACAAGGTCCTGTCCCAGAAGGAGACAGTGGCAGGGGGGGTAGAACGCCTGCGGTGTTTCGATCACAAGGCTTTCTTGGCTCGCGCGCATGCGGAGCAGAACAAGGTGGGCACATTGTTGGCTTACCCCACCCGAGATGTGTTCCCATTTTGGTGTTAGCTTCCGCTTTGGTACGGCTGGAATATGAGCAACATCATATCAACGACCGCTTTCGATCCTTCTCTGCGAGTCTCTACACAAGCCAGTTGCAGACTGGCGAGCTGGACACTCGTGCATTTCTAGAGGGCTTGGAGTTATCCGTTCTTGAGGAAGATGAGGCAGTGGCTCTTGGTCAGCATATCACACTGGCTGAGATTTGCTGCGCTATTAAGCAATTGGTGCGCAATAAAACACCGGGTAGCGATGGTTTGCCTATTGAATTCTATCTGACATATATTGACCTCTTGGCTCCCAGATTATTGGTGATGTGCCAAGAGGCTAGACAGGCGGGGTTACTACTACCAGCTTCTACTAGGGAGACCATCATTGTTCCGCTCCTTAAACCAGGTAAGCCGCCGACTGATCCAGCTGCGTACAGGCCTCTATCCATGCTCACAACTGACTATAAAATACTGAGCCGAGTGCTGGCTACTAGGCTTCTTCCCTTGATGACAAGACTGGTGCATCCAGATCAAGCTGGCTTTATCCCGACGCGCAATACCGCCAGTAGCATACGTCGGTTGATAGGAATATTAGATGGAGGTTGTGGAAGAGAGGGGCAGGCGATAGTCCTCTCGGTTGATATTGCTAAGGCGTTTGACAGCCTAGAATGGCCCTATCTTTTTTCAGTTATGTCGGCATTCGGGCTCGGTGCCGGATATGTCAGTTGGACTGAAATGCTGTATTCATCGGCGACGGCTAGGGTTCGTGTGGGTAGGGCTGTCTCCTCATCCTACCCAGTGGGACGGGGCACTAGACAGGGCTGCCCTCTTTCCCTGCTGCTATTTGCCCTTGCGATTGAGCCATTGGCAGCGCGCGCTAGGAGGCGTACCGTGGCCTTCAGCTCCGAGGTCATGTGCACTATATCTCGCTCTACGCAGACGACCTCCTAATGTTCCTGGAAAAAGCGGGGGACGCCCTGGAGGGGGCGCACACACTCCTCGATCGGTTCGGGGACATCTCGGGTCTGCAGGTTAACTGGGGAAAAAACCTGCGTTTTTCCAGTATCTAGTACATGCGCCCCGCCCTTGTTACCATCCGGACTGGCGTGGGAGCCGAGATGCCTCCCCTATCTGGGAACACAGGTGTATCATGCCCAGGAAGATCTCATGGAAGGCAATAGATTTTGGGGGACTCTGCCGTTGTCGGTGGCGGGCCACGTTGCGCTACTGAAGATGGTGGCGCTTCCTCGTCTTATATTTCTTCCGGACCCTACCAATAAGAATACCGGCTGCTTTTTTCCAACAACTCCGCTCTGCGGTGGGTAGCTTCATTTGGGGTGTGGGACGGCGCAGAGTGGCTCTAGATACACTGATACGACCGAGAGCCGAGGAGGGTCTTGCCACCCCAGATTTTAAATTATACTATTTGGCTGTGCAATTCCAGATTCTCACACAGGCGGTGGAGTTGGAGTTCCAGGGACCGGAGAGGGGGACGGTTCCGGAAGTGCCGAGGCACGTTCTGTCCTTTGTGATTTTACAGCAACGACTGAGGACTGCAGACTTATCGATGGTTGAGGGCACCCTGAGGCATTGTTGGAAACGCTTCCATACTAGGAATGGGGTGCAGCACCCATACGCACCCGAGATACCACTGGGCATGTGTACGGGGTTGCCACACGGTGGTGATTGGTCCGGTCTAGCGAAATGGGAGGAGCTGGGTCTGCAGATGGTGGGCGATCTGTACGCGGATGGCACACTGCTGCCCTATAGCACGTTGCAGGAGACCTTTGGTCTTCCACGCAGCCATTTCCTGCTACATGCAGCATTGATTGCAGCCATACAGAAACATTGGGGTGCTGGCTTCTCAGAACCACCATTAAGCGGAGCATGCCAATACGTAGTGATGGCAGCGGGTACGTATAAGGCAGCTACCTGTCTGTATAAACACATGCTGGGGGAGGGGCTTAACCCATTACAAAAACTGTGGGAGTACTAAGCGGCGGATTTAGACAAGGCTATCCCTGACGCGGCCTGGTCACATATAATTAAGAGAGCATGGAAAGGTACCAGGAATGCTAGGTTCCAGCTTATCCAATTCTTTGTATTACATAGGGCATACCTCACGCCAGCTAAAATTAATCAGTATTTTCGGATAGATACTGCGACCTGCCCCGATGTCGGTTGCAGGGAGCGGACCTGAGCCATATGCTGTAGGATTGTCCTCAGGTAGGAACATATTGGGAGGAGATAACTACATCGCTCTGCCTAGTAACTGCGCGGCAGGTTGATATGGACAAAGGAACGTGCCTACTACACTGGTTCCCGCACACTAGCAAAACTAAGATAACTAGCAAGTTTATGGATTTGGGACTCATTCTGGCTAAAAGGGAAATTACATCACACTGGAAGGCAACGACTAGTCCTAGTTATGTTAGATGGAAGGCAGCGTTCCTTATGTGGGTGGGCAGCGAGAGTTCTGTTCGAATACAACATGCCCATAAATCCCATAGCGATAGGGCGCTGGAGGCGGCGCGGGCATGGGAGGCCTTGGTGGTGGAACTCAGGATGCCGGATGCGGATACAGATTCGGAGTCCGGCTCATCTATGGAGGGCGAGCAGGCGCAGGCGGCTTCCTCTGGACTTGGGGAGATTAGCGCAGGCGGGGGTTCCCGACTTCCGGGTGATTACAGCGATTCTTAGTATAATGGATGAGATGGCCAGTACCCAGATCATACACTAGGGTAGTACCTTATTAACACTCTTTAGCTAGATAATAGCACCGGCGGCAGGGGTGGGGGGGTTTGGGAGTTCATAGATTACGAGGGGGGCCATGCATGGAGTACTGATTAAAGATCTGGAGCTGTAGGCTCGGATACGATACTGCACTGATTGAGGGAGCTTGACATCATAGCAATAGACTTGGAATAGGGTCCATGAGCCTTGTTAAATTGTTGGATTACTGCAGAGTTTTCTCTCAGTGTGCACTGTCTGATTCTTTGTATTTACGATGGTCCTCCTTCATCTCTTGTTTGTATTTTGAAATAATAAAAAGATTTAAAAAATAAATAAAATATCACAAAATGGTTCTCTTTCCCACAGCCTTTACATATCTGTCTTATGGCGGGACATTTACCTTCGTGTGGAATGACAATCCACGTATAAAACAGAATTTCTTATTACGTGTGGCCATCATTTTGTGTCCTTCAGTCTTTGGCTTACTTTGTATACTCATGACAGATTCACACTGGGCATTCCGACCTCTATGTAAGCAGCTTATCTTTCAGCACGCTCCTCAGCTCTGGCAGCTATCAAACTTGTCCAGACTAAGAGTTTATCTCAGCGTTCATCGTCTGAATGAAACGTCTGACAAGCATCCATCAATAACTTGAAGTCGCATAGCTTCGTCGTCATTAAATTCATTCAACTTACAGTGTTTGATGAGCGTGTCGAGTCTCTTTACAAATTCATTAATGGTTTCACAACTGTTATGGTGTTCTTGACTGAAAATGTATCTTTTGTAATCAATGTTTGGTACTGGATTGCATTTGAGATTTAGTGTTTCTTTAATCTGAAAATATGTAATTTCTTTGTCAGTTCACAGCATTTTCTTTGACTTCTTTCACACCATCACCAGCAAGGTTTTTGAGATACTTGATTATTTTTTTTTATCAGTCTTTTCAAATGCGTAAATAAAATCACTAAATGTCTCTAT
The DNA here is from genome assembly GCF_964263255.1 of Lissotriton vulgaris. Lineage (NCBI taxonomy): Eukaryota > Metazoa > Chordata > Amphibia > Caudata > Salamandridae > Lissotriton > Lissotriton vulgaris. The sequence continues at coordinate 66,806,042 of NC_141691.1, read as the reverse complement.
CCAAGCAGTCCATTGATCACCAATATTTTGCTTTATGGCAGTATCGAAAGGTGGTGGTGGTTTCAGGAAGACGGTAGCATGGTAACTAATTATGGGAGTGGCTGTCCTTGATGGTGGAGCTCTTTCTGCTCCTGTTGGCTGTCCATTTGAGCCTCCATCAATCGTTTTGTTTCTGAGGCCTTGCTATGGACCAGCCTTAGCGTCATCCTGGACAGTCGGGGAAGCGGTACCCTTCTCCTCGGTCTCCATCTGAGCCCTTTACTTATCAGAGACTGTCAGGCTCTTACCAAACTCTAGTCACATGAGTGAAAAGACAAACTGTCATCAACTGCACACACATCTAAAAACTCCCTCAGAACTTCGTTAAAAAAATATTGGAATTCTGCAGGTGTATTACATTGACCAAATGGCACCATAAAATATTTGTCCATCCCAGATTTGATATGAAAGGCTGTCTTCCAGTCATCTCCTCCTCTGACTCGCACCAGCTGATAGGCACATCACAAATCAAATTTTGTAAATACTTGAGCATTCTTTACCTGATCTAATAAACTGGAATTAAGAGGTTAAGAACAACGATTTTGAACAGTTCCATCATTAGGGCTCTATAGTCCATACATGCACACAACTCACCCCCCTTCTTGGTACAAAGAACAGGGGAGATGAGGAAGGTGAGCACTATGGCCTGATAAATCTTATGCGAAGCATATCATCAAGATATTCCCTCAGATTTATGTTTTCTTTCTCAGTTAATGCATAAATCCAACTACAAGGAATGTGAGCCCCAAGGACTAAATCAATTTAACAATCATACGCTTGGTGCAGTGGAAGAGTAGATGTCTTCTGTTTATCAAAGACTTCTTCTAAATCTTGATAGCAGGGAGGAATAAGAAGAGAAGACTGGTTTCGCCTACTAACATTGCTACTGTCCTTTCATGATCCAAGTTAGCAGACACAAATAAACAATGTTCCTGGCAGAATGTGGAACAAAAAGATATTGTACGATCCTTCTTGTTAATATCCGGATTATGTGTTTCTAACCATGTTATTCCCAGAATTACCTGAAACTGTGGAGTTTGAATCAATTGAAACTTAACTCTTTCACTGTGATTTCCATGTAGATCTAATCACAAGTTGGTAGTAGTATGAATAATAGGACCTGACTTCCGAGCGCTACCGTCAGTGGTTTTGACCTCATCAGGCTGAACTTTGCACTCAACTAGATTTATCTGTAAAATTTCCAGTAGCTCCTGAGTCTGCTAACAGTTAGAAACAGACTGAACCCTCACCCCATGACAATTAGGCTGTTACAAAAAAGTGTTGATAATGTCGTATACAGGATGTTTGAGCAAACGTTTTTGAGGCTAATTCATGTTGTAAACCCAAAACACTTGCCTCCCTAGGTCATGGGTCATCTAGTTTCCCAACTCGCCTTTCTTCTAAGGTTTCACCAGACAATCTTGTAAGAAATGTCCTTTATCGCCACAATACAAACAAAGCTTTGATCCCTGCATCGTTGTTGTTCTTCTACTCTCACCGCCCACCTAAGGCTACCTATCTGCATAGGCTCAGAGTCTTCCGTTTTTTTCAAGGTCAGTTTTATTTTCTTTATATACTACTATTTTAGTATCTGACCGTCCTTAATCACAACGGCGCTCCGCCAAACGATGACCACGTTTCACTACCAAGTCTATCAGATCACTTCAGTTTCCTGGAGGATACACCACTTGGGCAAAAGATATTTGAATTCATGTCAAAGTCTCTTATAAAATAAAGAACTTTATTTATGTTCTGGCCAACCTGATTTTGCTACTAGCCTATTAAACATAGGTATATAAGGTAATAAATCCTTATTCCCTTGTCATAAATTAAGTAACTCAGTGTCCACTGATTGAATAAAAGTATGCAAATCAAGTAATCTTTTTAATTCCTCTTTAAAAACAGAATAATTGTACAGCAGTGGATCATCTCTATCAACTAAAGATATTGACCAAGTCGCAGCTGTGCCTCCTAAATATGACAAGATAAAAGCCACTTTTGATTGCTTATTAGGAAAGCGAGCAGGCGTACACATAAAGGGCCAGATGTATGACCCTTTTTAGAGTGTGTAAACAGATCTTAGACCCTTTTGCCCACGCTATAAAGCATGGGCCCTTGTACAAACAGTATTTTTCAAGTTGCAAATAACTTACGACTCGCAAAATACTGTTTGGCGACTCCGTATTAGGAAGGGGCATTCCTTCCTGATAGCGACCTCATAGCTATGTACCAATGTTTTGCAACCCAAATTGCAGTCGCAAAACACTTGCAAATTACCACCTACTTCAAGTAAGTAGTAATGCATTTGCAAATGAGAAGGGGTGTCCATTGCAAATGAGAAGGGGTCCCCTTTGCAAATGCATGCAATATTTTTTTTTACAGGCAGGCAATGGACCCAGGGGCCACTGCCATAACGTTTCATTTTTGTTTTTTAAATGCATCCCGTTTTACTACTAAAACGGGCTGCATTAAAAAAAATTTAAAAAGCTGCTTTATTTAAAAGCAGTCCCAGACATGGTGATCTGCTGAGCCCAGCAGGCCACCATCCCTGGGAGGGCCTATCATTCCCAATAGGCTCGCAAATTGCAAGAGGCTCATTGATATTCATGAACCTCGGAATTTGCGACCCCATTGGGAATCGAAAACAGTGTTAAACACACTGTTGTACATGCCAAATAGCACTTCGCAAATTGCGAGTCGCAAATGCGACACAATTTGTGGGGTGCTATTTGGCAGGTTGTACATCTGCCCCAAAATGTAATTAACACTGGTTTAGAAATGTTGCAAATTTTGTAGGATCCCCAGAAAAACGCTCAAGTGGGGCTAGAGGAATAGTAGATGGAGAAGTGAGTTGGATTACAGGGGCTCTTGTACCCTGACTAGGTCCTGCAGCTGCCAACTGAGCAAAAGCTTCTGAAGATTTCTCACCCTGACCTAAACTTGGTACACTTGGATTCATGTTAGTTACATTCTGTAAGGCATCCACTCTCTGTGATAAGGCCTGGGTTTCTTTTTGTAAATTGCTGATCATATGAGCCAGATCAGCCAGGGTAATATGTGTCTCCATTGCGAGTATTTACAAGGTCAAGTGGATCAGACGTACGGATCCGACCTGGCTCAAAGGAATGAGAACTGGTGGGCGTCAGAATGTCACTTGAGAGCTTCAGGGTTGTTTTGACTTTAGCTGATTCTATAAAAATAAATAATAATATTTTAGCATTTAATGATTACAAATGAAAGCGGACTATTTTAGAATAAACCCTGTTCTTATTGAACTAATATCCCTTTCTCCTTTGTCAGGTGTACAGATGTTTCCAAGCGTGCACTTGCTGCATCTGCAATGGAAGGAAGAACAATGTAAGTCCTGGTGATGCAATAATCTACTCTCACTTATGTGATGAATTTATTGATCTAATCTGTCTAACTCATACCTATATATATTCTCTAATGACTTCTTGCTTTAACTGTTTTACAAGATGCTCATTTATAAATAACAGAAATTCTTGTTCTGGAAAACATAAGGGAACTCTGAACATAACAAGTATGAATCAAATCAATAAACTTTTTGTGGCATCTCCAACTGAATTCTCAAACCATTTTTAGAATATTTTTCCAGCGCGCAGTTAACTAAAAGTCAGTTTCTTCGCATATTCATGTAAAGAACATTTATAATAAATATTGTTCGTTTTTTGTCTATTTGATCATTGTAAAGTAAGTAAACAACAAGCGACTTTCATGCAACAATTCATCATATAAGTTTCTCAATGACTATGTTCCAAGCATCAGAAGCACGGCACCCAACTGAAGAGTTTTCAACTTTCAATAATGCATTCTTTCTTTGTTCTGTCAGGTGCAGCAACTGTCTTCGGTGAATAAGCTCTAGGATGAACCCGATGCCCAAACCGCAAGGATCATTAACACTGAAGTGCCAAAGAAGCAGGACACAGGAGCAGCAGATGCTGAAGTGACTAGATGCTGGAGCAGGACGCCAACAACACGTGAGGCAAGCAGGTTTCCAGAACGACGAGTATTCAAGGCTGCACGCTCCATCCATTAAAGGACTGCTCCTCTGGGACACTGTTGTGTCGGGTAATGGGGACAGGTCTGCCCTAGGGAGATCACTCTGGGACCTGCACTCAGGGGCATCTAACCCTAACTAGGCCTGACACGTGGCCCTAGAATAAACTCAGTCGGACACTGGGGATAAGTTTGCTTGCTCGGTCTGTGCGTCTCTCTCTGAACGCCTGCGCACGTGCTAGACCTCTTTTTATTATAGGGAGTCACATGACCAACGCGTCCAGCCCTCGGTGCGCCGGGGGCGGACCTTCGGGAACATAACATTCCTCCTAAAAATAAGGAAGAACCAACAAAATGCAAACAATGAACACAATTAACCTGTAACATTTCTTGCTCATGAAACATTTGGACCGATACCTTCAGCGTCCTTTAAATGCCAACGCAGTCAGTTCAAACAGCACATGCATATATGTAAATGGGAACAGTCTTACGTAAAGTAGTCTCTCAGCCAGCCGGAGGGGGTGGGATTGTCACGTAGCTGACGTTGGGACCCCCGATGAGTCATCAGTTCCGTTCCAACCTCCAACTCGTGTCTTGGCGCCTCTCTGTCTGCCCCCTCCGGATCTGGGGCCTCATCCAGGGCCTCCGCGTCACCTCCCACTTCTTCGCTGGAAACCTGATGCTCGCTACTTTGCCTGACCTCGTGACGAGGTGTCAATTCAACGGCCGGTACAGTGGTTGCAGTTTCGGTTTGTTCACCGCCTTGCTGGCGCCCTGGCTCAAGGCTTGAAGGATGATACAGTTTGAAATGAGACACATTGCGAGTCACCCTGTCTCGTCCTCGAATGGCCGTGAGGCGGATGCCTTTCACTCCAATGACTCGCCATGGTCGCTTCTCGTAGTTAAGTTTAAACTTGCCACCAGTTACACGATTTCTGATGAGCACCACATCACCTCTTTTGAAGTTCGGGGCCACAGCCCGGCGTCTCTTACTGATCTTTTCACATGCAGAGTTTCTTTTCTTCTCCACTGCGTGTTCATCTATCATTGCAGGGGCCCACTGGGGGTGATGAGGAATGGAGTCAGTTATCACCCTTCCTAGAAGGAGGTGTGCGGGGGCCACCCCAGTTGTGGAGTGCGGGGTCTGGCGATAACTTCGGAGAAATGTGAAAATGGCCATTTCCACTGACTGCCCCTTGTCATGGGCGATACGGATAACCTTGTTCAAAGTCCTCATGAACCTCTCGGCCTCTCCATTGGCTTGAGGCCACCGAGGTGTTATGCGCCTGTGACGTGTTCCCAGAGACGAGAGGTATTCCGCAAAGTCTTGACCCTGGAATGGCGGTCCATTATCTGTTCTGAGCTCTCTCATGGATCCATGAGTGGCAATGATTTTTTCTATTTTGGGGATGACACAGTCTGCACTGGTGCTTGTGACAATTTCGACCTCAGGATATTTTGAGTGGTCGTCTATCATTACTAGCGTGTATCTTCCATCCGGAAGGCTGCCAAAGTCCATGCTGACTCTCTCCCAGGGTCCTCGTGGCCTGGGTTCCACAATGATGGGGGCCTCACGAGGGCTGTCGCCCGTGACTTGACAGGCCGCGCACGATCGCACCACGCTCTCCACCATGTCATCCATGAGCGGGAACCATACCTTCGTCCGCAGCCGGGCCTTCGTCTTGACCATCCCCTGGTGGCCTATGTGGGCCAGTTGAACTACTCGTCCTGTCAGGGCCGTCGGGATTACCAGGCGATGCCCCCGCAGGAGGCATCCCGCTGCATCTTCATTTAGCTCAGCCCTCACATGGTACAAGCTGTCCATTATCTTCTGAGCCTCCGGTGTGAGTACTTTCCAGCCCTCCTTGGCCTTCTGCCAGTTGGCCGTTCGGAGCAGATCCTTGGCCCGCTGTATGCAAGCATCCTGAGCCGTGGTGCTCACGACCTCTGCCAATGATATGGGACGCGGGCAGGATCTGGCCACGACCCACTGTACATAGGCTTCCGTCTCTTCTGCCTCATCCCTCTCCTCAGGGGTTGCGGGCCTAGGGTGCCGTGATAGGTAATCCGCCGGATTCTTTGCCCCTGGCTGGTACTCGATGGTGCAATTGTATTCTTGCAGTTGTAAAATCCATTTTTCAATTCTAGGGGGTGGCTTGGAGGAGGTGCCTGAAAACAGAGCCAACAGCGGTTTGTGGTCCGTCACCACTGTGAAGGGCTTGCCATAGACATACAAGTGGAAGTGACGACATCCCCAATGTATCGCGATGGCCTCCTTCTCTATTTGGGAATATCTTTGTTCCGTGTCCGTGAGGGACCGGCTGGCAAAAGCAACAGGGGCCCAGTCTATCTCATCTCGGGCTCTCTGCATCAGAACGGCCCCCAGTCCCGCCGGTCCAGCATCTACTGCAATGAGAGTGGAGTGTCGTGGGTCAAAGAACGCCAACGTGGTGATGCTGGAGAGTGCGCTCTTAATGTCTTGAAATGCCCTTTCCTGTTCAGGTCCCCAGCTCCATGGGGTGGAGTCTTTGGTTAGTTCACGCAGAGGGAGAGTCAGGTTGGCTAAGTCCCTTATGAAACGGCCACAGTAGTTTACCATCCCGAGAAAGCTCCGGACCTCGGTGACCGTTGTGGGCGGTGGTGCATTCTTGATGTCTTGGACCTTGTCAGGATCAGGGTTGACGCCATCGGCTGAGAATACGTATCCGAAAAATCCCAGTTTGTTCTGGAGGAATTCGCACTTGTCTCGGTGCAAGGTGAGCCCGGCACTTCGGAGCCTGCGGAAAACCTGCGCCAAGCGTTGGTTGTGTTCTGGGATTGTTCTTGCGTGCACCATGATGTCATCACTGACATTGATTACTCCCGGTATGCCAGCAATCAGCTCCTGGATGACATTTTGGAAGACTTCGGCAGCACTGGAGATTCCAAAACTCAACCTGGTGTACCTGCGCAGTCCAATGTGGGTGGAGAACGTTGTGATGTTCCGGGAGTCCTTGTCTAGTACGAGTTGATGGTACCCCGCCCGGAGGTCCAATTTGGAGAACCACCGGGCTCCAGCCATCTCTCCAATCAGGTCATCTATCGTGGGGGTGATATGGCGTTCCCTCTTGATGGCAGCATTGGGTAAGCGCATGTCCACGCATATCCGGACCGCTCCAGGCTGTTTTGGCTTCCTCGTGACCACGATGGGCGACACCCAGGGGGTGGGACCGGACACCTTCTCAATTATCCCCGCTGCTTCCAGCTTCTGCAGCTCTTCTTCAACCAGTGGTCTCAAATGGAACGCAACGCGACGGTGTCGCAGGGCCACCGGTTGAACAGTGGGGTCCACGTGCAGATGTATCTCCCGGCCCTTGAAACGGCCAATTCCTTCAAATAGGTCGGAAAAGTCTACAATCAGTTGCTGTACCGATTCCTCATGCACACCAAATGCGAATGTGACCACCCCCAGGTCCTCTGCCGTCCGGCAACTCAGGAGCATGCCTTGACCCTCTTCCGACACAAAGACGTTGGCTCGCGTGATTTTGTCCCCGTGTCGTACCGCTGCTTTAAATTTTCCCCGGATGCGGAGGGGAACGTCCTGACCGTAGGCAAAAACGGTGATCGGAGTGGAGCGGAGGCTGGGAGGATTAGGCATGTCTCCGTAGAGGGATGCACTCATGAGATTTATCGAGGCGCCCGTGTCGACTGTCGCCATGATGTCCTGATCAGCCACCTGTATGGCGCACTGTGGCAGCGTCCTGGTGCGTCTGGTGGCGGTGCCGATCATGTGCACCTTGTGTACGGATCGCTCCTCCTCGTCATCGTCCATATTACTGTTGCTGGGTTCTCGTTCAGCACCTTCGGGCTCAGCCACCGTGTGTATTGTCTGGCGAGGCTTGCCGAACTTCTTGGACCGGCACACTTTTTCAAAGTGATTCATTCTTCCGCAACCTGAGCATCTCTTGCCCCGTGCTGGGCATTCTGGCGCTGGGTGTTTTGGGCCGCCACAGTAGCCACATGACTGCGCTGAAGCTCCGCCCTGAGGAGTTGTTGCTCGTTTTGCCCATTTGGGCTGTGGGCGGACTTGTAGTCTGTTAACCGGCTCCATCTTCATGTTGGCTTGCAGTGCGGCTTCCATGTGGGCTGCCCTGGCCTTGGACAGCTCCTTCGTGCGACCCAGCGTGAGGATGTCTGGTAGGGGTTTCCCCGACTTCTCCAGTATTCTCTCGCGCAGCTTAGCAGAGGCACATCCTTGGATTATCTGGCCCCTGATCTCTTCCGTGACGTCCTGGAATCCACATGTTAGTGCTAGTTTCTTTAGCCTGGAGTGGTAGGCGTCCAGCGACTCATCTAGCAGTTGCCTTGCTTGTCGAAAAATGAATCGTTCATAATCCTGGTTGGCCATAGGCTCAAAGTGCGCGTTGAGTGCATTGATTAAGGTGTGATGGGTTTTGGGAGTCGCCTCCGTGAGGGTCCGGGCAATAGAGTGGATGTCCTTGCCACCAAGATGGAGGACCATGGCTCGCTTCTGTTCCTTATGGACCTTGGTGGCCTCGAAGAATATTAGGAGCCTGTCCACCCACTCCTTCCACTTCGGTGCGAGAGTGGAGGGCGCACCCTCCACCACAAACGGTTCAATGGGCGGAATGGTAGCCATCGCCCTGGACGCTCTGGAGTAGGTCCGCGGGCGGCCGGGGGATGAACCGAAGGGGCACCCCGATTAGTGCGGAGGGAGCGGCGAACGCGCTCCGGCGAGGTACGTCCCACGGGCCGAGTGAATGATGGTCCTGGCACTTCAGAGTCGGGTAGGAGGGTGAAGGCCCGGGACGGGTCAGCACCACGTCCCCTCGAACAGCTGGGTAGGACCGGGCGCCGACCGGAGCGCCTCGCCAGGCGGGCCGAGGTGCGATTCACGCACGTGCAGCCAAGCACGGTGCGGCACCGGGCGTGGAGGGTCCACGGAGGGAGGACCTCGCGCGACCAATCGAGCGCCTGTGCGCAGCAGGAAGGTGCAAGCCAGCGCCGCTCACCTGTCGAGGGCCAGGGATCAGAGTCGTTCTTCCAGGCGAGCAGTGCGGGGGGGCGTGTGGTAGCAAGGCACGAGCACCGCAGGCAATTAGGATCGCCCGCAGCCGCCTCACCCCCGGAGGGGCACACACACACCCCGAGCGAGGGATCGACAACCACCCTCGTCGCCAATTGTTGTGTCGGGTAATGGGGACAGGTCTGCCCTAGGGAGATCACTCTGGGACCTGCACTCAGGGGCATCTAACCCTAACTAGGCCTGACACGTGGCCCTAGAATAAACTCAGTCGGACACTGGGGATAAGTTTGCTTGCTCGGTCTGTGCGTCTCTCTCTGAACGCCTGCGCACGTGCTAGACCTCTTTTTATTATAGGGAGTCACATGACCAACGCGTCCAGCCCTCGGTGCGCCGGGGGCGGACCTTCGGGAACATAACAGGACACCATAGCTGCAGCCTGCTTGACAGAGACCTTTGGAGTTGTTCTGAGAGTCATGGCAGCTTTGGTGGTGGGCCACTTAAGCAAGCACAAGCAGTGTGCACCTTCTTGGGTCTCCGCATCTGGTACTGATAGCGGCACGCACAAGCAGTGTGCTTGGACCACCATAAACTCTTTGGGAGAGCACAATCATTCTTCGATTTAATTATCCAATATCTCGTCTCCATTTGTAGCTTCCTCCCCAACCTGGGTAAACGCCAGTGACCACGCCATACACAGAGCGTTTTATTACACGGATTTATTCTGTTGCATGTGTCTACAAACTCAACATTCTTAAACAAGCTTTCACGGCAAGGTGCTCAGACAACTACATCACAGCTTTATGGAGTCCATTAGGAGCCAAAAGTGTTCCGTCATAAAATAGCACAAGACACTATGAGTCGGACATGTGTGTTTAAAGCAATCTGAAACAAAGCATATGAGTGACAACCAGTATCACGTAGCAGCAATCAGCTCATCTGAATTCATTCTAAACGTAAAATGTAAATTGCACAAGAGAAAATATACAGTTTGGTGGCTAGTGAAAGAAGTTTTTGAGAAAGCCCCAAGTGAAAAAACTATAACCAAAAAAGAAAATTGTGGCAAATGAGTGAAAATAAACAGTACATTGTTATTAGTACAGACAGCCTTATTTACTTGATGGGTCTCGTAACACTGGGCAATTCCCACATTGTGTATTTAAAACAGGAGTTCTGTCTGTGATGGTGTTGATGGCGGTTCGACCTACAAGGGTATGAGGGTCTTATCAGAACAGTGAATGACCTGAGCGATGGTGTGTCAAGGTGAAGCCTGTGCGCAGGTTGTCACCCTAGAACTGCTGGATAAAAGCGCAGATGAGAAGGCCCAGGGAGGTGCCTGAAGTAATTACTGATAATGATAAGGCAGATGCCTTGTGAAAGATAGTCACTGAGGTGCGAGGGTAAAATTAACAGATACTCACAGGGATGAGCTCGTGAGTAAATAGCTACCCAATTCAGCTAGAGGCCTGAACGGGGAAGAAGGATTATATGGGTTGCCTGAAATTTTTCCACCAAGACTGGCAAAAATGGAACAGTATGTAGAAAATATGCATAGGTTTTTGTAGTGGGAACACGCCTCTAAAACTTCCTTTTGCCTATATGACTGCAAGCACTTTCTCCATATTCTAACATTTGGTACTCACTGATTGTAAATCATCTTAAGTGGCAGAGATGCGTTGTTCCGATACAGTAATGCGCACTGTCTGCATTGTTGACATGTAGTTGGTGCACAGATTCAACGTACCAGTTTCCCATCAATGGACTGCAACCCTGGAGGAGAGGCCGTTTTTGGCCTAAAATCCCCTCCCCAACAGTGTGAGAGAGCTCTCCCTTGTAGTTACCTGCTGCTCTGGAGAGGATTTGTGACATCATTGCGCTTCGATTTAAAGCCATTCCACTTCACCATCACCCAACTTTTAAAAAAAAGGAAACCTCCCATGTTCACACCCAAGGTTTACTTTAAATGACCAGCACCCACACTTAAAAGTAAAATCCACATAAGTAAAATTACAGCCCAAAAAAAGCAATTCCAAAAAAGTATCAAATAGACCCTAAACAAAAAGAATAAAACATCCAATGCAACTTTCTAGCTCCAGGAAATCTATCCAAAACCTCAAAAATATGTAAAGATATGAAGAAATGCTCCAGGAAAACCAAAAAAATTAAGGACGAAAAAAACTAGCAATAGTAAATTATTTTTACCTGAAACAGAGAGCAGGAATAGTAAACCACAACCCAAAAGTCCACGAGCAGCCCAAAATGAAGACGAAAGACTACAAAACCAAAAACAAAAGATAAAAAACAATCAGAAAAATGGATATAAAAAAAATCCTATAGGAAAATAACTTTGTATTTATTATTCAATTTTATACATTGATATAAAACATTGACATTTTTTACAAGGTAGTATCTTTAAAAAAAATTACAAAATGTAATAGAAATACATTTATTGAAAAAGTGAATTATATATCAATCAAATTAGTCTTTATTCGATATTTTCAATCATAAAAGACATATACAATACATACAATGTCATAAAATATTTTAAAAGAACAGTAGTCTTAGCAGTTGAGGTTTTCTTGAGGATTTCATTAAAGAATTCCGCGCTATGACATTCAATTCTAGGTGATAAAATTTGCTAGTAATAAAAAAGAAAAAGTGGTGGATAAAATTAATATCCATAGCGCAAAAAGGAGTTATTGTAAATAACATCACATATAAAAACAGTTAACCCATGGATAAACAATAGGCAGAGAACACATCGCACCAATATATAAACAGGTAAGTTAATGCAGAATAGAGCCAGCAGTAGCATCAAACTAGTCCTTCTAAGGCCCCATGTCCAGCTCAAGAATTTTGCCATAGCTATAACTACGTGTTCCAGTGTGTCTGTTTTCAAGATACGCAGTGCTGTTTGGCATAATCTTGTACCAAGATTTGAGCAGATCGGCTTGAGCCATTCATGTCGAGGACCCTTATAGGCCAGACACACAAACAATATATGTGATAAAGTATTTTCCATAGATAGACACATGGGGCATTTTGTGTCTGGGGCATCGTGCCACTTTGCTGTAAAAGATTTTAGGGGGAGGGTACCCACTCTAAATTGGTGATACAGTTTCCTGTCGCCAGGACTCGTAATAAAATCCCAGTAAGCCTCCGGCCTATATTCATACTTATGTTCTAAAAAGATGCCTGTCCTGGAGGCGCTACTCACCAATGACATGGACTTATAACAGACCATGTCCCTATATAGTTTTTGTTGGGAGCAGATTCCCTTCTGAGTCCTCCCACAGGTGGCTGAGCCCCATGTCAAATAGTGTGCTCTTAATCTTTTATAACCAGATATTTTTTTAGGACAAATCAGCTTCTCTGATATACTTTACTGCATTAGCATATGTCCATAGCCGTCTCCAATATGCCAGGGGTCTACAACCCGCTGCCTCCTCAAATGAAATGCATCCCAGATCTAAAGTAGGGGTTTGAGAGGGGTCGATTGAGGGAGACCAGTCAATGATCTCAGAAACATGTTCTGGGCAAGGACTAAGGGACCTAGATTTTCAAAACCCCAGAGTTCTGCACCATAGATTATTGATGCCCTGATTTTCCCTTTATAGATTGTTAGCACCGGCCCTACTGGTTTAGTGTAGGATAGCTGGTGCTCTTTTAAAAGACCCCCTGCTAATTGATTGTGCCTGAGGACCAGTAAATCTATCTGGGGCTTCTAGTTCATCCTCTTGCCCATTCTTACGCCCAGGTACGTAAATGTATCAGTTTGCTCCAGGGACCCATTATTCATTTCTACTCTGCCTTTCACTATTTTATGTTTGTGCAACACCATGAACTTGGTCTTATCAATACTAACTACTAACTCATGGTTGTTGCAAAAAAGAGTGAATCTGTCAAGGGCTCGTTGCAGACCAGATTGTGTTTTAGACAGAATTAAGGTGTCGTCTGCAAACATTAGCAGTGGGACCTTCGTACCAGCAAGAGTAGGGTCATCAGTTGGATACTCAATATAATATGAGATAACCTTATGTATAAACAGAGAGAAAAGGGTGGGGGCCAGAACGCACCCCTGCCGTACTCACTGGGAAACGATCTGTTACCTCACCCTGTTGTCCCCACCGAACCTGGGCATAATTAGACTCATGAAGTTTAATGATAAGACATAAAATCTCAGGGGGCATCCCTGCTTTCTTTAATGTGTCCCACAGCTTGTATCGGGGCACAAGATCGAATGCTGATTTTAGATCTATGAATGCAGCATAGAGAATCCCCCAGCTAAAACCACAGTATTCCAATAAATCATCATGAATCTAAAAACGTGATCAATGGTACTGACATGAGGACAGAAGGCCTCTTGGAAAGTGGATAGAATTCCCTTGTCATCTATCCATGTGTTTACCCTGCTTAGCATGGTACATTATTAACTGGTACCGGCCCTATGTCTCCACTACCCCATTTAACTGTTTGCCAGAATCGCCACCAGTTATTCCCATTACTTGCATGTAGCAAATCCTTCCATCTGTTTTCATCAAAGGTCTTCTTTACCCTGAGTTGTGTTTTCTTATATTCAGACCTTGCTTTCCTAACCTCCTACGGTACTCCCAACCTAAAAGCTTTAGAGAGGTGCCTAAACTGGAGCGCTGCCTCTGTCCATTTATTAATTGGGGGCAGCGTTGAAAGTGGTATACCCCAGATCGCGTCCTCATCACTGGTTAGGCTGCTATCTTCAAGGCCAAGAGGCTCAAATGTACAGTTGAAATCAGCAGCAATTACCAGGTGATTTGCCCCTTTCATAGGTTGAATAAATGAGTCCAGTCTAGAAATAGTTGGTGAAGCTTTCCCTCCCGCTATTCCTCTTGCATACACATTGATCAGTATAAGATCTGGCTCATATTCACTGCGGATGTTTTTTTTTTTTTTATAAAGACCTTTATTAAAAGTACTTGCAGAAGTGATAGATATAAATCAAGGCCTACAACCCTCCGTTTCATACACTTTGGCAGCATAAATGTTTGTATGTACACAGCCGTTCAGCCGTCAACCCTGGGGTCCGGCGGCGTATCATGTCCTTGTAACCTTTGTAAAACAGTCCTATTCTTGTTGGACAGCTCTTAGGTCTTTCATTTTATATTTTATGTTAATAACCGTAACTTGTAACTATGGTCAAGAAGGACAATCATATTCAGTTGCTAATACTGTGTCTGCGTCTTCCCATTGGTTAGTGTTTCCTGTATATATTGATGCTTGGTTAGTGTTTCCTGTATATATTGATGCAATCCAGAGTTATAACACATGTGTATTTCAAGTCCTAGTTCTATCATGAGCTAATCCACCCAACCGTGCCCTCTAATCGTCATCCTCCTCTTCATCTAAACTTGCATTGTCAGCTTCTGGCAAGGGGTCACACAACTTTCCTCTATACACATTCCAGGCTGACCACACTTTATTCCACTTGCGGGGGCATGTCCTAAGTACATACACCGCCCTTTCCGTGAGCATTAAGAAATCCATGTTCCTACTCCACATAGACTTCACTGCGGATTTTAATGGCCAAGATGTCAGGACTATCAATCACTAGCTCTTCTACCTGATAACCTGCCTGCTGTCTAATCCAAATAATCAGTCCCCCACAGGGTCTCCCTTTCTGTCCTGCAGTTGCCAATTTGCCAAAGGCCAAGTAGATGAAAGATCCTGCTCAGTGACCAAGTCTCCTGGAAGAGAATAATGTCATGGTTCTCAATGAAACATGACCAATCAGAAGACATAATCCTAGATGAAAGACCGGCAATGTTCCAAGATATTAGAGTTAATGAGGAAGAAGCCATACTACCTCCCATAACTATAGGTGTTGTGGAATTTTAGTTTACGAACTGAACATCATCTGCGCCAGCTTGTCACCCATGTACAACGTGCACGACAACCATTTTAGGTATCATGGTCTCCCTGTCCACGATCGGTTGCCAGCGCGCCCCTCTGACCCAGCAAGCATCCTCCGCGCACCCTGGCTCCCCCTCCCTCCCTCTCACGAGCCTAACCCTTCTGCATGACCCTGTCCTTGGGAGTCACGCCTGCGCCTGACCAGCATCTCCTCTCCTCCCATGAATGCCCCTCTGTTGGTAAACCTTCCCTCCGCGCTCGATTGTCCATGCGGCATGAATACCACTCCTTTGATGACCCCTTCCCCCGTTTCCAGCTGTCCACACAGGTCCGAGGCCATCGCCTAAGCCGGGAGATACCATTTACTGCCCCTTATTGTATGAAGTCACTCTTCTTCAAAGGACCCCCCTATTGATCAAGACCTCCCCACCCCACGGGATATGATCAGGCGCACACATCCTAAGAATCGGCAGAACACTCAGCTGCGCAATGACCCCCTCCTCTTATCAGCCGGTTGAGGACCTCTATTGTGAAGGTATATGGGGGTGGGATTGACACGAGGATTACGGGGATGTGTCTTTCCTTGTTGTTCACAATGTTCTGATTGTAATAAAGAAAGGTCACATGCCATAAACCAGTGTATAAGAGGCCAGGCCTCGGAGAGGCTGTTAGAGCACCTCGAGACGATACCTTGTTGTCTGATCTGATGTGTTCTGCTCCGTCGGAATAAAGCTTCTGTTTCCTGCCTTCTGGTCTCCGGCGCCTGCCTCATTGCTTGGTAAATTTGAATGGTACAAGGGCGTTTAGCGCCGGGCAAATCTTGAGAAAGGTCCTAGCCCTACCTTTTTCTACAATTGGCGTCCCAAAGCGTGGGGCCCATCAGCGACACGTGGATCCAGTGGGAGAGGTCCCGACGACAGAGTGAACGACTGCAACGATTGGGAAGAGCTCGTGTCCGATAGACCCTCGTCTGACAGCCGATCATCCGACCTTCACTAGTTCTGAACAGACCTCTCTCGAGTGATCTATGGTCCTGACTGGGAACCATCAGGAGTGCCACGGGCATCACGAAGGAGAGAGGACGATCGGGCGCTGGATCCAGAAGACAGGAAACCGTCCATGCGGTCCGGGTAAGGTCGTGTAAACACGACGAATTGAGAAAAGATTGTTTTGTTTGGATAATACTAGTATTACGCTTTGTTGAAACCTCTGGAGATTCACTGTCTGCAAACGGAGAAAAACAAACAGGCTCTCTCTTTGCAAGCAGTGAAGGATAGGTAACGCAGACTTTTGTCCCCGTTGTAATCCGTCGTGCCTATCTTCCTCCCCCACTGTTTCCCGAACTATCGTTCGTGGATTATTGTCTGGAGATTCTTTGTCTGCAAACAGGGAAGAACAAGGTCTCTCTTTGCAGGTAGAGAAAGAGTGGGTAACGATAACTTTTCGTGCCCACTTATTCTCCCCACTGAATTGTTTGATTGACCGATTATTCGGTATTGGTTCGTTTGAGGTATTCACCGCCGGCAAACAACGGAGAATAGAAATATTCTGTCTAGTCTTTGCCCGCCGTGATAAGATAGGTAGTGCAGACTTTTGTCCCCGTTGTAATCCGTCATGCCTATCTTCTCCCCACTGGTTGGTAGCCTGTTTAGCCCGGACCGCTTATTAGAGATGAATCATCCAGCTCCACTGGAGGGCACCCCTAATAAGGACATGTTCACTAAGCATGGACTAGTCGCTATAGCTTATACTAAGTTATGGCATTAATATACAAAGAAGAACCCTGAAAGTCAGTGGCCACTGATAGGTTCCTTTGACGATCATAAAATAAAAGCATTAGAAATAGCGCTACAGGAAAATAAGACTACGCCCACTATGCTCGATAGTATCGGCATGTGGCGCAAAGAAACGGAACAACGAAAGAAAAGAGAAGAAGCAAAAATAGGGAAAGAATTACGAAAGGCAGCCCACCTAGCCGCAAAGCAACTAGAAGAAGAAATAAAAGAAAGAAAGGAAACTACGCGAAACCAAGAATCAGGGTCGACAGGCCAATGTCCTGTTAGGACCCCCTCTGCGCTCTACCCTGAATTGCCCTCCAAACAACGGGCGAACGATGAGTTACTGCTAGGTCCCCCAATCATCTACATGCCCCCTCCATATGCCCCCTGCCGACAAAGCTTTCAAGCTCCGAGTGCGAGCGAAAGTGACCTTAGTGCTAGTGACCCAGCCCTCACGGCCTCTGCACCAGCCACATTAACAACATCGTCAGACGACCCTGAGGCTAGCAAACAACCACCAGCCAGACCAAATAGGTTGAGCAAAGATGAGCGGGATGGGATCGACAAAATAGCAAAGACCTTAGTAGAACGAAGGGAGAGCGAAGAGTACACAATGAACATATATAATTCACATGCCGACAGCCACAGGCGGCATTTCATTTTGCGATTCAGCTACCACACCCTGAACGCATATAAAGATAGGTACCAAAGTAAGGGCCCCGCTAAACTAACAACGCTGTATCGGAAAATTGATGTTGGAGATGGGACTGAATGTGAGGCGACGGAGCTCTTCACGCAGATGCTTGAGGTCCTCTGCCACCTCACGGAACAAAAACCAGAAGCCAAGGTTACAGTCCCTGAAACGACCTCAGTAGAAGTAGCCAATACTATGATGCCCATCAGAGAGGCGGCCCCTTACTGGATCCCGCCACGTGGCCAGGGAACAAGCGATGATATTAATAATGCAGATGCAAAAGGGAGGGTTGTGTACAATTGGGTTTACCAACCTTGGGACCGACAAGATATCCTAACCTTTAAACAAACTCTGCCCGATTTAAGAAAGAACCCGACAGCATTCTATACCGAATTAGGCACAGCCTTGGGTTCGACGATAATGACTTTAGCGGACATTGACTTGTTCTTCGGGTTATGCCTGCCAGCTGACGTGTAGAAGCAAATCCGGAAGGCTGACCACACGGATCTGTTTGGACATACCTGGGACCAACTCGGTAAACTAGATAGACAACGAGAACCTGGAAGGAAACCAGTAAAAGACATACTAGAACTCCCAGACAAAATAGTTCAGAAATTAAAGACACTGATTCCAGAAAGAAAGGTAGACTGGTCGATAGTCACGGCCTGTCGACAGAAACCCCAGGAAGATGTGTCAGAATACTTCTCCAGGTTCGAGACAGTGTTCTCCGACTACAGTGGCCAAGACATGACCACCGCAACCGGACAGCACCTGTTTGTACAAAATTATGTAAAAGGCCTAACACAAGAGGTCTCCCAAAAGCTGCAGACGAGTGAGAGTAGTTGGGGGGCCTCTAAACCCGCAGCTATCCTTCAGATGGCTCAGTATTACGAGCACCAAAAGAATGAGAACGATAGGGCGTCCGAGAAAAAGAAGAAAGATTTAAAAGAAAGGGTAATGATAGCCCAGATACAAGGTATAACGGTAGGACGGGAACATCAAAGGGGGAACTACCAATCAGCCACCCCCAGAGTTCTACCTCCTAAAGATCACACTCCCACACCCCACACTGGACGTAGAGACATTAGCAATGACCAATGCGCCTTCTGCAAAGGGTTCGGCCATTGGAAATTCCAGTGTCCGGTTATGATAGAGATGAATAGAAATAGGGACTCCAGGGATGTGGCAGGTGGTCCAAGAAATAGAGTACAAGGACGAGGGCACACCAACGACACCAACAATGACAGATCAGGGAGACTGAACACATTTGACCGTCCCCGACAGAACCAATATCAGCTGTCCGAAGGTGAAAATGCCCCCGACTTTGCATAGGACTGCCAGGGGCAAGGGAGGGATCCAGTCGAGCTCTGTGTTGACCAGCAAGGTCCTTATGTCACCGCTAAGGTCCTGGGTACAGAGTCTCCATTCTTGGTAGACACTGGGGCGACACGTAGTGTGTTATCAAAACGACTGATTCCAAGGGCACCCTTGTCTGGCTCACACATAACGTCGATAGGTTTCGATGGAACGCCCTCCACTAACCCCCTGTCCGTACCTATTACCTTTGACCTAGGAAACAACACCACTGACGCGACATTTCTGCTCTCCTCCAACTCCCCTGACGCCATTATGGGCATTGACTTACTGAAACATTTTCGAGCCACTATTAGATGTTCCCCAGATGGAATACGAGTCATCTTGTACGACAACCCAGACATGCCCAGATCCCGTCCCCCACGACACATGTGCTCCATAACTGACGCTGACCTGTCCCTGCTTGACACCCTGCCTCCGTACCTGTGGGCCAAAAATGACTCTGATGTGGGGCGAATGATGATTGATCCTATTCACATAACCGTACGACAGGACGCTATGCTCCCGAAACTCCCGCAATATCGGATATCCCCAGAGGGTGAGAAGGGACTGGTAGCGATCATTCAGTCTCTGGTAGATGCAGGAGTGGTTGAAGAGGTGGTTAGCAACGTCTGCAACAGCCCAATCCTACCCATTGTTAAGAAGCAAGGCGAAGGAGATGAGAAAGCATATCGCTTCATCATCGACTTGCGAGAGATTAACAAAGTGGTTGTACCCCAATACCCTGTAGTCTCCGATATCACTACCATTCTGACCCTCATCCCGTCCACTGCCACCACCTTCACTGTTATCGACCTTAAGAACGCGTTTTTCTCTATCCCCATCCATCCAGACAGCCGTTATCTCTTCGGCTTCACTTTAAAATCCCGCTCGTACCGATTTTGTAGAGCTCCCCAGGGGTACACTGAAAGTCCCAGCATTTACAGCCAGGCCCTCAAAAGACAGCTGGATGCCTTCCAGCTACCAGAGGGAGTGGTGTTGATCCAGTATGTCGATGATATCCTTTTGGCGGCCGACACCACCCCGCTTGCAACGACAGCCACCGTCCAACTCCTACACTTTCTTGCAGAAAATGGCCACAAAGTCTCCAAAAAGAAGTTACAATTCTGCCAGCCACAAGTGACTTACCTAGGCCATCTCCTATCCAAAGAAGGGAGGAAACTTACACCCGACCGAATCCAAACCATCCTAGACACCCCCATCCCAAAAACACAAAAGCAAGTCCGCTCTTTGGTTGGCCTAACCTCTTTCTGCAGACAGTGGTTACCTAACTTCAGCCTCATCGTAAAACCTCTACTTGCCCTATTAACCAAAGATGCCTCCTTCCCGCTCCCTTGGACCCCTGAGTGTCAAGCATCCTTTAAGGAACTGCGAGATGCTCTCTGTTCGGCGCCTGTCCTAGGAACCCCGGATTACTCCAAACCCTTCTCCCTCTTCACCCACGAAAGGGAGGGGTGTGCATTGTCTGTCCTGACTCAATCGATTGGTCCTAAGCAGCGCCCTTGTGCCTACTTCTCCGCCACTCTTGATCCTGTGGCCAGAGCTTTACCTGCCTGCCTTCGAGCAGTAGCTGCCGCTGCTGTCTCTATCCGTCAGAGCGAGGGAATCGTACTTTCCAACTCCCTCACTGTGCTAGTACCCCATGCTGTCGACACCCTTCTGAACCAAACCAAGACTCAACACCTGACTAGCGCACGACTGACAGGGTACGAACTGACGCTACTTGCACCCCACATCACACTAAAGAGATGCACAACTTTGAATCCTGCCACATTGTTGCCCCTGCCTGAAAATGACCCCGACGTTCCTCCCATACACGACTGTGTGACCCTCACGGACGAACAAACTAGGAGTAGGGTTGACCTCCGAGACACTGCTTTTACTGACCCCGATGGAGAGCTATGGGTAGACGGTTCATGCATCAAACTCCCAGATGGCACCACTTCAGCTGCCTATGCAGTAACTACAGCCCGAACAGTAGTTGAAACAGCCTGCATCGCACAACGATCTGCCCAGGCAGCAGAGCTGATAGCCCTCACCCGAGCATGCATCATAGCCGCAGGGGCCACCGCGAACGTATATACGGACAGCCAGTATGCCTTCGGAGTGGTCCACCATTTTGGACTCCTGTGGAGGGAGAGGGGATTCCTGACGTCCCACGGCACCCCGATCCTCCACGGAGATCTAGTCTCCGCTCTGATTGAAGCAGTTCTCCTCCCCAAACGATTAGCGGTGATCAAATGTCAGGCACACAAAAGGGTGACAGACTTAGTCGGACAAGGGAATGCATTGGCCGACATCACTGCACGAACCACAGCTGAGAATAGGACGGTGACACGCATGTATGTGACCAGGTCACAAGCAGAGAGATGGACTGACGCAAGGGAAATGATCAGAGACATTCAGTCGGCCAGCACCCCTCACGAACTGACTAAGTGGGCAAGGGTGGGTTTGAAGGACGAAGAGGGTTGCTGGCGAACGAAGGATGCAAACAAGTGGTTGCTGCCCGACTCATATCTGATCCCCATACTGACAATGGCACATTCCCCCGCACACATAGGATCTGCACCCATGATCGAACTCATTTCCAAAGTCTGGCACAACGACAAAATCCCCGACTCAGCCAGACGCCTAGTTCAGCAGTGCCTTATCTGTTTGCAACACAACCCCGGGAAAGGAACTGTGGTACCCCGGGGAGGGTTTGGGACCCCCAATCACCCCTTTGAGGTCCTTCAGATGGACTACATCCAACTAGAGAGATGCCAAAGCTTGAAGTATGTACTAGTCATCGTATGTGCCTTCAGCAAATGGGTAAAGGCCTATCCAACCCGTGACAACACTGCCATGACTACTGCCAAAGTACTACTGAAAGAATTCTTCCCTCGCTATGGCCTTTGTCGAATTTTATGGAGCGACAATGGCCCCCACTTCATAGCTGAGGTTATCCAACTAATCCTAAAGGGGTTGGGGGTGAAGCAAAGGTTTCATGCGGTCTTCCACCCCCAATCCGCCGGTCTGGTGGAACGCCATAATGCCACACTGAAGTTAAAATTGTCAAAAATAGTGGCCACCACTGGACTTAACTGGCCGGATGCCCTCCCACTGGCCTTGTTATCGATGCGCTCCACTCCCACCAAGCACCACTTGACCCCCTACGAGGTCGTGTTTGGGCGACCGATGAATCTCTGGACTGCTCCCAAACCGACCTCCATTCATGACGTCCCAGACGTCCTACTATCTGATTATTTGTGCAAGTTAACTAAAACGTTGTCTGTCATTCATCAACAGGTGCAGCAGGCCATCCCCGATGCTTCCAGGGGCCCCGGCCACGACATCCAACCGGGAGATTTCGTCCTAATACGAAATTTCCAGCGGACCAAGAGTCTGGAACCTCGGTGGACGGGCCCCTGGCAAGTGCTGATTACCACCCGAACGGCGCTTCGAGTGGAGGGGAAGAAGCACTGGCTGCACGCGCATCATTGCCGGAAGGTCTCTGCGAACCTGGCCACGACAGAAAACGTCAGCACCCAAGAAGAGCTCCTGAGCAAAGACCGACCGATATTGGACTGTTATCCCGATACTGAGGCACTCGAACTTGCAAAATTCTCTGATCCCACTGTGCCAACCAGAGAAGGGTATTTCCTGCGTCGAAAGGAGGGAGTTTCGGCTAAGTAGGCCACGGACTAAGTTGAATCTCAGAACGGTGACCTAAGCACAATCAAGGGTTACCGGGAGAGAAGCTAAACGAAGTCTGTGGTTCTGCCCACTACCGAGCCCCTTGAAGGAGATGGAAGCGCCAGATAAGAAGATGATGGAAGCGCCAGATAAGAAGATGATGGAAGCAACAGGAAATACCCAGTATAGAAATCCAAAGACTGACAGTTTGCACAAATCAAAGACAATAGCCCTCTTTATTGTCTTCCTCTTCTGCCTCCTCCTCATGACCTCCTTCTGGATTCTGGAGGAAAGCACACCGGCTCATGAGGCATTGCTACCTACTACACAACCAACACCCCTGAAAGAGCATTACCTAGTCTCTCTGTCGCCTCAGCTGCGAGAAAGGCGCAGGGAATTCTGGAACAATTCTTTCGTGCAACTGTTGCACCAACACAACCTCGCCGCAAATGCTACGAACTGCTGGATCTGCGGGTTGCTCCCGCATGCTACAGGACACTCCATCCCCTTCATCCCTTCTCCTTTCTCAGTTCACGGCTCCTGCCTCGCCTGGTTGATCCTCATGCAAGAGAGCCACAAGGACAACGCCACCTCCAGCCAGACGGTGTCGCACTTCTACTCTGGTTTCTGGCTGAACAAAACCGGAAAGACTTCTGCTGCCCTGTGTCCTGCGCTAACAGGCGCCACCTTCCTTAAAGACATTCCAGCCAAAGAACGAGTCGAAGTACAGGTGCTCCACAACCCAGCCAGGACCACCTTCTCTCATCTGCAAAAACAAACTACCGCTACTCTGACTGTGGCCCTGTCTGTTATAAATGTCACAGGTCTTGTGTGTCTCGAAGGCCATGGAACGCAGCTGGTGGGTCACAGTGCCTGCCGAATCACCAGAACATTGGACTCAGTTGACCCCCCTTCCTTTGTTGCTTCTCCGAATATGTACTTTGTGTGTGGCACCAAAGCTTACACCTGGCTCCCGAGAGGTTGGAAGGGCGCCTGTTACATTGCCTTCGTTCTTCCACCCACATATGTAGCCCCTGCCAACCATCACCGGCAGAGGCGTGCAGATGACATTGGACAAGCCGACTCCACCGGAGCACAGTTCCTAGATGCAGCAAAGGGACTTGTTCCTCTGTGGGGCCCAATGGCAAACAGCCGCGCTATCCGACACCTGACCCAGGCAGTAGAAACAACGATCAACATCACGGCTGGCATCCTCACCAACAACACGGCGGAGCTTCAGGCAGTCCGCCTTGTGACCCTTCAAAACCGCCTTGTCTTAGACGTGGTCCTAGCCGACCGAGGAGGAGCATGCCGCATCATCGGATCCAGCTGCTGCACATACGTGCCAGATAACTCGCCTTCAGTCTACAAAGCCATTGAACACCTCCACAGACTTTCCTCGGAGGTTCACCAAGAGCAGGAAGGATGGTCGCTTGGGAGCTGGTTTTGGGACACTTTGAAGGACTGGGGTTGGAGGTTGTTTTCCTTCGTGCTGATACCTGTTGTGATATTATGTGGGTGTTGCTTAGGTATCCAATGTCTGCCATCTTTGTGCGGCCTTGTTTCTAACTGTATGTGCCCAAAGACTTTGGACTTCCGAAATGAGCACATGAGTCCCCTCAATGAAGTAGAAATACGTGGCCTTATGGGGATAAATACGAACTGACAAGTTGGCGAGACATGTTAAAAGGGAGGACTGTGGAATTTTAGTTTACGAACTGAACATCATCTGCGCCAGCTTGTCACCCATGTACAACGTGCACGACAACCATTTTAGGTATCATGGTCTCCCTGTCCACGATCGGTTGCCAGCGCGCCCCTCTGACCCAGCAAGCATCCTCCGCGCACCCTGGCTCCCCCTCCCTCCCTCTCACGAGCCTAACCCTTCTGCATGACCCTGTCCTTGGGAGTCACGCCTGCGCCTGACCAGCATCTCCTCTCCTCCCATGAATGCCCCTCTGTTGGTAAACCTTCCCTCCGCGCTCGATTGTCCATGCGGCATGAATACCACTCCTTTGATGACCCCTTCCCCCGTGTCCAGCTGTCCACACAGGTCCGAGGCCATCGCCTAAGCCGGGAGATACCATTTACTGCCCCTTATTGTATGAAGTCACTCTTCTTCGAAGGACCCCCCTATTGATCAAGACCTCCCCACCCCACGGGATATGATCAGGCGCACACATCCTAAGAATCGGCAGAACACTCAGCTGCGCAATGACCCCCTCCTCTTATCAGCCGGTTGAGGACCTCTATTGTGAAGGTATATGGGGGTGGGATTGACACGAGGATTACGGGGATGTGTCTTTCCTTGTTGTTCACAATGTTCTGATTGTAATAAAGAAAGGTCACATGCCATAAACCAGTGTATAAGAGGCCAGGCCTCGGAGAGGCTGTTAGAGCACCTCGAGACGATACCTTGTTGTCTGATCTGATGTGTTCTGCTCCGTCGGAATAAAGCTTCTGTTTCCTGCCTTCTGGTCTCCGGCGCCTGCCTCATTGCTTGGTAAATTTGAATGGTACAAGGGCGTTTAGCGCCGGGCAAATCTTGAGAAAGGTCCTAGCCCTACCTTTTTCTACAGTGTTGGGTTCTCTATGCTCTCACAGGGGTTTGGGTTTACTGTAAATTGATACTTGTATAGCGCACTACTCACCCGCAAGGGTCTCAAGGCGCTTGTACGAATACCGCTGTGGAACCCATTCTGGCTTTCCCTGTGAGGCGTCCACTCCTGGGCACCCCCAAGGTGGAGGCCAGGCATCCTTAGCATTGTGGGGGCCGTTGTGGAGATTAAGCAGGCTAATGCCCAGAGTTGCAGAGTGGGACTCCATGATTGGAATAGGCACCGAGGCGAGAATTATCAGGTCCGTGGAATTTTGAGCCCAAGACCCGCAGAGGCAGGGAATTGAACCCTGGTCCAGGGCTAGACCTCTGCATCAGGGTCTGCCGCTCTAACCATTGAGCCACACTTCTCCCCACTGTCTGTGGTCTCATATCAATCACGGGAGAGGGAACAAGCTGAATATCAGGGTTCTCTACCTGGGGCGGGACAACTGGTTGTAGTCAGTTGCAAGCATCTAGGCAAATCTATTAACAAGGTTTACATCAGGGGGTCTATGTGTGGTTCTTGGGGATGCCCATGGATGTCTCTCTGCACGTGAGGTACCTCACCCTATTGGGGGGGGAATGGCGGGGTCTATAAAAGAACTCTAAGGGCAGGACAGAGATTTTCCCAGACTGATTCCCTAGATTACTACTACCCAGGTGATCCAAGAGAAATCGGACAACATACTCATTATTAAAATTGTCAACTACGTAATTGCCCCTCCCTTCCTTCCTAGAGTGGCCTATCCATTCTGATTGTCTGGCCATGACCATCTGATTGCATATATCTCCGTCCCAAACCCCAACATCCTTCAATTGTGTATTAAAGCAATGCATAGTTTTGGCCAATAATTGTTCGGTGGATTCAGTCTGACCTTCCCTCGAAGCTGGAACGTTCTTCAAGACCACCACCAAAGGGCCGGCTGCTGGGGGAAGTTGTAGGGCCCGGGAACCTTCTAAGGTTGCAATCTCCCATACATCATAGGGGGTTCAGGGCCATATAACCCTGGTGCAAGACTGGCCTGATTTACTGTAGCACGGGTAAAGACGGTAATAGCCGAATGCGCTTGTCGCCTGCTGGTGCTGTGCAAAGTCTTTCCTCCCCCGGAGTGCTCATGATAGATTGAGCAAATGCGCTAGACATATTCCCTGGCTCACCTGCATTTCCAAATAAAGCAGCCGTGCTAACATCAAAGTTGGTAGCTGCAGTGACGGTTTCCCTAAGGGGTAATGGGAATGGCCTAGTTGCTGGTAGTTTGGAGTGTTTAAAAATTAGATAGAACAGTGTTACACAGCTTGTTGGATGTGGGGACAGGTGACGGCTTAGTTTGAGCCAGTAAACCCTGCATAGCGCAAACATTAGACATAGCCTGCAGTTCAAAATTCGTTAGTCTTTCCTCGATCTTACTCAGTCTGTGGATGATAGGATTCAAAGATGTTGCAATTAAATTCCCTTGTTTATTCCACAAGGCATCATTAAGTTCGGAAGAGGAATCACCTGCTGGGTCTAAGTTAAAAACCCTAAGAGTGGCGGGGGGACGATCTACTATGGTTCCTGGGACTAGTGATGCAGCTCCTCCATTTTTATTTGACTTTGGAATGTTTGCAGTTTTTGGTCTCTGTGGACCCCCTCCCCGCTTCTTCTTAGATGGAGGGTCTGGGATTGAATCAAGGGTTTTGTTTTTGGATGGAGGCGCAGACCTTGTGGAAATTCGTGGGAGTGGACTACTTGCTGCGCACTCTTGCACAGACTCAGCGGGTAAGTGTGTGATACGATCTTCCAGTGTGGAGGGTGCTTCCAATAGCCCATAGCCCATTTAGAGACTGTGCATTGTCTTAACAGTAAAATTAATAGCTGTAGCCGGCTGCGGTCGGGGGTACGAGCAGAGATCAGGCCACCCAAAGATGATCTTTTAGACTGGAGAGGTTCAAGAGATAAGCGGCGCTTAGTCAATGCTATCTCATGCGCGAGGACAGAACTCGCTCTAATTAAAAATTGATCCAATGTCCCACCACACTTCCACTGGGTGGAGCGTTTCTCCCTCCCCCTCTCACTTGTTCATCTTAGATGGGATGTGGAATGGCTTCCTGGTTAGTAGCAAGCTTCGGCATAGACAAACAATGACTTGCGGTGATGGCGTATTCAGAGGGGGGGCCCAGTCCAGTCTCCTCCTGGCTCTGACGGGCACAGACGGGCCTGCCCTTGGTCCGGGCGTTGGCCATGCTTCCCCCTCACTTGCGGCAGCTGTTGTAATCAGCGGTGCACTCTGGGGTTTGTAGTCCCCCCGGAGTGTGTGCGGCTAGCGGGAAGATCAGCGCAGCCCTTGGGAACCTCGTCCCACCAGGGGTCCTCTGATGTTAATGATGCTGACTTGAAGGCGGCAGGTAGGCGAGACAAGCTGGAGAAGCTCCCGCGCCGCGGGGGGAGAGGCTGCATTATAAGTGCGTTTGCCATGCCTCCCCCTCACTCTCAGCAGCTGTTGTAATCAGCAGTGCACTCTGGGGTTTGTAGTCCCCCCGGAGTGTGTGCGGATAGCGGGAAGATCAGCGCAGCCCTTGGGAACCTCGTCCCACCAGGGTTCCTCTGATGTTAAAGATGCTGACTTAAAGGCGGCAGGTAGGCGAGACAAGCTGGAGAAGCTCCCAGCCGCGGAGGGAAAGGCTGCGCTATAAGCACGTTGGCCACGCCTCCCCCTCACTCTCAGCAGCTGTTCTAATCAGCGGTGCACTCTGGGGTTCGTAGTCCCCCCCCCCCGGAGTGTGTGCGGTGTTAGCGGGAAGAACAGCGCAGCCCCTGGGAACCTCGTCCCACCAGGGGTCCTCTGACGTTCAAGATGCTGACTTGAAGGTGGCAGCTATGCGAGACAAGCTGGAGAAGCTATTATATACATTTTTAGTGTGCATTTTGATATATATATATATATATAAAAAAAATTATGTTAAACAATACTTTCTTGTAAGAAATACTGAAGCCATGTTTAAAGAAATTGTATAATAACGTAAAAATGTATTTACACAAAAATGTTAATTTTTTTGTACTCAAAAGAAAATATTTTGTGTTAATAATTGTTACAAAAAGTTTGTAATTATTGAAAAAAATACTAATAAAATGTATTTAATAAAAGATGTATTTAGCAAATGTGTATAACTAAATGTTTAAATTAATTATAATACATTCTAAATATATAACTAAATTACAAAATATATGAAACCAAAAATTACTATAAGTATGCAAAGTACAAGATAACAAATATCGGCAAATGATAACACTTTATGGAGGTCAGATTTTTATTCCCACTCCAAAAGTAGCCACATTCGGGGAACGGTTGGACTTTGGGGAAGTCAGATTTACCTTTCCCACTCCAAGCCCTTGCACATTGGGGAAAGTGTTGGACTTGCGGGAGGTCATATTTACTATCCCTCCCCACTCAACCTTGCCACTTTGGGAATGTGACAGAGTTTGGGGAAGTCAGTTTCACTATTCCCACTTTAAGCGTAGCCAGATTGGGGAAAGTGTTGAACTTCAGGGAAGTCATATTTAGTATTTCCACTCCAAACTTAGCCACACTGGGGAGAGTGTTGGACTTTGCTAAAGGAGATTTACCATTCCCACTCCAAATTAAAAAGCAAAACTTAAAAATATAGTTACTTACATTTACCTTATTCCAACCCCAAAATAGGGAGTAGAATAAAACACTAATACAAATGACAGTTTTTGAGAAATTGGATTGTTGGTTGATGTGTGCTGATCCCTCTTCATGGAACAGCCACAATTCCTGTTAGGGTTTACCACAAAACTCACTAAATTAACCTGTGCTTAACCCTTGGCAGCATGTCACAAAAAAGCAGTCAGGATTAACTTAGAGGCAATATGTGCAGTGCAAAAACAGTAATAAAGTGAAACCACAACACAACAAAAATCCCACATTAGTTTAGAAAAATAGAGTACATTTTAATAAATTATTTAACACCAAAACAACAAAATCCAATCAGGAGAACTGGAGTTATGAATTTTATTAAAAAAGATTTTATTTTGCAGTTTCAAAGAACAAAAGAATAAAATAACATGACACATCGTACACATATGATGAAGATAAGATCACTTAGAGAAACAAACAGGTTCGCCAGTGATAAAATTCTGTATCCAATTAGGAAAAAGAAATCAAGGTGATACGTACCCCCAAATGAAACTGAAGAAAAGGAAGAAAAGAGAAAAACACTGGAAATCACATTGTGACTGAGTCACTCTCAGAAGCGGAGGAGAACATTATATAACTATCAGATGCATGCAGCGTTTTGTACATCGTCATGTGCACACCCCCTGCCATTTGTAAACCTTTAATGTGTGTTGTGAAGAGATGCCATGTGACATCAAACTTGGCTACACGATCCAGAATGATTGAAGTCAGTTTCTCCATGGCATATATGGACCAAACCTTTTCCTGCCACAGGTTCAAAGAAGGGGGCATTGGCTGCATCCTCATTTGCGCCACACACAAGCAGGCCGCCAGAAGCAAATGGGAGACGAGCCGGCCCTGTAGAGTGGTCATGGGAAAAAGATTCCCAGATCTCCCAAGAGAACTGTGAGTGGTGTCAGTGGGAGTTGAATGCCGGTACTGGATTGTAACATCAAGACCATCAGGTGTGTAAAAAGGTGCCACTCCGACCATAGCATATATCCGAACCCCCAAACATCATGGCCAAGTGGACCGGTGTGAGATACCAGTAGGTCAACAATTTATATGCATTTTCTTTATTGCGGATACGTATTGATGATATAGTAGCACTTTGCCATTTAGCCCTCCTACTCCCAAGTATCGTCGAATATCTCCATGCCCAAGTCCTGTTCCCCATTGGGATACATACATATGTTTTTTTTAGGAGAGTCAACTGTAGGAGGGATTGGTAGAGCAAAGATTTGCCTTTGCGGTGCATGTATTGGAAATATAAAGATTCAATGGGTGCATCTTCTCGTTGGAGAACCTGACCTGTGCGATGTCTACCTGCCCAATCAAGGGCCCTATTCAGTCAGAAATAATCACGCCGGGGCGAAGGCAAATTTATTAATCAACTCATCCCAAGACCGAAAGTCCTAATCATTAAAAAAGTCACCCAGTGTAGGGGAGCGGCTCAGCGACCAATGAAAAGAGGTAGGATAGGCCATACCCGGAGGAAAATCGTAATTGCACGCCAATGAAGTCAGGCGCTAGGGATAAGTCAGGAAGGGCCTACGCTGACACACTTCCCTCCAATATGTTAAAAGCAAGGAAGGCAGAGTCAACAATTGGAGGGATGCCGGATCACAAGACAGTGGTAGCTACAACAGCCCCTGCAGAGGGGAGATAGAGATGGCTTGTTCGAGTTGAACCCAGGGCTTCCTGTCAAGGTCTTGGTTCCAGTCTAGGGAGGGGTGGAGCTGAGCTGCCAAGATGTATGAAGAAATGTCAGGGAAACCTAAGCCTCCCTCCACCACAGGTTTGCTCAGGGTCGCACGTGCTACACGAGGAGACATGTCTCCCCTAAAGAAATCCAGCATCTTTGTGCAAATATGTTTGTGCATTGGAGAGAGGACCAATGGGAGAGTCTGGAGGACATATAGGAAGAGAGGCAGGAAGTTAATTTTAAGGCTTTTATATTTTACCAGCCAAAAAACCTCAAGCTTTCCCCACCGATCTGGATCAATGAAAAGGGTTGTGAGAAGAGGGGGTATATTAGAAGACTATATGTCTTTTGTTTGAACAGGCAATTGAATCCTAAAGTACGTGATGGATTCATTTTATCATTGGAAACCTCCTCCCCAGATTGGGACCTTTAGACAATTTTGAGGATGAACAAAGGCTATGCCCCGAGATTTGTCAAAATTAATTTTGAAGCCCTATACCCTTGAAAAGGTGCTTCATTCATCCATCAATGCCGGCAGGGTGAAGTCAAGATTCATCAAAAAGCACAAAACAGAGGAGGAGCCAAGACGGCGACCAAAATGGCCGCTCGCCCTCGCCTCCCGCACCATCCTGGCAATGATCCTGCATATCAGCCGTGGCCCCGTGTAGATGAGCGGATGCGGTGCCCGGCCGTGCAATTCCGGAATGGCGACCGCCCCGGACGGCCGAGAAACGTCGTCGTAAAGGTTACGGCCTCTATTGTGGACAAGCCGGGACCTCGAGTGGTGCTGCAGCCGACGGGGAAGCGATCAACATCGGCCCTGGTCGGCCATAACGGACCGGTGACCCGAGCCGAGATTTACAGCTCGCTGAATCGCCGTGGGTAAACAGGCTGGACACGGCGCTGGACCCCGAGCCGTGCGGCACACATTTTTGCTGGCTCCTGTGGATGTGGCCGTCCCGAGGAGCAAGGCGGACTTAACAGCCCAGACCGGACCTTCTCCGGGTGCTGCCGGTGGGTGATCACACACCATCTGAGGCGGCGTTGGGAGGAGATTCCTCTCCTAGATGCGGCTGGTAAGCGGTGGGCGGCATTGCACAAGTGTGTGGGTTCGAGTGTGCTCCGCCATAACCCATTCGTGCACCGCGAGCTGATATTAATACCCCGGCTGCCTGATGAGAATGTGCTTTATCCCGTCCGGAGGGTCCCTAGAGAAAGAAAGCATTGTGTATATCGACGTAGGTGGAATGGAGCCTACAGTGAGGGATGTCTTTCTGGCCATTACAGACTTGCACTCAGCCCTGAAACATCGGTGGTTGGCCATCAATGACTCACAGGCGATCATTGCTCCTGACACGGGATCTGTAGGGGCAGATGGGTACAAAGTGGATCTGGTGCCCGGCTTTGCCCAGTCTGTTGACACCGAGGACTCCCTGGGGTGTGCAGTGTTGGATTGTGAGACCAGTGAGCTCGGTGGCCGGAGCTGCGTGTCTACTGCTTTTTCTACTTTCCTGCCTGTTGATCCACATTCCGAACAAAAGCGCCATGTTCTCTCGACGACGGATAGTGTAACCTGGAGAAGTGATGTTGACTCTGTGCCGCTGCTTTTGCTGAGCGCCTGGGTGGCCCCTACTGGGACGGTTGGATCATCAGGTTTGCTTGCTCGTGGAATGGGGAGTTTGTCTGCTTCTGCCGGACTGGCCAGGGATGAGCGCTGACTGTTTACGGTAATTTATGGGTGATCCCGGTGACGAAGTGGACCTTGGCTCGTGCTTGTGACTTTGGGGGGTTGAGATGGACATAAATTGATGCTCACTTTCCATCTTGGTGGGCTTACATGCTCTTCTGGTACGTGGGGGGGGGGAGGGGTTGTGTGAATGGGGCCGGTGCTAGGGCCCTCCTCCGTGTTTCCCATATTCGGGGTTTCTTTGCTGGGGCGACAGGCATGCCTATAGGGGGGGGGGGGGGGTAGGCAGTAGCCTTCTGCTGGTATGCAGGGTGGGGGGTTGGGGGATGGGACGTGTTTTTTGTTTCTTCTTTGTTTCTTTGGCCCCTTTTTTTTCTTTTTCTTCTTCTTGTATCTTCTTTCCTTATTCCTTATATACTTATTCGCTAGATGGGGGACTAGGTCTCGTTTTCATTGGAAAGACTTCTGTAATGTGTACTTATGTTTTCTTTTACTGTTTATTGCTTCCACGAGTAGGACGCTGAGTTCTAGTACATAGCTATTGCTGCTTCATGTCCTGTTTTTTGCTTCCCAACTATATCTCTACTGAAGGCTAATATCCTGTTATATGACTTGCTCCGTGTAAGATTTCGCAGTATCGTATGCCATTAGATCCTTCTACCCATATCATAAATTGGAATCCTCTCGTATCCTGACCTACTGTGGACAAGATATATATAAATCCTGATTTAACGGGCTATGCCGGACTGAAAATTACTGTACTGTTGTCTCTCGCTGTGCAAGGCTTTGAATCTGTTTGTGTTGCCGGCCAACGGATTTTCGGCCCGTGCCTGATTTTGCCTGTAGTATTACATGTAAGGTTTTCCAAATAAAAATGTAACAAAAAAAAAAAAGCACAAAACATATTTGGCAAATAAGGCCATTTTATGTTCTACGCCATTGACGACCATGCCCGATATGCGGGGTTGGCCAGGACTCTAGCCTCAAATGGTTCCATCATGAGAGCAAAAATGGAAGGAGATAAAGGGCTTCCCTGGCGGGTGCCTTTCATTAACTGGATGGATTGGGAGAAGGAGCCATTAACTTTAAGCCTGGCCGAGGGTATCTGAAAATTACCTAGAATGAAGGCTTTCATCTTTGGCCCTGAATGAATCTTGTGAAGCACTCCAATTCATCCTGTCAAACATCTTTTCAGTGTCCAGAGAGAGAAGGGGCATTGGTTGACAGCACCATTCTGCAACCTCCATAAGGGGGACCAGGAACTTGGTATTGTCATTAGCCTGCATATTATAAATAAAGACCAACTGCGTTCATGCAATCAGGGTAGACCTCACGTGTCGAAGATGGGCAACCATGATGGAAGGAAACAGCTTCACAGTGCAGTTGAGGAGTGCTATGGTGGGTAGAAAGGGCAGAGTGAGGCAGCTTACCTGATTTGAGGCGAAGAGTGATATGTGACTGTAACACGGTATCTGTGACCATCCCAGTTTGCAAAAAAGATGGACGTAAGCATTATAGAAAGTGGCAGTTTAACTATCTGAAAGAGACAATTAGCTATAGATTCCTTACCGTAGAATTACCCCTAGGTGTCAGACTGTATCCGGAGAATCTTTCGTCAGCAGTATCCCGGCGAGCCGAAAGGTGGCGTCGGTCGACTCTGTGTTCGTTGTTTGCATCGTGCTCACCGGGATGACGTTGCGGTAGCTACTTAGACGCTACCCTTGCGCGCTGACGTCAATTCTGTCTTTTTCTGCACCAGCCAGCGCAGATCCGGAGATAGCGGTACCTCCAGTCACTTTTTGACTGACTTTTTACCTACTTTTGTCGATATCGTTTTTAAGTGTTCATCTCCTGGTGCACATCAGGGATGCCCGGTTTCAAGGCTTGCAGTTCCTGCTGATGGTTGACGTCGGTGACGGACCTGCACCGTGTGTGCCTGTTCTGTCTGAAACCCGACCACGACTCCAGATTGTGTTCAGACTGCTGGACCATGAATCCGAAGTCTTTGCGGGAGCAGTCCCGAAAGCTTCTTGAGGTCCGGCAGTCCGCTCTGCGTTGCTGGAGGTCCCAGTCGCATGGTCAAGGGACTGATCGCAGAGCCGCCACCACCACCAATCCTCTTCCCACTCCTTCGGGAATTCGAAGCACAAGAAGACAGACCTGCACCGTGTGTGCCTGTTCTGTCTGAAACCCGACCACGACTCCAGATTGTGTTCAGACTGCTGGACCATGAATCCGAAGTCTTTGCGGGAGCAGTCCCGAAAGCTTCTTGAGGTCCGGCAGTCCGCTCTGCGTTGCTGGAGGTCCCAGTCGCATGGTCAAGGGACTGATCGCAGAGCCGCCACCGCCACCAATCCTCTTCCCACTCCTTCGGTAATTCGAAGCACAAGAAGTCGAAGAAGCATTGTTGCTTTCGACTTCACCCCGTCCGTCGGCCGCCATGATGAGGAATGCAGGTGGTGCCCCTCGCGCAGCTCCCGTGCAGAGCCCGCTGGGTCGACTGCGGGTTTCCCACTCTTCCCTGTACTTGGTGCGACCCCTTCCTAGGTTCGGAGTTTCTACGAAGTGATACATGACATCTTTGGGCAGCTGTACTCCACCGGCGTGCCTTCGGGCCCCGCGGACTCAGCTGGGGGCCCTGGGCCTTCAACGCCTGTGGCTTCGGCTCCGGCTCCGGCAACACACGGTCCCCTTGGATCCAGTCCTGGATCCAGATCGGCGCCGGTCGACCTGACTACACCTTCCTCGGCGCCGATTTCACCAGCACCATGTCCGCAGCTGACGTCGGTTGTGTCCCTAGCCGACGTCGACCCCGGCCTCGAGCCCGACGTGGACACGGAGCCGGACCAACGTCGCCCGACACCGGTTCCGGCGGCAAAAGGGTACTTTTGTGCATTTTTCCACCCTGGTTCTTTTAGGCCATATTAGCAACCAGAGGAGGGTGAGGAGGACTGGGACAGGTCTGGAGACCCTTTAACTGACCAGGTATGATCCAGACTGGCGAGAGGAGTTGGGGATGCCAGTGGATTGGATACTTCTCCAGATCTTGGCATGTTGTCTCCTCCTACCGTGGCTACGGAGGAGGGAGCACCTTACGCAGTGGTGTTGCGTTGGGCGGACGAGGCTCTCAATCTTGAGCTAACTACGGTGACGGGCAGGACTAACCTCCTGACAAAGGTCCTTTAACCAGCTGCGAGCTCTTTGGAGCCCCTGCTGCTGTTCAATGAAGCCCTCACTGACATCCTTTTGGGCTCCTGGTCCAGGCCCAACACAGAGGGTCATTTGGATAGGATGATCACCCAACCCCACCGCCCGGCTCCTGGTGACCCCTTTTTCCTCTCCCAACACCCTTCTTCTGAGAGCTTGGTGGTCCAAGCCTCCACATCCAAAGGCACATTCCCTAACACACCACCTTGAGGAAATATAAATTTTCTGGTCAGAAATGTTCCCTAACGTGTACCCCACCGTCTCCATGTACAAGCTTAAAGTGCATGTAACTTCCCTTCTGTGCCAGCTATGAAGACGCAAATACATTTGCGTCCAACGTTAACATGTCCTCTTTCAGATCCACCATGAATGGGTCGGATATTCCGTTCGTAAGTGTGACTTGCCAACGTCTTTACATGGTGCACTCTTCACGTTTTCCCTGGCTCAGGCGAGTTAGGCCCTGATTTCTGTCATCGAGTCTTTTCCTGCCTTCTGTCTCTGGATACTGCAGCCTGGACCTGCATCTGTATCCCTGACCTTTGTCTTACTCCCTACGCGGCTAGCGGTGCCAGGCTCAGCCTGCTTGCCTGCCAAGACTGTATTTTGCCTTCAAGTTATCTGCTCCGCTCCTCGAAAATACATTCCTGTCTAGTAGTTTAGGAAAACATCCTTCCCAGCTGCAGAGCAAAGGTCCCGGCCTCACTGTCTCCATGCAAGTAATTCATAGCTCCTGTTACCATGGTAGGCCCATGCCCCCCTTGCTTTACACGTAGACACGTAGACGCATATGCACGCACTAGCAGTCAGTATAGAATAGCCTCTGCCCGAGAGACCTTTTCCTTCCAGATAATACAGTCCTCCAAACACCCGATATTAGATATGATTTGGGATTAGGTTGTTCTGACACCCCAGACTTCTGTCTCCTCATGTAAGGCTAAATGTCAAGTCCCCTTCACCCTCCAGTTCCACGTCAATTACACGTCATGCTGCTGCGCGCGCATCCCTGCCATGTATTTCTGCTAACACTGCAGGATTCTCCTATGGATCCACCCACCTGTTACACCTCCATAATGACGTTTCTAGTACATGCCCTTATGCACGCCTTCTGCTACGCCTTTTCCATTACGTATGTGTATTCTTATCTCTTCTCTCAGCTGTTACGCCTTCTGCATCTGTCATTAATGTAATGCATTGACTATATATATGATATTCTGTCAATAAAGTATTGTCTATCCCTTCCTGAACCTTCGTGGTGATGGAATGCGATTTGCCTGGTTCGAACCAATTCCTTTTTAAGGAATAAAACCCCTTTTAAAACTCAAATGCCCCGGATTCTGCCTCTTATTTTTGACTGAGTTTATTCTTATTGAACTTTACCGCATAAATTAAGTATAGGTAATTTAAATTTACCACATAATTGGTGCCCGAACAGGGACCCCTCCCCCACCTTACGCGCCGGCGGTGCGTTGCAGGCCCGGTCCCCTGCCACAGCCGGACGGACAACTACGCGTACCCGCAGGATTTCCTGTATCTCCCTCAGGCCAACGGAGGTGACTGAGGCTGCGATCGACACCCAGACGAGGCGGTGAGGAGTGCGGAGGATCCCGACCAGAGCCTAGCTGAGAGAGCAAAGTCCGAGGTATTCAGAGGCCCACCAGGTTCCGAAGTTCCGAAGTACCTATGTCGCGAGTCGAGTCGAGTCCAGTCCAGTCCAGTCCAGTGTCGAGTTTCCGAGGCCTTCTGTTCCGTGCTTCCCGGTGAGTACCGTTGCTGGGGACGCATCTAGACGAGCGCATTAATTTGTGCCGGTCAAGACGGGTTTGGGTACACAGACCCGGTATGCACTGTTTTTAGCGGTGTATCTGTACTGTTTAGCAGTATATCCGGTCTGCACTGTTTTAGCGGTGTATCTGTACTGTTTAGCAGTATATCGAGTATGCAGGTAGTTCGTTTTCCCCTAATTGTTATTGTTCGTTTTACATTGTAGTAATGTGTTTTCAAATGTCGTGGTATGAGTGATTGTTCGATCTTCATTACTGTGTTTATTGTATTCACTGTGTTCAAGGTCGCGTAAGTATCAAGTAGCAGGGTTTAAGATGCCGCTGTTCTCCAAATTAAGACAGATAAAAACTAGAAAAGGGATACTCGAGGAAGCTGTTCCTATTCCACCTAGGGACACTCCAGGGTACTTTATGTACCATAAACATGGCCTAGATGCCGTATTATATCTCGATTTGTGGGTGTATTACACCAAAGATTTAGCAGAGAATCAGAGATGGCCCGCTGCTGGGACATGGGATGCTGACTGCATCATGAGAGTAGAAGAAGCATTATGGAAAAAGAAAGCCAGACAGTCACAGAAGGATGCCATTGAATTATGGCGTAAAGAATCGCATAGACGCACAGAGAAAGCACTCAGAAAGGCAGAAAAGAGTAGAGAGGATTCAGACAAAACCCGAGAAAACGTATTAGTGGATGTCACGACCCACGGAGGTGGGACACGGTGAACACTGTCCAGAGCCATGTTTCGAGAACAGACTACATTTCCCATGGTCCCCGGGAGAGAGCGACGCGGCTGGCGATGACGTAGCAAGCAGGAAGTTCAAGACGGAGTGAATCCTGCAACGCCTCGCCGTATATTCTGATCCCGGATTGCTGTACGGTAGGAACCCACGCCCAGGATTGTGGCTGTGTATCCTTTCTGAATTCCTTTGCGTTATATACTGTGTTCTTGCAAGGTACTGGGGTAGCTTGTTACGCCCAGGGGAAGTTCCTCGTGGTATTTGCGGAGCCTGTCCAGCGGCTTCGTGTTCTGGGACCGGTATTGCTTTTCCTTGGTTGCTGCAGTATTGGGTTAAGCTCCGGTTGGAGTTTACTTTGTTTACAAGAAGCTACAAACTTGTGCTCTTAGCTTTGACTGCTCGTGGTTTACATTGGCAGAGCCCTTGCTAGTGTTCTTGTTTTGGAGACCCCCGTTTGCAGAGATGCTTATCTGTTGGGGGGTACTTTAATGACACTTCGTTTGTTGGAGGACTACTGGTCACTGGAAACTAATGCTTATAAAGTGTGTTTGCTGGTTCAGGATCAAACCAGTTGAGAGAATAGACATTGAGACTTGGGGTGACGTAACCCAGAAGTCTTTCCTTTGAGTGGTGCTACGAAAGCATTTGCCTATTATTTTGCTGTTTATTTATCTTTTTACAACAGGGGTACAATGAGCTTCGCCTGGCTGGCTGTACTACATTCTGCCCTCTGTTGAAGCCTTTATTATTAACAGTATTGGTAGGTACAAGTTCCTAGGGGGAGATATCTATGTGTACTAGTGCTATTGTTAACACTAAGTGTCTTGTGTTCCTAGGATTGTGCTGTTCTTTTCTACCATCAGAAGGCCAGGCAAAGCCACTCTATCCTACCCTCCAGGTAACTAGGAAGAAGTCGTAGGATGCTTCTGAATTGAGAAGCCCTAGACGTCAGGCTATATAGGAATTGTGAGGGTGTGATTTATTACTTCTTGTTCTCATTTCAGCTTCCCCGCCCTCCAGTTCCTGCCCAGCAGTTCCAGTTATCCCTCGCTTGATCCCCACTGGGAGTCTGTTTAATTCAGACCCAGAGGTTATCGAGAGGTGGAACCCATATTGGCATCGTACCATCCTGAGGACTTTGGGACCTGACAGAATATACGGCCAAAGAATTTAGTCCTCCCGGTGTTACGATACCATGACCACGCTAGAAGACCTAATGTCCGCCTTGGCCATAGTACAAACTGAGTTGCAGGCTTCCAGGGCGGAAACTGCAGCGTTGCAAGCGCAGGTTGATAGGTTGAATAGAAACCCTTTCAATGCAGGCACTCAGTCAGCTTCTTCGGTGGTAGTAGAAGTACCCACACCGATCCCGTTAGCCGCCCCAGAAAGGTTCCATGGGGATAGTGATAAGGTACAGGTCTTTCTCACCCAAGTTCTTTTACATTTTTCATGCAAACCTAAGGTCTTCAACACTAACCATGCAAGGGTAGCCTTTCTTATATCTTATCTGGGTGGGGATGCTGCTCAGTGGGCGGTACCACTAGTCAAGAAAGACGATCCTTTGTTAAGGGATTGGGAGGCCTTTAAGACTGAGTTCGAGAAAACATTCAATCGCAGGTCAGCCACCTTGTCGGCAGATAGGGATCTACTGGGGTTAAGACAAGGAAATAGGGATTTGATAACTTACCTCAATGATTTCCGAAGGCTAATCACTGAAACAGACTGGCCTGAAAGCAAGCGCCTGGCCATCTTTTACAATGGATTGACTGGAGAGATGAAAGACGCCTTGGCCCCAATTGACCCCCAACCCAGTACTTGCGAGGATATGATTAGCCTGGTGCTGCGGCTGGACCATCGTCTCAGTGATAGACGAGGAGACACTAGGCGAAAGGACCGGACCAGGTCTAGTTATGAGTACTCCAGAACCACAGAGGCACCGCCTGCTGCAAAACCTGAGCCCATGGAAATAGGAGCCGTCAGATCCCCTCTATCGGCGG
Organism: Lissotriton vulgaris; assembly: GCF_964263255.1. Lineage (NCBI taxonomy): Eukaryota > Metazoa > Chordata > Amphibia > Caudata > Salamandridae > Lissotriton > Lissotriton vulgaris. Next base: position 66,766,162 of record NC_141691.1, on the reverse strand, counting down.
AGGAGAGAGAATATCGAAGAAAGAGGGGATTGTGTTTATATTGTGGCAGGAAGGGGCACTTCATACGAGAATGCCCAACAAAGACAAAAGGTAGATATGACAATCGGAAGGTGTCAGTTTTGTCTTCTGAACCGGAGGCGGGAAACGAGAAGGCTTGAAGAGGAGTGAAGGGTGCCCTTCAAGTAGGTTGTATATCCCTTCTTTGGATAGACAAAGCACAAAGGAAGCTATCCATTTCTATGTGGACATAGGAATGGACCTACATGAGAAAAGGACTTGGATCAAAGCAATGTTAGATTCAGGGGCGACTGGATGTTTTATGGACCAGGCTACCGCGAGTAGTCTAGGGTTGGAACTGCAAGAAAAAGAAACCCCTGAAACAGTATTTGCTGTTGATGGTCGGAAATTGACTTTCGGACCCATCAGGTTACAAACTAAGGAGCTCTGTGTGACCATGGGTGTAGACCATCAGGAACGTTTGTTCTTCAATATCATTCACGCCCCGCAGTATGGGGTGATTCTAGGACTACCATGGCTTAGAAGACACAACCCAGAAATAGATTGGGAGAATCAGAAGCTACAATTTACGTCGGAATTCTGTCAGAAGAATTGCTTTCCGATGAATCTAAGTCCCGCCATCAGGTTGGCTAGCATCCATCATATAGCCACCGCTGTAGAACGGAATGTGGAGCTCCCGGCTGTATACCATGAGTTGGCAGAGGTCTTTAGCGAATCAAAGGCAGAAACGCTCCCACCCCACCGACCCTATGATTGCCAAATAGATCTGATTCCTGGGGCTAAAATACCAGCAGGACGGGTGTATGCGTTGACGGAACCTGAGACGCTACATCTCAGGTCATACCTGGATAAACTGTTAGAACTGGGATTCATCAGGGAATCTAGGTCTCCAGCCGCATCTCCGCTATTTTTTATCCCGAAAGCCAACGGGGATCTCCGAGCCTGTGCAGACTACAGGGCATTGAATGCCATAACTGTGAAGAATAAATATCCTCTCCCCCTAATCACGGTATTGCTGGAGCAAGTGAAGGATGCAGTGGTATTTACAAGGCTAGATCTAAAGGGAGCATACCACTTAGTCCGAATGAGGCCCGGGGATGAGTGGAAGACAGCTATAAAGACCCGCTTTGGATTATATGAATATTTAGTGATGCCCTTCGGGTTGTGTAATGCCCCGGCAGCATTTCAATTCTTTTTGGATGACGTTTTAAAGGAGTATTTGGATCGTTTCGTCATAGTCTATATAGATGACATCTTAATTTACTCCTCCACCACCAGTCAACATACGGGTCATGTGAAGGCGGTATTACGCACTTTACTGGATAATCGTTTATACTGTAAGCTCAGTAAGTGCGAGTTCAACGTTACCACGGTGGAGTTCCTAGGGGTCATGCTCACACCTCAGGGTCAGGAGATGTCCGAAAGGAAGATTATGGCGATCAAAGAGTGGCCCACACCCAAATCTGTCAGAGACATCCAGTGCTTCATTGGATTTGCGAATTTCTATCGCAGGTTCATCGAAAACTTCTCTGATATGGCCTGTCCTATGACGAGATTGCTAAAGAAGAAAGTGGCGTTTGTTTGGACAGAGGAAGCACAAAGAAGTTTCGAGGAGCTGAAGAAAGCCTTTGTATCTGCACCGGTACTGATGCATGCAGACCCTAGCAAACCTTTTATAGTGGAAGCTGATGCTTCGGATGTAGCGGTAGGAGCAGTATTATCGCAACGCCATTCTGACACGGGCCAGCTGCATCCAGTGGCATATTTATCACGTACGTTAAATCCAGCTGAAAGAAACTACGTGATCGCAGAGAAGGAACTATTGGCGATACGAACAGCCTTCCTGGAATGGAGGCATCATCTCATGGGGGCAAGACATGCGGTAACTGTTTATACGGATCACCGCAACTTACAGTACATGGCTGCAGCTCGCCATTTGACACCTAGACAGATGCGATGGATGATGCATTTTGCCGAATACGATTTCATCGTGACCTATAGACCGGGAAAGGATAATAGAAAGGCTGATGCATTATCGAGACAACATAACAAAATAGACTCTGCAGAGCGAAAGGAGGAATGGAAGAAATGGTTACAATCACATAAAGAGTGGATAATGGTGCAGGGTCTCCCCATGCGAAAGAAACAGTTGTTGTTACCTATCCAGGCCCTGCGGAAGCAAGCGTTTCATTGGTGTCACACAGCGCCTTGTGCCGGACATAATGGCATCAGCAAGACACTTGAGAGAATACAAAGACGGTTCTGGGGGCCAACTTACAAGAAGGGTGACTTTGTGTGGTTATCCACTAGGAACATAAGATTCAAGAGGTACAGTGTGTTTAATCCTAAATACATAGGTCCTTACAAGGTTCTGAAACTGGTGAATCCTGTGGTGGTGAAATTGGCTCTGCCTTCCTCCTTACGTATACATCCAGCATTTCATGTATCCTTAGTCAAACCAGCAGGGGTGGGTAGAACGACCAGACCTTCTTCTGTTGAGATTAATGGTGAGGAGGAGCATGAAGTGAGAGGTATTGTGGATTCCAAAATATATCGCTCTAAACTGTGGTATTTGGTGGCATGGAAGGGGTACGGAAACGATGAGAATTCGTGGGAGCCTGCATCTGGCGTTCATGCTCCCAAGTATGTTCGGATGTTCCACAAACGTTTCCCCCACAAGCCATGTCTCTGTCAGTGTTCTTCGGGGGAGGGATGTACTGTCACGACCCACGGAGGTGGGACACGGTGAACACTGTCCAGAGCCATGTTTCGAGAACAGACTACATTTCCCATGGTCCCCGGGAGAGAGCGACGCGGCTGGCGATGACGTAGCAAGCAGGAAGTTCAAGACGGAGTGAATCCTGCAACGCCTCGCCGTATATTCTGATCCCGGATTGCTGTACGGTAGGAACCCACGCCCAGGATTGTGGCTGTGTATCCTTTCTGAATTCCTTTGCGTTATATACTGTGTTCTTGCAAGGTACTGGGGTAGCTTGTTACGCCCAGGGGAAGTTCCTCGTGGTATTTGCGGAGCCTGTCCAGCGGCTTCGTGTTCTGGGACCGGTATTGCTTTTCCTTGGTTGCTGCAGTATTGGGTTAAGCTCCGGTTGGAGTTTACTTTGTTTACAAGAAGCTACAAACTTGTGCTCTTAGCTTTGACTGCTCGTGGTTTACATTGGCAGAGCCCTTGCTAGTGTTCTTGTTTTGGAGACCCCCGTTTGCAGAGATGCTTATCTGTTGGGGGGTACTTTAATGACACTTCGTTTGTTGGAGGACTACTGGTCACTGGAAACTAATGCTTATAAAGTGTGTTTGCTGGTTCAGGATCAAACCAGTTGAGAGAATAGACATTGAGACTTGGGGTGACGTAACCCAGAAGTCTTTCCTTTGAGTGGTGCTACGAAAGCATTTGCCTATTATTTTGCTGTTTATTTATCTTTTTACAACAGGGGTACAATGAGCTTCGCCTGGCTGGCTGTACTACATTCTGCCCTCTGTTGAAGCCTTTATTATTAACAGTATTGGTAGGTACAAGTTCCTAGGGGGAGATATCTATGTGTACTAGTGCTATTGTTAACACTAAGTGTCTTGTGTTCCTAGGATTGTGCTGTTCTTTTCTACCATCAGAAGGCCAGGCAAAGCCACTCTATCCTACCCTCCAGGTAACTAGGAAGAAGTCGTAGGATGCTTCTGAATTGAGAAGCCCTAGACGTCAGGCTATATAGGAATTGTGAGGGTGTGATTTATTACTTCTTGTTCTCATTTCAGCTTCCCCGCCCTCCAGTTCCTGCCCAGCAGTTCCAGTTATCCCTCGCTTGATCCCCACTGGGAGTCTGTTTAATTCAGACCCAGAGGTTATCGAGAGGTGGAACCCATATTGGCATCGTACCATCCTGAGGACTTTGGGACCTGACAGTGGAGGAAGGTATATGAGTTAAAGCAGAACAAGTAGACAGACAACGAAATACTCTTATGAATGGTATGTATCCTCTTCTGACCGAGGGTTTACCTAAGGCCACCCAGGAAGTACCAAAAGACCTGCCACCTCCATTACTCCCGACTAAATTACATCACAAGACCGCAAAGGACATATTCCTTTCTTCCTATTTAGACGATGTAGCCCCCGAATATGTTAATATTCCGCCGCCACACACACCACCTGCTGACGGCACCCCACCCCGAGACAATCTGCACCCACTTCCACAACAACGAACTCCTCCGCCCGGTCTACATCCTGCGCCCGTTCCTCCAGCCCCGGTCCTTCCTGCACCTATTCTCCCTGGCATGAATCCACTAAATCCCTTTTTACCTGGCACCTCAGGAGGTGCGGCAGGAGGTTTCCAGACACCGCCACCAACACATCGAACGACTTATAGGGATTTAGCACAACAACGTACACCTCAAACAACGAGTTACAACATATTTAAAGAACCTCTTACAGACTGTAGATATGATCCAGTACCCGGTAAAGACGACAGAATGATGCTATCATCACTACGTCTACGACGAGTTGCAAACTATTTAATGTTACTACCAGGAATGATTGAACATCTAGACAGAATATATCTCTTTGTCCAAACGGGGCAAGGCCCGGAAAGTATTGGCGAGGCTATGGCACACCAGAAAGTTGACACTCAAAAAATGATATTACGTTTCTTCATAAACTGCTTGATAAGGGACCGAGATAGGCCTGGTGTAGACCCGGAAGAAATGAAAGCACTTAACAAATGGGGCCAGAATATAGCAGATGGAAAGCATGATAAACAAAGTTGTATAGAAAATATGTATCGACGGATCCGAAAAACAGTAGAGCAAATACACGAAAGAAGACAGCCGGAAAGGGAAATAGATACAGACAAGAATGATTCCTCGGAGGAGGAACAACCAGAAACAGCAACAGGAACAGTGCAGTTACCAGCTAGAGAAATGATAGCATATGTAGGTAAGGGAAGATACTTTAATAATAGTATGCGTCCAGTACGTCCAGAAAGTAAGAGAGTTTTTCAAGCAGCCATGTCAAATCCAAAAACACCTGAACACCTATTTCAGGCTACCGATAAAATGCTTCAAGAACGAATGGGGTACCATGTGCTCGACTCCATGGATGAACAAGAATTAGCCAGGTCAGCAGTACAATGGGCTGACAGTCCTGATAAATATAGTGATGACATGTTAGCACAAACGTTTTTGAATCTTTCCCCAGGTGAACAGCGTCTAGCTGGTATGTACATGATACAACACCTCCTTATAATATATAAAAGCCAACACTCTGATCCTGGTCCCCTACCTGACATATTAATAGAACTACTCATGAATAAATGGAGAGGCCTAGGTACCGATTTAATTAAAGTAATTCTAGAACATCGGCACAGATATAGCGCCTTCCTGTGTCCACAGTTTGATCCAGCTGCATCCATAGAAAGAAAGACGTACTACATAGACAGACAGAATCCCTTACGAGAAGTGCACCCAGTTAGGAATGATGATAATACTTTTAGACGCATGTTTGTATACACACCCATAACTAAAATAGAACTATTGGAAATGAAGAAATTAGTGCCCAGTCATGACAAAGATCCGGCAGGTTTCCATCGTGAAATAAAAGACATGTTACTCATGGGTGATTATACCTATCCCGATATCATGAAAATATTGAAAGTATTATTGCCTGCCGGTATTTACGAGAAACTCAAAGAAAAAGAATGGGAGGTGGGAGAGCAAAAGATTGAGTGGGCTGCATTAGAAAACGAAGAAAACACTCGAACTCCAGGCCTAGGGCTTGGGGACATAACTAAAGCATTACCAGGATTGTTAGTACAAGTATTGCCACGTTTATTGGCAACGAAAAAGGAAGACTAGGATGCAATCTCAGCCTGCAAACAGAAACCCGATGAAGACACTAGCGATTTTTATTCCCGATTTGAGAAATGTTTTGGTATTAATAGTGGCCTGAAAGCAAGTAGCGAGTCATATCCACATCTTTTTGTATCCAAATTAGTCGAGAATTCCCTGCCCCAGGTTAAGAACCGAGTATTGAAAGTCGAAAGCACCTGGCAAGCTAATGCCCCTTCACAAATGTTACAAATGTTACAGTACCACCAGAATAGAATTAGAGAAGAACATGAACACGAACAAAGACGTATGAAAGACACGAAAATGAAAATGCTAGTTGCTCAGTCAGTTCCAGCTGACGGTCAGAAAAAGGGTACGACACAGTCCAATAATTCAGCAGGTCCTGTTAAAGGGACATGTAACTACTGTAAACAGCCAGGTCACTATATAAACGATTGTGCAGTTTTGAAACATAATATCTCTACGGGTAAAACCAAAGAGAGACCACGTCCACCTAGACAAGACCAGGTCCAACAACAAGTACCACCGAATATCCAGCCTATGCAAGCCTCACAAAAGACAGTACAGACCGTAGCAGTGCCACAGTCACAGCCCATTACCGCAACACAAAACACGACACAACAGATGTACCAGTATGCACAAAATGATTATCCTGACTATCAGCGATACACATGAAACAGCCTAGAGAGGGAGGTTGGCTTGCCTCTTATTGAGGTTCCTGTAAATCAAGAGGGTCCTTATGTACATAGTCAAGTATTAGGGAAAGACAGAAAGTTTTTAATTGATACAGAGGCAAGCAGGACAACTATCAGTCACGACGAGGTTCCAGGGGCACCCCTCTCAGGCTCACAGAATGTTTCCCTTGGATTTTCAGGAAAGCCTATTGTTAACGAAGTATCGCAACCACTTCCCCTTGCAGTTGGTCCTTTGACATGAACTACAGACTTACTACTTACAAAATCATGCCCAGAAAATTTGTTAGGTATAAAGACACTGAAAGCTCTAGGAGCTGTGATTTGCTGTTCTCCGGAAGGAGTGAGATTGTTCCTACGTGACTTTAAGGGTCACTATGTGTTGAGAGATATTGATCCCAGATTACAGAATGTCCCTGCACATTTATGGGCACAAGGCCCCACTGATGTAGGTTGTATGCACATCACACCATATCGAGTTACACTCAAGCCAGGAGTGGTATTACCACGAATGCGACAATACAAGTTACCCCCAGATGCTGTAGTGGCTTTACTGCAAATCATTGACAAGCTCATTGCACAAGGAGTGGTTGTGGAAACCGATTCCAATGTATGTAATTCCCCTATCATTCCAATTCTTAAACGCACCGATCTCAATGCACCTCCAGTTTATCGATTAGTTATTGATTTGCGCGAATTGAATAAATGCATTGTACCACAGTATCCGGTGGTTCCAGATATCTCATCTCTATTGACAGCCATTGATTCCGAAGCAACGTTCTTTACTGTAATTGATCTGAAGAACGCTTTCTTTAGTGTCCCAATCGATCCGGAAAGCCAATATTTGTTCGGATTCTGTTTAAATGGACGAAGCTTCAAATTTGCACGCGCACCTCAAGGATTCACAGAAAGCCCCAGCATCTACAGCCAAGCACTGAAAAGACAACTTGACAGTATTCATATGCCTGATAACACTGCTCTGCTTCAGTATGTCGATGATCTGCTGATCACCGCCCGAAGCGAACCTGAATGTGAACGAGCATCACTGACGGTTTTACATTTTCTGGCCGACAAGGGGCACAAGGTGTCCCCTTCGAAGCTTCAATTCTGTGTTCAGCAAGTTGTTTACCTTGGGCACTTGCTGTCCAAAGGGGGGAGACAGCTCACACCTGACCGCATCCAGTTAATTGTAAATATGTCACGACCCAAGACACAAAAGGAGGTGCGGGCCTTCATAGGCCTCACTTCATACTGTAGACAATGGATTCCCCAGTACGCATTTCTAGCAAAACCACTCATTCAGTTGACAACTCAGGAGGCAGCGTCTTCGACTGTCCTCCCTTGGACTCAGGAACATACACAAGCTTTTGAAGACTTAAAGAAAGCCTTATGCCAAGCACCTGTTTTAGCAACACCATGTTATAGCAAGCCTTTTACACTTTTTGTTACAGAACGTGAAGGTACTGCATTGTCAGTACTCACTCAGGAACAAGCAGGTTCACACAAACCGTGTGCTTATTTTTCTAGCACATTAGATCCAGTAGCCCAGGCTCTGCCTGCGTGCTTGAAATCAGTAGCAGCAACAGCTCTAGCAATCAGACAAAGTGATTCCATAGTGTTAGGACATCAATTGACAGTGCAAGTTCCACACTCCGTGGAAGTTCTTTTAAACCGAACACAGACCCAGCACTTGACTATAGCACGACTGACAGGTTATGAATTGACATTGTTTCAGCCACACATAGAAATCAGACGATGTAACACATTGAATCCTGCCACACTTTTGCCATTAAGTGGAACAGACCCATTGGCACATGATTGTATTGAAGTCATTACTATTACAACAAAACCTAGACAAGACTTGACAGACACTCCATTGCCCGATCCAGACCTGACACTTTATGTGGATGGTTCATGCATGAGAACAAGTACAGGAGAATTAGTGGCCGCTTATGCAGTCACGACAGAAACTGAAGTCATAGAAACAAATTGTATTGACACCCTGTCAGCTCAAGCAGCAGAGCTCATCGCTCTGACTCAAGCCTGTATTCAAGCCAAAAATAAGAGAGTTAACATATACACAGATTCACGTTATGCATTCGGAGTTGTACACGACTTCGGAGTCCTTTGGCGAGAGAGAGGTTATTTGACTTCTCACGGTGCCAACATTCAACACGGACCCCTCATTCAAGCTCTGTTAGATGCAATACATCTGCCTACTGCTATATCCATCATGAAGTGTAAGGCACATACAAAAGTTACCAATATCATTTCCCAGGGTAACGACCTGGCAGACCGAACAGCCAAGCATACAGCTCAGAATCGGACTCATGCAATTGACTCAACAAAGACAATAGTTCCGACACCGACACATTGCATGACAGTTAGGGATCCCGCCCTTGATGTAATTGACATACAGACACATGCTACACCAGATGAAATCAAGAAATGGACTGAACTAGGAGGGATCCAAACAGACCAGGGATGGATGACGAAGGGAAAATCTACATGGTTTCTCCCCGACTCTATGGTCCAAGTTATCATTAACACAGTACACAGTCCTGCACATTTAGGAGAAAAAGCTATGCTAGACAGTATTCAAAACATCTGGTTCAATAAACACTTACGAGCAGCAGCCAAACAGAAAGTGCGTACTTGCATGATTTGTTGTCAGTTCAACCCAGGTAAAAGCATTCCTGTAGAGCAAGGTGAATTTCATCCTCCCGATCACCCTTTTGAAGTCCTCCAGATGGATTATATCCAGATGGAACGTTGTCGAGGATTCAAATATGTCCTCGTAGTTGTATGTGCACTCTCCCGATGGACAGAAGCATATCCAGTCCCAGATTACACTGCTCCGACCACTGCCAAGCAGCTGGTTCGTGAATTTTTCCCCAGGTATGGTTTACCCCGTATCGTATACTCAGATAACGGTCAGCCATTCTCATCCGAGCTTGTAAAACAAGTTACACTCCTGTTAGGCTATCAGTGGAAATTCCACTGTGTCCGACATCCCGAGGCAGCAGGTCTCGTGGAGCGTCATAATCAGACTTTGAAAATTCGACTTGCCAAAATATGTAGAGAGAAAGGAGTTGACTGGATAGTAGCTTTGCCAGTCGCGCTCTTTTACATAAGAATGGTCCCACACTCCAGAACAGGGCTATCCCCGTATGAGGTGGTCTTTGGTAGGCCACCGAATATGTGGGGGACGCCTTTGCCTCGAAAAATTACCGATGTTGATTGTATTATGCTGACCGATTACCTTGCCTCCTTGATGTCTGCACTACAATCTTGTCGTTCACAGGTAGCTGCAGCCTTTCCCGACAACACCGAGGTGAAGCCCCATGAAGTGGTTCCAGGCGATTATGTGTTTATCAGAAATTTCGACCGACGGAGTCCGCTGGAGCCCCGTTGGCAGACGCCGAAATTAGTACTCTTAACAACAAGGACAGCAGTGAAAGTCGAGGGCCGCAAGGGCTGGCTTCACTCGAGTCACATAAAAAAATTTCATGGACTGCCTTCAGATCTGAACTCTCAGCCCTGCCCTCCTCCACAGACTGACTCAAAACTCCCCCTGGTCGAGAAAACTGCTTCCCAAGAATATAAACAGAAACTAAGGTCTAGCAAGTCAGACAGTTTAATTGTTTAAGTCCTCCCCTAGGTGAATCGGTTAAATTAGTCTCTGACATGTATCCCCTAGACCGAAATAGAGAGAGAGATAGACAGAAACAGCTCAAGAAACGTGAATATTGTAAATCACTTCGTAGTCACTGCATAGTGACACTATTGATTATGTTTTTTCTAAGTCTTTTGATTATTGCTGCAAGTATACTGTTGCACATATACTACCCTATTTTCAAGCGTGCACATTCTGCTTTCAATGCTACTGCTGAACACTCTTTTAGTGAATTACCCCCGCATGAATTGCCTTACCGACTTGTGCTGCGCAACAACACCTTCATTAGTATGTTACATCACTCTCATCAGACCAGCAACGCTACAAATTGTTGGATATGTGGCCGACTCCCTCCCTATCAGAAATACAAGGGAGTTCTGCCCCTTTTCCCGTACCCGTTTACACACAATGGTTCCTGTGGTGCATGGTTTAGATTAATGAACTCTCTAGATTCCAATTCCGTAGTTTACCAGGGCAACTGGGTATGGGGAAACCTGAACACAGTTCTGCATAAAGTATGTTACCCTGACAAGGAGGGTCTACCAAAAAGGACAGGGACTGATCTAGAAAATGAAGTATATGGATTAGGTAACTTTACACTTAATCTCATGATTCTGAATGTTGAATCCGAATCCGAGCCAGTCTTGCCTGCTATGTCAGTATTACCAGTCAAAGGTGAATTATGTGTTAGAAAGAATGGTTCAGTACACCTGGGTCATAGTAAATGTACTACTGTGATCGAATTCAGTGATAAGGGCAAGTCTGCGTTTAAAGCTTCACGTCATTCCTATTTCATTTGTGGTCATACCGCATATATACGCTTACCTCTAGATTGGGATGGCACCTGTTACATTGCATTCCTTCTGCCACCTGTTTTCCTAGCCCCTCCTGATTATCATAGGAATACCCATCTAGTACACAATAGACCCCAGAGAGATCTCCTGATTGTCGACTATACTGAAACGGCATGGGAGCAATGCACAGATTTCAATAAAGGTTTCTTTCCCTACTTAGGTGCTGTCTTTAATAGTAAACTGATACGCAAGTTAACCAGAACCCTCGAAGCAGTAGTGAATGAGACTACTTCTGCCCTAGGCAACTTAACGGAGGAGCAGTCTGCGATGCGGATTGTTGTTCTTCAAAATCGTCTCGTCCTTGACGTCATCCTGGCCGATAGGGGCGGAGCCTGTAGAGTCATCGGATCTAGCTGCTGTGTTTTCATTCCAGAAAACGCGCCATCTGTATATAGAGCCATCACTCGTTTTCACAAGATTGCAAGTTTGATACACCAGAATCCAGGCACCTGGACTTGGTCCGGTTGGTTCTGGACCACGTTGTCAGCCTGGGGATGGAAGGTCCTATCCTTCCTAGGTATTGCCCTTCTCATAGTATTCAGTTGTTGCTTATGTCTACAATGTGGGCCAGCGATTTGCGGCTTGTGCGCCACATCATGTATTCCTCATTCAAGTTCTCACTCAAAACGACATAAGAAGAAAGAAGAGCAAATGATACTACGTGAACAGATTGATAGATTTATGAGGATCGATATATCATGAAGGGTCCGTAGGGAACAAGGAGGGAATGAGGAAATATAAATTTTCTGGTCAGTAATGTTCCCTAACGTGTACCCCACCGTCTCCATGTACAAGCTTAAAGTGCATGTAACTTCCCTTCTGTGCCAGCTATGAAGACGCAAATACATTTGCGTCCAACGTTAACATGTCCTCTTTCAGATCCACCATGAATGGGTCGGATATTCCGTTCCTAAGTGTGCCTTGCCAACGTCTTTACATGGTGCACTCTTCACGTTTTCCCTGGCTCAGGCGAGTTAGGCCCTGATTTCTGTCATCGAGTCTTTTCCTGCCTTCTGTCTCTGGATACTGCAGCCTGGACCTGCATCTGTATCCCTGACCTTTGTCTTACTCCCTACGCGGCTAGCGGTGCCAGGCTCAGCCTGCTTGCCTGCCAAGACTGTATTTTGCCTTCAAGTTATCTGCTCCGCTCCTCGAAAATACATTCCTGTCTAGTAGTTTAGGAAAACATCCTTCCCAGCTGCAGAGCAAAGGGCCCGGCCTCACTGTCTCCATGCAAGTAATTCATAGCTCCTGTTACCATGGTAGGCCCATGCCCCCCTTGCTTTACACGTAGACACGTAGACGCATATGCACGCACTAGCAGTCAGTATAGAATAGCCTCTGCCCGAGAGACCTTTTCCTTCCAGATAATACAGTCCTCCAAACACCCGATATTAGATATGATTTGGGATTAGGTTGTTCTGACACCCCAGACTTCTGTCTCCTCATGTAAGGCTAAATGTCAAGTCCCCTTCACCCTCCAGTTCCACGTCAATTACACGTCATGCTGCTGCGCGCGCATCCCTGCCATGTATTTCTGCTGACACTGCAGGATTCTCCTATGGATCCACCCACCTGTTACACCTCCATAATGACGTTTCTAGTACACGCCCTTATGCACGCCTTCTGCTACGCCTTTTCCATTACGTATGTGTATTCTTACCTCTTCTCTCAGCTGTTACGCCTTCTGCATCTGTCATTAATGTAATGCATTGACTATATATATGATATTCTGTCAATAAAGTATTGTCTATCCCTTCCTGAACCTTCGTGGTGATGGAATGCGATTTGCCTGGTTCGAACCAATTCCTTTTTAAGGAATAAAACCCCTTTTAAAACTCAAATGCCCCGGATTCTGCCTCTTATTTTTGACTGAGTTTATTCTTATTGAACTTTACCGCATAAATTAAGTATAGGTAATTTAAATTTACCACAACCTGATAGGGAGTCCAAAAAGCTGAACCACCTTGGGAAGAAGATAATTTCTTCCTCCAGCATAGGGCTGTGGTCGGTAAACACTTCATGTCTGTTGGCCCGTTACACCCACTCTGTGTGGGATACGGTGGCGCAGGTGCTGCCCCAGTGCCCGGAGGAGGCCCGAGCCGTACTCTCCTGTGCAGTTGCCGAGGGGAGAGGCGCAGCCAAGTTTACCATTCGCTGTGGACTGGACACTACCAACTCGCGAGGCAGGCTGATTTCCACGTCGGTATCCCTACGCCTGGCTGAGATCGACTGATTTTTCAGGGGATGCCCAAGCTTCCCTTGTGGACATGCCCTTTGATGGCCATCGCCTGTTCGCTGACAAGGCAGACAACGCGCTAGAGCACTTTAAGGGCTCTCGGGCTATGGCAAAGTCTTTGGGCCACTCCACCACCTGCCCTGCGCAGTCTGCCTTTCGCCCTTTCATGGCTACGGAAGGGGTGCCCCACCATGTTCCGTCCAGCGCCACAGGCTGGCACATGCTGTTTAGCCCCTGCGCTGCCGGGGACGTGGAAACCACATCCGTGGGTCTAGGGGCCAGCACGCAGGCCAGTCCACCACAGCCCCCTCTGCAGCAGCCTCCAAACCCTCCTAGTCCGACCTTTCAGGGCCACCAATGGCCAGTGGGCGGCAGAATTCACCATCACCTCCCCCAAGAGCGCACCATCACGTTGGACAGGTGGGTTTTGCAGATAGTCGGAAGGGGCTACTCCGTCCTCTTTGAGACTACTCCAACATCAATGCCACCTCAGTACCATCGCATGTCAGAGGATCATCTGGCCCTTCTCCAACAGGAAGTTACGGCTTTCTTGGCCAAGTGAGTCATCAAGCGAGCTCCCGCCCCAGAAGTAGGTCGTGGTTGCTATTCGCACTACTTTCTGGTGCCCAAGAAGGACAAAGGTCTGCGTCCTATCTTAGATCTCAGGAACGTCAACCGCTTCCTCTGGAAGGAGAAGTTCAAAATGGTGGCGCTAGCTCAGGTCCTTTCTGCTCTCGACCCTGGAGACTGGATTGTAGTGTTGGACTTGCAGGACGCTTACTTTCACATCCCCGTCATGCCGGCCCACCGGTGCTTCTTGTGGTTCAAGATAGGCCATGAGCACTTTCAGTTTACCGTGCTCCCCTTCGGCTTTACCAGCACCCCTTGGTTGTTCACGAAAGTGATGGCGGTGGTCGCAGCTCATCTGCGCATAGGGGCTTCAGTATTCCCCTATCTCGACGACTGGCTGTTGAAGGCGGGCTCGCCCCAGACTGTCGTCTCCCATCTACAGACTACGGCCGACCTCCTGCATTCGCTGGGGTTTGCTATCAACGTGCCGAAATCACACCTTACTCCCTCTCAGAAGCTCCTCTTTATCGGACCGGTTCTGGACACGGTACACAGTCAAAATATTGAGTTGTAAATATCGACCTACACAAATATCGAGTTAGAAATATCGAAGGTAAAGAATATCGATGTCAAGAATATCGTGGGACAGAATATCGACCCTAAGGTAAGTAATATTATTTTTTTTTATATCGATGTAAGTAATATCGAAGTCATTGATATCGATATCAAATATATCGATGTTAGTAATTTCGATGTTACTAATATCGATATTTGTACTATTGTTATGTATTTTAGTATGTATTTAATATGTATGTGTGATATGTTTTTTGTTAAGTATTTTACTTGTTTTAAGTTATATGTGAACTATTTTCATATATTTATAATGTTATTTTTAAGTAAATTTTATGTTTTAGTACCGAGCGGGTTGTGGGTTTATAGGGGAATAGGGTGAGAAGTAATTTAATTATATTAAATTAATTATTACTTTTTAGGAATTATAAATTAATTTTAGTTAATTTTTGCGTTTAACTTCTGTAGCGGGTTTATAGGGAAATTGGGTGGGAAGTATTTTAATTGTAATTATGTAATGAATTATTTTTATTTATTGGTATTGATAATTTATGTATTTTTAATAAATTATTAATTGGCAATTAATAATTTTTTATCAAAGTAGTTTTTATTGTGGGTTCCAAAACATGAATCAAGGCACAATCCACCCACATGCCCTCGCAGGGGCTCTCCGAAATGCAAAACACAACAGTCACATCACTGGCAAACAGTAAATCGAAGTGCCCCTTAGCCACAATGTACCCACGCTTAGTCCATATCATAATTGAAGGGGTCGGTGTTGGGGTGAATGGGGAGCAATTGTCACGTCCCTTACAGGGGATCATCAGCAAGAGCAATGTCATGTCCCTGAGCGTCTCTTCGCTTATTCCTCCTGCTATGCTCCCTCCTTCACCCAAGTGCCAGTATCTGCCTCCAGCACGCCATGACCCCAAAGAGCTTGAGGAAGCTCGTCAGTGGGTAGTGCCTCAAGAGTCAAACAATAGAAAAAGGTGATAAAGAAAGGAAAAAGAACCCCAACTAAACCCCCCCCCAAACTCCACCCCCCATCCCCTCCCCAGTGGTGGTGTTGCGGCACAATAGAGTGTCCTACCGTAGAGAGAATCTCATATTTGGAATAGATGAAGGGCCCTGATCGTGGAAGGGCAAACCGCAGATGAAGGGCCCTTCGAAAGGAAGGAGACCAAGGGACCCCACGGGTATTCAAAGTTTTTGAAATCCTCACGGGCTATGTCAGACATACGCTCTAAGCTCATCAATTGCCACAGGCGGGAGGGCCACAGGGATATCGCCGGTGCTTCCTTCTTCCACGCTGCCGCTATAGCCAGTTTAGCAGCCCCCAGACATAGCCACATAATTCTCTTGTCGGCTCTGTTTTGATGTTCTAGTGTGGGGTCTCTAATGCCAAGTAGGGACTCGGTCATGGAGGTTGGGATGGCGTACCCCAGGATGAATTTTATCTGCGCTAGGATCTCCTCCCAAAATGGTCGAATGGAGAGGCTGTCCCACCAGATGTGTTGGAAATCCCCCAGGGGGCCACATCCCCTCCAACATCGATCAGACGTGCGGGGAAATATTTTGGCTAGTTTGGACGGGTATAGGTACCAGTCCATCATTACTTTCAGATGAGCTTCTCTCAGAGCTGTGGATTGATTAAACTTAAAGACATCTGACCATAGATGGCTCCAGTCGTCTTCTGAAATGTCATGTTGGGCCATCCCCTCCCACCAGGCCATATATCGCGGGCTGGGGTCAGTCTCTGTGGAGAGTAGAAGCCTGTATAGAGCCGAAATAGCCCCCTTCATGGATTTAGTTTTAAGGAGGAGTAATTCAAAATTAGTGAGAGGTCTGGTGGCTCCCTCCCTGATCCGGGGGTCGAGGGCCCAATGTAGTAACTGTGCATGATGGTATCGCTCATGTTCCCCCACCGCATATTCTCTTGTGCAGTTCTCAAAGGTAAGTGGGTCATAGTTGTAAAATAAGTGTCAGTGCTAGGCAACCTCCCTCTCTCCAAGCATTAAACGGCCCCTCTACGAGCGCAGGGGGGAAGTGGGAGGAGAAGTGGAGAGGTGTAAGTGGTGAGGGGAAGGACGTCCAACCCTCCCTCGTTGCTACAGTGTCCCACACCTTAAGAGTAGTGCTTGTTGGGGTGCTGAGGTATGCGTTTGGGGGCCTGTCCTTTTTCTCGCACCAAATCAAGTCCCATATTGTTCTGCCTGCTACACTGCGGTCCATGTGGAGCCAATGTTTCTCCGACTCCATCTGCGCCCATTCGACCAAGATACGCAGTTGGGCCACTTTATAATAGAGTTTGAGATCAGGAAGCCCTGCTCCCCCATCCCTCTGCTGCCGTCGGAGAATGGAGAAGGCGAGACGGGCCCGCCCTCACTGCCAAGTAAAGTGCAGGATCATTGTTTTCGTGCGCCTAAAAAAATCCTCGTCTAGCTGTATGGGGAGCGTCTGGAATAGGTATAGTATTTTGGGGAGGAGTGTCATCTTTATAGCATAGATACGTCCCAACCAGGAAAGAAAGAGCGGCTTCCATCTCGTCAGTTCTGTTTGAATGCGGGAGAGGATTGGGGGATAATTGGCTGAATACAATTTCTCCAATTTAGGTGTGAGTTGCATCCCTAGGTATTGTATGGAGGAGGGCGCCCACGCCAAAGGCGTTAGAGATCGGAGTTGTAAGGACTCCGCGTGCGAGAGGGTAAGGTTGAGTATATGGGATTTACCCAGATTAACCTTGAAGCCCGCCGCTCTCTCGAAGGAGCTAAGTACTTCCTGTAGGTGTGGGAGTGAGCCTATCGGGTTAGACAAGGAGAGGAGGACGTCGTCCGCAAAGAGGGAAATCTCATGGGATTCCCCAGTGAAGGGAAGACCCTCAATTCCCTGGTGCTCCCTAACTGCTATAGCTAGGGGTTCTATGCTAAGGGCGAAAAACATGGGGGACAGGGGGCAGCCCTGTCTGGTCCCCCTAGAATGGCAGAATGAGGAAGATTGCACACCGTTGATAGAGACTTTGGATTTAGGATGTCTGTAATTGGCCTGGAGTATCGTTATGAACGTGGGGGAGAAGCCGCATCTCGCAAGTGTGGCCCATAAAAACCTCCAATCGACTCGGTCGAATGCTTTTTCAGCATCTAGGCCGACTAGGACTGCAGGTATTTTAAATTTGTTGGCTTTCTCGATTAGATGAACGATACGACGAGTGTTGTTGTGTGTTTGGCGCCCTTTAATAAAGCCCGACTGATCAGGATGGATAATAAAGTGGCATAAGGTCCGTCAATCGCCTGGCCAGAATAGAGGAGTACAGCTTTGCGTCAATATTCAGGAGGGCAATGGGCCGGTAGGAAGAACAGCAAGTGGCATCCTTACCAGGTTTAGGGATCACTGAGATCACCGCCTCTGCCATAGAGGCAGGGGTGTCGCCATCCAGGGCCATCCGATTGAAGAGCCGGACCAGGTGGTGGCTAATGTCTGCCGAAAAGGTCTTATAAAAGACTGCGGTGTACCCGTCTGTACCGGGTGCCTTATGGGGTTTCAGTGCTTTAATAGCTGTTTGTACTTCCTCAAGAGTAATAGGCGCAGTAAGGGCCTCTTTCCTCTCCGGGGAGACTTGCGGGATTGGGAGATCCTTGAGGAAGGCCTGCTGGTGTTCCGTGTCGAGGGCGTCAGCTGAGTACAGTGAACTGTAAAAGGACTCAAAGAGTTCTGCCTTATCTTCGTCCCTATGGAGTAGTTTCCCTGCCCCGTCTTGAATTCCCCCTATGTATTCCCTTTCTCGTTTGTCCTTCAGTTGTCTAGCTAGGTGTTTCCCCACTTTGTTGCTCTGAGTGTAGGATAAATTTGCGCAATTTGAGAAGGGTGAATTCTGCCCTATTGTTATATATGGCACGTAGCTTGCCCCTGAGTGTTGTGAGTGTGCGTAGTGTCTGCCTAGTGGGCTTAAGTTTGTGGGTCCGTTCAGCCGTCTCCAGCTCCTCCTCTAAGCCCTCCCTTTCTTTTGCCCGGTGTTTATTCAAGGCCGAGTTGAGCGCTATGCATTTACCTCGCAGAACCGCCTTGTAAGGCGTCCCACGTGTTGTATTCAGAGGTCTCATCTGGGCTATTGAGGGTGAAGAATTCGGCGATAGCCTCCCTCAGCTGTGCCATCGATTCCTTGTCCCTCGTCAAGGCTTCCGTGAAGTACCAACGGGCAGGTTTCGGGGCATTACCCAGCCATGAGAGACACACTGTGTACAGACCATGGTCAGATACCGAGATGAGTAGTATCTTGGCATCCTGGAGGTTACCCTGCAGGGATTGACTCAGAAAGATGTAATCCAGCCGAGAGTACGACTGGTGTACATGTGAAAAGAAGGAGTAATCTCGCGTGAGGGGGTATAAGGTTCGCCAAGTGTCCAGGAGGCCCATGTCCCCAATTTGTGTCTGTAAGGACTCGGGAAAGATACCCGTGTCAGAACGGCGTGTGTGTGTGCTGTCAAGTGCTGGTTGCCAAACTAGGTTGAAATCCCCCAGAAGAAATAGAGGGCCCTCTGCAAAGTCGATCACCTTCCCCAACAATAAGTGTAAAAAGTTATTTTGCCCGTGTTGGGGGCGTAGAGTGTTACAAATGTGCAGAGCTTACCCTTTAAGCGGCCCTTAACCATTAGCCATCTTCCATCCTTGTCTCCCTGGGTGGCCAAGGGTTGAAATTGTATCCCCGGGCTAAAGAGGAGAGCCACCCCTTTCTGTTTAGTGGAAGCAGAGGCTTTAAAGATGAGGGGATATCTTTTATGTTTAAGACAATGATCTTCAGTTTTCAATAGGTGAGTCTTCTGGCGGGCCACTATATCTAAATGATGGTCTAGAATATATTTCCAGACCTTTTGGCGCTTCTGCAGGGAGTTAAGCCCCTTGACGTTCCAAGTTCCTATAGTAAGCGGCATATCAAGTCAGACCCTGGTGTTTCCTCTACTGAAGCTAATCTCAGTCCTGTTCCCCCTCGTGGAGTGCCACATCCTCCCATTTCCTCCTGCGGTTGCCACCCCGGTCCCTCAGTGGTGGTAATGAGGCCTCCCATATCCCCACCCGTGACATTTCCCAGTCTATGGTGCCCTACACAACCGGTCCACATCATGACCCTCAAGCGGCCTACTGTGAAAATCAGTACGGCATCCACCCCACCCCTCCCCCCTCAAAACCCCCACAAAAACAAAATAAACACGATCCCAAACAAAGAACACCAACTGTAGTACATTGTTCCAGGCCTTTGAAAAGTCTGTCCAGGCCTGCGGTACATTAGGAAAGGAAAGGGTTATGTGGCAGTGGCGGCTCGACGGCTCGAGACCCCCCGCCCGACCCCAAATCGTGGTGCCTTACTTAGCTAATCAGGACCGTAGCTTCAGTTGTTCAAGAGTCGGCGCTAGTGTCTCTGGACACTTCCTGAATTGCCGCAGCTTTTTCTTGCTCCATTGTTTCCGGGTTCGGCTTAAGGTGTTTCCTGGAGGGCCGTCCTCTTCTCACCTTCTGCCAGCCGTCGCCCTGTGTCCGAAGGGATCCGGACAGGGCCCCTGATGATTGTCCCCCCTCCTCTTCGTCTGTTCGGTCCTCCTCGTGCGGTATGCCCAGTAGGTTACATGTGTCTCTGAGGGATCGCAGTTGGTGGAGTACCCCGTTCCATTCAAAGATCAACTTAAAGGGGTGCCCCCATGAGTACGGGACCCCCTCGTTGCGGAGGAAGGTGGTGGCCATTTTGAATGACCTCTGCTTTTGCAGGGTGATAGCCGAAAGGTCCTGGAAAAGTTCCACCTCGTGGCCCTGGAAGAGAAGAGGTTGTTTGAGCAGCGCTGCTTTTAGTATACGCTCCTTGAGGGGGTAATCCGGCAGAAAAGCCAGAATGTCCAGTGGGGGACCTTGAGCTCGGCGAGCTGGGCCCACCCGGTGGGCTCTATCAATGCGGATTTCGAATTCCGCGCTCTTGACGAGTACTGAACGGAACAGGGCTTGTAAGTATCCTGCCATATCGTCCCCCTCTGCTTTGGACGGCACATTCCGGGCCCGGATATTATTGCGACTCGAGCGGTTTTCGAGATCCTCCGTGTGGGATTGGAGGTCAGTTTGTTGGTCATTGAGTCTGATAATTTCTTGTCTCAAATGTTCCACTTTCTCGCTCTTTGCTTGTCCCGCGAGTTCAGTGGCGGCCACCCTTTTCCCAAGTCATCAACATCTCGACGCAGCTCCTTAAATTCCCCCGCCATGTCTTGTCTAAGGGTTTGGAAGTCCTCTTTGATGGAGACGCGAAGAGGGCCTCCATGAATGCCTTGGTTGCTGGGGCCTCTCCCTCATCATGGTCTTTCCCTTTTGGTGGGGGAGCCTGAGTTGGTTTGTCAGGGCTTTTGTCGGCATTAGGAGGGCCTTTGCCCAGCAGTTCGGTTATGGTGCGGTTCCCTTTACGATTGGAGGAAGCCATCCTCTCTCCTCAGGGCGATCCTGCCTTCTCTCCTCCAGGACGTGCCGTCGGGTGGGAACCCTGTCGGGTTATGGCGGATGAACAGGGGGGGATGCCCCGCAGCACGTTATGCGTCGTCGTGAGTCGTGCTCTCCCCCAGTCCGGGATCCAGGCCTCACTGGTTCGTGGCGCTCTGTGGCAGTCCGCTCTCACGCGGTTCTGTGGCTGCGCTTGTTCCCCCTGGGTATGCCCTCCGAGCCGCCATTTCCATCAGTCGAGCCTGGTCCTGGTTAGCGCTACTTCAGGGGTTCGCCAGCCACCCCTAAGGTCGCTCCCCGACGCGGCAGTCCCCCCGAGAGGGCCCCCCTGGGGTTGTCGCAATTGCCTTTAGCTGTGTGTCTTCCCCGGGGGTCTGATCAGTCCCCCAGGCCGCCACCCTCGGTCAACTTCAGAGGCGGCGCCATTGCTTCGGTCGGCAGCCCTGCAGCAGTAGGCCTTATGGCGTTGTCCTAAGTGCTTGGCCGTGTGTCCCTGGGCCTCTGCTACGCTTGATTAGGTCCCCGGGTGCCAGAGACCCCGGCGGAAGCCCTCGGAGGCGCACTCCCTGGTCGAGCTATGCCGCACCTCTCACCTTTGGACGCAGCCTGTGGTCGCCTTGTCGCTTTCGAGTAGGTCCAAGCCGGGGCCTCAAGTGCCTCTCAGTGCCGGCTCTGTGGGCGCCTCCTTCCGCGGGTCGTCACCGCGGGTCCCGCAGATGCATCCCAGCGGGCGCCACCTCTGGACCTTCGCACCAGCCGGGGAGGCCCCCGGAGCGGCCACACAGTCTTGAGATCTCGAGGTGGGGGCTCGCTTGCTTCCCACTCCGAGGGCGCCGGATCACTGCTTTCCGCTTCTCCAACCGTCTCCGCCGGCGGCTCCGCCCCGTCGGTCTCTAGTCCGTTCCCGAGGTCCGCCGGAGCCCCCGATCACCCCGTGGGAGTCTCATGTGCCTGCAGGTGTCGGCACCGGTGCTGAAAGGTGAAGCGGTCTGCTTTTAGACCGGATTTGGGGAACTGGGACGGGGAGCCTCCGGAGAACACGTCTTGTTAAGCCGCCATCTTGGCCACGCCCCCCGGCAATTAATAATTTTAATTGGTAATTAATTGTTTTAATTGGTAATTAATATTTGTAATTGGTAATTCATTTATTTAATTGATAATTAATGTTTGTAATTGGTAGTTAATGTTTGTAATTGGTAGTTAATGTTTGTAATTTGTAATTAATGTATTTGATGTGTAATTAATTTTTGTAATTGGTAATTAATTTATTTAATTGGTAATTACATTAATTTTTATTGGAAATTATTTGTAAATAATTTGTAATTAATGTGTTATAAAAGTATTTTTTGGCATACAAATAATATTATTGTTTAATGCTTTTTAATTGGTAATTAATTATTAATAATATTTGTTTTGTTTTACATTATTTCATTGCTTAATATTTATTATTTGGTAACTATTATTTATTAATTGATATTTATTGTTAATTTATTGTTAATTTAATATTAATAATAATGGGTATTTTTAAATGATGTTTAGTTATTTAAAATGCTAAAACATTAATACATTTAAATATAAAAAATATTTCTAAGTATGTTTTATTTAATTTGTATGGTATCCAACGCTTTCCCTTCTGTTTCACTCTCTGGAGTTGGAATAGTAATTTTTACCCCTACGCTATCCAACGCTTTCTCTGCTGTTGCACTCTCTGGAGAGGGAATAGTAATTTTTACCCCTACGCTATCCAACGCTTTCCCTACTGTTTCACTCTCTGGAATTGGAATAGTAATGTTTACCCCTATGCTATCCATTGCTTTCCCTACTGTTTCACTCTCTGGAGTGGGAATAGTAATTTTTACCCCTACGCTATCCAACGCTTTGCCTACTGTTGCACTCTCTGGAGTTGGAATAGTAATTTTTACTCCTACGTTATCCAACGCTTTCCCTACTGTTGCACTCTCTGGTGTGGGAATTGTAATTTTTACCCCTACGCTATCCAGCGCTTTCCCTACTGTTTCACTCTCTGGAGTTGGATTAGTAATTTTTACTCCTACGCTATCCAACGCCTTCCCTACTGTTGCACTCTCTGGTGTGGGAATTGTAATTTTTACCCCTACGCTATCCAGCGCTTTCCCTACTGTTTCACTCTCTGGAGTGGATTAGTAATTTTTACTCCTACGCTATCCAACGCTTTCCCTACTGTTGCACTCTCTGGAGTTGGAAAAGTAATTTTTACCCCTACGCTATCCAGCGCTTTCCTACTGTTGCACTCTCTGGAGTGGGAATAGTAATTTTTACCCTACGCTATCCAACGCTTTCCCTACTGTTGCACTCTCTGGAGTGGGAATAGTAATTTTTACCCACCCGCTATCCAATGCTTTCTCTACAGTTGCACTCTCTGGAGTTGGAATAGTAATTTTTAACCCTACGCTATCCAGGGCTTTCCCTACTGTTTCACTCTCTGGAGTTTGAATAGTAATTTTTAACCCTAAGCTATCCAACTTTTTTCTACTGTTTCACTCTCTGGAGTTGGAATAGTAATTTTTACCCCTACGCTATCCAGCACTTTCCCTACTGATTCACTCTCTGGAGTGTGAATAGTAATTTTTACCCCTACCCTATCCAACGCCTTCCCTACTGTTGCACTCACTGGAGTTGGAATAGTAATTTTTACCCCTACGCTATCCAACGCTTTCCCTACTGTTGCACTCTCTGGAGTGGGAATAGTTATTTTTACTCCCACGCGATCCAGCGCTTTCCCTACTGTTTCACTTTCTGGAGTTTGAATAGTAATTTTTATCCCTACACTATCCAGCGCTTTCCCTACTGTTTCACTCTCTGGAGTTGGAATAGTAATTTTTACTCCTACGATATCCAATGTTTTCTTTACTGTTTCATTCTCTAGAGTGGTAATAGTAATTTTTATCTCTATGCTATACAATGTTTTCCCTAATTTTGCATTTTCTGGAGTGGGAATAGTAATTTTACATTTGACGCTATCTAATGTTTTTAATACTGTCGTTTTTTTGGACTTTAAATAGTAGTTTTATTTATTATTTAGAATGAATTTAGATAATGTATTATGTTATTAATTTTAAAAATATTGAAAGTATATTTAATTTTATTATTTTATTAAAAATAATTATTTACTTTTTTATGTAATTATTTTATGTGTAGAGATCTATTTGTAATTTATTGTATTTTTAAATAATTTATAAGTAATTATAGTAATTATTAAAATGTATTATTAAGTAAATATATAATATATATTTTACATATGTGTTTAATGTTATATTATTATATATGTATTATTTATTAATTTTAAACATTACTAAATATTGTTAACAATGTTTATTTTATTTATAAGTATTATTTACTTTTTTTTACACATTATATTTTAACAGATATAAAACGATATTTTTAAATACGGTATTTTTAACATCGATATTTCTGTTTCGATATATTTGTACTTACCATGTTGTAGATAGGATGTCGATATACTTGCCTTCGATATTCCAGCCTCAATGTTTCTGTAGGTCGATATTTTGTCTGTCGATATACTTTCATAGATCCCTGGACACAATGCCGTTTAGGGTCTATCCTCTCGAGCAGCGAGTCTGGGATATTCGGGCTATGATTCTGATCTTCCAGCCTCTATCCGGTGTTTCGGTCAGGGTGACCCTGCTGCTGATGGGTATGATGGCCTGCTGCATCCTGCTGGTGGATCATGCCAGATGGCATATGAAGGCTCTGCAATGGGACCTGAAGTTCCAGTGGTTATAGCATCAGGGATACCTGTCTGATTACGTCCAGATCTCAGAGGGCACTGCACGCCAATTGCAGTGGTGGCTAACTTACCGGGATTGGGTCAACGGCAGATCCCTCTCCCTTTCCCAACTGGAGTTCACAGTGGTGACGGATGCAACACTTCTAGTGTGGGGTGGCCATTTGAGAGAGGTGGAGATCAGAGGCCTCTGGTCTCCAGCGGAGTTGGATGTGTGAAATGTAGATAGAGTGGAAATTTCCATTGGTACAGGATTTTGTTGGTCAATAAGAGTTGAGTAATGTCCTTGAATTCTTAGAAAGATCCTAGAACAAACAGATAGAGTATCCTTGGGAGACAATCTGCTCCTTCTGCCGGGTGGCCGGCATAATTATTCCCTTCTGGTGAACATAGTGGACACGATCAAGGTATCCGGGTGACATATTCTTTTGTTGTTGAAAAGCGGAATATACCCTATGAGTCGAGAAAAACGAAAGACTCCTCCGCAGGTTGTAAGAGATGGACAAAAAGCGCCTGGACATGAGACTTAAGTACAGTTGGAAAAATAAAGGCAGCAAGAACCGAAATGAAAATATTATTGCACCTAGAACGACACTCAAGATCATCAAGCTTGTCCTGCAAAGCCAAGTGTGCCCCTCTGCAGCTTTTTGATGCAGGCCTTCCTGTATATGTTGTCGAGAGCAGACTTAGCTACTTTCACCTCGTAGGAGGCTGGCTTGGTATATGGTGCTCACTTATGTAAGTGAAGCACCCTGCACCAATCCAGACAACCCTTATGGTGATTGTAATACTGCGTCCTCCCCTACCTCTCTGAGACAGCGTCATCCAGGACGATCCCCTTCCTCGGAACCCGACCCTGAAGCGTCCCTGAAAACCCGGACTCCACCCCTCTGTCCTTCGTTTCAGGAACCAATCAGAAACGGAGTTGTACCGGAAGTGTATTCCTGTGACCCCGGAAGACCCTCCCCAATCATGGAGTATGAGACCGGAAAAGACGGAGCTGAGGAGAGAGAGTCGTCCAGCGCGGCGAACTCGTGGCAGGAGGCTCGGACGAACACGGAACCAGAGACGGCGATCCAGGAAGAGGAGGAGGACGTTTGGAGCGAGGACTGGTGGAGTCCGCAGGAGGTGGCTGGAGAGCGGCTGCAACTCATGGAAGAGTTGCGGCGGGGCATGTGAGTACAAGAACCCCAAGATTACTTCCGTAGCACCTTAAGTGCAGTGTATATAGAAAGCGTCACCTTGGGATTGGTAATTGCACTGTATTTAGATCTTGTATAGCACCGCTGGAGTTTCACTCAGACACTGTTGTAAATACCCGTTCACCAAACCCTCACCTAAACACCCTTCCGACTTTACGCTCTCAGCCTCCCTACCCTTACCCAATCCCCTACCTTCCTCACGGTCTCTTTAAAATCCCCCACATCCCCCTGGTGTCGGTAGCAGTACTCGATCAGTTCAGTTCAGTCGGACTAATAGCCCCTTTTGTTTCTTTGTTCCCTATAACCTCCGAGGACACCATCCGGAGCAGCCCTCCCCGAAGACCCAACATCCCGGTTCAACCTCTGGAGAAGACCCGAACACCCATCCCTTCGAGTTCGTCTTTTGTGTTCCACCTTGCCCGCGACAGACTGTTGTATCTAAAAATAAAAAGAAAAACATTGCCCACTACATACAGCCTCCACGCCTGTTATTCCGGTCCGCCAAACCCCCACGATCACAATTGGTGTCAGAAGTGGGATACACCAGAAGCATGGAGGCTGCAGTGCAGATACTGGCGGAAACCCAAGAACAGCTGGGGAAAATGAGGGAGCAGTTCCTCAAACCAGCCGAAGACGATAGGGGACAATTACATGACGTCCTTAATGGCCAAGGAGTCGCCCAGGATCAGGCAATGGGAAAACTCACTGACGTCCTAGGACAGCAATGGCCAGTTGCTTCCCTCCCTTTGGTTGTCCTTCAGAAATATGTGCCGGGGGAAGACCCGGACTATTTCTTTACAAACTTCAAACAAGTGGCCCAAGCCGCTTCCTGGCCACCTGAACGTTGGGGCCAATATTTGGGACCCCTGCTGACAGCTGACCTACAGTCAGCATATCAGCAAGCTAACACCCAAGGCCAGACCCCTTACGAAGATATCAAAAGATGTATCTTGGAACGATTAGGCATCGATGACGAGACGTATAGGGTAAAGCTCCGTCAAGCCAGGGAAGGACCCCAAGAGACTCCCCGGGCTCTGTCCTTCCGCATCAAAGATCTAACTAACTGGTGGCTTAGACCTGCAACGTCCTCAAAGGAAGAGATTCTCTCCAAGATATATTTGGAACAGTTTCTAGCCTCTCTGTATCCCTCCACCCAGAGGTGGGTCCGTCAACATGCACATCTCACCCTGGAAAGTGCTGTGGAAATCGCGAGCGCCTATAGCCGAGCTCAAGACTTCCAGAAAGGAAAGGACGACCACCCTATCACACCCCCCTGGCAGCACTCGGCCCCATAGGGCCCCCTTACCTCGGAAACCGGAGCCCGTCCCTCTTTTCCCATACCCCGTCATGCCCAGACCACCCCCTCCCGGACCACAGTGTTACAACTGCGGGGGTTTTGGTCACATTGCCCGAGTGTGCCCCCAGAAGGAGGAGCCTATGGAGGTGGGGCTGGTCACTTTGTTTGTATATCCCCTAGAGCTACACCTCCACGATATCACTTCCCTGTGAGAATCGACGGACAGCCCGTACTAGCTCTGGCGGACACAGGGTGTAGGCAAAGCGTCATCCGACCGCAAGAGTTGCAGACACCGGTTGGGTCTGTAACCGGCACCGTGGTGATTCAGTGTGTACATGGCGACACCTAAAGTTATCCCACCACCCAAGTCCACATTCAGCACTCTACAGATCCTGGAAGCCTCCTAACAGTGGGGCTTATACCCGACCTACCGGAACAAGTGATTCTGGGGAGTGACTACCCTGGCCTTCCGCACCTCCTCCAGGACACAGCGGACTCTTTAAAGCAATGGTGGTCGGATGCCCCCTTTCCCCATGTCCAGCCTTCCCCAGAGTCATTCGTTAAGCAACGGAAAACAAAAAACCAGAAAAGGAGGGAGAAAAGAAACCATCTTACAGCATATCCCGCGCATCTTGAAAAACATCCATGGGAGACAGATAGAGAATTCCGCGCTACACAGCGAGAAGATCCTGTCATACAGGAAGCTTGGGGAAAAGCTTTGGACAATGAGGACCCTCTACAAGTAGGTGCATATTTCTTTAAAAAGAATGGTCTATTATATAGAAAGGGTGGGCCCCGTCAGTCACCACAATTGATAATCCCAGGGCCCTTCCGCGAAAAGGTTTTATTCCTTGCCCATAGCCATTTGTTGGGAGGCCACTTTAGTGATGAGAAAACAGGGCAGTCCATTCTAGACAAGTTCTATTGGCCAGGTGTTCATCAGCAAATAAAGAAATACTGGCGCAAATGCCCGGTCTGTCAGAGGAACAGTAGGTATTGCCCCACTAAAGTACTGCTTCAACCCCTGCCCCTCATTGACATACCCTACAGTAGAGTCGAAATGGACATTATAGGCTCCCTATCACCCTCCTGCAGCGGTTGTCTGTACGCCTTAGTCCTTGTCGATTACGCCACACGCTTTCCCGAGGCCATACCCCTACGACAACCTACCGCCCAAAACATAGCTAAGGCACTGGTCACAATCTTTTCCAGAGTAGGATTCCCTAGAGAGATCCTGACAGCTCAGGGAACCCCTTTTGTTTCCACCCTTATGAAACAGGTGTGTTCACAGCTAGGCATAAAGCAGATCAGGACTTCCGCTTACCACCCCCAGACCGACGGGTTGGTCGAGCGGTCCAATGCCACGCTAAAAAAGGCACCAAAGCCCGAACCCTTGTAGCAGGAGACTTGGTGTTCCTGCTAATGCCGTCCTCCGACCAAAAATTGATGGGTCAGTCGTAGGACCCCTTTTCAGTTCCACGACAAGTGACCCCTGTTGTAGGAGAGTAGGGTCTGCAATCCTATGATCACCCAGATTTTTTGCTTTTGTTTCACTGGTTTACGACTTTCTCTGGCTGTGGGCCTGCCAATCAGACCCACAGCCTGGCTGTTCTCTCTCTAAATTACAACATGTACCCTAGGTGCATTTACCAATTGGTACCTGGCCACCTTATCAGACCCTGTAACTCAGGGCATAGGTGTACCCAGGGTCTACCAGGGGCTGAAGCATGTATTATGCCACCCCTGGCTGGCCTCCTAAATTTGACACAACTGGCTGCATGGCAGCTGGGGCAAAGTCGTGAAATCACCCTTTGCTGTAGATATAGTATACCTATATCTAACCCTAAGAATGGACACACAGATTCCTATCAGTCACTCCTATGGCAGGCCTTAACAATCCTGAAGGCAGAGTGCTTGGAATCGTGTGAGATGGTGCTCTGGCATGAGCTGAGCCTGTCTGCAGCTTGCGGAACCAAGTCCTAATAGCTGTTCCATGATATCGCATACCATATACTCTTAAGTGCATTATAATCCTCGCGGTTAAATGCTATCTTTGGTATTGCTTTATCAAAACATGTCGAGTAAGGTGTCATGCGAATTGGAATACTAACCCCTCCCCAATTCTGGCGACGGGGTTAGCATTCCACCCTTCTAGAGGGACATGACATGTATGTAACTGTGAACCCCGGTTAAAGTTAAACGAAGCCTCAGCTCCACAAAATGGATGCTGCCACCACAGACACGAGTCTGACCTCCTGCTGCTGGGAGTCCTTCCAGTGAGGAGAGCTTGGACAAAGGGTTTCCTGTCCAGGCCGGTGCTAGCACCATCCCAGACAGGGTTTTGTGTATCCTGGGTAGGCAGGGCTTTACAGGAAGGTGACTGCTGAGTGGCACCCCGGTGCTCACTACGCATAGGCCGGTCAGAACCAGTTCCAGGGGCACACCAGCCCCTGGCCTGGGGAAAGTCCGGCATGGGAGAGGGGTGTAACCACCCCCCTCCTAGTCCCACCCATAGGCAGGACCTAGTCACCGGGTCAGCCCCTTTTCCTAGTATAAAGATAGGAGCGGGCCCCCTGTTCAAATTAGATCATCTTTGGAATCAAGACACGACTTTCTGCAAAAGTACTTCAAGATTTCTTCTTCAAGATTCTCCCTTGTGACTAAGGAGTAGTCACCCTGCATCCGCAGGCACCATCTTAAGAACACTGCGGTCTGCTGCAAGTCCTTCCTCAGGAATCCGACGACACAGCTCGACGAGACCCAGCTTCCCTGGCACCTCTGACCTCTACTCACCTCTACAGCCAAGCTGAGAACTGTGAGTGCGACGAGACCTCGAGGGACCGACGATCGCCAAGACTGCACGACTTCTTTACAGCACGCCCGCCGAGTGTTCCACTGGTGAGTGCTTTGGGGTCCGAGAAGCTCCGACCCTGAGCAGCTCCAGCACCGAAGATCAGCCTTCCAGCATCTCCACGATCTAAGTGGGGCCCTTCTGCTTTTTGCTGCTCACCGCGTCGTTTGGCTACTAGCCGGCTGGCTTGTGGCCTTCTTAACGACGCCCGACAACATCACTGCTGCTGGTCTGGTTGCTCCAGACTGGCCCTTGCTTCCTTCCAAAAGAGAAGCACCCCGGACCCTCCTGGTCCACTCCAGACGCCATTTTAGGTCCACCGCGTGGGCTTGAATTTGCCAAGGCTTTGTTGCCCAATCCTGGGTCCAGCGACGCCGACAGCTTCATCCATCGTGGGACAGCTCGCTCCTCCAACCTGGTCGCCGACAACGCCTCCTGGTCCGTGAGATCTGCAGAGCACAGCGTCACCCACTCACCTAGTCGAGGTGACTACCATCCGGTGCCCTCCTGGTGCCACCTGACTACTGGCTAGTAGTCACGAACTTGGTCCCCTCTGCTTTCAGGTGTCATCTCTCTTCAAGATCCCGGCTTGGATCACTTCAAACTCTCTTCACTGGTCGCCTGCCAGCATCTTTCTTCCAGGCTCCTGGTCCGTCTACGAGGATTCCCGACGTCTTTTGAGACATATGCAGCTGCAGCCCCCGGGCTAGGTAACTTCGGCATTTCGGTGCCCCAGCATAGCCTCACTATCCAAGGGTCAGAATCCACTTTCGTTTTCCTCCTACCAGGTCGGGTTCGCCCGAGAACACTAACTTTGCATTTACTAGCTACCATAGACTTTGTCCCGCATCACGCGTGAGAGTGCACACTCTGCACCCGAGTCCCCTGGGTCTCCTAGAAGTAATCTAACGATTCTATAGTCAAGTCCTAGCGATTCCAAAGCCTATTAGTACTGTACTTACCTGCTAGTAATTTCGCATTCCACTTTCAGAGTATATGGTTTTCCGTGCCCCTCGGGCATTTGTATATACTGTGCTAACTTAAGTATTTTCGTAAGAGTTTTGTTTTGTGCTTAGTACCCTGTCCTCATAAAGAGTACAGGGCTGTTGTGATTTTAATAAATACACTGTTTATTTTCATAACACTTGTGTGGTGTCCTTTCACTTGGTGTTCAAGGGGTATATGTGTGGTATAACAGCTGGCTTAACACGCCCTCTCGAGTCTTTAGCCTTAGACTGCTCGTATCCATGCTACTAGGATAGCTGGTCTATAAGGTTGACTTACAACCAATCATCAATAAGGGTTGTTTGGACTGATACAAAGTGCTCACTAGAATAGTGAACATTATATATCAGGCCAACTTCTCACATTGGTGAGCAGCGGTTGGGATTTGAGCTTGCTGTTGTTTTACCACACGTATCCTAAGAATATCTTGTTGAAAGATCACATAAGTACTTCAGGTACATATAACTTAGCTTAGAATACTCTGAGTTCTACTGAACCAGCTGTTGTAGCTCCTCAAAGGCTTAGCACACCTTGGCTACAACTCTTAGCAAGGGATCAGTAGGCAAACAAATAGTGTAGGTAGGTGCATCACTTACACCACACTAGAAGCATGTCTAACCACGGAGAGTCTACAGAGACCCCTCTTGTGGTTGTGGACCTTCCACAGGCCACTTCCAGATATGCTGCTCTTAGCTTCCAGGAGATGAGGCAGATCTGCACATCCAGGAAGTTAAAACAGGGGTCTAACCCCACAATTCCCTTTCTGATTGGTCTCTTGGAGACCTATGATGCCAGGAGGGCTGGTAACACAGACCCTTCTAATCCAGATGGGAACATGCCTCCCCTAGAGGGAACCCGAGGTGATCCTGACCTAATCCACCTCACAGTAGAGACTGATGAAGGGGATGAGGATGAGGATCTCTCAGGGGATGAGGCAGACAAGGGACAGGTAGAAGTCAGCAGACTAACCAGGTCCAACTTAAGCAGGCATGAGAATGGTACCAGGGGACCCATGGGACCCCTCTCAGGCCAGCTTAACATTGGGAGTGGACGAGTTAGGTCTCTATCAAGAGGCTCTAACAGATCCATTCAAACCAATGGCTCTCAGAACTCTGCTCTGAGGAGGATGACCTCCCCTCAGAGGAGAATCTATGAAGCTAAGGAAAGGGAAGTCAATCTGAGGATTGAAAGGGAAGAACTTGCCCTGGCCAAAGAAAGACTTGCCTTTGCTAGAGAGCAAGAATTGAGTGGGTCAAAACCCACTGGTGGCAGCAATATACCTAGCAATAGGGAAAGGAGTTTTGATACAAAGCACCTGAATAAGATAGTGCCCCCCTTTAAGCAAGGGGATGACATCACAAATGGATTACTGCTTTGGAGAGAGCCTGCACTGTGCAGGGTGTTCACCAGAGTCAGTGGGCAGCTATCTTGTGGCTCTCCTTTGAAGGTAAAGGTAGAGATAAGCTCCTCACTACTAGAGTGGAGGATGCTAACAATTACCAAGTCCTGAAGAATACACTGATTGATGGGTTTGGCCTAACCACTGAGCAGTACAGGTTGCTGTTCAGGGAGACCCAGAAAACTCAGTCTCAGGATTGGTCTGATTTTGTAGATTGTGCCACTAAGGCTTTGGAGGGCTGGTTGCTGGGCAGTAAGGTTACTGATTATACAGGGTTGTACAATTTAATCATGAGAGAACAAATTTTAAACAATTGTCAGAACCAGTTGTTGCATCAGCATCTTGTTGACTCGGTTCTGACCTCTCCCCAAGAATTGGGAAAGAAGGCAGACAGATGGGTCAGAACAAGAGTTAGGCAGAACCAGGGCCAGAATCAAGGTGGTCAGAAGAAAGCAGACCAGAAGGGTAAAGATTCTAAGGGTGAAACTGACCAGAAGTCTTCAACAGGTCCCCAACAACCCAAAGAGGGTGGGGGTCAGGCTCCCCAGAAAAAGAAGAATCAAGAAGGCCAATCTAAAAGGTGGTGCCAATACTGCAAAAGTAAAACTCACTGGTTTAGTGAGTGCACCAAGAAAGGAGGAGGGCAGACTCCTGCCACTGCAGCCCCTAAGGCACCTGTGCCCCCTAGTACAGTCAGCAGTGGTAGTGCACCTCCCAAGGGTTTAGTTGGGTTAACCTTGGGTTCTGAGGGGGGTGACAACTTAGTTGGCACACTCACTCAGGCTGTCCTTGTCTGTACAGGGGATGTAGATATGTCCCCTGATGTCAGTCCCAATACTTTGGGCAAATACAGACAGACACCTTTCATTAATGGAAAAATGGCTCAGGCCTATAGGGACACTTGTGCCAGTGTCACCATGGTGACACCTAACTTTGTGGACCTGGACAGATCATGCCAGGTACAGATTTCCTGGTGACCAATGCAAGCAATGTCACTACCAGTCACAGTATGGCAATTGTAGCTTTCTCCTGGGGAGGGGTAACTGGCCAAAAGAAGGTTGTAGTTAGTTCAGACCTCCCAGTGGATTGTTTATTGGGCAATGATTTGGAGTCATCACAATGGTCAGAAGTGGAGCAGAGGACTCACATGGAAATGTTAGGCTTGCCAGCACATGTGTTTGCTGTGACTAGGTCACAGGCCAGAAGATGCCCCACTGAACAGGTGCTGGATCCTGGAACAATGGACCAGACCCCTTCCAAGAAGAAGAGCAGTAGGGTTAAGGCATTGCCTTCCCCCTTGCCCCAGGTTGTGGATCAAGTCTCAGAGGAGGCTGACCTACAGGAATTGAGGGAAACTGAGCCTAAAGAGTTCAAACTTGATCAAGTTGAATTTCTGGGTTCAGGTGGCCCCTCAAGGGAAGACCTGGGGAAGGACCAGTTAGACTGCCCTTCCCTTGAACCCCTCAGACAGCAGGCTGCTGCTGAGGCTGCTGGGAACGCCACAGGTACCCACAAGGTATACTGGGAAGATGGACTCCTGTACACTGAGGCAGGAGACCCCAAGCCTGGCATGGCCAGGAGGCTGGTTATCCCCTTGTCTCAGAGAGGTTTCCTCCTTACCTTGGCCCATGAGATTCCCTTAGCAGGTCACTTAGGCCAGACAAAGACTTGGGACAGGCTTGTCTCACACTTTCACTGGCCTCACATGAATGAGGATACCAAGGAGTTTTGTGTCACTTGCCAAGCCAGTGGTAAGTCAGGTGGCACAACAAAGGCCCCCCCTTATACCAATGCCTGTGGTGGGGGTGCCCTTTGAAAGAGTGGGGATTGACATTGTTGGTCCAATGGAACCCCAGACAGTATCAGGGCACACGTTTATACTGGTGGTAGTGGATCATGCCACCAGGTATCCTGAAGCTATTCCACTTAGGACCACTACAGCACCTGTAGTGGCAAGGGCCCTAGTTGGAGTGTTCTCCAGAGTGGGCTTCCCTAAGGAGGTTGTCTCTGACAGAGGTGCAAACTTCACGTCAAGCTACTTAACTGCTATGTGGAAGGAATGTGGTGTCAACTACAAGTTCACCACACCCTATCATCCACAATGCAATGGGCTTGTTGAAAGGTTCAACAGGACCCTAAAAGGGATGATTCATGGACTACCTGAAAAGCTCAGGCGTAGATGGGATGTCCTGATTCCCTGCCTTCTGTTTGCTTACAGAGAGGTCCCACAGAAGGGGGTTGGCTACAGCCCTTTTGAACTTTTGTATGGGCATCCTGTAAGAGGACCCCTGTGCTTGGTGAAGGAAGGATGGGAGAGACCTCTCACAAAGCCTGCAACCAGCATAGTGGACTATGTACTTGGTCTCCGCTCCAGGATGGCTGAGTATATGGAGAAGGTATCTGAAAACCTTAAGGCCAGTCAAGAACTTCAAAAAGCTTGGCATGACCAAAAGGCTGTCCTGACTGTTTATCAGCCAGGTCAGAAGGTGTGGGTGTTGGAGCCAGTGGCCCCAGCAGCACTCAAAGACAAATGGTCTGGGCCCCACACAATTCTTGAGCAAAAGGGAGAGGTCACCTACCTGGTGGACCTTGGAACTCCCAGGAGCCCCCAC
Organism: Lissotriton vulgaris; assembly: GCF_964263255.1. Taxonomy (NCBI): domain Eukaryota; kingdom Metazoa; phylum Chordata; class Amphibia; order Caudata; family Salamandridae; genus Lissotriton; species Lissotriton vulgaris. Next base: position 66,731,075 of record NC_141691.1, on the reverse strand, counting down.
AGGGTGCTCCATGTCAACAGGCTCAAAGCATATGTCGACAGGAAGGACATGAGCTTGCTGATGGCCATAGATGAGGGACAGGAGGAAGAGAGTGACCCTCTCCCAGACCTGCTCACTCAGAATCCTGATGATGGGTCAGTAGACGGTGTTGTCTTTTGTGGCAGCCTCTCTGAGCATCAACAGAAAGACTGTAAACAGGTTCTTCAGTCTTTCAGACATATGTTCTCTCTGACACCCAGTCAGACCAATTGGTGTACCCATGAGGTTGACACTGGTGACAGCCTGCCAGTCAAGAGTAAAATCTACAGGCAGCCTGATCATGTTAGAGACTGCATCAAAACTGAAGTGCAGAAAATGTTGGAGTTTGGAGTCATTGAACCCTCAGATAGCCCTTGGGCTAGTCCAGTAGTTCTAGTGCCAAAACCTCTCACCCAGGGTGGTAAGAAAGAGATGAGGTTCTGCGTAGACTACAGGGGTCTCAATGCAGTCACTAAGACTGATGCCCACCCAATACCAAGGGCAGATGAGCTTATAGATAGATTGGCTTCTGCCAACTACTTAAGCACATTTGACCTGACAGCTGGGTATTGGCAAATCAGGTTAGCTGAGGAGGCCAAGCCCAAGACAGCATTTTCAACCCCTGGTGGGCATTATCAATTTGTGGTAATGCCCTTTGGTCTGAAAAATGCACCTGCCACCTTCCAAAGGTTGGTGAATCATGTCCTCACTGGGCTGGATGACTTCTGTGCAGCATATCTTGATGATATTGCTGTCTTTAGTTCCACCTGGGAGGATCACCTGGTCCACCTGAGGAAAGTGTTAGAGGCTCTGCAAGCAGCAGGCCTCCTTATCAAGGCCACCAAGTGCCAGATAGGGCAGACACAGGTTGTATACCTGGGCCACCTTGTAGGAGAGCACTGGAGAGCAAAATACAGTCAATCTGGGACTGGGCTCCTCCAACCACCCAGACTCATGTTCGAGCTTTCTTTGGCCTGACTGGTTACTACAGAAAGTTTGTCAGGAACTATGGATCAATTGTGACTTCATTAAATGAACTGACAAGTAAGAAAACGCCAAAAAAGGTTCAGTGGACAGCAGGCTGTCAAAAAGCATTCGATGACCTAAAGCAGGCCATGTGCACAGCACCTATCCTCAAGAGTCCAGACTACTCCAAACCATTCATTGTCCAAACAGATGCTTCTGAGTTGGGTGTGGGAGCTGTTCTTTCTCAACTGAATTTTGATGGTCAAGACCAGCCCATTGCTTTTATAAGCAGAAGGCTGACCCCCAGAGAGAAGAATTGGTCAGCTATTGAGAGGGAGGCCTTTGCTGTGGTTTGGGCCCTGAAGAAGCTGAGACCATACTTGTTTGGCACTCACTTCAAGATTCAGACCGACCATAAGCCCCTCTTGTGGCTAAATCAGATGAAGGGTGAAAACCCCAAACTGCTTAGGTGGTCCATTTCCCTACAGGGGATGGACTTTACAGTGGAACATAGACCTGGTACTGATCATGGCAATGCCGATGGGCTCTCCAGATATTTCCACTTAGAACAAGAAGACTCACCTGGTCAAGGTTAGCTTATTGTCCCAAAGTTTGGGGGGGGGGTCATGTAGGAGAGTAGGGTCTGCAATCCTATGATCACCCAGATTTTTTGCTTTTGTTTCACTGGTTTACGACTTTCTCTGGCTGTGGGCCTGCCAATCAGACCCACAGCCTGGCTGTTCTCTCTCTAAATTACAACATGTACCCTAGGTGCATTTACCAATTGGTACTGGGCCACCTTATCTGACCCTGTAACTCAGGGCATAGGTGTACCCAGGGCCTACCAGGGGCCGAAGCATGTATTATGCCACCCCTGGCTGGCCTCCTAAATTTGACACAACTGGCTGCATGACAGCTGGGGCAAAGTCGTGTAATCACCCTTTGCTGTAGATATAGTATACCTATATCTAACCCTAAGAATGGACACACAGATTCCTATCAGTCACTCCTATGGCAGGCCTTAACAATCCTGAAGGCAGAGTGCTTGGAATCGTGTGAGATGGTGCTCTGGCATGAGCTGAGCCTGTCTGCAGCTTGCGGAACCAAGTCCTAATAGCTGTTCCATGATATCGCATACCATATACTCTTAAGTGCATTATAATCCTCGCGGTTAAATGCTATCTTTGGTATTGCTTTATCAAAACATGTCGAGTAAGGTGTCATACGAATTAGAATACTAACCCCTCGCCAATTCTGGCGACGGGGTTAGCATTCCACCCTTCTAGAGGGACACGACATGTATGTAACTGTGAACCCCGGTTAAAGTTAAACGAAGCCTCAGCTCCACAAAATGGATGCTGCCACCACAGACACGAGTCTGACCTCCTGCTGCTGGGAGTCCTTCCAGCGAGGAGAGCTTGGACAAAGGGTTTCCTGTCCGGGGCGGTGCTAGCACCATCCCAGACAGGGTTTTGTGTATCCTGGGTAGGCAGGGCTTTACAGGAAGGTGACTGCTGAGTGGCATCCCGGTGCTCACTACGCATAGGCCGGTCAGAACCAGTTCCAGGGGCACACCAGCCCCTGGCCTGGGGAAAGTCCGGCATGGGAGAGGGGTGTAACCACCCCCCTCCTAGTCCCACCCATAGGCAGGACCTAGTCACCGGGTCAGCCCCTTTTCCTAGTATAAAGATAGGAGCGGGCCCCCTGTTCAAATTAGATCATCTTTGGAATCAAGACACGACTTTCTGCAAAAGTACTTCAAGATTTCTTCTTCAAGATTCTCCCTTGTGACTAAGGAGTAGTCACCCTGCATCCGCAGGCACCATCTTAAGAACACTGCGGTCTGCTGCAAGTCCTTCCTCGGGAATCCGACGACACAGCTCGACGAGACCCGGCTTCCCTGGCACCTCTGACCTCTACTCACCTCTACAGCCAAGCTGAGAACTGTGAGTGCGACGAGACCTCGAGGGACCGACGATCGCCAAGACTGCACGACTTCTTTACAGCACGCCCGCCGAGTGTTCCACTGGTGAGTGCTTTGGGGTCCGAGAAGCTCCGACCCTGAGCAGCTCCAGCACCGAAGATCAGCCTTCCAGCATCTCCACGATCTGCGTGGGGCCCTTCTGCTTTTTGCTGCTCACCGCGTTGTTTGGCTACTAGCCGGCTGGCTTGTGGCCTTCTTAACGACGCCCGACGACATCACTGCTGCTGGTCTGGTTGCTCCAGACTGGCCCTTGCTTCCTTCCAAAAGAGAAGCACCCCGGACCCTCCTGGTCCACTCCAGACGCCATTTTAGGTCCACCGCATGGGCTTGAATTTGCCAAGGCTTTGTTGCCCAATCCTGGGTCCAGCGACGCCGACAGCTTCATCCATCGTGGGACAGCTCGCTCCTCCATCCTGGTCGCCGACAACGCCTCCTGGTCCGTGAGATCTGCAGAGCACAGCGTCACCCACTCACCTAGTCGAGGTGACTACCATCCGGTGCCCTCCTGGTGCCACCTGACTACTGGCTAGTAGTCACGAACTTGGTCCCCTCTGCTTTCAGGTGTCATCTCTGTTCAAGATCCCGGCTTGGATCACTTCGAACTCTCTTCACTGGTCGCCTGCCAGCATCTTTCTTCCAGGCTCCTGGTCCGTCTACGAGGATTCCCGACGTCTTTTGAGACATATGCAGCTGCAGCCCCCGGGCTAGGTAACTTCGGCATTTCGGTGCCCCAGCACAGCCTCACTATCCAAGGGTCAGAATCCACTTTCGTTTTCCTCCTACCAGGTCGGGTTCGCCCGAGAACACTAACTTTGCATTTACTAGCTACCATAGACTTTGTCCCGCATCACGCTTGAGAGTGCACACTCTGCACCCGAGTCCCCTGGGTCTCCTAGAAGTAATCTAACGATTCTATAGTCAAGTCCTAGCGATTCCAAAGCCTATTAGTACTGTACTTACCTGCTAGTAATTTCGCATTCCACTTTCAGAGTATATGGTTTTCCGTGCCCCTCGGGCATTTGTATATACTGTGCTAACTTAAGTATTTTCGTAAGAGTTTTGTTTTGTGCTTAGTACCCTGTCCTCATAAAGAGTACAGGGCTGTTGTGATTTTAATAAATACACTGTTTATTTTCATAACACTTGTGTGGTGTCCTTTCACTTGGTGTTCAAGGGGTATATGTGTGGTATAACAGCTGGCTTAACACGCCCTCTCGAGTCTTTAGCCTTAGACTGCTCCTATCCATGCTACTAGGATAGCTGGTCTATAAGGTTGACTTACAACCAATCATCAATAAGGGTTGTTTGGACTGATACAAAGTGCTCACTAGAATAGTGAACATTATATATCAGGCCAACTTCTCACACCTGTTACCTATGAATTGGAGTTAGACCCTGTTTGGGGAACCACCCAGATTTACCACATAAACCTTCTCAAAAAGTGGAAGGGACCCCGACCGGTACTATCAAGCATGAACCCCATATCAGATCTCTCTTATGAGGCTTGTATAGACCCAGACCTGAGTCCCAGAAACAGAACCTTCGGGACGTCTTGTTACCCCTACAACAGGTCTTCTCCTCCAACCCCGGACATACCACTATCATTGAACATGCTATACAGACCGATCCAGGGAAGATAGTACGCCAACGACCCTACCGGGTCCCAGAGGCCCGTAGGGCTGTCATCAAACAAGAGACAGAACAAATGTTACGCATGGGAATCATCGAGCCATCCATCAGTAGTTGGAACTCTCCCGTCGTATTAGTCCCAAAGCCAGACGGATCGATAAGGTTTTGTATCGACTTCCGCGAAGTGCACAAAATCTCCAGTTTTGACACCTACTCTCTACCTTGCGTAGACGAGATGGTAGAAAGTATAGGGAAAGCCGTATACATCAGCACGCTTGATCTATGCAAAGGACATTGGCAAATACCACTTAAAGAACAGGATAAAAAGAAAACAGCTTTCTCTACACCCGACGGGCTGTTTCAGTTCACGATATTGCCCTTTGGCCTTCATGGCGCTCCAGCCACTTTTCCGAGGGCAATGAACCTTGTTATGCGTCCCCATAGCCAATACGCCGGGGCTTATCTAGACGATATCATTGTCTACAGCGACAGCTGGGAACAACACTTACTCCATTTACAGCAGGTTGTCTCTTCCCTAGGATCCTTTGGTTTCACCATCAATCCTTCCAAAACCACCCTGGCCGCCCAAACGGTGAAATACCTTGGTTTTCTCTTGGGCGAAGGTGTTATTCGACATCAAAGCAACAAAATCACAGCCATTCAGTCCATCCCCCTTCCCCAGACCCGAAAAGACCTCAGAGCTTTTTTAGGTCTTCTGGGGTACTATCGAAGATTCATCCCCAATTTTTCCCAAAAGGCTGTCCCTCTCACAGATCTATTTAAGAAAACCTCAAAAACAGAAGAGGCCCTGAAAAATCCGACACCCCAACTATTGCAAGTATTTAACAGACTCAAGCTATCCCTGATGTCCGATCCAGTGCTTATTAGCTCGACTATTCACAACCGTTCATTCTCCAGACCGACGCCTGAGATCAGGATTTGGTGGCAGTTCTATCCCAAAAAGACAGGAACAGGGATGAAAGACCCATCCTTTACCTGAGTAGAAAACTGTTTCCGAGAGAAACGAACTATGCCGTTGTGGAAAAAGAGGCTCTTGCCATTAAGTGGGCTATTGAAAGCCTCCGCTATTACCTGGAAGGACGAGACTTTATACTGTACACGGACCATGCCCCTTTGGAATGGATGGCCCGGAACAAGGGACACAATGACCGCGTCCTCCGATGGTTTTTAACCCTACAACCATATAGGTTCATAATCCTACACCGGAAGGGATTAGACCAAGGGAACGCTGATTTCCTCTCCTGGTACCCTCCCCTCCACCCCGTACAAGAAGGACAGGTAGGGGAAGGGGATGTAATACTGCGTCCTCCCCTACCTCTCTGAGACAGAGTAATCCAGGACGATCCCCTTCCTCGGAACCCGACCCTGAAGCATCCCTGACAAGCTGGACTCCACCCCTTTGTCCTTCGTTTCAGGAACCGGAGTTGTACCGGAAGTACATTCCCTTGACCCCGGAAGACCCTCCCTAATCCTGGAGCATGAGACCGGCAAAGACGGAGCCGAGGAGAGAGAGTCGTTCAGCACGGCGAACTCGTGGCAGGAGGCTTGGACGAACACGGAACCAGAGACGGCGATCCAGGAAGAGGAGGAGGACGTTTGGAGAGAGGACTGGTGGAGTCCGCAGGAGGTAGCTGGGGAGCGGCCGCAACTCACGGAAGAGTTGCGGCGGGGCATGTGAGTGCAAGAACCCCAAGATTACTTCTGTAGCACCTTAAGTGCAGTGTATATAGAAAGCGTCACCTTGGGATTGGTAATTGCACTGTATTTAGATCTTGTATAGCACCGCTGGAGTTTCACTCAGACACTGTTGTAAATACCCGTTCACCTTACCCTCACCTAAACACCCTTCCGACTTTATGCTCTCAGCCTCCCTACCCTTACCCAATACCCTACCTTCCTCACGGTCTCTTTAAAATCCCCCACACACCCTGGTGTCGGTAGCAGTACTCGATCAGTTCAGTCCAGTCTGACTAATAGCCCCTTTAGTTTCTTTGTTCCCTATAACCTCCGAGGACACCACCCGGAGCAGCCCTCCCCGAAGACCCGACATCCCGGTTCAACCTCTGGAGAAGACCCGAACACCCATCCCTTCAAGTTCGTCTTTTGTGTTCCACCTTGCCCGCGACAGACTGTTGCATCTAATAATAAAAAGAAAAACATCGCCCACTACATACAGCCTCCACGCCTGTTATTCCGGTCCGCCACACCCCCACGATCAAAGTGATTTAAGTGGTTTTCGATAACCTTGGAAATCTCTTTAAGTCGTAGCTGTGGCAAACAGCCTTCAGGCTTGGTCCAGAAAAAATTTAAATTAGCTTTTTTTACCAGTACTTAATCTTATGGTGTAGGTTAAGAACCACACAGTGTAGTTATAAAAAATGAATTGATCATGAACACTCACTAACACATTGTAATATCTCCTACCCAGAGATATAACCACAATACACACAATACCTTGATATTAGAACACGTAAGTAGCACAAATACATAGTGGTCTCCAGGGGAGACCAAACCGTATCCTAAAATAGTGGATTGTGAACCACGACCTAAGTCGAGACTGGACCCAGAAGACATAGAAAAGCTGGGGAACCAAGGAACCACCCAAGGTAAGGATCTAGGGACCCCACGGAGGCCATGTGCAGAGTGGGAACACGACGTATACTAAAGTAGTGGATTGTGAACCACGACCTAAGTCGAGACTGGACCCAGAAGACATAGAAAAGCTGGGGACCCAAGGAACCACCCAAGGTAAGTATCTAGGGACCCCACGGAGGCCATGTGCAGAGTGGGAACACGACAGTGGGCTCAATACAAGTCAATGGGTAAGTTGCGGTTTCAGTTTTAAAGAAGACGGACCCTTCCCAGAGGACTCTGAAGAAACCCATGGAAGATGGAAGGTTGAAGAGTCATTCCACCTGTGGATACCCCAGGAACCAGGATACCTACTGTTGTGTAGTTCCTATAAAACTACATAGGATCTGCACGTTTAGACAACATAAACTGTTGGACTGGTATCCAGATTAATTCCAGATACCCCCACAGGATATGTTCGCCTGTATACCAGCTAGCTCACAGTGCCACAGTGAACTTCTCTTACCAAGGAGATAGTTTCTGGCAACTATCTAACATGACAACCCTGACCCGTCTGGGATCATGGAAACAGTGCAGTACTTTTCGCTCAGTCACTCGTGCTAATTTTTTCTCAGATAGATACACAGAACATTTTCAATAAGCATTTATTGAACCAGCATCATTCTAGTGTAAAATATGTGTGCTGCAACAACCGTAAGAAAGAAACAGATATAAATGATTATAAGCACAAACAGAGTAAATGGATGGTAGATTTCTACCATAGTGCTAAAACAAGGTATACATGCAGGCATATAAATATATGTCAGCAATAATGCGTACTCCTACAATGCTAACCCTAACTAGATGTACCTAGCATGTATGTAGGTGTAGAGCCAAAAATACCCCTAGGATAGAACCAACCCCATTACCTGTGTGAGAGAATGTAGGACCCTGTCTTGGTCTAAAGATGGACACCCTGCGTTCTGGAGGGTCTGCGTGCAGGAACCTCAGCGTTTCACGTCAATGTGTCAGCATGGAAGTCCTTTTCCTCTGCCCACCCCAGCAAATATATGGTGTTCGTATACCCAAAAAGGTACCCTCAGGGGTTCTACCTTTCTGTGTCATGTTGGCCGAGGATGACGAAAGGGATGACCCCTTATACATAGATAGTATGCAGAAGATGGTAATCCTGCTGTGATTCTGAGAATCCTCATGCATAATAAATGAGGCTAGTTTTCTGGGAAAACCACACAATATTTATGACTTATAAAAGATCAATACCAAAAACTGTCATGTCGTATAATGGCAGGAAAAATGTAGGTGGAAGGTTAGGTGACCGGACAGGCCTATATTGGAGTACATTACAAGTCCTAACACTACATCAGGGAAGCCAGGTGCATAGGTGCGAAGTGACGTCAGATACCGCTGTAGACCACATTGGAAGACTTCAGTTAAGATGCTGCTGGTGAAGAAGTTGAAAGAGTCCGGTGGAACCCAAAGGTGAATTTACAATGAGAGGTACCTGCAAGCAGAGGTGACATAGTCTATGCCACTCAGGTGTGACCAGGAGTCACTAAAGACTAATGCTCACCGATGTCAGGGATGCAGGAGAGTTGATGGTGCCCTTGAAGTTGCAGATGTACGTACTAGGCTACGCTGTGGAAGACCAGGAGCCATTCACAAGCTATCCCATGTGGGATGTCAAGAGACAGGGGGCCAGTGTCCTGCAGGGGCACCAACAAGCCTTGGCAATGGTAAACCAATGCAGTAGTCAATAAAGGTGCAATGTTGGGACCAGCAAGGTCCAAGTGACTCACCACAAACAGGTAAGTTAGAGCAGGAGAAAGCAAGCAGGGCAGCCCACTGGAGCCAAAGAAGATCCTCAAGAGGAACCAAGGGCCGAAGGCGCAGGAGTCGCAATAGGACCTGGAGCAGCTCACCAAAGGATGAAGGCCCACGGTGCAGAGGATACGGTGCCGGCGAAGATCTTGGTTGCTGGTGATGCTTGTGGCTGGAGCTTCTTTGAGCCAGAAGATCTCTGGTGAAGAAAGTCAACAAGCCATGGCAACGGCAAGTCAGCGCTGTGCACAGGGGTACTGCTCCAGCGGTTCTGACGAGGGATACCGGCTTCAAACTTGCTGTGAAGACAGTACCGGCCTTGAAGGAATTGCAGGACCACCACCTTTGTTGCTGAAGTTTTCAGAGCCCGGTCAGCTTCGTTGCGGTGCATGCAGATGCTGGGAAGTTACTCCTTCACTTCAAGGGAGGTTCCTTCGAGTGTTCTGGATGTCCACAGGCCTGTAGAAGAACCTGTATGGAACACAGGCACAGACGACACAGAAGACTGGCAGGACAATGAGACCAAGAGCAGCAGGAGTCTTCTCAGTTGCAGTCTTGGTTCCTAAAGTGAAGTCCAGCAAAAACCAAAGTGCCCAGACAGAAGAAGATGAAGTGGTTTTGGATCTGAATCAATCCCATAACGAATCTAGGGACCCACCCACAAGTAAGCCCTTAAGTACCCTAAGGAAAGGGTTGGGACGATTCAGAGGTCCCTGCCACAGAAGTGGCTGGACAAATGGGAGATTACTCCCATGTTCTTTGTCCAGTTTCAGGCCAGAGCGGGAGCCAAGGGCTCCCTGAACTGGTTTCAACTGGAGTATACAAGGAGGGCACTAAATGTGCCCTTCAAAGCAGTCTAGTAGTGCTGGGAAGCGCCCCCACTCTGTCCCTACATACTGAGTCCTGTCTGGGCGTAGGTCATACCTCTCTGTGATAGGAAACCTATTGTCCTGCCTTCTCCTGCTCGAGCCTGGCTCAGGAGCAGGAGGGCAGAATCGTGTCTCTGGTTGGCAGCAGCCATAGTTTGATGTCAGGTTTAGAAGACGGGTACTGGGACCAATCAGGGGCTCCCGGAGGAGCTTTAGATTACATGGAATCATACCTCCCACACCATTTATGGTGTTGGGCGATGATTCCAACATGTTTGATACCAAACACGACAGGGTTTGTTACAGCCAGTTTAGAGTTAGCCATCGTGTAATGACACGTGGCCACTTTATATATCGTAATGGCTGATGCACTCACAACCCAGGAGAATGGACTCAGTGGATTGTAGGGGTGTCCTGCTCACGCCTTGCACTATGCCTTCAGGATTGAAAGGCCTGCCTTAGGGGTGACTTATAGGTTGCAAGGGTAGTGACCTCAGATATAAAGAAACCTACATCTGTTGTAAGTGGTGCTAGCACCAGCTTACATAGGCTGCAGTGGCAGTCCTGTAGTCCCATCATACATGCTTCAGCCCATGGGGGACCTCTGATGTACCTATGACCAGGGTACCTTAGTTTCATATCAGTAGCCAATCTGGGGGATACCTAAGTACTCACCGTGTCCCATTTAGGAAAGACCCACAGAGACTGGGGTCCTGAATAGCAGGATCCCAGTCAGACTAGATAGTAAAACATAATGACACCAACAAAAGGTGGGGGTGACCTTGAACACAGATACTACTATCCTACACACCTCTACTGTGGTCTAGCGTGCGTCAGTCTGTTGTAAACAGTGGTCGAGATGGGTTATGGCTTTAGTGAGAGCCTGGCGAAGGGATAAAAGATCCATGTGAAATTCAGAGAGCAAGAGTTTGATGTCCTCTTTAGGCACTGGGGTGTGAGAATCAAGGGCATCCTGTGGGGTCCTGAGGCCCAGAGGAAGGATAACTGTCCACTGATAGCGTGGAGTCAGATTTTTAAAGCATATTACGATTGATGACCGTTGGGATTTTGCTTTGGATGCATGGAGAAAAAGGGGCAAAATGAGGAATGCTCTCTGCCACCAACACCCAGCTAGAAGTGAGTTATGCATTTTTTAATTTTAAGGTAAAAACTAGCACCTAAAGATCAACGTAACAACTGCAGAAATTGAGTCGTGCGAGACAAAGTCAAAGTATGGGCGATCACAACGGAGAGTGGGTCTGATTCAAGAAGTGGATTGGGCCGGTCACCGCTTACCGTCGGACTTAGAAGAAATTTTAGAGATGGTAAAGGTCTGCGGGGCAAGGCTGCAAGTAGTGTCTGAGGAGGGAGCAATTTTCGTTCGAGAGTCGCTGGACGGAGGCACAGTGAAGATTTATACGTTTAGACGTAGTCTCATTTTTGGAAGTTGAAAATTTCCAGCAGGATAAGGATAAGAGTTCCAGGAGGCCAGATGCCCCTTTGCTGAAGGATCGCTGAACAGAATTTACTGCTGCAGAGAAGGACAGCGAAGTCAGGCCAACTGGCAATGAACCCTGGGCAGATCGACATGCAGGTTGGTCCCGGTCTTCTCCAGGTTCTTAGATTGTTTTCTTTTGCCAAATATGTATTAAACCCATGTTTTGGATTTTGGCTATCTGGGTACCTTTAATATCACAACCAAACATCCAGGACTGAAGAGGCTCCACCTGGTGGGATTCAGGACTCACTCAGGCTGGGCCCAGGGGCGGGTTTATGGCTCTGAACAGGAGGCTAGAAAACTAGCCCTTGGAGTCACTCTGGTATTCCAGGGCTCAGATGAAGAAGTGGGGCTCAAGCAGTAGACAGGCCTCTGAGAATGTTAGGCAGCAAAGCTGTCTTTTCAGTTCAGCTAAGCAGTCTGGTGGAGTACACAGCAGCAGGCAGTCCTCTGAGAGTTCTTCCGCAGGTCCTGATAGTGAACTGAAGAGTGGGTCTGAGGGTCCTTATACCAGGTGACTTCTTTGAAGTAGAAGTTTGTTTCTCTTTAAAGTCTGTGGAATTTCCTGACTTGCCTCCCTAGCTCCAAGCTGTGTGTGACGATCAGCCCTTTGTGTGAAGGCAGAGCACATCATTCAGTTGCAAGTGTGGCTACGCTCTGCTCCGCCTCCCATCCGGCTAGCAGATGGCTCATTCACGCACACCTAAACCCTCTATTGTGTGACTGTCTGGCAGGAATTCACAAAGTCCAACTGTCAACCTCACCCAGTCACGTGAGCCAGAGGAGACTGCAGGCAATAAATAACAAAGGGCAGGAAAGTGCCAGCTTTCACAACATGCCATTTATACAATTTTAATTTCTAGTCCGACTTTACCATCAAAAAGGATTCTTATTTACAATTTCACAGATGTCAAACATGAAATGCCTATCTGTTTCCAGTAAAAAGTTAACACCTTTTAAATGTAATAAGACAGCTCAATCTTATCCTATGAGACAGGTATGCCTCACAGTAGTGAAAAATGTAGGAGTTTTTCACTAGTAGGACATGTAACACTTAAAAGTACACGCCTAACATTTTAATTACAGTGCACCCTGTGGTACGGGCTACCTAGGGTATACCTTATGGTTGAAATATATGCAATAAAAGGGGAGTTTAAGGCCTGGCAAGGGGGTTATATTGCCAAGTCGAATTAACAGTTTAAAAGTATTCAAGATGCAATGGCAGGCCTGGGACATGATTTAAGGGCTACTTTACTGGATTGCACAATAATTGCAACAGGTCCACGAGTAGCATTTAATTTACAGGGCCTGGGTATATAGTGTACCATTCTACAAGGGACTTATAAGTAAGCTAAATATACCAATCAGGTGTAAGTCAATTTTATCATGTTATTGGGAGTGAGCACAAGCACTTCACAGCAAGTTAGCAGTGGTAAAGTGATAAGGCCAGCAAAAACGAACGCAGCAATTTCGAGGATTTTTGAACCTTGACCAAGAGAAGGCACCAGGAATAGCGGAATCTGTTAGATAAATAGCTGCAGATACGTGATCCCTGTGCCCATGAGACGGGTTATATTGAAAACCTCCAGTTTTTACTATACAAGTTACAGAGACGTGTCCCGGTTTTTATCAAACACATAAAGGGTACTGATACTGAAATCAATTTAAGCTACCAAAACATGTTCCATTTTTTTTATATCAATGTGATATTCAAATTTGAAACTTTGGAAGGGAGTGTAGAGAACGGAAACTCACTGAACATTAAAAAATCTACTTATGTCTTCAATGAAAACCTATAAACGTATTTCCTGAGGTCTCATCTGTCTATCCCTATCAATCTGGAGAAGTATTCACCCGAGTGCAGTTGCACCGATGTTATTAATGATTGAATACAGAATTATTGACAAAGGAGAAAATAGTTGTGTCCTAAAGAAGTTGGTCTAATTGTGATTGTCCCACCGAAACGTGTCGACGCCTAGAGCTTTGTGGGTTACATTTCATAAAGTCAGCAGTTAGATTTAGGCAGGGATATTTTGCTCGTGCTTAGTGATGTCTGTTTTACCAAATTAACAATTGTCTTAATGAGTACTCCTTTTTCATTAGGAACTATTGTGGTTTTTTAAGTGTTTCTCATTATTTTTTTGTGAATTTAAATCTGTGCTCTTACTGCCTTTTCGTGACCTTTTCCAATATTTATTAAAATTGTACATAAGTGCCTCAAACATCCTGAGTGGAGTGATAATTGTGTGAAAATTGTGTGTAGTATGAATCTGGTGGCATATGCCATGTGAATCATCTTTATGTAGGGTCTTCCAAAGGGAACATTTCTTTTTAACTTCTAAGTTACTGGGAGGTCCACCCTTTGGATTCTAAGAGCCCCTCTTCTTGGTTTCAATCCACTCAATTCCTTGGATTCCGTATCAAATTAGTGGAAGTAACTCTAAGCCTCCTTCCCCAGAAATTGTCCAAAATCAGAAACAAGCTGCGGCGAACCTTGGCCAAACCTCAGATCAATCTACGACAACTAACCTGCATAGTGGGGCTGCTCTCATCTTCCATCCAGGCAATATTTCCGGGACCCCTCCACTACCAGGCCCTACAATACCTAAAGATAATACACCTCTGGAAGGGCTTATCCTACTCCCAACGGATCTCACTCTCAGTGGAAGCGAAGAAGGAAATCAAGTGGTGAATCTCCAATATGGAGGCTTGGAACAGCAGGGCAATTTTCGTTTCACACCCGTACCTTCTGATTGAATCGGACGCCAGTGGCTTGGGGTGGGGCGCTCGCTGCGGCGAGGTATCTACCAGGGGAAAATGGTCTTCTGATGGACAAGCACTCCATATAAATTGCCTAGAACTAATGGCAGATTTGGTAGCACTCAGGTGCTGGACAAAGGACACGGTCCAATGCAAGTCTTCCTGAAGATGGACAATGTGGTGGGGGTCCGTTATATCAATCATCTCGGGGGTACTCCCTCAAAGGCCCCGTCTGTCCTGGCCCTGACTCTGTGGGAATACTACCTGTCCAATCACATATCCCCGACGGAGGAACATCTTCCACGTCAAGCCAACCAGATAGCAGCTTGGCATTCCCATCATTGGAGGGATGTCAACCTGTGGAAACTAGACCCCTTAGTCTTCCAGCGGCTTTAGAAATGTTGGGGACCGTTCTCAATGGATCTTTTATGCTTCCTCCTGGACTCTCAGGTGAAGAGTTTCTACGGCTGGAGACCAGACCCCTTGGCCGTGACCATGGATGCTTTCTTCCTGGACTGGACCCTGGAAAGGGCCTATGCTTTCCCTCCGTTTGCAATGATAATGCGACTGTCAGCCCAAGTGCGCAGGCAAGGGGAGGATCTGGTCGTGAGCACTCTAGTCTGGAGGTTGCAACCCTTGTATCCAGTGATGATGGAACTTTCCTGGGATTTTCCAAACCCTCTACCCCTAGATCCATATCTCCTGAGGGATTTCCTGGGCAATCCTCATCTTCTGATACGGGCGGAATCCCTCGGGCTAATGGCATGAAGGATTACCGGGAACAATGGTAAGTCCCGGGAATTTCAGCAAAGGCTGCCACACTCCTTGCCAGGGCGTGGGCAGACAGTACCACCAAAGGATACAAATCGGCGTGGTCCAGGAGGTTATGCTGGTGTCTCCAACTCCAAATGGATCTCGTGGGGACAGAGGTTGTGAACATCCTGAATTTTTTAGCTCACATGGCTTCACAGGGCTTAGCATACAGGTCCATTAACGCCTTTCGATCAGCAATTTCGGTGGGGCACTTTCCAATAGATGGCCGCCCGGTGGGGAAACACCTGTGGGTATGCATACTCCTAAGGGGTATTAGACTATCTCGTCCCCCAGACCCTAGATACTCCGTGCTATGGGATGTGAATAAAGTCCTTAATTTATTTATCTCCTGGCCGTCCAATAGGTACTTGCCCAAGAAACAACTGTTAGTGAATTTGACAATGCTGCTTTGCCTCATATCCTGTCCCAGGGTTTTGGACGGGCGGGCTCTGGATATTACAGGTAGGATTTTCTCTCCTGATGGGGTAACTTTTCCCATTTCTCGAAGAACAAAATGCAATTCTAGACTTGTGTCTTATCCGGAAATTCAAAGTGTGCCTAAATTATGTGTGGTCCGGACCCTTATAATGTACGAAGCGGTCACAGGCGAACTTTGTCCCCATGGGGAAAGACAACTATTGATTGCTCTGACCAAGCCTTATAGAGCAGTTTCCTCCCCACGATTGCCAGGTGGGTCGCCTCTGCGTCCTTAATAGAACTGAAACTTTCCTTCGTGATTACTTGGAAATCTTTCATTCTATGTCAGGACTGGAGGCGAAAATTATGCTCGTTCAAAGCTTATCCACCACCAACAACGCCATGTCCAAGACAGGTTTGAAGTAAAACCTCTTGGAGTCCGATGACCAATCTGCAGCATTTATAATATCTTCCAACCTGGCCCCAAGGGAGAAAGCATTCAAAGCCATTGCCCCCCTTAATGAGCGGGCGCCAAACTTTGAGAGGTCTATACCCGCCTCTTGCATCAGCCATCTAATCTAACGGACTATAGTTGGTGGTGAAACCGCCTTGAAAGGCTTCCTCAGGAAAATTAACAACTGTTCTCCTGATGGACGTGTCTCTTCCGTCACATTCTTGTACTCCTTAAGGCAGCAGACCACGCACAGCTTCGGGGACTTATCAAAAGCTTGGTAAAACATGATTCTAGAATCCGATTTAGTTCGTCGGAAAATATGGAAGGTGACCCACTCAGGAGTAAACACCCTTCCCGTTATGTCCAAGGCCCTGACATCAGATACTCTTTTGCATGACAGCAGGCACAAAAGCATCGCCAGCTTAGCTGACAACTCTTTTTACGAGATAAGTACTTATTAGGTTGCCAAGATTGGAAAAGGTTTAAGACCTTATTGACGTCCCATAATGAGGAATACCTGTGATCCAGAAGGGAGCTTAAGGTGTATTACCCGCATTAATTTACAAATCATCTGATGCTCTCCTACCTAGGATCCTTGAATTGGCAGATGTCCCTCTGAAATCGCTGATCAATAAGGGTTCATGGTGCAGTATTCTAAGCCCTGTGACGCTAACTCCGCTAAGAAGTTCATAATTGCTTCCACCCCGTACCCATGGGATCTTGGTCATTCCGAACGCACCAATGAACTCATCTGATCCATGCTGATCTATAGCACTTATTTGTGCTGTCATCCCAAGCTGCTCGCAGTAGCTTTTGAGCCTCATTCAATAGGCCTGAGACTCTACAGCGATGCCTGAAATCCGCCGGGCCACTAAAGGCATCCTCCGCTGCTGAATTAGGGGATGAGGGTTGCCTTGGAGATTCGTCAGGATAAATGGATCTCGGGGTAGGAGGATTGGAGAATCCCAAGAAAGTTCCAGAAGAACTGGAAACCACACTTGAGACTTCTAAAACGGTCTGATCAACACCACCTTCACCTTCTGTCTGCGAATTTGTGCAGTGAGCCTCATTATTATTGCAAATGGGGGAAACAAGTATCCCGTCTCCCTGCACCAATCTTGAAGAAAAGCATCCATCGCGGTTCCAAGGGGGTCCAGCTTCCAGCTGTAAAACCGAGGAAGCTGATGGTCCAGGTGAGACGCAAAAAGATCTATTGAGAAGGGGCCCCAGTGGCGATATAGCCTCTGGAGTTACTGTGGGTGCAGTTATCACAAGCTCAGACCCGACCAATTCCTGGAGCACCAATCCGCTACTACATTGGAAGCTCCCAGCAGGTGGGAAAGCCCTCTACTCCGGCTTTTCGGAGGCAAGATGGCGACCGTGTGAGACGGTCGGGAAGCAGCTTGTGTGAGGAGGAGCGCTATGGAGGATTAAGGCCCCGTATTTTCCCCACAAAATCGGAATTGGACGTGACAAACTGAAGTACGAGTCTCCTATAACTTTTGACAGAGGAGAGCAGGTGAAAAAGAAGAATTATCAGAGGGAGTGCGGCTGGATGAAACTGACCTGCAGTTTGCCGCTGAAGCGGCTGCTCCTGGAGATCGCGCAGCTGACACGGCGGCTCAGAGGCGGAGCTGTCATCCGACCACAAGCGGAGGCGGCGGAGCTCGCGGAGCTTGTATTCAGCCTGGAAGCCTCGCGGAGTTTGGCTTGGAGGCGGCGAACTCGGCAGAGAAAGAAGCTCTACGAGAAACAAGGGAAGGCGGTTTCAAATCTATCGTGTGGCGAAAAGGGGCAGACAAGGAGCACTCTGGAGGGCATCGGAGCTCTGCAGATTGAGGCGGAGACAGAGACTGCTGAAAACGGTGATTTCCCAACCGGTAAGGAGACATTTGGGCCAGAGGAGAGGCGGAGGGCAATAATGGCTCCTAAGCAGAGTGCCAGTGCGAAGGCGGCTGCTAGGAGGAAGGCAGCAGCGGAGCTAGCGGAGGCATCGGATATTGAAGGCAGTAAGGGGAAAAAACAAGGGTCCCCTCAAGTTAAAAAATCAGTACAGCAGGGCGCCAGTAAGGGAAACCCGGATAACTCGGGTACTATCCCAATATCGGATATTTTTCAAAAGATGAATAAGACCAAGGACATAAAAGAACAAAAGGAAGATAACATACAGGCTGCCCCTGCTGCCCCTGCTACCCCTGCGGCCCCCGGTGCCCCTGTTGCGGGTAATGAGGTGGCATCTCCGGGCACTACAGTGGAAGAGCCCGCCGATCAACCAAATACAGTAATAATGGGGGAAGGTGAACATCAATTGGAGACGATAGTAGGAGCTCAGTTGGGGGATAGTAATTCACTTCAACCTGGCTTAGAAAAAATTCTGGAAGACAACACTGGGGGAAGTAGCTGCAGTAAAAAAGAGGCACTGAGTGAGGCATTTTTTTCAGTATCTGAAGGCGGTGAATGGAGAAGACAGTTTGGGACAGGAAACCAGTGACATAGAGACTGGTAGCGATTTAGAACCCGAGGAAAGTAGCCCCCCCAATACAGCAGTAAAAATGGTGGGGAGAGCGAAAGTTTCTAATCAAAGAAAAGATGTATCACAACTGAATGCCTCAGCAGATAGCCCAGAAGGAGACTCAGCACAAATGTCACTCTTGGAGGTCATTCACCAGGAGATACTGGCTCACAGAGAAGAATCACGGCAAGAAAGTCGGAGATCACAGGCGGCGGTTAGAAAAATGCAAGGGGTGGTGAGGAAACTTACTAAGGCCTGTGTGAACTTGGGGGAACGAGTGACCAATTTGGAAGAGAGAGTGGTATCCACAGAAGCTGATGCCGCAGCAGCAGTTGATAAAGTTGACACTCAAGCAAAAAATCTTACGGACATCCAATGGAAATTGGAGTCGTTAGAGAACAGATCGAGGCAAAATAATCTGCGTGTCCTGGGAATTCCGGAGGGGGCTGAGGGGACAGACATGAAAGCTTTCATTGTTAAACTGTTTTCGTCCGCCTTCACAGAACTGAAAGATTGGGATTTTGATAGGGAAATTCAGAGAGCGCATCGCACCCCATCCAATATCTACAAAAAGGCTAAAGAGGGGGATAAACCTAGGGCGATATTAATTTTTTGGGGTAATTTCAACCTAAGACAAGCAATCTCTGAGAGGGCAAGGCCTGACAAAAAAAAAACAGTAGATGAGTATACCTTTTTTGTCCGTCCGGACTTTTGCCACATTACAGTTGAGAGGCGTTGGAGGCTGCGACAAATGATAAAACCTTTTCAGGACAAGGGTATGCAGGCATATCTGATTAATCCTGCCCAGCTGAAAGTAATCCAGGGCGGGAAAGTATTTTATTTCTCCTCAGAGATTAAAGCCAAAGAGTTCCTGCAGTCATAGATGGAGCACAGGGAATGCCAAATTGTACTAGGAAAGTTGCTTAATGAACTACTGAAATATTCTTAGGGGGAGTGTTCAACTTTTGGGTGAGATGTTTTCACTGAGGGGGGAAAAAAAAAATGGGGAAATAAAAAAAAAAAAAAGAAGGGAAAGGAAAAACATAAGAAGGTGAGGGGTCTAGATAAAGCATAAAAGGTTGAAGCGTGATCTCTTCTCCTCACACTAAGCTGCAACCATCACGTGCACAGACCCAAGGTCTGAGCGCCTCTAGTCAAGCGGGGGGGGGTGAGGGGAGGCCCTAAATTGGAGCCTCGGAGGGGGAGGGTGAGAGTGCAGAGGGAGGAGTGGGTGGGGGTGGGGAGGGAAGGGGGGGTGAAAATAATGAAAAAAAAATTTGAGATGGAAAGGAATAATTTTCAGGTTGATATCAGGTATCTGGATATGAATTTTTGTGAGAAAGGTAAACTTGCAAAATATGCCAGACATTAGAATATGTAGTATAAATGCAGGGGGGTTAAATGACTGGAAGAAACGGCAGAGAATGAGTCATCTGGTGAGATCGAATAATATTGACATAGTTTGTGTTCAGGAAACCCATATCCCTTGGAATAAAAGGAAGGTCTTAGAACTGTATGGGTTTACCTTGATCGGATGTTCCACCCAGACAACAATGACAAGAGGAGTGGCTATATTAGCTAAGAATCATCTGGGCGGTGCTAAACGCATAAAAACGGATGGTTCGGGTAGATGGATTTTAGCGGAAATGAGTATGGGGTTTACATTATTTGTAATATATGGTCCAAATGAGGATGATCCTACGATGTTCGACAAACTAGAGGAGGAATTGGCTAACTGGACAGCCCCAATGATAGTATGTGGGGATATGAATATTTCTGTGGATTGGCAACTGGGGACTACTTTTACAGGCCGCAAACGTAAAGTTAATACAGCGATCAGCTCCATGTTACAATCCCATGGCCTGCTTGATGTATGGGGAGAAAAGATGCCAGGTGATCGTGGTTACACGTACTTCTCTCATCCAGCACAAAAGTATTCCAAGCTGGATTATTTTTTTATTACACAAGAGGAGATAGGCAAGGTAAATATTCAGAAATTACCGAGAGTAATTTCTGATCACAACCCTTTGATACTTGATTATAAAGTTCCCAGTGTAGGTAGGAAAATATCCAGATGGACTTTTGAGAGAAAGTTATTAAATGATGAAAGGTTCTTAAAACATATGAAAAGATGGACAAAAGAATTCTTTGATTGCAACAGATATAGTGCCTCCAGGAATGGGGTTTGGGAGTCGTTCAAAGCCGCATTAAGGGGGGAGACGATCAGCTGTTCAGCGAGAATCAGGAAAGAGGATAAAATCAAGATAGATAAACTTACAGCAGATTTGGCAGAAAAAGAGAGATACCACATTGATGAAATAATAACTGGTAAGGATAGTAGTGAGACCATAAGAAATATGGCCAGGATTAAGGGGGACCTTTTAAAACTAATTACCCAAAAGGAGATTTGTGAATATCAGACACAAAGAGCTAGGCGTTATGAGACAGGGGAGCAAGCTGGGAGAGCATTAACATTGCGCATAAGACAGGATCTGAACAGAAAGAAAATTAGTAAGATGAAATTTAATGGGAGAGAGTATAATGACCCAAAATCCATAGTACAGGTGTTTCAAGAGTTTTATCAAAAGCTTTACGATCATGAGCCAGGGAGGGTGTCCCATAGACAAGATCAATTTCCCATAACACCTAGGGTTGGGGAGGATGATAGAGATCGATTGGAAGCGAGCATAACAAGCGAGGAGATAATGAAAGCTTTAAGTGAACTGGCATTGGGCAAAGCAGCTGGCCCAGATGGGATTCCAATCGAGGTTTACAGGGCTCTGAGTGAAGAAATTCTCCCGGTTCTTGTGGATCTTTTTAATGGAGTTATATGTTCAGGTGTTATCCCTGATACGTGGAAGCAGACTAACATTGTGGTATTTCACAAAAAGGGGAAGCCAGAGGATAATCCCGGGTCATATAGGCCAATATCATTGATAAATACAGACGCGAAATTATATTCAAAAGTTTGGGCTAAGAGACTAGGAGGGATTATAGGTCATCTAGTGTCACCCTGGCAGCATGGGTTCGTCCCAGGGCGAGGTACCACCGAACATACAGCTAGGGCTATTACATTATTCGATGCTGTTACGGCTGCCGGGAGTGACATGGCTATGATTTTATTGGATGCCGAGAAGGCGTTCGATCGGGTTGTATGGAATTTTATGTGGGAGGTGTTGGAGAAAAGGGGTTTCGGAGAAAACTGTAGGAAAGGTATTAGGGCTATGTATGTGAATCCGGTGGCCAGAATTACCACCATGGGGCTCCAATCAGAGGAGATATCGATTAAAAGGGGCACACGTCAGGGTTGCCCGTGTTCACCCATCTTGTTTGCTCTATACATAGACCCTCTGATCAGGAAAATTGTGGCGATGGAGAGAATTTCCCCTGTGATATCTCACGGTCATACTACTAAGATTTTAGCATATGCAGATGATCTAGCAATAGTTACAAATAAACCGGATACTGCAATACAAGAATTAAACAACTTGGCTCAGCACTTTGGTATATATTCAGGATATAAACTTAATACTGATAAAACAATAATAATTTGCACAAAGAACATTCCGAAAAAAGATCAAAGATATGTTGATGCGGCGATTTATTTAGGAATTAAAATCAATGCTGATGTGGGTAAAATAACTCAGGAAAATTATCTGCCAGTATTAGCGGAGATTGAGAAAGATCTAAGGAGGATTGACGTTTTACATCTCTCCCTGATTGGACGAGTTAATGTACTCAAGATGACAATGTTTCCAAAATTGTTGTATTTATTCCGGGCTATCCCGCTGCTAATTGATGAATCCCTGATGAAAAAAATGGACTCAGTTTTTTCACAATTTCTTTGGCAATATGGGAAAGTTAGAAGGTCATTGGCTAAATTGTCATTACCAATAGAGAGAGGAGGGCTAGCAGCTCCCAATCTAA
This sequence comes from Lissotriton vulgaris, assembly GCF_964263255.1. Lineage (NCBI taxonomy): Eukaryota > Metazoa > Chordata > Amphibia > Caudata > Salamandridae > Lissotriton > Lissotriton vulgaris. The sequence continues at coordinate 66,708,797 of NC_141691.1, read as the reverse complement.
GGTTATATCATTGGGTATGTTTACTGTTACATATGAAACACCTACTATGTTTTAATATATCTGATGATTCTCCTAGGGTCCCTACAATATACGAATTGGCAGTCGGTGAAAAAGCCAATGGAATTTTAACCCGGGAAGTGAGTGTTCAATTTTTTAAGAGGAGCAAAAGTAAGGTGATGCTAGGTGTATGGGGGGTTTGGAAGTTAATGTTGAAATTTCTTAAAATCCCTAAAATCAATGGAATTATAGACCTGTGGGATTCAACCCCATTCATACATCTGGGACAGAATAGAAATAGTGCTCTCTGGAAAAGGTTGGGTATTCAGTATTTGGGGGATGTTATGAATAAGGAAGAGATTTTGGGATTTGAGACGCTACAACAAAGATATGGTATTTCAGCGAATCACTGGATGTTGTACAACCAGTTAGAACAATCGGTGAAATCCATAAGACCCAAGATCTCTATTCAGGAGGTTAATCCGATTGTTCAATATGTAAGGAATGGGGGTAGGAAGATTAAAATAGGTTATGGTTTCCTGTTACAGGCCATGGAAGAGGATGTTGTACAGGTGGAAAATGCTTGGGCTATTAAAATCGGGGACCCAAATGTGGATGTGGATTATGCATTGACATTGAATAAGAAAATTTTAAGAGCAACTAATCTAAAAGCTCAACATTATAAGATGATTTTTAATTTATACTACACACCTGCGAAACTGTATCAATGGGGAAAAAGGGATACGGACAGATGTCCAAGATGTGATCAAGGCCCAGCAGATTTAATCCATATGTTTTACTCTTGTCCAAATTTAAAACCGATCTTAACTGAAATGGAGAAGTTTTTATCGGGGCTGCTAGAGGGCCAAATTCTTCTATCCCCAACGACTGTTTTAATTGGCAGGGATGAAAATCTTAATATTACTCAGGATGCGGAAGCCTTTGTATTCTTGTGTGTTGCAGTATTAAGAATTTTAATAGCGGCAGCCTGGAAAGATCCAATAGCACCTTCATTCCAGATATGGTTAACTAGATTGCTCGGGATTCATAATATCGAGGATTGTCTATATAACTTTAAGGGACCAAAGAAGAAAGATCTTGGGAAAAAAATTTGGGCACCCCTTAGTAAATGGAGGGAATCAAGAGGATGAAATGGTTGAATCTATGTAGGCTTCTAAAAAAAATCTGTCTAGATAAAGGTTTGATTTTGCTTTGTGTAAGATTTAAGATACTTTACCAGTATTGGAGTATATGTAAATTTAAAAATAAGAAGCTAGTGTGTAGCTAGATATTGACCTTTTTAAACCTCCATGCATATTGACCTTTTTTAAACCTCCATGCATATTTCTATGTTTTTACCCAGCTGATAATCTATACCTGTGTATGTATGCTTTCTGTTTTTCGTTTTGTATTCTAATCCATCTCATTAATAAAAAAAAAAAAAGGAAGCTCCCAGCAGGTACTCTGCCATTATGGAGATGTTGTTGGATAGGCAAAACATCCAAGGGTCCCTGGCGAGGTCTGCTAAGGCCTTGGACTTCGTCCCCCAAAGTGATTGATGTAACGGACTGCCGAGACATTGTCCATCTTTAGGAGGACGTTCCAAGAGACTTTGTAATTCGTCCAACACTGGAATGCGAAAGAACCTGCCATCAATTCCAGGCAGTTGATGTGCAAGTGACTTTCTTCGGCTGACCACCTTCCTCCTGTAAAGGAGTCGATGCAACGGCCACCCCACCCAGACTTGCTGGGATCGGATTCGATCACCAAATCCGGGTCCTAACCGAAGATGACTCCAGGCTTCCATATGGTCCAGCCACCATCTCATTTCCAAGCGGACGTCTTCTGTGATAGGAACCTGAATGGAGTACTGCAGTCCTTTGTGAAGATGCAAGGCCTTCAGGCGTTGTAGCGCTCTGTAATGCAACGGCCCCAGGAAGATTGCTTGTATTGAGGACGCAAGGAGATCCACATCTCCACAATTGAAATATTCTGGCAGATTCCATTAGGCTTCACTGCAGCACCATACGTTTGGGTCCAATGAATCAAAATTGTTATATTTCTTTTCTTTACTCTTAAAGTGTTTTCATACATTTTCTTTTTGCCTTTGCCTTTCACTCTTACTTTTATGTTCAATTCATTTTACTCAATGCTTTAACCGTTGGTATTTCACAGAAGCTCAGGGGTCAAAAGTGGGGTCCACCAACCATGACTTTATTATAATAACCCAATGCATTTCGGGAAATGAATTCCCTTCTTCAGGGGCATCTATAATATACAAAGGAAACAATTGTTTAGCTTTCATAACAGAATCCTTCATTTACATTTTTACAAGACAACTATAGTCAGTTACAAACCTAAACCGCCATTTCGAGCCATTTACACAATGGTTTGCCTTTATTTAAAACTTACTAACAAATTAATTTCAATTGCTTAACCTGACTTCTAAGCGTAGAGACCTGACAATTTATCCCCTCTGTACTTTGTGCTGTGTACCAATTTATATCACGAACATGTGTATAATATGCTATTTGGCGCTTACCCTGGCTTAATAGTCACCACATTTTATGCAAAACTGGTCCTTCCTTCTTTCTTTACAGCGTATGAAAACGCTACTGATACGAGTTAAACCTTAATTCTATGGAACCATTCTCTTTTGTATTCGCACCCATAGTCTATGTCATACAATATTTTGTTGCACATGTGCACTACAGAACTAAACACAAACGTTGACCTAGGGCTACACGTGTTTCAAGTTGTTAATTCCTACAACTCCCAGAATGCATTCTTAAAATCCTTTTGTGTATGGAATGCTCGCTATGTTGAGCTTGCAGTCCCTTTCTTTTCAACAAATCCGTGTCTGTCTCATAAACCTGAAAACAATTTGTCCTTCCCCGAAATGACTCATTTGTATAGATGAATGGTTGCTCTTATGCTAATAATCCGATATGGAGTAAAACCCAACTTCTGTCCTTTTCACCATCTACAATGTTCCCATAATTGCGTACTTCCATCATATTTTCAATATCTTCTTGTACTCAATGTAGTCGTGGGTGCAATCTAATTTGAAACGGAGAAATCATACTGATGCAGTTTAGGGAAAGAGATACACTCCTAATTATCTATGTTTATAATCCTTTCCTAAGCCATTTCTTTTACCATTGAAGGTTTAATGGCGTGTAAAACCTGCTCTGCGCTCCGTTTCTTTGCTCTGTGAACATTACATCTCCACAATTGGAATCTTCTGGCAGATTCCATCAGGCTGCACTGCAGCACCCTAAGTTTTGGTCCAATGAATCAAAATTCTTATATTTCTTTTCTTTACTCCTAAAGTTTTTTCATACATTTTCTTTTCGCCTTTTACTCTTACTTTTATGTTCAATTCATTTTACTCAATGCTTTAACAGTTGGTATTTCACAAAATCTCAGGGGTCAAAAGTGGGTTCCACAAACCATGACTTTATTATAATAACCCAATGCATTTCGGGAAAGTAATTCCCTTCTTCAGGGGAATCTATAATATACAAAGATAAAAATTGTTTAGCTTTCATAACAGAATCCTTCATTTACGTTTTTACAAGACAAGTATAATCAGTTACAAACCTAAACCGCCATTTCGAGCCATTTACACAATTCTTTGCGTTTATTTAAAACTTGCTAACAAATTAATTTCAATTGCTTAACCTGACTACTAAGTGTAGTTACCCGGACAATTTATCCCCTCTGAACGTTGTGCCGTGTACCAATTTATATCAAGAACATGGGTATAATATGCTATTCAGTGCTTACCCTGGCTTGATAGTCACCACATTTTCTGCAAAACTGGTCTTTCCTTCTTTCCTTACAGCGTATGAAAACGCTACCGATACAAGTTAAACCTTGATTCTACGGAACCATTCTCTTTTGTTTTGACACCCATAGTCTATGTCATACAATAATTTGGTGCACTTGTGCGCTACAGAACTAAACACAAAGTTAACCCTCTGAAGTCCAACACTTTTCCTACTGCTGCGCTTTTTGGAATGAGAAATAAATTGTACCCCTCCGAAATCCAATGATTTCCCTACTGATGCGTTGTGTGGAGATGGAATAGTAAATTTCATCCCTTCGAAGTCCAAAACTTTCCTTACTGTTGGCCTGACTAATTTTGAGTATAATGGAGTGGGAATAGAATATTTAATATTCTTATACTCCAATAGCTTCATAATATTAGTTGAATAGATTACCTAGCATTCACTTTTTTTATACTTCCTGTTTTTATTTTAAAATTTATTTTAATGTTCAGTATTTTTAGTTAATGTGTTTTTGGGGTTTTACATTGTAGTGTTTTATTTATTGCCTTAATATATTGGTATATTTTTTGTTATTGAAGTGTGTATATTTATTATGGTTTTATTGTGTAAGTATTATATATTTGATAATAATACACTTTAAATATTTTAAAATGTAATATAAAGTCATATAATAATTTTTGAAAATAATTATGTAACACACACTATAAATACATATATATCCACACACAAACACACACACATATATGTCTAAAGTTTAGCGTATAAAACCAAAAAACTAAAAAACGCTATCTGGTATTTAGACCGATATATCCTTTCAAGAGATAGGAACACTGCTGCACATCTATTCGGACAAAAATTCTAAATTTGATTTAGATCATCTTAGAATTTAAGCTTAATTTTGCATTGGTTACTGGGGCTCCATTACCAGTAAAAATATTGAGTCAGAGCCCATGAGGCAAATAAATCAACTCTATAAAAATTATATCCATTAGTGATGGGGAGTCTGATGTTTGTGATAAACGTTATGGTACTATGAACCTTTAGGATTGGTGATATTCACTTTGCACTTAAGCACTTTTGCACAGTATGATGATGTAATGAACAATACAATAACATTGTATTACAGGCTCGGTTAACGACAATGAAAACATGCTATGCTGGGATACCACGATCTCATGGGATAATGTATTTGACAGAGTATTAAAACGTGGTTGATACAAACTGAATAATAGTGATTGTACAGCATTTGCGCTTTGCAGGATATATATTTATATTTACAATAATATATACAATTTAAATTTTAATTGCAATTTAAATCTGATACCGATAACACAAAAACTACAACTGAAATGTTTTATATGTTTTTTATATGTTTTCTATGTTCATTGCGAGATTTGCACACGTGGTTATGACCACATCTGCACCAGTCCCTTTAAAAACCAGTGATAATGCTGAACTTATGTCATGTGATCAAGGCTCCGTGTGTGCTGAAACGCGTTATGACGACTTGCACTTGCCCGACTAAAAATCAACTGCACCATGGTCCGTATCCGTTTGTGGGAAAATTCCAGTGAGAAACGGTATTTTGTGGAGATATATATATATATATATATATATATATATATATATATATATATATATATATATATATATATATATATATATATATATATCTCAACCATCGAATCTTCCGAACCAACTCCAGCTCAGCACAACTAGAGAAGAAGGAGAAAAGACCACGGAAGTACGGCAATATGTTCCTTATTTTATTGCCAATTGATCGCACAACGGTCACAGCAAACTTTTTCATTTTTAAATGCTTTGAAGTGCACGCCCACCAACATCATGTTACTTAGTCATGTGACCATAGTAAGTGAAAAAACACTTTGTGAACTCCATAAATACGAGTATCTATCTGTGTATATTTCCTTAGTTGCTGAATACATCCATAAAATAGATATAAATATAGCAGCACTGTATATATATATATATATATATATATATATATATATATATATATATATATATATATATATATATATATATATATATATATATATATATATATATAGCCGAAATGCATTCGCCGCCATTGCTGGGGACTGAAATAAACGTGTAGTCTGACGTGCATTCCCCTTGGCCTTCCGCGTTCTTCTTTTGAGGGATGGTTGTGGTGACATGTGCTGTGCCTGCCAGACGACACAGGACGGAAGGCTCCCTGCACCAAGAGTCTACGAGGCAAATCTGGCACGCAGCTGCTTGCAGCTTCAGAGGCATCGAGGGATCGATAACCTGCGCAGACCACCAGAGGACCTGGATTGAAAGCTGGGGGAGTGAGGTATTTTACTTCCACGGGAGTCTCAGTCTGCATTGACTGCCCCAACCCAGTAAGGACATCCTTGGTACACTGGTTGCAGCGGCCATAAGGGGACACAGGACAGCTGCCGTTTTCTTTCTGTCTCGCCGAGGGATGTGCACTTCATCACCTACCTGCTCACAGCGGGATCTACAGTCTGCCTCACTCCCCCACGCCATCGACCCAGGTGTGCCGGCACAGTGCACTCTGGGAGTTGCAGTCCAAAAATTGAAACAGACTTCAACCAGGTGTGTCGACTACATTAGGGGGAGGAGCGTCATTGCTGAACTTATACAGAGAGCAGGTGGGAACATTTTCTGAACTACACATGCTGCAGTGCTGGGCGCTAAAGAAGGCTACTCTAGCCGAAATGCATTCGCCGCCATTGCTGGGGACTGAAATAAACGTGTAGTCTGACCTGCATTCCCCTTGGCCTTCCGCGTTCTTCTTTTGAGGGATGGTTGTGGTGACATGTGCTGTGCCTGCCAGACGACACAGGACGGAAGGCTCCCTGCACCAAGAGTCTACGAGGCAAATCTGGCACGCAGCTGCTTGCAGCTTCAGAGGCATCGAGGGATCGATAACCTGCGCAGACCACCAGAGGACCTGGATTGAAAGCTGGGGGAGTGAGGTATTTTACTTCCACGGGAGTCTCAGTCCGCATTGACTGCCCCAACCCAGTAAGGACATCCTTGGTACACTGGTTGCAGCGGCCATAAGGGGACACAGGACAGCTGCCGTTTTCTTTCTGTCTCGCCGAGGGATGTGCACTTCATCACCTACCTGCTCACAGCGGGATCTACAGTCTGCCTCACTCCCCCACGCCATCGACCCAGGTGTGCCGGCACAGTGCACTCTGGGAGTTGCAGTCCAAAAATTGAAACAGACTTCAACCAGGTGTGTCGACTACATTAGGGGGAGGAGCGTCATTGCTGAACTTATACAGAGAGCAGGTGGGAACATTTTCTGAACTACACATGCTGCAGTGCTGGGCGCTGAAGAAGGCTACTCTAGCCGAAATGCATTCGCCGCCATTGCTGGGGACTGAAATAAACGTGTAGTCTGACCTGCATTCCCCTTGGCCTTCCGCGTTCTTCTTTTGAGGGATGGTTGTGGTGACATGTGCTGTGCCTGCCAGACGACACAGGACGGAAGGCTCCCTGCACCAAGAGTCTACGAGGCAAATCTGGCACGCAGCTGCTTGCAGCTTCAGAGGCATCGAGGGATCGATAACCTGCGCAGACCACCAGAGGACCTGGAGTGAAAGCTGGGGGAGTGAGGTATTTTACTTCCACGGGAGTCTCAGTCCGCATTGACTGCCCCAACCCAGTAAGGACATCCTTGGTACACTGGTTGCAGCGGCCATAAGGGGACACAGGACAGCTGCCGTTTTCTTTGTGTCTCGCCGAGGGATGTGCACTTCATCACCTACCTGCTCACAGCGGGATCTACAGTCTGCCTCACTCCCCCACGCCATCGACCCAGGTGTGCCGGCACAGTGCACTCTGGGAGTTGCAGTCCAAAAATTGAAACAGACTTCAACCAGGTGTGTCGACTACATTAGGGGGAGGAGCGTCATTGCTGAACTTATACAGAGAGCAGGTGGGAACATTTTCTGAACTACACATGCTGCAGTGCTGGGCGCTGGAGAAGGCTACTCTAGCCGAAATGCATTCGCCGCCATTGCTGGGGACTGAAATAAACGTGTAGTCTGACCTGCATTCCCCTTGGCCTTCCGCGTTCTTCTTTTGAGGGATGGTTGTGGTGACATGTGCTGTGCCTGCCAGACGACACAGGACGGAAGGCTCCCTGCACCAAGAGTCTACGAGGCAAATCTGGCACGCAGCTGCTTGCAGCTTCAGAGGCATCGAGGGATCGATAACCTGCGCAGACCACCAGAGGACCTGGATTGAAAGCTGGGGGAGTGAGGTATTTTACTTCCACGGGAGTCTCAGTCCGCATTGACTGCCCCAACCCAGTAAGGACATCCTTGGTACACTGGTTGCAGCGGCCATAAGGGGACACAGGACAGCTGCCGTTTTCTTTCTGTCTCGCCGAGGGATGTGCACTTCATCACCTACCTGCTCACAGCGGGATCTACAGTCTGCCTCACTCCCCCACGCCATCGACCCAGGTGTGCCGGCACAGTGCACTCTGGGAGTTGCAGTCCAAAAATTGAAACAGACTTCAACCAGGTGTGTCGACTACATTAGGGGGAGGAGCGTCATTGCTGAACTTATACAGAGAGCAGGTGGGAACATTTTCTGAACTACACATGCTGCAGTGCTGGGCGCTGAAGAAGGCTACTCTAGCCGAAATGCATTCGCCGCCATTGCTGGGGACTGAAATAAACGTGTAGTCTGACCTGCATTCCCCTTGGCCTTCCGCGTTCTTCTTTTGAGGGATGGTTGTGGTGACATGTGCTGTGCCTGCCAGACGACACAGGACGGAAGGCTCCCTGCACCAAGAGTCTACGAGGCAAATCTGGCACGCAGCTGCTTGCAGCTTCAGAGGCATCGAGGGATCGATAACCTGCGCAGACCACCAGAGGACCTGGATTGAAAGCTGGGGGAGTGAGGTATTTTACTTCCACGGGAGTCTCAGTCCGCATTGACTGCCCCAACCCAGTAAGGACATCCTTGGTACACTGGTTGCAGCGGCCATAAGGGGACACAGGACAGCTGCCGTTTTCTTTCTGTCTCGCCGAGGGATGTGCACTTCATCACCTACCTGCTCACAGCGGGATCTACAGTCTGCCTCACTCCCCCACGCCATCGACCCAGGTGTGCCGGCACAGTGCACTCTGGGAGTTGCAGTCCAAAAATTGAAACAGACTTCAACCAGGTGTGTCGACTACATTAGGGGGAGGAGCGTCATTCCTGAACTTATACAGAGAGCAGGTGGGAACATTTTCTGAACTACACATGCTGCAGTGCTGGGCGCTGAAGAAGGCTACTCTAGCCGAAATGCATTCGCCGCCATTGCTGGGGACTGAAATAAACGTGTAGTCTGACCTGCATTCCCCTTGGCCTTCCGCGTTCTTCTTTTGAGGGATGGTTGTGGTGACATGTGCTGTGCCTGCCAGACGACACAGGACGGAAGGCTCCCTGCACCAAGAGTCTACGAGGCAAATCTGGCACGCAGCTGCTTGCAGCTTCAGAGGCATCGAGGGATCGATAACCTGCGCAGACCACCAGAGGACCTGGATTGAAAGCTGGGGGAGTGAGGTATTTTACTTCCACGGGAGTCTCAGTCCGCATTGACTGCCCCAACCCAGTAAGGACATCCTTGGTACACTGGTTGCAGCGGCCATAAGGGGACACAGGACAGCTGCCGTTTTCTTTCTGTCTCGCCGAGGGATGTGCACTTCATCACCTACCTGCTCACAGCGGGATCTACAGTCTGCCTCACTCCCCCACGCCATCGACCCAGGTGTGCCGGCACAGTGCACTCTGGGAGTTGCAGTCCAAAAATTGAAACAGACTTCAACCAGGTGTGTCGACTACATTAGGGGGAGGAGCGTCATTGCTGAACTTATACAGAGAGCAGGTGGGAACATTTTCTGAACTACACATGCTGCAGTGCTGGGCGCTGAAGAAGGCTACTCTAGCCGAAATGCATTCGCCGCCATTGCTGGGGACTGAAATAAACGTGTAGTCTGACCTGCATTCCCCTTGGCCTTCCGCGTTCTTCTTTTGAGGGATGGTTGTGGTGATATATATATATATATATATATATATATATATATATATATATATTAAGACAAAGTACACCGGTGGCAATAATGATGTAAAAAGCCTTATCAAAGCATTGGAGAAGAACAGCCGTAGCGAACTCACCAAGTGGTGGGAGAATAAGTCGCTCGAAAAATACCACGAAGTGGAAAGGATCCCCAGAGGTCTAAGAATAATGTTAGCGCCTAGTTTTGACAGCCCAAACCCTCTCCTTTTGAAGGAGTGGGCTGAAAGTAATTTAGAGGCGTCTATGCGCTTAGTATGCCTGTTGGTGAAATATGCAAAGATAGACCGGGACAAAAATATGGAGGAAATCATAAGAATCAACAGTGAATGAGCAAACCGGAACATCAAAGTAGTAAGGAATATATGGAGAAAAGTATTAAAGATATGAAAGACCGCCTTAAGAAACGGGAGGAAGTTATAAAAAGAAGGAAGGCATTTAAATTTGCCCGGTATAAAAACGACTACGAACAGGGGCACATTTTTACGTTCGCCCAGAAGTTTGATAGTCTGCGAAAAATAAAGGGAAATTTTACCAACAAATCAGCGGTAAATGTAAGAAGACCAAACTTGGCAGCAAGCGATTCCAATATATCTACCTCAGATGCTAGTCTCGTCCCGAGTGCAGCAGAGTCTGATGATAGTAACCCCGGTTCAGAGCAAGGGGATTTGGGACAATTGATGGTAGCAGAGGAACTAGATTACATCAGAATGGAACGCAAGCAATCTTTACAACCGCGCAAACCAAACGCCTCAATAAACAAAGGTGAAACGCAAGGAGGCGCTAACTAAGGAAATGTCTCAGGAACAAGGGGAAGGCGGCAGCAGAATCACTATTGGAAGAAAAACAAACAATAGAGGACAATACAATGGTCAACCTTACAAACATCGACTTGGATCAGGCTGAGAAACAACTTCTAGCATTGGGCTTATCCTTCTGCCCTGAAAGCAACTTTGGATATTGTAACACCCATGTAGATGTCTATAAATTCATTAGAAAAGTCTAACTACGGAAGTACTTCACGATAAAAAACAATCTGGAGCATAAAACTAGAAACACACTAGAAAGTAATACCAATACAATTATCCAAGGACTACAAGTGAAAGATATGTCACTTGTTCAGACCTTACATGCCCTAAGTGAAGAAGACATCCAGATCAGCAATACACAAGAAGTCGCAGAAGGGATCAATATATCCAAACCTGGGCACAGTCCATTCAAGCCTATTTCGACATTTGTCCCCACAATGCATGTGATGCAATTGATATTTATCATGATCATGTCACAGAAGAGCTAAAAAAAATTGCATCACAAAACCAAGGCACAGAATATCCCACCGAATGACAAAATGAAGCAATATACTGCACTAATGAACAAATAAAAAAATAACAATACCATTGTTATCAATAAATCGGATAAAGGGGGTAATGTTGTGCTATGGAGTAAGAAAGCGATTCAGAAAAGGGGGTGGTGATGAACAGAGTGTCTGAATTAAGCAGACCACTCTTACCCAGTCCAAAGATCAGGGCTTGATCCATCACCGTTATTTATCTCACTGCCCCATCCCAGCTCAGAACCTGGCTATATGCAAATCAGTCTGTCCCTGGCCCAGTGCATCATGGGAACAGGGCAGACTAAACTACCAAGCCAATTCTTCACCAGAAAGGAGACAAGCTACCGGGGACCGGTTTCTGGCATTTCAGCCGTCTTCGGCCCGGCTTGCTTGAATCCTGATGGAGCAGTGAGAAAGGGACTCATGTCTGAGTATACCCTGCCACACCTATAGTGGCCAAAAATCGATTCAGAAAAGGGGGTGGTGATGAACAGAGTGTCTGAATTAAGCAGACCACTCTTACCCAGTCCAAAGATCAGGGCTTGATCCATCACCGTTATTTATCTCACTGCCCCATCCCAGCTCAGAACCTGGCTATATGCAAATCAGTCTGTCCCTGGCCCAGTGCATCATGGGAACAGGGCAGACTAAACTACCAAGCCAATTCTTCACCAGAAAGGAGACAAGCTACCGGGGACCGGTTCTTGGCATTTCAGCCGCCTTCGGCCCGGCTTGCTTGAATCCTGATGGAGCAGTGAGAAAGGGACTCATGTCTGAGTATACCCTGCCACACCTATAGTGGCCAAAAATCGATTCAGAAAAGGGGGTGGTGATGAACAGAGTGTCTGAATTAAGCAGACCACTCTTACCCAGTCCAAAGATCAGGGCTTGATCCATCACCGTTATTTATCTCACTGCCCCATCCCAGCTCAGAACCTGGCTATATGCAAATCAGTCTGTCCCTGGCCCAGTGCATCATGGGAACAGGGCAGACTAAACTACCAAGCCAATTCTTCACCAGAAAGGAGACAAGCTACCGGGGACCGGTTTCTGGCATTTCAGCCGTCTTCGGCCCGGCTTGCTTGAATCCTGATGGAGCAGTGAGAAAGGGACTCATGTCTGAGTATACCCTGCCACACCTATAGTGGCCAAAAATCGATTCAGAAAAGGGGGTGGTGATGAACAGAGTGTCTGAATTAAGCAGACCACTCTTACCCAGTCCAAAGATCAGGGCTTGATCCATCACCGTTATTTATCTCACTGCCCCATCCCAGCTCAGAACCTGGCTATATGCAAATCAGTCTGTCCCTGGCCCAGTGCATCATGGGAACAGGGCAGACTAAACTACCAAGCCAATTCTTCACCAGAAAGGAGACAAGCTACCGGGGACCGGTTTCTGGCATTTCAGCCGTCTTCGGCCCGGCTTGCTTGAATCCTGATGGAGCAGTGAGAAAGGGACTCATGTCTGAGTATACCCTGCCACACCTATAGTGGCCAAAAATCGATTCAGAAAAGGGGGTGGTGATGAACAGAGTGTCTGAATTAAGCAGACCACTCTTACCCAGTCCAAAGATCAGGGCTTGATCCATCACCGTTATTTATCTCACTGCCCCATCCCAGCTCAGAACCTGGCTATATGCAAATCAGTCTGTCCCTGGCCCAGTGCATCATGGGAACAGGGCAGACTAAACTACCAAGCCAATTCTTCACCAGAAAGGAGACAAGCTACCGGGGACCGGTTTCTGGCATTTCAGCCGTCTTCGGCCCGGCTTGCTTGAATCCTGATGGAGCAGTGAGAAAGGGACTCATGTCTGAGTATACCCTGCCACACCTATAGTGGCCAACAATCGATTCAGAAAAGGGGGTGGTGATGAACAGAGTGTCTGAATTAAGCAGACCACTCTTACCCAGTCCAAAGATCAGGGCTTGATCCATCACCGTTATTTATCTCACTGCCCCATCCCAGCTCAGAACCTGGCTATATGCAAATCAGTCTGTCCCTGGCCCAGTGCATCATGGGAACAGGGCAGACTAAACTACCAAGCCAATTCTTCACCAGAAAGGAGACAAGCTACCGGGGACCGGTTTCTGGCATTTCAGCCGTCTTCGGCCCGGCTTGCTTGAATCCTGATGGAGCAGTGAGAAAGGGACTCATGTCTGAGTATACCCTGCCACACCTATAGTGGCCAAAAATCGATTCAGAAAAGGGGGTGGTGATGAACAGAGTGTCTGAATTAAGCAGACCACTCTTACCCAGTCCAAAGATCAGGGCTTGATCCTTTATCTCACTGCCCCATCCCAGCTCAGAACCTGGCTATATGCAAATCAGTCTGTCCCTGGCCCAGTGCATCATGGGAACAGGGCAGACTAAACTACCAAGCCAATTCTTCACCAGAAAGGAGACAAGCTACCGGGGACCGGTTTCTGGCATTTCAGCCGTCTTCGGCCCGGCTTGCTTGAATCCTGATGGAGCAGTGAGAAAGGGACTCATGTCTGAGTATACCCTGCCACACCTATAGTGGCCAAAAATCGATTCAGAAAAGGGGGTGGTGATGAACAGAGTGTCTGAATTAAGCAGACCACTCTTACCCAGTCCAAAGATCAGGGCTTGATCCATCACCGTTATTTATCTCACTGCCCCATCCCAGCTCAGAACCTGGCTATATGCAAATCAGTCTGTCCCTGGCCCAGTGCATCATGGGAACAGGGCAGACTAAACTACCAAGCCAATTCTTCACCAGAAAGGAGACAAGCTACCGGGGACCGGTTTCTGGCATTTCAGCCGTCTTCGGCCCGGCTTGCTTGAATCCTGATGGAGCAGTGAGAAAGGGACTCATGTCTGAGTATACCCTGCCACACCTATAGTGGCCAAAAATCGATTCAGAAAAGGGGGTGGTGATGAACAGAGTGTCTGAATTAAGCAGACCACTCTTACCCAGTCCAAAGATCAGGGCTTGATCCATCACCGTTATTTATCTCACTGCCCCATCCCAGCTCAGAACCTGGCTATATGCAAATCAGTCTGTCCCTGGCCCAGTGCATCATGGGAACAGGGCAGACTAAACTACCAAGCCAATTCTTCACCAGAAAGGAGACAAGCTACCGGGGACCGGTTTCTGGCATTTCAGCCGTCTTCGGCCCGGCTTGCTTGAATCCTGATGGAGCAGTGAGAAAGGGACTCATGTCTGAGTATACCCTGCCACACCTATAGTGGCCAAAAATCGATTCAGAAAAGGGGGTGGTGATGAACAGAGTGTCTGAATTAAGCAGACCACTCTTACCCAGTCCAAAGATCAGGGCTTGATCCATCACGTTATTTATCTCACTGCCCCATCCCAGCTCAGAACCTGGCTATATGCAAATCAGTCTGTCCCTGGCCCAGTGCATCATAGGAACAGGGCAGACTAAACTACCAAGCCAATTCTTCACCAGAAAGGAGACAAGCTACCGGGGACCGGTTTCTGGCATTTCAGCCGTCTTCGGCCCGGCTTGCTTGAATCCTGATGGAGCAGTGAGAAAGGGACTCATGTCTGAGTATACCCTGCCACACCTATAGTGGCCAAAAATCGATTCAGAAAAGGGGGTGGTGATGAACAGAGTGTCTGAATTAAGCAGACCACTCTTACCCAGTCCAAAGATCAGGGCTTGATCCATCACCGTTATTTATCTCACTGCCCCATCCCAGCTCAGAACCTGGCTATATGCAAATCAGTCTGTCCCTGGCCCAGTGCATCATGGGAACAGGGCAGACTAAACTACCAAGCCAATTCTTCACCAGAAAGGAGACAAGCTACCGGGGACCGGTTTCTGGCATTTCAGCCGTCTTCGGCCCGGCTTGCTTGAATCCTGATGGAGCAGTGAGAAAGGGACTCATGTCTGAGTATACCCTGCCACACCTATAGTGGCCAAAAATCGATTCAGAAAAGGGGGTGGTGATGAACAGAGTGTCTGAATTAAGCAGACCACTCTTACCCAGTCCAAAGATCAGGGCTTGATCCATCACCGTTATTTATCTCACTGCCCCATCCCAGCTCAGAACCTGGCTATATGCAAATCAGTCTGTCCCTGGCCCAGTGCATCATGGGAACAGGGCAGACTAAACTACCAAGCCAATTCTTCACCAGGAAGGAGACAAGCTACCGGGGACCGGTTTCTGGCATTTCAGCCGTCTTCGGCCCGGCTTGCTTGAATCCTGATGGAGCAGTGAGAAAGGGACTCATGTCTGAGTATACCCTGCCACACCTATAGTGGCCAAAAATCGATTCAGAAAAGGGGGTGGTGATGAACAGAGTGTCTGAATTAAGCAGACCACTCTTACCCAGTCCAAAGATCAGGGCTTGATCCATCACCGTTATTTATCTCACTGCCCCATCCCAGCTCAGAACCTGGCTATATGCAAATCAGTCTGTCCCTGGCCCAGTGCATCATGGGAACAGGGCAGACTAAACTACCAGCCAATTCTTCACCAGAAAGGAGACAAGCTACCGGGGGCCGGTTTCTGGCATTTCAGCCGTCTTCGGCCCGGCTTGCTTGAATCCTGATGGAGCAGTGAGAAAGGGACTCATGTCTGAGTATACCCTGCCACACCTATAGTGGCCAAAAATCGATTCAGAAAAGGGGGTGGTGATGAACAGAGTGTCTGAATTAAGCAGACCACTCTTACCCAGTCCAAAGATCAGGGCTTGATCCATCACCGTTATTTATCTCACTGCCCCATCCCAGCTCAGAACCTGGCTATATGCAAATCAGTCTGTCCCTGGCCCAGTGCATCATGGGAACAGGGCAGACTAAACTACCAAGCCAATTCTTCACCAGAAAGGAGACAAGCTACCGGGGACCGGTTTCTGGCATTTCAGCCGTCTTCGGCCCGGCTTGCTTGAATCCTGATGGAGCAGTGAGAAAGGGACTCATGTCTGAGTATACCCTGCCACACCTATAGTGGCCAAAAATCGATTCAGAAAAGGGGGTGGTGATGAACAGAGTGTCTGAATTAAGCAGACCACTCTTACCCAGTCCAAAGATCAGGGCTTGATCCATCACCGTTATTTATCTCACTGCCCCATCCCAGCTCAGAACCTGGCTATATGCAAATCAGTCTGTCCCTGGCCCAGTGCATCATGGGAACAGGGCAGACTAAACTACCAAGCCAATTCTTCACCAGAAAGGAGACAAGCTACCGGGGACCGGTTTCTGGCATTTCAGCCGTCTTCGGCCCGGCTTGCTTGAATCCTGATGGAGCAGTGAGAAAGGGACTCATGTCTGAGTATACCCTGCCACACCTATAGTGGCCAACAATCGATTCAGAAAAGGGGGTGGTGATGAACAGAGTGTCTGAATTAAGCAGACCACTCTTACCCAGTCCAAAGATCAGGGCTTGATCCATCACCGTTATTTATCTCACTGCCCCATCCCAGCTCAGAACCTGGCTATATGCAAATCAGTCTGTCCCTGGCCCAGTGCATCATGGGAACAGGGCAGACTAAACTACCAAGCCAATTCTTCACCAGAAAGGAGACAAGCTACCGGGGACCGGTTTCTGGCATTTCAGCCGTCTTCGGCCCGGCTTGCTTGAATCCTGATGGAGCAGTGAGAAAGGGACTCATGTCTGAGTATACCCTGCCACACCTATAGTGGCCAAAAATCGATTCAGAAAAGGGGGTGGTGATGAACAGAGTGTCTGAATTAAGCAGACCACTCTTACCCAGTCCAAAGATCAGGGCTTGATCCATCACCGTTATTTATCTCACTGCCCCATCCCAGCTCAGAACCTGGCTATATGCAAATCAGTCTGTCCCTGGCCCAGTGCATCATGGGAACAGGGCAGACTAAACTACCAAGCCAATTCTTCACCAGAAAGGAGACAAGCTACCGGGGACCGGTTTCTGGCATTTCAGCCGTCTTCGGCCCGGCTTGCTTGAATCCTGATGGAGCAGTGAGAAAGGGACTCATGTCTGAGTATACCCTGCCACACCTATAGTGGCCAAAAATCGATTCAGAAAAGGGGGTGGTGATGAACAGAGTGTCTGAATTAAGCAGACCACTCTTACCCAGTCCAAAGATCAGGGCTTGATCCATCACCGTTATTTATCTCACTGCCCCATCCCAGCTCAGAACCTGGCTATATGCAAATCAGTCTGTCCCTGGCCCAGTGCATCATGGGAACAGGGCAGAGTAAACTACCAAGCCAATTCTTCACCAGAAAGGAGACAAGCTACCGGGGACCGGTTTCTGGCATTTCAGCCGTCTTCGGCCCGGCTTGCTTGAATCCTGATGGAGCAGTGAGAAAGGGACTCATGTCTGAGTATACCCTGCCACACCTATAGTGGCCAAAAATCGATTCAGAAAAGGGGGTGGTGATGAACAGAGTGTCTGAATTAAGCAGACCACTCTTACCCAGTCCAAAGATCAGGGCTTGATCCATCACCGTTATTTATCTCACTGCCCCATCCCAGCTCAGAACCTGGCTATATGCAAATCAGTCTGTCCCTGGCCCAGTGCATCATGGGAACAGGGCAGACTAAACTACCAAGCCAATTCTTCACCAGAAAGGAGACAAGCTACCGGGGACCGGTTTCTGGCATTTCAGCCGTCTTCGGCCCGGCTTGCTTGAATCCTGATGGAGCAGTGAGAAAGGGACTCATGTCTGAGTATACCCTGCCACACCTATAGTGGCCAAAAATCGATTCAGAAAAAGGGGTGGTGATGAACAGAGTGTCTGAATTAAGCAGACCACTCTTACCCAGTCCAAAGATCAGGGCTTGATCCATCACCGTTGGTTTGCCCTGTTCCCATCATGCACTGGGACAGGAACAGACTAATTTGCATACAGCCGGGTTCTGAAACTGGGATGGTGCAGTGAGCTAAAAAACGGTGTTAGATCTAGCCCTGATCTCTTGACTGGGTGAGAGCTTTCTGCTTAATTCAGAGACTCTGTCCTTCACCACCCCTTGTTGTAAATAGTTTTTGTCCACCATAAGCGTGGAAGGGTATTCTCAGATGTGAGACCCTTGCTCATTGCACCATCAGGATTCAAGCAAACCGGGCCGAAGACGGCTGTAATGCCAGAAACCGGTCCCCGGGAGCTTGTTTCCTTCCCAGTGTAAGAATTGGCTTTTGTAGTTTGGTTTGCCCTGTTCCCATCATGCACTGGGACAGGAACAGACTAATTTGCATACAGCCGGGTTCTGAAACTGGGATGGTGCAGTGAGCTAAAAAACGGTGTTGGATCTAGCCCTGATCTCTTGACTGGGTGAGAGCTTTCTGCTTAATTCAGAGACTCTGTCCTTCACCACCCCTTGTTGTAAATATTTTTGTCCACCCTAAGCGTGGAAGGGTATTCTCAGATGTGAGACCCTTGCTCATTGCACCATCAGGATTCAAGCAAACCGGGCCGAAGACGGCTGTAATGCCAGAAACCGGTCCCCGGGAGCTTGTTTCCTTCCCAGTGTAAGAATTGGCTTTTGTAGTTTGGTTTGCCCTGTTCCCATCATGCACTGGGACAGGAACAGACTAATTTGCATACAGCCGGGTTCTGAAACTGGGATGGTGCAGTGAGCTAAAAAACGGTGTTGGATCTAGCCCTGATCTCTTGACTGGGTGAGAGCTTTCTGCTTAATTCAGAGACTCTGTCCTTCACCACCCCTTGTTGTAAATATTTTTGTCCACCCTAAGCGTGGAAGGGTATTCTCAGATGTGAGACCCTTGCTCATTGCACCATCAGGATTCAAGCAAACCGGGCCGAAGACGGCTGTAATGCCAGAAACCGGTCCCCGGGAGCTTGTTTCCTTCCCAGTGTAAGAATTGGCTTTTGTAGTTTGGTTTGCCCTGTTCCCATCATGCACTGGGACAGGAACAGACTAATTTGCATACAGCCGGGTTCTGAAACTGGGATGGTGCAGTGAGCTAAAAAACGGTGTTGGATCTAGCCCTGATCTCTTGACTGGGTGAGAGCTTTCTGCTTAATTCAGAGACTCTGTCCTTCACCACCCCTTGTTGTAAATATTTTTGTCCACCCTAAGCGTGGAAGGGTATTCTCAGATGTGAGACCCTTGCTCATTGCACCATCAGGATTCAAGCAAACCGGGCCGAAGACGGCTGTAATGCCAGAAACCGGTCCCCGGGAGCTTGTTTCCTTCCCAGTGTAAGAATTGGCTTTTGTAGTTTGGTTTGTCCTGTTCCCATCATGCACTGGGACAGGAACAGACTAATTTGCATACAGCCGGGTTCTGAAACTGGGATGGTGCAGTGAGCTAAAAAACGGTGTTGGATCTAGCCCTGATCTCTTGACTGGGTGAGAGCTTTCTGCTTAATTCAGAGACTCTGTCCTTCACCACCCCTTGTTGTAAATATTTTTGTCCACCCTAAGCGTGGAAGGGTATTCTCAGATGTGAGACCCTTGCTCATTGCACCATCAGGATTCAAGCAAACCGGGCCGAAGACGGCTGTAATGCCAGAAACCGGTGCCCGGGAGCTTGTTTCCTTCCCAGTGTAAGAATTGGCTTTTGTAGTTTGGTTTGCCCTGTTCCCATCATGCACTGGGACAGGAACAGACTAATTTGCATACAGCCGGGTTCTGAAACTGGGATGGTGCAGTGAGCTAAAAAACGGTGTTGGATCTAGCCCTGATCTCTTGACTGGGTGAGAGCTTTCTGCTTAATTCAGAGACTCTGTCCTTCACCACCCCTTGTTGTAAATATTTTTGTCCACCCTAAGCGTGGAAGGGTATTCTCAGATGTGAGACCCTTGCTCATTGCACCATCAGGATTCAAGCAAACCGGGCCGAAGACGGCTGTAATGCCAGAAACCGGTCCCCGGGAGCTTGTTTCCTTCCCAGTGTAAGAATTGGCTTTTGTAGTTTGGTTTGCCCTGTTCCCATCATGCACTGGGACAGGAACAGACTAATTTGCATACAGCCGGGTTCTGAAACTCGGATGGTGCAGTGAGCTAAAAAACGGTGTTGGATCTAGCCCTGATCTCTTGACTGGGTGAGAGCTTTCTGCTTAATTCAGAGACTCTGTCCTTCACCACCCCTTGTTGTAAATATTTTTGTCCACCCTAAGCGTGGAAGGGTATTCTCAGATGTGAGACCCTTGCTCATTGCACCATCAGGATTCAAGCAAACCGGGCCGAAGACGGCTGTAATGCCAGAAACCGGTCCCCGGGAGCTTGTTTCCTTCCCAGTGTAAGAATTGGCTTTTGTAGTTTGGTTTGCCCTGTTCCCATCATGCACTGGGACAGGAACAGACTAATTTGCATACAGCCGGGTTCTGAAACTGGGATGGTGCAGTGAGCTAAAAAACGGTGTTGGATCTAGCCCTGATCTCTTAACTGGGTGAGAGCTTTCTGCTTAATTCAGAGACTCTGTCCTTCACCACCCCTTGTTGTAAATATTTTTGTCCACCCTAAGCGTGGAAGGGTATTCTCAGATGTGAGACCCTTGCTCATTGCACCATCAGGAATCAAGCAAACCGGGCCGAAGACGGCTGTAATGCCAGAAACCGGTCCCCGGGAGCTTGTTTCCTTCCCAGTGTAAGAATTGGCTTTTGTAGTTTGGTTTGCCCTGTTCCCATCATGCACTGGGACAGGAACAGACTAATTTGCATACAGCCGGGTTCTGAAACTGGGATGGTGCAGTGAGCTAAAAAACGGTGTTGGATCTAGCCCTGATCTCTTGACTGGGTGAGAGCTTTCTGCTTAATTCAGAGACTCTGTCCTTCACCACCCCTTGTTGTAAATATTTTTGTCCACCCTAAGCGTGGAAGGGTATTCTCAGATGTGAGACCCTTGCTCATTGCACCATCAGGATTCAAGCAAACCGGGCCGAAGACGGCTGTAATGCCAGAAACCGGTCCCCGGGAGCTTGTTTCCTTCCCAGTGTAAGAATTGGCTTTTGTAGTTTGGTTTGCCCTGTTCCCATCATGCACTGGGACAGGAACAGACTAATTTGCATACAGCCGGGTTCTGAAACTGGAATGGTGCAGTGAGCTAAAAAACGGTGTTGGATCTAGCCCTGATCTCTTGACTGGGTGAGAGCTTTCTGCTTAATTCAGAGACTCTGTCCTTCACCACCCCTTGTTGTAAATATTTTTGTCCACCCTAAGCGTGGAAGGGTATTCTCAGATGTGAGACCCTTGCTCATTGCACCATCAGGATTCAAGCAAACCGGGCCGAAGACGGCTGTAATGCCAGAAACCGGTCCCCGGGAGCTTGTTTCCTTCCCAGTGTAAGAATTGGCTTTTGTAGGTTGGTTTGCCCTGTTCCCATCATGCACTGGGACAGGAACAGACTAATTTGCATACAGCCGGGTTCTGAAACTGGGATGGTGCAGTGAGCTAAAAAACGGTGTTGGATCTAGCCCTGATCTCTTGACTGGGTGAGAGCTTTCTGCTTAATTCAGAGACTCTGTCCTTCACCACCCCTTGTTGTAAATATTTTTGTCCACCCTAAGCGTGGAAGGGTATTCTCAGATGTGAGACCCTTGCTCATTGCACCATCAGGATTCAAGCAAACCGGGCCGAAGACGGCTGTAATGCCAGAAACCGGTCCCCGGGAGCTTGTTTCCTTCTCAGTGTAAGAATTGGCTTTTGTAGTTTGGTTTGCCCTGTTCCCATCATGCACTGGGACAGGAACAGACTAATTTGCATACAGCCGGGTTCTGAAACTGGGATGGTGCAGTGAGCTAAAAAACGGTGTTGGATCTAGCCCTGATCTCTTGACTGGGTGAGAGCTTTCTGCTTAATTCAGAGACTCTGTCCTTCACCACCCCTTGTTGTAAATATTTTTGTCCACCCTAAGCGTGGAAGGGTATTCTCAGATGTGAGACCCTTGCTCATTGCACCATCAGGATTCAAGCAAACCGGGCCGAAGACGGCTGTAATGCCAGAAACCGGTCCCGGGGAGCTTGTTTCCTTCTCAGTGTAAGAATTGGCTTTTGTAGTTTGGTTTGCCCTGTTCCCATCATGCACTGGGACAGGAACAGACTAATTTGCATACAGCCGGGTTCTGAAACTGGGATGGTGCAGTGAGCTAAAAAACGGTGTTGGATCTAGCCCTGATCTCTTGACTGGGTGAGAGCTTTCTGCTTAATTCAGAGACTCTGTCCTTCACCACCCCTTGTTGTAAATATTTTTGTCCACCCTAAGCGTGGAAGGGTATTCTCAGATGTGAGACCCTTGCTCATTGCACCATCAGGATTCAAGCAAACCGGGCCGAAGACGGCTGTAATGCCAGAAACCGGTCCCCGGGAGCTTGTTTCCTTCCCAGTGTAAGAATTGGCTTTTGTAGTTTGGTTTGCCCTGTTCCCATCATGCACTGGGACAGGAACAGACTAATTTGCATACAGCCGGGTTCTGAAACTGGGATGGTGCAGTGAGCTAAAAAACAGTGTTGGATCTAGCCCTGATCTCTTGACTGGGTGAGAGCTTTCTGCTTAATTCGGAGACTCTGTCCTTCACCACCCCTTGTTGTAAATATTTTTGTCCACCCTACGCGTGGAAGGGTATTCTCAGATGTGAGACCCTTGCTCATTGCACCATCAGGATTCAAGCAAACCGGGCCGAAGACGGCTGTAATGCCAGAAACCGGTCCCCGGGAGCTTGTTTCCTTCCCAGTGTAAGAATTGGCTTTTGTAGTTTGGTTTGCCCTGTTCCCATCATGCACTGGGACAGGAACAGACTAATTTGCATACAGCCGGGTTCTGAAACTGGGATGGTGCAGTGAGCTAAAAAACGGTGTTGAATCTAGCCCTGATATCTTAACTGGGTGAGAGCTTTCTGCTTAATTCAGAGACTCTGTCCTTCACCACCCCTTGTTGTAAATATTTTTGTCCACCCTAAGCATGGAAGGGTATTCTCAGATGTGAGACCCTTGCTCATTGCACCATCAGGATTCAAGCAAACCGGGCCGAAGACGGCTGTAATGCCAGAAACCGGTCCCCGGGAGCTTGTTTCCTTCCCAGTGTAAGAATTGGCTTTTGTAGTTTGGTTTGCCCTGTTCCCATCATGCACTGGGACAGGAACAGACTAATTTGCATACAGCCGGGTTCTGAAACTGGGATGGTGCAGTGAGCTAAAAAACGGTGTTGGATCTAGCCCTGATCTCTTGACTGGGTGAGAGCTTTCTGCTTAATTCAGAGACTCTGTCCTTCACCACCCCTTGTTGTAAATATTTTTGTCCACCCTAAGCGTGGAAGGGTATTCTCAGATGTGAGACCCTTGCTCATTGCACCATCAGGATTCAAGCAAACCGGGCCGAAGACGGCTGTAATGCCAGAAACCGGTCCCCGGGAGCTTGTTTCCTTCCCAGTGTAAGAATTGGCTTTTGTAGTTTGGTTTGCCCTGTTCCCATCATGCACTGGGACAGGAACAGACTAATTTGCATACAGCCGGGTTCTGAAACTGGGATGGTGCAGTGAGCTAAAAAACGGTGTTGGATCTAGCCCTGATCTCTTGACTGGGTGAGAGCTTTCTGCTTAATTCAGAGACTCTGTCCTTCACCACCCCTTGTTGTAAATATTTTTGTCCACCCTAAGCGTGGAAGGGTATTCTCAGATGTGAGACCCTTGCTCATTGCACCATCAGGATTCAAGTAAACCGGGCCGAAGACGGCTGTAATGCCAGAAACCGGTCCCCGGGAGCTTGTTTCCTTCCCAGTGTAAGAATTGGCTTTTGTAGTTTGGTTTGCCCTGTTCCCATCATGCACTGGGACAGGAACAGACTAATTTGCATACAGCCGGGTTCTGAAACTGGGATGGTGCAGTGAGCTAAAAAACGGTGTTGGATCTAGCCCTGATCTCTTGACTGGGTGAGAGCTTTCTGCTTAATTCAGAGACTCTGTCCTTCACCACCCCTTGTTGTAAATATTTTTGTCCACCCTAAGCGTGGAAGGGTATTCTCAGATGTGAGACCCTTGCTCATTGCACCATCAGGATTCAAGCAAACCGGGCCGAAGACGGCTGTAATGCCAGAAACCGGTCCCCGGGAGCTTGTTTCCTTCCCAGTGTAAGAATTGGCTTTTGTAGTTTGGTTTGCCCTGTTCCCATCATGCACTGGGACAGGAACAGACTAATTTGCATACAGCCGGGTTCTGAAACTGGGATGGTGCAGTGAGCTAAAAAACGGTGTTGGATCTAGCCCTGATCTCTTGACTGGGTGAGAGCTTTCTGCTTAATTCAGAGACTCTGTCCTTCACCACCCCTTGTTGTAAATATTTTTGTCCACCCTAAGCGTGGAAGGGTATTCTCAGATGTGAGACCCTTGCTCATTGCACCATCAGGATTCAAGCAAACCGGGCCGAAGACGGCTGTAATGCCAGAAACCGGTCCCCGGGAGCTTGTTTCCTTCCCAGTGTAAGAATTGGCTTTTGTAGTTTGGTTTGCCCTGTTCCCATCATGCACTGGGACAGGAACAGACTAATTTGCATACAGCCGGGTTCTGAAACTGGGATGGTGCAGTGAGCTAAAAAACGGTGTTGGATCTAGCCCTGATCTCTTGACTGGGTGAGAGCTTTCTGCTTAATTCAGAGACTCTGTCCTTCACCACCCCTTGTTGTAAATATTTTTGTCCACCCTAAGCGTGGAAGGGTATTCTCAGATGTGAGACCCTTGCTCATTGCACCATCAGGATTCAAGCAAACCGGGCCGAAGACGGCTGTAATGCAAGAAACCGGTCCCCGGGAGCTTGTTTCCTTCCCAGTGTAAGAATTGGCTTTTGTAGTTAGGTTTGCCCTGTTCCCATCATGCACTGGGACAGGAACAGACTAATTTGCATACAGCCGGGTTCTGAAACTGGGATGGTGCAGTGAGCTAAAAAACGGTGTTGGATCTAGCCCTGATCTCTTGACTGGGTGAGAGCTTTCTGCTTAATTCAGAGACTCTGTCCTTCACCACCCCTTGTTGTAAATATTTTTGTCCACCCTAAGCGTGGAAGGGTATTCTCAGATGTGAGACCCTTGCTCATTGCACCATCAGGATTCAAGCAAACCGGGCCGAAGACGGCTGTAATGCCAGAAACCGGTCCCCGGGAGCTTGTTTCCTTCCCAGTGTAAGAATTGGCTTTTGTAGTTTGGTTTGCCCTGTTCCCATCATGCACTGGGACAGGAACAGACTAATTTGCATACAGCTGGGTTCTGAAACTGGGATGGTGCAGTGAGCTAAAAAACGGTGTTGGATCTAGCCCTGATCTCTTGACTGGGTGAGAACTTTCTGCTTAATTCAGAGACTCTGTCCTTCACCACCCCTTGTTGTAAATATTTTTGTCCACCCTAAGCGTGGAAGGGTATTCTCAGATGTGAGACCCTTGCTCATTGCACCATCAGGATTCAAGCAAACCGGGCCGAAGACGGCTGTAATGCCAGAAACCGGTCCCCGGGAGCTTGTTTCCTTCCCAGTGTAAGAATTGGCTTTTGTAGTTTGGTTTGCCCTGTTCCCATCATGCACTGGGACAGGAACAGACTAATTTGCATACAGCCGGGTTCTGAAACTGGGATGGTGCAGTGAGCTAAAAAACGGTGTTGGATCTAGCCCTGATCTCTTGACTGGGTGAGAGCTTTCTGCTTAATTCAGAGACTCTGTCCTTCACCACCCCTTGTTGTAAATATTTTTGTCCACCCTAAGCGTGGAAGGGTATTCTCAGATGTGAGACCCTTGCTCATTGCACCATCAGGATTCAAGCAAACCGGGCCGAAGACGGCTGTAATGCCAGAAACCGGTCCCCGGGAGCTTGTTTCCTTCCCAGTGTAAGAATTGGCTTTTGTAGTTTGGTTTGCCCTGTTCCCATCATGCACTGGGACAGGAACAGACTAATTTGCATACAGCCGGGTTCTGAAACTGGGATGGTGCAGTGAGCTAAAAAACGGTGTTGGATCTAGCCCTGATCTCTTGACTGGGTGAGAGCTTTCTGCTTAATTCAGAGACTCTGTCCTTCACCACCCCTTGTTGTAAATATTTTTGTCCACCCTAAGCGTGGAAGGGTATTCTCAGATGTGAGACCCTTGCTCATTGCACCATCAGGATTCAAGCAAACCGGGCCGAAGACGGCTGTAATGCCAGAAACCGGTCCCCGGGAGCTTGTTTCCTTCCCAGTGTAAGAATTGGCTTTTGTAGTTTGGTTTGCCCTGTTCCCATCATGCACTGGGACAGGAACAGACTAATTTGCATACAGCCGGGTTCTGAAACTGGGATGGTGCAGTGAGCTAAAAAACGGTGTTGGATCTAGCCCTGATCTCTTGACTGGGTGAGAGCTTTCTGCTTAATTCAGAGACTCTGTCCTTCACCACCCCTTGTTGTAAATATTTTTGTCCACCCTAAGCGTGGAAGGGTATTCTCAGATGTGAGACCCTTGCTCATTGCACCATCAGGATTCAAGCAAACCGGGCCGAAGACGGCTGTAATGCCAGAAACCGGTCCCCGGGAGCTTGTTTCCTTCCCAGTGTAAGAATTGGCTTTTGTAGTTTGGTTTGCCCTGTTCCCATCATGCACTGGGACAGGAACAGACTAATTTGCATACAGCCGGGTTCTGAAACTGGGATGGTGCAGTGAGCTAAAAAACGGTGTTGGATCTAGCCCTGATCTCTTGACTGGGTGAGAGCTTTCTGCTTAATTCAGAGACTCTGTCCTTCACCACCCCTTGTTGTAAATATTTTTGTCCACCCTAAGCGTGGAAGGGTATTCTCAGATGTGAGACCCTTGCTCATTGCACCATCAGGATTCAAGCAAACCGGGCCGAAGACGGCTGTAATGCCAGAAACCGGTCCCCGGGAGCTTGTTTCCTTCCCAGTGTAAGAATTGGCTTTTGTAGTTTGGTTTGCCCTGTTCCCATCATGCACTGGGACAGGAACAGACTAATTTGCATACAGCCGGGTTCTGAAACTGGGATGGTGCAGTGAGCTAAAAAACGGTGTTGGATCTAGCCCTGATCTCTTGACTGGGTGAGAGCTTTCTGCTTAATTCAGAGACTCTGTCCTTCACCACCCCTTGTTGTAAATATTTTTGTCCACCCTAAGCGTGGAAGGGTATTCTCAGATGTGAGACCCTTGCTCATTGCACCATCAGGATTCAAGCAAACCGGGCCGAAGACGGCTGTAATGCCAGAAACCGGTCCCCGGGAGCTTGTTTCCTTCCCAGTGTAAGAATTGGCTTTTGTAGTTTGGTTTGCCCTGTTCCCATCATGCACTGGGACAGGAACAGACTAATTTGCATACAGCCGGGTTCTGAAACTGGGATGGTGCAGTGAGCTAAAAAACGGTGTTGGATCTAGCCCTGATCTCTTAACTGGGTGAGAGCTTTCTGCTTAATTCAGAGACTCTGTCCTTCACCACCCCTTGTTGTAAATATTTTTGTCCACCCTAAGCGTGGAAGGGTATTCTCAGATGTGAGACCCTTGCTCATTGCACCATCAGGAATCAAGCAAACCGGGCCGAAGACGGCTGTAATGCCAGAAACCGGTCCCCGGGAGCTTGTTTCCTTCCCAGTGTAAGAATTGGCTTTTGTAGTTTGGTTTGCCCTGTTCCCATCATGCACTGGGACAGGAACAGACTAATTTGCATACAGCCGGGTTCTGAAACTGGGATGGTGCAGTGAGCAAAAAAACGGTGTTGGATCTAGCCCTGATCTCTTGACTGGGTGAGAGCTTTCTGCTTAATTCAGAGACTCTGTCCTTCACCACCCCTTGTTGTAAATATTTTTGTCCACCCTAAGCGTGGAAGGGTATTCTCAGATGTGAGACCCTTGCTCATTGCACCATCAGGATTCAAGCAAACCGGGCCGAAGACGGCTGTAATGCCAGAAACCGGTCCCCGGGAGCTTGTTTCCTTCCCAGTGTAAGAATTGGCTTTTGTAGTTTGGTTTGCCCTGTTCCCATCATGCACTGGGACAGGAACAGACTAATTTGCATACAGCCGGGTTCTGAAACTGGAATGGTGCAGTGAGCTAAAAAACGGTGTTGGATCTAGCCCTGATCTCTTGACTGGGTGAGAGCTTTCTGCTTAATTCAGAGACTCTGTCCTTCACCACCCCTTGTTGTAAATATTTTTGTCCACCCTAAGCGTGGAAGGGTATTCTCAGATGTGAGACCCTTAATCATTGCACCATCAGGATTCAAGCAAACCGGGCCGAAGACGGCTGTAATGCCAGAAACCGGTCCCCGGGAGCTTGTTTCCTTCCCAGTGTAAGAATTGGCTTTTGTAGGTTGGTTTGCCCTGTTCCCATCATGCACTGGGACAGGAACAGACTAATTTGCATACAGCCGGGTTCTGAAACTGGGATGGTGCAGTGAGCTAAAAAACGGTGTTGGATCTAGCCCTGATCTCTTGACTGGGTGAGAGCTTTCTGCTTAATTCAGAGACTCTGTCCTTCACCACCCCTTGTTGTAAATATTTTTGTCCACCCTAAGCGTGGAAGGGTATTCTCAGATGTGAGACCCTTGCTCATTGCACCATCAGGATTCAAGCAAACCGGGCCGAAGACGGCTGTAATGCCAGAAACCGGTCCCGGGGAGCTTGTTTCCTTCTCAGTGTAAGAATTGGCTTTTGTAGTTTGGTTTGCCCTGTTCCCATCATGCACTGGGACAGGAACAGACTAATTTGCATACAGCCGGGTTCTGAAACTGGGATGGTGCAGTGAGCTAAAAAACGGTGTTGGATCTAGCCCTGATCTCTTGACTGGGTGAGAGCTTTCTGCTTAATTCAGAGACTCTGTCCTTCACCACCCCTTGTTGTAAATATTTTTGTCCACCCTAAGCGTGGAAGGGTATTCTCAGATGTGAGACCCTTGCTCATTGCACCATCAGGATTCAAGCAAACCGGGCCGAAGACGGCTGTAATGCCAGAAACCGGTCCCCGGGAGCTTGTTTCCTTCCCAGTGTAAGAATTGGCTTTTGTAGTTTGGTTTGCCCTGTTCCCATCATGCACTGGGACAGGAACAGACTAATTTGCATACAGCCGGGTTCTGAAACTGGGATGGTGCAGTGAGCTAAAAAACAGTGTTGGATCTAGCCCTGATCTCTTGACTGGGTGAGAGCTTTCTGCTTAATTCGGAGACTCTGTCCTTCACCACCCCTTGTTGTAAATATTTTTGTCCACCCTACGCGTGGAAGGGTATTCTCAGATGTGAGACCCTTGCTCATTGCACCATCAGGATTCAAGCAAACCGGGCCGAAGACGGCTGTAATGCCAGAAACCGGTCCCCGGGAGCTTGTTTCCTTCCCAGTGTAAGAATTGGCTTTTGTAGTTTGGTTTGCCCTGTTCCCATCATGCACTGGGACAGGAACAGACTAATTTGCATACAGCCGGGTTCTGAAACTGGGATGGTGCAGTGAGCTAAAAAACGGTGTTGAATCTAGCCCAGATATCTTAACTGGGTGAGAGCTTTCTGCTTAATTCAGAGACTCTGTCCTTCACCACCCCTTGTTGTAAATATTTTTGTCCACCCTAAGCATGGAAGGGTATTCTCAGATGTGAGACCCTTGCTCATTGCACCATCAGGATTCAAGCAAACCGGGCCGAAGACGGCTGTAATGCCAGAAACCGGTCCCCGGGAGCTTGTTTCCTTCCCAGTGTAAGAATTGGCTTTTGTAGTTTGGTTTGCCCTGTTCCCATCATGCACTGGGACAGGAACAGACTAATTTGCATACAGCCGGGTTCTGAAACTGGGATGGTGCAGTGAGCTAAAAAACGGTGTTGGATCTAGCCCTGATCTCTTGACTGGGTGAGAGCTTTCTGCTTAATTCAGAGACTCTGTCCTTCACCACCCCTTGTTGTAAATATTTTTGTCCACCCTAAGCGTGGAAGGGTATTCTCAGATGTGAGACCCTTGCTCATTGCACCATCAGGATTCAAGCAAACCGGGCCGAAGACGGCTGTAATGCCAGAAACCGGTCCCCGGGAGCTTGTTTCCTTCCCAGTGTAAGAATTGGCTTTTGTAGTTTGGTTTGCCCTGTTCCCATCATGCACTGGGACAGGAACAGACTAATTTGCATACAGCCGGGTTCTGAAACTGGGATGGTGCAGTGAGCTAAAAAACGGTGTTGGATCTAGCCCTGATCTCTTGACTGGGTGAGAGCTTTCTGCTTAATTCAGAGACTCTGTCCTTCACCACCCCTTGTTGTAAATATTTTTGTCCACCCTAAGCGTGGAAGGGTATTCTCAAATGTGAGACCCTTGCTCATTGCACCATCAGGATTCAAGTAAACCGGGCCGAAGACGGCTGTAATGCCAGAAACCGGTCCCCGGGAGCTTGTTTCCTTCCCAGTGTAAGAATTGGCTTTTGTAGTTTGGTTTGCCCTGTTCCCATCATGCACTGGGACAGGAACAGACTAATTTGCATACAGCCGGGTTCTGAAACTGGGATGGTGCAGTGAGCTAAAAAACGGTGTTGGATCTAGCCCTGATCTCTTGACTGGGTGAGAGCTTTCTGCTTAATTCAGAGACTCTGTCCTTCACCACCCCTTGTTGTAAATATTTTTGTCCACCCTAAGCGTGGAAGGGTATTCTCAGATGTGAGACCCTTGCTCATTGCACCATCAGGATTCAAGCAAACCGGGCCGAAGACGGCTGTAATGCCAGAAACCGGTCCCCGGGAGCTTGTTTCCTTCCCAGTGTAAGAATTGGCTTTTGTAGTTTGGTTTGCCCTGTTCCCATCATGCACTGGGACAGGAACAGACTAATTTGCATACAGCCGGGTTCTGAAACTGGGATGGTGCAGTGAGCTAAAAAACGGTGTTGGATCTAGCCCTGATCTCTTGACTGGGTGAGAGCTTTCTGCTTAATTCAGAGACTCTGTCCTTCACCACCCCTTGTTGTAAATATTTTTGTCCACCCTAAGCGTGGAAGGGTATTCTCAGATGTGAGACCCTTGCTCATTGCACCATCAGGATTCAAGCAAACCGGGCCGAAGACGGCTGTAATGCCAGAAACCGGTCCCCGGGAGCTTGTTTCCTTCCCAGTGTAAGAATTGGCTTTTGTAGTTTGGTTTGCCCTGTTCCCATCATGCACTGGGACAGGAACAGACTAATTTGCATACAGCCGGGTTCTGAAACTGGGATGGTGCAGTGAGCTAAAAAACGGTGTTGGATCTAGCCCTGATCTCTTGACTGGGTGAGAGCTTTCTGCTTAATTCAGAGACTCTGTCCTTCACCACCCCTTGTTGTAAATATTTTTGTCCACCCTAAGCGTGGAAGGGTATTCTCAGATGTGAGACCCTTGCTCATTGCACCATCAGGATTCAAGCAAACCGGGCCGAAGACGGCTGTAATGCAAGAAACCGGTCCCCGGGAGCTTGTTTCCTTCCCAGTGTAAGAATTGGCTTTTGTAGTTAGGTTTGCCCTGTTCCCATCATGCACTGGGACAGGAACAGACTAATTTGCATACAGCCGGGTTCTGAAACTGGGATGGTGCAGTGAGCTAAAAAACGGTGTTGGATCTAGCCCTGATCTCTTGACTGGGTGAGAGCTTTCTGCTTAATTCAGAGACTCTGTCCTTCACCACCCCTTGTTGTAAATATTTTTGTCCACCCTAAGCGTGGAAGGGTATTCTCAGATGTGAGACCCTTGCTCATTGCACCATCAGGATTCAAGCAAACCGGGCCGAAGACGGCTGTAATGCCAGAAACCGGTCCCCGGGAGCTTGTTTCCTTCCCAGTGTAAGAATTGGCTTTTGTAGTTTGGTTTGCCCTGTTCCCATCATGCACTGGGACAGGAACAGACTAATTTGCATACAGCTGGGTTCTGAAACTGGGATGGTGCAGTGAGCTAAAAAAACGGTGTTGGATCTAGCCCTGATCTCTTGACTGGGTGAGAACTTTCTGCTTAATTCAGAGACTCTGTCCTTCACCACCCCTTGTTGTAAATATTTTTGTCCACCCTAAGCGTGGAAGGGTATTCTCAGATGTGAGACCCTTGCTCATTGCACCATCAGGATTCAAGCAAACCGGGCCGAAGACGGCTGTAATGCCAGAAACCGGTCCCCGGGAGCTTGTTTCCTTCCCAGTGTAAGAATTGGCTTTTGTAGTTTGGTTTGCCCTGTTCCCATCATGCACTGGGACAGGAACAGACTAATTTGCATACAGCCGGGTTCTGAAACTGGGATGGTGCAGTGAGCTAAAAAACGGTGTTGGATCTAGCCCTGATCTCTTGACTGGGTGAGAGCTTTCTGCTTAATTCAGAGACTCTGTCCTTCACCACCCCTTGTTGTAAATATTTTTGTCCACCCTAAGCGTGGAAGGGTATTCTCAGATGTGAGACCCTTGCTCATTGCACCATCAGGATTCAAGCAAACCGGGCCGAAGACGGCTGTAATGCCAGAAACCGGTCCCCGGGAGCTTGTTTCCTTCCCAGTGTAAGAATTGGCTTTTGTAGTTTGGTTTGCCCTGTTCCCATCATGCACTGGGACAGGAACAGACTAATTTGCATACAGCCGGGTTCTGAAACTGGGATGGTGCAGTGAGCTAAAAAACAGTGTTGGATCTAGCCCTGATCTCTTGACTGGGTGAGAGCTTTCTGCTTAATTCAGAGACTCTGTCCTTCACCACCCCTTGTTGTAAATATTTCTGTCCACCCTAAGCGTGGAAGGGTATTCTCAGATGTGAGACCCTTGCTCATTGCACCATCAGGATTCAAGCAAACCGGGCCGAAGACGGCTGTAATGCCAGAAACCGGTCCCCGGGAGCTTGTTTCCTTCCCAGTGTAAGAATTGGCTTTTGTAGTTTGGTTTGCCCTGTTCCCATCATGCACTGGGACAGGAACAGCCTAATTTGCATACAGCCGGGTTCTGAAACTGGGATGGTGCAGTGAGCTAAAAAACGGTGTTGGATCTAGCCCTGATCTCTTGACTGGGTGAGAGCTTTCTGCTTAATTCAGAGACTCTGTCCTTCACCACCCCTTGTTGTAAATATTTTTGTCCACCCTAAGCGTGGAAGGGTATTCTCAGATGTGAGACCCTTGCTCATTGCACCATCAGGATTCAAACAAACCGGGCCGAAGACGGCTGTAATGCCAGAAACCGGTCCACGGGAGCTTGTTTCCTTCCCAGTGTAAGAATTGGCTTT
The DNA here is from genome assembly GCF_964263255.1 of Lissotriton vulgaris. Taxonomy (NCBI): domain Eukaryota; kingdom Metazoa; phylum Chordata; class Amphibia; order Caudata; family Salamandridae; genus Lissotriton; species Lissotriton vulgaris. Next base: position 66,675,543 of record NC_141691.1, on the reverse strand, counting down.
TGTAGTTTGGTTTGCCCTGTTCCCATCATGCACTGGGACAGGAACAGACTAATTTGCATACAGCCGGGTTCTGAAACTGGGATGGTGCAGTGAGCTAAAAAACGGTGTTGGATGTAGCCCAGATCTCTAGACTGGGTGAGAGCTTTCTGCTTAATTCAGAGACTCTGTCCTTCACCACCCCTTGTTGTAAATATTTTTGTCCACCCTAAGTGTGGAAGGGTATTCTCAGATGTGAGACCCTTGCTCATTGCACCATCAGGATTCAAACAAACCGGGCCGAAGACGGCTGTAATGCCAGAAACCGGTCCCCGGGAGCTTGTTTCCTTCCCAGTGTAAGAATTGGCTTTTGTAGTTTGGTTTGCCCTGTTCCCATCATGCACTGGGACAGGAACAGACTAATTTGCATACAGCCGGGTTCTGAAACTGGGATGGTGCAGTGAGCTAAAAAACGGTGTTGGATCTAGCCCTGATCTCTTGACTGGGTGAGAGCTTTCTGCTTAATTCAGAGACTCTGTCCTTCACCACCCCTTGTTGTAAATATTTTTGTCCACCCTAAACGTGGAAGGGTATTCTCAGATGTGAGACCCTTGCTCATTGCACCATCAGGATTCAAGCAAACCGGGCCGAAGACGGCTGTAATGCCAGAAACCGGTCCCCGGGAGCTTGTTTCCTTCCCAGTGTAAGAATTGGCTTTTGTAGTTTGGTTTGCCCTGTTCCCATCATGCACTGGGACAGGAACAGACTAATTTGCATACAGCCGGGTTCTGAAACTGGGATGGTGCAGTGAGCTAAAAAACGGTGTTGGATCTAGCCCTGATCTCTTGACTGGGTGAGAGCTTTCTGCTTAATTCAGAGACTCTGTCCTTCACCACCCCTTGTTGTAAATATTTTTGTCCACCCTAAGCGTGGAAGGGTATTCTCAGATGTGAGACCCTTGCTCATTGCACCATCAGGATTCAAGCAAACCGGGCCGAAGACGGCTGTAATGCCAGAAACCGGTCCCCGGGAGCTTGTTTCCTTCCCAGTGTAAGAATTGGCTTTTGTAGTTTGGTTTGCCCTGTTCCCATCATGCACTGGGACAGGAACAGACTAATTTGCATACAGCCGGGTTCTGAAACTGGGATGGTGCAGTGAGCTAAAAAACGGTGTTGGACCTAGCCCTGATCTCTTGACTGGGTGAGAGCTTTCTGCTTAATTCAGAGACTCTGTCCTTCACCACCCCTTGTTGTAAATATTTTTGTCCACCCTAAGCGTGGAAGGGTATTCTCAGATGTGAGACCCTTGCTCATTGCACCATCAGGATTCAAACAAACCGGGCCGAAGACGGCTGTAATGCCAGAAACCGGTCCACGGGAGCTTGTTTCCTTCCCAGTGTAAGAATTGGCTTTTGTAGTTTGGTTTGCCCTGTTCCCATCATGCACTGGGACAGGAACAGACTAATTTGCATACAGCCGGGTTCTGAAACTGGGATGGTGCAGTGAGCTAAAAAACGGTGTTGGATCTAGCCCTGATCTCTTGACTGGGTGAGAGCTTTCTGCTTAATTCAGAGACTCTGTCCTTCACCACCCCTTGTTGTAAATATTTTTGTCCACCCTAAACGTGGAAGGGTATTCTCAGATGTGAGACCCTTGCTCATTGCACCATCAGGATTCAAGCAAACCGGGCCGAAGACGGCTGTAATGCCAGAAACCGGTCCCCGGGAGCTTGTTTCCTTCCCAGTGTAAGAATTGGCTTTTGTAGTTTGGTTTGCCCTGTTCCCATCATGCACTGGGACAGGAACAGACTAATTTGCATACAGCCGGGTTCTGAAACTGGGATGGTGCAGTGAGCTAAAAAACGGTGTTGGATCTAGCCCTGATCTCTTGACTGGGTGAGAGCTTTCTGCTTAATTCAGAGACTCTGTCCTTCACCACCCCTTGTTGTAAATATTTTTGTCCACCCTAAGCGTGGAAGGGTATTCTCAGATGTGAGACCCTTGCTCATTGCACCATCAGGATTCAAGCAAACCGGGCCGAAGACGGCTGTAATGCCAGAAACCGGTCCCCGGGAGCTTGTTTCCTTCCCAGTGTAAGAATTGGCTTTTGTAGTTTGGTTTGCCCTGTTCCCATCATGCACTGGGACAGGAACAGACTAATTTGCATACAGCCGGGTTCTGAAACTGGGATGGTGCAGTGAGCTAAAAAACGGTGTTGGACCTAGCCCTGATCTCTTGACTGGGTGAGAGCTTTCTGCTTAATTCAGAGACTCTGTCCTTCACCACCCCTTGTTGTAAATATTTTTGTCCACCCTAAGCGTGGAAGGGTATTCTCAGATGTGAGACCCTTGCTCATTGCACCATCAGGATTCAAGCAAACCGGGCCGAAGACGGCTGTAATGCCAGAAACCGGTCCCCGGGAGCTTGTTTCCTTCCCAGTGTAAGAATTGGCTTTTGTAGTTTGGTTTGCCCTGTTCCCATCATGCACTGAGACAGGAACAGACTAATTTGCATACAGCCGGGTTCTGAAACTGGGATGGTGCAGTGAGCTAAAAAACGGTGTTGGATCTAGCCCTGATCTCTTGACTGGGTGAGAGCTTTCTGCTTAATTCAGAGACTCTGTCCTTCACCACCCCTTGTTGTAAATATTTTTGTCCACCCTAAGCTTGGAAGGGTATTCTCAGATGTGAGACCCTTGCTCATTGCACCATCAGGATTCAAGCAAACCGGGCCGAAGACGGCTGTAATGCCAGAAACCGGTCCCCGGGAGCTTGTTTCCTTCCCAGTGTAAGAATTGGCTTTTGTAGTTTGGTTTGCCCTGTTCCCATCATGCACTGGGACAGGAACAGACTAATTTGCGTACAGCCGGGTTCTGAAACTGGGATGGTGCAGTGAGCTAAAAAACGGTGTTGGATCTAGCCCTGATCTCTTGACTGGGTGAGAGCTTTCTGCTTAATTCAGAGACTCTGTCCTTCACCACCCCTTGTTGTAAATATTTTTGTCCACCCTAAGCGTGGAAGGGTATTCTCAGATGTGAGACCCTTGCTCATTGCACCATCAGGATTCAAGCAAACCGGGCCGAAGACGGCTGTAATGCCAGAAACCGGTCCCCGGGAGCTTGTTTCCTTCCCAGTGTAAGAATTGGCTTTTGTAGTTTGGTTTGCCCTGTTCCCATCATGCACTGGGACAGGAACAGACTAATTTGCATACAGCCGGGTTCTGAAACTGGGATGGTGCAGTGAGCTAAAAAACGGTGTTGGATCTAGCCCTGACCTCTTGACTGGGTGAGAGCTTTCTGCTTAATTCAGAGACTCTGTCCTTCACCACCCCTTGTTGTAAATATTTTTGTCCACCCTAAGCGTGGAAGGGTATTCTCAGATGTGAGACCCTTGCTCATTGCACCATCAGGATTCAAGCAAACCGGGCCGAAGACGGCTGTAATGCCAGAAACCGGTCCCCGGGAGCTTGTTTCCTTCCCAGTGTAAGAATTGGCTTTTGTAGTTTGGTTTGCCCTGTTCCCATCATGCACTGGGACAGGAACAGACTAATTTGCATACAGCCGGGTTCTGAAACTGGGATGGTGCAGTGAGCTAAAAAACGGTGTTGGATCTAGCCCTGATCTCTTGACTGGGTGAGAGCTTTCTGCTTAATTCAGAGACTCTGTCCTTCACCACCCCTTGTTGTAAATATTTTTGTCCACCCTAAGCGTGGAAGGGTATTCTCAGATGTGAGACCCTTGCTCATTGCACCATCAGGATTCAAGCAAACCGGGCCGAAGACGGCTGTAATGCCAGAAACCGGTCCCCGGGAGCTTGTTTCCTTCCCAGTGTAAGAATTGGCTTTTGTAGTTTGGTTTGCCCTGTTCCCATCATGCACTGGGACAGGAACAGACTAATTTGCATACAGCTGGGTTCTGAAACTGGGATGGTGCAGTGAGCTAAAAAACGGTGTTGGATCTAGCCCTGATCTCTTGACTGGGTGAGAACTTTCTGCTTAATTCAGAGACTCTGTCCTTCACCACCCCTTGTTGTAAATATTTTTGTCCACCCTAAGCGTGGAAGGGTATTCTCAGATGTGAGACCCTTGCTCATTGCACCATCAGGATTCAAGCAAACCGGGCCGAAGACGGCTGTAATGCCAGAAACCGGTCCCCGGGAGCTTGTTTCCTTCCCAGTGTAAGAATTGGCTTTTGTAGTTTGGTTTGCCCTGTTCCCATCATGCACTGGGACAGGAACAGACTAATTTGCATACAGCCGGGTTCTGAAACTGGGATGGTGCAGTGAGCTAAAAAACGGTGTTGGATCTAGCCCTGATCTCTTGACTGGGTGAGAGCTTTCTGCTTAATTCAGAGACTCTGTCCTTCACCACCCCTTGTTGTAAATATTTTTGTCCACCCTAAGCGTGGAAGGGTATTCTCAGATGTGAGACCCTTGCTCATTGCACCATCAGGATTCAAGCAAACCGGGCCGAAGACGGCTGTAATGCCAGAAACCGGTCCCCGGGAGCTTGTTTCCTTCCCAGTGTAAGAATTGGCTTTTGTAGTTTGGTTTGCCCTGTTCCCATCATGCACTGGGACAGGAACAGACTAATTTGCATACAGCCGGGTTCTGAAACTGGGATGGTGCAGTGAGCTAAAAAACAGTGTTGGATCTAGCCCTGATCTCTTGACTGGGTGAGAGCTTTCTGCTTAATTCAGAGACTCTGTCCTTCACCACCCCTTGTTGTAAATATTTCTGTCCACCCTAAGCGTGGAAGGGTATTCTCAGATGTGAGACCCTTGCTCATTGCACCATCAGGATTCAAGCAAACCGGGCCGAAGACGGCTGTAATGCCAGAAACCGGTCCCCGGGAGCTTGTTTCCTTCCCAGTGTAAGAATTGGCTTTTGTAGTTTGGTTTGCCCTGTTCCCATCATGCACTGGGACAGGAACAGCCTAATTTGCATACAGCCGGGTTCTGAAACTGGGATGGTGCAGTGAGCTAAAAAACGGTGTTGGATCTAGCCCTGATCTCTTGACTGGGTGAGAGCTTTCTGCTTAATTCAGAGACTCTGTCCTTCACCACCCCTTGTTGTAAATATTTTTGTCCACCCTAAGCGTGGAAGGGTATTCTCAGATGTGAGACCCTTGCTCATTGCACCATCAGGATTCAAGCAAACCGGGCCGAAGACGGCTGTAATGCCAGAAACCGGTCCACGGGAGCTTGTTTCCTTCCCAGTGTAAGAATTGGCTTTTGTAGTTTGGTTTGCCCTGTTCCCATCATGCACTGGGACAGGAACAGACTAATTTGCATACAGCCGGGTTCTGAAACTGGGATGGTGCAGTGAGCTAAAAAACGGTGTTGGATCTAGCCCAGATCTCTAGACTGGGTGAGAGCTTTCTGCTTAATTCAGAGACTCTGTCCTTCACCACCCCTTGTTGTAAATATTTTTGTCCACCCTAAGTGTGGAAGGGTATTCTCAGATGTGAGACCCTTGCTCATTGCATCATCAGGATTCAAACAAACCGGGCCGAAGACGGCTGTAATGCCAGAAACCGGTCCCCGGGAGCTTGTTTCCTTCCCAGTGTAAGAATTGGCTTTTGTAGTTTGGTTTGCCCTGTTCCCATCATGCACTGGGACAGGAACAGACTAATTTGCATACAGCCGGGTTCTGAAACTGGGATGGTGCAGTGAGCTAAAAAACGGTGTTGGATCTAGCCCTGATCTCTTGACTGGGTGAGAGCTTTCTGCTTAATTCAGAGACTCTGTCCTTCACCACCCCTTGTTGTAAATATTTTTGTCCACCCTAAGCGTGGAAGGGTATTCTCTGATGTGAGACCCTTGCTCATTGCACCATCAGGATTCAAGCAAACCGGGCCGAAGACGGCTGTAATGCCAGAAACCGGTCCCCGGGAGCTTGTTTCCTTCCCAGTGTAAGAATTGGCTTTTGTAGTTTGGTTTGCCCTGTTCCCATCATGCACTGGGACAGGAACAGACTAATTTGCATACAGCCGGGTTCTGAAACTGGGATGGTGCAGTGAGCTAAAAAACGGTGTTGGATCTAGCCCTGATCTCTTGACTGGGTGAGAGCTTTCTGCTTAATTCAGAGACTCTGTCCTTCACCACCCCTTGTTGTAAATATTTTTGTCCACCCTAAGCGTGGAAGGGTATTCTCAGATGTGAGACCCTTGCTCATTGCACCATCAGGATTCAAGCAAACCGGGCCGAAGATGGCTGTAATGCCAGAAACCGGTCCCCGGGAGCTTGTTTCCTTCCCAGTGTAAGAATTGGCTTTTGTAGTTTGGTTTGCCCTGTTCCCATCATGCACTGGGACAGGAACAGACTAATTTGCATACAGCCGGGTTCTGAAACTGGGATGGTGCAGTGAGCTAAAAAACGGTGTTGGATCTAGCCCTGATCTCTTGACTGGGTGAGAGCTTTCTGCTTAATTCAGAGACTCTGTCCTTCACCACCCCTTGTTGTAAATATTTTTGTCCACCCTAAGCGTGGAAGGGTATTCTCAGATGTGAGACCCTTGCTCATTGCACCATCAGGATTCAAGCAAACCGGGCCGAAGACGGCTGTAATGCCAGAAACCGGTCCCCGGGAGCTTGTTTCCTTCCCAGTGTAAGAATTGGCTTTTGTAGTTTGGTTTGCCCTGTTCCCATCATGCACTGGGACAGGAACAGACTAATTTGCATACAGCCGGGTTCTGAAACTGGGATGGTGCAGTGAGCTAAAAAACGGTGTTGGATCTAGCCCTGATCTCTTGACTGGGTGAGAGCTTTCTGCTTAATTCAGAGACTCTGTCCTTCACCACCCCTTGTTGTAAATATTTTTGTCCACCCTAAGCGTGGAAGGGTATTCTCAGATGTGAGACCCTTGCTCATTGCACCATCAGGATTCAAGCAAACCGGGCCGAAGACGGCTGTAATGCCAGAAACCGGTCCCCGGGAGCTTGTTTCCTTCCCAGTGTAAGAATTGGCTTTTGTAGTTTGGTTTGCCCTGTTCCCATCATGCACTGGGACAGGAACAGACTAATTTGCATACAGCCGGGTTCTGAAACTGGGATGGTGCAGTGAGCTAAAAAACGGTGTTGGATCTAGCCCTGATCTCTTGACTGGGTGAGAGCTTTCTGCTTAATTCAGAGACTCTGTCCTTCACCACCCCTTGTTGTAAATATTTTTGTCCACCCTAAGCGTGGAAGGGTATTCTCAGATGTGAGACCCTTGCTCATTGCACCATCAGGATTCAAGCAAACCGGGCCGAAGACGGCTGTAATGCCAGAAACCGGTCCCCGGGAGCTTGTTTCCTTCCCAGTGTAAGAATTGGCTTTTGTAGTTTGGTTTGCCCTGTTCCCATCATGCACTGGGACAGGAACAGACTAATTTGCATACAGCCGGGTTCTGAAACTGGGATGGTGCAGTGAGCTAAAAAACGGTGTTGGATCTAGCCCTGATCTCTTGACTGGGTGAGAGCTTTCTGCTTAATTCAGAGACTCTGTCCTTCACCACCCCTTGTTGTAAATATTTTTGTCCACCCTAAGCGTGGAAGGGTATTCTCAGATGTGAGACCCTTGCTCATTGCACCATCAGGATTCAAGCAAACCGGGCCGAAGACGGCTGTAATGCCAGAAACCGGTCCCCGGGAGCTTGTTTCCTTCCCAGTGTAAGAATTGGCTTTTGTAGTTTGGTTTGCCCTGTTCCCATCATGCACTGGGACAGGAACAGACTAATTTGCATACAGCCCGGTTCTGAAACTGGGATGGTGCAGTGAGCTAAAAAACGGTGTTGGATCTAGCCCTGATCTCTTAACTGGGTGAGAGCTTTCTGCTTAATTCAGAGACTCTGTCCTTCACCACCCCTTGTTGTAAATATTTTTGTCCACCCTAAGCGTGGAAGGGTATTCTCAGATGTGAGACCCTTGCTCATTGCACCATCAGGAATCAAGCAAACCGGGCCGAAGACGGCTGTAATGCCAGAAACCGGTCCCCGGGAGCTTGTTTCCTTCCCAGTGTAAGAATTGGCTTTTGTAGTTTGGTTTGCCCTGTTCCCATCATGCACTGGGACAGGAACAGACTAATTTGCATACAGCCGGGTTCTGAAACTGGGATGGTGCAGTGAGCAAAAAAACGGTGTTGGATCTAGCCCTGATCTCTTGACTGGGTGAGAGCTTTCTGCTTAATTCAGAGACTCTGTCCTTCACCACCCCTTGTTGTAAATATTTTTGTCCACCCTAAGCGTGGAAGGGTATTCTCAGATGTGAGACCCTTGCTCATTGCACCATCAGGATTCAAGCAAACCGGGCCGAAGACGGCTGTAATGCCAGAAACCGGTCCCCGGGAGCTTGTTTCCTTCCCAGTGTAAGAATTGGCTTTTGTAGTTTGGTTTGCCCTGTTCCCATCATGCACTGGGACAGGAACAGACTAATTTGCATACAGCCGGGTTCTGAAACTGGAATGGTGCAGTGAGCTAAAAAACGGTGTTGGATCTAGCCCTGATCTCTTGACTGGGTGAGAGCTTTCTGCTTAATTCAGAGACTCTGTCCTTCACCACCCCTTGTTGTAAATATTTTTGTCCACCCTAAGCGTGGAAGGGTATTCTCAGATGTGAGACCCTTGCTCATTGCACCATCAGGATTCAAGCAAACCGGGCCGAAGACGGCTGTAATGCCAGAAACCGGTCCCCGGGAGCTTGTTTCCTTCCCAGTGTAAGAATTGGCTTTTGTAGGTTGGTTTGCCCTGTTCCCATCATGCACTGGGACAGGAACAGACTAATTTGCATACAGCCGGGTTCTGAAACTGGGATGGTGCAGTGAGCTAAAAAACGGTGTTGGATCTAGCCCTGATCTCTTGACTGGGTGAGAGCTTTCTGCTTAATTCAGAGACTCTGTCCTTCACCACCCCTTGTTGTAAATATTTTTGTCCACCCTAAGCGTGGAAGGGTATTCTCAGATGTGAGACCCTTGCTCATTGCACCATCAGGATTCAAGCAAACCGGGCCGAAGACGGCTGTAATGCCAGAAACCGGTCCCCGGGAGCTTGTTTCCTTCCCAGTGTAAGAATTGGCTTTTGTAGTTTGGTTTGCCCTGTTCCCATCATGCACTGGGACAGGAACAGACTAATTTGCATACAGCCGGGTTCTGAAACTGGGATGGTGCAGTGAGCTAAAAAACGGTGTTGGATCTAGCCCTGATCTCTTGACTGGGTGAGAGCTTTCTGCTTAATTCAGAGACTCTGTCCTTCACCACCCCTTGTTGTAAATATTTTTGTCCACCCTAAGCGTGGAAGGGTATTCTCAAATGTGAGACCCTTGCTCATTGCACCATCAGGATTCAAGTAAACCGGGCCGAAGACGGCTGTAATGCCAGAAACCGGTCCCCGGGAGCTTGTTTCCTTCCCAGTGTAAGAATTGGCTTTTGTAGTTTGGTTTGCCCTGTTCCCATCATGCACTGGGACAGGAACAGACTAATTTGCATACAGCCGGGTTCTGAAACTGGGATGGTGCAGTGAGCTAAGAAACGGTGTTGGATCTAGCCCTGATCTCTTGACTGGGTGAGAGCTTTCTGCTTAATTCAGAGACTCTGTCCTTCACCACCCCTTGTTGTAAATATTTTTGTCCACCCTAAGCGTGGAAGGGTATTCTCAGATGTGAGACCCTTGCTCATTGCACCATCAGGATTCAAGCAAACCGGGCCGAAGACGGCTGTAATGCCAGAAACCGGTCCCCGGGAGCTTGTTTCCTTCCCAGTGTAAGAATTGGCTTTTGTAGTTTGGTTTGCCCTGTTCCCATCATGCACTGGGACAGGAACAGACTAATTTGCATACAGCCGGGTTCTGAAACTGGGATGGTGCAGTGAGCTAAAAAACGGTGTTGGATCTAGCCCTGATCTCTTGACTGGGTGAGAGCTTTCTGCTTAATTCAGAGACTCTGTCCTTCACCACCCCTTGTTGTAAATATTTTTGTCCACCCTAAGCGTGGAAGGGTATTCTCAGATGTGAGACCCTTGCTCATTGCACCATCAGGATTCAAGCAAACCGGGCCGAAGACGGCTGTAATGCCAGAAACCGGTCCCCGGGAGCTTGTTTCCTTCCCAGTGTAAGAATTGGCTTTTGTAGTTTGGTTTGCCCTGTTCCCATCATGCACTGGGACAGGAACAGACTAATTTGCATACAGCCGGGTTCTGAAACTGGGATGGTGCAGTGAGCTAAAAAACGGTGTTGGATCTAGCCCTGATCTCTTGACTGGGTGAGAGCTTTCTGCTTAATTCAGAGACTCTGTCCTTCACCACCCCTTGTTGTAAATATTTTTGTCCACCCTAAGCGTGGAAGGGTATTCTCAGATGTGAGACCCTTGCTCATTGCACCATCAGGATTCAAGCAAACCGGGCCGAAGACGGCTGTAATGCAAGAAACCGGTCCCCGGGAGCTTGTTTCCTTCCCAGTGTAAGAATTGGCTTTTGTAGTTAGGTTTGCCCTGTTCCCATCATGCACTGGGACAGGAACAGACTAATTTACATACAGCCGGGTTCTGAAACTGGGATGGTGCAGTGAGCTAAAAAACGGTGTTGGATCTAGCCCTGATCTCTTGACTGGGTGAGAGCTTTCTGCTTAATTCAGAGACTCTGTCCTTCACCACCCCTTGTTGTAAATATTTTTGTCCACCCTAAGCGTGGAAGGGTATTCTCAGATGTGAGACCCTTGCTCATTGCACCATCAGGATTCAAGCAAACCGGGCCGAAGACGGCTGTAATGCCAGAAACCGGTCCCCGGGAGCTTGTTTCCTTCCCAGTGTAAGAATTGGCTTTTGTAGTTTGGTTTGCCCTGTTCCCATCATGCACTGGGACAGGAACAGACTAATTTGCATACAGCTGGGTTCTGAAACTGGGATGGTGCAGTGAGCTAAAAAAACGGTGTTGGATCTAGCCCTGATCTCTTGACTGGGTGAGAACTTTCTGCTTAATTCAGAGACTCTGTCCTTCACCACCCCTTGTTGTAAATATTTTTGTCCACCCTAAGCGTGGAAGGGTATTCTCAGATGTGAGACCCTTGCTCATTGCACCATCAGGATTCAAGCAAACCGGGCCGAAGACGGCTGTAATGCCAGAAACCGGTCCCCGGGAGCTTGTTTCCTTCCCAGTGTAAGAATTGGCTTTTGTAGTTTGGTTTGCCCTGTTCCCATCATGCACTGGGACAGGAACAGACTAATTTGCATACAGCCGGGTTCTGAAACTGGGATGGTGCAGTGAGCTAAAAAACGGTGTTGGATCTAGCCCTGATCTCTTGACTGGGTGAGAGCTTTCTGCTTAATTCAGAGACTCTGTCCTTCACCACCCCTTGTTGTAAATATTTTTGTCCACCCTAAGCGTGGAAGGGTATTCTCAGATGTGAGACCCTTGCTCATTGCACCATCAGGATTCAAGCAAACCGGGCCGAAGACGGCTGTAATGCCAGAAACCGGTCCCCGGGAGCTTGTTTCCTTCCCAGTGTAAGAATTGGCTTTTGTAGTTTGGTTTGCCCTGTTCCCATCATGCACTGGGACAGGAACAGACTAATTTGCATACAGCCGGGTTCTGAAACTGGGATGGTGCAGTGAGCTAAAAAACAGTGTTGGATCTAGCCCTGATCTCTTGACTGGGTGAGAGCTTTCTGCTTAATTCAGAGACTCTGTCCTTCACCACCCCTTGTTGTAAATATTTCTGTCCACCCTAAGCGTGGAAGGGTATTCTCAGATGTGAGACCCTTGCTCATTGCACCATCAGGATTCAAGCAAACCGGGCCGAAGACGGCTGTAATGCCAGAAACCGGTCCCCGGGAGCTTGTTTCCTTCCCAGTGTAAGAATTGGCTTTTGTAGTTTGGTTTGCCCTGTTCCCATCATGCACTGGGACAGGAACAGCCTAATTTGCATACAGCCGGGTTCTGAAACTGGGATGGTGCAGTGAGCTAAAAAACGGTGTTGGATCTAGCCCTGATCTCTTGACTGGGTGAGAGCTTTCTGCTTAATTCAGAGACTCTGTCCTTCACCACCCCTTGTTGTAAATATTTTTGTCCACCCTAAGCGTGGAAGGGTATTCTCAGATGTGAGACCCTTGCTCATTGCACCATCAGGATTCAAACAAACCGGGCCGAAGACGGCTGTAATGCCAGAAACCGGTCCACGGGAGCTTGTTTCCTTCCCAGTGTAAGAATTGGCTTTTGTAGTTTGGTTTGCCCTGTTCCCATCATGCACTGGGACAGGAACAGACTAATTTGCATACAGCCGGGTTCTGAAACTGGGATGGTGCAGTGAGCTAAAAAACGGTGTTGGATGTAGCCCAGATCTCTAGACTGGGTGAGAGCTTTCTGCTTAATTCAGAGACTCTGTCCTTCACCACCCCTTGTTGTAAATATTTTTGTCCACCCTAAGTGTGGAAGGGTATTCTCAGATGTGAGACCCTTGCTCATTGCACCATCAGGATTCAAACAAACCGGGCCGAAGACGGCTGTAATGCCAGAAACCGGTCCCCGGGAGCTTGTTTCCTTCCCAGTGTAAGAATTGGCTTTTGTAGTTTGGTTTGCCCTGTTCCCATCATGCACTGGGACAGGAACAGACTAATTTGCATACAGCCGGGTTCTGAAACTGGGATGGTGCAGTGAGCTAAAAAACGGTGTTGGATCTAGCCCTGATCTCTTGACTGGGTGAGAGCTTTCTGCTTAATTCAGAGACTCTGTCCTTCACCACCCCTTGTTGTAAATATTTTTGTCCACCCTAAACGTGGAAGGGTATTCTCAGATGTGAGACCCTTGCTCATTGCACCATCAGGATTCAAGCAAACCGGGCCGAAGACGGCTGTAATGCCAGAAACCGGTCCCCGGGAGCTTGTTTCCTTCCCAGTGTAAGAATTGGCTTTTGTAGTTTGGTTTGCCCTGTTCCCATCATGCACTGGGACAGGAACAGACTAATTTGCATACAGCCGGGTTCTGAAACTGGGATGGTGCAGTGAGCTAAAAAACGGTGTTGGATCTAGCCCTGATCTCTTGACTGGGTGAGAGCTTTCTGCTTAATTCAGAGACTCTGTCCTTCACCAACCCTTGTTGTAAATATTTTTGTCCACCCTAAGCGTGGAAGGGTATTCTCAGATGTGAGACCCTTGCTCATTGCACCATCAGGATTCAAGCAAACCGGGCCGAAGACGGCTGTAATGCCAGAAACCGGTCCCCGGGAGCTTGTTTCCTTCCCAGTGTAAGAATTGGCTTTTGTAGTTTGGTTTGCCCTGTTCCCATCATGCACTGGGACAGGAACAGACTAATTTGCATACAGCCGGGTTCTGAAACTGGGATGGTGCAGTGAGCTAAAAAACGGTGTTGGACCTAGCCCTGATCTCTTGACTGGGTGAGAGCTTTCTGCTTAATTCAGAGACTCTGTCCTTCACCACCCCTTGTTGTAAATATTTTTGTCCACCCTAAGCGTGGAAGGGTATTCTCAGATGTGAGACCCTTGCTCATTGCACCATCAGGATTCAAGCAATCCGGGCCGAAGACGGCTGTAATGCCAGAAACCGGTCCCCGGGAGCTTGTTTCCTTCCCAGTGTAAGAATTGGCTTTTGTAGTTTGGTTTGCCCTGTTCCCATCATGCACTGAGACAGGAACAGACTAATTTGCATACAGCCGGGTTCTGAAACTGGGATGGTGCAGTGAGCTAAAAAACGGTGTTGGATCTAGCCCTGATCTCTTGACTGGGTGAGAGCTTTCTGCTTAATTCAGAGACTCTGTCCTTCACCACCCCTTGTTGTAAATATTTTTGTCCACCCTAAGCGTGGAAGGGTATTCTCAGATGTGAGACCCTTGCTCATTGCACCATCAGGATTCAAGCAAACCGGGCCGAAGACGGCTGTAATGCCAGAAACCGGTCCCCGGGAGCTTGTTTCCTTCCCAGTGTAAGAATTGGCTTTTGTAGTTTGGTTTGCCCTGTTCCCATCATGCACTGGGACAGGAACAGACTAATTTGCGTACAGCCGGGTTCTGAAACTGGGATGGTGCAGTGAGCTAAAAAACGGTGTTGGATCTAGCCCTGATCTCTTGACTGGGTGAGAGCTTTCTGCTTAATTCAGAGACTCTGTCCTTCACCACCCCTTGTTGTAAATATTTTTGTCCACCCTAAGCGTGGAAGGGTATTCTCAGATGTGAGACCCTTGCTCATTGCACCATCAGGATTCAAGCAAACCGGGCCGAAGACGGCTGTAATGCCAGAAACCGGTCCCCGGGAGCTTGTTTCCTTCCCAGTGTAAGAATTGGCTTTTGTAGTTTGGTTTGCCCTGTTCCCATCATGCACTGGGACAGGAACAGACTAATTTGCATACAGCCGGGTTCTGAAACTGGGATGGTGCAGTGAGCTAAAAAACGGTGTTGGATCTAGCCCTGACCTCTTGACTGGGTGAGAGCTTTCTGCTTAATTCAGAGACTCTGTCCTTCACCACCCCTTGTTGTAAATATTTTTGTCCACCCTAAGCGTGGAAGGGTATTCTCAGATGTGAGACCCTTGCTCATTGCACCATCAGGATTCAAGCAAACCGGGCCGAAGACGGCTGTAATGCCAGAAACCGGTCCCCGGGAGCTTGTTTCCTTCCCAGTGTAAGAATTGGCTTTTGTAGTTTGGTTTGCCCTGTTCCCATCATGCACTGGGACAGGAACAGACTAATTTGCATACAGCCGGGTTCTGAAACTGGGATGGTGCAGTGAGCTAAAAAACGGTGTTGGATCTAGCCCTGATCTCTTGACTGGGTGAGAGCTTTCTGCTTAATTCAGAGACTCTGTCCTTCACCACCCCTTGTTGTAAATATTTTTGTCCACCCTAAGCGTGGAAGGGTATTCTCAGATGTGAGACCCTTGCTCATTGCACCATCAGGATTCAAGCAAACCGGGCCGAAGACGGCTGTAATGCCAGAAACCGGTCCCCGGGAGCTTGTTTCCTTCCCAGTGTAAGAATTGGCTTTTGTAGTTTGGTTTGCCCTGTTCCCATCATGCACTGGGACAGGAACAGACTAATTTGCATACAGCTGGGTTCTGAAACTGGGATGGTGCAGTGAGCTAAAAAACGGTGTTGGATCTAGCCCTGATCTCTTGACTGGGTGAGAACTTTCTGCTTAATTCAGAGACTCTGTCCTTCACCACCCCTTGTTGTAAATATTTTTGTCCACCCTAAGCGTGGAAGGGTATTCTCAGATGTGAGACCCTTGCTCATTGCACCATCAGGATTCAAGCAAACCGGGCCGAAGACGGCTGTAATGCCAGAAACCGGTCCCCGGGAGCTTGTTTCCTTCCCAGTGTAAGAATTGGCTTTTGTAGTTTGGTTTGCCCTGTTCCCATCATGCACTGGGACAGGAACAGACTAATTTGCATACAGCCGGGTTCTGAAACTGGGATGGTGCAGTGAGCTAAAAAACGGTGTTGGATCTAGCCCTGATCTCTTGACTGGGTGAGAGCTTTCTGCTTAATTCAGGGACTCTGTCCTTCACCACCCCTTGTTGTAAATATTTTTGTCCACCCTAAGCGTGGAAGGGTATTCTCAGATGTGAGACCCTTGCTCATTGCACCATCAGGATTCAAGCAAACCGGGCCGAAGACGGCTGTAATGCCAGAAACCGGTCCCCGGGAGCTTGTTTCCTTCCCAGTGTAAGAATTGGCTTTTGTAGTTTGGTTTGCCCTGTTCCCATCATGCACTGGGACAGGAACAGACTAATTTGCATACAGCCGGGTTCTGAAACTGGGATGGTGCAGTGAGCTAAAAAACAGTGTTGGATCTAGCCCTGATCTCTTGACTGGGTGAGAGCTTTCTGCTTAATTCAGAGACTCTGTCCTTCACCACCCCTTGTTGTAAATATTTCTGTCCACCCTAAGCGTGGAAGGGTATTCTCAGATGTGAGACCCTTGCTCATTGCACCATCAGGATTCAAGCAAACCGGGCCGAAGACGGCTGTAATGCCAGAAACCGGTCCCCGGGAGCTTGTTTCCTTCCCAGTGTAAGAATTGGCTTTTGTAGTTTGGTTTGCCCTGTTCCCATCATGCACTGGGACAGGAACAGCCTAATTTGCATACAGCCGGGTTCTGAAACTGGGATGGTGCAGTGAGCTAAAAAACGGTGTTGGATCTAGCCCTGATCTCTTGACTGGGTGAGAGCTTTCTGCTTAATTCAGAGACTCTGTCCTTCACCACCCCTTGTTGTAAATATTTTTGTCCACCCTAAGCGTGGAAGGGTATTCTCAGATGTGAGACCCTTGCTCATTGCACCATCAGGATTCAAGCAAACCGGGCCGAAGACGGCTGTAATGCCAGAAACCGGTCCACGGGAGCTTGTTTCCTTCCCAGTGTAAGAATTGGCTTTTGTAGTTTGGTTTGCCCTGTTCCCATCATGCACTGGGACAGGAACAGACTAATTTGCATACAGCCGGGTTCTGAAACTGGGATGGTGCAGTGAGCTAAAAAACGGTGTTGGATCTAGCCCAGATCTCTAGACTGGGTGAGAGCTTTCTGCTTAATTCAGAGACTCTGTCCTTCACCACCCCTTGTTGTAAATATTTTTGTCCACCCTAAGTGTGGAAGGGTATTCTCAGATGTGAGACCCTTGCTCATTGCATCATCAGGATTCAAACAAACCGGGCCGAAGACGGCTGTAATGCCAGAAACCGGTCCCCGGGAGCTTGTTTCCTTCCCAGTGTAAGAATTGGCTTTTGTAGTTTGGTTTGCCCTGTTCCCATCATGCACTGGGACAGGAACAGACTAATTTGCATACAGCCGGGTTCTGAAACTGGGATGGTGCAGTGAGCTAAAAAACGGTGTTGGATCTAGCCCTGATCTCTTGACTGGGTGAGAGCTTTCTGCTTAATTCAGAGACTCTGTCCTTCACCACCCCTTGTTGTAAATATTTTTGTCCACCCTAAGCGTGGAAGGGTATTCTCAGATGTGAGACCCTTGCTCATTGCACCATCAGGATTCAAGCAAACCGGGCCGAAGACGGCTGTAATGCCAGAAACCGGTCCCCGGGAGCTTGTTTCCTTCCCAGTGTAAGAATTGGCTTTTGTAGTTTGGTTTGCCCTGTTCCCATCATGCACTGGGACAGGAACAGACTAATTTGCATACAGCCGGGTTCTGAAACTGGGATGGTGCAGTGAGCTAAAAAACGGTGTTGGATCTAGCCCTGATCTCTTGACTGGGTGAGAGCTTTCTGCTTAATTCAGAGACTCTGTCCTTCACCACCCCTTGTTGTAAATATTTTTGTCCACCCTAAGCGTGGAAGGGTATTCTCAGATGTGAGACCCTTGCTCATTGCACCATCAGGATTCAAGCAAACCGGGCCGAAGACGGCTGTAATGCCAGAAACCGGTCCCCGGGAGCTTGTTTCCTTCCCAGTGTAAGAATTGGCTTTTGTAGTTTGGTTTGCCCTGTTCCCATCATGCACTGGGACAGGAACAGACTAATTTGCATACAGCCGGGTTCTGAAACTGGGATGGTGCAGTGAGCTAAAAAACGGTGTTGGATCTAGCCCTGATCTCTTGACTGGGTGAGAGCTTTCTGCTTAATTCAGAGACTCTGTCCTTCACCACCCCTTGTTGTAAATATTTTTGTCCACCCTAAGCGTGGAAGGGTATTCTCAGATGTGAGACCCTTGCTCATTGCACCATCAGGATTCAAGCAAACCGGGCCGAAGACGGCTGTAATGCCAGAAACCGGTCCCCGGGAGCTTGTTTCCTTCCCAGTGTAAGAATTGGCTTTTGTAGTTTGGTTTGCCCTGTTCCCATCATGCACTGGGACAGGAACAGACTAATTTGCATACAGCCGGGTTCTGAAACTGGGATGGTGCAGTGAGCTAAAAAACGGTGTTGGATCTAGCCCTGATCTCTTGACTGGGTGAGAGCTTTCTGCTTAATTCAGAGACTCTGTCCTTCACCACCCCTTGTTGTAAATATTTTTGTCCACCCTAAGCGTGGAAGGGTATTCTCAGATGTGAGACCCTTGCTCATTGCACCATCAGGATTCAAGCAAACCGGGCCGAAGACGGCTGTAATGCCAGAAACCGGTCCCCGGGAGCTTGTTTCCTTCCCAGTGTAAGAATTGGCTTTTGTAGTTTGGTTTGCCCTGTTCCCATCATGCACTGGGACAGGAACAGACTAATTTGCATACAGCCGGGTTCTGAAACTGGGATGGTGCAGTGAGCTAAAAAACGGTGTTGGATCTAGCCCTGATCTCTTGACTGGGTGAGAGCTTTCTGCTTAATTCAGAGACTCTGTCCTTCACCACCCCTTGTTGTAAATATTTTTGTCCACCCTAAGCGTGGAAGGGTATTCTCAGATGTGAGACCCTTGCTCATTGCACCATCAGGATTCAAGCAAACCGGGCCGAAGACGGCTGTAATGCCAGAAACCGGTCCCCGGGAGCTTGTTTCCTTCCCAGTGTAAGAATTGGCTTTTGTAGTTTGGTTTGCCCTGTTCCCATCATGCACTGGGACAGGAACAGACTAATTTGCATACAGCCGGGTTCTGAAACTGGGATGGTGCAGTGAGCTAAAAAACGGTGTTGGATCTAGCCCTGATCTCTTAACTGGGTGAGAGCTTTCTGCTTAATTCAGAGACTCTGTCCTTCACCACCCCTTGTTGTAAATATTTTTGTCCACCCTAAGCGTGGAAGGGTATTCTCAGATGTGAGACCCTTGCTCATTGCACCATCAGGAATCAAGCAAACCGGGCCGAAGACGGCTGTAATGCCAGAAACCGGTCCCCGGGAGCTTGTTTCCTTCCCAGTGTAAGAATTGGCTTTTGTAGTTTGGTTTGCCCTGTTCCCATCATGCACTGGGACAGGAACAGACTAATTTGCATACAGCCGGGTTCTGAAACTGGGATGGTGCAGTGAGCAAAAAAACGGTGTTGGATCTAGCCCTGATCTCTTGACTGGGTGAGAGCTTTCTGCTTAATTCAGAGACTCTGTCCTTCACCACCCCTTGTTGTAAATATTTTTGTCCACCCTAAGCGTGGAAGGGTATTCTCAGATGTGAGACCCTTGCTCATTGCACCATCAGGATTCAAGCAAACCGGGCCGAAGACGGCTGTAATGCCAGAAACCGGTCCCCGGGAGCTTGTTTCCTTCCCAGTGTAAGAATTGGCTTTTGTAGTTTGGTTTGCCCTGTTCCCATCATGCACTGGGACAGGAACAGACTAATTTGCATACAGCCGGGTTCTGAAACTGGAATGGTGCAGTGAGCTAAAAAACGGTGTTGGATCTAGCCCTGATCTCTTGACTGGGTGAGAGCTTTCTGCTTAATTCAGAGACTCTGTCCTTCACCACCCCTTGTTGTAAATATTTTTGTCCACCCTAAGCGTGGAAGGGTATTCTCAGATGTGAGACCCTTGCTCATTGCACCATCAGGATTCAAGCAAACCGGGCCGAAGACGGCTGTAATGCCAGAAACCGGTCCCCGGGAGCTTGTTTCCTTCCCAGTGTAAGAATTGGCTTTTGTAGGTTGGTTTGCCCTGTTCCCATCATGCACTGGGACAGGAACAGACTAATTTGCATACAGCCGGGTTCTGAAACTGGGATGGTGCAGTGAGCTAAAAAACGGTGTTGGATCTAGCCCTGATCTCTTGACTGGGTGAGAGCTTTCTGCTTAATTCAGAGACTCTGTCCTTCACCACCCCTTGTTGTAAATATTTTTGTCCACCCTAAGCGTGGAAGGGTATTCTCAGATGTGAGACCCTTGCTCATTGCACCATCAGGATTCAAGCAAACCGGGCCGAAGACGGCTGTAATGCCAGAAACCGGTCCCCGGGAGCTTGTTTCCTTCTCAGTGTAAGAATTGGCTTTTGTAGTTTGGTTTGCCCTGTTCCCATCATGCACTGGGACAGGAACAGACTAATTTGCATACAGCCGGGTTCTGAAACTGGGATGGTGCAGTGAGCTAAAAAACGGTGTTGGATCTAGCCCTGATCTCTTGACTGGGTGAGAGCTTTCTGCTTAATTCAGAGACTCTGTCCTTCACCACCCCTTGTTGTAAATATTTTTGTCCACCCTAAGCGTGGAAGGGTATTCTCAGATGTGAGACCCTTGCTCATTGCACCATCAGGATTCAAGCAAACCGGGCCGAAGACGGCTGTAATGCCAGAAACCGGTCCCGGGGAGCTTGTTTCCTTCTCAGTGTAAGAATTGGCTTTTGTAGTTTGGTTTGCCCTGTTCCCATCATGCACTGGGACAGGAACAGACTAATTTGCATACAGCCGGGTTCTGAAACTGGGATGGTGCAGTGAGCTAAAAAACGGTGTTGGATCTAGCCCTGATCTCTTGACTGGGTGAGAGCTTTCTGCTTAATTCAGAGACTCTGTCCTTCACCACCCCTTGTTGTAAATATTTTTGTCCACCCTAAGCGTGGAAGGGTATTCTCAGATGTGAGACCCTTGCTCATTGCACCATCAGGATTCAAGCAAACCGGGCCGAAGACGGCTGTAATGCCAGAAACCGGTCCCCGGGAGCTTGTTTCCTTCCCAGTGTAAGAATTGGCTTTTGTAGTTTGGTTTGCCCTGTTCCCATCATGCACTGGGACAGGAACAGACTAATTTGCATACAGCCGGGTTCTGAAACTGGGATGGTGCAGTGAGCTAAAAAACAGTGTTGGATCTAGCCCTGATCTCTTGACTGGGTGAGAGCTTTCTGCTTAATTCGGAGACTCTGTCCTTCACCACCCCTTGTTGTAAATATTTTTGTCCACCCTACGCGTGGAAGGGTATTCTCAGATGTGAGACCCTTGCTCATTGCACCATCAGGATTCAAGCAAACCGGGCCGAAGACGGCTGTAATGCCAGAAACCGGTCCCCGGGAGCTTGTTTCCTTCCCAGTGTAAGAATTGGCTTTTGTAGTTTGGTTTGCCCTGTTCCCATCATGCACTGGGACAGGAACAGACTAATTTGCATACAGCCGGGTTCTGAAACTGGGATGGTGCAGTGAGCTAAAAAACGGTGTTGAATCTAGCCCTGATATCTTAACTGGGTGAGAGCTTTCTGCTTAATTCAGAGACTCTGTCCTTCACCACCCCTTGTTGTAAATATTTTTGTCCACCCTAAGCATGGAAGGGTATTCTCAGATGTGAGACCCTTGCTCATTGCACCATCAGGATTCAAGCAAACCGGGCCGAAGACGGCTGTAATGCCAGAAACCGGTCCCCGGGAGCTTGTTTCCTTCCCAGTGTAAGAATTGGCTTTTGTAGTTTGGTTTGCCCTGTTCCCATCATGCACTGGGACAGGAACAGACTAATTTGCATACAGCCGGGTTCTGAAACTGGGATGGTGCAGTGAGCTAAAAAACGGTGTTGGATCTAGCCCTGATCTCTTGACTGGGTGAGAGCTTTCTGCTTAATTCAGAGACTCTGTCCTTCACCACCCCTTGTTGTAAATATTTTTGTCCACCCTAAGCGTGGAAGGGTATTCTCAGATGTGAGACCCTTGCTCATTGCACCATCAGGATTCAAGCAAACCGGGCCGAAGACGGCTGTAATGCCAGAAACCGGTCCCCGGGAGCTTGTTTCCTTCCCAGTGTAAGAATTGGCTTTTGTAGTTTGGTTTGCCCTGTTCCCATCATGCACTGGGACAGGAACAGACTAATTTGCATACAGCCGGGTTCTGAAACTGGGATGGTGCAGTGAGCTAAAAAACGGTGTTGGATCTAGCCCTGATCTCTTGACTGGGTGAGAGCTTTCTACTTAATTCAGAGACTCTGTCCTTCACCACCCCTTGTTGTAAATATTTTTGTCCACCCTAAGCGTGGAAGGGTATTCTCAAATGTGAGACCCTTGCTCATTGCACCATCAGGATTCAAGCAAACCGGGCCGAAGACGGCTGTAATGCCAGAAACCGGTCCCCGGGAGCTTGTTTCCTTCCCAGTGTAAGAATTGGCTTTTGTAGTTTGGTTTGCCCTGTTCCCATCATGCACTGGGACAGGAACAGACTAATTTGCATACAGCCGGGTTCTGAAACTGGGATGGTGCAGTGAGCTAAAAAACGGTGTTGGATCTAGCCCTGATCTCTTGACTGGGTGAGAGCTTTCTGCTTAATTCAGAGACTCTGTCCTTCACCACCCCTTGTTGTAAATATTTTTGTCCACCCTAAGCGTGGAAGGGTATTCTCAGATGTGAGACCCTTGCTCATTGCACCATCAGGATTCAAGCAAACCGGGCCGAAGACGGCTGTAATGCCAGAAACCGGTCCCCGGGAGCTTGTTTCCTTCCCAGTGTAAGAATTGGCTTTTGTAGTTTGGTTTGCCCTGTTCCCATCATGCACTGGGACAGGAACAGACTAATTTGCATACAGCCGGGTTCTGAAACTGGGATGGTGCAGTGAGCTAAAAAACGGTGTTGGATCTAGCCCTGATCTCTTGACTGGGTGAGAGCTTTCTGCTTAATTCAGAGACTCTGTCCTTCACCACCCCTTGTTGTAAATATTTTTGTCCACCCTAAGCGTGGAAGGGTATTCTCAGATGTGAGACCCTTGCTCATTGCACCATCAGGATTCAAGCAAACCGGGCCGAAGACGGCTGTAATGCCAGAAACCGGTCCCCGGGAGCTTGTTTCCTTCCCAGTGTAAGAATTGGCTTTTGTAGTTTGGTTTGCCCTGTTCCCATCATGCACTGGGACAGGAACAGACTAATTTGCATACAGCCGGGTTCTGAAACTGGGATGGTGCAGTGAGCTAAAAAACGGTGTTGGATCTAGCCCTGATCTCTTGACTGGGTGAGAGCTTTCTGCTTAATTCAGAGACTCTGTCCTTCACCACCCCTTGTTGTAAATATTTTTGTCCACCCTAAGCGTGGAAGGGTATTCTCAGATGTGAGACCCTTGCTCATTGCACCATCAGGATTCAAGCAAACCGGGCCGAAGACGGCTGTAATGCAAGAAACCGGTCCCCGGGAGCTTGTTTCCTTCCCAGTGTAAGAATTGGCTTTTGTAGTTAGGTTTGCCCTGTTCCCATCATGCACTGGGACAGGAACAGACTAATTTGCATACAGCCGGGTTCTGAAACTGGGATGGTGCAGTGAGCTAAAAAACGGTGTTGGATCTAGCCCTGATCTCTTGACTGGGTGAGAGCTTTCTGCTTAATTCAGAGACTCTGTCCTTCACCACCCCTTGTTGTAAATATTTTTGTCCACCCTAAGCGTGGAAGGGTATTCTCAGATGTGAGACCCTTGCTCATTGCACCATCAGGATTCAAGCAAACCGGGCCGAAGACGGCTGTAATGCCAGAAACCGGTCCCCGGGAGCTTGTTTCCTTCCCAGTGTAAGAATTGGCTTTTGTAGTTTGGTTTGCCCTGTTCCCATCATGCACTGGGACAGGAACAGACTAATTTGCATACAGCTGGGTTCTGAAACTGGGATGGTGCAGTGAGCTAAAAAACGGTGTTGGATCTAGCCCTGATCTCTTGACTGGGTGAGAACTTTCTGCTTAATTCAGAGACTCTGTCCTTCACCACCCCTTGTTGTAAATATTTTTGTCCACCCTAAGCGTGGAAGGGTATTCTCAGATGTGAGACCCTTGCTCATTGCACCATCAGGATTCAAGCAAACCGGGCCGAAGACGGCTGTAATGCCAGAAACCGGTCCCCGGGAGCTTGTTTCCTTCCCAGTGTAAGAATTGGCTTTTGTAGTTTGGTTTGCCCTGTTCCCATCATGCACTGGGACAGGAACAGACTAATTTGCATACAGCCGGGTTCTGAAACTGGGATGGTGCAGTGAGCTAAAAAACGGTGTTGGATCTAGCCCTGATCTCTTGACTGGGTGAGAGCTTTCTGCTTAATTCAGAGACTCTGTCCTTCACCACCCCTTGTTGTAAATATTTTTGTCCACCCTAAGCGTGGAAGGGTATTCTCAGATGTGAGACCCTTGCTCATTGCACCATCAGGATTCAAGCAAACCGGGCCGAAGACGGCTGTAATGCCAGAAACCGGTCCCCGGGAGCTTGTTTCCTTCCCAGTGTAAGAATTGGCTTTTGTAGTTTGGTTTGCCCTGTTCCCATCATGCACTGGGACAGGAACAGACTAATTTGCATACAGCCGGGTTCTGAAACTGGGATGGTGCAGTGAGCTAAAAAACAGTGTTGGATCTAGCCCTGATCTCTTTCTGGGTGAGAGCTTTCTGCTTAATTCAGAGACTCTGTCCTTCACCACCCCTTGTTGTAAATATTTCTGTCCACCCTAAGCGTGGAAGGGTATTCTCAGATGTGAGACCCTTGCTCATTGCACCATCAGGATTCAAGCAAACCGGGCCGAAGACGGCTGTAATGCCAGAAACCGGTCCCCGGGAGCTTGTTTCCTTCCCAGTGTAAGAATTGGCTTTTGTAGTTTGGTTTGCCCTGTTCCCATCATGCACTGGGACAGGAACAGCCTAATTTGCATACAGCCGGGTTCTGAAACTGGGATGGTGCAGTGAGCTAAAAAACGGTGTTGGATCTAGCCCTGATCTCTTGACTGGGTGAGAGCTTTCTGCTTAATTCAGAGACTCTGTCCTTCACCACCCCTTGTTGTAAATATTTTTGTCCACCCTAAGCGTGGAAGGGTATTCTCAGATGTGAGACCCTTGCTCATTGCACCATCAGGATTCAAACAAACCGGGCCGAAGACGGCTGTAATGCCAGAAACCGGTCCACGGGAGCTTGTTTCCTTCCCAGTGTAAGAATTGGCTTTTGTAGTTTGGTTTGCCCTGTTCCCATCATGCACTGGGACAGGAACAGACTAATTTGCATACAGCCGGGTTCTGAAACTGGGATGGTGCAGTGAGCTAAAAAACGGTGTTGGATGTAGCCCAGATCTCTAGACTGGGTGAGAGCTTTCTGCTTAATTCAGAGACTCTGTCCTTCACCACCCCTTGTTGTAAATATTTTTGTCCACCCTAAGTGTGGAAGGGTATTCTCAGATGTGAGACCCTTGCTCATTGCACCATCAGGATTCAAACAAACCGGGCCGAAGACGGCTGTAATGCCAGAAACCGGTCCCCGGGAGCTTGTTTCCTTCCCAGTGTAAGAATTGGCTTTTGTAGTTTGGTTTGCCCTGTTCCCATCATGCACTGGGACAGGAACAGACTAATTTGCATACAGCCGGGTTCTGAAACTGGGATGGTGCAGTGAGCTAAAAAACGGTGTTGGATCTAGCCCTGATCTCTTGACTGGGTGAGAGCTTTCTGCTTAATTCAGAGACTCTGTCCTTCACCACCCCTTGTTGTAAATATTTTTGTCCACCCTAAACGTGGAAGGGTATTCTCAGATGTGAGACCCTTGCTCATTGCACCATCAGGATTCAAGCAAACCGGGCCGAAGACGGCTGTAATGCCAGAAACCGGTCCCCGGGAGCTTGTTTCCTTCCCAGTGTAAGAATTGGCTTTTGTAGTTTGGTTTGCCCTGTTCCCATCATGCACTGGGACAGGAACAGACTAATTTGCATACAGCCGGGTTCTGAAACTGGGATGGTGCAGTGAGCTAAAAAACGGTGTTGGATCTAGCCCTGATCTCTTGACTGGGTGAGAGCTTTCTGCTTAATTCAGAGACTCTGTCCTTCACCACCCCTTGTTGTAAATATTTTTGTCCACCCTAAGCGTGGAAGGGTATTCTCAGATGTGAGACCCTTGCTCATTGCACCATCAGGATTCAAGCAAACCGGGCCGAAGACGGCTGTAATGCCAGAAACCGGTCACCGGGAGCTTGTTTCCTTCCCAGTGTAAGAATTGGCTTTTGTAGTTTGGTTTGCCCTGTTCCCATCATGCACTGGGACAGGAACAGACTAATTTGCATACAGCCGGGTTCTGAAACTGGGATGGTGCAGTGAGCTAAAAAACGGTGTTGGACCTAGCCCTGATCTCTTGACTGGGTGAGAGCTTTCTGCTTAATTCAGAGACTCTGTCCTTCACCACCCCTTGTTGTAAATATTTTTGTCCACCCTAAGCGTGGAAGGGTATTCTCAGATGTGAGACCCTTGCTCATTGCACCATCAGGATTCAAGCAAACCGGGCCGAAGACGGCTGTAATGCCAGAAACCGGTCCCCGGGAGCTTGTTTCCTTCCCAGTGTAAGAATTGGCTTTTGTAGTTTGGTTTGCCCTGTTCCCATCATGCACTGAGACAGGAACAGACTAATTTGCATACAGCCGGGTTCTGAAACTGGGATGGTGCAGTGAGCTAAAAAACGGTGTTGGATCTAGCCCTGATCTCTTGACTGGGTGAGAGCTTTCTGCTTAATTCAGAGACTCTGTCCTTCACCACCCCTTGTTGTAAATATTTTTGTCCACCCTAAGCGTGGAAGGGTATTCTCAGATGTGAGACCCTTGCTCATTGCACCATCAGGATTCAAGCAAACCGGGCCGAAGACGGCTGTAATGCCAGAAACCGGTCCCCGGGAGCTTGTTTCCTTCCCAGTGTAAGAATTGGCTTTTGTAGTTTGGTTTGCCCTGTTCCCATCATGCACTGGGACAGGAACAGACTAATTTGCATACAGCCGGGTTCTGAAACTGGGATGGTGCAGTGAGCTAAAAAACGGTGTTGGATCTAGCCCTGATCTCTTGACTGGGTGAGAGCTTTCTGCTTAATTCAGAGACTCTGTCCTTCACCACCCCTTGTTGTAAATATTTTTGTCCACCCTAAGCGTGGAAGGGTATTCTCAGATGTGAGACCCTTGCTCATTGCACCATCAGGATTCAAGCAAACCGGGCCGAAGACGGCTGTAATGCCAGAAACCGGTCCCCGGGAGCTTGTTTCCTTCCCAGTGTAAGAATTGGCTTTTGTAGTTTGGTTTGCCCTGTTCCCATCATGCACTGGGACAGGAACAGACTAATTTGCATACAGCCGGGTTCTGAAACTGGGATGGTGCAGTGAGCTAAAAAACGGTGTTGGATCTAGCCCTGATCTCTTGACTGGGTGAGAGCTTTCTGCTTAATTCAGAGACTCTGTCCTTCACCACCCCTTGTTGTAAATATTTTTGTCCACCCTAAGCGTGGAAGGGTATTCTCAGATGTGAGACCCTTGCTCATTGCACCATCAGGATTCAAGCAAACCGGGCCGAAGACGGCTGTAATGCCAGAAACCGGTCCCCGGGAGCTTGTTTCCTTCCCAGTGTAAGAATTGGCTTTTGTAGTTTGGTTTGCCCTGTTCCCATCATGCACTGGGACAGGAACAGACTAATTTGCATACAGCTGGGTTCTGAAACTGGGATGGTGCAGTGAGCTAAAAAACGGTGTTGGATCTAGCCCTGATCTCTTGACTGGGTGAGAACTTTCTGCTTAATTCAGAGACTCTGTCCTTCACCACCCCTTGTTGTAAATATTTTTGTCCACCCTAAGCGTGGAAGGGTATTCTCAGATGTGAGACCCTTGCTCATTGCACCATCAGGATTCAAGCAAACCGGGCCGAAGACGGCTGTAATGCCAGAAACCGGTCCCCGGGAGCTTGTTTCCTTCCCAGTGTAAGAATTGGCTTTTGTAGTTTGGTTTGCCCTGTTCCCATCATGCACTGGGACAGGAACAGACTAATTTGCATACAGCCGGGTTCTGAAACTGGGATGGTGCAGTGAGCTAAAAAACGGTGTTGGATCTAGCCCTGATCTCTTGACTGGGTGAGAGCTTTCTGCTTAATTCAGAGACTCTGTCCTTCACCACCCCTTGTTGTAAATATTTTTGTCCACCCTAAGCGTGGAAGGGTATTCTCAGATGTGAGACCCTTGCTCATTGCACCATCAGGATTCAAGCAAACCGGGCCGAAGACGGCTGTAATGCCAGAAACCGGTCCCCGGGAGCTTGTTTCCTTCCCAGTGTAAGAATTGGCTTTTGTAGTTTGGTTTGCCCTGTTCCCATCATGCACTGGGACAGGAACAGACTAATTTGCATACAGCCGGGTTCTGAAACTGGGATGGTGCAGTGAGCTAAAAAACAGTGTTGGATCTAGCCCTGATCTCTTGACTGGGTGAGAGCTTTCTGCTTAATTCAGAGACTCTGTCCTTCACCACCCCTTGTTGTAAATATTTCTGTCCACCCTAAGCGTGGAAGGGTATTCTCAGATGTGAGACCCTTGCTCATTGCACCATCAGGATTCAAGCAAACCGGGCCGAAGACGGCTGTAATGCCAGAAACCGGTCCCCGGGAGCTTGTTTCCTTCCCAGTGTAAGAATTGGCTTTTGTAGTTTGGTTTGCCCTGTTCCCATCATGCACTGGGACAGGAACAGCCTAATTTGCATACAGCCGGGTTCTGAAACTGGGATGGTGCAGTGAGCTAAAAAACGGTGTTGGATCTAGCCCTGATCTCTTGACTGGGTGAGAGCTTTCTGCTTAATTCAGAGACTCTGTCCTTCACCACCCCTTGTTGTAAATATTTTTGTCCACCCTAAGCGTGGAAGGGTATTCTCAGATGTGAGACCCTTGCTCATTGCACCATCAGGATTCAAGCAAACCGGGCCGAAGACGGCTGTAATGCCAGAAACCGGTCCCCGGGAGCTTGTTTCCTTCCCAGTGTAAGAATTGGCTTTTGTAGTTTGGTTTGCCCTGTTCCCATCATGCACTGGGACAGGAACAGACTAATTTGCATACAGCCGGGTTCTGAAACTGGGATGGTGCAGTGAGCTAAAAAACGGTGTTGGATCTAGCCCTGATCTCTTGACTGGGTGAGAGCTTTCTGCTTAATTCAGAGACTCTGTCCTTCACCACCCCTTGTTGTAAATATTTTTGTCCACCCTAAGCGTGGAAGGGTATTCTCAGATGTGAGACCCTTGCTCATTGCACCATCAGGATTCAAGCAAACCGGGCCGAAGACGGCTGTAATGCCAGAAACCGGTCCCCGGGAGCTTGTTTCCTTCCCAGTGTAAGAATTGGCTTTTGTAGTTTGGTTTGCCCTGTTCCCATCATGCACTGGGACAGGAACAGACTAATTTGCATACAGCCGGGTTCTGAAACTGGGATGGTGCAGTGAGCTAAAAAACGGTGTTGGATCTAGCCCTGATCTCTTGACTGGGTGAGAGCTTTCTGCTTAATTCAGAGACTCTGTCCTTCACCACCCCTTGTTGTAAATATTTTTGTCCACCCTAAGCGTGGAAGGGTATTCTCAGATGTGAGACCCTTGCTCATTGCACCATCAGGATTCAAGCAAACCGGGCCGAAGACGGCTGTAATGCCAGAAACCGGTCCCCGGGAGCTTGTTTCCTTCCCAGTGTAAGAATTGGCTTTTGTAGTTTGGTTTGCCCTGTTCCCATCATGCACTGGGACAGGAACAGACTAATTTGCATACAGCCGGGTTCTGAAACTGGGATGGTGCAGTGAGCTAAAAAA
Organism: Lissotriton vulgaris; assembly: GCF_964263255.1. Taxonomy (NCBI): domain Eukaryota; kingdom Metazoa; phylum Chordata; class Amphibia; order Caudata; family Salamandridae; genus Lissotriton; species Lissotriton vulgaris. The sequence goes on along the minus strand of NC_141691.1, from coordinate 66,646,293 downwards.
CGGTGTTGGACCTAGCCCTGATCTCTTGACTGGGTGAGAGCTTTCTGCTTAATTCAGAGACTCTGTCCTTCACCACCCCTTGTTGTAAATATTTTTGTCCACCCTAAGCGTGGAAGGGTATTCTCAGATGTGAGACCCTTGCTCATTGCACCATCAGGATTCAAGCAAACCGGGCGGAAGACGGCTGTAATGCCAGAAACCGGTCCCCGGGAGCTTGTTTCCTTCCCAGTGTAAGAATTGGCTTTTGTAGTTTGGTTTGCCCTGTTCCCATCATGCACTGAGACAGGAACAGACTAATTTGCATACAGCCGGGTTCTGAAACTGGGATGGTGCAGTGAGCTAAAAAACGGTGTTGGATCTAGCCCTGATCTCTTGACTGGGTGAGAGCTTTCTGCTTAATTCAGAGACTCTGTCCTTCACCACCCCTTGTTGTAAATATTTTTGTCCACCCTAAGCGTGGAAGGGTATTCTCAGATGTGAGACCCTTGCTCATTGCACCATCAGGATTCAAGCAAACCGGGCCGAAGACGGCTGTAATGCCAGAAACCGGTCCCCGGGAGCTTGTTTCCTTCCCAGTGTAAGAATTGGCTTTTGTAGTTTGGTTTGCCCTGTTCCCATCATGCACTGGGACAGGAACAGACTAATTTGCATACAGCCGGGTTCTGAAACTGGGATGGTGCAGTGAGCTAAAAAACGGTGTTGGATCTAGCCCTGATCTCTTGACTGGGTGAGAGCTTTCTGCTTAATTCAGAGACGCTGTCCTTCACCACCCCTTGTTGTAAATATTTTTGTCCACCCTAAGCGTGGAAGGGTATTCTCAGATGTGAGACCCTTGCTCATTGCACCATCAGGATTCAAGCAAACCGGGCCGAAGACGGCTGTAATGCCAGAAACCGGTCCCCGGGAGCTTGTTTCCTTCCCAGTGTAAGAATTGGCTTTTGTAGTTTGGTTTGCCCTGTTCCCATCATGCACTGGGAAAGGAACAGACTAATTTGCATACAGCCGGGTTCTGAAACTGGGATGGTGCAGTGAGCTAAAAAACGGTGTTGGATCTAGCCCTGACCTCTTGACTGGGTGAGAGCTTTCTGCTTAATTCAGAGTCTCTGTCCTTCACCACCCCTTGTTGTAAATATTTTTGTCCACCCTAAGCGTGGAAGGGTATTCTCAGATGTGAGACCCTTGCTCATTGCACCATCAGGATTCAAGCAAACCGGGCCGAAGACGGCTGTAATGCCAGAAACCGGTCCCCGGGAGCTTGTTTCCTTCCCAGTGTAGGAATTGGCTTTTGTAGTTTGGTTTGCCCTGTTCCCATCATGCACTGGGACAGGAACAGACTAATTTGCATACAGCCGGGTTCTGAAACTGGGATGGTGCAGTGAGCTAAAAAACGGTGTTGGATCTAGCCCTGATCTCTTGACTGGGTGAGAGCTTTCTGCTTAATTCAGAGACTCTGTCCTTCACCACCCCTTGTTGTAAATATTTTTGTCCACCCTAAGCGTGGAAGGGTATTCTCAGATGTGAGACCCTTGCTCATTGCACCATCAGGATTCAAGCAAACCGGGCCGAAGACGGCTGTAATGCCAGAAACCGGTCCCCGGGAGCTTGTTTCCTTCCCAGTGTAAGAATTGGCTTTTGTAGTTTGGTTTGCCCTGTTCCCATCATGCACTGGGACAGGAACAGACTAATTTGCATACAGCCGGGTTCTGAAACTGGGATGGTGCAGTGAGCTAAAAAACGGTGTTGGATCTAGCCCTGATCTCTTGACTGGGTGAGAGCTTTCTGCTTAATTCAGAGACTCTGTCCTTCACCACCCCTTGTTGTAAATATTTTTGTCCACCCTAAGCGTGGAAGGGTATTCTCAGATGTGAGACCCTTGCTCATTGCACCATCAGGATTCAAGCAAACCGGGCCGAAGACGGCTGTAATGCCAGAAACCGGTCCCCGGGAGCTCGTTTCCTTCCCAGTGTAAGAATTGGCTTTTGTAGTTTGGTTTGCCCTGTTCCCATCATGCACTGGGACAGGAACAGACTAATTTGCATACAGCCGGGTTCTGAAACTGGGATGGTGCAGTGAGCTAAAAAACGGTGTTGGATCTAGCCCTGATCTCTTGACTGGGTGAGAGCTTTCTGCTTAATTCAGAGACTCTGTCCTTCACCACCCCTTGTTGTAAATATTTTTGTCCACCCTAAGCGTGGAAGGGTATTCTCAGATGTGAGACCCTTGCTCATTGCACCATCAGGATTCAAGCAAACCGGGCCGAAGACGGCTGTAATGCCAGAAACCGGTCCACGGGAGCTTGTTTCCTTCCCAGTTTAAGAATTGGCTTTTGTAGTTTGGTTTGCCCTGTTCCCATCATGCACTGGGACAGGAACAGACTAATTTGCATACAGCCGGGTTCTGAAACTGGGATGGTGCAGTGAGCTAAAAAACGGTGTTGGATCTAGCCCTGATCTCTTGACTGGGTGAGAGCTTTCTGCTTAATTCAGAGACTCTGTCCTTCACCACCCCTTGTTGTAAATATTTTTGTCCACCCTAAGCGTGGAAGGGTATTCTCAGATGTGAAACCCTTACTCATTGCACCATCAGGATTCAAGCAAACCGGGCCGAAGACGGCTGTAATGCCAGAAACCGGTCCCCGGGAGCTTGTTTCCTTCCCAGTGTAAGAATTGGCTTTTGTAGTTTGGTTTGCCCTGTTCCCATCATGCACTGGGACAGGAACAGACTAATTTGCATACAGCCGGGTTCTGAAACTGGGATGGTGCAGTGAGCTAAAAAACGGTGTTGGATCTAGCCCTGATCTCTTGACTGGGTGAGAGCTTTCTACTTAATTCAGAGACTCTGTCCTTCACCACCCCTTCTTGTAAATATGGAGTAAGAAAGATCACATCAATGAGGCATATTGACATCTTAAAGATGGGACATGTTATAGCAGAACAAATGTGGCACAAATGAGACCGATACAAAGAAACTTAAGGATGAACTGAGCACATGGAGAAAAGAAAGCCAAATTTCACGAGACGAGTTTGTGTTTTTAAGTAAAGAATTTCCAGTGTTACCTAATATATATTTTATACCGAAGGTGCATACAAATGAATTACCTATTCCAGGAAGACCCATAGTTTCATCGTTCAACAGCACCTTCGAGAACACATCTAAATATGTTGATTTTTACCTCCAAGATTTTGTCACCAGTTTACCAACATACATAAAGGACACTATCGATTTTTTGTTTCAATTCAGTGGCCTGAAGTGTTCAGATGAATATCTCTTTCTCACCACGGATATTACCGCTTTATATACTAGCATTGCCCATACAGGTGGATTAAGAGCTGCAGAACAATTTTTGGGCACGAGACCAATAGAAATGTACTGCCATAATCAAATGCTAATCAAAATGATACATTGGTATTTATATAACAATGTGTTCATGTTTGATAATGCAGTATTTCAACAGTTAACAGTTAGTACACCAGAAGCCCAGGCATACCATCAAATGGAGGCTAAAAAGAGCCTAGAAGCTAGGGGTTATAAATCCACCAAATTACATATTGCCATGAGGAAGGCCAATGCAAAAGATAGAGCAGTCCTTCTTGATCCGAATAGGCATGCAGCAACAGTAAGAACAGTACCAGGTGAAACTCAGATAAAGGACACCATGGAGATAAGGCTGTTCACAGGGTACAGCAGACAGGCTACAAATATAAAGACCATTATTAACAAGGAATGGCTGATAGTCCTGATAGACCAAACATTGAAAAGGGTCCTCCGAACAACCCATATGGTCACTTTTTGAAGAGCATATTCAATCCGTAGTGACCTGGTAAGAAACAGTCCTGAAACCAACAAAATGGAAAATTGGTTGTCCATAGAAAGGGCTTCTTCAGGTGCAGTTCATGCAGGGCCTGCCGATTTGGCACTAATACCACAACAAATGTGACACCCTTTTCACACTATACTTGTAGAACTGAGTATGCAGATTACGTGTTAAAAAGTAGCTGCAAATTGTGCTATGTGTGCAGCACGAAACTACAAGTTCATGTGCGAATATTACAACACCTGCGTGCGATAGTGAACTCCGACCCTGCATACCCGGTGGCCAGGCATTTTAAGGCAATACACAACAACAACTTGAATTGATTGCAATACTATTGTAATTGATGCTGTGGCACAATACAAACAGGGGGGGGGGGGTGGCAATAGGGAGAAAGCATTGCACCAGCTTAAATCTTGATATATTGTCGAGCTGGACACTAAGACCCCTATGGGTTTGAATATCAGAGAAGATTTATATCATTTCTTTTGAGAGAGGAAATTATTATAGGGTCTAGCTAGCACAATCATCTGGAGGTTTATCAACGAGAGTGGACATACATCTTAGGGCCTAGCAGCAATAGGTCCCTGGGAAGCGCATAAGGGTGTTCTCCTCTGTCAGGTTTCACATGTATAAATACATTCATCATTATATGCCTTAGTCACAGTGACCACATATAAATAATTTCGGATAGTTTTTGATCTCCTAAAATTGCCTTTAAAATACTTTTCATCAGTGTCAGGGGGCTCCCTGTTCACTATCCCTCTTGTTGACATGTGGCTCTTTATAGCGAACCGTAGGTCACTGATGAGGTAGAAAAATCAGTATTTATACTATCAATATATATATTTGACCCTCCGTTGGCCAACTATGAGTAATGGAATGAAGTATTTCTATGACTATAAGAACTGCCACCACAATACCAGGATTTTTCTATTTTACTTAATGCACTATTTCTGTACTTGCATTGCACTATTTGGCACTTAAGCGCTTTGGAGCATTGACTAGCACTGGCACTTTCATTTATGGAGCTATTGAGGGATTGAGGGATTTGTACTATGAAACATAATGCTTTGCATAATGTATTTGCACATATTCCATGCTTCTTTTGCACATATAAGCATATTTGCACAATGTATGTCTAAAAGAAAGCCCGTTTTGCACAACATCGTCTTTTGCACATGTCCAATTATTTTTTAAATATGTAAGAGTATTGGTTTTATCCACTGATAATATATTAATATGTACATAGTCAATGAATTTGTATTAGCAATTTTGCACTTTTCATTGCATTGGCCAAGTACTAAATTGATTTTATTGATAGGATAGACCTTTACATTATGATATTATATGAGAATTTGGGCAAAAGCGAGGTAGTTATAGAATGGAGCGAGTAGATTGTGTAGTGTAGTTCCTATATTCCCAATAGGCTCTGCGCATTGGAATAATAAAAACAGCAGTGTAGACGTAGGACTAAGGTCGACTAGGTCTCTACTGACTATATTAGACTTAATTAGTTTTGCCAGCTATCTTAGAGGTCACTAGAAACTTTCTCGAATGTTCAGGAAAGAGTTAACTCTCCGGATTTAGACAAGAAGGGATTAGCTTCTGACAACCATACAAACATGACAACTTTGCTCCCTCAGAAAAGAGTGTATCTCTAGAGTTGTGTGAAAACAATAGGCAGCTATTTCACTCAGTCAACCGTGCATACTTAGTTTCACCAGAGTTCAGAGAAATAGAGAGACGGGCGTTTTCAATAAAAGGTGGTATTTATTGAGCAGTCTTCTTTCTCATGCAAGAGAAATGAATTGCCACAATTGCAATACGTGTCATAAAGTAAAGTGCGTACAGTAAAAGTAGTATTATGAAATAATACTGTAAAAGCATTGATATGGTTTCTTAGCCATATGATACTTTAAAATAGATAAAATATATACATACATAAAAACATTGACTAACGTACTCAACTGGTGCTTCTAACTACACCTACCTGTACCTGACCTAAGCCTAATACTTGGGAAGGAGTAAGTAAGTAGCAGTTTAAGTTAAGTTGGTTTAGTTGGTTTTGCCAAGAATCTGAACCAAGAATTCTCTTAAGGGTTTAGTCAGCTCCGTACCTTGGTAATAGAATGTGGGAGGTCTGGTATCTCTTTCTTCAGGACTCGATCTCCCAGCAACCCGCAAGGGTGGCTGGAAACACCGGAGCTGGATTTTCTCGGCTGGAGAAAAAGACAGCGTCTCTTTCAGTGTGTCAAACGGGAGGGGTGGCTTCCGTGGGCTCTCGCATCAGCTGGGCTCTCGGGCAAGTAGATAGCCGCTCTGCTCCAAACCACCGTGTGTTTGCTTAAGGCAACTGTTGGTAAATCTATACCTGAAAGGTGCCGGGTTTGACGTAAGGTTGTACATAAGACCTCACTAAGAACTAACAGTTCTTTCTGGACTCCAGGAGTTCTTGTTCAAATCAAAACAAAAGCAGGGGTGGATTTCCCGGGCTGCTGGAGGCTTGGTTTGTTTAAAGAACGCGTTGTACTTTCTAGGAGTCTAGGGGAGTAGCCTTGCCGTGTTTGAACCGCATGGGCTATTACTAAATATGGATATGATTCTTATGCCTTTCTAGGGATATAGTTTGTTATAACCACATAAGGGCATAAATCGGGAATATCGAATTAGGGTCCTAGATAGAAACACAACAATTGCTTCACAATGCATCATGATATTTGTGCCAGGATATTGTATTTGTACATCCAAATAATGGTTTGTAATCATGGCCAATTCAAAAAACCATCATGCTCTGTGTAGAAGACACATAGTATCTTTTATGTTTTCCGTGCTAGTGACACCATTTTTAGGTTTAAAGCATTTTATTAAGCATTCACAAGAAAGACAAACAGTTGACACAAGGGAGCAAGCGTCCGATACAGTCATATAATAGCGCACCAGCACGTTAGGGTCCTGTAAAAAGCAGTGTACATTCAGATGCAGTGTCTGGTGCGTATGCTACCACAAGGCGCTCCAAAGTGAACAAACCCCCCAACTCCCCCACCTCCCCGAACCAAACCGTGCCCCTTCCCCCCAACCCCGCCCAGAGCAACACCCGCCCTCCACCCCAAAGACCGCTCCTCCCCATCTCGTGCCCTCGCAACTAGGCTTGCAGGCCATCCGAGTCTGCCAATGTAGTCAACCTCAACAGGCGGAGATATCTGGGGCACGTAAGCTCTGTAAATTCCCCTACCAGCAATGAGTGAAACGGTTGCCATAGTTCATTAAATTGTTCCACCTCTCCCACCACCATGAGCGACAATTTTTCCATTCCCAGGACATGCCATAGTCTATGTAACCACCCTGTGGTGGAGGGAGGTGTGGTAGAGCGCCAATGAATAAGTATATTTTGAACAACAGAACCCAGTGCTATCGCAATTTGCCTCCCTCTACGAGACTTCAGAGGATACATCAGTCCGTTGGGCAAGCCCAACAGAACATACGCTGGAAAGCGGGGCAATTCAATCTCAAAGTTGGAGTCAATCAAGTCTAAAACCTCCTTCCAGTAGGGGGCTAGTATCGGGCATTCCCATAAAACATGAGTGAGGGTACCCGGTTGCCCGCATGCTCGCCAACAGGTGGCATCAATATTGTGATTCATCTCGTGTAACCTTTGAGGCGTATAATACCAGTATGAGGACACTTTTGTAAATGTTTCCGTTAGCCCAGTGCGATATGCGGAGTGTCGGGCCCTATATGCGATGCTGTCCCATTCCTTACGGCTTAAGGATCTCCCTAGTTCTCTTTCCAATCATTCCCTACCCGGGTTATAGATGTCAAAGGGGGAGGGCTGCAAGAATTTGTGCAAGTCCGATATGAGTTTTTTGTCTGAGGTGCGTGTTACAAGCCATTTCTCATATGGAAGAAGCTGCCGATCAGCCGACTCTCGTGTCTGCGGTTGCAGTGCCCAGTGGCGCACCTGCATATAGCGCAACCTTTCTACCTCCGGCAACTGATATTCTTTCCTGAATTCTGGGAACGGGATTATGCCCTCCGGGCCATACAGATAAAAAAGAGCCCTGCACCCAGCAGCCCGCCAACGTGCAAAAGCCCCCGGTTCCGTGCCAGGGCAAAACTCTGGGTTATCGATCAGGGGCGTGAACGGAGTGGGGAAGGGGGTAAGTGTGTGAGTCAAATTCGTGGCATCCCACACCCTCAAGAGGACCCGTGTGATATAAGATGCATATAAATTGGGAGGGCGATGTATCCGCCGCAAAAAGGGCACTTCTTGCAGGGTCCGGCCCGCAACTGCCTGGTCTTGAAAGAGCCAGTGTTTATCGGTCTCCCATTTGCTCCACTCTACCATATACCTGAGTTGGGCCGCCTGAAAATATTTACGGAGGTCCGGTATTCCGAGCCCCCCAGCCTCGGGTGCCAAAGTGGCCAAGGTCCTCTTGAGTCTGGGTTTACGGCCCTGCCATATGAAGCGCGCAATGTCCGCCTGAGTCTGAAGCAGCCATCCTTTCGGGGGCTGCAGCGGCAGGGCACGGAACAGGTAAAGCGCCTGCGGTAAGATGGTCATTTTCACCGCGGCAATTCTACCCAGCCAGGACAATGTGCCCTTGCTCCAGCGACCCAGTTCCTCCTTAATTTTAGAGCCTAGGGCGGTGTAGTTCGCAGTCACCATAGCAGGTAGTGTAGGCGCCAAAAGAATGCCCAGGTAGGGCACTAGATCTTTCGACCAGTGCATGGGAAATCGCCTCTGCAAATCGGTTCTGGTGGCCACGGTGAGTGAGACGTCAAGGGCCGCCGATTTCCCCATATTCATCTTAAAGCCCGCTATGGCAGCGAAGGCTTCCATCTCATCAATGCAAGCAGGGAGCGATCTCCCCGGGTCCTCCAATGTCAGAATGATATCGTCTGCGTACAGACTGACAGTGTGGGTGTACTCCCCCATCTTAATTCCCAGGGCATTCGGATTCTGACGTATTCTTTGAGCCAGGGGTTCCATATAAAGTGCGAATAAGAGGGGGGATAATGGACACCCCTGTCTGGTACCCCTTTCGATCGCGAATTGATGGGAACTGCAACCGTTAACCCGTACCACTGCTGATGGAAACTTATAGCAGTTAAACACCAGAGTGCGGAATTTCTCGCCAATGCCTACTTTTGCCAGAACTTTCTCTAGATATGGCCAGTGCACCCTGTCAAAGGCTTTCTCTGCGTCGACTGCTAGTAACATCCTTTCTCCGGGTATCCTGGAGGCCTTCTCCAGAATATGAACCACCCTCTTGGTGTTGTCCACCGTCTGCCTCCCCAGAACGAACCCGGCTTGATCCGAGTCTACCAGGCCCGGAAGGTGAAGCGCTAAACGGGCCGCCAAGATCCCAGAGTACAACTTAAGGTCAATATTCAAGAGAGAGATAGGCCTGTAGGAGCCACATTGCGTCCGGTCCTTCCCCGGCTTGGGAATAACCGAAACCGTTGCCCAAAGCAGATCCGGAGGGATAGCTCCAGGCTCGGAGAAGGAATTAAATAGGCGCATGAGGATCAGGGCCAGCGTAGGGCAGAAAGTCTTATAGAAGAGGGAAGTATAACCGTCGGGGCCTGGGTCCTTCCCGTTTTTAAGCCTGGAGATGGCTGTGATTACTTCCTCCACTCGAATATCCCTCTCGAGATATTCTGCCTGCTCCGGAGCGAGGGAGGGAAGGTCAACCGAGGCCAGGTAGGCCTCCTCCGCCTGTGCCGACGGGGGTTCACCCCTATAGAGGTCGGCATAGAATCGGCGGAAGCCTTGAGCTATTTGGTCATCTTCCGTTACCGACTCCCCGGAGGGCGACGATAGCTCCTTCACTAAGTGCTTCTGGTGTGCTTCTCTAAGTTTGTGTGCCAGGAGTTTCCCACACCTGTCCCCGCCAGTATAATATGCATGCTTCAGGCGCAATGCAGCATGTTCCGCCCTGTCCGTATCCAAGGCTGCTAATAGCTTCCTCGCCGCCTTAAGCTGCTTCCAAATTCTGGGTGCCCCCGTCCTCTGGTGAACCTGTTCCAGTTGACGCCCTTCAGGTGCTGCAAAAGATGATTCCGCACTTGAGGTGCTAGTCTGAGGGGTCTGTGGGTTTTCAGCCATATCTCTCACCTTTGCTTGGGCCAAATTATTTGGGTGCCACCTCTCCATGTGGCGAATCATGGTGTGGTTGCCAAAACTATATTTTTTAGCAGGATTGCCACGTGAAAGGATGTTCTTGCAAATTAGACATGTTACTTTAGGGGCATTAACTTTCTTCAGTCCTGCAGGAAACTTAAATAATTGCCAAATGTAGTGCTCCTTTACACGAGATGGGTGGGGTTCCTCTGGTAGGAACTGTCTCTCCTGCTCCTCCTCCTCTTCGTCCTGCTCACCACTAAAAAGCAGAGGTGGTGGTGGTCCTTTTGGTGGTGGTGGTGGTTGTGGTGGTGTTGGAGCACCAGCAGCAGCAAGTAGAGTAGCCATTATTGGTCTCTCACAAAGAAATAGCTCTTGCTCTCTCAAAGAAGAAAGTAAGAATGAGGAAAAAAGGTGGGGGCTTTCCTCATTTGGAAAAAAAAATATTAGGAACCAATGAAAAGTGTTATTTTCAAGTCACATGACCCGATGTGGTTACGTTACGCGCTCCGGCGCGCTTACGTTACGTGCTCCGGGCCGCGCCGCGGAGCGCTTCTGGGTGCGTTTACGCAGTGCGTCATAAGACACATCGCGCGGCTACGCGATACGTCACGCTTACGCGACGCGTCACAATGTTGTTTTCGATCGCGACATTGGCGCTAACGGGACGCTTCCCGGTTCGCACACCGGGGCGCTTCAAAATACTGCGCTTTCCGGGGCGCTCACCGGGGCGCGCATCGGGAGCGCTCCAGGGCAAAAAAAAAATACAAAAAAAAAAAATTTGAAAAATTGTAAGGACTGGTAGCCCGATGTGCGTTTGCTATGTCTCAAGATATATGCTCCAGTTGTTTTTAAGAAAATTAACTTTTAAAAAATATATATTGGTCTACATTGGGCTATATATATGTTAGAGCCCAAATGTAGCCCAAATGTAGCCCAATGTAGCCCAATGTAGCCCAATGTAGCCCAAAGATGGCCACCAGAGACAAAAAAATACAAATGTAGCCCAAATATCAGCCAGATGTAGCGCAACTATAGCCCAATGATAGTATGTACCAGAGTGTTCTAAAGAACAACTAGAGCGCTAACAGTCTTACTTATAAAGTGAGACTTTTAGTTAGGAATTAGCATTAAAAAAACCTTTGAAATTCACTGAAAAAAACATAGGTTTCACACCAGTTATAGTTAGGAATTAGCATTTAAAAAACCTATTAAATTCACTGAAAAAACCATAGGTTTCACACCAGTTATAGTTACCTGGAAATTTTACTGACATAAAACCATTGAAATTCCCACGTTATAGTTAGTTGCACTCACTATAACTTGCGCGTGTAATGCACTGCTGATGACATCACATATTACATCACTCATGACATGGTCAGTGACATCACTCATGACATCACTGATGACACCATCCTTGTGACAGAGAGACTGACCTCCTTTCACTGTAAAGTAACCCTTGAAACACATATTCAAAAATAGAAACTAACATTTTCAAAAAAGTGGAGATACCTATACCAGTTACAACAACCAATTCAGTAATTCCACCATTTACATACATATCCACTCATTCACCAACAGTTCTATTTAATCAGTCATACATATACTCACTCATCATATGTAGTGAGACACCTATACATCCGTTAACACACCGACAGTCTTCCAAAAGTTGCTCACACATATATTCACACATGCAAATAAAATATTGAGCATCCATTTTTTTGCATATACAGCTATACACACACTACCACCTTACTTCTAAGGAAATTTACACATACTTACTCTCTTAAACAATCACTTATAGAAACACATACTTATTTAAACAAGAACTCTTTCAATCTCTGACTCTCACATATCTCACTTATATACACCAATACTCACATATACTAGATTAAAACATATGTAGTTACTGATAAAGACACTAGTAAGACAGTCATTCACTTACTAACACATACATATACACACTCATTCACCCATACAGTCCGGCACATATGCTGTCTTCAAAACACATACAAACAGTGAGTCAGCCATTCATGCATCTGTGTGCTAAGTAACACCCCCACCAAATCATACAGACACTTATACTGATACTAAAAAAAACATCTAATAGCACATATACACACACATGTAGCTACTCACCAACCCATGCAGCCACTTATACACAAAGTGAAACACTGATACAAACATTTAAATATTTAAACAATACTCGCTAATATATGTATTCACTATGATACACTTAATAAGCCAGTTAACCAATCATTTTTTTTTTAAACTTCCATTAAGACACTTATTTAAACATTTATTCTTCCATTGACCTTTACATATACATATATAAAACATGTTTATTTTTCAGAAAGACACACATTCACTGGATGGTGTCATCAGTGATGTCATGAGTGATGTCACTGACCATGTCATGAGTGATGTAATATGTGATGTCATCAGCAGTGCATTACACGCGCAGGTTATAGTGAGTCCAACTAACTATAACGTGGGAATTTCAATGGTTTTATGTCAGTAAAATTTCCAGGTAACTATAACTGGTGTGAAACCTATGTTTTTTTCAGTGAATTTAATAGGTTTTTAAATGCTAATTCCTAACTATAACTGGTGTGAAACCTATGGTTTTTTCAGTGAATATATATATATATATATATATATATATATATATATATATACATATATATATATATGAAAATCCTCTAACTTCCACACCAACGGCGCGGCGAAAGAAGGAGACAGACCCCACGGCTTCAGGCAAGATGTTGCTTTTATTTAAAACCTTCCTGGCGACGCGTTTCGAGTAGCTAGTACTCTTGATCACACACCATTGAATAAGTCAGCCTGTCATTTTTAAATGCTAGTTTTCCCTGACCCCTCCTATCGGCCACACCTCCTAAAGTGCATCACATGATTTGTTTAAACATAGGCATAGAAAGGGTACATATGTCATAATGGAATTAAAAACAGACTGTTGTTAAACTTTTCCTGTTAGTAAAAAAGTTACATTTTGCCTGAAACAATACTGTATAACTAATTAATTTCGTTTATACATGTTAAATAATTTTTCATGATTTTATAATGCTAAAATGTCGCATATAAAAACATTTGTTACTTCCATTAATAGTTATTGCACATATCCCATGTCTGTAAACAATCGTTTATCTTCACTGCATGAATGCAGAAGTGCCTCACGGCAAATAAAGTGATTAGTGCTATATCCGTTTATCACAACTGCATGAATGCAGAAGAGCCTCGCGGCTAGTAAAGTGACTGGGGCTTTATCCTTACTGCATGAATGCAAAATAACCAGTAACCGATATTGTTTAAACAACCATCGGATTCGTGAATATTGATTCAACCTACAATTGAAACAATCATGTGACCTTAAAATCTAAGTGAATTGGAACTAAACCATGAAACCCCCAGCTCATGTAGTGAATATTTATTAAGAATTCAAAGTCTTTGAATTTATATACATCATAAATATTGATACTATATACACTGTACATACTCAAAAAAAGAGAAAAATACTATTTTTTCCTCTTTTGAAGTAACAGTGCTATTTATCTACATGTGCTTAATTGTGAACGAGGAAAAAACTGTGAGAAAAACCCTGAAAATAACCCAACATAACATAAAATATAGGATGCTGATATGAATATATAATACAACCAAAGTACAAAGTATACAAGAAGAGAGATAAAAAAATATATACATTTTGCTTCGACACCTTACTTACTAAGTTTATTGTGTTAACTTCATGTTACACACTTAGAATGTATTTGTGTCTGGCCGGATGAGTTAATCACGGTAAGTATTGCTGTAATTCGGGAGTGGGGTACAGCCCGGACTCATAACCACAGATGTAAAAATAACCAAGAAGGGCCTCAAATGGACAACAGAGGGGAGAAAAGTAGAAGTTTACAGAAAGTTGTGAAGATCTTCAGTAGCGTTGAGCCCGTAGGGCTGTTTACTGTCCAACGCTATGATGTATTGAGTTTCCAACTTTCTCAGCATTTTGTCCCTGTCGCCTCCTCCTCTTTGAGGTGGCACTGCATCTATGACGTAATAGCTCAGGCATGACAGGTCCCTGTCATGTACTGCATTGAAATGCCGTGCCACAGGGTAGGCTTGGTCATGGTTTACAATTGACCGGAGATGCTGCAAAATTCTGACGTGCACTTGCGACCTCGTACTCCCTACATAGCACAAGCCGCAAGTACTCGCCACAACATACACAGCAAACTCCGTGCGGCAATTGAAGTTGCCTCTAATTGAGATTTTAGCGCCGGAGAAGGGATTGACATAGTGGGTCATATTTTGTCCGAACTTGCACGCACGGCAAGAACTACATTTGTAGAAGCCTTTTCTATTTAGACAGTCACTGCCCAAGGCTAGTTCTGGACTAGGCTTCACTAGTTTGCTGTGCTTGCTGTAAGCTCTTTTGAAAGTGATGATGGGTTTGTCAGGGACTCTTGGACCCAATACACCGTCAGTTTTAAGAATCGACCAGTGCTTATTGATGATGGCTTTTATCTGTTTGTGTTGCTGACTATAGGTGATAATTAGTCTGGGAGGCTGATCTTTACTATTAGCCTCCGCAGTCCTGGGGATCAACAATGATTCCCGTGATCTTTCTTTGGTTTTAAGCAGTGCCTTGGATAGCGTTGATTCACTGTACCATCTAGCTCTCAAACGATTCATCATCAAACTGGCTCCCTGATGAAATTTTTCCATATTACTGCAAATTCTTTTTAACAGCAAAAGTTCCCCCAAAGGTATACTTTCAATCACGTGGCGGGGATGTCCACTGCTGGCATGTAATATACTGTATCCAATTGACTGGAGCCAAAGGGGGGAAAAAAGGGTACAGGCCGCCCCCCACTCAAACCATAATAAACAACAAATGGCCTGCCCCTCCTGACACTCTTATTCTTTTCTTGTTTCAAGGAATATAGCGGTATACAATTTTTACCACCACCAGCCCACTATTTTTAGGCTATTCAAAACTATACATGTGTCAGAAGCTAATAAGGTACACACAAGATACTAATAAAATTGTCACAGTACAATCACCCACCCAAAAATATTTGGGAAAAAATGTGGGAGAAAGAGTGAGTCCCTCACGGAAGAACCGCCAATGGGGTTTTCTGGCTAGTGATTGCCAGTATACCCATTTATCATCATCGGTAACTCACTCTCGTAATAGTGGAAAGGAAAGACAAACACAAGAAAAAGACCGACAACATAAAACAGTGCTTTTTCTCAACATCAGCCTCGCAATCTGCTGATTGTTCATACCATAGCAAGTCGACATGAACCCTTGCTATTTTAATGTGCACATACACCACGCCCCTAGTGAGAAATGAAAAACGTGAATCTCCCACAATTAAAATTGAAGAGTTCACTGGCCACTCTGGATTTATTCTGGGCTGTGAATCCTCCAAATTAAAAACGACTCACACCAAGCACACTCTCATGCGGTTGAGATCAAGAAGTGCTGACGATCCGGTGTGGAATACCTGACGATTGCTGGTTTGCAGAGGGATACGTGATCCTTCTGGACACGGACGTACTCATTGAGAGGGGTAGCAGGTACGCGTGAGAGATGCTAACCCCAGATGTGGTTTACAAAAAAGTGGAAATTGAAATAGATAACCCCTGTTTGCCCTGAAGAAGTTGCCGAAAATACGAGCAACAAAACATGTTGGCGACAATGATTCACACGAGAGTGTGCTTGGTGTGAGTCGTTTTTAATTTGGAGGATTCACAGCCCAGAATAAATCCAGAGTGGCCAGTGAACTCTTCAATTTTAATTGTGTGAGATTCACGTTTTTCATTTCTCACTAGGGGTGTGGTGTATGTGATCATTAAAATAGCAAGGGTTCATGTCGACTTGCTATGGTATGAACAATCAGCAGATTGCGGGGCTGATGTTGAGAAAAAGCACTGTTTTATGTTGTCGGTCTTTTTCTTGTGTTTGTCTTTCCTTTCCACTATTACGAGAGTGAGTTACCGATGATGATAAATGGGTATACTGGCAATCACTAGCCAGAAAATCCCATTGGCGGTTCTTCCATGAGGGGCTCACTCTTTCTCCCACATTTCTTCCCAAAAATTTTTGGGTGGGTGATGGCACTGTGACAATTTTATTAGTGTCTTGTGTGTACCTTATTAGCTTCTGACACATGTATAGTTTTGAATAGCCTAAAAACAGTGGGCTGGTGGTAGTAAAAATTGTATACCGCTATATTCCTTGAAACAAGAAAAGAATAACAGTGTCAGGAGGGGCAGGCCATTTGATGTTTATTATGTAATATACTGTTGCCAGCAGTGGGTTTGCGGTATAATGAAGTTATGATGTTGGTTCCTTCAATATCAATCTGGACATCCAGAAATTGGGCCGATTGTTTGCTAACACTGGACGTGAAGAATAAATTGCTGGTGTTGTTATTGAGGGCTTGGACAAACTGATCTGCGCTTGAAATATCGCCCTCCCATATGCAAAAAATATCATCAATGAATCGCATCCAGTGTTTAACATTATTAAAACCTGGTGTGTCGATGAGATCCCGCTCCTCCCACCAGCCAACGTGTAAACACGCGTAGCTGGGGGAGAAGCAGGATCCCATCGCAACACCTCTGATTTGTTTCCAGACATCCTTGCCATACATGAAAAAATTGTTGTTGAGGCACCACATCACCAATTCACATAATATTGAATTATGACCATAGTACTCGCAAGATTTGTTGCCCAAATAGTGCTTGATGGTGTGGTGTAGTTCCTAGTTTCCCACTAGGCCCTGCGCATTGGAATAACATAAACAGTAGTATCGACGTGGAACTGCGGATATTCCAGGCCTCCACTGACTATGCTAAACTTAATTGGGTTGTGTTACCAACTAGCTCAGAGGTCACTGGAAACTTTCTTCTCTGCATGGGAAGTGATCAGCTTCCCTGGCACAGACAAGAAGGGATTCAGTTTTCCAACAACCGTGCAACATGACAACTTTGCTCCTCAGATCAAGAGTCAATCTCTAGGGTCGTGTGAAACAATAGACATGCATTTCACTCAGTCAGTCTAGTGCAGTTTACTTTCACGAGATGTAGAGAACAGAGAGACGGGCGTGTATCAATAAAGGGTTAACATTTATTGAACAGTCTTTCTTCTCGTACAAGAGAAATGTATTGCCACAATTGCAATAATTGTTATTATAAAAAGTACGTACAGTAAGATAAGTATTGCGAAATAGAACTGTAAAAGCATTGATATGGTTTCTTAGCCATACAATGGTTTAAAGTAATAAAACATATATACAGTCATATATACATTAGGCTAACATACTCAACTGGTGCTTCTAACTAAGCCTACCCCAGTGTGCCTGACCTAAGCCTAACACGTGAAAAGGGGAGTAAGTAAGTAGCTTAAGTTAAGTTGGTTTTGCCAAGGTTTGTTTCAAGAATTCTCGTCTAAGGGTTTAGTCAACACCATACCTCTGAATAGAATGATGGAGGATTGGTATCTCCTTCAGGGGTCTCTCTCGATATCCCAGTCACCCGCGAGGGTAAACCGGAAGCGCCGGGACTGGATTTCTCTGCACGAGAAAGGCAGCGGCTCTCTTCAGCGCGTCGAGGAAGGAGGGGGGACAGCGTCCGCGGGCAGCTGGAATCTGCTGGATGTCTTCGCAGAGGACGGCTGTTCAGCTCCTTAAGCGTACTGCACCATAGTTCGCGCTGTAGCGGCGATAATGGTAATCAGCAGCTCCACCACCACAGGATAGCAGGCTGCAGCGACAGAGTGCTAGATTTACCAACACGGGGTCTTGCAGGCAGCCAGCATCAGCTCACAGCTCTCATTGCTTAAGGCAACGTTGGTAATATTTATAGCTGACAGGTGCCGGGTTTGACGCAAGTTTGCTGGACATAAGACGTCAATTAAAGATGTCACTAGGAAGTGACAGTTATCAGTTGCTCATTAGAGTTCCATTACTAATCAAAACATAGCAAGCGGGGATTTCCAGGTTTGCTAAGTTTTTATCTTGTTGAAGAACTCGGAGTGTTATCTAGGAATATCAGATAGTGACTGCTGCTCTGTCATTGCACTAATTGGTCGCAAAGGAAGTAGCAGAGAGTCATGCTGGAATGTGGCTCTGTTCGTGTGAGGCCAGAGATGACTTTTCAGAAAATCGCACTTGAACGGTTATGCCAATATAGGGAATAAATGGATTTATAGCCGAATAGGGGCATAAGGTCACAGTATCGATCAGGAACCTAGATAAGCACGCAACACCCACTCCATGGGTTAATGTCCATCAAAATTACTAAAACTAAGCAATTAGATGCATGTGTAACATTGCCCACCCCAAAATACATAAATGCATTCGAAATAGGCGTACTTGTAATACATGGAATATAGGTACTGTACGTTATTTAAAGCATAGAAATCATTCAAAAAATTATTGCATACGAAATCAATGAACGATTATGCATAAAGAATTACACATGAAGTATCTCTGACAGAAGAAATGCGAGATAAATCATCACATAAAAATGCATTGTAATAACATGTGTGCTAGAGGCTGGTGTAACGTTGTTATGTCTCTAGATGTGTTTATTAATAGAAGTATGAAGCTTCTGTTCTCTAAGAATAGTTTTTACGTTAAGCAAAGAATTGTTCGTGCCAAAAAAGGTCAATATTAGAAAAATTGTCCAATTCAAAGAATTATTGCTTGAACGGGGAAAAATAGATTTCCAAAGCTTGTTGCAGTTTTTTGTTGATCAAAACTGAAGGCCGAATTCAGAGTTCATGGGAACGCTGTGTGTCGGAAAGCTTCTAAAAGTTATTGTTTCTCTGTGGGTGAGAACATCGTATCAGACAGGCTCTCAAAGAATTGGTCTACAAATTCAGGTGATAGTTCAACCAAATTAGATAGCGCTGTAACTTGGCAGGTGTGAGAATGATTGCTGTCATCGAAGGCAGGACCAGCAATGCTCACAGCACGTTGTACCTGGATGATGTTGCTTTTGTCACTCGCTCCACTGTTACCACTTGGCTGTAGTACAGGAGTCTCCACAAATGCCGTCATCAGGATTGGTAGCCGCTGGGGACAACACAATGCGTGAGCCGTTATTGGACTGAGCAAAGTATCGACGTCCATTGGTACTGCTGATGGAAGTGAAAGACAGATGTCCAACACGCATTCCTCGCCGCAAAGCATACACCGTAGCACAGGTAAAATGCAATTTTGCCATATCGGTCTGAATGAAAGGAACCAGGTCATGTTTAGATCTCTCAGCCTGGCCAATCCGAGGACGTCAGTTATCCTGTCCCTGTAGCGCATTGCTAGGATTGTCTCTTCCATTCCCATGGGAGCTATGTCTGAGCCGAGGCTTGCCATAACGTAGCAGGAGGGTCAAAAATAGAATCCCTGCAACGAGTCCCAAAAATAATGGTATGCCGCCAAAAATGGAGTGCACAAAATTAGGAAAGATTCCCAAAATTGCCTGGAAGGGTGTTAGCAGTCCCGTAAAGACTGTCTTAAATATGCCTGGGATGCTTGTTGCACTAGACATGTTAAGGAGTTGGCTGAATATTTCTACGAAATGCACGGGGCAATTTGTTGATAAAAGGTCATGGACTTCAGTAGCCGTCCTTGCGACTAGAAGATCATACGTCTCTTTAGATGACGTTATAGGCACTGTTGTCTGTAAAAGTACAGATTTCATTTTGCTTAATGTATCAATTCGTATAGAATAGAGATTCAGACGAGGCCAGAGGGGAGTCACTATGTCTGGAGGCCCGCTCGGGAACAATGCTTGCATACAGCATTTGACCCTGGACGTAACATGTACTAGATAACTTGTCCCTGGCGCGAGGCCACAACACCTGTGATCCGTTCTAAGAATGTAACTCCCGTTCGCGAGTTGCATAAAGAAGGGCTCTATCTGAGTTGCAGGTGTGACTAGCTGGTGGCATGAAAGGTTGTTTGAATTCCCATCACATGCTCCATGTAAATTAATACCCTGACACAAAAGTATACCGCTTAGTGAATGTTTACAGTTCTCACCACTAAGAAATACATTTTTGTCGCTGTCACTATAGCAAGAATGAGTGTATGGTAATTTCCATTCGGATTTTACATATCCTTTACCCAATTGTTCATACTGGCCAGCAGGTACGTACTCAAGGCACTTTTTAAAGCGGAAAGTTGTTATTGGAATTGTGATAATTCCGTGTATTATCCATTCAATGACAGGACTCTCTGACATTGTCAATGGTAATCTCTCGAGTCTTTCGATGCTCAGGATTGTATAGTCTGCTCCTTTCTGTGCCAAACTGATCTGTTTATCAGTAAGGTTAAAACTGGAAAATATTTACGTTGTGTTGATTAAACGCCAAGGCACATAGCCTGAACGAAGATTTTGCAGCGTCCAGCCTAATTCTATAATAGAGCGTAATTGAGACTGGCCATGTTGTAACATTAGCAAATCTCTGTCTATCACATCAAAGGCAGAGGATACAATATTGTCCAAAGAATATATTCTGGAAGACAGAGTCGTTAACCCATTGTCTACCACAGAAAGTGATTTCTCCAAATTAATACGATCAATTTCTCGTATTTTTTCAGCAGTTTCAATTTGCTTTACTTTCCAAGCCTCGTTGTAAGCAGCATAGATACTGGTCGCTATGAAACGCTTTTGACGCTGTTTGCGTGGTCCAAGAATGAAATCGCGCAAATCAGCACCATCTTTTAGTAAAGACAAGTGTTGCTTAATTTCAGCCAGTGTGGATGATGTTAGCCATTCAAGGCAGAGCTTCCCTACACTGTATGTTGTTATAATCCCTGGATGTTGTCTCTGGGAGTATCTCGAGTCTAATCTGGTCATTTTTAACCCCTGTGTTTTGTTCAGGAACCTATCTTGACAGCTATTTGTGTCTGTAGGCCAGATTAACCACTTTTTCCAATCAGGATGTGTTCTGTTGAAATGTAAAATTTGTGACACGTCTAATTCAATATCTGTGGTTGTATTCTCAGCTATTGGCTTTGGTATAGACAGTGTTTTAAGGTCTTTGTTCTTAGCTAGGCCAAGACAAGATGTTTGGTGTATTGTGTCATTTAAAAACAACATTTGTTCTGGTATCATGCAGGTTCTAAATAGTGCTTCTATGCCTTGCACCTGCCAATCTTTTGTACCCCAAATCGTTTTCGTTTCAATATTATTTTTCCAATAATCAAAACTAAATGTCATCATTTTGTCATAAAATGCTTCTGAATATATCAATTTAGAATTTGTCAGCATTGCTTTCATTCCTGTTTTATCTAACAGTTTATAATAAAACGTTTCTGCATCACTGGTGTTAAACCCTGAGAAGTATTTGAATTTCTCAAAACATGCTTTAGAACTGCTTTTAGGTGGTGTAGAACAATGTTCCCATTGATTGTACATAAAAACATTTCTAGGCTGTGCAGATTTATGCAAGTAATGATCCCCATAGTGGGTGTAACAGAATAACTGCTCATAACTAGATGAACCTTGTAAATAATCATGATCTGTGAATCTAGCTGACATTACTAAATCAGACATCATGTCATTAATACTGTTAAAGTCCCAATCATCAGAGAATGTACTTGGAGTCACAAAGTCACTTAAGGAAACCTTTAGTTGATGAGGATACTTCAGGATTTCGACCGGACCATAGATCTCATAGTCTGTTTTTTCCCATACTACCCCACCAGGTATTGGAATTGCTGTGACATTTACTGTTGACAGTTCTCTTTTCTTCACGTGGGATGATCTGTGTGGTTTCAGGACTAGGTTGATGTTCTGACTTGCTGTGTCCATTGTAATATATTTTCCTTCAATGAATTTTCCCAAACACAGTACCATGATGAGCCAAAGCAGGAGGAAAAATACACCTAGACCGAACCAGAACTCTAGCCAAGGGGAAACAAGGTAGATTTCCTTCAGTTGATGAAAGAGTTCTGTTGCTTTTTCTTTAAAAGACTTTTTTGTTTCTGGCATCACTTCGGGGTCGTTTAAATCTTCAGAGAAGTTGTCGAAGTTGATGAAATAACCAGAGGCAGTTCTGTCAATTGATGGGATTGTTCTTTCAATCTGTCTCTCGGTAGCACTTTCTGATGCCACATCATTGTAGACTGGTGTTGTTTCTTGACGAACTGTTTCAATCTGTGTTTCAAGAGGCACGAGTTCCATGGCTTTATTGCATAGTCCTTCATTGTGCACTGCAGGCTGATCGAATGTGATTAGTCTTTCAGTTTGAAACTCTTGGATTGTTGCAAGTTTGGGTATTCTGTTGTTTCTTGGGAGTCCACTGGGCCTACTGTTGATTATAGGCCACATGCTTGTGGTTTTACCAGATCGATAGACACGACTCTGTTCTCCTTTTTACCAGCAAGGGGCGGTAGCACAACTGATCTTGTTCCGGTGACTGCTAAGACAGGTACTGCTTTTCTGTAAGAAGGCCCAAATTCCTTCTTAACCGCGATCTTTTCTCTGACTAGATCCCCAATCTTTGGAATCCAGACAGGCCTTGCTGGGGCTGTTGCGGGTGGTGCCTCGTCAGTGGTACTTGGCTGTTGCTTTAACTTTATGTTGCTTAATGATTTTCTTGTTTCATTCAGTTCCTGTAAGACAGCCAAACGATCCTTTACATCAAAGTGCTTTGTTTCTTCTTGTACCACTGACATCTGACTATCGAGGTCCTGAACGCGCATTCTAATTCCGAACAATAGTTCGTATGGGCTGAAACCTTTTAGAGAATTTCTTGGCATGTTGTTAAGACTAGTCTGGACACTTATTAAATGTTTGACCCACCCAGCGCCTGAACCTAATACCTTCGCTGTTATAGATTGCTTTATGTCACGGTTTTTTCTTTCTACCACACTATTCCCTTCGGGATGCGACGGACAAGAATACCACAACCCAATTCCCATGCTGGCCATGGCCTCCTTATAGGCTCGAGAGCAGAAAGCAGGACCCTGGTCAGAATGGAACGTGGTAATTGCGTATGTGCCGATAAAGACTTGCAAATCTTTTATAACAGTTCTAGGCGTCAGCCGAGTGCTGGAGGACTCATTTTTAAAGTGCTTTTCGTCTTAACTAATTAATAGGACGCAGGTTGGGGTGCAGGCAGCGTTACGCTCTTTCTGACTGGTAGCCGGTAGCAAGGTTCACTACTGCGATCCCTATTGCAGTTTTCACAGTTGTTTGCATATATTTGGTGTTCTACACTCATTCCCGGCCACCAGTATGCTGATTGTAATTCAGTCAGAGAAACCTTAATTGTTTGGTGTCTCAGACCCAAACCCATATGTGCATCTGCTATTAAAAACATTCTCCTGTTCGTGTTTGGAATTACTCTATCCCCCACTCCAGGGATTCGAGCAAAAGGAACGGAGTTTGCATCGATTATGTATGCATAATTGAGTGGATAGTTTAGGGGTAGTGCTGCACAGTCGCCTTTTACGGTCGTTTTTACTGCCAGCATGGTTTCCCCGTCTATGTATTTATCTGTACGCTTTTTTGTGGCTACAGAAGCCGGTTTAGTTGCTTCCGCGGTGGCTGTATTAGCCAATGAATTCCCTGCAACGTGAACGCCATCACGTTGAAGACTCTGTGCGTGAATCACGTGAGTCTTTTGTAGTTCTTTGTATAAAAGAGCTACCTCGTTCCAGAGCTTTTTATGCTTTATTGTGGCACCTGTGTCATCTTTGTAATTGTTTTTGATCCAACTCTGCAGTTTATTGTTGTAAGAGTTGACGCAAAAATGAGAATCGCACACTATAAGTGTGGGGAATTCGCGTTCTGCATTTTCGAGCGCCATCTTTAAACATCTGATTTCAGTTCTTTGAGCCGAACAGTACTTTACTGATTCAGTTTTTGTTATTTTCGGTTTGATTTTACCGCACAGCCAACGACATTTAATGATCGCACATGCTGCATCGTAGGATTTTCTCTCTACGTTGAAATGCTGTACAGAGCTATCTGTATAGATTATACAGGCATATAATGGGAGAGGCAGAATTTCGATTGGCAGAGGATATTCTTCTTCATACTCTAAATCATTCAGTTCTTCGTATTGCGGGGCGAAATAGTATTTCACGTCTTCCGCTCCTAGAGAATCTATGTACTGTATCCATTTTGGATCCAGTGACACTGTAGGCAGGTTTACTGGGCTGAATAGCGCTTCGAAGGCGGATTCCGCTGTGAGGATGTTAATCCTTTTGCCGTGTGCTAGTTCTCGTTCATTTGCTAATGCGATTTGCACTGCGTTCACAGTTCTTTCTGTGTGACTGAATGTTTTTTCTGCTTGTGTGTACAAGTGAGATTTAATTGAAATTGGTACCTTTTCTCCCTCATTAGAGGTTAGGTATGTGAATCCGCATCTTCCTGGGATGACTCGGATTACAAGATCACGTGTGTTGTCACGTGTATCTAATTTTGTTTTTGCTAACATGTCTGTTTGCAGTGATCTCAAAATTTCTGTGTGTTTTTGAGTCCAATTGATTTGTTTAAAATCAGGTTTAATTAGTTCGTAGAGAGGTTTAACCCTCTCTGCGTAATTTAGAATGTAAGTTCTTCCGAAATTCAGAAAACCTAGAATGGATTGTAAATTCTTCAGCGTTTTTGGAGCTTGGAGTACAGCGCACTTCTCTAAGAGGTTGTCCGCTAGGCTTTTCCCTTCACTCGATAATTCGTACCCTAAAAATAGTACTGTCAGATGGGCAATTCGGGACTTTTTAAAGTTGAATTTGTAACCCTCTGCTGCGAACCCAAGTATAATGGTGTTCACTCTTTTCAAGTGAGTATCCAAGTCGTCGTCTGTGAGATAAATATCATCTACGTAAGATAATGCTTCATCATCATAGATTTGTAGTAACTCTGTTACCCTAGCTGAGAATAGTCCCGGGCTGTTCTTGAACCCCTGTGGGAGTCGACAGAATTTTTTCTGCGACCCAAATGCAGAGAAAGCGGTCAAATATCTGCTTTCTGGTGCAATGTTTTGACAAAAGAAACCATTAGAAATGTCTAATGTCGTTTTGTATTTTTTCCTAACTATGTTATTCATTAGGGCTGCACTATGCGAGTTTTGTACTGCAAAAGTTTTGCAACATGTATTAAGGTGTCTGTAGTCCAAAACTAGACGATATGAATTGTCTGGCTTGGAGACAGGAAACAAAGGATTGTTCATTTGAGAGGTGCATGTTTCAATCACCCCCTGGTACTCAAGTTGATCTAAGATCTCCCTGACTTGTTTTTTTAGCTTCTTGCTTTATGGGATACTGCCGTTGGGCAGTTGGTTCACTTCTTAGCTGGATTTTGTGAGGCGGTGAATCCTCATCCCATCCTACATGATTTTTATACAATGCAGGTGCCTGGGCTACAGCCCATTTCCTTGCATATGTATATTTTTTGTGAATCGGTATGTGATTCGAGAAGGCAGGCATAATCACTTCTTCGCCACGAGGGCACTCCCTGACAAACTCCGGGGGCCAATCTTTTTCAGCTAACAGAATATCATAGCCTTTTGAGAGCTTATCCCAAAATAGACCCTTAATTTTCCTAGTCTTATCACCCTCTATACGCAATGTTATTTCGTATATTTTATGGGGCTCGCTAAGTCTGGTGTCGGCAGTTTCAACCTGAATGTATTCATTCGTGTCCACTGTCTCCAGATGACTCATCAAGTTCTTGCGCGCTATACTGATTTCTGCTGCACTGTCCAACATCGTCAATGCCCACTCCCCGTTTTTCAACTGTGTCCTCAGTATTCTCGGCATGGTTGATTACTCTAATACTGGCTACCTTCTTTTTAGGAAATTGAGATTTTTTACTCTGAGCAGGTTCCTTGTCTTTGGACTTGGTGTGCTCTCCTGGGTCTGACCGTCCTCTTCTTTCCGAATTCTGTGGAAGAGATCGAGAGGGACGTGTATCAATACTTTGATATCTATCAGGTTTTTTCAGATTATCCCTATTTCTAAGGTTATATCTTTTCTCAGAGGGCTCCCTCTGGGGAGACTGGCGTTCTCGAGTCGGAGTTCTTTCCCTCCGTCGAGGAGACCTTCCTCTGGTCTGGAAAACTTTTTCCTTGGGAGTGGACTGTTTATTTCCATCCCAGCTCTTTTTAGGAGTGTTTAAATTATTTTTAATAAATAATTTTTCAGGATTTTCGAGCAGTTGGGGCTTAACTGGTTTTCCACCCAAGCTGTACCTACCTAATTCTTCATAGCATTTTTCTATGATTTTTGCAAGCTCAACAGGATCTTTTATATCTGTTTCCCTCAACTTCTGGCGAATCGCCACAGATGCTGCTTCCCCTCTAATGTTGGCTAATAATATAGCCGAGACCTGCTTGAAGTCTTTTAGTAATTTCATACCTAGATTTAAAGCGGGCTCTGGACCGAATTCATTTTGAATCTGTTTTAGCACTTCTGGTATTACCGCCATAGACGGCACACCGTGTGTTTTTGTGTAAATGGAAGCAAAGACTGTACCCCAAGTGTCACAGTCCTCCATGTGTGGTGCGATTCCCATAGGAAGGCAGATGATCAAGATTCTGTGTTTCTCAATAGGGGTAGTATCAGGAAATACTGCCTCTATTTGAGTGATTTTCTGTGCTAACCAGAAAGGAATTTGTTCCCGTTTTACGGGTGTTTTACCAAGACATGACTGTATGTTCTGTGGTGTAATTTTATTTGTGTTCCCCTGATGAGGGGTCAGCTGGTGTGAATTAACAGCTGTCTGGACTGTTGCAGTCCGCATTACATATTGGACTAATTGCCTATGCATTTTTATTAATGTGTTTAACTGTGCTAACAGCTCTTCTCTTGACATTCTTACAATGTCAGGATGTGGTGTGTAGCTGGCTAGAACCGGCCACGTGGCTCCTGGTCTACCTAGTGGACCGAGCCTGGTTATGTGATTATTGTGTTTTAGGGCGCCATTAAACCAGAGCAGGTGCTCTTGAAATTTAAGTGGGATTTCAATCTCCTCAAAAGGAGCGTACTCTCCCGGAGGTTCCTCTATTTTGTAATAGTGAAACTCTTGTGTTGCAGCGTTTGCCGCTGGAAAGTTTATCCATGAATAGAATACCTCTGTCTGCCGATACTCGTGAGCCTCTATCACGAAAATTACTGTACCACCCTGAGGTGTCAGTCCGTTTTCTATAAGTTTTAAAGTTATAGATCTTCTTAACTGGACCGGGATGATAATAGCATCCGGGTCTGCTTGTTCGGGACCTTGCTGAGTCGCATCTACTGCGGCCCCAGAGGTTCCGTTTTCTACTGACATTTTTTTTTTTTTTTTTAAATGCAGGCTTTGCAGAGTAGGTCTCCAAGGAGACAAAGATTAGGTGCACAATATTTTCAAACACTGTATCCTTCAACGTTGAATAAACCGGAGCTTTACATAGGAATCTCTTCCTACTAAGGTCGGGCGGATTTTAACCTTTCACCCACTCCAGACGTCTATTGGAGTTTTTACGGGAGAAAGGGGTCTGTGAAATATGCACGACTGAGTTACTCTATAAGTCTTACGTTAGTTTATCGCCTTACCAAACGTTGGGCGCCATGTAGTGTAGTTCCTAGTTTCCCACTAGGCCCTGCGCATTGGAATAACATAAACAGTAGTATCGACGTGGAACTGCGGATATTCCAGGCCTCCACTGACTATGCTAAACTTAATTGGGTTGTGTTACCAACTAGCTCAGAGGTCACTGGAAACTTTCTTCTCTGCATGGGAAGTGATCAGCTTCCCTGGCACAGACAAGAAGGGATTCAGTTTTCCAACAACCGTGCAACATGACAACTTTTCTCCTCAGATCAAGAGTCAATCTCTAGGGTCGTGTGAAACAATAGACATGCATTTCACTCAGTCAGTCTAGTGCAGTTTACTTTCACGAGATGTAGAGAACAGAGAGACGGGCGTGTATCAATAAAGGGTTAACATTTATTGAACAGTCTTTCTTCTCGTACAAGAGAAATGTATTGCCACAATTGCAATAATTGTTATTATAAAAAGTACGTACAGTAAGATAAGTATTGCGAAATAGAACTGTAAAAGCATTGATATGGTTTCTTAGCCATACAATGGTTTAAAGTAATAAAACATATATACAGTCATATATACATTAGGCTAACATACTCAACTGGTGCTTCTAACTAAGCCTACCCCAGTGTGCCTGACCTAAGCCTAACACGTGAAAAGGGGAGTAAGTAAGTAGCTTAAGTTAAGTTGGTTTTGCCAAGGTTTGTTTCAAGAATTCTCGTCTAAGGGTTTAGTCAACACCATACCTCTGAATAGAATGATGGAGGATTGGTATCTCCTTCAGGGGTCTCTCTCGATATCCCAGTCACCCGCGAGGGTAAACCGGAAGCGCCGGGACTGGATTTCTCTGCACGAGAAAGGCAGCGGCTCTCTTCAGCGCGTCGAGGAAGGAGGGGGGACAGCGTCCGCGGGCAGCTGGAATCTGCTGGATGTCTTCGCAGAGGACGGCTGTTCAGCTCCTTAAGCGTACTGCACCATAGTTCGCTCTGTAGCGGCGATAATGGTAATCAGCAGCTTCACCACCACAGGATAGCAGGCTGCAGCGACAGAGTGCTAGATTTACCAACACGGGGTCTTGCAGGCAGCCAGCATCAGCTCACAGCTCTCATTGCTTAAGGCAACGTTGGTAATATTTATACCTGACAGGTGCCGGGTTTGACGCAAGTTTGCTGGACATAAGACGTCAATTAAAGATGTCACTAGGAAGTGACAGTTATCAGTTGCTCATTAGAGTTCCATTACTAATCAAAACATAGCAAGCGGGGATTTCCAGGTTTGCTAAGTTTTTATCTTGTTGAAGAACTCGGAGTGTTATCTAGGAATATCAGATAGTGACTGCTGCTCTGTCATTGCACTAATTGGTCGCAAAGGAAGTAGCAGAGAGTCATGCTGGAATGTGGCTCTGTTCGTGTGAGGCCAGAGATGACTTTTCAGAAAATCGCACTTGAACGGTTATGCCAATATAGGGAATAAATGGATTTATAGCCGAATAGGGGCATAAGGTCACAGTATCGATCAGGAACCTAGATAAGCACGCAACAATGGCTTCAATACCTTTAGTGTGTACTATACAGGTATACAAAGATTCAACATCTAATGTAATCATACACCAATTTGGTTGCCATTGTACGATACCCAGTTTGGACAGAAAGTCCCCAGTATCCTTGATGTAACTTGCAAGGCCCTGAACATGACATTGTAGGAAAAAGTCAATGTAGCGTGAAATATTCTCACCCAAACTGTTTATCGCGGAGATGATGGGTCTGCCTGGAGTAGGTTGCCGCATTTTATGCACCTTTGGAATTAAATAAAGGTGCAGCATCACAGGATTCTCCACATGTAGAAATGAATATTCCTCAGATGAGATCAAATTGTTGCGTTTGTATGGCAAGAGCATGTGTTTAATATTATCTCTGGCCCGCTTGTATTCCATACCACTGCTTCTTTCATAGCAGTTGCTGCTGGCCAATTGTCTCTTTGCTTCTGTCACATATTCTTGTTTTTGTCACAGGACAATGTTCCCTCCTTTGTCAGAGGAGTTTATTATTATGCCCGGATTCCTACTCAGTTTATTCATCAATTTGTCATATTGGGCACGCTGAAAGTTGTTTTTATTATTTTTTCTGGTGTTATTTTTCTGTCTGTGTGTACGCCTGTTGAGTGTCTTAAGGTCCTCCACCACACACTCATGGAATATGTCAACCGCGTCCTTCGGCATGACGGGCCAAACTTGCTCTTGGATTTAAAAGGACTTTCTCCGGCTCCCCTTTGTGTAACACTTATTGCCCGAAGTTGGTTCTGGGTATCCGGTAGATCTGTGGATTGATTAAGATTGGAAAAGGAAGATCCAGTTTCTAAGTCACATAAAGTTAGCAAGGTTCTCGCGTCCCTGGCAGCTGCCATAGGAACCTAATTTGTTGCTTGATCTTTGTCCTTGCTATTGATTTCTTTTGGGTTAGATTTGATGGTAAAAAACTTTTTTAGTTTAAGTTTCCTGATGAAAAGAAACACATCTGCTCTTGTGTTGGTATAATTAAATGAGCTTTCTGGGCAATAGTTGAGGCCCAAGGATATTATTTGTTGCTCAGCCATTGTTAAAGTTAGATTTGACAAATTGGTGCTAGTGCTAGCCATTGTGATTACTTTTGTTCTTCTTGTTGTACCACGGCTTGTTTTTGTTTTGCTGCGGCCTTGGCGCGTTTCCTCCTTGCCTTGCGCCTTGCATCGCGCCGCTTCCGGCACCATTGTTGCGCGTTCTTGGTCGCAGCGTCTTGACTAAAGAAATCGATTTCTTCACTTAGGTTTAGGACTGTGTGTGTTTCACTGTCTTCAGATAAACCTGTTGATGATCCCAGTGAGCTGCCTGAGCTTGATAACGAGATGGAGTCCAGATCCGGGAGAACCGAAGATCCTGGTTCATTGCTGGTAGCTGAACGTTGCACTGCTTTAACTTGACAGTTAGCTTGTTTTAATTTTCTTGCTTGGTCGAATTTCCTCGCAAAAGTGTAAATGCGACCAGTCTCATAATCGTTGAGATCTCGGGCAAATTTGTTTATTTTGCGCAACTTTATTTTTTCTTCATGCTTTTTTAATGTGTCTCCAATCTCTTTGCGACTTTTGTCAATATATGATTTAATTTCCACATCCACTTGTTTATCAAGTTCTTCATTGATTTTTGTATATCTACAAGCAGGGTTTCTCTGTCCAGTATTGCATAGTTGATCAACATTTTCATCAGGTTCATGGAGGCATTGAGGTTGCTTTCCCCCCACTCCCTGAGCATGGCAGGATTCGGGTCCACAAAGCTGGGGGCCAGTAATATTCGTGGGCCCCTGGGTACCCTCCCCGCTTCTGCGTATTTAGTCAGGGATCCCACCATTTCGTGACCTCAGATTTGGATTTTTTTTCCAGTGTTATTAATAGTTGTTTAACGTCCTTATTAGCTGGACCGGCGGGCGTTAGTGGCGTTTGTTTGTTCAATCCGCCTCGGGGTAAATTCCCATATAGCATTTAAGCTGCCGTCTCCCTCTCTTCGTCGAGACTCTTTGACATGATTGAAACAGTGAGTCACGGTGTTTCAGGAAGGATTTAGAATGTAATTATCGGCACCGAGCCGCTGCGTGTGCTTTTGCCTGAAAGTGTAGCCCCTGCCTTCTCACCTGCTGATAACTGTTTGTAGAGATGCTGAGCATCGGCGCTTCGTTCTCCGCGGGTTGGCCGACCTGCTGATCGCGCACACCGGTGATCAGTTCGTAATTGCTTCGTCAGTTGCAGGGGGCCACGCCACGTTACTCCTCCTCGGAATACTACATGCTCTGGCTGTAAGGGCGAGGCCGATCGTTGCGAAGGGGGTTCTGCCGACTGAGACAACCAACATCCGTGATTTAATTGAAGGAAAATCCTCTAACTTCCACACCAACGGCGCGGCGAAAGAAGAAGACAGACCCCACAGCTTCAGGCAAGATGTTGCTTTTATTTAAAACCTTCCTGGCGACGCGTTTCGAGTAGCTAGTACTCTTGATCACACACCATTGAATAAGTCAGCCTGTCATTTTTAGGTCTCGCCTGTCGATGCGCATGCGCATCGAGCAAGCGAGACTATAGGGGCTCATCCACTCTTTATCTAACTGCAAGGAATCGTGGCGATTCCTTGCAGTGCCCGTGACTTTTAAGGTCAATGCGCATGCGCATTAAGCTTATGCGCATGCGCATTGACCTTAAAAGTCACGGGCGCGTGCACGTCCGTGTTTGTTTACCCTTGCCTACTCTCTCTCTCCCCTCTCCGCCCCCGTTCCGCCCCCTCCCCTTCCCGCCGTGTCGCATTTCTCCTCCCCCCTCCCCTCTCTTCCCTCCGTCTTCCTGCCGTGTCGCACCTCTCCCCTCTCCGCCCCCTCCCCTGCCCGCCCCCTCCCGCCGTGTCGCATTTTTTGTAGAAAGGCGCAGAGGAACCAAGCCAAAGCGCTGTTGGAAATGCAGCAAGCTTATCCGTGACCTCCTTTGGGTAGCCTCGGGCTTCGTTTACTCTACCTGTCTGTACAATGTTTACCAGGTGCCAAATCCCAGCTGAAAAATATGAAAAGAAAACAACATTGTTCAAAGGTCATTCACAGCACCCCGAAAGCGTGCAGCATCTGGCGTCTCCCGCTCCTCGACCACCACTGCATCTGCTTTACCCAAGGCTGCTCAGTTTCCGGAGCGAGTGATCGCGCATGTCTCGGAATCCTTTAGTGACTGTAACTATTCCCTTATAACGGTTGTAGTAAGCCTGTCCTGTCCTAGTAAAAGGTTGTAGTGGCCCCGCCTTGCCCACAGTAGTGGCAACGGGTTTTCGATGAATTGTGTGCAGAGGCGCCTATGTGCAGCCTGAGCCCTCTGGTCTCCGCTTTACTCTTCCTTGCTGGCTGTTGCGCGTCGCCACATCGTCTTGTTACTTTATGAGTTCATTAAAATAAATGCTGTTCTGACGAGTTATTGCTGCTCGTGTTTCTAGGCCTTAAGTTTGAAACCACTCGCCCACCAGACCTCGCAATGCACAAAGGTGGAAATCCTTCCCGCAGCTCTGTGAAACCCTCGTGTAGCGCTGTATTGTGAGGGCCGGCCCTGTTTCCTGCTCGGTGCTAGGGGGGTCTACACCCCACCCCGCTCGCGCCGGCCTGCAGAAGCTAGCTGGGTTCAATGGATGCTCACAACAAAGGGGCGGGGGAGGGGGCTCCACGTATGTGGAGTTGTATAAAAGGTATCGTTGGGTGTTGTCATGGAAGCCCCGCGCGCCTTAAACTGTGTGCGGAGCTGGCGCAGAGAACAAAACAGCCGACAGCTTTCAAGTCTACAAAGCGTGTGCAGTGCCCCCACCCCTCCCGCGACCCGTCTTCGCGCCCCTCCCCCAGCACCCCGAGAGCCACTGAGCCGAGATGAAACACAATAATGGAGTCTCTCCTAGCTGAATGTTGTTGGATGTGGTGTAGTTAACAGCACCCAGCCGAAGCTAACTGGTTGGGTGACGTAGCTCCTGCCCCCCGTGCCCCCTCCCCACACACACACACAGAGCGAGGCTCTCCTTACAAGCCGCCCCTGCTACTAAGAGAGGGGCCTAGACCATGAGATTGTGAACTTGATTTAGTTAGTGTTCCAGGACCCTGCCTCTTTCTTTCGGGCGCCTGGAGGGATACACAATTGTGCAACCGGTAGACAGGGGGCCTCTGTCACAGCGACCTGGCCAGGGCTGGAGTGTTCGCACTAAGCACCCCATTTGTTCCGGGGTATAAGCCTGTTTTTTTAAGCATTACTCTCACTCTCACTCACTCTCACTCACTCTCACTCACCCTCACTCTCACTCACCCTCACTCTCACTCACCCTCACTCTCACTCACCCTCACTCACCCTCACTCACCCTCACTCTCACTCACCCTCACTCTCACTCACCCTCACTCTCACTCACCCTCACTCACCCTCACTCTCACTCACCCTCACTCACCCACCCTCACTCACCCTCACCCTCACTCACCTTCACCCTCACTCACCCTCAACCCCTCACCCTCACTCACCCTCAACCCCTCACCTTCACTCACCCTCAACCCCTCACCCTCACTCACCCTCAACCCCTCACCCTCAATCACCCTCAACCCCTCACCCACCTTCACTCACCCTCACCCTAAACTCCTCACCCTCAACCCCTCACCCTCACCCACACTCACCCACACTCACCCACACTCACCCACACTCACCCTCACCCTCACTCACCCCACCCCCACTCACCCTCACTCACCCTCAACCCCTCACCCTCACTCACCCTCAACCCCTCACCCTCACTCACCCTCACTCACCCTCAACCCCTCACCCTCACTCACCCTCAACCCCTCACCCTCCCTCACCCTCAACCCCTCACCCTCAATCCCTCACCCTCACCCACACTCACCCACACTCACCCCCACTCACACTCACCCACCCTCACTCACCCTCACTCACCCTCACTCACCCTCACTCACACTCACCCACCCTCACTCACCCTCACACCCACCCTCACCCTCACTCACCCTCACACTCACCCTCACTCACCCTCAACCTCATGCTAAAGATTTACAAAAAAACCCATTAACAATTCTAAAAGCACTAACTCTAATGCTGCGAGACCTATTGCATTTCTAATGCTTGTTAAATGCTAGTTTTCCCTGACCCCTCCTATGGGCCACACCTCCTAAAGTGCATCACATGATTTGTTTAAACATAGGCATAGAAAGGGTACATATGTCATAATGGAATGAAAAACAGACTGTTGTAAACTTTTCCTGTTAGTAAAAAAGTTACATTTTGCCTGAAACAATACTGTATAACTAATTAATTTCGTTTATACATGTTAAATAATTTTTCATGATTTTATAATGCTAAAATGTCGCATATAAAAACATTTGTTACTTCCATTAATAGTTATTGCACATATCCA
Organism: Lissotriton vulgaris; assembly: GCF_964263255.1. Classification (NCBI taxonomy): domain Eukaryota; kingdom Metazoa; phylum Chordata; class Amphibia; order Caudata; family Salamandridae; genus Lissotriton; species Lissotriton vulgaris. The sequence goes on along the minus strand of NC_141691.1, from coordinate 66,611,844 downwards.
ATGTCTGTAAACAATCGTTTATCTTCACTGCATGAATGCAGAAGTGCCGCATATGACAACATATATATATATATATGACAACAACCTCCTCCTTCCGAAAAGAGTGGAAGCCACACGGGGGAACGATAAGGAAACTTCTTTATTGCGATGTTGATGGCGAATGCATTTCGGCATATTCATGCCTTCTTCAGCGCCCAAATTTAAAGGAGGCTCCTATCGATATACAAGTTGGTTTGAGTCCTGCGCCTTAAATGTTCGTGTGAACTAGGCTCCGCCCCAGACAAAATGTTCGCACCTGTGGCAGCTCCTGATGCTGCTGTGAACTGCAAGGACCAGAATACATCATTCCATGTTCAGGTAAGTGAGATCTGGGAAGAAAGTACAACCAGCTGGTCGGATGCAGGACTCCAATGATATAGGCAGCCTTGGTTTTCCTGCTTGTCATCAGGTAAAAAAGCCTCCTTACATCCCCTCACTGCTTCAGCCCTGAAGTAAGGAACAGTTTCTTCGGGGACCGCAATGTACATACATGCTGCCCAAGTGCAAGGCAGAATCTCCTCGCAACCGCACTGTCTGCTTCTAGCTTTCGTGGCGAGCCAAGTCCAATCCAGTGCCCTGGAAGCACCAATTATTGCCGAAGCAACCACCAATACTGAATTAGCCACTTAGTGAAGCGGGGGCCTCCAAACTGCGTTACTGGCAAACGCAGAATATATGACAACAACCTCCTCCTTCCGAAAATAGTGGAAGCCACACGGGGGAACGATAAGGAAACTTCTTTATTGCAATGTTGATGGCGAATGTCATCCTCTGTCTCTTGGGGTCCCACAGGGTTCCTCACTGAGCCCCACGTTGTTTAACATCTACGTGAGGCCGCTGGCTGAGGTTGTGAAGCTCTGTGGTATGACCATGGTGTCGTACGCAGATGACACCCAGCTAGCGGTCACGATCAGCGGGGACTCTGGGGTGGATGCCCCAAGATTCAGAGAAGGACTCAGGGCGGTGGCTGGTTGGATGACGTCCAACTGTCTCCAACTAAACGCCAAAAAAACGGAGGTGATGATCTTTGGGAAGCGGAAGGACCTATGGGGAGATACTTGGTGGCCCTCTGAGCTGGGGCCGACCCCCACTCCGGTTGCGGAGATCAAAAACCTTGGTGTTTGGCTAGACCCTTCCCTCAATTTCGTTGGCCACACCAAAAGGACGGCGGCGTGCTGCTTCGGCATCTTGCGCAATCTGCGCCCTGCCCTTAAATACTTTGATGCCGCAACTCGTCAATTGGTGGTGCAAGCAACAGTTTTGGCTCGGCTGGACTATGCCAGCTCCCTTTTTATAGGATTAAACCAGGCCGAGTTAACCCGACTTCAAAGAGTGCAGAACGCTGCGGCCAGAGCGATCGTAGGTCTTCCTAGGTTTTGCTCGGCCGGTCCATCTTTGCGAGCCTTGCATTGGTTACCCGTTAGGCAGCGGATCCACTTTAAAGTTTTGTGCCTTTCCTTCAAGATCCTGAAGGGCTTATCGCCTCCCTTACTGTGCCAACTTTTGCACCCTTATATCCCGGGCCGCATTCTGCACTCGATGGACCAAGAATTAGCGGTAGCCCCTCGGTTCAAACTCAGTCGAGTGGGGGGTCGCTCTTTTAAGGTGCGGGCAGCCACACTCTGGAACGCTCTCCCTTTGAAACTCCGGACCCTTGGTGACCTGCTTTCCTTCCGCAAGGCCGCTAAAACCCATTTATTTTCTGAGCTTTGTTAAATCCTTCACTCCTCAATTTCTTAATAATAATTTCTGTTCCCTTGTTGTGTTGTGTTCGCCACCTTGTCGGTGCGCCGGGACGCTCCTTCGCTGGAGCAGCCGTGCGCAATATAAATAGCACTAACATAACATAACATAACATAACATGCATTTCGGCATATTCATGCCTTCTTCAGCACCCAAATTTACAGGAGGCTCCCATCGATATACAAGTTGGTTTGAGTCCTGCACCTTAAATGTTCGTGTGAACTAGGCTCCACCCCAGACAAAATGTTCGCACCTGTGGCAGCTCCCGATGTTGCCGTGAACTGCAAGGACCAGAATACATTATTCAACATTCAGGTAAGTGAGATCTGGGAAGAAAGTACAACCAGCTGGTCAGATGCAGGACTCCAATGATATAGGCAGCCTTGGTTTTCCTGCTTGTCATCAGGTAAAAAGCCTCCTTACGTCCCCTCACCGCTTCAGCCCCGAAGAAAGGAACAGTTTCTTCGGGGACCGCAATGTACATACACGCCGCCCAAGTGCAAGGCAGAATCTCCTCGCAACCGCACTGTCTGCTTCTAGCTTTCGTGGCGAGCCAAGTCCAATCCAGTGCCCTGGAAGCACCAATTATTGCCGAAGCAACCACCAATACTGAATAAGCCACTTAGTGAAGCGGGGGCCTCCAAACTGCGTTACTGGCAAACGCAGAATATATGACAACAACCTCCTCCTTCCGAAAAGAGTGGAAGCCACACGGGGGAACGATAAGGAAACGTCTTTATTGCAATGTTGATGGCGAATGTCATCCTCTGTCTCTTGGGGTCCCACAGGGTTCCTCACTGAGCCCCACGTTGTTTAACATCTACGTGAGGCCGCTGGCTGAGGTTGTGAAGCTCTGTGGTATGACCATGGTGTCGTACGCAGATGACACCCAGCTAGCGGTCACGATCAGCGGGGACTCTGGGGTGGATGCCCCAAGATTCAGAGAAGGACTCAGGGCAGTGGCTGGTTGGATGACGTCCAACTGTCTCCAACTAAACGCCAAAAAAACGGAGGTGATGATCTTTGGGAAGCGGACGGACCTATGGGGAGATACTTGGTGGCCCTCTGAGCTGGGGCCGACCCCCACTCCGGTTGCGGAGATCAAAAACCTTGGTGTTTGGCTAGACCCTTCCCTCAACTTCGTTGGCCACACCAAAAGGACGGCGGCGTGCTGCTTCGGCATCTTGCGCAATCTGCGCCCTGCCCTTAAATACTTTGATGCCGCAACTCGTCAATTGGTGGTGCAAGCAACGGTTTTGGCGCGGCTGGACTATGCCAGCTCCCTTTTTATAGGATTAAACCAGGCCGAGTTAACCCGACTTCAAAGAGTGCAGAACGCTGCGGCCAGAGCGATCGTAGGTCTTCCTAGGTTTTGCTCGGCCGGTCCATCTTTGCGAGCCTTGCATTGGTTACCCGTTAGGCAGCGGATCCACTTTAAAGTTTTGTGCCTTTCCTTCAAGATCCTGAAGGTCTTATCGCCTCCCTTACTGTGCCAACTTTTGCGCCCTTATATCCCGGGCCGCATTCTGCACTCGCTGGACCAAGAATTAGCGGTAGCCCCTCGGTTCAAACTCAGTCGAGTGGGGGGTCGCTCTTTTAAGGTGCGGGCAGCCGCACTCTGGAACGCTCCCTCCTTTGAAACTCCGGACCCTTGGTGACCTGCTTTCCTACCGTGAGGCCGCTAAAACCCATTTATTTTCTGAGCTTTGTTAAATCCTTCACTCCTCAATTTCTTAATAATAATTTCTGTTCCCTTGTTGTGTTGTGTTCGCCACCTTGTCGGTGCGCCGGGACGCTCCTTCGCTGGAGCAGCCGTGCGCAATATAAATAGCACTAACATAACATAACATAACATAACATGCATTTCGGCATATTCATGCCTTCTTCAGCACCCAAATTTACAGGAGGCTCCCATCGATATACAAGTTGGTTTGAGTCCTGCACCTTAAATGTTCGTGTGAACTAGGCTCCACCCCAGACAAAATGTTCGCACCTGTGGCAGCTCCCGATGTTGCCGTGAACTGCAAGGACCAGAATACATTATTCAACATTCAGGTAAGTGAGATCTGGGAAGAAAGTGCAACCAGCTGGTCGGATGCAGGACTCCAATGATATAGGCAGCCTTGGTTTTCCTGCTTGTCATCAGGTAAAAAGCCTCCTTACGTCCCCTCACCGCTTCAGCCCCGAAGAAAGGAACAGTTTCTTCGGGGACCGCAATGTACATACACGCCGCCCAAGTGCAAGGCAGAATCTCCTCGCAACCGCACTGTCTGCTTCTAGCTTTCGTGGCGAGCCAAGTCCAATCCAGTCCCCTGGAAGCACCAATTATTGCTAGAGCAACCACCAATACAGACTTAGCCACTTAGTGAAGCGGGGGCCTCCAAACTGCGTTACTGGCAACCGGAGAATATATGACAACAACCTCCTCCTTCCAAAAAGAGTGGAAGCCACACGGGGGAACGATAAGGAAACTTCTTTATTGCGATGTTGATGGCGAATGCATTTCGGCATACTCATGCCTTCTTCAGCGCCCAAATTTACAGGAGGCTCCCATCGATATACAAGTTGGTTTGAGTCCTGCGCCTTAAATGTTCGTGTGAACTAGGCTCCGCCCCAGACAAAATGTTTGCACCTGTGGCAGCCCCCGATGTTGCCGTGAACTGCAAGGACCAGAATACATCATTCCATGTTCAGGTAAGTGAGATCTGGGAAGAAAGTACAACCAGCTGGTCGGATGCAGGACTCAAATGATATAGGCAGCCTTGGTATTCCTGCTTGTCATCTGGTAAAAAAGCCTCCTTACGTCCCCTCACCACTTCAGCCCCGAAGAAAGGAACAGTTTCTGCGGGGACCACAATGTACATACACGCCACCCAAGTGCAAGGCAGAATCTCCTTGCAACCGCAATGTCTGCTCCTAGTTCTCGTGGCGAGCCAAGTCCAATCCAGTCCCCTGGAAGCAACCACCAATACAGACTTATATATATCGAAGAATACTCTTCGTCTCCGCAATTCCTTCGCAGGCTGCAAATGAAGAGCACGGACCGCATAAATCTTGAAATACCTTCTATTTTATTCTTTACAGCGTACAAACAGTGTAGGCAGCCATGGGGCATTTCGTCCCTACCTGGGGACTTGATCACATGATGCCAAACTACCAATGGCATTCCTTTTTAATTAAACAGCTACACACTTTTTTCTTTTTTTCATTTTAAAGACAGGTGTTTTCATTGGTTGTGAACATACCACATGGTATAAAGTGCAAAAAACAGTTCTCAGTTTTATCCAGTAACTTTATAACTGTCAAGTGGGAGGAAAACCTGATCAAATTGTTACATTCTCACAATTATGATACACGGAATTGTCAAGGTTACCTAAACTTGTAAAAGGATTCTTTAGCAGCAAGAAACGCAATAATTTCCAATAGTATTAGCATAAATGCACTGTTCTATCCTTTATTACTGAGAAATTTTAACATTGTGCTGGCTGTTAATAAGTCAATCCACCAATATAAATATGAATAAATAGATGTTAAATATCTAAACAAATAAATAGATACATAAATGCATAACCACATAGATATACACAATAATTTAAAACATATATAGGTATGAATACACATGGAATAAATAGATAAATAAATATACATATACATCATTAAATAGTGAGTACCTCAGACCACACATATTTAAAATTCATACTTTTAAAATCAGTGAATATCTATATATATATCTATATATCTATATATATATATATATATATATATATATATATATATATATATATATATATATATATATATATATATATATATATATATATATATATATATATATATATCAAATATTTGTACAGATAACAGGCAATCACAAATCTTTGTCTATAGTTCAATGACCTATGTGCCAAGTAAGGACATGGCTTCAATGTTGTTGCATTATTACTGATTTGTAAGACATCAGGGAAATGTATGCATTTTTAAAACGTAATTTGTTTGTGTATAACATCCAATGCACATATTACTTTATTAATATGATGCGTGGGCCTTGATATTTTATGACTACACAATTAATTTCAAGTGTATCATGTGAAAATCAACAAATTTTCATTCAACATATGGATAATGCATTGTGTTAAAACGGCGCCCTCAGAAACGTTTCGTTAAGGACTATATGTGAAAACATAGTCCTTTGTCGATGTTTACTTTTTGAAATGAATTGGCACGTTTTTGTGTGTGGAAACTCTTGTTAAATAGCGGTTACTCAATCACTCCCCATCAGTGAGCAAGGACGTGAAGTCCGAAACGCGTCTGATGGCTTGCACCACAATTAAATAAATATTTTGTGAAAAAATGTGAAGACTGACTCGGGGTAATTTTTAAAGTTTGCGTACCTGTCGGTGCAGTGAAGCACATCTGCGACAAGTTGGATTGATATATATATATATATATATATATATATATATATATATATATATATATATATATATATATATATATATATATATATATATATATATATATATATATATATATATATATATATATATTCCATGTAACAACCGACATCTGTCCAGTTCCAACACAATGCCTACTATTATTGTGTATAATTTTGCATGTGTTTCCTGTTACTCAGTAACAATAAATTGCATTGGCTAATTCTTCCTCAAATACTGAACATCAAATTAAGGACTAAAGATAAGGGAGAAAGGGAAAAATCCCTACCATACATAATCTGGTCCTAAAATAGTACATTATGATACACAAACATATTGCCTAATGGCTGTTTGTGAAGACTGGATATATCTGTGCAAAATAGGTGCATGTGCAAATAGTAATTTTTTAGATATTTTTTAAATTTTTTTAAAAGGCGAAAAATATAAAAAGTGCTCAATGTGTCTTATAAAAGGGCTAAGATAGTTAAAAGAATAAAGGGAACTAACGGGAAACTGCTGTGTAAGGAATACATTCCTCAGAACAATTTTTAAGAGCAGAAATAAATTCCTGAATTTACAATTCAATCAAAGGGGTGTGCCAAAACAACCCCGAGAGCCTAGTATTAAATACAAATTCAATCTGTCAAATGGTTAAGATCATAATTTACCCCTCCTATATTTATTGGACTGTGAGCCCCAGTAATTATAAGCTAGCATGGAGTTCCTCCGAACTGTTGAGGCCATTGGGATGCTTACTATCAAGACTTAAAATGTAATGCATCTCTAACAATTTAAGGCTCCTCTCTCTGTCACCTCCTCGTTTTCTCTTAGGGACAGAGTCAATAAGAAAATAAGTGAGGTCTTTAAGGTTGCCATCATGCTGCTCATGGAAATGCCTGGCCACGGGATACGCCTGATCATGGTTTTTGATGGCTCTAATGTGTTGGAGTACCCTTTTGTGTCCTGGTAGGATGGTACTACCTATATGTCTCAGTCCACATGGACACTCCAACTCATATACCACATGATCAGTTTTACAATTAAGTGATTTGGTGATTACTCCATTGGGTCCCCCAAATGGCGAAGAATATTCTGTAACATTGACTCCATGTTGGCAGGCTTTACACTTGTAAAACCCCTTCCTTTGCGCAGGCCAAGAGACCTTGGCTTGTGGTCCACACGGGTCACTATCCATGAGAACATTTTTCATAGATGCTCCCCTTCTGTATGTTATCATTGGATTTTTTGGAACTGTCTTGCCAATAATGGGGTCCTGCCTAATGAAATGCCAATTCCTTTTGATAATCTTTCTCACAGCTAGATGTTCTTTGTTGTAATCCAATATAAATCTAAACATGTTAGAGATTTTGTCTCTGGTACTAGGGACCTTTTGGACTGAGACAAGCATATCCCTATCAACCAGGTTACATTTAGTAAGGGCCTTCTTAAGGCAAAGGTTACTGTAACCTCTTTCCCTGAACCTTGAAATACAATCGCCTTGCACTTTTTGCAGTGTCTCATTGTTAATACAGATTGTTTTTATGCGCCATAGGGAATGCTTTGTACGAGGTGGGTGGGGTGGGCACTACTGGCATGCAGGATGGCATTACCTGCCGTAGGCTTACGATGCAATTTAGTTTCCAACCATCCTTGATCTATGTAAATCTCAACATCAAGAAAGTAACTGTGGTTCGACTTATAGTGGCAGTGAAATTCAGATTTAAGTTATTTTGGTTCAATGAGGCAATAAACTAATTTGCCTCGCTTTCACTGCCATGCCAGATCAAGAAAAGGTCGTCTATGTACCTCCACCAGCTTTTCACATGCCTGGTCAGTGTGTCACAGTGTTTTGCCATGAGGACCTGCTCCTCCCACAGCCCATGTGTAAACACGCGAAGTAGGGGGAGAAGCTGGCCCCCATGGCCACACCCCTCAATTGTTGGTACATGACATCCTGAAACATAAATATATAATTGGTATGACACAACTCGACCATATTGACAAGCATTTTACTATGCTCCTCATAGTGAGGCCCTTTCCTTGCCAAATAATACTTTAAGGCCCGTAGTCCATCACCATGCTTAATAGACGTATGTAATGCTGTAACATCTAAAGCAATCAAAAGATATTCGTTATTCCATTGGAAGTCTTTCATTTTAGTTAAGAAATCACCTGTATCCTTAGTATATGAGGCAAGATTGTGAACAAACTCTTTAGGCAAAAGTCCACATAGATGGATGTATTTTCAACCATACTGTTTCTGGCCGATATAATCAGCCTACCTGGTGGATTCATTCTATCCTTGTGCACTTTAGGTATGAAGTACAAGATTGGGATAGTTGGATTAAGATTCCACAGGTACTTATACTCATTACTCGTTAGCATACCCTTTTCACACCACGCCATTAATTTCATCCGAAAGGCTGTGTGTGTTGTGTTCCACGTCATTTTATTGCTTTTGCCGTAGCAGGATTCATCACTGAGTTGTTTTATTCCTTCCTTTAGGTAGTCATCCCTTCTCCACAGGACATTTCCGCCCTTGTCGGCATTTCGCACTACAATTTCTTTATTGTTTTTAATCTTCGTCATTAGTTGATGGTACTGTAATGCTTTTTTGTTTTTGTTTTGTTTGTTTCCTGTTGATACCTTATTGGTGGCCCTATTGAGATTTTTAAGATCAGTGATGACCTGTTCCTGGAACATATCAATATTGTCTTTAAGCATAAGAGGGTAGAACTTCGAGGGTGGTTTGAACAGTGTTGCACATAGTATCCTAGAGCCAGTTTGAGTGACTGTAGAAATGTCATCAGATTGATTTGGTTCCTGCATCATTTCAAATATTGTTTCCACCAACTCTTGTGAATTCAGATTCATTTCTTGGGCCTTTGATGTCAAAAAATCAAAGTAGGGGGAGAAGGAAGACGTGATCCGTTCAGCTTCCTTAGTTTCAATATCAAATAATCAAGAGAGAAGGATCACTTTTCCTGCATAACGAGGGTATGCAGGTTTCGTTCCAGCTAGTCCCAATTAAAAAACCCTCATGAACGTGTAGAGTTGGTAAATTTAGCGGTATATCTTGATTCTCCGCCGTCCTGACTCGTGCAGATCCGGTTGCTCCCCTCTGTTCTCCTGCTGGGTATCGTAGCGCTTCTCCCACGCTGCTTGTAATATCTGCATTCTTCCAGCTGGACTACCATAGCGCCGCATTGTGCATTTGACTCGCTCTGTCCTCAGCGCTGCTTTGCTGCTTTGTGATTGCTCTGTGCCCAACTTCATAGCGCCGCTTGTCACTCTTAATGTGCTGTGCTCATAGCGCTACTCTATGTCAGCCAGTTCTTTTCTAAAATATATATTTTGGTCATAGCGCCCCACTGCTCGCCCCAACCTCTCCCTGCGTTAAGTGTTTGTTGTTGTTGCAGACATTTGCTTCCTGTGACGTCCTAGCCCGTCCCTCCAATCACGCTCCCGCCTCCCAGCTGAGCCTGCCTCCCACAGATAGATTAGACCGACCCCTCCCCCCGAGAGCTGTGACCGTCCTGACTCGTGCAGATCCGGTTGCTCCCCTCTGTTCTCCTGCTGGGTATCGTAGCGCTTCTCCCACGCTGCTTGTAATATCTGCATTCTTCCAGCTGGACTACCATAGCGCCACATTGTGCATTTGACTCGCTCTGTCCTCAGCGCTGCTTTGCTGCTTTGTGATTGCTCTGTGCCCAATTTCATAGCGCCGCTTGTCACTCTTAATGTGCTGTGCTCATAGCGCTACTCTATGTCAGCCAGTTCTTTTCTAAAATATATATTTTGGTCATAGCGCCCCACTGCTCGCCCCAACCTCTCCCTGCGTTAAGTGTTTGTTGTTGTTGCAGCCATTTGCTTCCTGTGACGTCCTAGCCCGTCCCTCCAATCACGCTCCCGCCTCCCAGCTGAGCCTGCCTCGCCCCTCCCCTTCAACTATCCACTTATGACAGTGGCTTTTGCGCGCAGAGTTCACGCGCAGCGATCGCGCCCCATTCGCGCCGAAGGTGCGCCAAAGGTAAGCCCGTCTACGCCCGTCCATGCCTGGACCGCGCCCAGTGCCAGACCCCCTGGCCCCCGTACCACCCTCCCCTCCCGCATTACTTATGATGCCACCACCCTCCTAGCCCTTAACCCCGGCCGCTCCCCCAACTGCGTCCAAGCCGCTCCTGGACACACCCATGGACTCTTCTCTTGCAACTCCTGCAAGTTCGACGGCACCAAGAACAACTCCTCATCTACGAACACACAACAGATATCCGACCCCAACCACCTAAAATGCATCCTGCTCAACACCCGCTCAGTCCACAGGCACGCCATCGACCTCTGGAATCTACTAGACACCACCTCTCCGGACGTCGCCTTCCTAACAGAAACATGGATGAACGCCTCCTCAGCCCCAGACATCACCATTGCCATCCCGGAAGGATATAAAATCATCCGTAAGGACCGGACCGACCAAACAGGAGGAGGCATCGCTATCGTCCATAAGAAATCCATCCGCATCTCAACTAGCTCAGACGCCAATCTCGCCAACACTGAACACCTTCACTTCCAGATCCACATCGACCCCAAGACCACACTCAGAGGCACCCTCTTCTACAGGCCACCAGGACCCCGCGCACAATTTAGTGAAGACATCACGGACTTCATCACTCCACACGCGCTCCCCTCCGAGGATTACATCCTTTTGGGAGAACTCAACTTTCACCTTGAAAAGAGCAACGACCGCAACACCACCTCCGTCTTGGACAACCTCGCCAACCTCGGACTTAAACAACTTGTCACTACCCCCACCCACATCGCAGGTCACACACTCGACCCTATCTTCACCTCCAGCAAACACGTCTCCTTCAGCCACACCACAGCTCTCCTCTGGACTGACCACAGCTGCGTTCACTTTACCTACAACAAGTCCACATCCAACAACCATCCCCAACCAACTCTGCGAAGAAACTGGAACAAAGTCACCATCGACCAGATCTCCTCATCGCTTCTTCAATACCCCCCCACACACTCCTCAAACCCCGACCAAGCAGCCACTAACTTCACCCAATGGTTATCCAACAGTGCCGACATCCTAGCACCACTGAAAAAACGACAAACCAAACTAGGCAGCAAGAAGGCCTCCTGGTTCAACGATGATCTTAAGAAATCCAAGAAACTCTGTCGCTCCCTTGAGAAGGCCTGGAAAAAAGACCCAAACACCAACACCAAAGACGCATTCAAAAACGCCACCCGCATTCACCACCAACTGATCCGGAACGCCAAGAAAGCTGCCTTCAAGGACCGACTAGATAGCAACGCCCACAACAGCAAGGAATTATTCAACATCGTCAAGGAATTTACCAACCCCTCAGCCAACTCCAACGACATCACCCCCTCTCAAGCCCTCTGCGACTCCCTAGCCTCATTCTTCCACAACAAAATTGCAGACATCCACAACAGCTTCGACAACCGACCCGAAGACCAACCCACGCAACCCTCTGCAGGACCCCCACCCCTCTTGAACACCCTCAATGACTGGAACCCTATCTCCACTTAAGACACCATCCATCTGATGAACTCTATCCACTCAGGATCCCCCACAGACCCATGCCCTCACCACATCTTTAACAAAGCAGACTCCATTATAGCACCACACCTCCGAGACGTCATCAATTGCTCCCTCAACTCCGCAACCTTCCCGGAAAGTTGGAAACACGCCGAACTCAGCGCCCTTCTGAAGAAACCCACAGCTGACCCCACCGAACTCAAAAACTACCGCCCTATCTCACTCCTTCCATTCCCGGCCAAAGTCATCGAGAAAGCGGTCAACAACCAGCATTCCTCGAAACCAACAAATCCCTCGACTCCTCACAATCCGGCTTCCGAGCCAAACACAGCACTGAAACCGCCCTCATCGCTGCAACAGACGACATTCGAACTCTACTGGACAATGGAGACACAGTCGCCCTCATCCTCCTCGACCTCTCCGCCTTCCACCTCTCAAGTCAGAGGCCTCTGAAGTCATCTGCGGCGTACCACAAGGATCTTCACTCAGCCCCACCCTCTTCAACGTATACATGAGCCCCCTCGCGACCATCGCACGCCAACACAACCTCAACATCATCTCCTACGCAGATGACACTCAACTGATCCTATCTCTCACCAGAGACCCTAACACTGCCAAAACCAACCTGCATGAAGGAATGAAAGAAGTTGCCGAATGGATGAAGCACAGCCGTCTGAAACTGAACTCAGACAAAACAGAAGTCCTCATCCTAGGAACCTCCCCCTCCGCCTGGGATGACTCTTGGTGGCCGGAGGCCCTTGGAAAAGCACCCATCCCGACGGACCACGCACGGAACCTGGGAGTCATCCTAGATTCCTCACTCTCGATGAACAGACAAGTCAACGCCGTTTCTTCATCCTGCTTCAACATTCTTCGTATGCTCAAAAAAACATTTTGTTGGATCCCCACCGAAACTAGAAAAACAGTCACCCACGCACTGGTCACGAGCCACCTGGACTACGGAAACACCCTATACGCCGGAACCACCGCAAAACTCCTGAAAAAACTCCAACGCATCCAGAACGCTTCAGCCAGGCTCATATTAGACATCCCGCGTAAAGAACACATCTCTGGGCACCTGAAAAACCTCCACTGGCTCCCCGTCAATAAGAGGATTACTTTCCGTCTTCTAACCCACGCACACAAAGCACTTTACGAAATTGGACCCGTATGCCTCAACACATGACTGTCCTTCTACACCCCCTCCCGCCAGCTACGCTCCTCAAACCAAGCCCTTGCCACTGTACCTCGCATCAACAAAACCACCATGGGAGGGAGATCCTTCTCCTACCTGGCAGCTAAAACCTGGAACTCACTTCCCACTCACCTTCGCCTTACTCAGAACCACCTAGCATTCAGAAAGCAACTTAAAACATGGATATTCGAGAAGTAATTCCCCTCCCTTCTTCAAGCGCCTTGAGACCCTCTGGGTATGTAGCGCGCTATATAAATCTCTTGACTTGACTTGACTTGACTTGTGTGCATAATCATAGGGTTTAGTGGTTATGCATCCTCCACCCGGAGGTTTTACTTTTGGTTAAAAACAGTAGTGATCAGTGACGAGAAAGTGTGAACTGAAAAGGTAAAATATCTCTTCCTGCCAGAGTAGTAATTTTATTCGTTCTGGATTTGAGATGTTAAAATAAAGTTGTGTGAATGACAGTGATTAGGGCTCTCACACACTCAGTTTAGTGAATGTTGTAGGTCGACATGTTTCAGCCCTTTGTTGCCGGTTAGGTCAAGTGGGCTTTCTTCAGGACCAAAGTGCAGGGTATGTAGAGACCTAGGGCGTCTCTATTAGTGTTGGGCAGATAAGAATTTCTTTGATTGCCTATTTACTGATGATAATGGAGATGATATGTTAATCACACCCCTTGAAGGTCGCCAGGTACCTGCGTCGGGTGTTATTGTGCCTCATCGAGGTCCCAGTGGGTCAGGGAGGCCTACTGCGGTCTCTGTCGGCACCACTTGTGCTGACTCTACCACTCTGGGCCCGGGATGTCAGTCATTACTGATGTTCCTCCACTTGGTACTTTTTTCACCTGAGCATGGAACTTCCGAAGTTTGAGCTTTCTTACACTTTTGTAAATGTCAACTCTTGATTTTGTATAATTAAATGTACTTTCAGGGCAAAAGGAGAGTCCGAAGGCCAGTAATTGGGTTTCAGCAGCATTAAGAGTCATATCCTCGCCAGGATACTATTTTAGTAATAGAGCGCGTTATAAAACCCTTTATATCATATATCAATTCATATCATATCCGATAGGTTAATTACCGTTTTTGCACTACTTTCCTTGATATCACTTGGCGATTCTTTTTCCAATATTTCCGCTGTTGTTTTTTCTGCTGTTGTTTTTTGTTGTGCACTCCTTCCTCTGCTGGCCTTTCTTCTCTCCCTCCTTCTTTTGTTCCTCCTCTGCTTTCGCTGGCTTGGGGTTTTCTCGGTCTCAGCGATTGGAGGCGCTCCCTGCATAAAAAATCATCCTCCTTAGTGAGAGAATGTCGGTATCCTTTAGTTGACTTAGCTTTGTTCCGTGTATCTGCCTCAGATCCACTTTCTACTGTTGAACTGTCTTCAGATGCTGATGTCAGTTTAGAAAGTTGGTTTTCACTCACTGCCCCATGTTTAGATGTCTTGTTGTCTGCCTTCAATGCATCGAACTTGCGAAAAAATGTAAAAATTCTCCCTTGCTCGTAATCACAACGATCACGGTGGAATTTGTTTGTCTTTAGTTCTCTAATGACATCCTCTTCTTTTTTAAGACGTTTTTTCATGTCAGTTTTTAGTTTGGCAATTTCATCCTGTTGTTCCATTGAGTCTAATTCCTTAGTGAGGTTTTCAATGTCCTCAGCCAATTTGATACAATCTTTTTCTGCATATTTTACCAAGATAAAGAGTAGTTTACGAGAGGAGTCCAAATTAGTTTCTGCCCATTCGCGCATCATATCGCGATCGGGCGCTTCGTAGCTTTGTGGAAAAAGGTAGGGCTAGGACCTTTCTCAAGATTTGCCCGGCGCTAACCGCCCTTGTACCATTCAAATTTACCAAGCAATGAGGCAGGCGCCGGAGACCAGAAGGCAGGAAACAGAAGTTTTATTCCGACGGAGCAGAACACATCAGATCAGACAACAAGGTATCATCTCGAGGTGCTCTAACAGCCTCTCGGAGGCCTGGCCTCTTATACACTGGTTTATGGCATGTGACCTTTCTTTATTATAATCAGAACATTGTGAAGCCCGGAAAAAGACATCCCCGCAATCCTCGTGTCAATCCCACCCCCATATACCTTCACAATAGAGGTCCTCAACCTGCTGATAAGAGGAGGGGGGTCATCACGCAGCTGAGTGTTCTGCCGAGTCTTAGGATGTGTGCGCCTGATCATATCACAGGGGGTGGGGAGGCCTGGATCAATAGAGGGTCCTTTGAAGGAGAGCGACCTCATACAATAAGGGTCAGTAAATGATATCTCCCGGCTTAGGCGATGGCCTCGGACCTGTGTGGACAGCTGGACACGGGGTGAGGGGTCATCAAAGGAGTGGTATTCATGCCTCGTGGACAATCCAGTGCGGAGGGAAGGTTGATCAACAGAGGGGCATTCATCGGAGGAGAGGAGGTGTTGGTCAGGCGCTGGCGTGACTCCCAAGGACAGGGTCATGCAGAAGGGTTATGTTCATGAGGGGAGGGAGGGGGAGCCAGGGTGCGCGGAGGATGCTTGCTGGGTCAGAGGGGCGCGCTGGCGATCGATCGTGGACAGGGAGACCATGATGCCTAAAATGGTGATCGTGCACGTTGTACGTGGGTGACAAGCTGGCGCAGATAATGTTTAGCTCACAAACTAGAATTCCACAGTCCTCCCTTTTAACATATCTCGCCAACTTGTCAGTTTGGATTTATCCCCATAAGGCCACGTATTTCTACTTCATAGAGGGGACTCATGTGCTCATTTCGGAAGTCCAAAGTCTTTGGGCACATACAGTTGGAAACAAGGCCGCACAAAGATGGTAGACATTGGATACCTAAGCAACACCCACATAAGATCACAACAGGTATCAGCACGAAGGAAAACAACCTCCAACCCCAGTTCCTCAAAGTGTCCCAAAACCAGCTCCCAAGCGACCATCCTTCCTGCTCCTGGTGAACCTCCGAGGAGAGTCTGTGGAGGTGTTCAATGGCTTTGTAGACTGAAGGCGAGTTGTCTGGCACGTAGGTGCAGCAGCTAGATCCGATGATGCGGCATGCTCCTCCTCGGTCGGCTAGGACCACATCCAGGACAAGGCGATTTTGAAGGGTCACAAGGCGGACCGCCTGAAGCTCCGCAGTGTTGTTGGCGAGGATGCCAGCCGTGATGTTGATCGTTGTTTCTACTGCCTGGGTCAGGTGTCGGATAGCGCGGCTGTTTGCCATTGGGCCCCACAGAGGAACAAGTCCCTTTGCTGCATCTAGGAACTGTGCTCCGGTGGAGTCGGCTTGTCCAATGTCATCTGCACGCCTCTGTCGGTGATGGTTGGCAGGGGCTACATATGTGGGTGGAAGAACGAAGGCAATGTAACATGCGCCCTTCCAACCTCTCGGGAGCCAGGTGTAAGCTTTGGTGCCACACACAAAGTACATATTCGGAGAAGCAACAAAGGAAGGGGGGTCAACTGAGTCCAATGTTCTGGTGATTCGGCAGGCACTGTGACCCACCAGCTGCGTTCCATGGCCTTCGAGACACACAAGACCTGTGACATTGATAACAGACAGGGCCACAGTCAGAGTAGCGGTAGTTTGTTTTTGCAGATGAGAGAAGGTGGTCCTGGCTGGATTGTGGAGCACCTGTACTTCGACTCGTTCTTTGGCAGGAATGTCTTTAAGGAAGGTGGCGCCCGTGAGCGCAGGACACAGAGCAACAGAGGTCTTTTCGGTTTTGTTCAGCCAGAACCCAGAGTAGAAGTGCGACACTGTCCGGCTGGAGGTGGCGTTGTCCTTGTGGCTCTCTTGCATGAGGATCAGCCAGGCGAGGCAGGAGCCGTGAACTGAGAAAAGAGAAGGGATGAAGGGGATGGAGTGCCCTGTAGCACGCGGGAGCAACCCGCAGATCCAGCAGTTCGTAGCATTTGCAGCAAGGTTGTGTTGGTGCAACAGTTGCACGAAGGAATTGTTCCAAAATTCCCTGCGCCTTTCTCGGAGCTGAGGCGACAGAGAGATTAGGTGATGCTCTTTCAGGGGTGTCGGTGGTGCAGTAGGTAGCAATGCCTCATGAGCCGGTGTGCTTTCCTCCAGAATCCAGAAGGAGGTCATGAGGAGGAGGCAGAAGAGGAAGACAATGAAGAGTGCGATTGTCTTTGATTTGTGCAAGTTGTCAGTCTTTGGATTTCTATACTGGGTATTTCCTGTTGCTTCCATCATCTTCTTATCTGGCGCTTCCATCATCTTCTTATCTGGCGCTTCCATCACCTTCAAGGGGCTCGGTAGTGGGCAGAACCACAGACTTCGTTTAGCTTCTCTCCCGGTAACCCTTGATTGTGTTTAGGTTACCGTTCTGAGATTTTAACTTAGTCCGTGGCCCACTTAGCCGAAACTCCCTCCTTTCGACGCAGGAAATACCCTTCTCTGGATGGCACAGTGGGATCAGAGAATTTTGCAAGTTCGAGTGCCCCAGTATCGGGATAACAGTCCAATATCGGTCGGTCTTTGCTCAGGAGCTCTTCTTGGGCGCTGACGTTTTCTGTCGTGGTTAGGTTTGCAGAGACCTTCCGGCAATGATGCGCGTGCAGCCAGTGCTTCTTCCCCTCCACTCGGAGCGCCGTTCGGGTGGTGATCAGCACTTGCCAGGGGCCCGTCCACCGAGGTTCCAGACTCTTGGTTCGCTGGAAATTTCGTATCAACACGAAATCTCCCGGTTGGATGTCATGGCCGGGGCCCCTGGAAGCATCGGGGATGGCTTGCTGCACCTGTTGATGAATGACAGACAACGTTTTGGTTAACTTGCACAAATAATCAGATAGTAGGACGTCTGGGACGTCATGAATGGAGGTCGGTTTGGGAGCAGTCCAGAGATTCATCGGTCGCCCAAACACGACCTCGTAGGGGGTCAAATGGTGCTTGGTGGGAGTGGAGCGCATCGATAACAAAGCCAGTGGGAGGGCATCCGGCCAGTTAAGTCCAGTGGTGGCCACTATTTTTGCCAGTTTCAGCTTCAGTGTGGCATTATGGCGTTCCACTAGACCGGCGGATTGGGGGTGGAAGACCGCATGAAACCGTTGCTTCACCCCCAACCCCTTTAGGATTAGTTGGATAACCTCAGCTATGAAGTGGGGGCCATTGTCGCTCCATAAAATTCGACAAAGGCCATAGCGAGGGAAGAATTCCTTCAGTAGTACTTTGGCAGTAGTCATGGCAGTGTTGTCACGGGTTGGATAGGCCTCCACCCATTTGCTGAAGGCACATACGATGACTAGTACATACTTCAGGTTTTGGCATCTCTCTAGTTGGATGTAGTCCATCTGAAGGACCTCAAAGGGGTGATTGGGGGTCCCAAACCCTCCCCGGGGTACTACAGTTCCTTTCCCGGGGTTGTGTTGCAGACAGATAAGGCATTGCTGAACTAGGCGTCTGGCTGAGTCGGGGATTTTGTCATTGTGCCAGACTTTGGAAATGAGTTCGATCATGGGTGCAGATCCTATGTGTGCGGGGGAATGTGCCATTGTCAGTATGAGGATCAGATATGAGTCGGGCAGCAACCACTTGTTTGCATCCTTCGTTCGCCAGCAACCCTCTTCGTCCTTCAAACCCACCCTTGCCCACTTAGTCAGTTCGTGAGGGGTGCTGGCCGACTGTATGTCTCTGATCATTTCCCTTGTGTCACTCCATTTTTCTGCTTGTGACCTGGTCACATATATGCGTGTCACCGTCCTATTCTCAGCTGTGGTTCGTGCAGTGATGTCGGCTAATGCATTCCCTTGTCCGACTAAGTCTGTCACCCTTTTGTGTGCCTGACATTTGATCACCGCTAATCGTTTGGGGAGGAGAACTGCCTCAATCAGAGCGGACACTAAATCTCCGTGGAGGATTGGGGTGCCGTGGGACGTCAGGAATCCCCTCTCCCTCCACAGGAGCCCAAAATGGTGGACCACTCCGAAGGCATACTGGCTGTCCGTATATACGTTCGCGGTGGTCCCTGCGGCTATGATGCATGCTCGGGTGAGGGCTATCAGCTCTGCTGCCTGGGCAGATCGTTGTGTGATGCAGGCTGTCTCAACTACTGTTCGGGCTGTCGTTACTGCATAGGCAGCTGAAGTGGTGCCATCTGGGAGTTTGATGCATGAGCCGTCTACCCATAGCTCTCCATCGGGGTCAGGAAAAGCAGTGTCTCGGAGGTCAACCCTACTCCTAGTCTGTTCGTCTGTGAGGGTCACACAGTCGTGTATGGGAGGAACGTCGGGGTCGTTTTCAGGCAGGGGTAACAATGTGGCAGGATTCAAAGTCGTGCATCTCTTTAGTGTGATGTGGGGTGCAAGCAGAGTCAACTCGTACCCTGTCAGTCGTGCGCTAGTCAGGTGTTGGGTCTTTGTCTGGTTCAAAAGGGTGTCAACTGCATGGGGCACTAATACAGTGAGGGAGTTGGAAAGTACGATTCCCTCGCTCTGACGGATAGAGACAGCAGCGGCAGCTACTGCTCGAAGGCAGGCAGGTAAAGCTCTGGCTACAGGATCAAGAGTGGCGGAGAAGTAGGCACAAGGGCGCTGCTTAGGACCAATCGATTGAGTCAGGACAGACAATGCGCATCCCTCCCTTTCGTGGGTGAAGAGGGAGAAGGGTTTGGAGTAATCCGGCGTTCCGAGGACGGGTGCTGAGCAGAGTGCATCCCGTAATTCCTTAAAGGAGGCTTGACACTCAGTGGTCCAAGGAAGCGGGGAGGGGACATCTTTGGTCAGCAGGGCAAGTAATGGTTTCACAATGAGGCTGTAATTAGGCAACCACTGTCTGCAAAAAGAGGTTAGGCCAACCAAAGAGCGGACCTGTTTTTGTGTTTTTGGGATGGGGGTGTCTAGGATGGTTTGGATTCGGTCAGGGGTAAGTTTCCTCCCTTCTTTGGACAGAAGATGGCCTAGGTAAGTCACTTGTGGCTGGCAGAACTGTAACTTCTTTTTGGAGACTTTATGGCCATTTTCTGCAAGAAAGTGTAGGAGTTGGACGGTGGCTGTCGTTGCAAGCGGGGTGGTGTTGGCCGCCAAAAGGATATCATCGACATATTGGATCAACACCACTCCCTCTGGTAGCTGGAAGGCATCCAGCTGTCTTTTGAGGGCCTGGCTGTAAATGCTGGGACTTTCAGTGTACCCCTGGGGAGCTCTACAAAATCGGTACGAGCGGGATTTTAAAGTGAAGCCGAAGAGATAACGGCTGTCTGGATGGATGGGGATAGAGAAAAACGCGTTCTTAAGGTCGATAACAGTGAAGGTGGTGGCGGTGGACGGGATGAGGGTCAAAATGGTGGTGATATCAGAGACTACGGGATATTGGGGTACAACCACTTTGTTAATCTCTCGTAAGTCGATGATGAAGCGGTACGCTTTCTCATCTCCTTCACCTTGCTTCTTAACAATAGGTAGGATTGGGCTGTTGCAGACGTTGCTAACCACCTCTTCAACCACTCCTGCATCTACCAGAGACTGAATGATCGCTACCAGTGCCTTCTCACCCTCTGGGGATATCCGATATTGCGGGAGTTTCGGGAGCATAGCGTCCTGTCGTACAGTTATGTGGATAGGATCAATCATCATTCGCCCCACATCAGAGTCGTTTTTGGCCCACAGGTACGGGGGCAGGGTGTCAAGCAAGGACATGTCAGCGTCAGTTATGGGGCACATGTGTCGTGGGGGACGGGATCTGGGCATGTCTGGGTTGTCGTATAGGATGACTCGTATTCCATCTGGGGAACACCTAATGGTAGCTCGAAAATGTTTCAGTAAGTCAATGCCCATAATGGCGTCAGGGGAGTTGGAGGAAAGCAGGAATGTCGCGTCAGTGGTGTTGTTTTCTAGATCAAAGGAAATAGGTACGGACAGGGGGTTAGTGGAGGGCGTTCCATCGAAACCTATCGACGTTATGTGTGAGCCAGACAAGGGTGCCCTTGGAATCGGTCGTTTTGATAACACACTACGTGTCGCCCCAGTGTCTACCAAGAATGGAGACTCTGTACCCAGGACCTTAGCGGTGACATAAGGACCTTGCTGGTCAACACAGAGCTCGACTGGATCCCTCCCTTGCCCCTGGCAGTCCTATGCAAAGTCGGGGGCATGTTCACCTTCGGACAGCTGATATTGGTTCTGCCGGGGACGGTCAAATGTGTTCAGTCTCCCTGATCTGTCATTGTTGGTGCCGTTGGCGTGCCCTCGTCCTTGTACCCCATTTCTTGGACCACTTGCTACATCCCTGGAGTCCCTATTTCTATTCATCTCTAGCATAACCGGACACTGGTATTTCCAATGGCCGAACCCTTTGCAGAAGGCGCATTGGTCGTTGCTGATGTCCCTACGTCCAGTGTGGGGTGTGGGAGTGTGATCTTTAGGAGGTAGATCTCTGGGGGCGGCTGGTTGGTAGTTCCCCCTTTGATGTTCCCGTCCTACCGTTATACCTTGTATCTGGGCTATCATTACCCTTTCTTTTAAATCTTTCTTCTTTTTCTCGGACGCCCTATCATTCTCATTCTTTTGGTGCTCGTAATACTGAGCCATCTGAAGGATAGCTGCAGGTTTGGAGGCCCCCCAACTACTCTCACTCGTCTGCAGCTTTTGGGAGACCTCTTGCGTTAGACCCTTTACGTAATTTTGTACAAACAGGTGCTGTCCGGTTGCGGTGGTCATGTCTTGGCCACTGTACTCGGAGAACACTGTCTCGAATCGGGAGAAGTATTCTGACACATCTTCCTGCGGTTTCTGTCGACAGGCCGTGACTATCGACCAGTCTACCTTTCTTTCTGGGATCAGTGTCTTTAATTTTTGAACTATTTTGTCTGGGAGTTCTAGTATGTCTTTCACTGGTTTCCTTCCAGGTTCTCGTTGTCTATCTAATTTACCGAGTTGGTCCCAGGTATGTCCAAACAGATCCGTGTGGTCAGCCTTCCGGATTTGCTTCCACACGTCAGCTGGCAGGCATAACCCGAAGAACAAGTCAATGTCTGCTAAAGTCATTATCGTCGAACCCAAGGCTGTGCCTAATTCGGTATAAAATGCTGTCGGGTTCTTTCTTAAGTCGGGCAGGGTTTGCTTAAAGGTTAGGATATCTTGTCGGTCCCATGGTTGGTAAACCCAATTGTACACAACCCTTCCCTTTGCATTTTCATTATTAATATCATCGCTCGTTCCCTGGCCCCGTGGCGGGATCCAGTAAGGGGCCGCTTCTCTGATAGGCATCATAGTATTGGCTACTTCTACCGAGGTCGTTTCAGGGACTGTAGCCTTGGCTTCTGGTTTCTGTTCCGTGAGGTGGCGGAAGACCTCAAGCATCTGCATGAAGAGCTCCGTCGCCTCACGTTCAGTCCCATCTCCAACATCAATTTTCCTATACAGTGTTGTTAGTTTAGCGGGACCCTTACTTTGATACCTATCTTCATACGCGTTCAGGGTGTAGTAGCTGAATCGCAAGATGAAATGCCGTCTGTGGCTGTCGGCATGTGAATTATATACGCTCATTGTATAATCTTCGCTCTCCCTTCGTTCTACTAATGTCTTTGCTATTTTGTCGATCCCATCCCGCTCATCTTTGCTCAACCTATTTAGTCTGGCTGGTGATTGTTTGCTAGACTCGGGGTCGTCTGATGAGGTTGTTAATGTGGCTGGTGCAAAGGCCGTGAGGGCTGGTGCACTAGCACTGAGATCGCTTTCGCTCACACTCGGAGCGTGAAAGCTTTGTCGGCAGGGGGCATATGGAGGGGGCATGTAGATGATTGGGGGACCTAGCAATAACTCATCGTTCGCCCGTTGTTTGGAGGGCAATTCAGGGTAGAGCGCAGAGGGGGTCCTAACAGGACATTGGCCGGTCGACCCTGATTCTTGGTTTCGCATAGTATCTTTTCTTTCTTTTATTTCTTCTTCTAGTTGCTTTGCGGCTAGGTGGGCTGCCTTTCGTAATTCTTTCCCTATTTTTGCTTCTTCTCTTTTCTTTCGTTGTTCCGTTTCTTTGCGCCACATGCCGATACTGTCGAGCATAGTGGGCGTGGTCTTATTCTTCTGGAGCGCTATTTCTGATGTTTTTATTTTATTTTCGTTAAAGGAACCTATCAGTGGCCACTGACTTTCAGGGTTCTTTTTCGTATATTTATGCCATAGTTTAGTGTAAGCTATAGCGACTAGTCCATACTTAGTGAACATGTCCTTATTAGGGGTGCCCTCCAGTGGAGCTGGATGGTTCATCTCTAATAAGCGGTCCGGGCTAAACAGGCTACCAACCAGTGGGGAGAAGACAGGCATGACGGATTACAACGGGGACAAAAGTCTGCACTACCTATCTTATCACGGCGGACAAAGACTAGACAGAATATTTCTATTCTACGTTGTTTGGAGGCCGTGAATACCTCAAAAGAACCAATACCGAATAATCGATCAATCAAACAATCCAGTGGGGAGAATAAGTGGGCACGAAAAGTTATCGTTACCCACTCTTTCTCTACCTGCAAAGAGAGACCTTGTTCTTCCCTGTTTGCAGACAAAGAATCTCCAGACAATAATCCACGAACGACAGTTCGGGAAACAGTGGGGGAGGAAGATAGGCACGACGGATTACAACGGGGACAAAAGACTGCGTTACCTATCCTTCACTGCTTGCAAAGAGAGAGCCTGTTTGTTTTTCCCCGTTTGCAGACAGTGAATCTCCAGAGGGTTTCAACAAAGCGTAATACTAGTATTATCCAAACAAAACAATATTTTTCCCAATTTGTCGTGTTTACACGACCTTACCCGGACCGCATGGACGGTTTCCTGTCCTCTGGATCCAGCGCCCGATCGTCCTCTCTTCTTCGTGATGCCCGTGGCACTCCTGATGGTTCCCAGTCAGGACCGTAGATCACTCGAGAGAGGTCTGTTCAGAACTAGTGAAGGTCGGATGATCGGCTGTCAGACGAGGGTCTATCGGACACGAGCTCTTCCCGATCGTTGCAGTCGTTCACTCTGTCATCGGGACCTCTCCCACTGGATCCACGTGTCGCTGATGGGCCCCACGCTTTGGGACGCCAATTGTGGAAAAAGGTAGGGCTAGGACCTTTCTCAAGATTTGCCCGGCGCTAACCGCCCTTGTACCATTCAAATTTACCAAGCAATGAGGCAGGCGCCGGAGACCAGAAGGCAGGAAACAGAAGTTTTATTCCGACGGAGCAGAACACATCAGATCAGACAACAAGGTATCATCTCGAGGTGCTCTA
The DNA here is from genome assembly GCF_964263255.1 of Lissotriton vulgaris. NCBI lineage: Eukaryota > Metazoa > Chordata > Amphibia > Caudata > Salamandridae > Lissotriton > Lissotriton vulgaris. Next base: position 66,587,665 of record NC_141691.1, on the reverse strand, counting down.
ACAGCCTCTCGGAGGCCTGGCCTCTTATACACTGGTTTATGGCATGTGACCTTTCTTTATTATAATCAGAACATTGTGAAGCCCGGAAATAGACATCCCCGCAATCCTCGTGTCAATCCCACCCCCATATACCTTCACAATAGAGGTCCTCAACCTGCTGATAAGAGGAGGGGGGTCATCACGCAGCTGAGTGTTCTGCCGAGTCTTAGGATGTGTGCGCCTGATCATATCACAGGGGGTGGGGAGGCCTGGATCAATAGAGGGTCCTTTGAAGGAGAGCGACCTCATACAATAAGGGGCAGTAAATGATATCTCCCGGCTTAGGCGATGGCCTCGGACCTGTGTGGACAGCTGGACACGGGGTGAGGGGTCATCAAAGGAGTGGTATTCATGCCTCGTGGACAATCCAGTGCGGAGGGAAGGTTGATCAACAGAGGGGCATTCATCGGAGGAGAGGAGGTGTTGGTCAGGCGCTGGCGTGACTCCCAAGGACAGGGTCATGCAGAAGGGTTATGTTCATGAGGGGAGGGAGGGGGAGCCAGGGTGCGCGGAGGATGCTTGCTGGGTCAGAGGGGCGCGCTGGCGATCGATCGTGGACAGGGAGACCATGATGCCTAAAATGGTGATCGTGCACGTTGTACGTGGGTGACAAGCTGGCGCAGATAATGTTTAGCTCACAAACTAGAATTCCACAGCTTGGGGCGATTATTATTCTTAAACCGCGGGGTACACGCCCCACTTTGATGTAACCTTGCAAGGACTTTGCCTCCCACCATCTCTTTTGCTCTGGTCTCATTAGCTTTTCTAATTGTTTGCACTTGTCTTTTATCCCGATATTGCTATTGGTTACTGCTGGTTCCTGGGTAATGTAGTCCTTGTCAGGCACCACTTCATCATTGAACATAGCAGCCGCCGCTTCCTCCCTTTCTTTCCTGGCGTCTGCTACCGACATACTGTTTGTACTGTGTGTTTATTATTAACACAAGGTGAAGGTTACTGGCAGATATATATATATATATATATATAGTGCCCTGAGAGTGTTAGAGACAAAATACATTCTGGAATTAAATTCTAAGGTCCCGAACGGTCTCAACACCACAGAGGATTTATACACCTGCATATGAATGATGTCTCTAGATTTGGGTTAAAAATTGTATAAATTACATTATGCTATGACAGACCTTACGAGAAGTAATAGATTTTAATTACTGATGCATTGAATTACCTTTAGGCACTATCCAGAATCTCCATCTAGTGTAACAAATAAGGCCTAGACATATGTCTCTCTCATGTATATCAGCGCTATAAGATGATCTCTAGCATTGTCTATTTTTAAATTCACGTAACACACTAAGGGGTTTTTGCTTTTTTAGTGATCAAATGGAGTACCTTGGGTTATAACTTCATTTGTAATTTTTTCACTGAATCACAGGTTTTGTTATCACATAATTTTTCGCCTACTTATTTTTAGGCAGCTGATAAATCGATCTATCCAATACAGGATCCTTTTGCCATTATTTTGTGAAAGTGTTTGCCCACTTGGGCTATATTAACGTAAACAGCATATTGCAGACTGTGCATGGACCCTGTACAATATAGGACCTATGAGTTGATTGTATATTGAGGATTATGTGAGGAATGCTTCTTAGGGAGTGAGTACTCAGGATGTCCTAAATCTATTAATGGATGTATATATATATATATATATTTTTCTACTTTGATCCATGTATATAACACATTTATATTTTTTTATCAACTAAAATGTACATTTATAAAATTACTTGTAAATACGTGGGGTTTTAACTGTACATATCACTGACCGTTATTGTTTTCTTTATCGGCAGTTTGGTCCATTCACATTGTGTCCATTGCATAGTCTGTCTTTTAGTTTCATTTGTAATGTTGCAGCTGTTTACAATTATTGGTTACTAAGCACTTTAAATTTGGCTTGGGTCCGTTGTAACGCGTCATGTGATCAAGGTCCAGGTCGGACCGAAACGCGTCATGGCGGCATACGGATGCGTGGCGAAACAATTCTGAATAAACAATGAAGCACGAAAAAATGGGTTCCGCGTTTGTCTATCCGAGTCCTTGCTGGTGATTGGATTCCGTGAGATAGAGCACTGGAATATATATATATATATATATATATATATATCGTTGCACATTCCTAGAAATCGACTCCAAGAAAAAAACGTCCAGCACTCCAGTGTCAGTGTTCTTTTGGTTATTTTATTTCCAAACCCCCCAGCACCCTCGACAGACGCGTTTCGCACAGGGCTTCGTCAGTGTCGTCAGTGTTCAAACCTACTCGCCATATTTAAACAATCCGCCCTTTTTGAGAGTCATAGACATCAACGATGGTGTCTAACACATATTAGTGGCGGCCATCTTGTAGTATATATATACATAGTTGTTTCCATAGTTTAAAATTGGCGATTCATAAAAAAGTGCTCAGTGCAAATAAAATAAAGTGAAGTTTGACAATTGACAAAAGAATATATGTTATGAGACTGTCACGTATTTACATTAATTCCAAATTTGATACCGAGAGCAGTGTTTCAGCAAATCAAGTATGTCACAGATGTTGATGCGGGGGTGTATCCCCTAATGTGTTCCAGGCGCATTGTGCAGATTATATACTTGCATGTGGTACGTTGTTAGACCCACTACGCCTAGATATAAACATCTTTACAGAATGAAAAAAAAAAAAATATATATATATATTTATATATATATATATATAAAATATTTCTGGACAATATTACTGTCAACGATATTTCCCCCCCAATATTTTTGTACTAACCATTATAATTGTAGGATCACGATATTGTGGTAAAGAATATTTATCGCACAATAGTTTTGTCATTGATATTGTTTACCATGATATCGTATCAGTGATCCTTTGCAGTTTCCTGTTGAAAGTCTTGTGTGGTTTTGAATTCAGTGTGGTCTGAAATGTACTGGTAGGTTCGGGCAGATGGAACCTGACCCAGCCTGTGCCTGTACCAGCCTGGGTGGTTTTTCTTCTGTAACTCTTTAATAAACCTGCTTAGTTTTTTACATTTAGACTCCTGTCCTTTGAACACCACAATACGTAGTACAGGGAATGAGAAAACATGGCATCTTACGCCATCTAGTGGTGTGGTCACAGTGCTGTCTCTTTATTTCTGAAAACGCTAAGTTTGCTTGCAATTAAAGATCAATAAATAAATATTGCTAAAGTAGAATGCGTCTCTGGGAAGCGAGGGCCCGCAGACATATTGCGCTCTGTCCTGCTTTGATGGCCCTGCCTTTAGCCAGTATCTCTTTACTTTTTGGTTCTTGTGATTTTGTTTTCTTCCGTGTTACAGTAAGCATGGTCTTTCAAAGTTGGCAGTCAGCTGCAAACCAGAGGAACAGATGTGTTGCATTGTGTACTGCTTTATTGGTGTAGTCTAAGACCACTCATATGAGAAGTTAATTAAAATGTAGAATTAAATGTCATTTACAAGTGAAAAGGTACTACTTTTCACTAGTAGGTGGAGGTCTAAGCCATTGGGGTGTAGCTCTTCCTGTGGTAAAATTATATACATTCATTTTAAGTATTTATTTTAAACAAAATAAAAAAGGCCACGACAGTATTAACTTAATTTTGAGTTGAATAATATTTTTTTAATTATTGAATTAAATCTAAATTATTTGTCTTAAGAGTGGAAAAAAGCACCTTAAGTATAAAATGTTTACTTAGTATGTAGAAAAATTGCTAAAATGTATATATAAATTAATTTAACTTTAATCTTTCTTTAAGTATAGTTACCATATTTTTTACCTAAAAAAACATAATGAAATTTCAATAAACTAATAATCATGTTTTATTTATGTAGTTTTAAAAAAATTACATTCATAATTTATATCTACAATTTACATTTTTCAAAATGGTAACATAAGATTATTTATTTGAAAGTTAGTTTTAGTGGGGGAATACATCTCTATTAATTTCAAATGTAACAAGGGGTCATATTTACAAGGGCCTTTCGCCACCAGAACGTCGCTTTTTATGGCTTTATTGTGGTAATGAGTCCTTTGCCTTATTTATAAGGCAGCGTTAAGCCCCTTAACATGGCTTAACACTGCCTTGTAAATAAGGCCTCTTTTCATGCAGCACTTAGCGGGAAATGGGCGGGCAGTGGGTGTTGCAGTGGACGTTCCGCCAAAACACCCAATGCTTTTGAAGCTGCCCCCTATTGGCGTTAATATGGGGCAGCACCAGAAATAAGGCCAGGGAAAACCTCGTCTTAACCTTGCGGAAAAAGGAGAAATGATTAATTTCTCCTAGTTTTGATGTTTCTATGTATGCTGCATCATGTAGCACACATAGAAACAGCAAATCGCCATTAGTGATTGTTTATGTGCAGGAAGGTTTCCCTTCCAGCACATGAACAATAATTTAAAAATGACAAGTTGCAACATCTATGTGTGCTGTACCGAGCGGAACACATAAAAGTTACAAATCACCATTATGGATTGTTTATGTGCAGAAAGGGACACCTTCCTGCCCATGAACAATCATTCCCTGCAACGCAGACACACTTGCATGTGGTGCAAGGGTGCCTGCATTGGCGCTAGGAAGCTGGATTTAGCGCCAGCGCTAGGGGAAACGCGGGGGTTCGATACATTCTTGTGAATACGGCACATCCCTGCATTTTAAAACGGATGGAACGTGGCGGGAGAATTTTGGAGCTACACAGCACTCCACCAGTGTATTGTAAATATGCCCTGAGGTCCGGTACACATAACATCGTTTATAAGCCTAACTTTCAGGTAGATGGACAAATATAACAAGTAATCGGCCCTAATTATGATGCCAGTTGGAGTTGCCTCCAACCGACACAGTCTCGGTATGGGAAACGACAGATCGTAGGTCGGTGGTTTTAAACACCCTATTACAAGCTCCCATTTCCCTATTGCAGCTTGTCAGTGCTGGCCGCAAAACAAGCTCCCATAGAGAAATGGAAGCTTATGTAAATCCATGCCACACAGTGCAGGAATTTAATGGGGGTACCATAGGTACCCCCAAATCCTCAACCAGAAGCCGCGGAGGTATGGGGGCCCTGCTACGGACCCCTAAAGTCGCTTTCCCTCAGGCTTTTCATGAAAAGCCTGCCGGAAACCAACATCCTAATCCCGACAGCGGAAACACCGTCCGTAGGGGATTATGTGCGGCCTCCGACTGCTCGACGTGCTCCTTAAGCACATCAGAAGCCAGTCGGTACGACTGGCCAGTTTAAACTCCGACTGCCTACATTGCAATTAGGCGGTCGGATTTTAAATCATGGATGTTGGTCGGAAAGTCTCCGACCGATGGTTGGAGGCTTTTCAACCAACATCTAAATGAGCCCCTCAGTGGTTTTGTAATGAAGAACAAACCCCTCCATCATCTATCCAGTCCCACCCAACAAGTCTACACATTCCCCACCAGCCTCCCCCACTAAGCGATTTTAGGGTAAATATACATTATCCTGCACACTCATCCATTATCTGCAATAGTGTTATTGTTTTACCTCCACTGCACTCAAATACACCCCATCCTAAAACTTAGAGCCTGAGGAAGCGACCTAGTTCACCCCACACCAGCCTCTCCAAGATAATCAGCCAGGGGCTGCCATTGAGCATCAAATTTGTGTGCCATATTGTAAAGCCTCCAAATTAGTTTCTCCATCACCATCAGTGCCCATATTTTACTTGCCTATTAATATATTGTCAGAATCGTGGGTAATTTCTATTTCGGAACTATAAGATGTTTCGCTGCAGGAAGCATATTGAAGATTTTTCTCCCATCACCCTTTTTTGCATAATTATAGATTTGCCTCATTTGCCACATAATCCATCATCTGCCTTATAATCTGCAGATTTTTGCAAAAAAAATGTTTCTATCTCAAATGCTTCAAAAGTTATAAAAAATGCAGCAACACGTGTTGTTGCGCAGTGGAAGGCTGTTTGCAAAGCTGGACTGCTCAACTTTCTATTGCTTATTACAACATTCAGTGTTAAACTAGTACTAATGAAGGGCAACCAATGCCCTTAGAAATGTGTAGCATTATACCACATAATTTACCTTTTCTTTCTGCATAATTTACTCAACCATGTAGCATAGTTTGGCCCTCTTTTGCCGCATAATTCAAGTGGCCTTGGTCATATCCCACTGAGTGAAGGCCCAGAATAATAGTTCCTGGTTCTTTTCTCAAATTATAATTTGGCTGAGGAATTCTTTCCAGAAAAAAAATCAGCTTGGAGCATGCCCACCACCCATGTTCCCTGTAAGGTGCGCACCCTACACTTTCACAGCACCCAGCACCTCTCTAGCAGCTCACATTGGATTACCTGCAAAAAGAACAACTGATGGACAGAATGCAGAAAAATGTCATACATTCACCCCAGTACAGAGATCTGGGCCTAAATCCATGTTTTTTTTGCTCACCCTGCCATTCCAGTTTGGACCCAGCCATATGCAAATCAGTCATAATCCTGCACCCAGTGGCAACAGTCCCGCCCAAACTGCCAGACCAGGTCCTACCTGGACTGGAGACAAGCATCCTAGGACCTGTTTCAGCTTTCAGCCCTCATCAGCCAGGATAGCTTGACTCCAGTGGCATGGAGAGCACGAAACCCACGTCTGGGCATACCCGTCCCACTCGGGGTGACAAATGCAAAAAGAACAATTGATGGACAGAATGCAGAAAAATGTCATACATTCACCCCAGTACAGAGATGCGCGCCTAAATCCTGGCTTGGCAGTTCGGTCTGGACTGTTCCCATTAGGCACATGGTCAAGACTGATTTGCACATGGCTGGGTCCAAACTGGGGTGGCATGGTGAGTAAAAGAATGATGGATTTAACCCAGATCTATTGTCTGGGGGTGAATGTTTAATTTGCTCTGCATTCTGTCCATCATCTGTGTGTCTTTCACATTGGATTACTGGCATGCACAGAAAGACTACCCCGGCTGCTCATTTTAAAAGAATGCAGCAGCGCGTATCGAAGGTTTCTCTTTGTGTGCCCGATGCAAAAGGGGAATCCAGTTGAAAAGAGATCCTGCTGCAGTCCCGTCGGTATTCTGATAGGGCCACTCAGGCTGGCAGTGTGAGGAGGCAGCTCTTTAAGTAAATATGCTAATGTACTTAGCACCTTTACAAAGCGTTTTTTCTCCATCCGTTTGCTTGAAAGGACTTGATGAGGTGTTAATTGCATTACCATGTGAACAGGCTGCAGGGGAGACACAGAGGTTCAGCAGTCTATACGGCCATAAGGCTGGTCTTACAAGCCTTTTTTTTTGCTGTTTGTGACCTGCTTTTTGGGCAGGTGGGCCGTGTTTTATGTTGATTTCCCTGGTATTATCACAAGCGCTGCCTGCAGCAAGCACAAAAGCATGGTGTCTTATACCTTGTAGAACACTTAAACAGCATGTCTTTACACATTCTAAACGACCCTAGTTTGCAAATGTGAGCCACTTTTTTAGCTGTCTCATTTGCTAATTGAGGCCACTTGCTGCCTATTCCAAACCTGAAGACACATGCATGGCTACAGTAACAAGTATTGGCAAAGCCAATAGGTTTTGCCTATGCAAGATCGATAGGCTTAGTCGATGTTATATTAGATAGGTTGCACAGTATCACAAGCTTAAATAAAGTAAAGAGAAAAAGTGCTATGATGCAGCCAGTGTTGACTGCGTCATAGCACTTTTTTCTCCACTTTGAACCATGTTGTATGGCAGCTCGTGCTACTATGCAGAATATCTAAACAAGCATTGGAAATGCAATAGGTCTCGCATTAGAAAAGTTGGAGCTATTGGTCTTGTAAATGACAAATATTTTATTTATTTGTTGGTTTTTAAAATAGCTAAATTGATAGCTTTGTCATTTACAATGCCAATAGTTATAACTTTCGCGAATGTGACACCTATAGAATTTGGAATGCAACATGTTTTGTATTTACGTGACTTAGATGGCAGCTCTGGTCGTTAGGCCACATCTCTAGAGAGCAGGAGAGTGTAGCAGGGGAGAGAAGCACAGCAATGCAATAGGTCTCGCATTAGGAAAGTTTGAGCTATTGATATTGTAAAGGACACATTTTTTATTTATGTGCTTGTTTTGAAAATAGCGAAATTAATAGCTTTGTTATTTACAATGCCAAAAGTTTTATCTTTTGCAAATGTGACACCTATTGTAACACAATATGTGTTGTAGCACTGAGTGGTGTGAGGGTGAGGGGTGTGAGGGTGAGGGGGTGTGGGGGTGAGTGGGTGTGTGAGGGTGAGGGTGAGTGAGGGGGTGTGAGGGTGAGGGTGTGTGAGGGTGAGGGTGTGTGAGGGTGAGTGAGGGTGTGTGATGGGGTGAGGGTGAGAGTTAGGGGGTGTGAGGGTGAGGGTGTGAGGGTGACTGAGGGTGTGTGAGGGTGAGGGGTTGAGGGTAAGGGTGTGTGAGGGTGAGGGTGGGTGATGGTGAGAGGGTGAGGGGGGTGATGGTGTGTGAGGGTGAGGGTGTGTGAGGGGGAGGGTGTGAGGCTGAGTGAGGGTGAGAGGGTTGTGAGGGCGGTGAGGGTGAGGGAGGGTGTGTGAGGATGAGGGGGTGAGGATAAGTGAGGGTGTGACGGTGAGGGTGGATGAGGGTGGGTGAGGGTGTGTGAGGGTGAGGGTGTGAGGCTGAGTGAGGGTGAGAGGGTTGTGAGGGGGGTGAGGGTATGAGGGTGAGTGAGGGTGTGTGAGGATGAGGGGGTGAGGATGAGTGAGGGTGTGAGGGTGAGGGAGGGTGAGGGTGTGAGTTGGACTACCAAGAGGACTTCTTAATAAACTCCAACTAGTCCAAAATACAGCGGCCTATCTTATTTTGGCATGCCCCAAAAGACAATACTATGTAAAACTTGAAGCCTCTACATTGGCTCCCATTAAACAGAGGATAATGTTGAAAACCGTGACCATCGCTGAGAGGGCCTGGCATATTTTCAGCTCTCTCTATCTACGAAGGAGAGAGAAACAGTGCGCTCCTAGCAGAACTCTAAGCTCTTCCAACGAGGGCTTAGGAGTTATCCCTAAATACACATGGAGAGGCTATGAGGATGCTCTTGTGCCTGTTTGACAGCAAAAAACGTGAACCTGCTTCCCAAAGCACTTAGATATTCGGATACAGAAAAAAACCTTTAAGGCTCCATTAAAGACATATATATTATTTTTGAGACGTCCAAGTTGTTGTTCCCTTTTTACATGCTTTTAACACCAGGAATGCTTCACACAAAGCAGCTGCATGCTTCATGAATAATTATTAATTCATTCATACAAATATGGGTATTGTTCAGAATAGGTCCATTCGATGTTCCCTTCCAAGCCTGCACGGTCCTCCGGACACCGCGCTGCTACCCATCCTGCATTCCTCTCCACTTATTTAAACGAAGCCCCATTTACTCACTGTTGCTAACAACTTTTTTAATATACAGACATTAAAACGAATATAATTGAAAACGCTTATTTTCGTAACTGGCGGTATGTGTGTGTTTTTTCCGGCCTGCTTCCGGCGCTGCAGCAACATCCACCGTACCGAGTACTGAGCCCATCGCACTGCGTGGACACCAGGAATTACTTCACTCATTTTTTTTCTCGGTCCTTCCGGTGGCGTAGGAGCAGCACGGCTGGCGCCGCCTCTGCACGTGGGTGTGTGCCTGCCTCCGTGCGAGCCCGGGAAAGCCTACGTGGGCTTCCCTCACGCCAGCACGACAAACGGAGGCAGGAGAGCGGCAGCATCTACCAGCGGGGGCAGAGCAGAGGAATCCCGAAGACTGCAGTGGGGAAACGGCGGGCGGGAAAACAACGGGGGTGAGGGCAGCAGAAGAGAGATGGTGGGCACAAGGCGGTATCAGAGAGCGAGAGAAAAGGCGAGGCAAGGGGAAACGAGTAGACAAGAAAGGACCGGGCGGGGGCGAGCGGCAGTGTCAATTAAAAGATGGAGAAAGGAGGTAACGAGAAACAGAAGCGAGATGATTAGACTGAAAGGGCAACAGTGGGGATATATGAGGGATGAGAAGTAGAAAGAGAGGAGAGGCACATTGTGGGAAATAGAAGAGAGAGGGCAGCTAAGATCTCTGGTGGCACTTATTTTAGTGAAAACGATCTATTTCCCGCTGCTACGACCAAGGTGTATTCGCCCAGTTAAATGCAATTCACTTGAATGGGTTTTAGAGTTTGGGTAGTTTATCACAACAAGAGGGAGGGCATTGCTGTGGAGAGGGGGGAGGAGAAATGCGACACGGCCGGAGCAGGGGGCGGAGCGGGGAGAGCGGTGATGAGGGAGAGAAATGGCCTGATAGCCGTGAATAGTGTGAAGCAGCAGGGGCCTTGGAAGTGAAACTAAGCTTCACTTCAAAGGTGTGGGAGGCTGAGGCAGAGCGCACGCTGGGGGAAGCTTGTGGGGCGGAGCGGGAAGAGCTGCTGGGGAACAGATGGCTGGCGATTTGTTGCTGTGCACACGCATTTTAACTCATTGCGCTTGCGCATTGAGCTAAAAGCGCACATGCACTTTAGGCGAGACCTAAAAATGATTAATAAAGCCAAATAGCTCTCAGGTATGTGAGTACTATTTTGCTTTCTTTACTGCTTGTTTGTCTGACAGGAGGTTGAAGGGGGAAATAACAGAGGGCCTTTACCATGCATTACTTACCATGCATGCTATTACTATACTTATGTCTTTACCACACAAGGTAAGTATAGTATATTTAAGGTAAAAAAAGTAATATATATATATATATATATATATATATATATATATATATATATATATATATATATATATATATATATATATATATATATACCCAGCCGGGTTAGAAGAATACAGCACTCTCGGGGTTTCAGTTCTCAGCACAGGTTTATTACAAGAACAAACGCGTTTCGGGAGGAACTGACGAAGGGAGTTGAGGAATCTGGAGCAGATATTGTTATCGCGGGACACCGCCGCGGAAACAGCACCCGCTACTTGAGTGACTCGTGTTGCTGGTGTTCAGGAGCGTGGATATATATATATATATATATATATATATATATATATATATATATATATATATACATATATATATTTATATCCAACCAAGCGCAGGTGCCCATTCAGAGAGAGCCACACACGAAATGGATTCAAATCTCCTTTATTCACACAGTTTGCAAGCAGGCTTCTGGAATCGGTGTTCTTCAAAGACTGCCAAACGCGTTTCGAGAGGCCAGGCTCTCTTCATCAGTGGCGCAGGTTCAGTCACTTGAAAGCGCCCCTTAATATGTACAGTCCCCGTCCACCTGGGCGTGTAAAGTCTCATTGGTGTTGTGGGATCTGAAGTCCTGTTAAAATTCAGTGGAGCATTTTCACTTAACTCGAACATGATTAACATCACAGTGGATGGGAGGAAACATCTCTGCCTTCAGCCGGCCCCGCTTCTCAGCTGGGGAAGGAGTGTCCCAGGGGCCACCCCTGCAGGGCCCCGGAGCATTCGAGTCCTTGCTGCCCCCGTGGGAGCAGCACTTGGTCTGTTGAAACAGCGGGCTTCTTCTCCACGACCGGGACGGCCGTCTCTTAATCCAACCAAGCGCAGGTGCCCATTCAGAGAGAGCCACACACGAAATGGATTCAAATCTCCTTTATTCACACAGTTTGCAAGCAGGCTTCTGGCATCGATGTTCTTCAAAGGCTGCCAAACGCGTTTCGAGAGGCCAGGCTCTCAGTCACTTGAAAGCGCCCCTTATTATGTACAGTCCCCGCTCACCTGGGCGGGGACTGTACAATAAAGAGACTGTATAATAAAGAGAGAGCCCAAACCTTTGAGGCGGGTAATCTCAGGAGCCACAGCACCAATCACAACACCAAATACAGCGTTGGAAAGGGCAGTTGCAGCAGAAGGACATAGGCTATGCTGACGCCCACTGTTAGACCTGTCCACCTGTGGGTGTTCCCTACCTATTATTTGTTTATTTTTGTCCCCTTTTTGCCCCTCAATCCTTTCATTTTTGATGTCCACTGCAATTTTTAGGTGTTGACCTGGGGGTTAGGTACTCCTTGACCCCATGGTTCCTCATAGGCCTAGAAATCCTTCCTTTTCTGAGGGCAAGCTCATCAACCAAAGATCCAACCAGGGAACCCAGACCCTATTTACCGAAGGACGTAGTCGCCAGCTACAGCGCAGGGGATGACATCGCCAAGTTGCTGGCTGCCTATGAGGTCTCCTTAAGAGCCCATGGGATACTAGAGAAATACTGGGGGGGTGGCTTGTATAAATACATGCCTCCTGCAGGAAGGGATACACTTTTGGCCCTAGAGCAGGGAGAGCAGACCCACTACCCCACCATGAAAGTGGCGCTGATCAAGAAGTTTGCACTGACCCAAGAGAAGTATCGGCAGAAGTTTAGGGGTAGTCACAAACTAGGCACACAGAATTGGGTGGATTTCTTGGACTACGCAAACAAGGCATTAGAGGGTTGGGTACAAGGCAGCGATGTGAGGGACTATGAGGGGTTGTATGACCTTATTCTCAAGGAGCACAACTCGAGAAATGTTTTCCCGAGCTGCGACAACACCTGGTGGACAGCAAGCTGACCAGCCCCCGGAAGCTTGCTGAGGAGCCGGACATCTGGGCTAGTACCCGGGTGTCCTCAAAGGGGACTGGAGGGGATTCCCAAAGGACCGGACAGGGCGCCCCCCAGAAGAAAGAGGGAGGAGATAAAAAGAGGGAGTTCTCAAAAGGCCCCCAAAACAGTTTCCAGGGAAGGGGAACAGGATTCACCCCTAAGGTTAAATCGCCCAGAAACCCTCATCCTGGCCAAAGTCAGCAGCCAAGGGTTGTCCACTGCTTTGAGTGTGGTGGCGTTGGACACTATAAGGGAGATGTCAAGTGCCCAAAGAGACCACCCCCTCCCACTGGAGGAAAAGCCCCGGGAGTAGCTGGTGTAGTGCTCGGGGAGGAGTTGCCCTTGGATAAGGGGGGAGAGTGGGCGGGTGTCACCTTAGTGTCCCTGGGAGATCGGGAGATGGTTCCTAAGATCCAGGTGCCCTCAAATACTACCAAGTATGGGCAATGGGTCACCATCAATGGCCAAAGATGGGAGGCTCTGAGAGACACAGGAGCCAGTATGACTATGGTAAGGAGTCAACTGATGTCTCCAGAGCAGGTGATTCCACATGTACTCCACCCCGCCGCGATGGCTGACGGCAGATTGGGCCACTACCCGGTGGCCGAGGTTCCATTTTAATAGGAAGGGGTTGCAGGTTCACTTCGAGTTGCCGTAAGCCCTGCCGTGCCAGTCGATTGTCTGCTGGGGAATGATATGGAGCACAGTGCTTGGAAGGAGGTGGAATACCGGACTCATTCTGAGATGCTGGGTACACCTGACTGGGCCTGTGTTAGCACAAGGTCCTCGACTACCCGGAGGGGGAGTTCGCTTGGTCTGGAGCCTGGAACAAGGGCCCAGCCAGCTGCCAAAAAGGGAAAGAACCGAGGACGGGAGAAGCCTGCCTCGGCTTCCACGCCCCATGAGACAGATAGGCCACCTGCGGTGGTGGACCAGGAGTCAGTGGAGGGGGAAGTTGTCTCCCTGGAGAACTTACCTATCCCTGCCAAGTGGCACGTGGAAGGAGGGCCTACCAGGGAGGAGTTTTGTAAGGGCCAGAAGGAGTGCCCTACCCTTGAGGGACTGAGGCGACAGGCCGAAGCCCAGGCAGCAGGGAACGCTACTGGGAGTTACCATATTTACTGGGAGGATGGACTCTTCTACAATGAACCTAAGGCACCCGTGCACGGTTCATCACGGGCCTTGGTTGTCCCACAACGTTACCGAACCTTTCTTCTAGAATTGGCTCATGGGATACCCTTGGCAGGACACTTAGGACAGAACAAGACCTTTGCCCGGCTTGTCCCCCACTTTTACTGCCCTCAGATGAGAGTGGCATCCGACACATACTGTCGGACATGTGTATCTTGCCAAGCCAGTAGGAAAACAGGGGTGAAGCTGAAAGCTCCCCTGGAACCACTTCCTGTCATTAGCACCCCCTTTGAAAGGGTGGGCATCGACATTGTGGGGCCATTGGATCCACCAACTACAGCTGGTCACAGGTTTATCCTGGTTCTGGTGGATCACGCCACACGGTACCCAGAGGCAATTCCTCTGAGGACCATTACTGCACCTGCAGTGGCTAGGGACCTGATGGGGATCTTTACCCAAGTGGGTTTCCCCAAGGAGGTTGTGTCCGACAGGGGGACCAACTTCATGTCAGCATACATGCGGGCTATGTAGAAGGAGTGTGGAGTTACTTACCGGTTTACCACTCCTTATCGCCCACAGACCAATGGTCTGGTTGAAAGGTTCAATAAGACCTTGAAAGGCATGATAAGAAGTCTGCCTGAGAGCCTGCGGAGGAAATGGGACGTCTTCCTACTCTGTCTGTTGTTTTCCTACAGGGAAGTTCCACAGAAGGGAGTGGGCTTCAGCCCCTTCGAGCTTCTGTATGGGCACCCTGTGCGTGGACCTCTCAGCCTGGTGAAAGACGGATGGGAAAAGTCTCCCAGGAAGCTTCCCCAGGATGTGGTGAGCTACATGCTGGCCTTCCGGAGCCAAATGGCTAAGTTGTGGAAGCAAGCTTCTGACACCTTGGAAGCCAGCCAAGCAGTGATGAAGGAGTGGTATGACCACAACGCTCACCCGGTGGAGTTGGAGCCTGGCCAGAAAGTGTGGGTGATGGAACCTGGGGAGCTTAGTGCCCTCCAGGATCGCTGGACAGGCCCCTTTGAGGTGATGGAGAAGAAGGGTAAGGCCACCTACCTGGTGGATCTAAAGACCCCTCGACAGCCCCTACGGGTGCTGCATGCCAATCTTCTCAACCCCACCACGAGAGGCCCGAGGTCATCTTAATGATGGTGACTGATGGAGCAGAGGAAGCGGAAAGCGAGCCTCTCCCTGATCTATTTTCGTCTCAGGAAAAGGATGGGTCGGTGGAAGGAGTGATTCTCTCACCATCCCTGACTCCTGAGCAGCGAGAGGACTGCCGCCAGGTCTTGGAGCAGTACTCCTCGCTGTTCTCCCTTGTCCCGGGAAGGACCCACCTGTGTACCCATGATGTGGACACGGGAGACAGCCCACCTGTAAAGTCTAAGACCTACTGGCTGTCAGACAAGGTGAAGGCCAGCATCCACAGTGAAGTTACCAAGATGCTGGAGCTAGGAGTAATTGAACCTTCTAGTAGCCCCTGGTCCAGTCCGGTGGTTCTGGTACCAAAAGCTGCCCCACCGGGCACCACTCCAGAACTGAGGTTCTGTGTGGATTACCGGGGGCTGAATTCAGTGACCAAGACTGATGCGCATCCGATCCCTAGGGCGGATGAGCTGATTGACCGGCTGGGAGCTGCCCAATACTTGAGTACCTTTGACCTAACTTCAGGGTACTGGCAGATTTCCCTTACAGATGGAGCAAAGGAAAGGTCAGCCTTCTCCACACCTGAGGGCCACTACCAGTTCTGTGTAATGCCCTTTGGGCTCAAGAACGCCCCTGCCACTTTTCAGCGGCTGGTGAACCAGGTCCTCTCTGGAATGGAGGCTTTCTCCGCTGCTTATCTGGATGACATTGCCGTCTTCAGCAGCAGTTGGGAGGACCATTTTTTCGTCACTTACAAGCTGTTCTCCAGGCCCTGAAACAGGCTGGCTTGACAATCAAGGCCAGTAAATGTCAGATCGGGCAGGGGTCGGTTGTGTACCTAGGCCACTTGGTGGGTAGGGGAACTGTGCAGCCCCTCAAGGTAAAGATGGAGGCTATCATGGCCTGGGAGCCCCCGATGACCCAAACTGAGGTCCGAGCTTTCCTGGGCCTCACAGGTTACTACTGTCGCTTTGTGAAGGGGTATGGCACTATTGTGGCACCCCTCACTGAGCTCACATCTAAGAAGCAACCTCGACGGGTAGTCTGGACGGAGGCTTGTCAGCAAGCATTTGAGAAGTTGAAACAAGCAATGTGTGCAGCACCGGTCCTGAGGGCCCCGGATTTCTCCAAGGAATTCATTGTCCAGACAGACGCATCAGAGCATGGCATTGGGGCAGTGTTATCGCAACTCAATGAAGAGGGTCTGGATCAGCCTGTTGTCTTCCTGTCCAGGAGACTGCTTCCCCGGGAACAGAAGTGGAGTGCAATAGAGCGGGAAGCCTTTGCGGTGGTATGGGCTCTGAAGAAGTTGCGGCCATACCTGTTTGGCTCGCACTTCCTGGTTCAAACTGACCACCGACCCCTTCGTTGGCTGATGCAAATGAAGGGGGAGAATCCCAAGCTGTTGAGATGGTCCATCTCCCTACAGGGAATGGACTTCTGGGTGGAACATCGGCCTGGAATGGACCACGCCAATGCAGACGGTCTCTCCGGGTATTTCCGCCTTAGGGACCCATAGGATAGCATAGGAATGCTCTAAAACCTTCCAGCTGGTTCTAGTAGCCTGAGGCCTGCCTATATAAAGGCCAGTGGGAGGGCGGCCATTTTGTAGTGACCAGAGAGCTTGAGAAGGACTTGGTGAGGAGTGAAGCGTTAGTGTGGGGAGGAAGGCGCACTGTTAGTGAATAGATCGTCCCTTAGGCCGGCTGCACTATTTGTTGACGTGCCCCCCACCTATTGACTAAGCCCTGCCTTGGTTTTATTGCCACTAGTTCTCTGAACCTGGCAGTACCTGGAGAGGAATGACCCCAAAGCGCTAGTGGAGAACTGTGAGAAGCTAGCTGGGGAATCCCATTGGGAGAAGAGACTGACTGGTGGTTCCCTTTCCCTTGTGACCCAACCAGAAACACTTTCATTGAGCAGGGAAGAGGGGGGAAGGAAACTGGTGAAGACTCTGTTACTGTACCCAAGCACTACCTGAGGCCAAAAGTCCGCAAAGCGAGACCCACCTGAGCGCGGCTGTTAGCCGAGGTATCTGTTTCTTAGATTTCCGGCCACTTAATTACGGGCTCCCGCTGAGGAGATTCCGCGGGGGGGGCCCGGAGATCATCAGCAGAGCGGCACGTTAGTGGAGACCGAGCCGCGGAAGCCAGCAGGAGCTGACGCTTGAGTGCTAAGAAGGGGGCGGGGTTCGGAAGAGGCTGTCCCACGAAAGCACCCTCCCTCTCTTCCGACGGAGCTGTGGGAAGTGTCAGGGGAGAGACGAGGAAGCTCTGGTCTGGTACGCTGCGAGGATTCTGCAGCGCGGGGGCCGGGAATCATCGAAGAACAGCTGCAACGTGTTCAGTGAAGGTCTCGCTATCGAAGGAGCTGACCGGGACGATCTTTTCAGTACCCGGTAAGACTGTGGAGAGAAGTGTGGGGCCCTGGGGCTAAGTGGACCTTGTGGCTGCGTCGCAAGCTTAACACAATTTTTGCCTTTAGATTAGACCTTCCTACTCTGTGCCAGGCTACCCTATGTGGGCTGGTGACCCCAGGTCCAACACCCACCATATACATTTAAAAGGTAAATAAACCGTGCCAGCAAAGTAGTCCCTTGTGGGCGTGTCTGCGTTGTGCTGTGGGCGTGACAAACGCTGGGGGCGCGTGGTACGTTCCGCCCTTCATTCCATGTCTCATAGTGTGCCATGTCTCATATTGTGTGCTGGGGGCGTGGGCTTGTGCGGGGCGCGGGATTATGGAAAAAAAAGCGAGTGTTGTGCAAAATATTTCATTGTTTTTTCTTCCCAGGTTCTGTACATTCCAGCTCCGGGTGTGCTTGCCCCGCGCTCCCAGTGACGTGCGCCTGCTTTACTGTATGGAGGTCAGGCATGGTGCTATTCCCAAGGGCCGGAAGGAGCGCAAACAGGGGCCATTGTGCAGGAAATGTAATCTCTCCTTAACTTCTGGTGACGCCTGAAGCGCACACTGGAGATTTTTCACTTCTGTTGCGCACTGGCCTCGCCACGCACATCCGGACACAAGGCCTGCCTCCACGGAAATAGCAAGAAAGGGACTATCCCTCCCTCGGGAATATGTGATGATATTCCGCAAACCAACATCTCGTATACCATCACTCAGTAATTTTTATAACGCAGGACTATTACTCCGCAAATACATCATTTCTAAAACTTTTACAACGCATATGACTTTATCACGCATGCCATTATAACGCAAATGCATGTGTGGTAAAGTCATATACATTGTAAAAGTACATTAATAAAACATCAAATATATGTTTGTATATATATGTGTATATATATATATATATATATATATATATATATATATATATATATATATATATATATATATATATATATATATATATTTATATATATATACAAAGGTGGCGGCACAACCAGGATACTTTTCAAGCCTTATTTATTCCACTTTTCCACTTCACCCCACCAACGCGTTTCAGCCACAACTGGCCTTGCTCACGGACGGTTAGTCCTTCCACAGTGTTGCTTTTTGTACTATCCCATGTTAGCCAATTAAGAAGCATTCTGGGAATTGTAGTTACAAACGTTACAAAATAAAATAATAAAAAGAAAAGAAAGACATCGTGTGTGCTTTTTCATTTGTGTAACGTGACTTGTAGTTCACTGTGGCATGTTACTTGTCATTGTCTATTATTGGGTATAGTACCCTAATCATTGTTCACTTTCACATGTAGAATATTGTCTATCATTGTCATTTGTTGGGTGTAGTACCCTAGTTATGATCAATATTTAGAACATTTATTCCAGATGGATATGTAAGTCTTCCCCAAAGTTCATTCCTCTGGGGTGTTTCGTTCTGAGTCTGATTATCATCCGGGACTCCATTTGGCGGAGTTTGCGGACTGTGTCACCACCTCTTTCCATTTTGTCCAGCATTTTCGCCCCATAGAAATGCATTTTGTCTCCAATCTCCATTTTGGCAAGTACTCAAGTGTTTGACGGTGGCGTATTGCAAGTTAGAATTTTTTACCGCCCGGATATGTTCCAAAATCCTCTTTCTTAACATACACGTGGTGCAACCAACGTACTTCATTACACACTTGCATTCCACAATGTATACTACATTTTTTGATGTACAAGTAATCTGTTGGTCAATTTTCATTTGTTTACCATCTGGTTCTTGAATTACTTTTACCAATCTTGCAAGCTTTGCATGTATTACATGGTTGAAAGCCTTTCCGTTGATTTCGCAGCCAGTTCGACTTAGGTTCTGCCTGAAAGTAACTTTTGACCAGTAGATCTTTCAAAGATGTATTTTTCTTGTACGTTATTGATGGTACTTCACCGAGTGTTGCTCCAATGTCAGGATCCCCTAACAGGAGATGCCAGTATTTTCTCATTATGCGGGCAATATTTCCGCTTTCTTTGCTGAAGGTTGTGATAAATCTAGGTGGTGTATTTGTTTCAGTTTTTTTAGGTTGTTCAATTAATGTTTGAGTCCTGGTTTTCAAATCAATTTTTCTCTTACATTTTCTCAGAACACGTTCCTCATATCCTCTTGCTCTGAATCTGCACTTGCTCTCTTGTATTACTTTTTCCGCATCCTCTGGTATGGAACAGTTCCTCTTCAATCGTGTGAATTCACCGTATGGTATACTGTGCAGGAGGGATTTGGGATGAAAACTTGTCCCATGTAGCACACTGTTTGTTGCTGTCTTTTTGTGAAATAGAGTGGATTCTAATTTGCCATCAGACACATATATTTTAGTGTCTAAAACGTCTATTTCGTGTGTGCTTGTTGTGCATGTGAATTGTAGACCTAGATCGTTTTCATTCAATTTCCTGAAATAGCTCTGAAACTGAGTGTTTGTACCATGCCAGATAATGAACAGGTCGTCGATATAACGTACCCACAATATTATTCGATCCAAATCCAGTTGATTATCCTGGTTCCATGCTATAGTCTTTTCCCACCACCCCATGGTGATGTTTGCGTAGTTGGGAGATAGAGAAATGCCCATGGCAGTACCACATACTTGCTTGAACAGTTGTTTGTTGAAGAGAAATATATTGTTCGTAAGACATAGATCAATCATTTTTGTCAACATTCTTGAGTGATCTAGGTATGTAATGCTTCGTTGTTTGAGATAGTATCCACACGCTTGCATTCTGACCTCATGGCGAATCGACGTGTAAAGTGAAACCACATCAATGGTAGCTAAAAGATATTCAGAGTTCCAGGTCACATTCATCAGAAAGCAAACCAGGTACGGGCCAGTAGGCCAAGCAGAATGGCCAGGAGTCAACATTTATTCTTTTAAATTGCATTATTTATATTATTTTTATTTATTATTTTATTTTATTACCCTTTACACCCTAAAAACGAATCCCACCCTGCTCCCTTTAAATACCCCTGTACCCTATATTCATAACCCACCCTTACTCCTGAAAATACCCCAACACCCTTAAACACTAACCCATCTTAACCCTATAAATATACCCTGTACCCCAAAACCCAAACCTATTCCTAAACCCTAAAAATACCCCTGTACCCCCAAACCCAAACCTAGCCCTGAACCCTAAAAATACCCCTATACCCCCAAACCCATACCTATCCCTAAACCCCAAAACTACCCCTGTACCCCATAACCCAAAACGATATCTGAAACCTTAAAATACCCAAACACCCCAAAACATATACCTCAGTACCCCAAAACATATACCCCTATACCCATACTTACCTTATACAAACATTAAAAAAAACATGCTTTTACCATACAACGAATTTCGTTGTAAATGTATGCGTGGTAAATAATATAAAATGTAATGCCATGCGTTATAATGGCATTGCGGAGTCATGGTACTTTCCTAATGAAAGTATGCGGATTGATGGTATGCGGAAAGAAAGTTGCGGAATAATCGGTGTTTACCCTCTCCCGGTAAGTAAATTGGTGGCACGGCGGCCCACATCTCCAGCAACATACTCATATTTTTTCACCACCCATTTGAATAATGCACAGGTCTCTCTCATTGAGGCCAGCACTGACATACACTTTTAGACACACCTCCCGCCACAAGTTCTAGAATTGCGAACTTTAGAGCTGGGGAGAGACGTTCGAATCTCGGCATCAGCTCAACATCCTGTGATTCCAGGCAAATCGCTTTGTCTCCCCGTGCCTACCACAAATGAATGTGTTCTTCTGTAATGTGAATTGTGCTCATGCCATGTTGTTGAGTTTGCGCTATATAATATTGCAAGGAAAAATAAAGTAGGGAAACTCGAGTTCACACACTACTGAACGCGCACTCTTAAGTGCATCCGCAGTGCACTATGAATCGGAGCGTTTCACAGGCCTGTCACAGATAAGAAATGCTATCAAAACGAAATCCTACAAAACAATATACTACTGGCCGGCAGCAATTCATACCTGGACAACGTCGGGACGGGCTGCTAGTATATAATATTTATACACACACACACATATATAATATGGGTGTTTGTAGTGTGTAGAGGTGGGTTGAGGCATAGGATGATAAGGGTAATTTTAGGGTATAGGAATCGGTGGGGGTATAGGGTGGTAGGGGTATTTTTAGACTAGTGGGGTGAGTAGGGGCTTAAGATGCTAAGGGTCTTTTTTGGGTTCAGGGGTGGGTAGGGGTATAGGGTGGTAAGGGTATTATTATGGTTTAACGGTGTGTAAGGTTATGGGTGCTAAGGCTATATGTAGGGTGTAGGGGATGGGAATGGCATGGGTACTAAGGTTATATTTAGGGGTTAGTGGCTTTAGGGCTCTGGGGTGGGTAAGGTTATGGGGTGGTAAAGGTAATTAAAAAGGGGGGGCTGTGGCGTTTCCCTCCCAATAACAATAAAACAGTTATAATTCATTAAAAAGATGAGAGGGTTTGGAGGGTCTGCCCCAAATAGGAAAAACAATAAACTTAATGTAAAAAAAAAAAAATATATATATATATCCAGAGCTTTGCTACTTCATTAATACACGGTGTTCTGGCCTTGGGAGGCAGCAACATCGCCAGCTGGGACCAACTGCACCTCTCCAGCTGACCGAGGCCGACCTTCTGAACTGCTCAGTACTGGAAACGGCACGATTCTCAAATATGCAAATAACAGCTTGCTTCTACAAGGATGTGACTCACTCAGAGGCAAATAGAAGATTAAGATAATGATTTTAAACGCACGCATGAACTTACTAAAGGAGATGACCACTCTGCATAAAGGACTCCATGCCCCACAATGCACGCATGAGTGTATAAAAACTGACACGCCCATGTGGGAGGTATGGATAATAAATGCCCGAAGCGAAATGCGGACCTCATGTTTGTTGTTTAAAGCCCAGGAAGAAGGGGCTTATGGCCCTGAAACGCGTAGGCAAAATGAAAGAAAACACGCACTTTTACAAGCAGGCAGCATCTTTAGCCTGGAAGGGAGAGAATCGTCGAGTGCGCCTCCAAGCTCCAGAGCTTTGCTACTTCATTAATACACGGTGTTCTGGCCGTGGGAGGCAGCAACATCGCCAGCTGGGACCAACTGCACCTCTCCAGCTGACCGAGGCCGACCTTCTGAACTGCTCAGTACTGGAAACGGCACGATTCTCAAAT
This sequence comes from Lissotriton vulgaris, assembly GCF_964263255.1. NCBI lineage: Eukaryota > Metazoa > Chordata > Amphibia > Caudata > Salamandridae > Lissotriton > Lissotriton vulgaris. Next base: position 66,565,152 of record NC_141691.1, on the reverse strand, counting down.
ATGCAAATAACAGCTTGCTTCTACAAGGACGTGACTCACTCAGAGTCAAATAGAAGATTAAGATAATGATTTTAAACGCACGCATGAACTTACTAAAGGAGATGACCACTCTGCATAAAGGACTCCATGCCCCACAATGCACGCATGAGTGTATAAAAACTGACACGCCCATGTGGGAGGTATGGATAAAAAATGCCCGAAGCGAAATGCGGACCTCATGTTTGTTGTTTAAAGCCCAGGAAGAAGGGGCTTATGGCCCTGAAACGCGTAGGCAAAATGAAAGAAAACACGCACTTTTACAAGCAGGCAGCATCTTTAGCCTGGAAGGGAGAGAATCGTCGAGTGCGCCTCCAAGCTCCAGAGCTTGGCTACTTCATATATATATATATATATATATATATATATGAGACCAGGGATTCCTCAGCAACTTGCTCTGCGCTCGCAGACACCGCCTCCACGCCAGCAAAGAAAGAGGACCGGACCATCACAAGTCAGCAAGATGGAATTTTATTTTTAACAGAACCAGCGACGCGTTTCGGGCGGAAAGCCCTTGATCACGCTGCAAATACAACCAAGGAAATACAAATGGCCAACAAAAAAACATGATAAATTGAACAATTAATTAATTGCAAAACTCAGTTTGTTGTGTATGCCCTTGAGTGCCCGTGCTCCCAAAAATATATTGGAAGCACCAAAAAAGAACTCAAACTTCGGATTTTGGAGCATGTCCGTGCGACAATTAATTCTGATCGTAGCAATGCCATGGCGAGACACATGGAAAAGGAACACAAAAGTGATTGGAAATCCCTAATTTTCTATGGAATTGAAAGTGTTGGACCGAATCGAAGAGGTGGAGATCGTGAACTGGTGATGAGGCAAAAAGAGTCTAAACACATTATGAATTTCCGGACCTTGAGCCCGTTCGGGCACAATCAGGATGAAGAACTACACTGCCACCTGTAAAGCTGTATTACACACTTATCAGATAATGACTGATGCTGACTCTTTGTTAATTCACACAATTATTCTCACATAATTCTTCTTTATTTTGGACATGTTGAAACATGCAACTAAATTGCATAATGAAGCGTTGATGATAATGGTTTTTGCCCACTGGAGGGCTTTATTGAATTTGTTTTATCAGACACGATTTAAAATCATGATTTAAATTCAAAACTTGAGAACTTTTTCACTAGCATAACAATTGACAAGTAAACTTGGTGTAAAACGGGTTTGCCCACTGGAGGGCTCTAATATATTTTTGTGGAGGTTTAGATATATATTGCATGAATCCAAATGCAAAAACTCTTAGGAATTATTAATTTTGACAGTATGCATTCTGCCAATAGATATAGGAATCAACGTTCTGCACTATTTGTTTATTAACAAACTACATGTCCCAGAATACCTGTACAACCTACAGGAAGTGATGTAACCCAAATGTTTTTTTCCTCCCCTTCCTTTCTTTATTTGAAAGCAAATTGTTGTAAATATACACTAACCTGTGAGCAAGGTCTCCGTAGAGACCGAAACGCGTTAGGTTTTGCTGGAATGCTGTAATAAAGAAATTGCAATTCGACTTAAAACCCGGTGTGGTTTTTGAATCTCTCACACGGGAGTGCATGAGGAAAAAACTTCCCTACGGGAAAAGCTGAATGTCTATAATCGCAGCGGGTCCTGCTGCGCCTCGCGTGCACCGCCTCAGAGCACCCGGGAGCCTCCGAACTTGGGCCAGATTGAATTGATATATATATATATATATATATATATATATATATATATATATATATATATATACACACACACACACACACACACACACACACACACACACACACACACATGGTCCTTGACTGTAGTGCACAGAGGACCTTCTTTGCTGCTCCAAGGAAAAAAATATTAGCAGGAATATTGACCCCCACATATGAATCACATCCACATTTTTGCTGCACCTTCTCTTAGCACAACACATCGGCCTTCCCATACATACTCTTTAAGCGTGATATGCCACAACATCATTATCTTATATCGAGATTTTCTGTGTTGCACGCTCTTACATAAAGATGGTTTATCTACCCAGAGTTTGTGCTGTTGTTGCAATTGGATTGGGTAGTTTAAGTATTGGGACCAGATTTTCATACGAGACCACTCTGGGTCCCCATTTTCCTCCATTAAAACTGCATAAATCTTAGCTATATGGTATGTAGGGCCGGCATTGGTTGAGAATGCTTGCTAACAAGCTGTCAAGGGGCACATGCCATTTTATTTGTAGGGAGGAGGACCCAGTTGGGCAACTTAAAATATCACATCCACTCAGTCTCTGTCAGTGAGAAATAGTTGTTGCACTGCAAGAAGTCCTTGATTCTGCCTCCCTCTGACCAGAAACAGAACTTCTCCCTCTTTATCCTCAGGCTAAAGTCGTTCTTGCCACATAGGGCTGTGAAGGGGGAGGGGAATGCAGTCAATTTAAAGTTTCTGTTGAGTGTGTCCCAAATCTTAAAGTAGGATTGCAGTGTCGCCAAGACATAGCAGACCGCAGGTCTCACTGTCTTGTGGAACCATGCTACAGCCCATAGGGCCCATCCCATCACTACAACCTCAATATGCTCCCAATGTTGTTCCATTTCGTATTCGGGCCACTCAAAAAGTACTCAAATCTGGATTGCCTGGTAATTTGTACGGATATCTGGAAGTGTCAATCTTGCCTGACGCTTAGAGGCTCGCAACACCACCCATGATAGTCTTGCTCACTCTATATATGCTAAGAAGATTACAGGATACTCCATGGCAACCCACGTACAAATTGATCACAATGGATGTTATATCCTTATACTCCAATAATGAAAATAAAATTGGAATGGAAGCATGTAAAGCTTTCCTTAAAGACAGAACCATACAACTGACTGATCACAATAACATGTTGCTAGAGATGATCTCGATGTGCCTGGAGCAAAACATCTTCTTATTTGGAAATGAAATCTACCGGCAAGCAAAAGGCACCGCGATGGGCTTTTCATTTAGTCCGTCGTATGCCTGCCTGACAATGGGGCAATGGGAAAAGACATGGGCATGGAAATCGGAAAACGACCAAGCGGTCCAAAAAACCATAGCATGGTTAAGATACATAGACGATTTGTTGCTAATTTGGGAAGGAACAAATGAGGAATTTGAAACGTATTTCAAGATTTTGAACAACTCTAATTTTGGGTTAAACTTCACCTACACAATCAGTGACTCCAGGGTTGTGTTTCTGGATACGGAGATTTTTGTTAAAGACAATGTACTGCACACCACATTACACCGCAAAAGCACCGCGACAAATGCGGTTTTACATGCTCAGAGTTTTCATCAACCTAGCCTCTTACAAAACATCCCGTATGGAGAATTTCTCCGAATCAAAAGAATTTGTTCAAACGAAAACGACTGGCAAAAACATAAAGATCTAGCTAAGAACAGATTTTTAAAAAGAAAATACAACCCAGCTTGGTTACAAATTGCCTCCAATCGATCTACAATGATCAAAAGAACGGATCTATTGATGGATAAACAAAAATCTACAGAGCTTGAATCAGAAAAAATACGCTTTATCACCACTCACTCAACGGCCAACCAAGCCATCACAAAGATTCTTAAAAAAAACTGGCACATTCTCCACATGGACCCTACAGTATCCCAAATTGTAGGAGATCACCCCAATGTGACTTATCGAAGGGCAAAAAATCTGAAGGACAAATTGATTCACAGTCATTTTCAGGAACAAAAAAAACCAGAAGCCTGGCGTAGACCAAAAGGATTCTATAAATGTTCAGGATGCAAAGTTTGCTGCATTGCAAAGACAACCAAGGAAATACAAATGGCCAACAAAAAAACATGGAAAATTGAACAATTAATTAATTGCAAAACTCAGTTTGTTGTGTATGCCCTTGAGTGCCCGTGCTCCCAAAAATATATTGGAAGCACCAAAAAAGAACTCAAACTTCGGATTTTGGAGCATGTCCGTGCGACAATTAATTCTGATCGTAGCAATGCCATGGCGAGGCCCATGGAAAAGGAACACAAAAGTGATTGGAAATCCCTAATTTTCTATGGAATTGAAAGTGTTGGACCGAATCGAAGAGGTGGAGATCGTGAACTGGTGATGAGGCAAAAAGAGTCTAAACACATTATGAATTTCCGGACCTTGAGCTCGTTCGGGCACAATCAGGATGAAGAACTACACTGCCACCTGTAAAGCTGTATTACACACTTATCAGATAATGACTGATGCTGACTCTTTGTTAATTCACACAATTATTCTCACATAATTCTTCTTTATTTTGGACATGTTGAAACATGCAACTAAATTGCATAATGAAGCGTTGATGAATGATTTATGAATTATAATGGTTTTTGCCCACTGGAGGGCTTTATTGAATTTGTTTTATCAGACACTATTTAAAATCATGATTTAAATTGAAAACTTGAGAACTTTTTCACTAGCATAACAATTGACAAGTAAACTTGGTGTAAAACGGGTTTGCCCACTGGAGGGCTCTAATATATTTTTGTGGAGGTTTAGATATATATTGCATGAATCCAAATGCAAAAACTCTTAGGAATTATTAATTTTGACAGTATGCATTCTGCCAATAGATATAGGAATCAACGTTCTGCACTATTTGTTTATTAACAAACTACATGTCCCAGAATACCTGTACAACCTACAGGAAGTGATGTAACCCAAATGTTTTTTTTTCCTCCCCTTCCTTTCTTTATTTGAAAGCAAATTGTTGTAAATATACACTAACCTGTGAGCAAGGTCTCCGTAGAGACCGAAACGCGTTAGGTTTTGCTGGAATGCTGTAATAAAGAAATTGCAATTCGACTTAAAACCCGGTGTGGTTTTTGAATCTCTCACACGGGAGTGCATGAGGAAAAAACTTCCCTACGGGAAAAGCTGAATGTCTATAATCGCAGCGGGTCCTGCTGCGCCTCGCGTGCACCGCCTCAGAGCACCCGGGAGCCTCCGAACTATATATATATATATATATATATATATATATATATATATATATATATATATATATATATATATATATATATATATATATACACACACACACACACACACACACACATGGTCCTTGACTGTAGTGCACAGAGGACCTTCTTTGCTGCTCCAAGGAAAAAAATATTAGCAGGAATATTGACCCCCACATATGAATCACATCCACATTTTTGCTGCCACCTTCTCTTAGCACAACACATCGGCCTTCCCATACATACTCTTTAAGCGTGATATGCCACAACATCATTATTTATATTGAGATTTTCTGTGTTGCACGCTCTTACATAAAGATGGTTTATCTACCCAGAGTTTGTGCTGTTGTTGCAATTGGATTGGGTAGTTTAAGTATTGGGACCAGATTTTCATACGAGACCACTCTGGGTCCCCATTTTCCTCCATTAAAACTGCATAAATCTTAGCTATATGGTATGTAGGGCCGGCATTGGTTGAGAATGCTTGCTAACAAGCTGTCAAGGTGCACATGCCATTTTATTTGTAGGGAGGAGGACCCAGTTGCGCAACTTAAAATATCACATCCACTCAGTCTCTGTCAGTGAGAAATAGTTGTTGCACTGCAAGAAGTCCTTGATTCTGCCTCCCTCTGAACAGAAACAGAACTTCTCCCTCTTTATCCTCAGGCTAAAGTCGTTCTTGCCACATAGGGCTGTGAAGGGGGAGGGGAATGCAGTCAATTTAAAGTTTCTGTTGAGTGTGTCCCAAATCTTAAAGTAGGATTGCAGTGTCGCCAAGACATAGCAGACCGCAGGTCTCACTGTCTTGTGGAACCATGCTACAGCCCATAGGGCCCATCCCATCACTACAACCTCAATATGCTCCCAATGTTGTTCCATTTCGTATTCGGGCCACTCAAAAAGTACTCAAATCTGGGCTGCCTGGTAATTTGTACGGATGTCTGGAAGTGACAATCTTGCCTGACGCTTAGAGGCTCGCAACACCACCCATGATAGTCTTGCTCACTCTCCATCCCATATAAAGAAGTCAGTGGACTTCTGCAGGTGTTTTAAGTTGCTCGCTGGGTCCTTGCTTGGGAGTGATTGAAAGTGGTACAGCAATCAAGGAAGAGCATTCTTTTTGATGATGGCCAGTCTTCGCAGCCAAGATAAATAGAGTATCCAGGCAGTCAAGTCAGCTTTGATAGAGTTACGAAGGTTTCGGTAAAAGGTGCAGGACCTACGCAAGTCAGATCAGATCTTGGGGTCAGGCAGAAGTTGCGGGCACTGCAACTCCAATGTATGCTGCTATATCCAGCTAAACTGAAAGTCCTGATGCAAGGAAAAGCAAACTTTTTTCAAGACCCCAGAAGTGTGGAAGTGGCAAGAGATCAGGGGAGATGCACTGTCTCCCTATGAGGTGCACAATCAACTGCGTGGAGGGAGCTCCCATGCCCAGAGGGGGATGCGTCGTAGCAGCCAGTCCATAGAAGACTCCTACTTGATTCAGCTTGGGAAGCCGAGGGTCACGCTCAGCTAGGATGGAACCATCCAACTTGGAACTGTGCACATGCAGGAGCCTGAACAAAACACAGCTCTGTCTCTGGCAGTGACTGGACACATACCAATGACACTGAACCTGATGGTAGACTTTGTTCTGGACACTCTGCTTGCCCCTGCACCCGTCAATGAAGATGTGTGAGAATGTCACTAATGTGGACTGTTTGTTATTTCCACGTTGAAGCCCCTGTGTATGCTTGGGACCTGTATCTGTGTCCAATGAGTAAAATAGAGGCTGAAGGCTGCATGCTGAACCGATAAAGGCGTTGCTACCTCTGCTGTAGAGTCGAGGGGGATGGTTTGAAATGCGTTTGTGGTGTATGACCAGATTATGAATTGATACAACAATGCTCTGCAGTTGGTTTCGACTGGTTAGTGTGGTGGATCGGGACTGGTCAGGAAGCTAGATGGTGTTGGGAAGTTAAGTGGTCCCTGTTGGACTGATGGGGAGGCTGTGCACGTCCTGGCATAAGCATGGGGTGGACATTGATAGATGCACAGTTGCACTGTATTTGTCCGTGGGTGGGGGGGAACTGATACAGTATTATTTGTTTGAAACCCATAGTTCACAGCAGTCACTGGACACAGGGGAGAGGCAATTGAGTAGGCAACATTTGAGGTGCTCACCATACCAGGATGGGGACTGACCTTAAGTTTCTAACCTGGAACGTCCGGGGTTTGGGTACATACACTAAGAGATCACCCTTTCAAAGAGATATCGCATCCCCATAGCATGCCTGCAGGAAACGCACCTTGATGATGCGTGAGTCACGTGATTTGCCAAGAAATGGCTGGGGCAGATGTTCTATTCCTCCTACTCGACCTATGCTAAGAGCACGTTATTATGGGGGGCACCTGGAATACCTTTCTGCCTAACATACCAGGACGCTGACGTGAGTGACCGCTTTGTCTTGCTCAGGGGGACACTGGATGGGCATGAATTAATGATATTGAACTCCTATGCCCCAAACATTTATGACCCTACATTTTATCAGACCATGCAAGATTTCCTAATGCATGACATAGTCATGCCCCTTCTTTGGTTGGGGGTCTTCAATTGTATACCAGACGCTGACTTGGATATACTCCAACCCAGAAAAGGCATCAATCCCTTAATGACAAAAAAGCTCAGTGTGACTTAAAATCTGACTTTACCATTAACAAGGGTTTTAAATTACAATTCCTTAGACACCAAACATTACTTTTCCACCTGCTCTAAGTCAAAATGTGCCACTTATTAAATATAATAGGGTAATCCAATGTTATCCTACAAGAGCAGTAGGCCTCAAAGTAGTAAAACATTAATTTGTGGGTTTTTCACTGCCAGGAAATGTAAAACTTAAAAGTTCCCTTCCAACGTTTTAATTACATTGCAAATTGCCCTTTGGGCTTTGTAGGGCCTACCTTAGGGGTGTCTTACATGGTTTAAAACTGAGTTTGAGGCCTGGCATGGGGTTTATTTTGCCAAGTCGAATTGGCAGTTTAAAACTGTACAAACAGGCTGCAATGGCAGGCCTTAGACATGTTTAAAGGGCTACTTAAGTCGGTGGCACAATGAGTGCTGCAGACCCACTAATAATATGTAATTTATAGGCCAGGTGTACCAGGAGTTCCACTTCACTAGGGACTTACAAGTAAATCAAATGTGACAATTGAGTGTAAGCCAATTTTACCATGTTTAGAGGATAGACCAAAAGCACGTTAGCACTGGCTAGCAGTGGTGAAGTGCGCAGAGTCATAAAAGCCAACAGAAACAAGAGGGGTGAAGGCAACATGTTTGGAGATGATGCTGCAGAGAGGACCAAGTCTAATACCCACTGTGATAAATTTGTTGTTCTACGCAGGTGATCTGAAAGTAATCAAATAATGCCTCCAGTACAACCTGAGGCTGGTTAAAGAGCACAGCAAGAAGTGGTAGCTGGAGGGAAACTGAAAAAAGACGAAGGACCCAGAAAAAAATACAACCTGAACAGAGTCAGATGTGTTTTTGTAATCACTGCACTGGATTATGATACATACAGGCCCATTGCCAGATGCACAAGTGGAAAGTGGCAGTAAATCCACTGCAAGAAGCTTTCCGCATTCTAGCCTGCCATCAAGAAATGATTAGCATGCTTTCATCTTTATAACTCACTCTGACATCATTTCACCTATCCTACAGTACTGGAGTTAATGAAGCTTGAGGCCGCGCTGCGGGTGGAAAATGCAACATGTTTCTTATGAAAATATGTTCCTCCCGTTCTTGAAATGTGCGGTATGTCTGCTCCGACACGCCATGCAACAACATAGGAACATTCCCTCTGCCGCTCTAAGGCCTGAACTGCATGGATACACTCTGGGATCCTATAATAAAACAAACATGAACGCCTTTAAAACTATGCATGCGGTGGCCTAGCAATCAAGCTAATTCTGATCGAATAAAGCTTAGAGAGGAAGTGGAACTGACACATGCATGGCACTTAGTTGTCGTCAGGGGTCAAAGGTAGCCCGATGCCACCTCCTGTTGTGTCAAGGGAATCAATGGTTGTATTCAGTGGCGTAACGAAACTTGAGGGGGCCCCCCTGCAAAATACATGGAGGGCCCCCCCCCCCCATGGCCCGGCCACCACCTACCACTTTGCTTCACTTTGGATGGACTGACAGATGGGTGGGTGGACGGTGGTACGGATGAATGGATGGATGTGGGTGGATGGATGGATGGATGTAGATGGATAGGTGGAGGGATGGATGGATAGGTGGAGGGATGGGTGGATAGGTGGATGACAGATGGGTAAGTGGTGGCTAGGCGGACGGATAGATGGATTAATGAACGAATGTGTGTGTGGCTAGGAATGGACGGATGGATATGTGGCTGGGGATGGATGGTTGGGTGGACTGAGGTACGGATGCATGGATATATGAAAGGATGGGTTGTGGCTGGGGATGTATGGATGGACGGAAAGATGTATGGATGAAAGGATAGGTGTGTGACTGGGGATGGTTGCATGGGCGGATGGATGGGTGGGTGGGTGGGTGGATGGATGGATGGATGGATGCACGGATGGGTGTGTGGCTGGGGATGGATGGATGGATGGATGGATGGACGGAAGGATGTATGGATGAAAGGATAGGTGTGTGACTGGGGATGGTTGCATGGGCGGACGGATGGGTGGGTGGGTTATTGGATGGATGGATGGATGGATGCACGGATGGGTGTGTGGCTGGGGATGGGTGGATGGATGGATGGACGGAAGGATGTATGGATGAAAGGATAGGTGTGTGACTGGGGATGGTTGCATGGGCGGACGGATGGATGGGTGGGTGGATGGATGGATAGACGGATGGGTGTTTGGCTGGGGATGGATGGATGGACGGAAGGATGTATGGATGAAAGGATAGGTGTGTGACTGGGGATGGTTGCATGGGCGGATGGATGGGTGGGTGGATGGATGGATGGATGGATGGACGGATGGGTGTGTGGCTGGGGGGACGGGCAGACAGACAGATGGAAAGATGGATGGATGAACGGATGTGTGTGTAGCTATGGATGGACGGATGGATATGTGGCTGGGGATGGATGGATGGACAATGGACAGAGGTATGGCTGGATGGATGAAAGGATGGGTGTATGGCCGGGAATGGATGGCTGAATGGATGGATGGACGGACGAATGGATGCAGCAGCGGGTAATGCAGTTAAGCTCGGCAGGTGATGTTGACGGACGTTGGAATAGGATTTATTTATTTTACTCTATTCTATCGTCTATAGATCCCCCCTTCGACGCTTAACTGCACGGGCCGCTGCTGGATGGATGGATGAATGGATAGTTGAATGGATGGATGGATGGACGGGTGGATGGAATGATGGGTGTGTGGCTGAGGATGGTGGATGATTGGTTGGGTGGATGGTTGGTTGGATGGATGGATATTTGGGTGAGTGGAATGGGTGGACTGGATTTGAAGGTTAGAATGCACATGACGTAGTAGGCAGTGGCACATGACGTAGTAGGCAGTGGGAGGTGATGGATGGATGGACGGAAGGATGTATGGATGAAAGGATAGGTGTGTGACTGGGGATGGTTGCATGGGCGGATGGATGGGTGGGTGGGTGGATGGATGGATGGACGGATGGGTGTGTGGCTGGGGGGATGGGCAGACAGACAGATGGAAAGATGGATGGATGAACGGATGTGTGTATAGCTAGGGATGGACGGATGGATATGTGGCTGGGGATGGATGGATGGACAATGGACAGAGGTATGGCTGGATGGATGAAAGGATGGGTGTATGGCTGGGAATGGATGGCTGAATGAATGGATGGACGGACGAATGGATGCAGCAGCGGGTAATGCAGTTAAGCTCGGCAGGTGATGTTGACGGACGTTGGAATAGGATTTATTTAGTTTACTCTATTCTATCGTCTATAGATCCCCCCTTCGACGCTTAACTGCACGGGCCGCTGCTGGATGGATGGATGAATGGATAGTTGAATGGATGGATGGATGGACGGGTGGATGGAATGATGGGTGTGTGGCTGAGGATGGTGGATGATTGGTTGGGTGGATGGTTGGTTGGATGGATGGATATTTGGGTGAGTGGAATGGGTGGACTGGATTTGAAGGTTAGAAAGCACATGACGTAGTAGGCAGTGGCACATGATGTAGTAGGCAGTGGGAGGTTACAGGACACGAGGGCCAGCTGGGGGTCTGATTTCAGAAGTAGGCATGCGGCACTGGTGGCTGGGAGGCAAAGAGGCGCCAGTCGCAGACCCTCCTCTCCCCAGGCTTGTAAGGGGTGCCACAGTAAGCAGACCCTTCCTTAAGCTTCTCTCTAGAGTCTTGATACCCTAAAGGGACCACAGGTCTTTGCCAGACTGTCCCCGACTCATCAGTGAGTGGGGGCCCCATGCCACCAAGACTCGGCCTGTGATTTTCTGCCCTTGAAGGCCTCTCCACAGCCTCTCTCCAGCGCTCCTGTGAGCCGCCATTGTTCAGGTGAACAGCCCCCAGTGCCCGCAGTCAATGCCCCAATGTTTACAATCAGCCTCGCTCAGTCCCCGGGTACCTGGCCCTACCTTGTAAACACACTTGCTTGCAGTGCCAGCACTCTAGTGCTCCTTGTTAGCCCTCCCAGAGAACCCTTTAGGAACCCTCAAACCGCCTGTTATTCGTCAAGCACGCCCCTGACCTCAAATGTACCCAGTCCCGGTTCTAGCGGGAGGGCCAGGTGGGCCAGGCCCACCCAAGGTAGCCCCATGGCCCTCCCAAAGCCGATTTGCAAGCAGAAAAACATTGTTGTTTTTTTTTGTTATGATTAATTTGGGCCAGCAGCCTCGCTTTCTCATCCTAATTGTTTAATAAACATGATATGCACCAATGCCATGGGCTGCTTGAAGTGCCTGGAGACAGGCGTGAAGTCAGTGAGGATTGCTGTTATCAATGAGCACATGTGAAAAAGGAGGAAAGCCTGTGACACCCCTACCAGATCAAAAGAGACACAAAAGCTCCCATCACACAGTATTTAAGAGATACTACAGGGCCACAATAATCTGATAGTATTTTGCCATCCCATGGTAAGTAATTGAAAATGTGGAATTAGTATTTATATGTTAGTGTGCTTTTGTGCTATTCTCCAAGTGCAGCACTATATACTGCAAATACCACATCCTTTGACTTTTCTGAAGTGAAGACTTTTGACAAGTTTCACTAATACAACACAGATACAGCATTGACTGGGGCAGTGCAAGTTCTTAATAAACGGAAAAAAACACTGGCGGCTGTCCTGTGGCTGCACTGCCTACTTTTAATTTCCAGCGGGACTCGCTGATGTCTGAGTCTAATATAATTACACCTCAACTATGGCACAAACACCACACATTGCGGCGAGCAACAGTGACTGAGTATTCGTTTTATTCTCTTTTTTTGTCATATGAATAGACACAAATGGAATATAGAACTGCTGTAACCCCTTAGATCATAAAGAGATAAGATACTCCTGTGGGCTAATGCACTTGCTCCAAAGATGTTCCTATAATCTGTGACTTAGTAAGTTAAAATCTTGTCAGCCTTTCATTACTTACACAAGAGTGGGACCACTTGTATTTCCTTACATCAGTATAAATATTCCGAGCTTCTCAGTGTCTCTGATCTGGGTAAACACAGTTATTTAAGCTTCAAAGAAATCTGGTCTTTTGGGGCATATCAAAAGCTAGAACACATAACGCACTAATGTTGTCGATTAACTAGCAGCTGGGATGGTGTCTTTTCAACAGAAGTCCTGAAAACCCCAGGTCAACAGTTTTCATACCTCTTTAGGGCATGGAAGATTATCAAAAATTATAGAATTTTGATGAGGAAATGGGGATGAGGTGCAGGGATGAGAAATGGAGGAGGATGATTAGAGGAGAATGTGAGGATAAAAAAGATGAAGGTAAGAAAAAAGGATAAAACAATAGAATGGTAAAGAAAGAGGTAGGTGAAATAAGAGTAACCGAGTGAGAAGGCAAGAGAACACATTTAACAGATGTTGATTAGAGAAGAGTATGAGGGTGATGAGTGTTAAACTAGAGAAGGTGATGAAGATGGTGTTTGAGTTGGATGAAGGAAGATGAAAGAGGACTCTGGGAAAGCAGGATATAGGAGCAGGAGAATGATGAGCAAATTGGGTGATGCAAGTAGACTGATGATTGGTAGGCAGGTACTGGGAGAGGGTGATAAGATGGGAGTAGTAGGAGAGGAGTATGAAATGGTGAAGGTGGAAGATGAGTCTGGTGAAAGATAAAAATGATGAGAAAGGATGGTGAGCAGAGAGAAGGGTGGTGAGCAAATGATAATTTGGAGTAAATGGAGTGTTAAGAGGTGAGTGGTAGAACACAAGGAAGAGGACGGTGATGGGAATAGGATATACTAGTAGGAGAAAGTAGGAAAGCAGGAACGAGGAGAGGTCAAGCTAATCACAATTTAGAAGAGACAGTTCAGTTTTGAAGCATTCACATAAGGTGTATGTTTTCTTAGGTTTCCCCTAGAATGCATTCTGCTCAAAGAGCTGACAGTCAAATATTGTTTGAGAAACTAGCCACCAAATTGAAGGACCACTTGTCATTCTCAGAAGTGTCATCTTTGCACAGAGGGATGCTAGGGGTTGAAACAGACCTCTGTTTCAAGTTTGGTTGGTTCAGCTTAGGTTGTCAACTTTGATTGATCATCCAGTTGTTACTTCTCTTATTTGGACTACATGTACAGAAGAAGGCACTATCGAAAACTAAAAAAAGTTGCATAGGCTATTACTTCTTTAAAACATGTATCGCTTTCAAGTGTGTGTAGATGTTCTGCATGCTCAGGAGCACACTATGTAAATAATTCAGGCCTTGTTGCTGCTGTCATTCCAAATGGTAAAGGCCACCAGTGAAGAACAGGAACAGGTGCAGGGCAGCAGGATTGCGCACATCCATGCACCCACATAAGTATAGCCACTATCCCTCATGCAGCAGTAGGAAAGGCAAGACTGACAAATGAGGGTGAGGTGGAGAGAGTCAAGGTTGAGATGGATAGAAAGAAGAATAGGTGAAGCAGGGAGAAGGGGGGGTTATAGGTAGAAGAGTGATGATGAGAGGGAGGAGGGTCAGGCAGAGGGAGGATAGTGAGAAAGAGAGAGGGAGGGTGACTGATGAGGCAGAGACAGAGAGGAGCCTGAAGAAGAGAGAGTTGGGTGAGCTAGGGACAAGAATGGAGTGGAGGTGGAGGCGCAGTCAGACCACGGAGAGGTGGAGAGGGGAGAGTGAAGCAGAAAGAGCGGCGAGTGAGAAGAGAAAAAGATGGGGGTGGGTCAAACAGAGAAAAAGCCAAGGCAGGGAGAGAGAAGGGAGAGGTGGAGAAATAGGAGGGTGAGACAGAGGAAGTAGAAGGTGAGATGAAAAGAAAAAAAGGGGAAAAAAGAAAAGAAAAGAGGGGGAGGTGGGTAGGTGAGCAGGGTGAAGTGGAAAGGAAGGAGGTTGAGGAGAAGTGTGGCTCACTGGTTAGAGGAGGCAGACCTGGAAGCAGAGGTCAGCCCGGGACCAGGGTTCAATTCCCAGCTCGGCGGGGTCTTGAGTCCTAAAAATGTCCATGGACTCGACAATTCTCGCTCTGGTGCCTACTCAATTCACGGGTTCACACTCTGCGACTCTGGGCAATAGCTTGCTTAATCTCCACAACGGCCCCTCGCGGCTGGATGCCTGGCTTTCACCTTGCGGATACCCTGCCGGGGTTATCTCACAGTGGAATACCACATAGCTGCCAAGGTTTCAGATTGCTATGTGTGACATTTTCATAATTTCAGTGAAATTATGGGTGACATTTCAATGACTATGAGTGACACTGTCTCGCGGGCAAAATCAACTAATGAAGATTAGGGAAACCGATAAATATCAGAAATTACACCCACTTGAGCAACAAGAAACTCTAAGAAGGTCTTCAAACAGGAGACAGGCTGCATGGCATGCACAGTGACATTTTCCCCCTGAAATAAAACCCAACACATAGGCCCATGGAAAAAGCTAAATATCAGATATTACACCCTTTAAAACCGTAATAAGCTTTGGAAAGTCCTTTTAAGCTGCTGCATAGTCTCTGAATTGTAAAGTTGCTAACCTACTGCCCCTTTCTAAGATGAATGTTAACTTACAGGAAGGGGATGAGAGGACCCATTTTATAATTCATGCTAGCAAAAGGCGTGTCTTAAACAAACTCCATGGAGATAGAAATTGCAAATGAAATCGTTTCGACAAAAACGCAGTCCTTTAGATAAGAACCAGAGTATGTGTAATCCAAGATTAAATACACTAGTGTCACTGCTAAACAATTCACAAGCAGGCTCTGCAACAGGTTAAGAAATAATTGCGTAACATGATGTGAATGCAGAGCCCGCACACTGCCCAGTACAGAAGGGCCCCTGCACACATTTGTTTTCAGAAGGTGCTGTCACAGAGCTAACACATAGATACTGAGCACGTGAGCTGAGTTCTCTGGCACTGAAAGTAGTAGGACTGGCAGCACGCTATCGCTTTTAATAAAATGGAAAGCACAGTTTGAAGAAAACTGATACCTCACTGAGGCAACTTACTGTGTGATTCGACTCGAGGAGCGGCAATTGTTGTACAACGGCCGTCAGTTTCGTCTAAGAAAGCCTGGATAATAATGCGTCGACATCTGCTCTAAATATGCCATCTGCACGCGACCTTTGACACACTCCGTCGAAATCCTAAAACCCTACAAGCACAGAAATGGAAGTCTATCTAGCTCCTTTGCTGACGTCCGACGGCCGCGGCCTGAGCCGCACAGGGACTGGGAATCGCGGCCGCATAGCTGCAGCACAATGCCATGATGCACTCTGCAGCAGACTAGTTTGCGCCTGCAATCACCCGATACCTCTGATGCGCGTCGGGCGGCCAGAGTGTCCTGTTGGTGAGTGACAAATGATTCAGTCACTCTGGGGCTCGGCGCCACCCACCGGTCTGGCAAAGTAAGGGGGGGGGTTCATTGCGGTGCGGTGCACCGTGGCAGACAGTCAGCACTGGATCAGAGGACTCGTGGACTCACATTGAATCCCGCGCCGCTTATGCCTCACTTCCCCTTCCTTCAGGACCGGACGTTACAAGGCAGTACTACAGCCGCGCAGCAGGAAATGCGGCCTGGCGCCAGGCACTAGGCTGGGCAGATTTGTTTCTTTGTTGCACTCTCGGCCACTCCGGAGCTGAGAGGAACAATATTTAACTATTTATTAACGTACTGAACCCAGAAAGCAGCTGCTGGCAGCACGCCTTGGAGCAGCAGAGCTGGCACACAGGCGACGCCGGTGGTGCACGCTGGCAACTGCATAGCCAATATTTCAGAGCGGCATAAATGCGTGACAATGCATTTCAGTGCGGTGATGCGGCACACCGCACTGAAATGCGTGAGCGTCACGGCTGATGCGTTATACTTGACAGGCATGATACCCGGACGGGTTCCCTAAGCAAGCGCTTAGAAACCGCTCGGTGATTTGCGCTATATAAATTCCTGTACATTTACATTTACATTTACAGGTGGAAAGAGAGATGGGTGAGGTGGGGAGAAAGGATCATGTGGTAGAGAGAAAGAAGCCTGATGCAGAGAGAACAGACGAGATTAAGCATGTAGGTGAAACCCCAAGAAAGGCAGAACTAAAACTAGTGTACATGCTCTCAGCAGTAGGTACAGTATGCAGCTCAGCCCCCCTTCAAAGCCCCTTCAGCATGCCTGATCCCAACTCACTAATACCTGGGAAATGCTATGCAACTCCATTCATCTTCACGGCCCACCCATGCTTTCTCTTTGCCCTCCCAGATCCTGAATCCTGGACTATGGAACTCAATCCCGCTTAATCTGCGCCTTGAACCTAACTATATGAAATTTAGGAAAGGTGTCAAGGCATGGCTTTTCAACCAAGAATGACACAATAAATCTATGACCCTATGGAATGTTTTGATCCAAGGCGCCGGGAAACCCTCAGGGTAGCTGTTGCGCCATACAAATGGAATAAATAAATAAATAAATAAATAAATAAAATCCTGGAGCCGTGCCTGATGTACCCCTTGGGGGCAACTGCTAGTGCCTGGAGTCAGCACCCCCCCGTGCCCACTACAAGCCACGTCGCTTGCCTGTAACCACCGGCTCTTGTATGCCTCCACCCCCAAGGTCCGTGAACACTCCACAGTGCCCTCGGCAGAACCATCACCCTAAAACCGTGAGCTGGTTCTGCCTACCTCCCTCAAGTGAATTGCCATCAGCGGCCACCCCTCACCAATGCAGGCAACACTCTGCCATGAAGAGCACACAGGGAGCCGCTCCGTCACGAGCCGCGGTTGAGCTGTGCTCGTGACGGAGCGGTTCCGTCACGAACGCGCCCGCTCGATAGAACGTGCCGCTCAGACGCGAAATTCGCACCGCGCAGGCGCTCCGAGCGGTCCATGACGGAACCGCTCCGTCATGAGCACAGCTCAACCGAGGCTCATGACGGAGCGGCTCCGTCATGAGCACAGAAGGGGTTAAGAGCTTTCTGGGCATTTGGATTCTATGTCAGGACTGGAGTCGAGGATTATGCCTACTCTCGTCACTTTATTTAACAGCAGCCATCATTTGATAGAAAAACACAACTACGTTTCCCATGCACACTCAGTAAAACTGTAGTATAAAGTAAACATCAAATCAGGAAACAGTCCTGTGTCCTCCAATCAGGGGCCCCCGAGACCAACATAGTCCATCCTCAGTGGCCCTTTGTCCACTTTCTTTGCTGCTGTACAGCCGAGATAAGTACTGTGAAATGCATTAGCTTTTTGGTTATATTCGTTTCTGTATATTGAGAATGTTACTGTAACCATTATTGTGCAGCGCCGCTTTTCTGCCTATTTCCGATTGTTGTTTTTCATCTGCTTGTTTCCTGGACAGGTTGTCACAGGAGCATTTTCGCTCCTACGTGGCCTTACTCTGGTGCTGCTCACGTCGCTGACCTCCCGCCACCAGGGTTCGCTGCATGTGGCACAAAACCTCGGCACGGGCGTTTGAATTCCGACACTGAGGAGTTCATTCGGCGCGTCACGATCCTGTGAGTTTGCCGGCCTGAGGGAGATGCCCGTGAGGGTCTGTAAGCCGATCGTACCTCCTCACATGATTAAGGCCAATCACGCTAAGCTTGAACCCTCTGCTGCCTGAAATTGCACAAAGCAGCAGCAGAGTCTGTATTGTGTGTTTTCACTACACCTTGCGGGTCTGTAGTAATCAGGTATCTGACGCCTGTTGGGACACTACGCAGGCTGGCTCCCCACTCAAATAGCTCTTGGCACCAGATGACGTGTCCCTGGGCTTAGACCTGTATACAATAGTGAGACCCTCGCACAGAAAACTTAGGCTGTCTCTCAACCCCCAGTTATTAAGAACCTCATTCAGTCCTGGTATACAATTGGAATGGACTATCAGGAGGACTCCCAAGGGGGGGAAAACCCCCTGGCCAACATCCCTTGGGACGATGATTTTTACGATGCTGTGGACGCATCCATATAGAGAGCAGTGGAGGAGGCCATGACTCCTCTGGAGGAGAGACTATCTCGCAAGATCGATCAGGCCTTGCAAAGTTGGCTTCCCTGCCCACAGCTTGCACTCCCCCGCATGAGACCCCAGGGATCCCGCCTTCATCAGACAATGTGCCTTCCACGACCAAGTGCGCCTGAGACTCGGGAGTGGATTTGGGCGCCTTTGATAGGCTCAAACAAGCCTTTCTAGCCAGCCAACCTGCCTTGCCAGCTACAGATGAGGGTATCCCGACTCCTGACAACCCGGCCGCTCCCAATGGTACAGGGGATGCAGACAATGAACCCAGCCCGTCCAGGCCGTGGCTCCCTTCCCAACCCTCTCAGGACACCTCAGACATGCTCAATACCAATTATATCATTCACCCTTGGTCCCACGAATGAGCCCTGGACGACAAGGTCGCCTCTTATGTGGCGGGCGCACTTGCAAGACTTTAGAGAAGGAAGCCTGTAATTGCGGAAAAGTGGCCCTCACCCGAGAGATCGACACACGTATGGCCTCCTTCCTTCCCGGACATGGCAGAGGAGGCCAAGCTATCAGGCTCCCTGATTTCCCCAGAGACTCTTTCAGGGTGGGCGCAAAGGGCCATTGTATTTTTGGGCAACGCCAATTGTGCCCTCTCCACTGAGCGTCACCGCTCCCATCTCATTAAGGTAGACCCTAAGCTAGGGGACCTGGCAGATTCAGGAGTGGGGGCCATTGCACAGGGAGGGCTCTTGGAAAGCCATTTGTCAAAGAGTTAGGTAAATTTGTGAGCACCTTTAACTCCCTTGGTAAAGCCCAAACATGCATTAGAAAGGTATTCCCTCAGGTTATCTGTGGGGCCGGTCGAGGTAGGGGCAGCTCGACCGGCCGCCCTTTCAACCAACTCCCCCCAAAAGGACAAGGCGCCAGACAAGGCCAGTACCAGGACCAGTCCCAATTCCGAAATATCTATCCCAAGAGAGGCTACGTGGCAAGGGCAGAGGATATCGAGGAGCAGCAACTTCCTCAAGCCCCGTTGAGTGTTCTCCCTTCTTTCCGCTAAAGGGTACGGGGAGGCTAGGGATTTTTTTCCAGGCTTGGACTTCCATCACAGGAGACGGGTGGGTTCTTCAGACGGTACAAAGGTTCCATATAGAATATTTTGGAGAACCCTCTCAAGAGTTCGGACCCTGTCGCATACATTTCTCTCAACAAGAGGCCACCCTGCTCTACAAGGAAGTGACATCCCTCCTGTCCAAAGGCGCTATTTCTTTATCAACGCCTCATCCCCATTGGTTCACCAGGAACATCATTCTGGTCAACAAGACCAACGGGGGCAAAAGGCCAGTGATCAATCTCAGAGAATTCAACGAGTGGCTGGTCTACCGCCACTTCAAAATGGAGGGTATACTCCTCCTCAGGGATGCCCTATGTCCCTTGGATTGGATAGCACGGCTAGACCTCAAAGATGCCTACCTGGTTATTCTGATTTTCCCTCCTCACCGTCGGTTCCTCCAGTTCATATGGCGGCATCGGACCTACGAGTTTTCCTCTCTCCCCTTTGGACTATCCTCGGCTCCTTGGTACTTAACCAAGGTTCTCAGGCCAGCGGTGGAGGTCCTGAGAGTTCGGGGTATATGAATGATAGTATACTTTGACAACTTGCTCCTGATGGACTTATGCCCTCACTAACTTCTGTTCCACCTACGGACAGCAGTGGATCTTCTCCAGAGTCTAGGCTTTGTGGTGAATGAGAAGAAGTCGCTCCTAACGCCTTCTCGGAACCTTACTTTCTAGTCTTCGTAATAGACTCCACTTCCTCCACTCTCAGCCTCCTCTCCAGGAAGGTGTCAACGATTCAGCATGAACTGAGGCGTTCCCTCTTTAAATGACAGGTGTCTCTCAGGGAACTGGCTCGGATAGTGGGTCTCCTCTGGGCTTCGATCCCGGCCATTTTCCCAGGCCCTCTCCACTATTGGGCGTCTGAAGGTGGTATACCTAAGCAGAGGGGGTCCCTATTCTCACAAGGTGGTACTTTTTTAGAGGCTCGAGAGCAAATCCAGTGGTGGTTAGACCACATGGATGCCTGGAATGGCCGAGCAATCTTTGAATCAGCCCCAGACTTGGTTATAGACTCCGACGCCAGCAGAGTAGGCTGGGGGGGCCAGATGCAGCGGTTTTGGAGGTTTGTTGTCTCCAGAAGAACGAAGGTTATGATGTATCAACTGCTTGGAACTCCTGGCAGGCTCCTTCGCAGTCCGCTGTTGATGAGGGTCTCTATCCAGTCATGCATCCTTCTAAAGATGGACAACATCTCGGCGGTCTGTTATATCAACCATGTAGGAGACACTCGATCCAAAGCCTTCTCGGACCTAACCGCCAGCTTTTGGCAATACTGCCTGGACCATCAGGTCTCAGTCACGGTGGAGTACTTGCCCGCATGGGAGAACCAGGTTGAGGATTTCCAGTCCCGCAACTTCAGGGTCTCCACCCCCTTCGAAGCTTGACCTGGGGATTTTTGCGATGTTGAACAACCGTTGGGGTCCTTTCTCGGTGGACCTGGCCTCCTGCTTTTTCAGCTGGAGGCCATACCCACTAGCAATGGCCACAATGCCTTCATCCAGGACTGGAGTCGGGAGAAGGTGTACCCAATGATCACAAGGGCAACAGCGCAAGTCAGGAGACAACGAGCAGAGGTGGTAATGGTCACCCCTCTTTGGAGATCGTAAGTTTGGTTTTCAGTTCTACTGGACACAGTCCTGGGATTTTCCAATCCTACTCCCTAGTTTCTGACTCTCCTCTTGAGCCCCGATCAAATTCCCCATGCACTGATTCAAGGGACCTCATTGTGGCTCATGGCATGGTGGATTACATGAGAGGATAGGAGGTCCCAGGCCTTTTGTAAAAGGCTGAAGCGTTCATGTCCCAGGCTTGGGCAGACAACACTTTCAAAAGATGCCGATCCGTTGGGGCAGATGATCCCATTGGTATATGCGACAGAGTCTTAATCCCCTGGACGCAGATCTAGTGCACATTCTGAATGTCCTGGCACATTTGGCGTCTAGTGGCCTGGCTTACAGGTCAATAAATATCTTCCGCTTGGCCATTTCTGCCAGCAATGTGCCACTAAATGATGCAGCGGTTGGGGAGCACCCCATTGTGTACAGATTATTGCGGG
This sequence comes from Lissotriton vulgaris, assembly GCF_964263255.1. Lineage (NCBI taxonomy): Eukaryota > Metazoa > Chordata > Amphibia > Caudata > Salamandridae > Lissotriton > Lissotriton vulgaris. The sequence goes on along the minus strand of NC_141691.1, from coordinate 66,543,394 downwards.
GTATCAAACCCTCCCTACCTCCGGAGCCCCGTTACTCGGCTCTTTGGGATGTGAACCAGGTCCTCAACTTGTATTTCTCCTGGCACCTAATCGTTTTCTGTCAAGGAAGAAGTTGTCCGCTACTCTGCCTCATCTCTTGCCGCCGCGTCTCAGAGGTGAGGGCGCTAGATATCACGGGCTGGAAATTTACCCCTAATGGAGAAATATTCACACTCCACAGAAGGTCGAAGTGCCACCCAAGAGTAATCACTTACCCAGAGTTCCCTGACTCCTCTAAGCTGTGTTTTGTCTGTTGCTTGAAGGCAAATGAGAAACTGACTGAAGAGCGCTGACCTCCAGGGGAGCGACAACTCCTCATTGCATTGCGTAAGCCTTTTAAGGCGGTTTCTTCCCCACCATAGCTAAGTGGGTTACGTGGGTTAGGTGGGTCATGCAGGAAGTGGGTATTAACCTTCGCATTTTTGGAACCCACTCGGCACAAGGTGCAATTGCCTCTAAGGCATTTGGCTTGGGTACCCATTTGCAGGATATCCTCAACATGGCAAACTGGTCCTCGGACTCTACCTTTAAATAGTTCAACTTCAAGCCGGTGCTGGATATGGCTCATCTTGTGGAGAGCAAGTTTTAAATTAGCAAAATCCTCCCCTCCAGTCCTGACATAGAATGAAAAATTTCCTGGCTATCGTAAAGGAAAGTTTCAATTCTATTAAGGACTCGGAGGTGAAGAGTATCCCACCCTAGGGATTTCATAAGAGGATTCCTCTCCCCGTATAAGAGTAAGTAATACAACTTGAGTTATAAATTGTCTTGTTTAACGTATTTGATGCAATTGCATACTATCTGCATTCACTACTATTTGTCCACAGGCTTTGGTGGGTTCTTGCTCAGGTGGTGACAATGTCCCTTTGTCCTTGTAGGATCTGAAGCAAATAAACAGGACTCATGAAAGAAATTCAACATCTGACTTCATACAACGAAAGAGGACAAAGGGCCAATGAGGCGGACTATGTTGGGTTTGGGTGCCCCTGATTGGAGGCCACAGGACTGTTTCCTGAGTCTATGTTTTCTTTATACTATAGTCTTCCCCAGTGTCCATGGGAAACGTAGTTGTGTTTCCTTTTCAAATGCTGGCTGCTATTAGGTACAGTGAATAGAGATGGCATAATCCTTGCCTCGGAATCCTTAATAGAATTGAAACTTTCCGTTACGATAGCTAGGACATTTTTAATTCCCTTATTTATATAGTGCTTCTCGCACTAGGCGAGGCCACAAAGCATGGCTCATCTCCTGTACTTGATAGCTTACTTGCCCTTCCCTCTGTTAACATATATCAGTTCTTACTTCTTAACTGGTAGGCTTCAAACCTCTACCTTTTCATCGATTTAATAGGCAGAATGACAGAATGGTATATGCCAAGTGTCACTCAGGGCCACATTACAATGTGAATTGTGCCCACTATACGAAGACGTGTTGGTCAAAAAGTTGCTAAAAGCTAGTCAAGTCCTTCGGAATATTTCAGGATATCCCCTTAATCTGAGAGAATTCCCAAACCTATAGTCTGCATTGTCCCGCAAAACTGAGACATCTTCTGCTTTGCCAGCTGGCTTTGGACCCAAGACTATAGTCAGCATCCCCACCCGCACCGGGAGCTGTGTAGAGTAAAGCAGCCTTGGTGAGTCATTACTTCCACAAGGCTGTCAAGATAGAAGCAAGGACGCCTGTGGCAAACTCCCTTCTGAAAACAGCTTTTTGTGCCCCAGGAACTGGTGTCAGAACTCCTAGAGTGCACTTTTGAAGCATACCTTCAGCAGGCAGTTTTCTCAATGAAAGGCAAAGTTAGGCTCCGGTGTGTTCAGAAACAGAACTCATACAGAACATGGTATATTGGAAGCTGGTTCCTTAGGACCATACAGCACAGCCCTTTATTGGTCCTCCATCCACATCCCTTACCCGACTCCAAATTCCTCAAAGGAAATATATTCTTCCTGTCTTAAACCTTATTGTTTGCCTTAATTCTTCTGTCAACTATATTCCATTTGTCAAAGTTATACACTTCCCTTAAATTTTAGGGAGTCACAGTTAGCATGTCCCTCCATTGTAGTTGTGAAATTATTTTAAAAGTGAATTGTAAAAGTCTAGTCCAAGCAGTTGCGTAGAAAGGAGACCACCGGCCCAGGTATAAACAATAAAATTGGCCCCTTTGATTTCTTTTGGGGTAGCACAATATAGCAATTATTAGGGTACAGTGGACCACTGAGTGCCCTGGTGCTACTGCACCTGCTGCTCCAGTCGTAGCAATGCCCCTACGTTCAAATTCAAAGATGAACAAATTAATAAAAAATTAATTTTAAAAATACAGGTCACAGTAGAATACATTTGGCTTTCATAACAGATATTATGAGTATAGCAGTTGCTGAAAGCAATTTATAATAGATTTTATTTGACAGACAGTACGAATCCCTGGATCTGGAATTCAAATTACATTGATGGAACTTATGCGCCATCTTTTAAACCCAAATGCCAAGATAATTGTAGCCTGTTACTCTACAGTATAGTCATCTTGTTGCCACTGATAGTTATTCTTCATATGCAGATAAGCATAGCGTTTCTTAGGTTCTATTTAATATGGTTAGTAGTACTGCAATTTAATAAGGCATCAAGTGCCCTCTGTAATCTAGCTGTTGTATTATTCATTAACTCAGGTAATCCGCAGTCTTTATACATGGAGTTATCCCAGTTTCGGGGGGACATTTCGAAATTGACTCACAAAGGTACCTGCCCTATTCACCCCTTGACCCATGTTTTATAGTATAAGCCTTCAGTTGGCCTCGTCAGTTTTGAAAATGTAAACACTTGCCTTACAATATTTCATATTTGTGCCCGCAGAGGAACTCGACCCGACATATCAATTATGGTGCTAGCAATGAGCAGGAGGAAGATTATGGGAAATGACAAAGACTCATCACTGCCTTGTACTTTCTTGTGAGTTGGTGTGGGAGCTGAACCCAATAATCACAAGAACTCCAATAATTTGGGTATATTGGTTTTAACTAATCAATTTATCTCCAAAGTCTCGGGATGATCTTGCAGTTAGAGACAATACTCTTCATCAAAATAAAATATGACCAGAGTAAAACAGAATAAAATATGAAAGCATTAATAATTGAGTTTAAAATCAAAATTAGGACAAAAATTGATTTATTACAGAAATATTAATAAATGTGCTGAGGAGAATAAAATGCATGCATTGCCATGAAGGTTCGGATACAAAAATACAGACTCATAAAACTTAGTTAAAATCCCTAATTATAGGCATATCAACGATTGGGGATATGTGGCAGAGAGGGGAAGTACTCCCCTTTGAGACCTTACGAAAGCAATACGACTTAGCTCCATCAGAACAGTTTAGATATATACAGATACGTCACGCATTAATGGCGACACTAACGCCTGACTCGGAAGTCCCGGAAGCATCCCCTCTAGAGGACAGGTTACTAACTGACTACATGCCAACGAAAGCGACTTCCTTAATTTACCGTAAGCTAGTGAATAATTTACCCGACCCAACAGGACCTTTAAGGGAGAAATGGTCTAATGACTGTGGGGAGATTGATGACTCCGAGTGGCAAGAAGCGCTGGCGTCCCCGAAGAAAGTAGGCATCCCCTCACGTCTCCGTTTGGTACAATTGCGCATATTACATCGCTCATACTACACCAGAAACACTTTACACAAGATTGGAAGGATAGCTCATCCATACTGCTTAAGGGGCTGTGGTGAGGAAGGGTCCTTTTATCACAAAATATGGGTCTTTCCCAGAATAGCTGAATACTGGGCACATGTATTAAGAACTATGTCTCAGTCAGAGGGAGTCTCCCTGCTGCCGGAACCCAGGCGTTGCCTATTAAAATTATGGGAACCCAATGATCTTACGCGCTCAGGACAAAGTTGGATGACACTGGGTATAATGATGGCTAAGAGAAATATAGCGCAACGATGGGTTGGAGCGGAGAAACCTGCCTTGATGGCATGGAAGAATGATATGGATCCAGCCATGATTTCGGAGAGGGCGGTGTTTAGCAGTAGGGGCTGTCCCCAGAAATGGAATAGAATTTGGGGGGCATGGAATGCATATAGAGGACACATTTGTGAACCACCCTCAGATACTGAAGATAATAGTTCAGATTCAGATTAGGCCCCAAGGCCCCTAGAAACAATGCAAACTGTGAAATCTGACCTCGACTGTTGGAACAAGGTATATTTATGACTGTAAAATACTTGACACTATTTCTGATGAAAGGATACTGTGCAAAATGTATTATGTATACATAACGAAAGTTCAGATGTATTATTCTGAAATGCAAATAAAAATATTTCCAAAAATAAAAAATCCCTAATAAAGCAAATCTAGATAAAACCCTTAGAGTCGAACTCATAATGAGTACTGACAGTATCCCAATAGAAAATCTAGGAGCAAATGAATAGAGTATCAGCATGTTCTCAACAGCATGTGCCCATAAGAAATACAAGAAAGAACCCCAGATCCCAATACAAGGAGGGTTTTTTACAAACCTCATGCGAAGTTTTAGAAGATTCTGCAAATTCAGCATGGTATGTTCATGGTTAGGGTCACATTAACAAACCAGAAACAGCAACAACATTTTCTAAATCTTTAATACTAACCCATTTCTTAAGACAAGAGAGATTTTCCATCTGCTCCCTCGACAATTACATTCCGGAGATGTACAACCCAGAATGAAACATTTCTGAAACAATGGCTCATAGCATAGGGTTAACACGCCTGCAACAGAATTTCCAGTGAAAGTCCTTCAAAATTATGTTACTCTATCTTCAACCTTGGATGGAAAGCAGCTTTCCATTGTTCCAGATTCCTTACCTCCTTCATTTTTAGTCTTTAAGGTCATTCTCTTCAATCCTTAACAAACACAACCAAACTGTATCCATATTAGTATCAGTTTTATGTTGTGCAATCCCTCAGATACTTACCATACTTAATTTCCTTTTCATTCTCATTATTAATTAAATTCTCTGAAGTCGCATTAAAGTCAGTAAGATATGGGGATAAAACTCTTCATAATTAAAGATAGTTACAAATACACCACAAGAAAGTGAATAAGAAAGTTCTCACTTAATATAAGTAGCTCCTTCACCAGCTGATGTTGGAAGGAAAGTACAGACATTGAAACTACTAATTTTCATAATTTCTATATATTCTTTAATCATTTTAGTATACAGATTATTCGTAAAACCATTTACTAATTGCTTCTCATGTATTGGCACTATCTGCTTGGACTCCTTATGATTAGCCCTAGTTGCTAATTCACTAATTAAATAGTTGGAAACATTTCCCACAGAAGTCAGTAAGCTCACAAACAGGTCAACTAATACTAATAACATCAATGTTAAATGCACCGTCCCTATAATTTTACAGCATCTGCTGTTTCCCATCATCATGTTAGAGACCCAAAACAAATCTTGTGGTAAACAAATCGAACATCAAAATCAAGTTTTTCTTTTAAACAATAATGTTTCTTAATCTTCTTTTTCTTCTTATTTCATAGCAAACAAAAACAAAAGAAAAAATGTGTGTTTACTTCTTAGTTCTTACACAATGGTAAAGAAAAATCAATTTCATCAAAATTGATCAGTCACTTTATGAATCCATTTCTTGTTCAGTTATTTCAATCATTGAACACAATTTCCTATCATGTTCTTGTGATTTTCATCAAAAATCAATATTTCAAAACGTTTCTTTTACTCTCAAGGTTGTTCTTCAGTGTCAGTCTCTAGATTCGACTCACTCTCAAAAGTCTTTTGGCACTTATCATCTGGAAGTAACCATCTTCATCTGTATCTTCTTCTGATACTGTGGCCTAGGACACCCACTCTAATGAGGCATATTTTCGATTTGGTAATCACAAGAAAAAGGTCCCTCTTGTCTCGCTTATATCTATTTCCTTCAACTTTTCACACACCCCATAGTCAGTACTATTTTATTCTATCAGTCATACAATGAGGCCTGTTAATTGCAAAGGTATCTATCCTTTTATGAAAAGCGCTAGTTTTATGCTCTAATGAAAACAATATCAGCAATTCATAACATATATCGATGATCACAAAGGAGTGTTTAGCAGCCCCTAATGCATATGAACAAATCACTAATATTTTATAACTATATATCTTTGATGTTGTCCTTTATGACAGTTTCACTTTGTTGTTTAAGTATAACGTCATTACTTTGTACACACAAAATATTCTCAGATAAAGTCAGTACTTCTAGCCCTTCCTTAAAAACCTGCATATATATAAATTTCAATTAACAAAAAAAAAAATATTTTTTTATAAAAAAATATCAAGTAATCGACGTGGCATTTTGGTGGATCACAGTTGGTCTACTCTACCTTCTTCAGTACAAAACTGTAAAAGCATTGATTTTTTTCCATAAAAAGAGAAACAAAATAGAAACCTATTGCAACCATAAGAACGATCAGTTACGTTTACAAAAAACAGGCTCAACTCTATCAATACAAGTCACTAAAACCATTCACAAAGTATTCCTGCAATCCTGAATTATTCTAACAAATCACTCCACTATTATGTCCTATCTTTATTAACATTGGATTATATGGGTACGTAAAAATATCCCATAAAGGAATATGTATTTAATCACCCCTTAAACAGTTTATATCATATTCAGACCTTTAGTCTTTGAGAGAGAAACATCTCTTTAAAATATTTATATTTTATTATTTGGTGGCCCTTCAGGCCACAAAATCATACCTATTTAGTCATATACTATCGTTCTCTTTTTTAATCACATAGACTTACTTTAAATATCTGTTCCAAATAGTGAGGCGTAAGTCAGGGAAATGTGAATCTCCCTCGCTGTGTTGTCAATCCTTCCTTTCTTTAACATTCGTATATAATTTCATATTTACAAAACAGTAAGTATTGCATACTATTGTCTTAGTTTGGGATTTACCACCACTTTAATCAACCATAACTCCCAATCTCTCTGCTTACCAGTATTATACTCCACTTAGGTTTGGTGTGCAGCCAGTCATTAGATCATGTACTTCGCCTGAGGCCAGTTGTCTCGTTTACTAGACCTGTACTCTTAAGTTTAAATATTCTGTTGGGTGTCAGTATCTCCCTTCTGCCCTCTCAATTCTATTAAAAAAGCCAAATTTATTTTTTCATATGAAACGCTTATTGCTCTCTAAGTACATGACGTTTAAATACAATTTCCTTAGACAGTCTAATGAGTTTGTTTATTGTAGCTTAATCCTATAATCACACCGTTAATGCTACCCATTTAGTGCAAGCTTCAAGATGAATTTGAGAGACTGGTCATATCCAGCCCTTTCCGGTGTTTGTCTGCACTACTCTAAACAGACACATAGAAAACCTTTGTTAAAACCCAACTCTTTAAACTAATTAGTAAAACCTTCTCCTTCCCGCTCTGGTCTTATGTTGCAATGCGGAGCCCCATTGTAAGCGCCAGAGATCTACACCGCTTACCAGAATAAGGTGAACTTCTTCTTGATCGAGCATTCCATTTGTGAAACAAGATACTTAGAACTGTGTCATGTTTATAGATGCATCCTACGTCAAATACACGTCTGTACCAGATGCCCTGCCATATTTAAGTCAGGCAAGTAACTCTGCATATCCCATTATTTGTTTCGATTTATATTCATAAATGCTCATATTATATAATGAGTTAGTGCCTGGATGTTAAACGATAAACAGCTTCCATATTGTGACGGTATTCTCATATATTTGCATCTAATGACCGATAGGTCACCTATAATTCTTTCTTCTTGATGCCTGCAGTATGGTGGCTATTTTCCTCTATCAGCCATATATGCAAGTGCATTTAGCCCACCATATATTTTCTTATTTACTAAAGCATAGCAGCAATCGTCATCTCTCAGTAATGTATTAAAATGCATATAACCATATCAAGGGTCTAAATATATATCTAAACTGCTATTTTAAAAACCTAATGGATGTGCTTATAATCATTAAAACACTTCCCTCAGATCAAAAATATTCTTTACAAATCAAATGGATTCTATATAGTGCATTTATGTTACGGCACTGGTATTATATATTTGCACTACCTACATAGAACATTCTATAGTTGATCGAAGTAAATTGCTCAATAGTTCTTTTTAACCTCATCTAATTGTTTACTTGGGGACCTCATGTGTATTAATCTATTCCTTACATCGATGTAGTTTACTACTCAATTTCAGTATGCATTACATAACATTTCTAGTAGAGATCCATAAACTCTGTACAAGGGGCCCCTATTAGTTACATTATCTAAATATTTTTCCCATCCATTCCTCTCTGTTGTTGAGGGCGTATGTATAGTAGTGGTAGTAGTCATTTTTATTTGCATAGTTAATTAAAACCATTGCAATACAAACATTAAAAATGCATCTACATGCAAAAACAGTATGTCACTACAAACATTAAAACTACATCTATTCGCAAAAAAACAGTATATCACCAGTCACAATTTTTCCTTTCAATTTAAAATCATAAAATCTCAATTTTTTTACACGACCATAATTAGAAATAGATATAGTTTGTATTGTGATATTATCTAAAAGACAATTAAGAATCAAATCTTGGCATATATTATTTTCCAGTGCTTTCATAAACTTCACAAGACTACAGTTCAACTGAGGGTCATGGGGTGCGAAGCAGGCAAGAACTGCCTATCTTCGTGAGTGTATTCCTCGTTGGTTAAAGTGGAATTTTAGCAGATGCTTTCGTTCTTCCAACAGTTTGTCACAGGAACACAACAAATGCAGCATGTCCTCTGGCACCGTTCCACATAAGCGACAGAGGGAGCCTGCCTTGTCCTTTAAGCAGTGTCGGAAATGCCACATACTGGGTAACAGGCCCAACCTATACTTTAAAAAATTTCATTTTGGTTGTTTTTGAATAGCCCAAATCAAGGTAGGTATGTGGTGCTTGTGTGGAATACGAGTTCACGATCATCCAGCCAGGTGACCTTTTCGCGAGGGATGCTTTGTCTTCAACCCATGAAAGATGTTTAATTGTGTTCCTAACCAGTTTTTAAGCATATCATATGACTTGTGGGGGTATCCCAAAGCTGATCTAGGCCAAGATTCGCCAGGCCTCTTTAAAGATACTTAGCGGCTGGTGAGGATGGGTGTTGTTCTAATTCCATCCATAGATAATCATTTAAGGTTCCTTGTTTGGTTTTTCGTGTTTTGTCCCAAGCATTTATGTATGCCCCGTCTTGCCAGGAGCTGTTTCTGGATGCCAAACTCTAGCCTAATTTGAGCCAGTGAGGTTTGTTTGGGCAGGCTAAAAATAATCCTATACGCAGCTGTGACTGTATTGTCCAAAATCTTGGCATCTCTGCCTCTCTGTACTTCGCTCCCATAAGTTATTGTTGGCAGGAGTTTGCCTCGTATTACTTGTGTCAGAGGCAGGAGAAATGGGCCGGTGAGTTTACTGTTTAATGCTTTTAAAGAGATTTTAAAGCTTTTAAAAGGTCTTTACCTCTAATGCTGGTTGTCTGGACATTAAACTGGCCGCTGTTGTCGATTTTTACTCCTAGATATTTATATACTGACGTGTCCTCGATACGAGTATTATTCCAAAACCAGGTGTATGACTTTTTCCTTTCCTTACTAATTGTCATTGTCTGTGTTTTCTTCAGGTTTATTGTCAGTTCTTTTGCATCCAAATATCCCTGTGAGGCATTCACAAGGTGTTGTAGCCCTACTTTTGTATGGCTGATTAGGACTATATCGTCCGCATAGAGAAGACACGGTAATAATAGCCCTCCTAATTTTGGTGCTTGAGAGTTACAGCTGTTGAGGACGGGATGAGGTCCCCTAAAAACAAGTTGAATAGTGTGGGAGCTAAAACGCAGCCCTGTTTAAGACCCTTGTTGGTTGGTATACGTCTTGACAGGAGTGAACCGTCTCCCAACTTTATCTGGATCCACGTCTCCGTGTGCAGGTTGATCAGCAGGTCTAAAAATGGCCTCAGTATCCTCCAACTCTACAATTTGGACCATAAAATATTCCGGTTTATACGATCGAAAGCCGCCTTATAATCTATAAAACAAAGGTGGATGGCCATTTTAGTTGTTTCAGCCTTATCTATTAACATGCCCATGGTTAGGATGTTGGTGGTTGTCCCCACCGGTTTAGCAAAGCCGGTCTGGTTAACAGGAATTAGGGATGTATCTGTGGTCCAGGCTTGCACTTTTTCCAAAAGTGTACCTGCAAAATAATTTGCCTTGTTGTCCATGAGGGCAACTAATCGATAGTTTTGAGGGAGAGACTTGTCCCCAGATTTAAAATTGGAGAAATGATTGAGCCCTTCCAGGCGTTCGGCAATATATTAAAATGTTTTATTTAAAAAAATAGTGGCTCCAGCACTGCAGCCCATTAGTTTTCCTCTTGTTTATAAAGGATGGGCGGAATTCCGTTCAGGCCTGGCTCCCCCTCTTTTCTTCCTTTTTTGTTTTGGCGCCTAATGTTTTTTTGGAAACTTGTCACTCCTTCATTTATGGTTGGTGTAAGACCTTCTTGATTGCCGGTGCTCCTATGCAGTGTCTGTGATTTATTGTTGACAGAACTTCTTATCACGTTGTCAGTTTCTGTCGGCAAGTAAAAATCTCTATCCTGATTAAAATGATTTCTAGGATGCCTTGCCCATACTTCTTCTGTGATATTAGAGGAAACTCCGTTGTACATAGGTCTTGGTTTTCCAAAATCTTTCACCATCACTCCCACATGTTGTCCACCACAGATCTGTTGGCTTCCCATTTAATTTTTTTCAGCAATGAATTCAACTTCCATAAAAGATCATGTTTAACTATATCCAGAGGATTATACCGAAGTTGTCTCATCGATTTTTTTATACACCTGATCTTCTCTTTATGCTCTCCTGTAAAGTGTTTCATGATGCCGCGGCCCAGTCGCACTTGTGGCTTAGGTCTTGTAGAGTAAGCTGCCATAGTTGTAATAAAATGCTCCCATTTCTAAACTTCGCTAGATCCAGTTCTAGCGTGGAAAATCTGCTTAGCCTTTTCTAGTATGATTCCATCGGTTGCTGCTGAGTACTTGATCCTTTTATAGTTGATAATATAAACTGACTCTTTCGGCACCGAGGAAAGCTCAAAATTAGGCTTGATGGTATTGAGAGCAATTTCTTGGGGGCAGTGGTCGCTGTCGGCTTTTTCCCCGAAATGAAACCATTATAATGAAATAAAGGTATAATCCAGTATAGTATTGATTCTAGTCGAGTGAAATGCGGTAACTGGGGGGTTGTCTCCAGTAAATCTTCCATTTAATGCTCTGATGTTGAGGAGTTCGAGGTCCTCTAATATCTGCTTGTCTAGTTTGGTCTGTTTGGATATTTGCCACTTCCCTTGGAGTGGTATATCCCAGGCTGAATTTTTAATTAGATTCTCGTCATCTGTTGAGATTCCCATAAGATTGAGATTAAAGTCCCCGGTGATCATAAGATCTGTTGATGGTATTTCCTGTATGCACTCCTCCAAGACCTTACATAATTCTTTTGCTGACTTTGATTTCCTTTCTGGGGTGGACATAGGCATTGATCAAGGTAAGATTAATTCCCCCAATGCCGGTTTCTGGTTGCGAGATGGAAAGGTTTACTGCCATTGACTCGGAAGAAGTTGGTCCAAATTCTTTGACTACATGGTCACTTGTGGCTGAACATAGGTTACCAGACAGCCTTGAAAATGACCATATTTCGCCATCCTTATTGCACCAGTAAAGAAACGCAAGAATCCATGAAGGTGCGGGGGTCTGCTTGCCATGTTTCTTGCAAAGCCACAATATCAAACGATCTTATATAGCTAACAAAGTCTGGATCAGAAATTATGGAGGCCAGGCCATTAACGCTCCATGAGCATATTCATAAATGATTATGCTCACTCGATCTTAAATGTGAACCTGTTTGTCAATTTGCATGGTTGTTTATTGTTCTAGCGGTCAATTTTAGATCACTTAGTCCTGTTGGAGATGATGCGCCATCTTGGGTATTTCTAATAATGCTAAGATGTTGCACATTTCTTATTCCACTGTTCCCCACTGCTCCTCTAAGTACCAATATTCCGTCTCTGTTTACAGAAACCTGTGAACCCTCTGTTGCTACTGGAATTAATAATTCCGGCTATCTTGGTTTTGTGTAAGGAGTTATTGTTATCCCCCTGTTTTTGAATGTTTGAGCCTCTGCAAGTATTTTGTGTGCAATTAATGATGTTGTCCATGTTACTTTAGTTTTTTCGCCGCTTGTTCCGTCATCGACTCTGAATTAGATTGAAGCCAAATCCAAAGTTGTCACATCTTCCATGGCGGGAATGTGAGATAGCAGCCGTAAAATATTGCCTCTATTCAATATGTCATGCCTGCCTTTCGAGATATAATCCAGACTTAGACATATGGGGCTCGATTCCGATCCGGTAAAAAAATCCACTGTACGATTCGTATTCGTAGCCCTTTCCGTACGAATCGTACCCGTCCGTCCGAGTCGCGTAGTACGATCCGCATTCCGTGAATCCGTCCGAATCGTCGCGATCCGTACGTATTGCAAGGCTGAGACTGTGAACCGTACGACTCGTACACACGCCGTACGACCCGATGAGTACGATCCGGACCGGGGAATCAGGACGCGATTCGTACGGTCCACGTCAGGTAAGGGCGATTCGTACGGAAAAGCGCACGATTACATACACCCCGTACAGCGCGTACCCCCCATGATCGCAGGGGTACGCACCGTACCCCTGTGATCATGGGGAGTACGAGCCGTACCCCCATTGTACGATCGGTGTACGATCGGTGTACAAGCCGTACCCCCATTGTACGATCGGTGTACGAGCCGTACCCCATGTACGATCGGTGTACGAGCCGTACCCCCATTGTACGATCGGTGTACGATCGGTGTACAAGCCGTACCCCCATTGTACGATCGGTGTACGAGCCGTACCCCATGTACGATCTGTGTACAAGCCGTACCCCATGTACGATCTGTGTACAAGCCGTACCCCCATTGTACGATCGGTGTACGAGCCGTACCCCATGTACGATCGGTGTACGAGCCGTACCCCCTGTATGATCGGTGTACGAGCCGTACCCCATGTACGATTGGTGTACGAGCCGTACCCCATGTACGATCGGTGTACGAGCCGTACCCCCATCGTACATGGGGTACGGCTCGTACACCGATCGTAGATGGGGTACGGCTCGTACACCGATCGTACAATGGGGGTACGGCTCGTACACCGATCGTACAATGGGGGTACGGCTTGTACACCGATCGTACACCGACCGTACAATGGGGGTAGGGCTCGTACACCGATCGTACAATGGGGGTATGGCTTGTACACCGATCGTACACCGATCGTACAATAGGGGTACGGCTCGTACACAGATCGTACAATGGGGGTACGGCTCGTACACCCCATGATCGCAGGGGTACGGTGCGTACCCCTGCGATCATGGGGGGTACGCACCGTACCCGGGGGGGCCATTCCGTACCTGTTTCGGCACGAACTCTGCTTTTACGGCTGTTTTCAGCTCCCGTAGAAAAAGGGTCGTACGGTGCGTACCCGACACGTATCGTACTTGCTGGGTCGTAAAAACCAGCCGCGAACCGTACAGATGTCGCGTACAGCAGGTTCCGAGGGAGAATCGTACGGAGATTAGAGTCGTACGGTGTCTTGTACGACTCGTACGGAGTACGGCTCCTGGTACGAATCGTACTTCGTCGTACGTACGGGGGACGTTGCAGGGTACGATTCGTACGGGAAAAACGCTCCGAACGGCTATTCGGAGCGGTTTTTCCCGAATCGGAATCGACCCCATAGTGTTTGTTACGTTTCTTAATCTTCTGGGCTCCTGGTCTTTTTATTGATTTGGCTAATTTTTGTGGATTCATATCCTTTTATTACCAACAGTTTTGCCTGGTTTGTGGAAGATGCTACTTCATCTCTCTCTTTTTGATTAATTGTTTGTTGTCCTCTTAGGTTAAACATTTGGCCCTCCTCTCCGTGCCAGGGGGCATCTAGCGTGGTTCCTAATTCTTTTACGGGTGCATGTGTTTCATCTCTCTGGTTCGCCCTTATATGTATAGACGAAGTTACTTGTGTAATAGAAGCCAGTTCACTGTCAGTTATCTCTTTAAGAATACTCCTTGTTGTTTTTACTGGCATCTTAAGCAGTATACATGCGTTCACCAATTGTTTTATTGATGATAGTACAGATCGTGGTATCGCTCTTTTGTGGTGGGTTCTGAACAGGCTCAAATTGTGTTTTTCCTTTTTTAGTTGGTTGGGGAGTCAAGCTAGTCCCTTCCTGATGCGAGGCTTATACATCTTCATTCCCAAGGACTTGCGTTTTCTCAGTTGCTCCCTTCACTCTGTTGACGGACTGCTTTATTACTTTTGCAGTTACTGTATTTCGTTCAGGGGTCCCTGCTAAGCTAATGTCATTTCCAGGCTTAAGTTTGCTTTGTACTGATGGCGATGATGTCCCAAAAAGACGCTTGAATCCTTCATGGTTTAGATTTTTTTTTTTCATTTCGGCCTTTCCGTTTTTTTGCTCGCCTTTGTTTTGCGTTCATTTGTTTATCTACATTATCCTCCAGTGAGGTTTCAGGCATTTGGCCATCTGATGTTTTGGTTTCTATGGCCTCTTGTTCTTTAATCGTATGAGCCTGGGAGTCCTTTATCCAAAGGCATCCCTTTTTGTTTGCTTTAATTGGTACTGTGTTTGTCGAATCGTATGTTTCATTTTCCATGAGACCCTCAAAAGATTGCTTATCTGAGCCCCGCGGGGACTTTTTAATTTGAGTGCACAAGTCATTCAGCATTGTTGGGAGTGAGGCCAGTTTATCAATAATTGGACCACATCCACAACTCAAATTTACACCTTGTGAATGGTCGTACTTGTTTTGAAGAAGTGTGTATAATGGCAACCACAAAGACAGCCAAGGTTTCCAATAGCTTCAGTTGGGTGTCCATTTTGTCGGATTGGTAATGGAGGGCCTCTACCAAGAGTTGCATTGTTTTTAACTTTAACTACCTAGGCCAAGCACTTCCCTGATTTGTATGTTTTAGTGATTCCTCCTTGCTTACTGTATTTGTTGTCACATTTTGGTCTCCTTCACAATCCCCCCCCCATATGTTGTTCTTGGTTTCATTCAGTTATCATTTTCAAAGTGTTCGCAGTAGGCCCACTTCTGCACTTATCTTGGGAATAGGCGGCCCTGATATCTTCCTACTCTTCCTTTCCCAGGTATGAAGAGACTTCTGTCACTTCTACTTAATCAATTGCTGGCATATCCTCTTTTTCTCCCCCCCACATTTAGCATTGTGTTGAAATCTGTTGCTTGTTCGTTCTGGTGTAGAAATGGCGTTGGTGCTGCCAGAGAAATTTCTATTCTTCTCTGTTCCTCAACTTACCCATGTTTGGTTAAATATGTTATTCATCGAGTGCGATTTTGCCTTTCGGCTTCGCAGATTGCGGATCGTTGGTACATCGATTGTGCCACAGTTACCAATTATATATTTGTTTTGCGTTGATCCACTGGCACCAACTGTGTTGTGGAGATGCGTTTGCATTTCTTCTAGATTGTCTGCAGATGTTTCTGTGTACTTGGATTAAATCAGTGTCAATTGTCAGTTCCTTGCCGGTGGTAATATTATCATATGTCATCCGAGTTTTATTACATTGTGGAGTTGATGTTACTTGTAATGAGCTGATGGCTGTCGTAATAGTCGTGCTAGGACTTCTCTTTTTGTGAGTAATTCTCTGTGCTCCAGTAAATTGTAGTCGTTGTATTGGCTGTACTGGCTGAAGAGGTGATTGAAGGCTCGGTACTTCTCTCACGTTTGAAAGAAGAGTGGCCCCTGCATTCTCTAAAAAACGACATTTTGTGTAGATTTTGGAACAAGGGTTGGCAGTTTTTTGGTTTATTTGGTTTATTGGTTGTTTCCGAATTTGAAGGCTGGCCGCTCTTTTGTATCCCTGAAATATTTACATCTGCGGTTAATTTAATTAGGGAGCATGACTGGCTGATCTATGCTTATTCAATCGCATTCGTACTTCTCTTCCTATTTCGCCTACATAGCCTTTGTTGCACGGACATATAATTAGATATATTGCGTTCTTTGTTTCACAAGTCATTATAGTATTAAAGACATGTTTCACCCCATTCATTTCCATTTCTTTTCCATCTATTATTGAACTACAACTCATACAAGTACTACATGGAACGTTGCCCACAATATTTTTGTTGTTAAAGATTCCTCTTTGTTGTGCTTCTTTCAGATATCTATATGTATAAACTAAACAATTTCAATTAGTTCTATTTCTCCGAAATGCAAAGAGTGGCTTCTCCATACTATTTCTATCCTAATCTTCCAGAAGAGACCAGCTTCTATTTATCAAATGTTTTATTTTTATTACTCATACTTGAGAAGTTAATAACAACCACTATTCACTCTTTGTTATCCTTTTCTTTTTTTTTATCAGTCTCAAAGAGGCTATCCCTATTGAAATATGTTGACCTCTTGTAGGCCTGTTTTATCATTCTCTTTGGGTACCCTCTATCAATTTGTTTCTCTTTTAAGATTTCTGTGTGAATTTCAAAATTGTCCCTATTCGTACAGCTGCTTCTCAGATGGAGAAACTGTCTAAAAGGCGTATTGTCTTTTTGGCAATTAGGATGATTGCTGGTATAATGAAGAATAGTATTTCAATCTGTCGGTTTTGTGAACAATTCCACTACTAGAATTCCCTCTTTAGTTACTATTTTGATGTCCAAAAAAATCACAGTACCTCTGACTCATTGTTGAGGTAAATTTTAGGTTTGAATCACCACAATTTATCCACTGTATGAAGGTCTCTAAGTTATTCTTACTGCCTTGCCAAATAAAAAACACATTGTCAATTGTTAGACCTGACATCATTGGCTTGAGTCTCTCCTCCATTTTTTTCTGTTTGCCTCCTCTGTTTACGATGTTTTTGCTGGTATATTGCTTTGGGCACTGTGCCACTGCTGATCAGTGCCACAGTGCAAGTGCTCCCTATGTAAAATTGCTGTATTGATTGAATTCCATGTTTGGCTTATTTGGTTTACTGTCAGTCCCTAGTCTAGTGCACCAGGAGTGCCAGGGCTTGTAAATACAAATGCTGCTCGTGGGCTTGCAGCACATGTTGTGCCACCCACAAGAGCGGCCTTGTAAAAGTATGTCTGAAGGTCTGCCATTGCTAGACCTACGTGCAGTCTGGTACTGTCACGCTGACTGCGCAAGTACACCTACTTGCCAGTCCCCAAACCTTCCCTTAACTTCATGTTAGTCACCCCTATGGTAGGCCTGAGGGCAGGGTGCATTGTAAGCATAAGGTAGGACAAGCCTGACCAAGTTGGCCTGTCCTAATAGTGAATTACAGCCATATTCGTTTTTCACTATTGTACGGTAATCTGCTCTCCATTAGTTAGAATGGGCTGCCAGGATTATTAATGCTATAATCCTCGCGGGCTCGGGGAGCATGGACAAAGGGATCAAAGCCAAAAAAGGGTATAAGAGAAGGACCCCTGAACCAAGAATTTAGATCACTTCTGACAAGGAAACCTGAACCAAGGACAAGAAGCCTGCAGATCCAAGGACTTGCCTACCCCTTCTGCCAGTGTGCTGTTTGCTGGGGGGAATCCTGCAGTGCTTCTTTATTTTTGCCAAGGAACCAGGAGAGAGGAACTGTGTGTGTACTCTCAGACTTTGCTAAAGAAAATCTCCAAGGGCTGGAAGAGTGCCAGCCTCCTGTTGAAGTCACAGGGCTAAAGGACTTCATCTGCTAAAAAGTGCTTGTTGCTGGAACTTGAGAATCCAGCACCTCTGAAAGAAACCAGCAATCTCAACGCCAACGGACGTCGCCGAATCCAGCTCGACATCGTGAGTAACGGCTCCAGTGTCCCGCTTCCTCGACGCTGGCCGCCGGGCCCGATAGACGCCAGCAGCAACGCCAGTGAGTAGCGAGTTCGGCTCCAGCTCCAAGTGACTTCATGTCTGCACCGCTGCTGATCGCATCGACTCCGAGCCCTCTCGACGCCGTGAGCGCTGCTCACTCTTGCAACATCATCATCGACATCGACAACGACGCCGTATCCTGCTTCGCCTTGTGAGCGCTGCTCCGGCCTGACATCTGTCGATGCCGCTGCAGGTCGCCCTGACTCCGAGGCCGGATCGACGCCGAAGACGCAACGCCGGACATCTCGACGCCGCTGATCATCGTGTGCTTCGCTTTTCCAAGGTACTGTGTTGTGGGGGTCTGTGCGACTCCGGGCTCGACGTAGCGCTCCTCGCGGTCGACGCCGAACTCTTTGGATTAACTCTGCCTCGACGTCGTGTGACTCCCATGTGGGTTACATTGTTGCCAAGAACTGTGTTTTAACTAAGAAGAGTTGCTTTTGATACTAAAGACTTTTGTGCTAAGAAGAAACTACACTTGAACTATTATTTTTCCTTCCAAGAGTATTTATTAAGATTGTGGTATATTTTTGTCATTATTTGGTCTTGTGCTAAGCCTTATATAAAAATCCTTATTTTTATAATACTACTGTGTCGTGTCCATTTGTAGTGTATTCACTTTACTACTCTATGTGGTCATAAATGCTTAACACACAGCCTCTGAGATAAGCCTGTCTGCTCTGCCAAGCTACCAAGGGGGTGAGCAGGGGTTATCAAAGGGTGTGATCCCCTTGCCCTGACTAGAAAAGGTGTGTCCCTATTTGTCAGAAGTGCATACCTCTGCCAACTAGAGACAGCCGGTTCTAACATCAATGAAGCATGACCAATGTAATAATTTTTTTTTAAATGGTGCCACTTCAGTGAAAATATGTTTTTGCTCCAAAGCACTTACATACAGACAGGCAAAACTCGGTGCGCAAGTTGCGCCCAAACTGGTACTTTTAATTTGGCAATAATATTCTCTGTTAAAAAAAATGTTATTCTTTAGAATAATTTCCGTAAAGTCTATAATCAAATTCGCACAGGAACTGTGTCTTTTTGAGGGAAGTTCGTAGAAAGGGCCTCAATATCCAAAGAGACCAGCCATCGTATTTCAGAATCAAATCTTGTCCCGTCGATCTTTCTGATCATATCAGCCTTGTCTTTGATATATGATTTCTGTTGGGACACTAATGGACGCAAAGGATACTTACTTAATGGTTCAGTCAATGAGTTTATGCTTGATATAATAGGGCGCATTGGGAGATCTAGCATGTTTTTATGCATTTTTGGAAGGCCATATAGTGCAGGCAGAACTGGATATTCATTGTACAGGAATTGGTACTCATCTGGACATATAATTTCATTTGCTCTTGCTAAGAGTAGAAGTATTACTGTTCTATCCAGTAAATCTGTCCATTCTTTCTGACTAGATTTCCTGTAATGTTCCTTTACTGATAGAGTAACATCATTCTGTAATTATAGTCCATTGTGTCCATCACCACTATGCTACCCTCTTTGTCCCCTGGTTTGTTGGTAATATTAGAACATCCTTCTAAGTTCCTTAGGTCATATGTATATTGTTAGACAAATTGTTGGTGTATCCCACTTTTTTCTTGAATAGTTCTATCCCTATTTATATTACTCTTTCGAAGGTATCCACCCCCTTATTAACCATTTGTCTAGATGGGGTTCAGGTTGAGACTGGTTGTAATCCTGAGGCATTTATTTTGGGAAGTAAATCTTTATTTTCAAAAAACCTTTTTAACCTCACTTTTCTAAATATACTCTTCATGTCTTTCTCTACTTCAAATCTATTTGGGGGGGGGCATTGGTGCAAAACCTAACCCTTTCTCTAAAACTAAAATGTCATCCTTATTTAATACTCTTGATGATAAATTTATTACAGGTGGTTTATCTCCTTTTATTCCCAGTTCTTTTGGCTGTCTGTTCTCATATATTGATTTCTGTAGGGTGCAGGTTGCTATTGGTAATTCCCCCTGCCCTTCCCTCTTGGACCAGGATAGGTGTTCTGCCTCTGTTGTTGTTCTAAAAAGGTTTGTTGATTCTCTCTACTTTGACCAAAACCATTCTCTCTCCTACTAATTTGATCTGACCTCTGTCTTCTATCTTCTTCTTAATCCGTGCTTGTGTATGATATGTGAGAAAAAGTTAGGTGTTCTTAGGTCCCCTCCTTGTGGAATTGCTATTTTTTAACGCTGCTCCTGCTTTTACTCATTTTTAAATTACTGTGAGCTCACCTTCACCTCTTTGACGCCCGCTGTCCTGTCCGCCGGCTCCCCGTTCCACCACGGGTTCTCCCGCTTGACGTGGAGGGAGCAAAGGTGGGACAGGGCTTCAGTCACGGGTTAGAGGTCGGGGGCGGGAACAACCCTTTTGGAGCACTATTTAGTTGTGGGCTCCACAGGCACTCGCTGGATCAGCTGTTTAACTGGGGTGGCAAAGTGGCGGGTATGACTAAAAATATTTGCTATTTTCTAAGCATGGGCAAATTTTGTGAATTCGCGGTTCGCGAATTTGCGTATTCACAAATTCGCAATCCGCAAAATCCGCGAACTCTCGCAAATTTGCTGATTTTTTCTTTTTTGTGTGTTTGCAAGGGTTTCTGCCAGTTCGCAAGGGTTTTGTACCAGTTCGCAAACGCGAACTTACTTGTCGGGTCGCAACGGTAGCGACTATGTTGTTTCTACGTCTGGTTCATCACGGCACCCTCTGTTTCACCACTGCCACCCTCGGTTCACCCATGCCACCCTCTGGTACATCACTGCCACCCTCTGGTACATCACTGCCACCCTCTGGTTCATCACTGTAGATTATGGGGGGAAAAGGCAGCACACCTGCCCTGCTTCAACTGACATGAATTAATTTGGGGTTGATTAATGTGTCACTGAGTCTGGCACCTGCTTCCTTATCTGTAATTGCTTTCTGTTGCAGTGCCATTTTTTTTCACAGGACCTTTGTGATCTACTTGTAGCTGTTCTCTGAGCCTGCTGTGAGGGTCAGAGCAGGGTCATAGAATAGTTGCAAGTAGGCAACTGAACTCTTGAGGGGGACCTCAGGAAGCACTACAGGGAATGGCTACTAATGATGAGGTTGAACTGTTGCACCTGCTGAGTGCTTTCAGTTTTGCAAAAATCGTTTTTCTGCAATTTCGCGGGATTCGCGGGGCACGAATTTGCGGGAGATCGAATTCGGAAGCCGCGAATTTGTGGGAATATGCGTTTTGTTTTTTTGCGGCGTGTTAGTTCGCAAGGTTTTGTGCGTTTTAGCGAGCCGCTTGTAGCGCAACGGCGCAAAGTTACCCTCACGGTCGTTCACGGGCGCGGCCATTTTGTTTGCGTGACGTATTTTCGTTTCCGGGCGCTATGTGTAATCTCGAAAAGTGTGCGGCTCGCTTGTACAAGTTCGCGTGTGATCACGAGGAAAATCTTGCGCAAACTTACCCACGCGGTCGTGAACGGGCGCGGCCATCTTGTTTTTCATTCATTGCTATGGTTCTGGGCATGCTTTCTGTATCCTCTGTCAATCTCTGCCATCCTTTGCTTGTTTGAAGTTTTTCTTAATCTATTTTACCTATTATCTCTCCCTCTATTTTTCTAGCTCTATATTTTTGGGTTTTCTGCTACTTTTGGTTAATTTTAAACTACTTTTTTAAACTCTTTTCTTTTCTTCTTCCCTATTCTATTTCTTCTTTATTATTTACCTTCCTTTCTGCCCAGACCATGGTAAAGGGAGCCGGGAAGCAGCCTGAGAAGGGGAAGGGTCCCGCACCCCGTGCCCGGCTCCCGTGCGGGTGTTTGAGGAGGGAGACAGTCACAGCCCGGGAGATCTTTAGCGCGGAGGAGGTGGCCGCACTAGTCTTTTATGTCCAGCGCTGCCTCCCCAGGACCATCATGGCAGGCGGCAAGATCGCTAGCGGCTACGGGATCCCGGAGCGCCGGAAGCGGTGGGAGAAGGTGTGCCGGGCCATGTACCAACACTCTCGGGTCCGGCGCACCTACAACCAGGCCACCCACCGTTGGACGGATCTCCTGGACCGGGAACGCGACTTGATCGACCTGCTCGGCCTCGAGATCCCTGGGCTTGGTGAGTAGTAGTAGCTATTTCTTCACTGCTCTGTTTTCTCCTGCTCTGTGTGTTATTATATTGCAAATTTTTGTTTTTTACCAAGAGCAATAATGCTGCTGATTACATTGTAGGTAAATTATATTTCAACATCTTCTGTGCATTTCAGGTGCACTGCTCTCCTTCTCAGTAGCGTTGCTACTATGCTTATTTGTTTTTGATTTTGTGTTCATTTCATTGGCCTGAGAAATTATGTATGAGTGTAGTTTAAAGAACTGCGTAATGCTAGACACTAAGGGTTAGATTTTTAATTACCGGCGCATACCTGCAAAGTAGCAGGGATGCGCCAGTAATTGTGAGCCACGCCACCACCACCCATGGTGCGCCGTATTTACAATGCGGCGCATCATGGGCCCAAAACGTCACCGAAGCGTTACACATCTGTGCCGTAAAGGCGGCGCATTGCTGGAGTTGCGTCGCAACGATGGCGCAGCTCCAGCAATGCTCTGGGGTGCCCTATCTCCCAATGCTGCGTCAAGCCGTACGTCTGCTTCAAGCAGGCGCAGGGTTTGAGTCACGCATCTTTGTCCTAAAAGTGACTGATTGAAATCTTGTAGATTTCCCTCAGCCACTTTTAGGATGCGTTCCTGTGCAGGAACGCCCTCCCTTGCGCCAGGACACCCCCTGATGGCGCAGGGCTTTACAACGTGATGCATCTCCCATATGCGTCACGTTGTTAATATACGCCGCACCATGGCGCCTCTTTTGTTCTGCCGCTGCGTGACAAAAGTCATGCAACAACGGAGCAAAATAGCCGCAAGGGGCTTGTAAATCTGCCCCTACAGACTCAAGTCCAGTCCTTCCTTTGTACACCTGGCAATAAGAAGAAATACTGGTGGTGGATTGATAGTTTGAGTATTTTAATGACTGGTTAATGTAGAAGGAAACTTTTTAGTGTTGTCGCTGATCTGCAATCACGATGGAGTTTGTCTGTCACTTCGCGTGCTGTGGACTGCTGCCTGCCAGTCCTAGGCGAACCTTTTTAGTAGTTTGTTTAGTGAGTTACATAACTTTCCAAGTCGACGGTCCGCAAATCAAACAATACTAATATCGTAGTAGACCACATGAGATAGGTCAATATATCCCGTGGAATAGTTGTCTATTTGCTATTTCGCCAAAATATTTTGTTATTGTTCTTTTGTAATGTTTGATTTGGTTGACAACAATCATCCATGTTTTCGGGTCTTTCTTTCTTTCATTGTACATCAGCTCTCCCAAGGGGCAAGAGGACATTGGATGAGGCTGCTGCTGCTGAACAAGGCCAGGATCGGTCAGGCGAGGGCTCCTTTGCTGGCCCCGGTAAGTTTTAATTTTAATATAGAGTACCTATTTTTTCCTAGCGTTCCTCATTCGATTTTTTCTAAATCGTCTTTGATCTTCTTGTAGACTGTATCTAAATTCTTATCCTGCCTCGACTATGACTCCCTGTGGTATTACTAGATTATTCTTATTAGTCTGTCTGTGTAGCTAACTAAGATTGCACATTTGGCAATTCCATTGGACTCCCATTCTAGTCAGCAATAGCTCTATGCACTGAGTGCAGTCCTCTGGGATTGTCCATGATGTCTTTTCAAGTCTTCTAAATGTTTATGCTTTGACAATTACCAACAATAAAAAGGTGAATGACCACCAAGAAAGAATAAGATACTACTTTACTTTTGGTTTGGATAGGAGGACAATCCATACTACTACTGTTGCAGGGACAAATCTGCACAAACAGAACTATGGACACTAAATAGTGCATTGTTTATCAATTATAACAGGCGCAGGTAGACTTTCCACATACCTCAGTGATATCAGTCTTTGAAGAACCCCCAATCTCCTTACTGACTAGATAGTGTGGCAGAGTCATTTAGCTCCCGAATTCATCGATGATTGATCCCCAATGATGATTATCCAACGCAGGACAAGAGTACGGAGTCAGAGTCCAGAAGTGTCAGAGGCACGGACTCATGCTTGCAAATTGCAAAACCTTTTGCTCATTCACTCTTGACCATTTAAGTTTTAAATCTTTATTAAAAGTAAAAATATTTATTAAAATCAAGCTTGTCATAAAACATAAACGGTTGATTAAAAATGGAAAAGTGCTTATAGTGATTTATTTCACACCTTTATTGTGGGCGAGCCGAGCCCTCACCTGGTTTGAACTTTCATTTTTCTTTTTGGTGCTGAATCGTTGGTCCCTCTGTCCTAGTGGTGATGATGATTTGTTCTTAGAAGTGAAGCTTCTGTCTGTTATGAGAAAAATGGTACATGTTAAAAAGCAAGCATTCATCAGTTGTGCCAAAAAGTGCAGCAAGACAACACCCTTCCCTGGAAAAAGGGACATTTTTACTTTAGAGTAGACAGTCACAAATTATTAGATTGGTTTCTGTATTCACATTTCTTCATTCCTAGACAAAATACTAGTGAGTGGTGTATGTCTATGACATCTAACATTCTTAAATGTACTTTGTAGGTGGAACATCTGGTGCTGGGCCCAGCACGGAGGTGGAAAGCTCTGGGGAGGAGGCGGTGCAAGTGCTGGACCAAGAAACTGCTGTGCGGGTTGCCACGGTAGTGGCGGGCATTGGTAAGCTCTTATATTCCTTACTTATTGAGATTGCAGACTGCATAGTGTGCTCCCCGTGAGAAAACGTAAGGTTTGTTCAGATGAGAGACATGAAGAAGAATGATTGACATATAGTTTGAATGGATGGATGCCTGGATCATGGTACTATCTGACTCTTAGATAGCATATGTGTATCTAGAGAGAGTAGACGGTCACTGGATGAACTAAGTGTTACTTTGAAGAGCATGTAACACCGCACCAGCACGTCCGTCCCAGTGTAGGAAAGGCAAGGAAAAGAAGTTGTAATTTTGTCCGAATACTACCATGAATAGTAGCAGTAGTTTGTATTGCAAGCACAGCATATATCCGGCTATTACGATGGCCACTCACTACCTCTGTTAATAGGTTTAGTAGAACTCGGTCATTCATGTGTGGATGTATCACTGTTCACTCAATAAAAACCGGCGGACAAAGGTGGTGGGATTGTGTTACAATGTACAGATAGCTATAAAACTGAACTATCTCGCCAAGTTTCCAACACAGAGCATTACAGCAGACTTTCCACCAACCCCACTAAAGAATTTCAATGCTTGATAAGACAGGTGACTTCTGATGCCCTGGATACCGGTTTCATCTCTAAACATGAATTCAATTTCCTTAATGTAAGTCACCCCAGGATACCGGTCATCTATACGTTACCTACAATCCATAAACGCCTTGTTGACCCCCCTGGATGCCCCATTGTCTCTGGTTGTGGCTCTGTGTTGGAACC
Organism: Lissotriton vulgaris; assembly: GCF_964263255.1. Lineage (NCBI taxonomy): Eukaryota > Metazoa > Chordata > Amphibia > Caudata > Salamandridae > Lissotriton > Lissotriton vulgaris. The sequence continues at coordinate 66,517,866 of NC_141691.1, read as the reverse complement.
TCTTGGTCATTACGTCAACTTCTTTCTAAAAGACTTTGTACCTATTACAACTTGCTATGTCAGGGACAGTATGTGTATGATAAATCTCACTGAAAACCACCCTTTTGATCCTGAATTTGAAACCTTGTGTACATTAGACGTTGAGTCACTTTAGACGAACATTCCACAAAGAGACTCCCTATTGGTTATGGAACAAATATTGAATAAACGTCCCCGTCCACACCCAGTACCCACTTTGTTCATCATTCAGCTGTTAGAAATTTGCCTCACTAGAAACTATTTTATGTTTGGAAATGATTATTGCCAACAAAACAAGGGAACTTCCATGGAGCAATTTTTGCTCCCACCCTAGCCATTCTCTATATGGATTGGCTAGAATGTGAAACCATCCTCCCAGTCACTAATCCTTTCCATCATGGCGTCCACATGTGGGAACGCTACATTGCCAACGTCTTTATGATTTGGGGTGGCCCTTTCGAAATCCTACCTACCTTTGTACATTGGTTGAACAGCAAATGCAACAGGCTCACTTTCTCTTTAAACCATAGCAAAGCTAGCATTCCATTCTTGGATCTGTGTATCCAACACAAAGATGGTCTATTGTTCACCTCTTTGTTTCGCAAACCAACTGAAAGAAATACACTACTTAGTTACAGTAGCTACCACCCCCGAGCCCTTAGAGACAGTCTTCCCTATTCAAAATTTTTAAGAATGAGAAGAAACTGTTTCCAAAAAACTGACTACTTTCTTGAGGCAAATACCCTTGCTAATAAACTTAGACTCAGAGGATACCTTAGACGCTTGGTTAGGAATGCCATGAAAAGGGCATGGTATTGCCCCCGAGAGACATTACTTGAACCCAAAGCTAAAACAGAATCTGATAAGTTGGTTTGTGATACTACTTTTTCCCCTGTGTCCAACAAGATAAGGAAAAATATTAAAAAGAATTGGCATATCATTAACTCCGGAAACCTGTCCCTAGAAACACCATTATTTGCTTTCAAACGCAATAAAAACTTAAGGGACCAGCTTGTGAGAGCAGCCTTGCCCCCATCTAAAACGGCCAACACTACCTTGCATGATCTCTGGTCACTTCCCCCTTTAAGGGGCCACTCTAAATGTGGCTCATGTGTGGTGTGTGATTTTTGCATTGAGAGTAAGGAATTTGTCTTTAAAGATACTAGCAATGTTCTTAAAACTTTCACAAACTGTAACAGCTGCAATCTAATTTATGCAATTCTGTGCCCATGTGACATGATCTACGTGGGACAAACGAAACAAAAGATCAAACTAAGGATATCCCAACATCGGAGCCGAATGAGGTGCAAAACTGCAAATGCTCCCCTCGTTGAACATTTTTTGGAAAAAGGACATTCGGAGAACCAAATCAAATGGACTGTGATCAGCCAAGTTACTCTACCAACTAGAGGAGGTGACCTGTCTAGGATGCTTAATAAAGAAGAACTGAAATGGATATTAACACCTTAGCTGCGTGTAAACATTTCTCCCCAGTGCTGCGCTGTCCATTAGAACTAGTGCTGAATGGACGTTCAATGGTCGTGCGCAGCACTGGGGAGGTAGCGCTGCTGACGACCATTGGCCGTCAGCAGCACTTAAGGGGTTAAGGACTGACAGTTTGAACACTGGGCTTAATTTACAAGAAGACTGGACTAGCCTACAGTACATGGGTCAGCCATAATTCTGCTTTGAGATATCTGTTTATGTGCTTTTACCTTCACTTACTCTACACTGCGTTTCTGCAGGTCTCTTTCTGCATGCTCACACTCACTTAAGATGGCCTCCGCTTGTCCTACACTTATTTCCATGCCCTTGGTTGCTGTTCCATTTCACCTATCAGCTTCCACTCCCTTGACCGGCTCTCGCCTTAACTTCCTGTTCCCGTGTGAATCACTGCCATTGCCAGGGTGCACACACGAAGCCTCCATTTTCGGTAAGTGCTACAAACGCTGGCGCCTGCCTCGTTTGCCACTTTTCCAGCTCGCATACCTGACCCCTTGTTTCCTTTTTACCTTCCCACTCCAGGCTCGTGGGATCGCGTCTCATTGTTGGCGCTCGAGCCAATCCCCCACTGCGGGCTCTAATAAGGATCACTGCGGTCTCTACGGGTAAACTCTTGGCTGCCCCGAAGTGCTGGCGTGTGAGAAATAACCGAGAAATAACCCCCCCCCATTGCGGGCCCAGTCCTTATCTGCCTCGCTATTAACGGGTAAGCCCCAGGTTGCTGCTCCGCGCAATTTTAATCTTGCATGCGTTCACGGGCAATTGCAGTAGTATTAATATCTGTTCGCCTAATTCTCCCCCTTAGAGTACGTCCTGATCCCTAGCGATTCGGCGACCTTCAGCCCCTCTCTCATTCGTACCCTGGTACCGACAACACGGCGACCCATTGTGGTTGGTAAGCCTCCCTCCCCCTTTCATGTGAGCTTCCTAACTTGCAATTATTGCAAACGGCTTAAACCTTTGTCATTCCCACCCTAGATGCCGTGAATTATTGCCTTCACCCTGCTCCACGTGACTGCTATTTCCTCTCTACCAGGTAGCTCGGTCTTGAACAAGTCGTGCCGGTTTCTTAGATTATCACTTTTCTTATATTATCACTGTTTGATCACTTGTTTTTACCTCCTAGTCCACTGCGCTCACTGTTGGAATCAGTCCTACTAGGCTGTACCCTTGCCGTTGCCCGCTGGAATTTTCCACCGTTCCACTTGTGCTACATGTTTTCGCGTATCACTTTGTAGACTTACCAATTACCTAGATGACTCGTGCACGCCGGTATTAGGAACAAATTCTTGCATGTGACGAGAGATGTTTTATGTAGTTCTTGCACCTTCTTAGACACTCGTCTTGTACACGGAAGATTCCTACTTACAGTAATCTGTATGTGGATAGAACACCGCATCCCCTGTGCAATTTTTAATTCACACTCACTGGATGTCACCTTCACTTGTTGCTGGAATATTCTTCCTTGATGGAATTTCCTTATAAATATTTTTCGATTCCTCCCCTCTTTTTTCTTTAGGCTATTGTGTCCAATACCCTTTAGGCATAATCCTTGTCCTGATGATGATCCCATGAATTATGTAAAAGGGATCGAAACGCCGTTGACTTGTTGAAACACCATATATCTAAATGTATACCAAATGTGATATGCGTATAATGGTGTAATTGAATTTCTGTCATTTCTTCATTTTCAGAAATCGTTCACTCTTTGCCTAAAAAACTCTTCCCTCTGTCTCTTTACTATCCTGTCACTTTGCCAATTTGTAAGCGTGAGGGCACAGGCTTGTGTCTCACTCTTTTGAATGTAAGGTATTGTTTTGATTGTTTAATTATACAGTAAAGATTTGTGATCCCTGTCTGGCTGGACAAATCACCTTACTTAATATAGGTCCATTGTGTCTATATTTATTTTTCCTTTAACTCAATTGTGCATGGGACCATTGTTGTTTGAGAAATCAATAAAAAGCAAAGCAACTAAAGTCATCCCATATGTAAGCAAATGCATACCATGTGCAGTGATAGATAATCAAATTATTTATCTTCTTCATTTTCCTTTTCTAGTATTCATTGGCACTGTAGGGTGAAAGTTAAATTAATTAAGCAGTAGCCCTTGTAACAGAGTATTCTCAGTGCCACCCATATTAGAAAAGTAAGACCATCACCACCTGCATGTACTGGACTGGTACAGTAACACAAGTCTGTCTCACTCATCATGGCGGGCGTCTGTTTTTCTCGGGTGCAAGTTGACTGCGCTGGCATTATGCCGGCTTTCAGAAGTTAACGTACCAATTTTGCTAAACAAGAGAGAAGAAGAAGAATAAGACTGGTGTACTGTGATAGTCGACTCTAATGGAGTGAGTCCATAGTGCTCGTAGAATTGATTCCTTAAACTCCCTCTAATGTTAGAGCAAGGATGAAGAAGTGGGAGGTTAGATAGATACTGGCCACAATAGTTATGTACTGCGCTTGCAAGTTCCTAGTTCTACTGTGACACAACTTTCTGCTGAATCATTTTGTGTTAATCTTAAAGAGCATTGGTTACAGACTATGTCTTTCTTTCTTCATATAGATTCTCCTTCCAAACCAACATGGAAGGAGCTGGCTAAAAGGGCCCGGCAACAGAGGCTGGAGGCCACTGTCGCCGAATATCGGCGGCTGGTGCCCCAGGAGGAGGAGGACACGCAGACTAGTACGTCAACAACATCCACAGCGACACCTGCATCCTCCTCCACGCTCCCTGGGTCAACCAGTCAGCACAGCAGGTCTTCAGCGGTACGGAGCCAGGGTACCGCAGCCAGCCGCCACCGCCGAGCAGCAAAGAAATCAGCTGCCCCCCACAGCAGTTGCAAAAAAAGGATGCCCCGCCTTTCCCTAAGGGTTTCCTACCTCGAGCAGGAGCTCCTCAACACCAAAACCCTGCTCGAGACCCTCCGCAAGGAGCATGCCAACCTGGCCCGAAGACTCAACAGCAGCCAGCAGTAGGAGGAGACTGTCCCTTGCCCCTTTTTTAAAGACTTCTGGGGGGTGGGAATTGGGAGTTGGGTTTTCTACTTTTTTGGACTTAGTTTTCAGGGACATTCATTGGGGGTCGGGTTGGGGGTTGGGTTGGGTCTTGCGGGAGATTATTTATGTTAGGGATATATAAATATACTTTAAACTTTATCATAGCGTGTTTTTTACTGCTTTTGAGGCTGGTGGGTGGGGGTTTAACAGTCCAGAAACTTAAGTGGCATCTTGATTCAAGTTGTGTAAGTACTAATGGGCCAAATGTTTTCAAAACTAAGTGCCTCTCACAGAGTAAGTGAATTCAATAGTCCTAGGACCGTCAGTCTCTTGTCTCTCCTAATACTCCATTATACTACCTCCCCCCAAACGCTTATTTTACCTGTAATTTGAGTTTGGAAATAGGGCTAGGCAGAGGGCTGGCTGCACGCGAAATGGCGATTAAGGGTGGCGGATCCTGGGCGGATGAAACGTCATCATTGCGGTGGTACTTGTGGTGTTACACAGTGGCAGTTGCAGCATCTGAAAAAAAAGAAAATGAAACCTTATTTGTCCTTACCGTAGCATTAGAACGGTACGATAGAGAATATAGCAGGTGACGGTACACTAGAACAGTGCCACAATGTAGCCTAACAAATGGTAAAGTATTGAAAGTATAACTAGTACTTGCGTTGAATTTCTTTGACATTGGCTACTACTACAAGAAATAGTACTGAAGGTGAAGGACACAGCAGCGTAATAATTTGCCACGTCTAGGAGGAGGATGTTCTGTTCTTGATTACCAATCAAGTTGATGGCGCACATGAAAATCTGCTTTCATTTGCCAATAGTGACTGAGTGTCAAGCTGGGTAAGAATAGAATATATCCTCGGATTCCTTCACCAGCCTGTTGCTATGACCTTATCCTCCCCAGCAAGTGTGTGGAATTATGTCTGTAATTTAGTCACACATCAATCAAAACCACACAGCCAGGGGGGAGAGGGTTAGGGTTTGGAAAATGGATGGGAATGGGGGATTTTGGGAAAGTTTTGTTGAGAGAAGAAAAAAAAAGCACAGCATTGACAAACAATAATTGAAGATAAAGAAATCTTTGGGAACAAAGCTAACCATAAATCTTTTCAGTGACATAAAGGAAGTGCATGCATGGTTACTGAAAAGTAAGTAGTACTTTCGACAACCGTGAATGAAAGAAGGCAACAGTACAGGGCTGCAGTAATAATTATGTGTTTTCACTTGCCTATCTCTGCACTCAGAGAAACACTTCTTACATTAAATTAGGTTTAAAAAAATAGCAGAAGTAAAACCTATAGAATGGCTGTAGGGATGAATTTAGAAGCAGAGATCAAAGAAATGCAGAGTCACACTCATAGAAGTTCACAGCAATAACATTACTTAAAAGATAATTAGAAGAGAACGGATACTGTATCTGTATGTTGTTGTAGTTGTCCAGTTGAATTTGGTAAGTTGCATGCATCAAACCATTCCTCTTATTAGTGGGACTCCTCCATTCCAGCTGACGCTTCGTCCATCAATGTTGGTGACCAGAAGACACCCTGTCCACTGCCTGCCTGGCGGATGCTGAATTGCGGCTTGCTAATGTGAAGCCTGACTTCATCCTTTTTTTCCCATTGCACAGACTGAAACCCGGCCTGTAACTATTGATGGAAAAACAGGAAGTGATATTAGAACACCACTGACAAATAAATATAAGGTATGTACGCTGTGTAGTGCAAAAAGTCACACTTTGAGTTTCCTAATATACAGTACAATATTTTTGAAAGTGCGTACTCTGTCTGAGTCTCCTTTTGAAGGATAAATAAGTATGGGCGACTTAAATTAGCGGATCTTTCCCCTCAAGCTAGGTGTACTGTAAACTGTGTTTTAGAACAAAATTAGACCTTCCCAACAGTGCTCCCAGACCCTTACTAAATCCAGTCGCAAAAATGTAGAAGCCCCCCAATCAGATCTCAAAACACGAGGCCTAGTAGAAAAATGGTGACAAATGGTAGGCCCAAATCCCCCCTTACCCACCGTGGATTGTATTCAAACCACTTGCAAGCAAGCAAAAGTATCCATACCCAGCATCGCTCCAAGACTCGCAAACCCCCCCACAAACAGCCCCCCGCCCAAACACATGCAATACAATACTGCTAACCCTAATGAGCCCTAAGTTAAGAATAGTGGCAAACGCTTTCTTTAACTAGGCCAATCCCCCCTTTCCCACCATGGATTTTCTTCAAACCACTTGCAACCACAATTACACATTCCCACAAGTGCTCTAAGCCCCCAGAACTCAGTTGCAAAAATCTAGAACACCCCGAAACACATGCAATCTTGTTGCTAGGGCTAACCCTAACGAGCCCTAAGTTTATGTGCCAAAACGCTTTTCAGCATGGATTGTCTCCAAACCACATTTATCCGGTATTAGACCTTCCCAGCAATGCCCCAAGACCTGCCAACCCACCCACAAAAAAGCAGAACACCCCCATACAGGCAAAAAGCAAAAATGCAAAATCTCATAGAATATTTTCGGCCTTCTTTCAATTCTGTCCAAACGCGCTGTGCAGCTAGGCCCTAACTCTTCCACCATGGATTTCCTGAAAAACAAATGCAATCCACATTAGACTGTGCCAGCAGTGCTCCCAGACCCCAAAACCCACCCACAACAACCTAAAAGCCCGCCAAACAGCACCCCAAAGACAGGGAAGTGATCAAAAGCGCAAAATCTTTTTTTGCTCCGATTTTGTCCAAACCACTTTTATCCGGTATTAGACCTTCCCAGCAATGGCCCCAGAGCCGCCAACCCAGGAGGAAACAAGTAGAAGACCCCCAAACAGCCAAAAAGCAAAACTACAAAAATGGGGACTTGGAAATTTTCAGGCAAATTTCCAAAATCACTCCTCGTGCGCTCTGCAGCTAGGCCCTAACTCCCCTTTGCCACCATGGATTTGCTTCAAACCACTTCCAATCAAAAGTATCCATACCCAGCGTTGCTCCAAGACCCCAAAACCCACCCACAAACACCAGGAAGCCCCCCAAACAGGCCCCCGAAAACATGATAGTGAGCAAAAAGGCAAAAACTTTTTCAACTCTGATTTTCTCCAAACCACTTTTATCCGGTATTAGACCTTCCCAGCAATGCTTCTAGACCCGCCAACCCACCCGCAAAAAAGCACAACACCCCCAAACAGGCAAAAAGCAAAAATGGAAAATCTCATTCTTACAATATTTTTCGGCCTTCTGTCCAAACGCGCTGTTCAGCTAGGTCATAACTCCACTTTTCCACCATGGATGTCCTGGAAAACAAATGCAATCAACATTTGACTGTGCCAGCAGTGCTCCCAGACCCCAAAACCCACCCACAAACGCCCGGAACCCCCCCAAACAGGCCCCCGAATACATGATAGTGAGCAAAAAGGCAAAAACTTTTTCAACTCTGATTTTCCCCAAACCACTTTTATCCGGTATTAGACCTTCCCAGCAATGGCCCCAGAGCCGCCAACCCAAGCGGAAACAAGTAGAAGACCCCCAAACAGCCAAAAAGCAAAACTACAACAAGCATTTGCAATAGGTCTCGCATTAGGAAAGTTTGAGCTATTGGTATTGTAAATGACAGATTTTTTGTTTATGTGTTGTTTTTGAAAATAGCGAAATTTATACCTTTGTCATTTACAATGTCAATAGTTTTAACTTTTGCAAATGTGACACCTATAGCATTTGAAATGCAAATTGTGTTGTATTTACGTGACTTAGATATATTGATATTACAAATAACAATGGCTTTTATTTTTTTTTAATAATTAATACTTAAATAAAAGATATTGTAATTTATAATGGCAATAGCTTAAACTTTTGTAAATAACTTTTTAATTATTCAGCATAATATCCTTTGTGCAACTATATCAACTGTTACGTGGCTAAACACTTATAAGGTCCCAAATGCAAAACCTATTGGCTATGCCAATGCTTGGTGTGGTTGTGTGTGTTGTTGGGTAGGTGTGGTCGTGTGTTTGTGGTTGTGTGGTTGTGTGTGTGGTTGTGTGTGGGTGTGGTTGTGGGTGTAGGTGTGGGTGTGTATGTGTGGATGTGTTCTTGGGTGTGCTTGGGTGTGGTTGTGTGTGGTTTTGTGTGGTTGTGTGTGTTTGTTTGTTGTGTGGGTGGTTGTGTGTGTGGTTGTGGTTGTGTGTGTGTGGTTGTGTGCGTGGTTGTGTGTGATTGTGGTTGTGTGTGAAATTATTTATGGACATTGCGCTATTTTATTTGTATGTGCCCACAACAGTAAACGCTACATAAATGTGTGCTTATTTAAAGCTGTGTTAGGGGAAGGAGGGCTAACATGGCGGACAGGCTGAGGGGTGAACACATGTAGCAGGAGTTTTACTATAAGTCTGAGGGTGGCACTGAACCCTGTTTACACACATGATGGCAAGGTGTTTATTAAATAACAGCTATAATTGTTCAGAAGACCCTACATAAACACACAATGTTTTGTATAAGCTAAAAAGTTGCATAAAAAAGTAGACACAAAATAATTCTGTAGTTACTTAAAGACAGATTAGGGGTAGAACGCCTAACATGGCGGCTAATAAAGATAACATGGCTACCAGGCTGATAAATGAGCACATTTATAAAAATTTATTTAAGGGTGTCACAGAGCGCTGTTTACACAAACTAGGTTGAGGTGTTTTGTAAATAACTTTAATGCTTCATAAGACCCTACATTAACATATAATAGTCCTGCATTAACACGAGTTCCCTTTATTGTACTTCTGTCCTTTATTTAAAAGCACATTATATGGATAAAAAATGTGTCCGCAAACAATACAAACTAACATTGTATCTTTTAAAAAGTACAGACTTTTGTTTAATCCAAAACATTAGAATTCGGCGTCAAATAATTAATCTTAGAGGACAAACTTTAATTAAAGCAGATGTCTGTGTGTGGCTTTTTTTTCTCTCTTGTGCCTTGGGTTTGTTTCCTTTAAACACGTGAATTCCCCTAAACATTCATTAAGCAGGATGGCTCTGTCTGGTTGCCCCTGTGGCACCGGCTGTCTGTTTCCAGCGGAGCTGAAGGAGCTGAAGAAGCAGGATGCACGTGCTGTTTCTGAAAATGAGGTGTTACTGAAAGAGGAGGGCTCTGTTGGCCTGTTGGCACAGTGGCGCCTGTTGCCTGTTCTCAGCTAACAGTTGCTAATTAAGCATTGTAGCTGTGGAACTGAAACACTGACACAGAAATGTGCATTAAAAGAGTGTAAAACATCATTTATTTAAAAAAGTTAGCCTAAACACACAATTTCTTTAACCTTAGTTTGACAAAAAATTAAACTGCTACAGCTAATCACGCGCGAAAGTTCAATTAAATTCCAGAACAAATGCCTGAACAGAAGGAGGACAGGTAGCTGTTTAATTTTTTTGCAAAGTATGTTTAATCTTCAGCGTTTGCTAATTGGCTGAAGTTTTCACTCTCCTCCCTCTGATCCGGCTTCTAATACCCACATAATTGTGTAGCATTTCCTTTTTTTTATTCCTTTATTGTGCTTAAACAAAATACATGATGCAATGTCCATGACATAACAGCGGCTGTGTGCAAATAAAGAAAGTGACATTAAATGCAAGGGTGAGAGGACACAACTACAAGCTGACAACAAGAAAGAGAGACGGGTTAGGAAAGGGAGAGTTATAGTAACAAAAAATTACAATTTACATCCAGATTAAATAAAATATTTGTTTTCCACCTTTAAAAATGGAACACTTGACATTGCTCAATCGGATGCAGCAATGTGAGGACGCAAAGTAAACGTGGTCAGTGGGCGGGTGGAAGCGTGCTCTGTGTGGAAGGCAGGTAGAAGGCAGATACAAATAAGGACAGGACGAACAGTCATTCATTTAACAGTTGTTATAGACATTGCATCAGGGCACAAGTTAGTGATGATGATGCATGTAAATGAATTTTTTTAGCAAAGCGCTTAAATGCGGTCCTAATCTGTGCGTGCGTTTGTATATTAACCGTTTGAGTTGATTCGGTGAATGAATGAAGGTGTGAAGAGGGGTATATCGTAAGAGCTGTTTTGTATTTGTTTTGTGTGACAGGAGCATTTTTATAAAAGAAAAAGTTGACCTCTATAATAGGTAAGTGTAGGACGAGTGTTATTAAAAGCTATATAATAATCGAAAAAAGAAAAGGAAACGCTACACAATTATGTGGTTATTAAAAGCTGGGTCAGAGGGAGGGGAGTGAAAATGGTAGCCACTTTGCAAACGCAATAATAGAAAGTTAAATTAAATACAAGGTGAGAAAAAAGAGAGTGAAGACAGCGGCCAGGCAAACGGGGGTGTGAAGGGGAAACGAGTTAAGACAGCGGCCGTGTTTGCAAAAAAGTAAAATAGTTGTGCAAATAAAGAAAGTGACATTAAATGTGAGGGTGAGAGGACACAACTACAAGCTGGCAACAACAAAGTGGGGCAGGTTAGGAAAGGGAGAGTTATAGTAAGAAATGTTAACAAGCAATGTCCTGAGCAAATGGTGGGGGCCTGAAGCAGTGGAGTGGGAGAGGTGAGGGGGGAGTCATGGGGAGATTAAGGGACAGAAGGCACGCGGCTGTGAAGTGCAGGTGGGGGGCGGGGAGCAGAGCCTTTGAAGAGCCAGAGTGAGCGAAGTGAATAATTAGGGTAGGAGAACTGGCAGGCTGAAAGGCAGAAGGCTCAGGCAAGCTCGTGCACGAGGCCTGCACTTCCCAAAATCCGCTGGAGAGCCCTTGGGCTTAAGTATGGTTTGACTGCATTAGGGCTCTTTTCCTATTCCTGCGGAATAGGAAAGGGGCAAGCCCTAAAAATGGGGACTTTGAAATTTTCAGGCAAATTTCCAAAATCACTCCGCGCGCGCTCTGCAGCTAGGCCCTAACTCCCCTTTGCCACCATGAATTTGCTTCAAACCACTTGTAATCAAAAGTATCCATACCCAGCGTTGCTCCAAGACCCCAAAACCCACCCACAAACACCAGGAAGCCCCCCAAACAGGCCCCCGAAAACATGATAGTGAGCAAAAAGGCAAAAACTTTTTCAACTCTGATTTTCTCCAAACCACTTTTATCCGGTATTAGACCTTCCCAGCAATGCCCCTAGACCCGCCAACCCACCCACAAAAAAGCACAACACCCCCAAACAGGCAAAAAGCAAAAATGGAAAATCTCATACTTACAATATTTTTCGGCCTACTGTCCAAACGCGCTGTTCAGCTAGGTCATAACTCCAGTTTTCCACCATGGATGTCCTGGAAAACAAATGCAATCAACATTAGACTGTGCCAGCAGTGCTCCCAGACCACAAAACCCACCCACAAACACCTGGAACCCCCCAATCAGGCTCCCAAAAACATGATAGTGAGCAAAAGGGCAAAACTTTTTCAACTCTGATTTTCTCCAAACCACTTTTATCGGTATTAGACCTTCCCAGCAATGGCCCCAGAGCCGCCAACCCAGGCGGAAACAAGTAGAAGACCCCCAAACAGCCAAAAATCAAAACTACAAAAATGGGGACTTTGAAATTTTCAGGCAAATTTCCAAAATCACTCCGCGCGCGCTCTGCAGCTAGGCCTTAACTCCCCTTTGCCACCATGGATTTGCTTCAAACCACTTGCAATCAAAAGTATCCATACCCAGCGTTGCTCCAAGACCCCAAAACCCACCCACAAACACCAGGAAGCCCCCCAAACAGGCCCCCGAAAACATGATAGTGAGCAAAAAGGCAAAAACTTTTTCAACTCCGATTTTCTCCAAACCACTTTTATCCGGTATTAGACCTTCCCAGCAATGGCCCAGACCCGTCAACTCACCTGCAAAGAAGTAGAACACCCCGACAAGTGCAGAGTCTTTCTTCATTGGGCGTAATCCAGCCATCTGCTTTGAGGGAAATAGGAGTCTGGAGGAGGAGGATAGAGGAGCATGTTCTTGTGAACTTGTGAACCTGAGGAATGCAGACTGCGGCACCTTCAAATCAATAAGCAAATAAATGGAGACAGTTCTGCTGATGGGCTTGTTTTTGTGATTAGGTGATTAAAGATTTTTTTATATAGATTTTGCAAAACAAAGAATGACAGACACACAGGAATAAAAGTGAATAAGGACGAAAAAGAAAGTTATTGATTCATTGGCTCATTTTCAGGGCTCGGTGTCAGGTAAGAAGAGTTTGTCCTCATACTCTGCGAATTCAGGCGGGAGTAGGCCACCTAACAGAGAAGAACGTCCCTCATCTGAGTTGGTGTCCTCCTCCTCTTCTTCCTGCGTGTATTCTCGTATTTTGTAATCTGGTGGCATGAGGTGCTGATTCATCTTGATCATTGTTAACCTCTCCACATTTTTGGGCGAGAGGCGTGTCCTTTTGCAAGTTACAATGCCACCAGCAGCACTGAAAACACGTTCAGAAGACACGCTTGCGAGTGGGCAAGACAAGTAATTTATAGCCAGGTTGGTGATCTCTGGCCACAATTCTCTTTTCCCATGCCAATACACCAATGGGTCATCATGAACATAGACCTCTGTTGAGTCATTCAGATAGTCCTGCACCATCGACTCAAGGTTCGCCACGGTTCCTCCACTTTGCTTACTTTTTGCTGGGACCTTTTGAGAAGCAAACCCAAGCCGAGCTAGCCAATCCTCTTCTTCACACAATGTTACTGTTGTGTCTGGTACAGATGATCCGGTTGCTGGTGTCTTTAACGGCTGAGAGGGAAAATCACTCACTTCTGCCACAGCCACAGATGCAGAAGTGGATTCTTTTGACTCGGGATGGCCTGCTGATGCTGATGTACTGCCTTTTCCTTCAATTTCCTGCCGTTCTCTTTCAAACCTCATGGCTGACATAGCTAGCCAATGTTTGTACTTTGTAACTTCTGCGTCATCAAAAGGAAAGAATACTCTGCCTGCCAGTGCCTTTTTGTACTTAGGATCCAGAATAGTAGCACAAATGTAATGCTGTTCTGTGTGGATCTTTTGAAGACGTTCATCACAAACTAGGCGCTCTAATAATTTCTCCGCCAAATCAAAAGCTTCTTGCTTTTTTTCATCTTTTTGAAACGTAGAAGACACCGCCTTCAGTTGGTGCTCTAGCATGCGCAACAATGGGATAGCTTTTCCCAAATTACAGTCCTCCCTGCTGACTGTACGCGTGAAGACCTCAAAAGAACGAAGCATGTCTGTCAGGCTTTGAACTAGCTTCCATTGCTCCGCATGTATCCTCAGGTCCTTCATAGCTGCACCCTGTCTAAAGAAATACTGATCGACTACTGCACACTGCTCAAACAGACACTCAAGCATGTAGAAGGTTGAGTTCCAACGTGTTGCCACCTCCTGGATGAGTGCTTTCACTGGCAGTTTACATTCATGTAGCGGGCCCCTCAGATGCTTCCGAACCTTAAAAGAATGGTTGAAATGTGTGCACATTTTTCGGCAGGTGGTCAGTAACTCGCACACTGGACTTTCTTCACTCAAGAATTTTTTAACAACCAGGTTTATACAGTGTGCCAAACACGGCACTCTGAAATAGTTACCCATATCCATGGCCTTAACTACATTGGCGCCATTATCCATGGAAACATAACCAATCTTGCGTTTTAGTGGGGACAGCCATTGAAAGACCTTTGTGTTAAACTCCTGCAAAATGTTTTCTCCTGTATGACTTTTCTCCATGCCAAACATGGCTAGTGTTGCATGTTTCCGAGCAGCTTTAAAAACGTTGTCCGGGTCAACACCTGCCCTTAGCTTTGCTGTAACCCCTGAAAAAGAGACCCAGTGTGCAGTGATGCACATGTAATCAATTCCTTGGCAACTGGTCCACATGTCTGTTGTCAGATGTATAGTGTGAACAGCACTCTTCTGCAAAGCTGCCCCAATCACCTGCAGCACATCTTCATGTAGTGCTGGGACCGCAAAATAGAACCGGCTAGGAACCTTCCATTTAGGGCACAGCGTTGCCACTAATTCAAGAAAACCAACCCCTTTCACAAAAGAAAAAGGGAGAAGGTCCAGCGCTAGCATTTTAGCCAGCTTAGTGTTATACAAACGCGTCATTGGGTGGTTGCCTTCAAATGGCGCATCTGAAAACAACATGCTTCTAATGGTGGGCTGGACCATGATTTTACGGGATGATGATGATGATGACTTCTTCGACCCAGTTACGCTCGGTGATGATGAACTTTTTCGCATTGGTGTCTCACTCTCTCCCACACTCTTAGTGTGGCTCACAGGGGTTGTGCTGCTGTCAGGGGTACTGGGTGTAAGTGAAGAAATGTTTGAAGCTTCTTCCTCCTCGTCATCATCAGATGAAACATCAACGGATACAGTTTGTTGACTTGCAATTCGGGCTTCCTTGATCTCCTTTAGGTGTGCATGCCATTTGACAGTGTGCTGTCTCTCAAGATGACCTCTCTGGCCTCCGGTACCATAGTTGGTACCAACCAAGCTTACCACGACTAACTGCAAGCTTACAAATGGTACAAATGGCTATGTTTTCCATTGTTGTGCAAACACTAAAGAAGTCCCAAACTGCGGACTTCAAATGTCTGTGGGGGCGGAGGAGGAGATTCTGGTGATGCTAATGCCAGATGAAGTGGAGGATGTGTGTTGCGGAACTTTACTACGTTGTGCACTTGCAGCACCACTAATTGAGGAAATGGAGGTCGAGGTGGATGGAGGTCCCTTCTGGGGAGAAAATATGGAAGCGGTAGGTGGTGGTGTACTAGTTAACTGCAATGGTGGTGGTCCCATTCCCAAGTCGCCAACATCACGCTCAGCAGCATTTTGGGCTAGGGTAAAAATGTCTGTTTGCTGCATGCCCGCTGAGCCTGGAGTGACGTTTATGATGACTGCGTCGTCGTGGTGAGAGTCTTCATCGGCAGGAGTAGTATACGCCACTTCTTCTTCAGCGTCATCATCACACTCCATAAGTACGAGAGTTTCGGGGACCTTCCTTTTACGCTTAGCTACCTTTGTCAGATCATGGTGTGCCTCACTCTCAGACGGCAGTGGTGGTTCCCAATTTGGATCCATATCATCAGAAGGAAGGGGGCTTGAAGAAGATGTAGACACCATCCTTGATCTTTTCCTTGCTAGGGATCTGGGAGACAATGAATGATCAGGAGGAGTGGCTTCCTCAAATGATACCTCGGCTTGAATGTCGATTTCCTGATGTGCCCCTACTTCGGGAGGAAGAACTATTGTGGGCACTTGTGCCGCTCCATGCACCTCTGCTTGCGCATATCCTTGAGCTGCCTCTCCTTCCACATGTACTTGGGCTTGTACTTGTACCTGTGGTTGTTGTTGCGGCTGTGGTTGTTGAACACTCGTCAGATGAGTTACAACAACCTGTGTTGATTGAGGGATGCTGCTACTTTCTTGCGATGAGCCAACATCACTGGTCGATGGTGATTGAACAACTAGACTGGCTGCCTCTAAAGCACTCAAGGGTTCGGACTTAAGTTGGCGTGGTGGTGGCACTGAGCCAAATGGAGCGGGGGTGCTGCTTCCAGCTTGGTCCCCAGCAGATCCAGCTGCTGCTGCAGGCATACTTTTTTTTTTTACCAAAAGATGTGGCGGGCGGCACACCAGTATCCTTGGTAAGTGGGGCCACTTGCTTCTTCTGCTCCTTACTGGCAACTTTCTTGCTAGAGGAGCTACGGGGAACTTTTTTTGGGGCCATCTTCTTCAGATGTCAGAACAGCAGGCCGCAGTTGCACGAGTTGCAGAGTTGTGTTGTCTGTGGCCACACATGACGTTGCGTGACGTTATACTGCACACACCGCTGCAGGACTTCTTCCTGGCACTGGTGGTTCTCTTGTGCACCTAAAAGCAATGGAAGACAGAGGAACATCAGTTATACACCCCAAACAATCGAAAAACACACACAAATCACCACAATCCAATGCCATCCATGCCCTCCATGATGTTTACATTAAAGAGACCCCACAGAAAGACTCAGTCCATGAACCACTGGGTACCCCTGGGCAAAAGGCCCCAACAGCAGCCAAAAAAATCGAAAAACACACAAAAAACAGCACAAATCCATGCCCTCAATGATGTTTAAATTATTCAAGACACCCCACAGAAAGACTAGGCCCATGCACCACTCACTACCCCTGGGCATAATGGATGAAGGCTAGGCAAAATGGGTGCAGGCCTGAGAACACTGCCTGCCTTCAAAATGGCCCCTTGCCCACCAACACATGGCCAGGCCCTGCCTGTACCAGCACTCAAAATGGCCCCCACCCACATGGACAGGCCCCATTAACACCCCAAAAAATCGAAAAACACACAAAAATCACCACAATCCAATGCCATCCATGCCCTCCATGATGTTTACATTAAAGAGACCCCACAGAAAGACTCAGTCCATGCACCACTGGGTACCCCTCGGCATAAGGCCCCAACAGCAGCCAAAAAAATTGAAAAACACACAAAAAACAGCACAATCCCATGCCATCCATGCCCTCAATGATGTTTAAATTCAAGACACCCCACAGAAAGACTAGGCCCATGCACCACTCACTAGTCACTACCCCTGGGCATAATGGATGAAAGCTAGGCTAAATGGGTGCAGGCCTGAGAACACTGCCTGCCTTCAAAATGGCCCCTTGCCCCCAGCACATGGCCAGGGCCTGCCTATACCAGCACTCAAAAAGGCCCCCACCCACATGGCCAGTCCCCATCAACACCCCAAAAAATCGAAAAACACACAAAAATCACCACAATCCAATGCCATCCATGCCCTCCATGATGTTTACATTAAAGAGACCCCACAGAAAGACTCAGTCCATGCACCACTCACTACCCCTGGGCAAAAGGCCCCAACAGCAGCCAAAAAAATCGAAAAACACACAAAAAACAGCACAAATCCATGCCCTCAATGATGTTTAAATTATTCAAGACACCCCACAGAAAGACTAGGCCCATGCACCACTCACTACCCCTGGGCATAATGGATGAAAGCTAGGCAAAATGGGTGCAGGCCTGAGAACACTGCCTGCCTTCAAAATGGCCCCTTGCCCACCAACACATGGCCAGGCCCTGCCTGTACCAGCACTCAAAATGGCCCCCACCCTCATGGACAGGCCCCATTAACACCCCAAAAAATCGAAAAACACACAAAAATCACCACAATCCAATGCCATCCATGCCCTCCATGATGTTTACATTAAAGAGACCCCACAGAAAGACTCAGTCCATGCACCACTGGGTACCCCTCGGCAAAAGGCCCCAACAGCAGCCAAAAAAATTGAAAAACACACAAAAAACAGCACACTCCCATGCCATCCATGCCCTCAATGATGTTTAAATTCAAGACACCCCACAGAAAGACTAGGCCCATGCACCACTCACTAGTCACTACCCCTGGGCATAATGGATGAAAGCTAGGCAAAATGGGTGCAGGCCTGAGAACACGGCCTGCCTTCAAAATGGCCCCTTGCCCCCCAGCACATGGCCAGGGCCTGCCTGTACCAGCACTCAAAATGGCCCCCACCCACATGGCCAGTCCCCATCAACACCCCAAAAAATCGAAAAACACACAAAAATCACCACAATCCAATGCCATCCATGCCCTCCATGATGTTTACATGAAAGAGACTCACAGAAAGACTCAATCCATGCACCACTGGGTACCCTTGGGCGAAAGGCCCCAACAGCAGCCCAAAAAATCGAAAAACACACAAAAAGCAGCACAATCCCATGCCATCCATGCCCTACATGATGTTTAAATTCAAGACACTCCACAGAAAGACTAGGCCCGTGCACCACTCACTACCCCTGGGCATAATGGATGAAAGCTAGGCAAAATGGCTGCAGGCCTGAGAACACTGCCTGCCTTCAAAATGGCCCCTTGCCCCCCAGCACATGTCCAGGGCCTGCCTGTACCAGGATTCAAAATGGCCCCCACCCACATGGCCAGTCCCCATCAACACCCCAAAAAATCGAAAAACAAACAAAAATCACCACAATCCAATGCCACCCATGCCCTCCATGATGTTTACATTAAAGAGACTCCACAGAAAGACTCAGTTCATGCACCACTGGGTACCCCTGGGCGAAAGGCCCCAACAGCAGCCAAAAAAATGAAAAACACACAAAATTCAGCACAATCCCATGCCATCCATGCCCTCCATGATGTTTAAATTCAAGACACCCCACAGAAAGACTAGGCCCATGCACCACTCACTACCCCTGGGCATAATGGATGAAAGCTAGGCAAAATGGGTGCAGGCCTGAGAACACTGCCTGCCTTCAAAATGGCCCCTTGCCTCCCCAGCACATGGCCAGGCCCTGCCTGTACCAGCACTGAAAATGGCCCCCACCCACATGGACAGGCCCCATCAACACCCCACAAAATCGAAAAACACACAAAAATCACCACAATCCAATGCCATCCATGCCCTCCATGATGTTTACATTAAAGAGACCCCACAGAAAGACTCAGTCCATGCACCACTGGGTACCCCTGGGCAAAAGGCCCCAACAGCAGCCAAAAAAATCGAAAAACACACAAAAAAAAGCACAATCCCATGCCATCCATGCCCTCAATGATGTTTAAATTCAAGACACCCCACAGAAAGACTAGGCCCATGCACCACTCACTACCCCTGGGCATAATGGATGAAAGCTAGGCAAAATGGGTGCAGGCCTGAGAACACTGCCTGCCTTCAAAATGGCCCCTTGCCCCCCAGCACATGGCCAGGCCCTGCCTGTACCAGCACTCAAAATGGCCCCCACCCACATGGACAGGCCCCATCAACACCCCACAAAATCGAAAAACACACAAAAATCACCACAATCCAATGCCATCCATGCCCTCCATGATGTTTACATTAAAGAGACCCCACAGAAAGACTCAGTCCATGCACCACTGGGTACCCCTGGACAAAAGACCCCAACAGCAGCCCAAAAAATCGAAAAACACACAAAAATCAGCACAATCCCATGCCATCCATGATGTTTAAATTCAAGACACCCCACAGAAAGACTAGGCCCATGCACCACTCACTACCCCTGGGCATAATGGATGAAAGCTAGGCAAAATGGGTGCAGGCCTGAGAACACTGCCTGCCTTCAAAATGGCCCCTTGCCCCCAGCACATGGCCAGGCCCTGCCTGTACCAGCACTCAAAATGGCCCACACCCACATGGACAGGCCCCATCAACACCCCAAAAAATCAAAAAACACACAAAAATCACCACAATCCAATTCCATCCATGCCCTCCATGATGTTTACATTAAAGAAACCCCACAGAAAGACTCAGTCCATGCACCACTCACTACCCCTGGGCAAAAGGCCCCAACAGCAGCCAAAAAAATCGAAAAACACACAAAAATCAGCACAATCCCATGCCATCCATGCCCTCCATGATGTTTACATTAAAGAGACCCCACAGAAAGACTCAGTCCATCCACCACTGAGTACCCCTAGGCAAAAGGCCCCAACAACAGCCCAAAAATCGAAAATTCCAAATTTGTAGTTGCAGCAACTGTAATGCCCCAAACAAACTTACTTGTGAAATTTCTAATCCAAAAGTGATCCAAAGAAAGTCAAAAAGGCCTCAAATCCAAATATCCAGCAGCATCCACAAAAAGTAATCCTTCCAGGTCAAGATCCAAATGAAAGTGACCAGCACATGAAGAAAGCACTGGGAGGAGCCTGTTGGACAGGAACAGGAAGTTGGAGACTGTGGGGCACTTCCTTCCTCCCACCCCCCCCCTCCCCAAAATGGACTCCTTGCAAAAAAAAGTGCAGGCAAATGTCAACCTGAGAAATTATTCTGATAAAAATCATCATTTTTAGAATGTTTAGGCTGCTTGCTGGTGGATTTCTTGTGCAGAATTTCAAATTTTGCAATTTCGCGAGTGCGAGATTGTTGCTGCCCGCCGCATCTACGTGTTCGCAATTGCTAGCTCTCGCGATCCGTGCTGTGCAAGGTGGCAAGCCGCGATGACGTAATCGTGGTCGCCAAACTCCCGCGGGATCCCGCAGCAAGATCCAAAATGGCGCAGCACACGCAAAATATGGAGAAAAACAACTCTGCAAACTCTGAATGTCGGTAAGTGAACGCCGTGCGCCGCAATATTGTATCACCAAGCAAAAAAATTCGCTGCGTGCGAATTTTCGGCAAATGCGCGAGAGTTCGCGGATTGCGACTTTGCTGAAAATCCGCAAATTCCACGAGCGAACGGATTTTACGCCCATGCTTACTATTTTCCACACTCTCATTTGCACTGAACCTTTTAAAAGTACTCATTGTGGAACTGCTATTTTTTAACGCTGCTCCTGCTTTTACTCATTTTTAAATTACTGCGAGCTCACCTTCACCTCTTTGACGCCCCCTGTTCTGTCCGCCGCCTCCACCACGGGTTCTCCCGCTTGACATGGAGGGAGCGAAGGCGGGACAGGGCTTCAGTCACGGGTCAAAGGTCGGGGGCGGGAACAACCCTGCTGGAGCACTATTTAGTTGTGGGCTCCACAGGCACTCGCTTGATCTGCTGTTTAACTGGGGTGGCAAAGTGGCGGGTATGACTAAAAATATTTGCTATTTTGCACACTCTCGTTTGCACTGAACCTTTTAAAAGTATTCATTGTGGAACTGCTATTTTTTAACGCTGCTCCTGCTTTTACTCATTTGTAAATTACTGTGAGCTCACCTTCACCTCTTTGACGCCCGCTGTCCTGTCCGCCGGCTCCCCGTTACACCACGGGTTCTCCCGCTTGACGTGGAGGGAGCGAAGGCGGGACAGGGCTTCAGTCACGAGTCAGAGGTCGGGGGGCGTGAACAACCCTGCTGAAGCACTATTTAGTTGTGGGCTCCACAGGCACTCGCTGGATCTGCTGTTTAACTGGGGTGGCAAAGTGGTGGGTATGACTAAAAATATTTGCTCTTTTGCACACTCTCGTTTGCACTGAACCTTTTAAAAGTATTCATTGTGGAACTGCTATTTTCTAACGCTGCTCCTGCTTTTAGTCATTTTTAAATTACTGTGAGCTCACCTTCACCTCTTTGACGCCCGCTGTCCTGTCCGCCGGCTCCCCGTTACACCACGGGTTCTCCCGCTTGACGTGGAGGGAGCGAAGGCGGGACAGGGCTTCAGTCACGAGTCAGAGGTCGGGGGCGTGAACAACCCTGCTGAAGCACTATTTAGTTGTGGGCTCCACAGGCACTCGCTGGATCTGCTGTTTAACTGGGGTGGCGAAGTGGCGGGTATGACTAAACATATTTGCTATTTTGCACACTCTCATTTGCACTGAACCGTTTAAAAGTACTCATTGTGGAACTGCTATTTTTTAACGCTGCTCCGGCTTTTACTCATTTTTAAATTACTGTGAGCTCACCTTCACCTCTTTGACACCCGCTGTCCTGTCCGCTGGCTCCCCGTTCCACCACGGGTTCTCCCGCTTGACGTGGAGGGAGCGAAGGCAGGACAGGGCTTCAGTCACGGGTCAGAGGTCGGGGGCAGGAACAATCCTGCTGGAGCACTATTTAGTTGTGGGCTCCACAGGCACTCGCTGGATCTGCTGTTTAACTGGGGTGGCAAAGTGGCGGGTATGACTAAAAATATTTGCTATTTTGCACACTCTCATTTGCACTGAACCTTTTAAAGTACTCATTGTGGAACTGCTATTTTTTAACGCTACTCCTGCTTTTACTCATTTTTAAATTACTGTGAGCTCACCTTCACCTCTTTGACGCCCGCTGTCCTGTCCGCTGGCTCCCCGTTCCACCACGGGTTCTCCCGCTTGACGTGGAGGGAGTGAAGGCGGGACAGGGCTTCAGTCACGGGTCAGAGGTCGGGGGGCTGGAACAACCCTGCTGGAACACTATTTAAACGGTTATTTGTTTGTCACGCAGCGGGCACGCCGAAGGCGTGCCAAAGGCAAGCCCGTCTGCGCCCGTTCGTGCTCCAACGGGGCCAGGGGCCACCCCCCCCTGCCTGAAATCCTACAGCTTACAGCTATTCCCGTGATGACCTACTTAGACTCAGGCCCAAACACTATGCCAACTGTGAGACGCTGCTGTTAGATGATTCTTCAGTCGGCTGCCCTGATTGTAAGTTCTCCCCTTCCCATATCCAGTTAGGAATAACGGGGGAGAATGGAGAAGGCAGGAATAAGACCTCTGATATGAATATAGCTCATGACAGACAGTTCAATTTCCTCAGTACGAATTGCAGATCACTGCCTAAACATAAAGAGGATATTTTTAATTTTCTAACTGATGAGCAGCCGGATGCATTATTCTTAACTGAGACCTGGCTAAATGCTAGTTCAGGGCCAGATATTGCCACGGCCCTCCCCCCAATTTATGCCATAGTTAGAAAAGATCGATGGAACCAAGGCGGGGGCGGCATAGGGATAATTTAAAAAAAAACATTTCAATGCAAATGGGAAGTTCTTAATCTGGCCAACTGTTTAAAGCAGCTGGATCCTTTCATTCTCGGTGTAATCAGATCTTTGTTAAACGCTTCTTTAGAGGAAGCTGTGGTACCTGATGAATGGAAGCGTGCTATGGTAGTTCCCTTGCTAAAAAAGGCAAATGGCGACCCAAAGATTTTTTCTAATTTTCGCCCAATATCATTACTACCAATTTCTTCGAAAATTTTGGAAAAACACGTAAATAAACAACTAGCTGACTTTGTCAATGATAACAATCTGCTGCACTATTCTCAGTCAGGGTTTAGAAGGGGCCACTCCACGGAGTCAACCCTATTAGGGGTCACTGAAGCCATCCGAAAAGAACTGGATGGCGGTGGCACAGCGGCACTCATTCTTTTAGATTTGAGTGCCGCCTTTGACACCATCTCCCACAAAACCCTGATTCAGACGTTAGAGGACATAGGAGTAAGAGGGAAAGCACTTAGGTGGCTGGAACAATTCCTTTCACATCGGACCTTTCAGGTCTTTTCCAGAAACAACTCCTCTGATATCCTGAACTCCCTCTACGGGGTACCCCAGGGCTCTATATTGAGTACATTATTATTCAATATTTATGTTACCCCATTAGCTAAAATTGCTGAAGAAATGAGCCTTACTATTTATTCCTACGCAATTAGTGTTCTCTCTAGCAACTACTGACAAATCTAATATTTCCCCTCTCTGTTCTGGACTCCTGAGAATGGCTGATTGGCTTCACTCAAACAAATTAAAACTGAACGGGGAAAAGACAGAGTTACTTATCTTTGGTGATCATAAGGATCTTTGGGGCCCCACTCATTGGCCGGTTGAAATGGGCCCGACCCCGGTTGCGGTACAATCTGCTCACAACCTCGGGATAATAGTTGATGATAAGTTGTCAATGAGCGCACAAACCACTAAAACGGCTTCAACATGCTTTGCAATCCTCAAATGGTTGAGGAAAATACTGTGGCAACTCCCGGAAGGGGCACAGAGAAGAGTATTACAGTCCTTAATAGGTTCTAGATTAGACTATGGAAACATCCTTATATTAGGAGCTAATAAAGACACTATTAACCGTCTTCAGGTTATTCAAAATGCCGCAGCTAGGTTGCTCCTTCATCTCCCAGGGCGTACAAGCATATCAGAACATTTGAAGAAATTGCATTGGCTGAAGATCGCCAATAGAGTGAAATTTAAAGCACTCTGCTATATGTTTCGGATCAATGTGAGGGAAGCACCTACCTATTTATGTAAACTGGCCCAAAAATACTTGCCCTCCCGCACTCTTCGGTCTATGTCTCAAGCCAAATTTGTTGTCCCCAGGTTCAAACGAGCACGCTTGGGCGGACGCTCATTCACTTATTTGGCCCCAGTTCTGTGGAATTCTCTTCCACTCAAACTACGTCTGGAACCTAGTTACCTCCAATACCGGAGGGGAGTCAAAGCCTGGCTTTTTAATCAGTAGCGTCCACAGTACTCTTTGTTCAGTTAAACAGATCCAAGGCGCCGGGAAACCCTCTGGGTAGCTGTTGCGCCATACAAATGTAATAAATAAATATATAAATAAATAAATAAAATTCTATTTTTACGTCAGCTCTTTCCACAGCAAAATGTCTTTTCCCAAAGGGGGTCTTTTCAACTCTGAGCAGGCGGCGGAGAGAAATCGGCGGACTCTAGTTCTACTGAGCACATCCCACATGGCCGACCAGGAGCAGAATTGACGAGAGGGAAAAGTGGTCGGACTTCGCTACAGGCGAAAGTGGCGTGGCAAAAAGGGGCAGACGCACAGGAAAAAGTGATGGATACTGCCCACACAGTCGCAACAGGCTGAACAACACTCAGACCTCACCTTGCAGGATATAATGACAGCCATAAATAATGTGCACACCTCATTACAACCAAGGCTAGACTCTGTTTCCACCGAAGTCTCCCTGATCAGAGGGGAAATCTGCAAAATGGACATTAGAGTCAAAGAAGTAGAGACTGTGAGAAGTCGGCCTGGCATATGCTGTTCACTATTCTAGTGGGCACCTTGAACCAGTCCAAATGACCCTTATTGATGGTAGGTTAAAGACAACCTTTTTAGAAAGCTATCCTAGTGGTAGATGTGGAGAGCAGCCTTCAGGCTAAGTCGTGAAGGAATGTAAAGCAGCTTGTTTTACCAGTCTATAATCTCGTGAATGACCAAATGAAAGGAGAACCACACCAGGTATATATATTAAATATATGTATTTATTCTAAACACATCCCACTAGTCTCTTTATGAGGCTAGAGGCAATAGTACATTCAGTAAACTCAATAACACACAGTAAATTAGCACATTATACGTTGAGCCCTAGTGAAGTACCAAACCATATATCAATAAGTGGTATAAGAACCACAACTTGCATAGATACAAGGCGTAGAGCCTTTAGAACCGGTGGGGCCACCAGGGACCACCCAAGGTAGTGACACAGGAGACTCACGGGGGACGCGTGCAGTGTCTAAACACAACTGTGAATCACCATTAACTTCTATGGGGAAAGTCGCAGTTGGAATTTCAAAGATAAAGGACACTTAGAAGAGGACTTGGAGCAAACCCCTTTAGAACTAGGAGGTTTTAGAGTCAACACACATGGGAGCACCGGAGTACTTGAGTTACCTCACCCAGGGAAGCATAGGTGTATTTTGGCGTCGGGTTTCATTGTCGTTTTCAATGGCGATCTGCTGCAAAGTGCTGATGGCGTCCAAGTGGAAAGTGTCCGGTGTGATCCAAGCCTGGATTGAAGATGAGAAGAACCTGAAAGCAGAAGGGACAGAGTCTGGGTCACTTGCCAGTGACCAGGGGCACGATAGTCGAATGCCCACTGATGTCGGGTGATTTCAGGTTAAGAAGGGGAAGAAGGTGAAGCTTGACTCTACTACAGCCACGAGGACCAGGAGGCGTCGACGACAACCAGGTTCTGGATTCCAGCTGTCCCACAAAGGATGTTAAGTGCTTCGGTGTCGGCTTCCGGATTGGACCCAACAAGCCTTGGCAACAGCAACCCACGCAGAAAGCAAAGATAGGCTTCAGTGCAGACCAGCAAGGTCTGAGGGACTCACCACTTGGTAGGGAGTCAGGGCATGTCTGGAGCAACCAGGGAAGCCAAGGAAAAGTAGAGTTATCTTTGAGGGGACCCAACAGTCGACGGACCAGGGATCGCGAAGGAGCCACAAGCGGAAATGTAAGAAGCGGCTCACGGAACACTTGTGGAGTGCAGGCCCACAATCTATGGTGCAGATGGTGCTCTGGGCTTTGGCTACAAATAACCCAAAGCACAACTCAGGAAAGCTCAAGGAAGTCAATGCACTTAGCAAATGTGCACGGTGTTCAGGATTTCCGGTTCCACATCACTCGTGAGGGCTGCGGGTCTCAGCTATGCTGGGGACTCGGGTCGGCCTTCGAGAAGTGTGGAAATCCTCCTCCTGGGCTACAATTACTTCGGAGTCCGGCGGGAGCTTCGGAGATGCAGACCGGCAAATGCTTTGTTGGTGCCTGGTTGAACAGGGGAGTCACTCCTTGACCCCAAGGGAGATTCTTCCGTCCTCTGGTCTTGAGAAGAGCGTCGAAGTTCCAGGATTCAGTTTCAGAGTTTTGTCCAGCTGTAATCTAAAGGCCTGTTGCCAGGGTTCCCTTACTTATACTAAGAAAAGGGGTTGGACATAATCTGGGGACCCACCTATGGGAGGGTCTGGAAAGAGGGGTGGCTACACCCATTTTCTTTGTCCAGTTTCATGCCAGGGCAGGTACTGGTAGCCCCTGCAACCGGTTTGGACTGGACTATGCACAGGGACACCAAATGTGCCTTCAGTGCAGACTTCAAAGCACTCTCAGAGTGCACCCACCCAGACCCAATACACAAAAGCCTGTCTGGGAGGTGGTTACACCTCCCTTTGACAGGACACCTATTGTCCAGGCCTCCCCTTCCGGAGTTTCGTCAAGCAGCAGGAGGCCAGACTCGTGTCTGTGGCTGCAGAATCCATTTTGTGATGCCAGGGCTCTTTTAAACTATTACCGGTTAGACCAGTGTGTACATGTCTCTCCCTTTGACACCAAACACAACATGTTCCCATGCAGCAATTCGAAAGTTATCATTTACCGCAAGGTTATAATTCACTTAAGAGTATATGGTCTGGCTGCATCACAGAACAGCCTCAGAGAATAGGCTCCGAAAGCTGCAGAGGGGTACTGCTCATACAAGTGTCAGTGATTAAAGGTAGATATAGGTAACCTATGTCTTAGTAAGGAGTGCATGCACCACCTTATCCAGGCTGCAGTCCTCTGGTGCCATTTTGGAAGGCTTCCCAGGGGTGGCACAATACATGGCACAATACATGCTTCAGCCCCTGGTAGGCCTCTGGAGTACCTATGCCCTTAGTACCTAGTGTACCATATACTAGGGACTCACAAGAGTACCTCAGTAACCAAACTGGGGTGTACCTAAAGTACTTGGAATCAATTTAGAGAGGAAAGCAGATAGGCTGGGGCCCTGAATAGCAGGATCCGAGCCAAACTAAGTCAAAAACCATCAAAACACCAGGGAAAAATTGGGGCCAACCATTTAGTCAGATTCCACCTTCCTACAGAGACTACTACTCAGCCGCTAGTCAGTGAAACCGCTCAGTTCAAAAAACAAATCAAGGACCTTCAAGCCAAAAGTGAATTAATGGAAACCCAACTACACAACTACGATGGTAGGGTGCGACAAAACAATATACGTAACCTCGGAGTGCCTGAACGGTTGGTGAGACCTGCAGCGGATCTCTTCGTAGAAGACCTTGTCATGAAACATCTACAGCCTCGAGGCCTGTCAAAATACTTTTCAATTGAAAGAGCTCACAGAATGCCAGGGGGAGACCAAAGCCAGGAACCCCTCCCAGGCCCATACTGGCACCTGTATTTAATTTTCGTGATAGAGACATAATCTTGCAAACAGCCCGCAGCACACCGAAGGTTAGTTATGAAAACAGTAAAATAAATCTTTTCCAAGATTTCACACTCAAAGTACAAAGACAACATTGTAGCTTCCTAGAAATTAAAAGAGCCCTAAAAGAGAAAGATCTTAAATATGCCATGTTATTTCCCAGTAAATTGAGAGTAGAAGTGGAAGGTAAAGCTTGGTTCTCCATTAACCCTGTAGACGCATGGGAATGTGTAGACGGATGGAGTAAAGTTGGGAACCACACACAAACAGAGAAACCAGAGAAGAAAACAAGCGGTGGTGGCCACTAGGGTCGGAACCTAACAGCGGAGGCGGCAGACATGGAATAAAATGAATAATGAGACGACTTTACAGACGACTTTACTGTCCAATTGGGAGGCTGAACTAAGAGTAATATGAACTAACCAACTCCAGCCAGAGCGAGACACTGATATAGTACACTCCTACCTGCAGGGCACAAACTGAAAATGGCTCAAGGTCAGATCCCACGCACAGGAGAGCAGAAAGATGAATTATCTAACATTATGGGGAGAACTGTTCATCTTCAGGCAAGTTGCATGCTCCATTTTTGTTAATATTGGGTTGCTGGGTGGGGGCTGTCATGCACCACCGATCTTTGAGAAGAGGGCAACAGGCACTCTGCAATGTTGGGGAGGCAAGAGGTTTTTCTCCTGTCACTCAGGGAGGCAGGGAGGGGGAGTTGGATAGTTTAGTTTTGGGGGGAAGGTTAACTTCAAGTTGTAATTCAGTCTTCATGGCAGAAAGAGGGGAAGTCTCGTACTCCCAGGCACACGCTCCAAACATGGTAACCAGGTCCCGTACAAAGTAGGGAACAGTTATGAAAACCACTGCACAGACACACACATAACCTAGACAGCACATGACAGATAGCAGAAAAGGGAAATCACTCTAATTCCTCACCTGGAATGTAAATGGACTGGGGGATAAACTCACGTGAGGAATAGTGCTTCAATATTTGAAACGTCATACACCAGATATAGTATTATTGCAAGAAACGCGCCTGGCTGGCAACATCTGTAAGGCCTTGGACTAATGGGGATTCAAATTAATAACAAGCGGGTTTCACCTCTGGTTCCAGAGGAACTGGTATACTCTTACACAAAAGCTGCCTGTTCATAACATAAAACATGGCTAGACACACAAAGCAGATTCACTGCTGCAGCTGGAGTATGGGAAGGGAAGCCAGTTAACTTACAGTCTGTGTACATTTCCCCAGCTATGCAAAAGACGACACTAGCTGACATAGGCTAGTTCCCTCTAGACCTTCCCAATGGGCTCCTCCTGATGGGAGGTGATCTTAATATGACAGTAAGTGGGCAGTTGGACCAGGGCCCTACCCGACGGAACCCAGGCGAGCGATCACAGCTAGCAGACTTCCTCTCTTCCTTGGGCCTCATAGATATATGGCGGCACCTCTATTTCCTAGCCGGTACACATTCCATTTGGGCGCCCATGACAGCCAATCATGTATAGATTACATACTGACACATGCACATGACGTCCATTACCTCAAAGCTGCAATCTGTCTGTTGAGGGATATATCTGATCACTCCCCAGACCTCGCCAGGATTGGTATGGACACTCCATTCAGACGGACAACCCTTACACTTAATCCGTGGTACCTGAAAATTCCACATGTCAAAAAAGAGTTACTGAAAGACATAGACTTATACTTCAATGAAAAGGTTGGTACAGTAGACTCGGCACAAACTCTTTGGGAGGCCTTTAAAATGGTGATCAAGGGCCGAGCACTCACACTTACGGTAGGGCACAAGAGGGAACAATATGCAAGGCTAGAAACGTTGAATAAGGAAATTTTGTAGGAAGAAGCGATGATAATAGACACAGCTGATGAGTCCGCTAGACACACCCTAAACATTTAGAGACTAGAATATGTGCAGCTGATGTCGGGGCTGCCAAAACCAAACTAAAGGCAACACAACACAAAATATATGAAATGGGGGAAATGGCGGGCAAACTGTTTGCCTGGCTGGAAAGGCGTAATCACGCCCACCGCTGGGTGCCACTGCTGAGGGGGGGCCAAGGGGAGGCATTGAGGGATCCACAGGAGATAGCAGATGCCTTTGCGACCTTCTTCGCCAAGATTTACACACCCACCACCACAACAACAGCTGCAGATTCATGAGACTTACCAGCAGACATCCCACTTGTCACCTTATCCCCTAAGGATCGGAAGGCTCTAGAGCGGGACCTTACAGGAGAGGAAATTCATGCAGCAATTTGAAAATTTGAAGCATACAGCCGGGAAGGCTATGGGGCTCATTGGCATGGCAATATAATTGTTTAAGCTAATGGCCTCTAAAATAACACCCTTTCTCCAAAACATGTACTTGGAAAGCTGTTAGATGGATTCCTTTCGAATGACCAGAGACTGGCCTTGATAGTCATGATACATAAACAAGGCAAACCGGAGTAAGACTGCAGGTCTTATTGGTCCATTTTGTTACTAAACGCAGAGGCTTAAATTCTGGCGAAAGTATTGACCATTCGATTGACCCCATTATCACCAAAATTGTGCCCCCGGACCAATCAGGCATCATGCCTGGGCAAAACATTGCTCTTAATCTCCATTGTCTCCATGGGGTGTTAGGAAGAATATGAACAATCCAAGAAGAACAATAGTTACTTACCTGTAATCTGTGGTTCTCCAGTATTGGTGTCTTTCATAGATTCACATGCCTGAATCATTCCCCATCGTCGGAGTGGGAGTCCGACGGTACATAAAAAAGCAATAATATGCCATAATAACATAGGAAAACTTAGTAATTCCCAACCAGGAAGTAAAGTAGCCCAAGCTACAGGAGAAAAAATGTCCAGACTCGTGACTATCCTAGTCATTTTGTATAGCCCAAACTGCAGCCAATAAAAAAGTTACGTGAACTGTTCATGAGGCGCGCATTGTGATCTGATTCTGCCACTATGGTAGAAGCTCACGCGCGCGACCAAATACCATTCACAATGCTGCGCGCATGTCTCTCCCATTGACAATGATGCACGCGTGCCCATCTCTTGTCTCCACTCGTTGTCGGCTAAGCCGATGACTATAGTTCTCGCAGCGAGAACGCGCTTCGCTCTTTCGCCAGCGAGACCTAAAAAAACAATGATGTTGTGACCACCCTCTTTAAGACAGCTCTGCTGCGAGGTCTGCTCCATTGTTGCTGGTGTCAGGCTATGATAATATCTACGTGTTGACGCATACTAAAAATAAAGCAAACTGTAGAGTGTGGTGACATTTGTGAAAACTGCCAATATCAAATGTATAAAACTGTTGACGTCTCACAGATGATCTTAATCTAATGTTTAGCCATTTGATGACTAAAAAGTATTTTCTAGCAATTTCTCCCTATGATTAATTGTGTATATTGAACTCTGTGTATGTTTTTATCTTTTTTAATGCTGTATAATGATCTTTTGTTCATGAATATTTGAAAATTTTTAATAAAATATTTTTATATTGTGGATATATTAAGCCTTTGAAGGTGTTATGCCCTGGTGATAGTTTGGATGTGAAGAGTGATTTGGCTCTGTTTTGTGAAGTGTACTTAAAGCCCTACCCCTTTGGCGGCTAAGGGGCCCCTCTCACTTGTTGTGTGTGTACTCTATGCTGGAATCAACGCTGAACTGACCAGAAGACTCCAGACCATTCAAAGCTCAGCAGCCAGGCTTACCTTCAACCTCCCACCCCACACTCACATCAGCCCACACCTCAAAGAGGTTCACTGGTTCCCAATCCGTAAACAAGCACACTTCAAACTCTCCAAACACACTTACAAAGCCTTACATAGCATTGGCCCCCGTACCTCAGCAATCGCATAAACTTCCACTGAGCTGGGTTTCTACTTGCACACATATCCCACATACTTAGAATAAGATCCGGCAGTTCTGCCTTCTCCTACCTCACTCCTAAAGCCTAGACGGACATGCCCCTGGACATCAGAGCCTCCTCCTCAGTTCATGAATTCAGCAAAGAAAGGAAGCCCTGGCTCTTTACCTAGTTCCAGCCCTGGCTCAGACCATTATGAGGCCCTGGCTCTTTACCTAGTCCTGGCCCTGGCTCAGCCCATAATGAGGCCCTGGGTCTTCACCTAGTCCCAGCCCTGGCTCAGCCTATTATGAGGCCCAGGCTCTATACCTAGTCCCAGCCCTGGCTCAGCCCATTATGAGGACTAGCTCTGTACCTAGTCCCGGCCCTGGCTCAGACCATTATGAGGCCCTGGCTCTTTACCTAGTCCTGGCCCTGGCTCAGCCCATAATGAGGCCCTGGGTCTTCACCTAGTCCCCGCCCTGGCTCAGCCTATTATGAGGCCCAGGCTCTATACCTAGTCCCAGCCCTGGCTCAGCCCATTATGAGGACTAGCTCTGTACCTAGTCCCAGCCCTGGCTCAGCCCATTATGAGGTCTAGCTCTGTACCTAGTCCCGGCCCTGGCTCAGCCCATTATGAGGCCCTGGCTCTTTACCTAGTCCCAGCCTCGGCTCAGTCCATTATGAGGCCCTGGCGCTTTACCTAGTCCAGGCTCAGCCCATTATGAGGCCCTGGCTCTTTACCTAGTCCCGGACCTGGCTCAGCCCATTATGAGGCGCGGGCTCTTTACCTAGTCCCAGCCTGGCTCAGCCCATTATGAGGCCCTGGGTCTTTACATAGCTCCTGCCTCGACTCAGCCCATCATGGGGCCCTGGCTCTTTACCTAGTCCCAGCCCATTATGAGGCCCTGGCTCTTTACCTAGTACCGGCCGTGGCTCCACCCATTATGAGCCCCTGGCTCTTTACTTAGTTCTGGCCCTGGCTCAGCCCTTTATGAGGCCCCAGCTCTTTACCTAGTTCTGACCCAGGCTCAGCCCATCATGAGGCCCTGGCTCCTTACCTAGTCCCAGCCCATTATGAGGCCCTCGCTTTTTAACTAGTCCAGGCCCTGGCTCAGCCCATTATGAGGCCCTGGCTCTTTACCTAGTCCCAGCTCTGGCTCAGCCCATAATGAGGCCCTGGCTCTTTACCTAGTCCCGGCCCTGGCGCAGCCCATTATGAGGCCCTGGCTCTTTACCTAGTCCCAGCCCATTATGAGGCCCTGGCTCTTTACCTAGTCCCGGCCCTGGCTCAGCCCATCATGAGGCCCTGGCTCTTTAACTAGTCCAATGCCATTATGAGGCCCCTGCTCTTTACCTAATCCTAACTCTGGCTCAGCCCATAATGAGGCCCCGGTTCTTTACCTAGTCCTGGCCCTGGCTCAGCCCATTATGAGGCCCTGGCTCTTTACTTTGTCCCGGCCCTGGCTCAGCCCATTATGAGGCCCTGGCTCTTTACCTAGTCCCAGCCCATTATGAGGCCCTGGCTCTTTACCTAGTCCCGGCCCTGGCTCAGCCCATCATGAGGCCCTGGCTCTTTAACTAGTCCAATGCCATTTTGAGGCCCCTGCTCTTTACCTAATCCTAACTCTGGCTCAGCCCATAATGAGGCCCCGGTTCTTTACCTAGTCCTGGCCCTGGCTCAGCCCATTATGAGGCCCTGGCTCTTTACCTAGTCCCAGCCCTGGCTCAGCCCATTATGAGACTCTGGATCTTTACCCTGTCCCGGCCCTGGCTCAGCTCATCATGAGACCCTGGATCTTTACCTAGTCCCAGCCCTGGCTCAGCCCATTATGAGCACCCAGCTCTTTACCTAGTCCCGGCCCGAGCTCAGCCCATTATGAGGCCCTGGCTCTTTACCTAATCCCGGCCCTGGCTCAGCCCATTATGAGGCCCTGGCTCTTTACCTAATCCCGGCCCTGGCTCAGCCCATTATGAGGCCCTGGCTCTTTCCCTAGTCCCAGCCCTGATCAGCCCATCATGAGGCCCCAGCTCTTTACTTAGTCCCGGCCCGGGCTCAGACCATCATGAGGCCCTGGCTCTTTACCTAGTCCCAGCTCTAGCTCAGTTCATTATGAGGCCTTGGGTCTTCACCGAGTCCCGGCCGTGGCTCAGCCCACCATGAGGCCCTGGCTCTTTACCTAGTCCCAGCCCTGACTCAGCCCATTATGAGGCCCCAGCTCTTTACCTAGACCTGGCCCTGGCCCAGCCCATTATGAGGCCCCGGCTCTTTACCTAGTCCCAGCCCATTATTACCTTGTCCCGGCCCTGGCTCAGCCCATCATGAGGCCCTGGCTCTTTACCTAGTCCAAGGCCATTATTAGGCCCTGGCTCTTTACCTAGTCCCGGCCCTGGCGCAGCCCATTATGAGGCCCTGGCTCTTTACCTAGTCCCAGCCCATTATGAGGCCCTGGCTCTTTACCTAGTCCAGGCCCTGGCTCAGTCCATCATGAGGCTCTGGCTCTTTAACTAGTCCAAGGCCATTATGAGGCCCTGGCTCTTTACCTAGTCCCAGCTCTGGCTCAGCCCATAATGAGGCCCCGGCTCTTTACCTAGTCCTGGCCCTGGCTCAGCCCATTATGAGGCCCTGACTATTTACCTAGTCCCCGGCCTAGCTTAGCCCATTATGAGGCCCCGGCTCTTTACCTAGTCCCAGCCCTGGCTCAGCCCATTATGAGGCCCTGGCTATTTACCTAGTCCCAGCCCTGGCTCAGCCCATTATGAGGCTCTGGATCTTTAGCTAGTCCCGGCCCTGGCTCAGCTCATCATGAGACCCTGGCTCTTTACCTAGTCCCGGCCCTGGCTCAGCCCATTATGAGGCCCTGGTTCTTTACCTAGTCCCATCCCTGTCTCAGCCCATTATGAGGCTCGGCTCTTTACCTAGTCCCGGCCCTGGCTCAGCCCATTATGAGGCTCTGCTTTTTACCTAATTCCGGCCCTGGGTCAGCCCATTATGAGTACCCAGCTCTTTACCTAGTCCCGGCCCCGGCTCAGCCCATCATGAGGCCCTGGCTCTTTACCTAGTCCAAGGCCATTATTAGGCCCTGGCTCTTTACCTAGTCCCGGCCCTGGCGCAGCCCATTATGAGGCCCTGGCTCTTTACCTAGTCCCAGCCCATTATGAGGCCCTGGCTCTTTACCTAGTCCCAGCCCATTATGAGGCCCTGGCTCTTTACCTAGTCCAGGCCCTGGCTCAGCCCATTATGAGGCTCGGCTCTTTACCTAGTCCCGGCCCTAGCTCAGCCCATTATGAGGCTCTGCTTTTTACCTAATTCCAGCCCTGGGTCAGC
Organism: Lissotriton vulgaris; assembly: GCF_964263255.1. Taxonomy (NCBI): domain Eukaryota; kingdom Metazoa; phylum Chordata; class Amphibia; order Caudata; family Salamandridae; genus Lissotriton; species Lissotriton vulgaris. The sequence goes on along the minus strand of NC_141691.1, from coordinate 66,482,783 downwards.
CCATTATGAGCACCCAGCTCTTTACCTAGTCCCGGCCCCGGCTCAGCCCATTATGAGGCCCTGGTTCTTTACCTAGTCCCATCCCTGTGATGGAGCATGGATTCGCACGTAAAGCGACTTGCTCGTACTCATGAACCTCGAATAACCCTAACTATGTAATCAACATGTTTGTCTTACTAATTGCCCCTTATTCTTTCCTCATTTGGGTGTCCGAGTGAAGCTTGCTTATGTGTTTTCTAATCCTAATACGCTTGCATATAAAATGGCTGCTGCTACGCAGGAATTTCTACTGCGCATGTGTCTGTCATACCCACGTGACATGATGTACTCGCAGTTCTGGAGGAACCCTTTCGCATCTGCGCACTAGTGCTAAAATGAAAAAACCAAAGGAAATGATGGACGGAGCGTTGACAATACAAGCACTCACCCCCAGTCAATTGATCTGGGTTTAATCCATCACCGTTGAGAGAAGCTTGCATTGCTGCTTTCGCTGAGCTGTTCGTTTTGCTTAATCCTAATGCTGTAGTTTATATTGAAGTAATGGGTATAGTATAGAGATTCATGGTATACAGTGTAATCATTTGTGTGTGTTCTAAATTGTTTCCTTTTTTTTCATGTATCGTACTCTTTGGGCCTGGGAGGTGCTTATTACTCCATTTTGGAAGTCCCTTCTACGCATGACAGCCAAGGAGGAAAAATGAACTTCGCAGCATTGGAACCCAGCCAGATGGCAGCAACAGCCAAGATGCGCCTGGGAACCCGAACTGTGACCCAGCTAGACGAAGCTGAACTGTACTAAAAATTGTTACAATTGTATTCAATGTTATATTCACCATTGTTAACCAAAGGTATATGTCATGAGAACCTGGAATTTAAGGGGCGTGAACGGAATCTGAATAAAGAGCCTGAGAAAATCTAGAAAATAAGTGGTGTGATGACCTGTCCTCCTTCTTTGTCCAATCAAAATTGGGGATCCTTACACTTGCAACATTGGGGGGTGGTACACTGACCTGAAAAACAGTATAATTAGCGTAGGTTTAGCTAGAGAAATTGTCCGACTTGTCTGATTAGCTGACCTGTCACTGACCCAACGCACTTGATAGGTGACTGAAAGCAGAGAGCTGCGGAGCACTCTGTTGGGAGGTTCGAGAACCCAATCGAGGGTTTTTGGGAAGTGAAAGTGCTGGCGAAGCACTTTGCTAATAAATTTATAACCCAATCGGGGTTTTGGCAGATTCCTTGCAGAGAGGGAGTAGCGCAGGCATTGAAACCGAAGCTGTGGGTGTTGGTCTTAACCTTTGGTGAACCGGTCCTTATCCAAATCCTGGGGCTATCCTGTCCTGATTGTCCATGAGCTGCACCTGCTCGCCTACTGCCACTGAAGTCCTTGGGTTTTCTCCTGTCCTTTCCAACTGACCTGTGGCCAGGGTTGGTCTTCACTCTATCCTAGGTAAATATAAGTCTGTGTGGGTGTTTGTAGATTCATTTGTATTCCTTTTTTCCCCATCCTGAATTTACAAAGCTTGATTGCATATGTTCCTTTTCTTTCCTGTCCCTTGGTAAATGAGATATTCGTGTATTAATGACTATTAGCATGTTCCACTTTTCAACCCACCTTTAGTCAATGCTAAATCGTTTCTATATAGTATATGTTCCCTTATCTCACCCTCCCTTTAAGGAGATAAGCTGAATTTAATAGTATGTTCCAACTCTTACCTTCCCGATAGTTTAATTGTGGTGAAACCGAATTCTTGAATTAACATAGTTGCATTTCTCCTTTTCTTTACTGTCGGTTTATTGCGAAAGTCTTTGGGTTTAGTATGTTCCCTTTCTGTACCCTCCTTTAATCAAGATACGAAAAAGTTTGTTTTCCTAAAATTAGCATGTTCCTTGTTTTACCTTCCCTTTACTTTAAGTTCTAAATGCTTAACATACTCTATCTTATTCATAGCTATACGCTAGTTCTGATTTTAGTTATTGATAGTCTTATCACCTTCAACTTTTTGCTCATGACATATGATGATGATGAGGATTAGATAAAGAGTTTGAACCTACCCTGACTCTGTGGTTATTATAATTGCAACTGTTATGATATTTGAGTGCCTTGCTCTTGACTCAACTCCCTGATCCATTTTGTAAAGGTATCTAGTGTCAAAGATTTGTAAGATACTGGTCTATACCAGTATCTTACAAATCTTTGACACTAGATACCTAATAAACAATCATAATATACTGATAGTAGAGCGTGAGTTAACCAAATAAAGGTTAAGGCATATGATTTTGAAATTATGGGCCCAGGTGAGTATCCGTATAAATTCTAGTTGGGTGACCTGCGCACTCTATCAGTATACTTTTCTGGTAGCAGTAGTATGGTTAGGGATTAGTCAAAGTTAGGTAGTCAACTAGTTAGTAGGTTAAGATTCATATTTTCATTGATCGATCAAAATGTGGTATTATTGAAATGTTTATTTGATGCTGCTATACTGAATGTATTAACCAAAATTGTTCGTACCTGTTATATGTTTTGTCTGGAATCCCCGGGGGCAGAATAGCGGGTGGTAAATAGAAGCCACATCGCGCTGAGGTCACTTACCTGTAGGAAGTTAGTGCATGGTTGGGCAGAACCTGAAGCACTATTAGGGTTTTTCTGTGTAATTGTGTGGATAAGTGATAGCAAAGAGTCCATTATGAGGCCCTGGTTCTTTACCTAGTCCCAGCCCCGGCGTAGTCCATTATGAGGCCCTGGCTCTTTACCCAGTCCCAGCTCTGGCTCAGCCCATTATGAGTCCCTGGCTCTTTACCTAGTCCCGACCGTGGCTCAGCTCATCTTGAGGCCCTGGCTCTTTACCTAGTCCCAGCCCATTATGAGGCCCTGGCTCTTTACCTAGTCCCAGCCCTGGCTCAGCCCATCATGAGGCCCTGGCTCTTTACCTTTTCCAAGCCCACTATGAGGCCCTGGCTCTTTACCTAATCCCGGCCCTGGCTCAGCCCATTATGAGGTCCTGGCTCTTTACCTAATCCCGGCCCTGGCTCAGCCCATTATGAGGCCCTGGCTCTTTCCCTAGTCCCAGCCCTGCTCAGCCCATCATGAGGCCCCCGCTCTTTACTTAGTCCCGGCCCTGGCTCAGCCCATCAGCTCTAGCTCAGTTCATCATGAGGCCCTGGCTCTTTAACTAGTCCAAGGCCATTATGAGGCCCTGGCTCTTTACCTAGTCCCAGCTCTGGCTCAGCCCATAATGAGGCCCCGGCTCTTTACCTAGTCCTGGCCCTGGCTCAGCCCATTATGAGGCCCTGGCTCTTTCCCTAGTCCCAGCCCTGCTCAGCCCATCATGAGGCCCCAGCTCTTTACTTAGTCCCGGCCCTGGCTCAGCCCATCAGCTCTAGCTCAGTTCATCATGAGGCCCTGGCTCTTTACCTAGTCCCAGCTCTAGCTCAGTTCATTATGAGGCCTTGGGTCTTCACCTAGTCCCGGCCGTGGCTCAGCCCACCATGAGGCCCTGGCTCTTTACCTAGTCCCAGCCCTGACTCGGCCCATTATGAGGCCCCAGCTCTTTACCTAGACCTGGCCCTGGCCCAGCCCATTATGAGGCCCCGGCTCTTTACCTAGTCCCAGCCCATTATTACCTTGTCCCGGCCCTGGCTCAGCCCATCATGAGGCCCTGGCTCTTTACCTAGTCCAAGGCCATTATTAGGCCCGGGCTCTTTACCTAGTCCTAGCTCTGGCTCAGCCCATAATGAGGCCCTGGCTCTTTACCTAGTCCCGGCCCTGGCACAGCCCATTATGAGGCCCTGGCTCTTTACCTAGTCCCAACCCATTATGAGGCCCTGGCTCTTTACCTAGTCCAGGCCCTGGCTCAGTCCGTCATGAGGCCCTGGCTCTTTAACTAGTCCAAGGCCATTATGAGGCCCTGGCTCTTTACCTAGTCCCAGCTCTGGCTCAGCCCATAATGAGGCCCCGGCTCTTTACCTAGTCCTGGCCCTGGCTCAGCCCATTATGAGGCCCTGGCTATTTACCTAGTCCCCGGCCTGGCTTAGCCCATTATGAGGCCCCGGCTCTTTACCTAGTCCCAGCCCTGGCTCAGCCCATTATGAGGCCCTGGCTATTTAACTAGTCCCAGCCCTGGCTCAGCCCATTATGAGGCTCTGGATCTTTAGCTAGTCCCGGCCCTGGCTCAGCTCATCATGAGATCCTGGCTCTTTACCTAGTCCCGGCCCCGGCTCAGCCCATTATGAGGCCCTGGTTCTTTACCTAGTCCCATCCCTGTCTCAGCCCATTATGAGGCTCGGCTCTTTACCTAGTCCCGGCCCTGGCTCAGCCCATTATGAGGCTCTGCTTTTTACCTAATTCCGGCCCTGGCTCAGCCCATTATGAGGCACCTGTTCTTTATCTAGTCGTGGCCCTGGTTCAGCCTATAATGAGGCCCCGGCTCTTTACCTAGTCCCGGCCATGGCTCAGCCCCTTATGAGGCCTCGCCTCTTTACCTAGTCCCGGTCATGGCTCAGCCCATTATGAGGCCCCGGATCTTTACCTCATCCCCCCCCTGGCTCAGCCCATTATGAGGCCCTGACTCTCGACATATTCCCAGGCCTGGCTCAGCCCATTATGAGGCCTTGGCACTTTACCTAGTCTTGGCCCTGGCTCAGACCATTATGAGGCCCTGGCTCTTTACCTAGTCCCGGCCCTGGCTCAGCCAATTATGAGGCCCCGGCTCTTTACCTAGTCCCGGCCGTGGCTCAACCCAATATGCGACCCTGGCTCTTTACCTAGTCCTGGACCTGGCTCAGCCCGTTATGAGGCCCTGGCTCTTTACCTAGTCCCAGCCTTTGCTCAGCCCATTATGAGGCCTCTGCTCTTTACCTAGTCCTGGCCCAGGCTCAGCCCATTATGAGGCCCCAGATCTTTACCTCGTCCCAGTCCTGGCTCAATCCATTATAAGGCCTAGGCTCTTTACCTAGTCCCAGCTATGGCTCAGCCCATTATGAGGCTCTGGCTCTTTACCTAGTCCCGGCCCTGGCTCAGTCCATTATGAGGCCTTGGCTCTTTACCTAGTCCCAGCTATGGCTCAGCCCATTATGAGGCTCGGCTCTTTACCTAGTCCCGGCCCTGGCTCACCCCATTATGAGGCCCCGGCTCTTTATCCAGTCCCAGCCCTGGCTCAGCCAATTATGAGGCACCTGGTCTTTACCTATTCCCGGCACTGGCTCAGCCCATAATGAGGCCCTGGCTCTTTACTAAGTCTCAGCCCAATATGAGGTCCTGGCTGTTTCCCTAGTCCCCGCCCTGGCTCAGTCCATTATGAGGCCCCACCTCTTTACCTAGTCCCAGCTCTGGTGAAGCACATTATGAGGCCCTGGCTCTTTACCTAATCCCGGCCCTGGCTCAGCCCATTATGAGGCGCCGGCTCTTTACCTAATCCCGGCCCTGGCTCAGCCAATTACGAGGCCCCAGCTCTTCACCTAGTCCCGGCCCTGGCTCAGCCCATTATGAGGCCCTGACTCTTTACCTAGTCCTGGCCCTGGCTCAGCCCATTATAAGTCCCTGGCTCTTTACCTAGTCCCAGCCCTGGCTCAGCAAATTATGAGGCCCTGGCTCTTTACCTAGTCCCAGCCCCTTTACCTACTACCGGACCTGGCTCAGCCCATTATAAGGCCCCAGCTCTTTACCTAGTCCTGGCCCAGGCTCAGCCATCATGAGGCTCCAGCTCTTTACCTAGTCCCAGCCCATTATGATGCCCTAGCTCTTTACCTCGTCCCCGCCCTGGCTCAGCCCATTATGAGGCCCTGGCTCTTTACCTAGTCCCAGCCCCTTTACCTAGTCCCGGGTCTGGCTCAGCCCACTATAAGACCCCGGCTCTTTACCTAGTCCTGGACCTGGCTCAGCCCATTATGAGGCCCTGGCTCTTTACCGAGTCCCAGCCCATTATGAGGCCCTGGTTCCTTACCTAGTCCCGGCCCAGGCTCAGACCATTATGAGGCCCCAGCTCTTTACATATTCCGGCCCTGGCTCAGCCCATTATGAGCCCTGCCTCTTTACCTTGTCCGGCCCAGTCACAGCCCATTATGAGGCCCTGGCTCTTTACCTAATCCTGGCTCTGGTTCAGCCCATTATGAGGCCCCAGCTCTTTACCTAGTCCCAGCCCATTATGAGGCCCTAGCTCTTTACCTAGTCCCGGCCCTGGCTCAGCCCATTATGAGGCCCTGGCTCTTTACCTAGTCCCAGCCTCTTTACCTAGTACCGGACCTGGCTCAGCCCATTATAAGGTACCAGCTCTTTACCCAGTCCCAGCCCAGGCTCAGCCATCATGAGGCTCCGAACTTTTACCTAGTCCCAGACCATTATGATGCCCTAGCCCTTTACCTAGTCCTGGGCCTGGCTCAGCCCATTATGAGTCCCCGGCTCTTTACCTAGTCCTGGCCCAGGGTTAGCCCATTATGAGGCCCGGCTCTTCACCTAGTCCCGGCCCTGGCTCAGCCCATTATGAGGCCTAGCTCTTTACCTAGTCCCAGCCCTGACTCAGCCCATTATGAGGCTCTGGCTCTTTACCTAGTCCTGGCCTTGGCTCAGTCCATTATGAGGCCCTGCTCTCTACCAAGTCCCAGCCCTTGCTCAGCCCATCATGAGTCCCTGGCTTTTTACCTAGTCCCGGCCCTGGCTCAGCCCATTATGAGTTCCCGGCTCTTTACATAGTCCCGGCCCTAGCTCAGCCCATTATGAGGCCCTAGCTCTTTACCTAGTCCCGGCCCTGTCTCAGCCCATTATGAGGCCCTGGCTCTTTACCTAGTCCTGGCTCAGCCCATTATGAGGCCCTGGCTCTTTACCTAGTCCCAGCCCATTATGATGCCCTAGCTCTTTACCTAGTCCTGGCCCAGGGTTAGCCCATCATGAGGCCCTGGCTCCTTATCTAGTCCCTGCCCATTATGAGGCCCAGGCTCTTTACCTAGTTCCAGCCCTGGCTCAGCCCATTATGAGGCCTAGCTCTTTACCTAGTCCCAGCCCTGGCTCAGCCCATTATGAGGCCTAGCTATTTACCTAGTCCCAGCCCTGACTCAGTCCATTATGAGGCCCTGGCTCTTTACCTAGTCCTGGCCTTGGCTCAGCCCATTATGAGGTTCTGGCTCTTTACCTAGTCCCAGTCTTGGCTCAGCCCATAATGAGGCCCTGGCTATTTACCTAGTCCCAGCCTTGGCTCAGTCCATTATGAGGCCCTGCTCTCTACCAAGTCCCAGCCCTGGCTCAGCCCATCATGAGTCCCTGGCGTTTTACCTAGTCCCGGCCCTGGCTCAGCCCATTATGAGTTCCCGGCTCTTTACATAGTCCCGGCCCTAGCTCAGCCCATTATGAGGCGTGGCTCTTTACCTAGTCCCGGGCCTGGCTCAGCCCATTATGAGGCCCTGGCTCTTTACCTAGTCCCGGCCCTGTCTCAGCCCATTATGAGGCCCTGGCTCTTTACCTAGTCCTGGCTCAGCCCATTATGAGGCCCTGGCTCTTTACCTAGTCACAGACCTGGGTCAGCCCAATATGAGGCCCTGGCTCTATACCTAGTCCCGGCTCAGGCTCAGCCCATCATGACGCCCGGCTCTTTATCTTATCTTATCTTATCTTAAGGGAGACTTGTATAGCGCTCTGTCACCATAGGTTTCCTGCCGCTGGGTGGTACTGAGAGATGTAGAGAAGGGGAGCTAGCCAGACTGTGTAAAAAGATTGGTTTTAAGGAGTTTTCTAAAGTCCAGCAGAGACATGGAAGATTTGAGCGATAACGGCAGCTGGTTCCAAAGTTTGGGAGACAGATGAGCAAATCTGCAGCCACCATATTTTTTGAGTTTGATTGGGACTGCAGTCAGAAGTTGAAGATGGGAGGACCGAAGGTTACGTGCCGGACGGTAAGGAGTCATTAGGGACCTTAGAAAGACTGGAGACGTACCAGTCACAGCTTTGTAGGTCAGGCTGCCGATCTTAAGAGCACACACAGCTCTCTGTTCGACCGGCAACCAGTGGAGTTTGCAGAGCAATGGTTTTGCAGACTGCCACTTCGGGGTCTTATAGGCTAGTCGGGCCACCTGATTCTGCACAACTTGCAGCCTATGAAGCAGGTATTATGGTAGGCCATGATACAAGGAGTTAGAAAAATCCAGGTGGGAGAGCACAAGGGCGATCAGAAATTGTATCAGGGCTTCAGGCGAAAGTAGATGGGAAACTTTCCTGATTTTCCGAAGCTGAAACATACACGAGGATACGACTGCACCAACCTGAGGCTTGAGGGAGAGCTCTGAGTCTATGATAACCCCCAGGCTCTTTGCCGACTTAGCCGGGATGGGCGGGGGGCCCAACTCTGTAGGCCAGAACTGTGTGTTTACCTAGTCCTGGCCCTGGCTCAGCCCATTATGAGGCCCTGGCTATTTACCTAGTCCCCGGCCTGGCTTAGCCCATCATGAGGCTCCGGCTCTTTACCTAGTCCCAGTCGATTATGATGCCCTAGCTCTTTACCTAGTCCCGGCCCCGGCTCTTTACTTAGTCCCGGCCCAGAGTCGTCCCATCATGAGGCCCTGGCTCCTTATCTTGTCCCAGCCCATTATGAGGCCCTGGCTCTTTACCTAGTCCCGGCCCAGGGTCAGCCCATCATGAGGCCCTGGCTCCTTATCTAGTCCCAGACCATTATGAGGCCCTGGCTCTTTACCCAGTCCCGGCCCCGGCTCAGCCCATTATGAGGTCCTGGCTCTTTACCCAGTCCCGGCCCCGGCTCAGCCCATTATGAGGTCCTGGCTCTTTACCTAGTCCCAGCCCTGGCTCAGCCCATTATGAGGTCCTTACTCTTTACCCAGTCCCGGCCCCGGCTCAGCCCATTATGAGGTCCTGGCTCTTTACTTAGTCCCGGCCCTCGCTCAGCCCATTATGAGGTCCTGGCTCTTTACCTAGTCCCAGCCCTGGCGCAGCCCATCATGAGGCCCTGGCTCTTTACCTAGTCCCAGCCCTGGCTCAGCCCATTATGAGGCCCTGGCTCTTTACCCAGTCCCGGCCCCGGCTCAGCCCATTATGAGGTCCTGGCTCTTTACCTAGTCCCAGCCCTGGCTCAGCCCATCATGAGGCCCTGGCTCTTTACCCAGTCCCGGCCCCGGCTCAGCCCATTATGAGGTCCTGGCTCTTTACCCAGTCCCGGCCCCGGCTCAGCCCATTATGAGGTCCTGGCTCTTTACCTAGTCCCGGCCCTCGCTCAGCCCATTATGAGGTCCTGGCTCTTTACCTAGTCCCAGCCCTGGCTCAGCCCATCATGAGGCCCTGGCTCTTTACCTAGTCCCAGCCCTGGCTCAGCCCATTATGAGGCCCTGGCTCTTTACCCAGTCCCGGCCCCGGCTCAGCCCATTATGAGGTCCTGGCTTTTTACCTAGTCCCAGCCCTGGCTCAGCCCATCATGAGGCCCTGGCTCTTTACCCAGTCCCGGCCCCGGCTCTTTACTTAGTCCCGGCCCAGAGTCGTCCCATCATGAGGCCCTGGCTCCTTATCTTGTCCCAGCCCATTATGAGGCCCCGGCTCTTTACCTAGTCCCGGCCCAGGGTCAGCCCATCATAAGGCCCTGGCTCCTTATCTAGTCCCAGACCATTATGAGGCCCTGGCTCTTTACCCAGTCCCGGCCCCGGCTCAGCCCATTATGAGGTCCTGGCTCTTTACCCAGTCCCGGCCCCGGCTCAGCCCATTATGAGGTCCTGGCTCTTTACCTAGTCCCAGCCCTGGCTCAGCCCATTATGAGGTCCTGACTCTTTACCCAGTCCCGGCCCGGCTCAGCCCATTATGAGGTCCTGGCTCTTTACCTAGTCCCGGCCCTCGCTCAGCCCATTATGAGGTCCTGGCTCTTTACCTAGTCCCAGCCCTGGCTCAGCCCATCATGAGGCCCTGGCTCTTTACCTAGTCCCAGCCCTGGCTCAGCCCATTATGAGGCCCTGGCTCTTTACCCAGTCCCGGCCCTGGCTCAGCCCAATATGAGGTCCTGGCTCTTTACCTAGTCCCAGCCCTGGCTCAGCCCATCATGAGGCCCTGGCTCTTTACCCAGTCCCGGCCCCGGCTCAGCCCATTTTGAGGTCCTGGCTCTTTACCCAGTCCCGGCCCCGGCTCAGCCCATTATGAGGTCCTGGCTCTTTACCTAGTCCCGGCCCTCGCTCAGCCCATTATGAGGTCCTGGCTCTTTACCTAGTCCCAGCCCTGGCTCAGTCCATCATGAGGCCCTGGCTCTTTACCTAGTCCCAGCCCTGGCTCAGCCCATTATGAGGCCCTGGCTCTTTACCCAGTCCCGGCCCCGGCTCAGCCCATTATGAGGTCCTGGCTCTTTACCTAGTCCCAGCCCTGGCTCAGCCCATCATGAGGCCCTGGCTCTTTACCCAGTCCCGGCCCCGGCTCAGCCAATTATGAGGCCCTGGCTCTTTACCTAGTCCCGGGCCCGGCTCAGCCCATTATGAGGCCTAGCTCTTTACCTAGTCCCAGCCCTGGCTCAGCCCATTATGAGGCCTAGCTCTTTACCTAGTCCCAGCCCTGGCTCAGCCCATTATGAGGCCCTGGCTCTTTACCCAGTCCCGGCCCCGGCTCTTTACCCAGTCCCGGCCCCGGCTCAGCCCATCATGAGGCGCCGGCTCTTTTCCTAGTCCCGGTCCAGGGTCATCCCATCATGAGGCCCTGGCTCCTTATCTAGTCCCAGCCCATTATGAGGTCCTGGCTCTTTACCCAGTCCCGGCCCTGTCTCAGCTCATTATGAAAGACAATGGTTCCTATGGCATACGATTTTAAATCACTTAATATTTATAACAGGCTCAATGGCAATGGAAACTTTGGAAGGAGGGTGGCAAAGGAAAGAGAGACGCACACTCGTACCATAAAGGACATTTCCTTATATTTAAGAATTTGATCATGAAAAATACATGTAGATAACTTGCGACATACAAATATTACACAAAGTGCAGTGTATCCCAAGTGAATAATAAGTGAACCAAGAAAGTGTATAAAAAAGTGAACTATACAGGTTTCAGCTGTGAATATTTACAAAAGACAGGAAACTAGACTCTAAACCAATTATATCGACAAATGATTAGCCAGCTGCTATAAAATTATAGAAACTGTGTTGGTCTGATTTGTTTCCTGAAGCGTCGACGGCGTTTCGACCATTAGAATAAAGGTCTCATCAGGACTGGGCAGTGAGGGACATCTATCAAAATACAGAAACAAAAATAGTTTGTAACTATTGGCAGTCGCCATGAATAAATAATATTCATGAATAAAGTCAGGGAGGTTTTGTACCTTGCACCAGGGTGTAGATAGCCCAAGCGTGTGATAGTAAATTGAATTTACTTACAGTGAACCCGGCCGGGCACTGTCAGAAACAGGGAGAGACCAAGCGTCAATGTAATATATCTGGAAATGACTGAGTCCTCAAAAAACGGGGGTGCCCAATTACAAATGCAACTTACCACTGTAGCCACAGTTGGTAGCGTGTCTTTGTTTTATTTACTTTTGAATATTGAATATTCGCGGTCAATGCCGTTCCACCGCCAAGTTTCACAGGTGTGCTAAAGATAAAAAGTGAAACTGAGTCAACCGCTCTTGTAGAGCGAAATACTTCCGCTATCTTTCCTAGTTAGTTACAGGCTTTTACAGGGCTTCCACATACCTTGGCGCTTTCGAGTCGTGCTGCTCGATGGCGGCTCCGATCAAACCTCTAGTAAGGGGAGTGTCACGGAAGGCGGCGTGATCGCCGTTATGACATGAAGGGCGGTGTGTGTCAGCATAGAAAGAGGACTTGCGCGTCCTCATAGTATTTACTCTTGCAAATGGCCACTGTGCCGATATCTACGTATTATATCTCGTTCTTTCATAGCTACCAGTTCAAGTAATGAGCATTTTACAAATAACAAATCACAATTGCATTATATAACCAGTGAATTACAATGGAGCTCTACAATTTCATGGGCACCCACCCTTATGAAAACATAATGAAGCCACAACTATATACAGGCATTAACACATATATACATTTTTAAAAAAAAACATTTTGCAAAAGAAGACTCCTTTCTTTACAGAAACACTGAATGCACAATGTCAATATTTGGAATTACATTATTGCACATACTAGACCCAATAACGATGTTACACCATCGAGTCAACCAATTGAATGTTTACAGAATCTAACATATTATCTATGTCATATTGGATACAAAACCTCTCCATTCATCGGCCGTATTAAGACCTTTATTTATGGAATTGATCTTATCAATCCAATGGCACTCGCGACGCTGCAATATTTGGGCAATATCGCCGCCTCTTTCTGGTAATGTTGCGATATCAATCACTTGCCACCTCATTTCATCCGCAGAATGGTTTAACTCTTTGAAGTGGGCAACAAGAGGTGCAGTCAAAACAGATTTCCTTATGCGGCTGCGGTGTTGTCCTATTCTGGCCTTTACTAGTTGTTGCGTTTGTCCAATATAGGGTAAGCCGCAGGGACACCAAATGCAATACACGACATTCCGTGTGTTACAATTTGAAAAGAAATCAAGTTTATAGTCAAAGTTGCCATGTTTAAAATTCAATGTCTTACATGTTAATGGGCAGATCACACAATTTCCACACGGGTGATGTCCCAAAATGGGAGGCAGGTTCCAATTAGATTCTAACGTGCCACTCTTCTGGACAGCTGTTTCAGTGGACGATCTAACTAAATGATCTTTTAAGTTTTTTGCTCTCTTATAAGCAAAGAGGGGTGTCTCGATCGCTGAGTCAATGCTCCTAATGATGTTCCAGTTTTTCGTGATGGTTTTACGAATCATGTTAGTATGAACTCCAAATGTCGTGACACAGACAATTTTATCCATCACTTTTTTCGGTCTAATGACCAACAATTCCTCTCGGGGACAGTACCAGGCTCTTTTTAGTGATTTTTTAACCAATTTATTTGGATAGCCTCTCATTAGTAGTTTGTTTTTTAGGACTTCTGACTCTCTCATATAATCTTCACGTCGTGCACAATTACGGCGGATATTTCTTTATGAAACCATTCCTTTTCTGGATCTCAATATCATGAATATGGATGGTAAACTAATAACATCTCTTCATAGAAAGCCTACGGAGAAAAATACGTTATTATCGTATAAGAGTCAACATCCCAGGGCTCTAAGAGATGGATTGCCCTTTGGGCAATTCTTGAGAATCCGCCGTAATTGTGCACGACGTGAAGATTATATGAGAGAGTCAGAAGTCCTAAAAAACAAACTACTAATGAGAGGCTATCCAAATAAATTGGTTAAAAAATCACTAAAAAGAGCCTGGTACTGTCCCCGAGAGGAATTGTTGGTCATTAGACCGAAAAAAGTGATGGATAAAATTGTCTGTGTCACGACATTTGGAGTTCATACTAACATGATTCGTAAAACCATCACGAAAAACTGGAACATCATTAGGAGCATTGACTCAGCGATTGAGACACCCCTCTTTGCTTATAAGAGAGCAAAAAACTTAAAAGATCATTTAGTTAGATCGTCCACTGAAACAGCTGTCCAGAAGAGTGGCACGTTAGAATCTAATTGGAACCTGCCTCCCATTTTGGGACATCACCCGTGTGGAAATTGTGTGATCTGCCCATTAACATGTAAGACATTGAATTTTAAACATGGCAACTTTGACTATAAACTTGATTTCTTTTCAAATTGTAACACACGGAATGTCGTGTATTGCATTTGGTGTCCCTGCGGCTTACCCTATATTGGACAAACGCAACAACTAGTAAAGGCCAGAATAGGACAACACCGCAGCCGCATAAGGAAATCTGTTTTGACTGCACCTCTTGTTGCCCACTTCAAAGAGTTAAACCATTCTGCGGATGAAATGAGGTGGCAAGTGATTGATATCGCAACATTACCAGAAAGAGGCGGCGATATTGCCCAAATATTGCAGCGTCGCGAGTGCCATTGGATTGATAAGATCAATTCCATAAATAAAGGTCTTAATACGGCCGATGAATGGAGAGGTTTTGTATCCAATATGACATAGATAATATGTTAGATTCTGTAAACATTCAATTGGTTGACTCGATGGTGTAACATCGTTATTGGGTCTAGTATGTGCAATAATGTAATTCCAAATATTGACATTGTGCATTCAGTGTTTCTGTAAAGAAAGGAGTCTTCTTTTGCAAAATGTTTTTTTTTAAAATGTATATATGTGTTAATGCCTGTATATAGTTGTGGCTTCATTATGTTTTCATAAGGGTGGGTGCCCATGAAATTGTAGAGCTCCATTGTAATTCACTGGTTATATAATGCAATTGTGATTTGTTATTTGTAAAATGCTCATTACTTGAACTGGTAGCTATGAAAGAACGAGATATAATACGTAGATATCGGCACAGTGGCCATTTGCAAGAGTAAATACTATGAGGACGCGCAAGTCCTCTTTCTATGCTGACACACACCGCCCTTCATGTCATAACGGCGATCACGCCGCCTTCCGTGACACTCCCCTTACTAGAGGTTTGATCGGAGCCGCCATCGAGCAGCACGACTCGAAAGCGCCAAGGTATGTGGAAGCCCTGTAAAAAGCCTGTAACTAACTAGGAAAGATAGCGGAAGTATTTCGCTCTACAAGAGCGGTTGACTCAGTTTCACTTTTTATCTTTAGCACACCTGTGAAACTTGGCGGTGGAACGGCATTGACCGCGAATATTCAATATTCAAAAGTAAATAAAACAAAGACACGCTACCAACTGTGGCTACAGTGGTAAGTTGCATTTGTAATTGGGCACCCCCGTTTTTTGAGGACTCAGTCATTTCCAGATATATTACATTGACGCTTGGTCTCTCCCTGTTTCTGACAGTGCCCGGCCGGGTTCACTGTAAGTAAATTCAATTTACTATCACACGCTTGGGCTATCTACACCCTGGTGCAAGGTACAAAACCTCCCTGACTTTATTCATGAATATTATTTATTCATGGCGACTGCCAATAGTTACAAACTATTTTTGTTTCTGTATTTTGATAGATGTCCCTCACTGCCCAGTCCTGATGAGACCTTTATTCTAATGGTCGAAACGCCGTCGACGCTTCAGGAAACAAATCAGACCAACACAGTTTCTATAATTTTATAGCAGCTGGCTAATCATTTGTCGATATAATTGGTTTAGAGTCTAGTTTCCTGTCTTTTGTAAATATTCACAGCTGAAACCTGTATAGTTCACTTTTTTATACACTTTCTTGGTTCACTTATTATTCACTTGGGATACACTGCACTTTGTGTAATATTTGTATGTCGCAAGTTATCTACATGTATTTTTCATGATCAAATTCTTAAATATAAGGAAATGTCCTTTATGGTACGAGTGTGCGTCTCTCTTTCCTTTGCCACCCTCCTTCCAAAGTTTCCATTGCCATTGAGCCTGTTATAAATATTAAGTGATTTAAAATCGTATGCCATAGGAACCATTGTCTTTCTATATAAACGTACTGCCCTGGTTCCGCTGTGAGTAGGGTTCCCTTGTTTTCACATTCAGCTCATTATGAGGCCCGGCTCTTTACCCAGTCCCGGCCCTGTCTCAGCCCATCATGAGGCGCCGGCTCTTTTCCTAGTCCTGGTCCAGGGTCATCCCATCATGAGGCCCTGGCTCCTTATCTAGTCCCAGCCCATCATGAGGCCCTGGCTCCTTATCTAGTCCCAGCCCATCATGAGGCCCTGGCTCCTTATCTAGTCCCAGCCCATTATGAGGTCCTGGCTCTTTACCCAGTCCCGGCCCCGGCTCAGCCCATACAGCTCTTGCTTCAGCGTCAGGTTACCCGAGCGGGTGAGCTGTTGGCGATACAAATACCTATAACATAGCACAACATCCAGCCTTGTATGAACCCCATCGGGAATCTCCCAGTTCCATCATGTTTGTTTAGAGCTGTGCAATAGGGAGAAGCACCACATTGGGTTTCTACTCTCTCTGATCCTTGTAATAAACATCCCAGCTTCCGGGTCCCTCTGTGTCTCTCATTCTCTGTGTCGCTCTCACCGCGCGTGTCCCTTATCAGGGCTCGTGCACTCTCTCCGCTTCTCCATGCCAGCATGGGCTTCCCCTTGTCTCAGATATCTCTGTGCCCAGAGCACTCTCACTTCCTTAGGGAGGGGGCCAGTGCTCATCATGGCGCTGCCTCCCTCCTTATAAGACTCTGCTCCTGACAGCCCTGCACAGCCGGAGCTGGCAGCGGTCCCGGGGCCTGCCATGTGCCTGCTGCCCGCCACACTCGGCCAGCCCCCGCCGAGGCTGCAGCTGCTCCCCTGGTTTCAGGTCCTGCTCCTCGGGGTGTCTGCCGGGATCCATCTGCAGCCGAGCACAGCGCCTCGGGCAGGGTGTCAGCAGGTAAGGCACATGTCCGGCTCTTGGAAGAGAGGGCATCACCAGAGGGCCAGACCCACTGCTGGACTCTAGGTCTGGGGCGGGCAGTGTGTGTACTGGGTTGGGGCAGACACAGTTGGAGCCAGACAATAGTGCAGCTGGCGCAGTAACACCAGGGCCATGTTTCTGTGTTGCCACCAGGCCAGGGGTTGTGGGCATCAGCGCCCAGGCACCCCTGCCACGCCACAGGGTGTAGTGCAGACTAGGGCTTAAAAAGAGGGTCGGGGATTGCAGGGTTGTAATTGGGTGTAAGTCAGTGTAGGCTTGTGAACGGGTGTGAACCAGCGTGGCCCTATTCCAGGTGATGGGAGCCGGGAAGTGAGGGGTTGTCATAATGAGAGGAGGGTAGCTTTATCCTCGTCATGGGCGGCATGCTGAGGGGGTGCGGGGTTGTTAGTTGCAAAATGTAATGTGGAGTAAATGGAACGACGTGTATGATTGTTTGTGGATAGCAAGAAACACAGGACCATAAATAGGTTAAAAACAGTGCAGGGTTTTGAATGGGGAGAGGCCAGTGTAGCCTTGTTTGTCGTTGGAAGGCAGAATGGGGATATTTAGTGGTGGCAGGCGACATAGGATGTAAATAAGTGGAAGACGTGGTGGCGGTATGGATGGGAGGGAGATACAAGGTGTAGGCATCGCTGGAAGGAAATGTAGGGCCCTTTATAGGTGGCAAATAGTACAATAGTGCCAGGAGCAGCAGGGTCATGGATGGGAGGCAATGTATGGTTATGAATATGTGGCAGGCAGAGTAGGGTTACTTATGTGTCACAGGCAGCACAGAGTTATGAACAGGTGGCAGTGCAGGGATATTTGTATTTGTGAGTGGTAGATAGTGTAGGGAGAAATAAGAGAGGTCAGGCTACTTGAAATAGAGAAAAGCAGTAAAAAATAGACTGCAATGATATGTCTATTTAAACAACAGTGTGTGTGTATGTGTGTATATATATATATATACATATATATATATATATATATACTATATATACCTACTAAATATACCTATATATACCTACTGGCGATAGCCAGTAGGTATATATAGTTAGGACCCAGCTACCATAGGAAATCCGCAACATTCTATTGGGAATAACTTTGGCGCCGGTTGAGGAATTTGCGTGTAATTTTCCAAAATTTAGGCCAGCTCCGCTCTGCTTCTTCCCTGGAAGTTTCGGGGGGATTCGTCATGCGGGGGCCAAGAAAAAAGTGGGGTCCCAAAATGTGTTTTCCCTATGTTAATTTCCATAGGACGAATAGACAAGGCTACAGCCCGAACTGCTGAATGGAATTACACCAAACTTTGCAAAATTGTAGGGACTTGTACGCAGAAGTGCCTTTTCTATATTTGGTGAAAATTGCTCCAGTGGTTTTTATGAAAATTAACTTCAAAAACACATATATCTGGGCGGAGCCTAACCACACATCTCATCGTGAGATCTTATTGGCTGTCAGCACTTCATCCAAGAAGTGTTGGCAGCCATCTTGGGACCAATATACATGTTAGCACCTCATTAAAAAGCATTGTAGTTAATAGTTACATTATAAATCATTTGTTGATGGTACCATACTCATTTTAGGAATTGTGGTGTGTTCTAAGGTGATTTTACCATGTGAAAAAGCCTTCTGCTGGGATATCATGAATCATGTTTGAAAGAAAACTATTACCTCATGCTTTTCCCACAGTGGTTTGGAAGGGGATCTATAAGCTAAACTGAAAGCATATTTTCTGTAAATTCACATTATCTTTCTCAGTCATGTGAGAATGAAGTCTGACATTCTCAGTAAAACATGTACATACAACAAGGACAGAGACTGTCAGTTGATTCCTTTGTGTTCTACTGCAGCCTCCTAGAGTGTTCTAAAGAACAACTAGAGCGCTAACAGTCCTACTTATTAAAAAGGTATGGCACACCTGAAGCCATCTTAATTGGAATAAAGTGGTAACTCTTAAAACATTTAATTTAAAAAGGAACAAAATGAGGGGTTATATTTTGCCGTGGAAAGTATGATTAGTGCTGCAGAAAAAAAATGTGGGCACATTTTGAGTGACTTCTCAAATCCTCTTCTATTTCATTAAAACAATTCTGACATGCAGTCTCCCAAGATGGCCACCAGAGACAAAAGAGCCCAAATGTAGCCCAAATATCACCCAGATGTAGCCCAAGTATAGCCCAATGACAGAATGTCCCAGAGTGTTCTAAAGAACAACTAGAGCGCAAACAGTCTTACTTATGACAAAATTATGGCACATCAGAAACCATCTTGATTGGAATGAAGTGATAAGTCTAAAAACATTTAATTTGAAAAGGAACAAAATGATGGGGCTCATTTTGCCATAGAAAGTATGATTAGTGCTTCAGAAAGAAAAATTAGGGCACATTTTGAGTGACTTCTCAAATCCTCTTCTATTTCATTAAAAAAATTCTGACATGCAGACTGAAACATGCACTTTGAACACCAGCAGCAGACTTCCCTGGTGAGCGGTAGCTTTATTACAGTGATCTAATGAGCAACTAAAGTGCTAACATTCAGAATTCATGGCAAATGTGTGACACATCTGAATGCCTTCTTGATGGAACCAAAGTAAACAAGCATTGAAAATGCAATAGATCTCGCCCTCATTTAAGTTAAAGCCATTCTGTTTGTAATGAGGTGGCTTTTTAGCTTTGCTTTTATTAGTGTTTTTAAAACTTTCATGTAAATAACATGCATATGTATGCATATATGTATATGTATGCATGCATTTATATTTGTATTTATATAGATATGCAGATTATATATGTTTATATATATGTATATATATATACACATACATTTATATAAATGCATATACATATATATGCATATATATATGTGTATATGTGTGTGTGTAGAGAGAGGTAGAGGGGTAGAGGTAGAGAGGTAGAGGTAGAGAGGTAGAGACTAGTAGAGAGAGACGTAGAGAGAGGTAGAGAGGTAGAGAGTAGAGAGTGAGTAGTAGAGAGTAGTAGAGAGCAGTAGAGAGAGTAGCAGAGAGTGAGTAGTAGAGAGTAGTAGAGTGAATAGTAGAGTGAGTAGTAGAGAGTAGTAGAGAGTGAGTAGTAGAGAGTGAGTAGTAGATAGTAGTAGAGAGTAAGTAGTAGAGTGAGTAGTAGAGAGCAGTAGAGAGTGAGTAGTAGAGAGTAGTAAAGAGTGAGTAGTAGAGAGTAGTAGAGAGTGAGTAGTAGAGAGTGAGTAGCAGAGAGAGAATAGTAGAGAGTAGTAGAGAGGGAGTAGTAGAGTGAGTAGTAGAGAGAGAGTAGTAGAGAGTGAGTAGTAGAGAGTAGTAGAGAGTGAGTAGTAGAGAGTAGTAGAGAGTGAGTAGTAAAGAGTGAGTAGTAGAGAGAGAGTAGTAGAGAGTGAGTAGTAGAGAGTAGAGAGTAGTCGAGAGTGAGTAGTAGAGAGTAGTAGATAGTGAGTAGTAGGGAGTGAGTAGTAGAGAGAGAGTAGTAGAGAGTAGTAGAGTAGTAGAGAATGAGAAGTAGAGAGTGAGTATTAGAGAGTAGTGGAGTAGTAGAGAGTAAGTGGTAGAGAGTAGTGGAGAATATTCCAAAGTTTGGCACAGCACCACTTGCACAATAAGTCCAATCAAATCATATCACTTAGAGTCCTTATTGAAGCGCTGAATCTTGTTGTATATTCAAATGCTTTTATTTTCCTTAAGTTTATGTACCACAGCCAGCCGACGCGTTTCGTTCTGTACAACAGAACTTCTTCAGGGCATTCTTCAGGGTGTTCTTATTTCCTTCAAGTTATGTCGGTATCCTGTTGTCATACTAGATATTTCTTCCAAATGTTAGACGAGACGTAAGTACATTCTTATTCAAAGTGACTAGGTATCAATTTTACCCACACAATTCGGGCAGACTTGAGTAATTTATAGCATCCTCCCCCCTCTGCAAAGGCGCCAGTGGTTTGCGTTGCAGAAAGGTGTAAAAAGGGGTATAGCCTCATTGCACCTCTGTGCAATGCAGCCCCCTGGCGCATACTGGAGGTTCCAGGTGGGCTAGTTGGCCCCCAGGAACCCCCAGTATGCAAGGGGAATTAGTTCCCCCTCTTCAAACATGCACGGGGGCTGCGTTGCAGAGTTGTAAAAAAGGGTGTGGCCTCATTACACCTCTCTGCAATGCAGTCCCCTGGCGCATACTGGAGATTCCTGGTGGGCTTTCAGGTCTTATATAGTTAGGAATCAGCATTAAAAAACCTTTGAAATTCACTGAAAAAAACATAGGTTTCAGGCCTTATATAGTTAGGAATCAGCATTAAAAAAACCTTTGAAATTCATTAAAACATCATAGGTTTCAGGCCTTATATTGTTAGGAATTAGCATTTAAAAAACCTTTGAAATTCACTTAAAAAACCATAGGTTTCAGGCCCTATATAGTTAGGAATTAGCATTTAAAAAACCTTTAAAATTCACTCAAAAAACTATAAGTTTTAGGGGTGTTATAGTTAGCTGGACATTTCACTCATACAAAACCAATGAAATTGCTCCTATATAGTTAGTTGTACTAACTATATTTCGCGCACCCGCAATCCACTGCTGATGATGTCACATATTACATCATTCATGACATGGTCAGTGACATCACTGATGACATCTCAAATGACATCACTGATGACATCACTGATGACATCATCCAGTGAATGTGGTTTGCTTCGTTATTTAAATATGCATTATATATATAGCAATTTGCATTGAA
Source organism: Lissotriton vulgaris (assembly GCF_964263255.1). Classification (NCBI taxonomy): domain Eukaryota; kingdom Metazoa; phylum Chordata; class Amphibia; order Caudata; family Salamandridae; genus Lissotriton; species Lissotriton vulgaris. The sequence continues at coordinate 66,461,664 of NC_141691.1, read as the reverse complement.
GAATGAGTGGATATATAAAAATAAATATTTGGATGGAGGATTTAGTAGCAGTGTAATTGACTGTTTACTTGACCAATTTATAGTGTCTCACTAAATATAGTGGATAGTGACTAAACTGTTTTAATATCTGTATCACTTTGTCAGTTGTTGTGTAAACTGGTTCTCCAGTTGGTTACTAGCTATGTGAAAGTCTATATTAGTTATTGATTAGTTAACTGAGTATTTGTATGGGAGAGTGAATGTGTGTGTGGTTCGGTGGGGGGGGTGTGACTGCCCAAAGATGTGTGAATAGTTGATTCACTAGATATATGAAGTTAAAACAACATGTTCTAACAGTTGTTTGGGTGAGTGAATATCTTTATGGGTGTGGTGATGAGCAAATATATTTCTCAATGGTACATGTCCAACAAACTAGAAAAATATAAGGCAGTGTATGTGTTAGTTGTTGTATATAAATAAGTATACATAATACTCAATGATTGTGTGAGTGACTGTATGGATAACTTTATACTTGTAATAATGATTTTATAATTCACTAAGTATGACTTACTATCTAAATGAATAGATGAAGTTGTGTTTTTATAAGTGTGTAGCTAAGTAAATATGTAAGTATGATCCATTGTTTGCATAAGTGAGTAGGATGACTTCATATGTGAATAGGATGTGTGCTGGTTTGTAATGTCGATTTAGGTGTGTAAGTATTTTTGATAGTGTCCTATTGTTCATTGACAGCATGTATGAGTGAATCTACAGGTAAGTGATTAGATGTGTGTATACATCTACGAATCACTGAGTGGGTTTTTAGATACTTGTATTACTGTAGCAATGGATTCAAATATGATACTCTGTGTTTTACAAAGAGTGATGAAAGATTTTACTAGTGTATGAAAAGGTGTATGTGATTGCCACGTGGATGATGTCATCAGTGATGTAATTTGAGATGTCATCAGTGATGTCACTGACCATGTCATGAATGATGTAATATGTGACATCATCAGCAGTGGATTGCGGATGCGTGAAATATAGTTGGTACAACTAACTATATAGGAGCAATTTCAATGGTTTTGTATGAGTGAAATGGCCAGCTAACTACAACACCCCTAAAATTATATATATATATGGGTCCAAGCAGTGCATGTCGAAGACGTGATTTATAGTTATTTTAGGGCACAAGTTATAGTTATCTGAGATAACTAGAACTGTGGGTTTCAATGGTTTTGTTAGTTTGTATTTTATCTGACATTTACATGTAGCCATAACTTTCATTTACCCTTTGTTTTTTTCATTCAATTTCGAAGATTTCTTTTCTAATGTAAAGTAGGACATGTCCCCCTATGTCTTTTTTTATTTTATTTTGTAAGACTCCGAGGACTAAGTCACTGGGTTCAAAGATGGCAGGCTCAACTTGGCCTTCAGGGTCGACTAGCCAATCATAACGTGCCCTGGACCTAACAGGTCTGTGGATCCTTCTCAGTTGAACTGCTACACGAACACAGTGGGAAATATACATACATTTTTATGTTTATTGTTTCAAACACTCCTGAATGGATTTACAACAAATCACAAAAAGCATGCTTTCTGGATCAAGATTTTGTTTTCTGCTGAATTCGAAGTAATTTCGTTCAGCAATTTTTGCAGCATCGCTGTATAATTTTTCTTTGAAAAATTGAATGGGGAAAAACCTGTTTCGGGTCGCCTTTTTCTCAGCCCACGCATGATGGATCACCCCTTACACTTTCTTGGAAGATGCTGGGAATGTATAATGATTGAAGGTGCAATAGAATTCCATACCCTGAGCGCATTCTTTTTGTGTGAATGTTGGCTTTTGTCCATGTCTTTCTAACATAAGTAGGTATACCTCTTTGTGCAATTACAATATCAACCATTCATAAATAGCAAACATACAAACTGATTTTTACGCATTTAAGAAGAGTTAATTACTACCAATGAATCTCTTTTAATTGGCTTAGAAAAACTTAAACATTGAATTATAACCTCAAATCTGTTCAAACGTATGTCTTGTAATTATATGGAGCTGCTTGCGGTTGCAGCATTACTAACTGCATGGTAGCTTGCAACATGAAGGTTACACAAGGATCTCTGTAATAATCAATCAATCAATCAATCAATAGCATTTGTAAAGCGCGCTACTCACCCGCTAGGGTCTCAAGGCGCTGGGGTGGGGGGGGGGGAGGGGGGGTGGCTGCTACTGCTTGAAAAGCCAGGTATTAAGTTGCTTCCTGAAGGAGAGATGGTCCTGGGTGAGTCGTAGGTGGGTGGGCAGGGTGTTCCAGGTCTTGGCCGCCAGGTAGGTGAAGGATCTTCCTCCGGTGGTGGTTCTGCGGATCCGTGGGATGGTGATGAGGGCGAGGCTGGCGGAGCGGAGCTGGCGGGTAGGTGTGTAGAACGTGAGGCGGTTGTTGAGGTATTCAGGGTCCAAGTCGTGGAGAGCCTTGTGTGCGTGGGTGAGGAGTCTGAACGTGATCTTCTTGGTGACGGGCAGCCAGTGCAGGTCCCTCAGGTGGGAGGAGATGTGGCTGGGTCGGGGGATGTCCAGGACGAATCGTGCTGAGGCGTTCTGGATGTGCTGGAGTCTTTTCAGTAGTTTGGCAGTGGTTTCAGCGTAGAGGGCGTTCCCGTAGTCCAGACGGCTAGTGACTCCAGCCTGGGTGACCGTCTTCCTGGTTGCGGTGGGGATCCAGCAGAAGATCTTACGGAGCATGCGGAGGGTGTTGAAGCAGGAGGAAGTAACGGCGTTAACTTGCCTGGTCATCATGAGGGAGGAGTCAAGGATGAAGCCCAGGTTGCGTGCGTGGTCCGTGGGCTTGGGAGGGGAGCCCAGAGCAGGGGGCCACCAGGAGTCATCCCAGGCGGAGATGGATGGGCCGAGGATGAGGACTTCCGTCTTGTCTGAGTTCAGTTTCAGGCAGCTGAGCTTCATCCAGTCGGCAATGTCTTTCATTCCGTCCTGGAAGCTGGCTTTGGGGGAGGTGGGGTCGTTGGTGAGGGAGAGGATCAGTTGGGTATCGTCGGCATAGGAAATGATGTTGAGGTTCAGCTTGCGTGCGATGGCTGCGAGGGGGCTCATGTAGACATTGAAGACTGTGGGGCTGAGCAAGGAGCCTTGAGGTATGCCGCAGATGATCTTGGTGGCTTCTGCGAGGAAGGGTGGGAGACGGACTCTTTGGGTTCTGTCGGAGAGGAAGGTGGTGATCCATTCCAGGGCCTTTCCTTGGATCCCAACGTGACGGAGGCGGGTTGTCAGGGTGAGGTGGCAGACCGTGTCGAACACAGCCGAGAGGTCGAGCAGGATGAGGGCGGCGGTTTCTCCGTTGTCAAGCAGGGTCCTGATGTCGTTGGTGGCTGCGATGAGGGCGGTCTCGGTGCTGTGGTGTGCTCGGAATCTGGACTGCGATGGGTCGAGGGAGCCGTTCGTCTCGAGAAAGGCTGTCAGCTGTTTGTTGACGGTTTTCTCGATGACTTTTGCGGGGAACGGGAGGAGCGAGATGGGGCGGAAGTTCTTGAGGTCTGAGGGGTCTGCAGTGGGTTTCTTCAGGAGGGCGCTGATCTCTGCATGCTTCCAGCTCTCCGGGAAGGTGGCGGATGTGAAGGAGTTGTTGATGATGTCCCGAAGTTTGGGTGCCATGATGGGGTCGGCTTTGTTGAAGATGTGGTGTGGGCAGGGATCCGCTGGGGAGCCCGAGTGGATGGTGTTCATCGTGTGGGTGGTGTCTTCCGTGCTGATCGGGGTCCAGGTGCACAGGGTGGTGGTGGGTGGGGTGGGTTCGGGGGTGGGGTACGAGTTCTGAGCGCCGAAGCTGTCGTGTATATCGACGATCTTACGGTGAAAAAAGGTGGCGAGAGAGTTGCAGAGGTCTTGTGAAGGCATGATGTCATTGTTGCTGGCGTTGGGGTTGGAGAGCTATTTCACGATGTTGAAGAGTTCCTTGCAGTTAAGGGTGTTGTTGTCCAGTCGTTCTCTGAAGGATGACCTTTTGGTGGTACGGATCAGCTGGTGGTGTTTGCGGGTGGCATTCTTGAGGGCTGTCATGTTTTCAGCTGACTGGTTATGGCGCCAGACTTTCTCGAGGTCACGGCAGGATTTCTTGGAGACTTTGAGATCGTTGGTGAACCACGCGGCTTTCCTGCTGTCGGGGTTGTTAGGAGGGTTTTTCAGTGGAGCAAGGGCATCGGCGCAGTCGGTGACTCACTGTGTGAGGTTGCGGGCTCCTTCGTTGGTGTCCGTGGTGTTGGTGGGAGGGTTTTGGCTCAAGGAGGTGGTGAGTCGGTCGGTGGTGATCTTGCTCCAGCATCTTCGGGGGGTTGGACGCGGGCGGTGGTGGGTCGTTGTTCTCCTGAAGTTGAAGTGTACGCAGCTGTGGTCGGTCCAGTGGAGCTCGTGGTGTGGCTGAATGAGATGTGGTTGCTGCAGGAGAAGTCAGGTTCGAGCTTGTGGCCGGCGTAGTGGGTGGGGGTGTTGACCAGTTGCTTGAATCCGAGGTTGGCGAGGTTGTCAAGTAGGGCGGTGGTGTTGCTGTCCTTGTCGTTCTCCAGGTGGAAGTTGAGGTCTCCTAGGAGGATGTACTCCGGAGAGGCGAGGGCAAGCGGGCTGATGAAGTCTGCGATGGCTTCGCTGAAGTGTGAGCGTGGTCCCGGGGGTCTGTAGATGAGGGTTCCTCTGAGGGTGGTCCTGGGGTCGGCGTGAATCTGGAAGTGAAGGTGCTCAGCGGTGGTGAGGGTGTTGTCGGTGTTTGTGGTGATGCAGATGGTGTTTCTGTGGGCGATGGCGATGCCTCCTCCGGTCTGGTTGACGCGGTCCCTCCTGATGATCTTGTAGTTGTCTCAGGTTTCCGTGAGGAAGGCGACGTCCGGTGCTGTTTTGTCTAGGAGGTCCCAGAGTTCGACGGCGTGCCTGTGGACGGAGCAGGAGTTGAGCAGGATGCACTTGAGGTGGGTGTTGTTGGTGGCTGTTTTGGCTGGCGCGTTGCAGGACCTAGTGCAGGTGAAGATGCAGGCGTGGCAGGTGAAGGCTCTGTGGGTGTGTTTCGGGGTGGCTTGATAGCAGGCTGGCTGTCGGACGGTGTTGAGTGCGAGGAGGGTGGTGGCGTCGTAGCTCAGTTGGGTTTGCTGGCTCCGGCGAGGTCCACGGGTTCTGGCGCTGGGCGCGGTCCGGGCGTAGACGGGCGTAGACGGGCTTGCCTTCAGCGCGCAATGTGCGCACCCGCTGCGCGTGGCCGCTGCATGTATGCGCGGTCCCCGCCATTTATGGTGAAGTGGGAGGGAGGAGCAGCTGGGAGGCGGGAGTAGCGGCGGGGAGCGGAGGGGGCGTGGGAAAGAGCGGGAAAGAGACGGTGCGGGGAGAGTGGGGGCAATCCTGGAGAGCAGGGGCCCAAGAGAGGCAGCAGGCAGAGGGCCAAGAGCTGGTATCCAAGAGCAGGTAGCAGCAGAGGTGGAGCCGGGCACACGGGGGCCATGGGGTGAGTGGGGTGACCGGGTCAACCCTTAACCCACTGAGCCATCTTGCATAATATAGAAATCTGGAACTATACTTTCAATTCAATGCTCTGCAGCAGACACCTTAACTCCTTGATGCTTCAAATCAGTTATCAGAGATCTCTAGCAATGGTTTTATCCATGTACCAGTATGCTAGTATAACACCAAGAAACAAGCTGGGTACACACTGCTATGTAATGTAGATGCCTTAGCCATCTGTCCTTTCTTAAAATGTGATTGTTGTGACCAATTAAGTAAATAAGGTTAGCTTTACCATCATATCTTCCATGTTGGAAATTTCCTCGAGGGTTGAGTTTGTAAAAGAAAAAAGGCACAAGCTGCCTGCCATTGACTCTGTAGTTCAAGGTACTTGCCTTCATGACTCTACCTTCATGTCTGAACACGTTCTCAGCTCCCCCCACTCAGTTGGTGTGTTCCCAGAGTACAGTAGTCCCACTCCCAGTAATGAATGGTAGGAAATGTTCTATTACTGCAGATAAGTAGTGCCTGCAGTCTGACATGCAAGACTGAGAGCAGAATACATGGAAGCCTGCAATCCCGCAATGAAAACGAACTCTAATTTTGTATTATAGTCTTTTTATGCCACCAGAGCCTCATGTGCTAGGAAAATGTTTGTATCAAAAGGAGGGAAAGATAGTTGGGCTTTTACTAGCTCCAGCATACCTGCCCTAAATGCAGTGAAACAAAGAAGAGTACGCAGTTCCTAGGTAAAATATTGTTCTCCAAAAGAAACCAAGACTAGTATGTCTGGTAAAGTATATAAAACAGGGATCAAATAAAGGAGGAGAGGAAATTCTCCTTTCTGAACTAGGACGCTTACACCCCCAGCAAGCCAGGTGTCAGGTGTCATGCTTCATCATATGAGCCTGCTCCTCGTTGGGCCGGCGCTGCAATGCCCCATGGGCACACTTAAAGGGCTCTTTATCGGAGATCTTTTGTTCCTTGCAGTAAGGGTGCAGTGGGGGTGAGGGGCCTAATCAGGTGTAGATGCATGTGATGTGATTTAAAATAGGTTGAGGATTCCTCTGGAAGACTTTATTCTGTTGGGTACCTTACCTAAATAAAATACTATGGGAGGGGTAGTGTGTTCTGTTAACATGCTACAGAATAACTACTCTACTCCCAGATGGTCGACATGTTTCTCGCCTAGTAATCGTCAATATAAGATTGTTGGCGATTCATCAGAACGGTGCATAAAACAAGTTGTGAAAAAATATAAACTATCTACATAAAAAGTGTGGTAGTGTGCTATGCTACCTGCCACTGTCATTCTCCTAAGGGATGTCCTCCTAAGGAAGGGAGACCAGGCATGTTACAAGAAAAACAGGGAAGCAAATACAACATTGTTTTATATCCAACATTTTTCATGACCTCTTTGGCTCTATAATGTGAGAAACAGTATCTACTCCTGAGGCACGTGTTCTTCTAATCGTTGCAGACCTTACGCATCCGTATCTGCCTGCCTTCTGTATTCAATGAACTCGACTTTTTTCCATTTTAAGTGACACCACTGATTGGCTGTCGTTATAACCGCTGCACCAGATGAGTCCAGACTACACACTGTTTTAGGTGAGTCTTACCCACACTCACGCATTTGGGTGCAGTTCACTGTAATTTTCTGTGTCGTATTTGCTTCCCTGTTTTAGGTCTCGCCTAGATGAAGCAAAAGCAAAGCTTTTGCGTCTAGGGCGAGACAACTTATGCAATCACTTTTGGGGGAATGTGGACAGCAGACTGTCACGAGCTTCTCCTGTCGGAGATTGTACCTCGTGAGCGCGCACGTCGCCGTGCCTCATAATCCCATGCGCAAGGAAAGCCACACTGAACACACACATGCAGGCAGGAAGGCACACACACACAGGAACGCACCTACACACATACAGAGGCCCCCCTTCCCCCCCCACCGACGCTGCATACATAGAAGCGCCCCCCCCGCCGCCGCATACATAGAAGGCCCCCGCCGCTGCCGCATACATAGAAGCCCCCCCCACCTCCCCCGCCGCCGCATACATAGAAGGACCCCTCCCCCCGCCGCCGCATACATAGAGGCGGGCCCCCCTCCCCCTCGCCGCCACCGCATACAAAGAAGCGCCCCCCGCCGTATACATGCAAGTGCCGCCCCCGCCCGCCGCATACATGCAAGCGCCGCCCCCCGCATACATGCAAGCGCCCCCCCACTTACCGTCATTCTAAAGTCTTGCAGCCTCCGCGGGGCTCTCCCTCGGGCATGAGCCCTCCCTCAGGCATGAGCCCCGCGTCACCAGCACTGCTTCTCCGTGGGCGCGTGTGCGGGCTTCCAAAGACGGAAGTCCCGCCCCAAGGAAGGTTTCGCTTCCGCTGTCGGAGCTGGTAAACAATGGAAAACATTGTAATTACGGTTCAGCGGTGGTAAGTCATTAGAGCGGCTATTACTTGATTTCGTTGATGGCTTTGATTTAATATTGTGACAGCGCTGGCTTTTAAGTGTACTTTTTTAAAGATGGGGCAGTGTTTTCAATTAGGTAAGGTGCTATATGATAGTAAAACGCAGCCGCTGCTTATGATATTCTAGTCTTCTGAAGGTTCCGGCAATAGATTGTAGCTGCATTATAATAATTTACCGGCAGCTCAGCAGTTTACGGGCAGTTCAGCTTCACTCTGCTCGGATTGCCTGGTCGGCTTGTACCTAATGTGTTTTTTCATTCCGTTTGGAGTCTACATGGATAGCAATGAAAGGCACGCGTTTGTTTTTTTAAGATTTTATTTTATCTAAATCTGATCCCTACTCTATAATGCCCGGGTGGGGCATCTGGGCGCTACTTCTGAGAAGCATAGACATTTAAAACAACCGAGGCTTGAACCTGCTCTTGAGGACAGTGAGATCCGGGCAGGAACGGCGATGAAGGGGGCGTTTATTTCCGTGATATAGGGCTGCATAATCTATGCTCATATAGATATGTATATAATAACATTTATATGTGGTTGTAGTGAGGCAGTTTAATATAGCTATACATTGGATATTATTTACACACACACACGTATGTTCAGTGTGTAATCATATACGTGCAGACGCGTTTGTGCACATTTCTGCTCGTGCCTGCAGTCTGCACCCCCGCTCCTCATTTCACCTTTCCGTGAATGTGTGAATAACCCCGAATTAAGGCCTCTCTGGTGACGCGCAGCTGGTGCCGATAGGCTCGCTCAACCCGTGACGGCTCCTGAGAGAGTGTGTGCTTGTCTCACCCTGGTTGTGTCTCCAAGGGACGCCTGTCTACTGAGGCAGGCTTCTTAGGGGTGCATCTGATTGTCACCTCCGTACTGCGTGTGTGTGTGTGTGTATGAGAGAGGGGGGCAGATTGTGAGAGGGATTGTGTGTGTAAAAGATAGACAGATTATGTGTGCGTGAGAAAGATCATTTGTGTGTGTGGAAATAATTGCAAGTGTTTGCGTCAGAAAGATTGTGTGTGAGTGTGTATGTGAGAGTGATAATTATTGTGTGTGTGGTCGAGAGATTATGTGTGAGCGTTTGTGTGAGATTGTAAGTGTGTGTGCACGATAGAGACAGACAGATTGTGTGGGAGAGAGAAGACTGTGTGTGAGAGAGAAATTGTGTGTGGTAGTAAGATTGTATGTGTGCGTGTGACCCTCTGTGTGTGTAATGTAATTACAAGTTGTATGGCTATTGACATTGGACAAGAAGAAGATAAGGAAAACGGAGTCGGTAACAATAAAAGTGGGGCCACATGATGCCACTTTTGTTCTGGACAGTGGGGCAACATGCAATATTATGTGCGTCTCTGAGTATGAGAAAATGGGGGGCAAAGCGACCAGTGATCAACCTGGGGAAATTCAAGGAAGAATTAAGATACAAGGACCAAAGGATAATGGAACAGATACATGTGCTCAAAGGAGACATCCCCGCGCCATGTTTGTTGAGCAACGTCACAGCACAAGTGATGGGACTGATGGAAATGACGTATCACATGTCAGAAAAAAAAAACATTCTAAAAGAATATCCAAAGCTGATAGAAGGGTTAGGAAAACTGAAAGGTCGACAGATAACGTTACACATTGATGAAACGGTAAGACCAGTTGCGCAACATCATAGAAGGGTGCCCATACATCTACAACCACAAGTGGAGGAAGAGCTGGAAGCACTCCTAAAACAGGACATCATAGAACCAGCAGATGGACCAACACCGTGGGTGTCACCCATCGTGGCCGTCCCAAAGAAGGACAAATTGAAAATAAGGATACGCGTGGACATGAGGATTCCGAACAAGGCAATTGAACGTGAGCGACACCCAGGCCCACACCTAGATGATATGATTAGCTGTCTCACGGGTACAAAGAGGTTCTCAAAATTAGATCTGTGCAAGGGATACCACCAACTGGAACTCGACCCTCAGTCGCGGTATATTACGACATTCTCCACCCACTTGGGGCTATTTAGATACAAGCGCCTGAGCTTCGGGATCTCGTCAGCTGCGGAAATATTTCAAGAGACAATTCGTCAAGTGATCAGGCCGGTCAAGAACAGCCTGAACTACAGTGATGATATCCTGGTGTTCGGCAAATCAGATGAAAACCACAACACTGCCCTAAGAGAGGTGTGCTCACACCTAGAAGAAGCAGGTTTAACGCTGAATGAAGAAAAGTGTGAACTGGGGTGAAATGAGCTGGTGTTCTTTGGTCACATTTTTTCAAAAAAAGGAATGCGGCCAGACCACAGCAAGGTGGAAACTCTGGAAAAGGCAAAGAAGCCCACAGACGTGGCAGAAGTGAGATCATTTCTGGGGCTAGCGAGCTACTGCGCTACATCAAGGACTTTGCCACCGTCAGCGCACCTCTGAGAGAGCTGACGAAACAGGGACAAACTTTTCGATGGACCAGCGAGTGCGACAAAGGGTTCGAGGAGATAAGAAAGGCAGTGACAGCAGTGGATCATCTGGCCTACTTCGAACCGAAACTATGCACAGAGCTGACAGTGGATGCAAGCCCCGTGGGCTTGGGAGCAATTCTAGCACAACATCAACCTGGGAGAGATTCCCCAAGACACATCATCGTGTATGGGAGCAAGAGTCTGACAGAGGTTGAAAAAGGATACTCACAACCTGAAAAAGAGAGCCTGGCGGTGGTGTGGGCCTGCGAACACTAACACATGTTCGTGTACGGGAAGTCGTTCACGATTGTAACGGATCATCAGGCCTTGGTCACAATATATGGCAACCCGAATGCAAAGATACCGCCAACAATAGAAAGATGGGGAATCAGGCTCATGGACTATAACTTTAAAATAATCCACAAGCCAGGCAAAGAACAAAATCCAGCAGACTACGTGTCAAGACACCCCCTACCGCGAAACTCCCAAGTGACCACAATGGCAGAAGAATACTTAAATTTTGCGCTGAAACTCAGTACACCTTTGACAATAACAGCGAGTGAACTGGAACAAGCAACGAGACAGGACGACACCATGCAAGAGGTAATGAGGATCAACAAGGCTCAACGATGGAGACACGTGAATAGTAACATGTGTGTAGGCAAAGGAGCAGACAAAGAAGAACTGCTGGCATTCAAAAGAATAAACGAGGAACTATCAGAATGTGAAAACGGAACAATAATGAGAGGCACTAGAATAGTGATGCCCCAAACGCTGAGAAGAAGGACAGTGGAATTGGCGCATGAGTCACACCGGGGCATGGTGGCCACCAAAAAGATGCTGCGGGAAAAGGTGTGGTTCCCGGGCCTTGACGGCATGGTGGAGGAAATGGTGACAAAGTGCCATGTATGTCAAATAATAGGGCCACCCTCAAGACCGGAACCACTGAAATGTCTCCGCTAACAAAAGCGGTGTCAGCACTACACAAAATACCGAAAAGGAGTTAGATAATTCCTTTCAATAGATCACAGCCCCCTCACTCAGAAACCTAGCAATGCCCGTCCATTCTAGCCCCTTCGTCCACCTCTTCAGTAACATGCATGATGCCATCAAGCCCTCACTATCATTGCATTCGCTCTATTTTTAAGGAAACAGACACAAATGCATAGATTGCTTCCATGAATGTCCAAGGCTAAACCACATGACCAATCATGGACTAGCGCGATACAATACTTTTAATACATCAAGAAACGTTGCTCATGAAAGTTAGCAGTACAGAAGCTACAGATCAAATATCAGTAGAAGAAGTTTAAAAAGCACTGAAACACATTTTCAAGTGCTTTTTTATTTAAAAAACATAGCGGTGCACAAATCATAACGTTACGTAAAATAATGCATACAGTTATGTTATTTCTTGTGAGTGTTCAACAGTAATGCGTTTATTCAAAAGCACCATAAGTGATGTACAGCTGTCTCAATGCGCTACCAGGAATAGACCTCAAAGAGTCCATCTTGCACAGGGAAGCTGCACACATGGCTCTTTTCAGGGGTCCACTGCCAGAAAACACATTTGCCTGTGGCTCCCATAATCCGTGCACAATGCCTGGCTCTTAATAGAAACTTTGAGGCAGATTTACAAGCCCCTTGCGCCGCTTTTACGCCACCGTTGCGTCACTTTTGTGACGCAGCGGCAGCGCAAAAGAAACGCCATGGTGCGGGATATTTACAACGTGACGCATCTGCCAGATGCGTCACTTTGTAAAGCCCTGTGCCAGAAGAGGCGTTCCGGCGCAGAGGGGGGGGTGGGGCGTTCCGGCGCAGGAACGCCTCCCAAAAGTGGCTGAATGAAATGTATAAGATTTCACTCCGTCACATTTGGGCCCATGTTGCGTCAAAATCCTACGCCTGCTTGAAGGAGGCGTAAGGCTTGACGCAGCATTGTGCACATAGGACCCCCGATCATTGCTGGAGCTGCGTCGTGCTTGCGACGCAACTCCAGCTATGCGCCGCCTTTACGGCACAGATGCGTGACGCATCTGTGCCGTTTTTGCCGCATGGTGCGGCGCATTGTAAATGCGGCGCATCAAGGGTGTCGGAGACATGGCGCACAATAACTGGCGCATCCCTGCCAATATGCCGGGATGCGCCAGTAATTGTAAATCTGCCCCTAAGTATTAAGTGAATGATAAGTAAAGTTAAGTTGAGCACAGCCGTCAGTCTCACAATGTGTCCTTTGATTGGAATTACTCTACCTTAGTTTGCCCAAATGTACACTAATTAGAATAAATGTACTTTTGTTTAGGCTCCGTTCCTATGTGCCATATAGTTAACGAAGTGGACTTCGTAGCAGCTACTTTTAGCAGTGCCTTATCGTATGCACTGGATAATGCCCATCACTATTTCATTTGCTTTGTTAATGTCTTTGCAAAGTAGTAAGTTATATCCAGGGCCATTGGAATGATTCGGCAGAGGAGCACCAAATTATAGGGGAGGGTTAACTAAATTATGTGGCAAGAAGAGGCAAATTTAGCTGCACAATACGGCACATTTTTTGATAGTATTACCTAATTATTTTGTAATTATTACACATGGTAATACTGTCCGAGCAAAGATTTCAACTCATTAGTTTAACAATCAAATACAGAAATGAGCAACTGAAAGGTGAGCAGGTGAACTATGTGGAGGGTTTTGTGGTCGTTAAAATCTGCAGATTATGCAGCAGATGAGGGACTATATGGCAGATGCAGCAAATCTACAATGATGTCAAAAAGCGGAGGCCAGAGTGCAGAAGTGCATCATGTCAGGTCCCTGGTCATGCATATCACTTTTCTGCCCCTGGCGATGTCTCAAAGTGCTTTTGGGGTAATGATGTTCGCAGTTACTTAGGTTGTTATGCATGGCTAACAGAGTGTGTGTTTCTTATTCTATTCTACATTGGAAGTATGTTGGAGCTGTGTGTGAGCTTCCGAGGCTTGCTCCAAACATGCAGTAGTAAGCGCGTGGCTGTGCTCACACAGGTCAGGAAGCAGGAAGATGTGGAAACAGAGCTACATTTCCTATCTCTACCCTACGATACTTACCATCATTGTTTGTTATGGCGACACAGGGATGAACTGCCCTTTGTGCTTCATGAGTAGGTGTAGGTTAAGAGGTATCTGTGGTGTCCACTCAGGAGCAGAAGATGCTATCTCAAGAAAATCAAGAGACGCCACTTTTACTTAGGTGTATGAGGTCCGTATGAAAATGAAATGTGGCAACCATAGTAAATTGGTTGACACCACTCGAACATGGGCCTCTGGGGCCCAACTGGGAAGTCTTTCGGTGAGAACAGCATTAATAAATATTCTTGTATGGCTAATGTCTCTAAAGACTGTATTCGGACTCAAAGTCTCGTGTATGGCTCGGAAGAGTGTGCTGTCCTCAATGATTTTCCTGTAACAGTTTCTATGTTTGTTTCGTTTTCCCCAGTGAGCCCAACAATCCGTAAGATTACTGAGCACTCCATGTTATGTAGACTTAGACCCACAGCAATGTCCAAGAGGTGGGAAAGCACTCCCTGTGTCGGCTTTGTGGGATCTGTGGTAGTGACCGCATAAATCATACTGAAGAAACAAACCTTTCTTTCTGTCTCCTTCGGTAGGTGGAGAGGGTCTGCTCCATATTAAAATGATAGCATATCTCTATCCATATGATTATGATATGTGTGGAAGAATATGTACACTTGAGAGGAAGGTTGATTCAGGTCTAGAGTTTTCCTGACTAAGGCCCTTCTGCCAGACTGCGGATTGAGCATGTAACAAGAATCCCTTTGGAAGCCTTTCAAGACGAAGAACTCTGTCTGGAGCCAACCCTGTGTGAGCTGAAGAGACTAGCCATTTGAGGACCGCTTGAAGCTATAGTTGTGAAGCCTGTGTAGCTACAAGACACAACTTTGCCAAGGTAATGTATAGGGAAAACCCCTACATCTGTCTGCATCTTCTGGGCCCAGAGGAAGCATTGTTACCAGCATCACTGTTTGATGAGCCCCTTTTGTCCCTGATCTTACTTGCATTACAGGGAAAGCAGAGCCTGTCCCTACTTGTCTCCTGGAGCCTTGATGGCATCCTCTGTTCCATCTCCTGATCTGGAGAAATCTGAGAGGTAAATACGTGAGGTCATGCTGAGTCCATAACGGCATACAGCATGTCAATCGGTTGCATGGTTGCATAGATAACATTGATTTCAACTTCAAGTCCTTGTGTGTAACTCTGCTTTGACTGAGGACTGCGCGCAGCACGTCCAGGCCTCACCGAGTCCATGCCTCCAGTACTGAGGGCATCCCTCACACTTGAGAAAATCCTACTGTGACTCTTGGCTTCAAAGACAGGGGACTACAAATGTGGCCATTTCAATATTAAATCCACACTAATGCACTCATGTATTTTGCAAAGCTGCCCAATGATTACCCCAGGTGAAGACTTACTTGAGCATGCTATGATAATTTGTAGATTGGCCTTGACAACGTGTCTCCATCCATGACCAAAAGTGCCAGCAAAGTAACAGATGCAGAGAATGATCTTTTGTCCAGCAGGCCACAGGAAAAGGGTGTTCTTGTAAGATTTCTTGAACTGTTTAATTAAGTGTTTTTGTTCAAAAATGCGCTCTGAACCTGACGGATTTCAGTTTACCAAAATTCATGCGTGGGTGCAAAGCAATGACAATCATGCAGGAGAAACCACAGTGGAATGGTGATGCACTGGCAGTTCATACAAATGTAGTGAGCAGGGTGCGGGTGGGCTTCTTGAGCACTTGAGGTGAGGAAGATGCAGCTTCAGCATCATTACTACAAAATCACGAGAGTGCAACTGCACTACATTTACTCATCAGAGATGGAAACAGTGCAGCTGCAATATTGCTGATTGATTCCTGGAAAGACATAGTAGTACTTTGTCTACGTGAATTATACAGGACATCTTGAATAACGTTCTTTGCTAAACCAAGCCAAAGTAGAACTGAAATCCCACTGTGCCGGATCAATACAGGATTGGTTACAGAAGCCCAAATAAGTAATGTTGAAAGCAAAAGTAGAAGGATGTCTTCTGCAGGAACCTTTACATATGTGAAGGACCTCCAACTTGAGCCTTCAAACACTATGACTATCACCAGCTCCAACAGCCCACCTCATATTGTTCAGAAGCTCACTCAATACGACTTTGTTCGGCACACGCCATCGATACGTCCTGAATACTGTTGTACATTGTGGCCGACCATACTAGGCACCAGGCTTCCATTCGGTTAAGGTTCAAACGCAAGAGCCATGAATTATGAAGATTTTGATTTCATGACATCATTGCATCACACTATGGGTTGAAATGTAGGGATTATGATCCAAATCACTTACATTCATTTCTGTCAGTTATTGTTAGCTGTAATACCATCTCTCTCCCAAATTCACAGCTCATGCTCTTAAGGCATGCCCTTCAGCTGATAGCCAGGCGTCTGGTGATTGACGGGCATGGCTGTGCTGGATTCGACAATCCTGGTTTGTGCATCAGCCAGAGGTTGCAAGGTGTCCTGGATTGGCAGCTTTCTGTACTTGATAACATTTGAGAGCATTCACTCTACGCCACCTGTTAAATGCACTGTACCTATCGAAGGCGCGTTGCGTGGTATGGAGTCATGCAGAGTTTGAGGGTGCGCCAAAGCCCTTGAATAGTCTCGAAATTGTAGAAATTTACAAAGAAGATACAGACAAGGAAAGGAGGAGAATGGAAAAAGAGACAGTGGCATACCGAGATAAGGACCTGAAATAAACAAGGAGAAGAATATAAAGAGTAGAGCACTACACAGAGTGAGTACGAGAATGATGGGAAGAGAATGTACGCAGAGAAAGGCATAAGAGATGGAAAAGAAGAGACAATGAGCACAAGGGGTAAATGAGAGAAAAGAAGGAGGTCAGAACAGAGAAGTAGAAGATGACCCGTTACAGGAAAGGATGGTAATTAAAAGACCACCATCTTAGAGATGTCCATGGGTTCAACCAACAGGATTGGCACTTCTTGAAATAGAAAATGCTAAGAGGATGTATTCATTATCTTGCAGTACTTGGGTTCTGTTGAGAAGTCTCTGAAATTCAAATGAGTTTGGGTTAAGATTGCTGTGTTTATCCGTTCCTCTCACTTTCCTGGTACACCAGAAACTCCCTCTTTTCCTAACACTATAAATACCCATGGCTGCTCAAGCCCTTTTTTCAGTTCTATTTCTGATTTAACATCATCTCTCTTACTATTAGCCAGTTTCATGCATTTAGCGCTCTTTCTTTTGTTAGGCAAGTACTGAACATTTTGTAATTCTTAACCCATGACTTTTATGCCTCATAAAATAAAATGTGAATAACAGACTTTGTTATTAGCCACCTCAATGGTATTCATTTTATAGCCCACAGAAGCAAAAAATAATGCTTACCATAGAGATAAACATAGAAAAGCAGGGATTGACTGAGTCCGCCCAGCCTCACACAAGAATTCAGTTGAAGTACACTTATTATGGCGCCTGTAAGATTCCACTGACATAAATTGCAGCTCAGTACAAACAATGTTGCCATATAGTTTTATTTTCTTTTTCATGTTATGAATCATCTGTAATTTATTGATCAGACTGGCAGGGATTCCTAGATATCGCAAGTTGGCGTAATCATTTGTTTTAAGTTTGATTTCATTTGAAAACAGTAGAGAAACACCGTTTGAATAATAAACATACGCCAATAAAAAAACAAGACAGAACATATGTAATAGGCATAAGGCATTAAATATATTCATAAAAAATAAATAGAAAATATGAAAAAATATGAACTCTATGTTGAAATCAACTGTATAGTGATATAAGGAAAAAGAGGGAAGGGGAAGAAAAGGGAAAGAGATATGTAGCATGTTATATTAAATAAGGAAACATAACAATAACTAGGAAACTGTAGACACTATAACAAGAAATGAAAAAGTAAAACACCTTTTGTCTTTTGTCTTCAAAAACAAATTTACAACATTATACAAAAGCAAAGTGGAAGAAATTCAAGGTGGTTTCCGTACACCATCTGGTACAGAGATAATGGTATTCGCGGAAGAGGCACAAAGGGATACATACTTGGTTAGTTGGAGCCTTAAAATGTGTTTTTTAATAGCTAGAGAAATAGGAGAGACGTAGTTGGTGTCCAATCCATGATGAAAGAAATGGCATTCCACCAAGACCTGAAAGTGACGTTATGAGCTTGTTTCCAATTTGATGTAATCAAATGAAATGCAGCAGCCAATAGTAAATCTATTGGTTCATAGCCTGGAGTTAAATGATACCATTGAAGTACCAAACTAACTAAGAAAATATTAGTAAAAGAGAACGCAATAGCAACATTAAAAATCTTATTAATTTGTGAGCCATATAGTTTTATGAAGTGTATTACTATTTAATATTCTACAGATATCAATGTTTATGGGTTTGATGCAAGTTTTGGCATTGAATGTGTGTTATTGTGGCACCTTGGGTAATCACACTTCATGCTCAGTTTCTGTGTTTCCTGAATGTCTCTACAGTCAACATCTTTTCAAACAATCTGCTCCACTTCTCCCAGTCAGGTTTCAGGGCTGGTCATTCCACAGAGTCCGCCCTCCTGGGTGTCACCGAGAAGATCAGGGGGCTCTTGGATGATGGGCAAACGGTTGCACTTGTTCTGCTAGATCTAAGTGCAGCCTTCGACACCATCTCACACGACAGACTGCTTACCAGGCTGAGTGAGGATGGTGTCGGAGGGACCGCGCTGGATTGGATTGAATCCTATTTGTGCAACCGGACGTTTCAGATCTCGTCTTCACAGGCCCAGTCTGACACCTTTTTTTCGCCCCACGGCGTGCCTCAGGACTCAATCTTGAGTCCGCTATTTTTTAATCTGTATCTCCGCCCTCTCGCCGATCTAGCGGAGCGAGTTGGTCTAGAACTAATGACCTATGCGGATGATTCGCAGATTATCTTTTCTCTCACAAATTCAGACCCTTCATCCCCCTCCGTGCTGAAACTAGGTCTTCATGAAGTCTTCAGCTGGATGTCAACAAACCAGCTGAAGCTCAATGGGGAGAAGACGGAGATCCTTCTCTTAGGCAAAAATAGAGACCTTTGGCAGGATACTCACTGGCCGCCATCCCTGGGCGCTTTTCCCACTCCAGCTACCCATGTCAGAAACTTAGGGGTACACATCGATGACACACTATCGATGAAACAGCAGGTCAACAAAGTGGCTGGCATGTGCTTTACTATCCTCAAATGGCTGCGGAAGATTATCTGGATGTTGCCTGTTGATACCCAGAAGACCGTAGTCAATGCCCTTATTACATCACGGCTTGACTACGGTAACATCCTTTACCTGGGTTCCAACTTAGCCGTGATTAGGCGGCTTCAGCTTGTCCAGAACTCCGCAGCCAGGTTGCTGTGTAAAATCCCCAGGACAGCGAGGATTTCTAAGCATCTTAAGGACCTGCATTGGCTCAGGGTGGAGAACCGGGTTCGATTGAAAGCCCTGAGCTATATGTTCAAAATAAAGGCAGGAACTGCTCCAAAGTATTTGGAAAAACTAGTTAGGCCCTATTTTCCTGCACGTAATCTCCGTTCTTCAAATGCAGCAAATTTTGTGGTACCCAGATTTAATCTGGCCAGAATGGGAGGGAGATCCTTTTCCTATCTGGGACCAGTCCTCTGGAACTCCCTTCCCCCAGCTTTACGAAAGGAGGAAAATTTCGCCAGCTTTAAGAAAAGCGTTTAAACTTGGCTCTTCAATAAATAATGGTGGTCTCTGGCCGTTTTTTGCTTTCTGTATTGTTGGATTCTTAGTCCAGGCGCCGGGAAACCCTTTGTGGGTATCTGCGCGCATTACAAATGCAAAAAATAAATAAATAAATAATAAATAAATGTGGGTTCCATTTCAGGCCTTGGGAGTGCCTAAGCACATCATAGAAAGATAATATTTGATAGCAGTTAAAACTCAGTGGCACTATTTGGAATGATAGAAATACAGGTTCAACATTCTGTGTGATACAAACCTGGGACTGGAGGCATTTGTCCCCTTGACTGTGAGAACGTTGATTCATGTACCAAGAGCCTGATTTAGAGTTTGGCAATCTGGGTACTCTGCCGCAAATGTGACGGAGTACCCTCCTGCCAAACCCTTGGTCCGCCCTCCTTATTTAGAGACAGGCGTACCTTAAGTATTCCGTCGATGGACCCTCCATTGGCTTTATCAGAGGATTACTTACTCAAAACAGTTTAGGCAGGAATCTCCTCAAATTCTGCCCTCTTTGATCCAGGATTTACAGGCCATGCTAATGGATTACAGGAGAAGGTTCCCATCTCAGTAGGAACAGACTACTGCATCACCGCCACCTATGTTGCTATCTACACCAATATTGCCTCCTACTCCTAGATTGATGCCTTGTCCTATCATTCCAGCTCCTCCTAAGGATGATCCATCTTCCTATGAAAATGATTCGGTAGAGGGTGAAATTCAGGATTCTCCACTGCCTATGGATGAATGGAGCAATTATACCATACCCACACAATCAATACCTCCATATCATCCCTCCGAATCCCATCCGGAGGATATCAGAGGATTTCATAACTTGATGCCTCCAGATTTCATCTGCCCAAAATAGTGAAGCAACCAGGTTGCTTCCTCTATGATTTCAAAAAACAGTCAAGGAAGTCAATACGGTCCATGCCTATCAATAACCATATCTGGCAGGAGGACCCTACAGTTATGAAGTCACCAGCCATGGCGGTGCCTGTATTGCCTCAAATAAACAAGAAATACAGAGCACCTGAGGATTCCCCTGCATGCCATACAGGGCACCCCAAACTGGACTCTGTAATTTCTCGAGTGGCACAGAGGAGATCAAAGAATGTTTCAACAGCCATTACATCTCAGACAAGGACAGGCGCTGCTTGGATACCATCTCAAAGCGCTTTTCATCCATGTTGGCAATTACTGAGCAAGCTGCTAACACCTTGGCCATTCTTGGCTGTTATGATCGGCAAATGTGGTCCGATATTGGGGCCATGTTGGACCTCATCCTTGAAGACAAAAGACAGGAATTTAGAAAGATATCAGTAGAAGCAAAACGCACAGCTACTGAGATAATTTACAGTGCCATGGACATAGCACCACAGTCTTTAGGCATCCAGCCATTGCAGCTGTGTTAAGATGCCAAGGATGGCTTAAAGCAACATCATTTCATCCGGAAGTGCAATCTAAAATCCTGGTCATGGCTTATGATGGCAACAGTTTGTTCTGAAAGCACATCGATGTCACTCGCCATTAAAACCGATACTGACACGGCCAAGTCACTGGGGACCATGCAATATCGTAAGGTGCCTTTTCGAGGAGCATGTGGATGGGGTTTCTCTAGTTATGGAGGTGTCTAACAAGGCACCCAACAGTACCAGTCCTTTGAACCACAGTATCATCAAAGTTATCAGCAACCAGCATATCGACAACCAACTACAGCTGGTTTCTCCAGACAGGGCTCTCGCAGGAAGCCCCCATTCCAGGTACGTGACTCAGGTTGCAAGCAGTGACCTCATTCAGGTACCAGCTAGTGCTCCACCCCCCTACACGCAGTCGGTGCAAATATTTCCAATCACATCCTTCAGTGGCAGAACATTACTACCGACAAATGGATCCTGGACTTGAAATTCTATGGCTACACTCTAGAATTTGTCTAATGACCACCAAACACTTCACCCAGGGGTCACACCCCCTCGTCTTCTCTTACTTAAACAAGAAGTGAACATTATGCTAATAAAGGGAGTTACAGAGGAAATTCCTGTGACCCAAAGACAAAAAAGTTTTTACTCCTATTTTTTCCTGATACGCAAGAAATCAGGGGAGTGGGGATCTATTATAGAAATGAGACAGCTCAACAAATTCCCCAGAAGTCAAACCTTCAAGATGATTACACTCTCAAATATCCTTCAGCGGAGACTGCATGACATCCCTGGTCTGGAAGACGCCTACTTTCATGTCCCTATCCACCCCAAGCACCGGAAGTACCTATGATTCACAGTAGCTGGAACCCATTATCAGTTCCGAGTCCTTTCCTTCGGCCTGAAATCCGCTCTGTGGATATTCATCAGGTTCTTGGCCGCAGTTGCAGCCACATTACTGAACCAAGGTCATCAAGTATTCCCGTACTTGGACAACTGGCTCCTAAAAGCTCCAATGGCTCATCAAGCTGCCAGGGCTATGGAAGCCTGCATAACACTCTTTCACAAGCTGGGCCTTACCATAAACCAACGGAAGTCAAAGTCATTCCCAGTAGGACAAATGACAGTTGCCACGAGTGGTAACTGGACCAGGCTCAATTGGACAGGATCTTCTCACAGTGGGGAACACTGGCACTGGATCTGCTTGCACCCAACACCAATACCAAATGCTGTTCTTCACCAGAAGATTCCCTCTCCCAAGCTCATGGGGGAATGCCCTTTCAATATGATGGTCCAGGATGTATGCTTACGCCTTTCCCCCATCCCATTGATTCCCAAAGTTGTCACCAAAATGAAAGCAAAATGTTGCCCTAAGATGGCCCAGGCAACACTGGTTTTCAGAGCTTCTACTTCTCTCAGAAGCCAGGTCCATCCATCTTCTACTGACGCTGACACTGCTAACTATGATAGAGGGCCCGATGTGCCACCCGTAATCAGCATCTCTCCAATTGCATGCATGGCTCCTGAATTCTAAGAGTTTAAGGATCGGAATTACTCCAAAATATTAAGATTTCTCGCCAGGTCTTGAGCGGAAAGCACCAACAAGACATACAGACTAAAATGGAGATGATTCTGTCACAGAGCCATCAAAACAATTTACATCCATACCTCGATACTCCAGAACAGATCCTCCCATGCCTACTTTCACTGGCAAAATCAGGCCTGGTATATTCATTGTAGAAAGTCCAGCTGTTCGTTAAATCTCGATTCAGACTCTTGTCTAAAATTCCGTCACTCTGTTCCACCAGAATTGTACAGCAATTAATGCAAGGGCTGTACCGTATTTTTTCTCCTGTGAAAGCTCCTCCTCCGGAATGACATCTCAATATTGTCCTATCACAACTGATGAGGCAACCCTTTGAGCCTATTCATAGAGTGGACATCAAGTACTTGACGTGGAATGCTACTCTTCTCCTCGCTCTGACATCCAAGAGGAGAGTCAGTGAAATACAGGCTTTTACTATAAAACAACCTTTTTTATGCTTCAC
This sequence comes from Lissotriton vulgaris, assembly GCF_964263255.1. Taxonomy (NCBI): domain Eukaryota; kingdom Metazoa; phylum Chordata; class Amphibia; order Caudata; family Salamandridae; genus Lissotriton; species Lissotriton vulgaris. The sequence continues at coordinate 66,439,022 of NC_141691.1, read as the reverse complement.
AAATTTTGTAATCCTCCGAATGAATCCTAAATTCAACCCTAAGGTTCCTTTGCAATTCTACCTATATTTCTCATAACTTTCTTCCCTGATCAAATTACATGAGCGGAACGAACTCTGCATACTCTAGACCAGAGGTCTTCAAACTTTTTGATGCCAAGACCTCCTTGTCAAAATGTTTCAGATGTAAGGACCCCGGACTGACAAAAATTTCTAGGACCTGGTACTCCTCATCATTCACAACCATAAACGTCCCCAATTCCCACAGAAAATCATTTTCCAGTTGGGAAATAATATTAAACCGTGTTTAGCAAACCAAAGGTCGGTGAGCGTGGGGGCTTGGTCAAAGGTTTAGCTAAATACAATGGGCCTCATTTATGAGGACTTTGCGTAGGGCAGCACTGCAAGGCTTCTAGCTTTACTGCCTTTCACCAATGTGAAAGGGCAGGGTTGCACCATATTTATGAAATACAGTGCATTCCTGTCCTTTCCTTTTGCGTGCGTTGGCGCACACATTTCTGCCTAGCACCAACGTAGGCAGGATTGTTTTTGTGCAGGAATGGGCACCTTCCTTCTCAAAAACAACAAACGTTTTCCTCTTTCTATGTGAGCTGCAGAATGCAGCAACATGGAAAGAGGAAAAAACAAGGAAAAATTAAAAAGAATTCCTCGTTACGCCTCCGCTTGGTGCTACCGCAGGTTTACGTGATTTTGTAAATATGGGGCAGCATCAAAATCCATGGGTGTGGCGCGGGAACCCCCACGCCATGCCTATGGAACACATCCTTGATGCAGAGTTAGCCAACGCAGTGACTTGCGCTGCTTTGTCTTACTCCATGTATGTGAGGTCATGCAAGGCCATGCAGGGGGACTTTGTGCCGCCTCATAGGTATGGGTGAGACACTTGCTCCGCTGAAGCTTCAAAAAAAGTGATTCTTTGGTGGCGCAAGCCTCTCTTCAATAAGTTACAAAATATTCTGTATGTTTTTTATGTCTTTCACCATCAAGTACCTACATAGAAAATAATGGGCAGCGTAAATGAAAAATACATTTAAAAAGTTGTTACTCAGTGTAAAATGCACTGTAGTACATTATGAAACCTCTATTAATGAATACACTGCAAAGGTCTGTGGGTAACCAAGGAGCCACACACCTACATCTTGGTTGGTACAGTGGAGAATAGTGACTTGTTTAGTTGTAGGGCTATGAGGTCACAGCCAGTGATAAAAAGCACTTTGATTATGTAAGTCATTATTTTAGACATGCATTGCATTATTCAGGATGTACGTCATTACAATGCATGCTTTTACAACGCATGCCTTTACGACGCAACTTTTACAACGCAAGTCGTTACAACGACTTGCGTTGGGGTGTGCTGGATAGTGAATAGTTTAATTTACTATTCCATCTCCAGTCCCCGTGGATAGTAGGGAAGGTGTTGGATAGTAAATTAAACTATTCCCTATCCTAGAGCGCCCCCCAGCGCAAGTCGTTGTAATGACTTGCGTTGTAATGGTTGCGTCGTAAAGGTACTGCGTTGTAACAGTTGCGTTGTAAACGCTGTTCCCCCATTACACACAGTATAAGACAGGTTGATACAAAATGTGTAAATAGGTTTACGATAAAATGGTGCTTCCAAAATGTAGATTTTAGTAATACCAGGGAGTATATAATACAATCTTTTTTCACATATCTGTCCATTCAACACCTCCTTAGGGGTACTAAGGGCTGTGTAACTACAGTTAGGATTCATAGCAAGAACTTCACAACCCAGTTGTTAACTCTTTGCACTATCACTTAAACAAACTAAAATCTTTGTCATGTTATGTTAATATGTTATGTTAATAACTTTTATTCAGCGCACAGCTGCCCCAGCGAAGGGGCGTCCTGGGGCCTGATCAAGTACCACAACATAACAGATCGCCGCTGAGAAGAGGAAATTAGTTAGCGGAGGTGAACAGATGGGTCTTAATCGCCCGTCTGAAGAGAGTCAGGCTATTCAGGGCACGGATATGGACAGGAAGGGAGTTCCATAATCCAGCCGCCATGACACGAAAAGAGCGGCCTCCTATCCTACTCAGTCTAAATCTAGGCATGTTCGCTAGATAGAGGGATTCCGACCTGAGAGACCGCCTGGGGACATATGGGGAAACAAGGCCCATCAGGGCGGGAGGAGACGAGAGTTTCAAGATCTTAAATGTCAGACAGAGTGCCTTAAATTTGATTCTCTGTCTGACCGGCAGCCAGTGCAGGGAGGTCAGGACTTCCGATACAGAGCACCGTCTCGGGAGGCCTACAATGGCCCGCGCAGCGGCATTCTGCACCCTCTGCAGTCTGGTCGCCTCGGCCTGATTAACGCCGAGCAACAGAGCACTCCCGTAGTCCAGCCGGGAAAGAATGGAGGCTTGGACCACCAGTTGCCGAGTAGGGGGGTCGAAGAATTTGAGGACAGGTCTCAGTCCTCGCAGAATCCCATAACAGGTGGCTGCGATCTTCTTAGTGTGGCTGGTAAAAGAAAGGTTGGAATCCAGCCAGACCCCCAAGTTCTTCACTTCGGCCGCTGGAATGGGAGTCACCCCCAACTCAGGAGGCCACCATTGATCTCCCCACAATTCCGCTTGCTTTCCTAAAATCAGGACTTCGGTTTTCTTGGCGTTTAACTGTAAACAGTTAATACGCATCCAGTCCGCCACGGCAAGAAGCCCTGCGCGAAACCTGGGGGCAGTCACCTCAGGGTCCCCACTGAGTGTCACCGCTAGCTGCGTGTCATCGGCGTAAGATGTCATGGTTAAGCCAGATTGTCTAACTACAGCAGCTAGCGGTTTCACATACAAGTTGAACAGCGTGGGGCTCAACGCAGATCCCTGAGGGACTCCTAACCCCAGAGGATGGAACGAGGACTGACCAGGTGGAATGGCCACTTTAAAAAACCGGTCCGAAAGGAAAGAGCGGAACCATTGAAGAGCCTTACCCTCAAGTCCCACTTCCTCCAGCCTCCGCAACAGAATGCCATGAGACACCGTATCAAATGCGGCGCTCAGGTCTAACAGAAGGAGCGCCGCTGTCTGCCCCGCATCCAGCACCGAACGGAGATGTTCGCTCATAAAGAGCAGAGCCGTTTCGGTGCTGTGTTGTGCCCGAAAGCCATTCTGGCTCTCGTCAAGGATATTATTGCGAGAGAGATGGGCAGACAAGATGGAATTCACGTGTGCCTCAGTGACCTTGGCGGTCCAGGGCAGGAGGGAGATGGGGCGGTAGTTCTCAGGAAGCAGAGGGTCTAGACTAGGCTTCTTCAATATAGGGCTGACCACAGCTTGCTTCCAAGAAGCAGGGACCACGCCTTCCGTAAGTGAAAGATTAATCAGGTCCAGTATGGGTTCACGACATAGGGGCGGGAGGAGAGTGATAAGCTCTGGCTTCAAAGGGTCTAAAGGAGAGCCAGATTTAATTTTGAGGCTCAGGGTGTCAAACGCCTCGACCGACATAGCAGGCAGGGAGGACAAAGGTTCACAATCTGTAGCCCTAACAGGCCTGGGCTCAGCATCGGGCACAGCTGGCATAAACCCTCGGTAGATTGCCTGCACCTTCTCCACGAAAAAGGATGCCAAGCTTTCACAATGAGAGTCCGTGCAGATTTCTAGCGAGGTGGCCCGTTTACCCATCAGATCTTTGAGCACCTTAAAAATTAGTTTAGATGGGTTAGGGCTGTTAGAGAACTCAGACGCATAATATGCCGCCCGGGCTTGACAGATAGCTCTGTGATAGCTCTTAAGCTGGGTAAAGTACAATGATTTCAATGTGGGGGTCAAAAGACTTCCTCCACGCCCTCTCCGCTTGTCGGCAAGTTCTCTTGAGCTCAGCAAGGGACTCATTATACCAAGGGCTGCGAGTTTTAGCATGACATTTCGACCAACGCATTGGTATAAGAGAATCGAGGGCAGTACGAACCCAGGCACAGAACTGTTCATATCCCTGTTCAACATTCAACAGGTTGCCCAAGGGCTGTGCCTCGAGGATATTAACGAACTCCTCCATTTTAAGCTTACGCCAATTTCTTTTAAAGGTCAATCTGTCCACAGGTTTAAATTGGTGATCATCACAAAGGTTGGAATGATTCACAAGGTCGCAAGTACCCTTTGCACTTGCAGATTCACTAATAGGTCACATTTACATTTCTTTTAGGCGACCAGGCTACTTGGCACAAAACTTTTACACAGCACAGAAGACTCAGATGAAGCATTTTAACAAGCAAAATTAGCTGTCTCAATAGGGCTGTCTTTTTCTAAAATGAAAAAAGATTTTAAGAATCCAGGCGCACAAGTAGGGTGACCAACTGGCATGGGTGCAAATTCAGGACAGTGAGTGTAAAAATTCAGGACAAAGAGTCAAAATTCAGAAGAAAATTCAGGACAGCAGGTCAAAATTCAGGAAAAACTTCGGGACAAAACTTACGTTTTACAGGCACATCAGTGCCATTGTAAAATCTAAAACTGCACGCATAGGATGTAGCTAATTGGGACCTGCAGTGCTGGACTAGAGTGCAGATCTACGAGTGGGCAGCTTTATGTGTCAGATTGCTTCAGGTATTCCATGTCTGTTCAGCTGGCGATGACTGGTTTAGGGGCTGGTACAGTACTGAGTAATGGTTAAGACCTATAGCGGACAGGTCATGTGTGAGGGTAAAAGCATTAAGCAGGAAAAGCGAGTTATTAACCAGCCTGCATGAGCTATAATTAAGTGTCCAATGCTGAATGTTATGGTATTATTGTGGGACAAATTGGTTAGCTAGGAGTTGACATTATTTTATAATGAGATAGCGACCATCTTGGGCCCCACTTTGCATGTCAGTGATATTTATCACTAATGACATGCAAAGTGGGCGTGCCAAGATGTTAGAGACTGGAAACAGTCGCTAACATCGCTATCTCCTATCTCCAAAAGCTAACACCTGCCCTGAGCAGTTCTTAGCCATGTTATCCAATGGGAGGTGGATAACATGGCTAAGAGCATTAGCTCGATAATGCATGAATATCGCTGACTTTTCAGCGATATTCATGCATTGCGGCCGATTTTTATCGCATTTGCGATAAACCTTGGTAATACCAAGGTTTATCTGCGATAAAAATCGCCGCAGCTCGGCGATAATTTTTTCACGCTAACCAAGCAATAGCGATAATTATCGCTATTGCTTGGTAATATGCCCCTGTCTTTTACGTAAAGAACATTTTCTATTGAATGGAAGGAAAATGCCAACATGCAGTTTGACTGATAAAACTATATAGTGCACACATACTAATGTGTGGAAATGTGGTTTGGGCAAATATGTATCCATCCTTTCTCTTATTATCCATCCATTCACCCTTTCACTCATCCATTCATCATTTCAGTAATCCATCCTGCCATTCACCCATTCCTTCACTTACTTACTCACCCATCTTTTTACATTAATTATGAACTGAGCATTTGTCTGCAGAAAGAAGAGGCCCATCAAAATCTCCACCTCTGCTGTGGTTCGTAAAGCAAGGAGTGAGGAAGGGAAGGGTTCACGATGCCCCTGAACATAGGCAATCTGAAAACTTGGAAGTCATGAGTCATGCATGATGCACAGTGCCAGGAAGTGAGGTGACTGTGGCATGGTGTTGTTTCCAAGGCTTTAAGTGGGTTGAGAAAACGTGGGGGTCTCTCCAAAGGGTGTGTCCGATTTAATTGCAGGCTGCCTTAAAACAGATAAGTAAAAAATCTGTGCTTGTCAGAGGGGCAGACTCCTGACCTATTTGTCGAAGACCTCATTCTCAAGCATCTAAAGCCGAAGGGCCTCAGTAAGTTTTTCATGATAGAACGGGCACATAGGGTCCCAGGCGGCCGTCCCAGACCGGGCGCTCACCCGCGACCTTTGCTGGCCCGAGTCCTGAACTACCGAGACAGAATCCTCCAGAACTCGAGAGCCAATGCCCCAATCAGGTATGAGAATGCCACTATCTCCCTTTTCCCAGACTTCACACAGAGAGTGCAAAAACAGAGGAGATCCTTTTTATCGGTGTAGCGAGACCTAAGGGAAAAAGGCCTGAAATACTCAATGTTGTTCGCGGCCCGTCTCAGAGTTGAAGTGGGGGCCGGCTGTGGTTCTTTGATCATCTGGAGGAAGTGGCGGAGTGGCTCGAATATGAAGGAAATCGGGCCCCAACAGACCGTGGTGATGGTGAGATGGCTGACAGTCAGCCATCCTGAAGCTGAGGCCTGTTGAATATTCGATTTGATCACATGGTAGACTTTGGTTGTAGGGGACTTGGGGAGAATGCAACATTTGCGCTGGGATAAAGGGGTTGCAAGATTTTTTCTAGATTGCTATTTCTCACTTAATAGAAACTATTGCATGGTTCTGGGGCGTGGGCCGGAACCCGTGACCTGCTACCCCCTAAGTTTGGTTCTTTCTTTGAATCTTTCCAGGATGACAGGCACTCTGCGTTTTCGATCAGCAGTTTGGAGCCCAGAGGCAGGGCAGCGGGTGGGGTGTATTGGGGAGGGTTGTTTCGTTCACCTGTTAGGTGGTTTGTTAGTTGCATCAGCACAGTGCATTTGTTTCAGAGAGAAAATGCGGAGGTTTGTCAATTGTACCAAGTAGACGAATGGGGGTAGAGAAGTGATGGTTCTGAGTTGGAACGTAAACGGGTTAGGGGGCAAAATCAAACAGAGTGTGGTTCAACAGTATCTTAAAAGGCAGGCGCCGGATGTGGTCCTGCTTCAGGAGACACACCTAGTCGGGAACTCGTGCAAAGCTCTACACAGAATGGGATATAAATTAGTCGCACTCTCAGGGTTCACATCGAGTTCCAGGGGATGGGCATTTTGACTCGTAATACGTTCCCAATGGCAGTGACTTCCACGTGGGAAGGAAGTGAGAGGTAGTTATACTGGAGTTACGGGCATGTGGGAAGGTCGACACATAACATTCCTATCTATATATATTCCACCGGGGCTACAGGGTATGACATTTGCGGATTTTGGGGGCGGTCCTACTCACTGTCCCTGACGGACTTTTAATCCTGGGTGGCGACTTTAACATAGTCGTCTCTGGTATGATGGACAGACATCCCCCGCGGGAGACGGGGCAGGCGACACAATGGCTACCGGACTTTATTGACACAATGGGCCTGGTTGATAGTTGGAGAGTGCTTCATCCGAATCAAAAGCAATACACGTTTCACTCGGGGGCCCACAACAGTTTTTCGTGCCTGGACAACTGTCTAGTCCCCCGCTCACAAGCATCCTACATAACAGAAGCCACACACTTGGCCAGAGGCATCTCAGACCACTCTCTGCTTTGGGTCCACATAGTGGTAAGTCGGGGCACTGCAGGGAGGGTGGCCCCCATCAATCCCTGGTATCAGGGTGATCCAAAAATTCGTAGGGATCCTTTTGCAACGCTAGATGAATATTTCATAAATAATGTGGGGTCGGTGTCCTCTTCCCGGTCCCTGTGGGAAACCTTCAAAACTGTAGTCAGGGGTCAGGCTCTGTCCTCGATAGCAGGCTCTAAAAGGGAGCGGAAGAGGGAGGTGGTGGAGCTGGAGACTGAAATTAGTAGGTTGGAGGTAGAGTTGGAACCGGGGGTAACACAGGCTAAACGATTACAAAGAACTGGTCACTGACAGGGCTAAGGCTCTTGGTAGGGAAAAGCAGGGCAGGCTATAGGATCTCAGGGACAAGGCTGGGAAACTACCCGCATGGCTGGACAAGAGGGAATGGACTAGCCTTCTTGTCCCAGAGCTCATAACAGAGGAGGGGTATCACTTACCGATCCACAGGACATAGTAGACAAGTTTGCGGACCATTTTCGGATGGTTTATGAATCGGTGTCCCCTCACTGATTCCCAGAGATTACTCCGGGGCGTGCAGCTCCCATGTCTTTCCTCTAAAGACCGGGACTATATGGATAGCCCACTAGCAGTGGACAAGATTGCTCAAGCGATCTGTTCATTAAATTTGGGTAAGGCACTAGGCCCCAACGGGCTTCCAATCGAACTCTACAAACTCAAACCGGACAAACTAGCACCTTATTTGAAAGCAATGTTTGTGGAATCTAGAGATAAAGGAGTGTTACCCAGGGAACAAAGAATGGCTACTGTGGTTGTGATCTATAAGGAGGGCAAGACTAAAACAGACTGCGCCTCGTACAGGCCTATCTCTCTTTTAAATGTTGAACCGAAGATCCTGGCCAAGCTCCTTGCAAATAGACTGGTGAAAGTGATCAGCAGTCTGGCCCAGTCATAAAAACTTACGCAGACTGCACGGAGTGATAGACAGAGTTCACACTCTGCGGGAACCAGCCATAATCGCGTCGCTAGACGCAACAATGGCCTTCGACACAATTGAATGGCCCTATTTGTGGTCTGTCTTGACCAAATTTGGGTTCGGCCCTGAATTCATCGGGTGGGTGTGCCTGTTATACACGGAACCCCTGGCCCAGGTAGTGGTAAACAACAGAGCCTCAACTCCGTTCTTGCTTGGTCGGGGAACTCTTCAAGGCTTCCCTATGTCCCTTCTCCTCTTTTCACTGGCCTTGGAGCCTCTGGCCGCCTGGATACGTTGGGAGACAACGATTAGGGGCATGCGGTGGTCCCTCCTATGGGAGGATCGCATATCTTTATATGCAGACATTTTGCTTTACCTGACCTCTACCCATAAGTCCCTTACTGTGATCCTCGATGTCCAGGCCTCCTTTGGAAAATACTTGGGACTCTCAATCAACTGGAAGAAATCCTTGTTATTTGTATTAAGTGGGGATCCCCATGTCCCTCCACAAAATTGTACTATACAGGTCAACACAGAGGGGTTCAAATATTTGGGAGTCTTCGTCTCTCTGGATCCCTCAGTTCGGTACGCCCGGAATCTCCTTCCCCCCTGCAGAGGCTTAAGAGCGACATCGCCCACTGGAGGAAGCTTCCTCTTTCGTTATTGGGTAGGGCAGCCCTCTTTAAGATGATGGCTCTGGCTCACTTTCTCTATGCCTTGCAAAATACCTTGGATGTTGTGCCAGCTAGTGACTTTCGTGAGATTGAGAGCCTTCAGGGGAGTCTGCTATGGGATGGCAGGCCCCGCATTGCTCTGAACAAACTGACACTTACTTGGTATGATGGGGTATTGGCCTCCTGGATATTAGACGATACTACTGGGCCTCACAGCTGGCTGCGATTAACCACCGTACATATGGCCGAGTTGATGATCCTGGTTATGTCAGGATAGATGGCTTCTCCCTGGGGGTAGGTATCACAGGGCCCTGTATACCCGACCGAAAGAACTGGCCTTAACAGGGCCAACAAAACATGCAGTCCAGGTCTGGCATGTTGCCACGAGTTCCCTGGGTTGGAGGGATAAATTGACCATGGCCACCCCGCTCTGGGACTCCGAGAGACTGGGTAAGCTCTCGAGGACAGAAGGTTTCGACAAGTGGGACCTTATAGCTATATCCACTGTCAAGGATATCTGGGGGAAGGGGAGGATTAAATCCTTCGAGGAAATGCAGAAGGAATATGAACTAGCAAACACTGAATACTTCCGCTATGTACAAGTCCGGCACTCGCTTCTCTCAGTGTTGCCCGGAGGTATGGAGCCCCCAGAGGCCTCACCTCTGGAGGACAGAATACTGGATGGTCACCTTCCCGAAAAAAAGATCTCCTTGATTTATAAAAAACTAATCAACTGCAAAGCTGATCCCCTTGAGGCGTTAAGAGAGAAATGGGTACAAGATGGGATAGAGCTGGATGACAAAGATTGGCAGGCAGCAGTGTCATCCCCAAGGGAAGTTGCCATCCCAGCCCGCCTGCGATTAGTCCAGCTTAAGATTCTGCATAGGGTCTACATCATGGGACCCCGGCTGGTATGCATGGGACGGTCAGACATGGGGCTATGCAAAGTGTGGTCTTGCAGGTACCTTTATGCATATCATCTGGGAGTGTGCACACATTACCACCTACTGGCGCAATATACATGACACTCTATATAAAGTACTGGGGGTCTACCTAAGACTGGAGGCGAGGAGGTGCCTCTTGAATATATGGGAGCCTACTGACTTAAACACCTCACAGACACAATGGGCCACTCTGGGTTTCATGTTAGCAAAAAGGAACATAGCCCAGTTGTGGGGTGCGGAGCAGCCTCCCACCTTGGAAGCGTGGGAAAATAACTTAGATTGGTGTATGTTTAGGGAGAAGACAACATATCTTGCGAGGGGCTGCCCTCGAAAGTGGTCACTGGTCTGGGGGCCCTGGAACTGTTACAGAGGAGAAATTTGTATGCCACCCAGAAATGTTGCTCTTGATGACCCGCCCTTCCCCGTGAAGTTCCTTTTCATTTGTATGTACTGTTTATCCTAGAACCCCCATTGTAGAAACTGTAACTCTGAACGAACTGTACAATGTCTCTTATGCTGGTGTTTTATTTCAATAAAAAGAACTGTTAAAAAAAAATCTGTGCTTAGCATAGTGTGCTGCCCAACTGGTATTCTGCTAAATCTGTTACTGCTTCCAGCTATATAATACATTACACATACAACAAGTCAGGACTATTGACTTTGTCAATGGTTGTTAGTTGCATAAAATAACAAGCATTTGCAATGCAATAGGTCTTGCATTACTGATAGTTTGAGGTATTGGCAATGCCAATAGCTCATACTTTCAGTAATGCGTGACCTAGTGCAGTGCAAATGCTTGCGGAGTGAGTCAGGAACCAGCATTGTATGTCTCAGTGCAGTACCGCAAGCTGCTCCTAGAGGTCCCTAGTGAGCAAGGCACAAGCACTGCATGTCTCTGTGCAGTACCGCAAATTGCTCCTAGTGGTGCCTAGTGAGCAAGGCACCAGCACTGCATGTCTCTGTGCAGTACCGCAAATTGCTCCTAGAGGTACCTAGTTAGCAAGGCACCAGCCCTGCGGACCTCCTTCGGTCACATATGGCACTGCACCCTGCAGAAGATATGGTAAATACAGCCAACTCATAATGCATTGCATGCAAGACAGTACTACGGGTACATTCAAATAGCTATGTCCGTATATACAATTAGGAGCTTTGAAATGGGACAAAATAATTATTACATTGATTTTGGATTACGTTGTACTCTGTGCGGAACTGATGAAGGGAAATTTATAGACGATCTCAAATAAAAGTGAGATGTTCTAGTGAGTATAGTAACCACAGCCAGCCTAGCTTAGGACCAAGTGTGTGTCTTGCCTGAAGCCTTTTAAGAAAATAGTGCCTTGAGGCTGCAATTCAAACCTAGGGATTAGCAACACATGTAACAGGGGGTGTCCTCATGGGATGTTACAATAAGAGACAAGACAGTACTAACGAGGGACTACTAAGCCTATTGACCAATGAAAAGCCACCATTTACAAGGGACAGGGACAGAAGCCAATTAAAAAGATGGGCGGAAAGTGGGTGGAGCTTTATGCCGATATCCTGAATACTTTTTTTTAGGAAAAAAGGGGTTTTGTCCTGAATACAGAATGTCTCGAAGACATAGAGCAAGCGCTGTCTAGGCTAGACCTAAAAAAGCAACAACTATGTCTTCCTTATATGTAATATTGAAAATGTGTCAGTTCTAAAAGGATGAGACTGTGAAAGAACTATAACCCTTTTTTTTAAACTTTTTTCGCTGGCTTCTTTTTATGAACTGGATTCTGTAGATTTCTTCCATCTGGTGAGGTGCAACATTTTTTAGGTCTAGCCTAGAGTCAGCGCGCATGCGCTGCTCTGCGCGACTTGCTGTACTAGAGGATGGACTAGAAACCCCACCCACTCTCCGCTCAGATTTGTCATTGGCTGTGTCATTGTCCTTCGTAAATGCTGGCATCTGATTCATAAATAGGCTTGTTAGTCCCTCCTTAGTACCGCCTTGTCTTCATTTGTAACCTCCCATGTCGACTGGCCCTTTTACTTCTGTTGTTACACAATATTTGTTATTTAGTCTTGTAAGCCCTATTTGCTTTACTAAGTTGGTCTTACTGTAGGTAGGATGTGTGCTGCTCAGCTGGAACCCATTGTGTTATTTTAAGCGGCAAGGCCGCTCTTTGGAGGGCTCCATGTATTTAAAGAAGAGATAGGGCTTATTCGTGTTCTATTATTACAATATGAAGTTGGAACTCTAGCTCTCTAGTACAATCCTGTAGGTGCATCATAAAGATGTACACCATTAGCAGCCATGTTAGAACTTGAAGCAGCTCCATTATATTGTTCCCCGCTGTGATGCTTTCCGTTTAGGGAAAAGTCCCGGAATCCGATTATTCTTTAGTGTAAAAACTTTACGACATGGCACACCAAGATCGGGAATTATATTAGATGTCAGCATTGAAATTGGTCCGGTTTGCTTAGATGAAGCATAGACGACTACAGTGGGGTGACCAGTTTTGTAGCCCGTTCGTGGCACGAGCTTGCACAGTAGTGTCTAGAGCTAGGTTCACAGGCAGGGGTGGTAGCTATTTTGTGACTGGTGTGAGAAGGATTCTTAGGAAGTTGGTGCGCAAGCGCTGCCTCCATTTTAGCTCCTGCATCGTCATAGCAGCAGTAGTCCAAAGCGGTTCGGACCGACTCTTCGCTTCCAGTGACCCATATTTTTGGAACAAACGACACACCCCATGCACATGAGAGAGCCAGTGGAACTACTTACTAGGAATGAACCCATTTGTGGTAACTACTTGTTATAATTGCCGTCTTACGCAAACGTTTTATAAAAACTTTCTGCAGATTTGAAACGACTGGGCACTTGAATAAAATAGGGCAATCGAAGAAATGTAACATCAAAAGACTGGTAATAAGTACAATCACAATTGCATAAAGTAATTTTAAAGTTCATATACCATTTACAATATCTGTTTCGGATTGTCAAAACAAAAGGGCAGTGTCTTCAATATATTTTACCCATGCGATGTTCAATAAATGCCAGATCGTACACGGAGTTACATGTAAACTGCCCATTATTATGCGATTGGACCCTTACAGCATGCGTGCTCCCTGATCAGGAGCCGAGCAATCACGTATGCTCCCGTGCATTTCTGATCTCTGTTAGCAATGTATCACTTCACAGAAAACAACGTGCCCAGGCAATATATTCATGTACCATTGCATGGAATAAAGAACACTGCGTTCACATCTGCCATTCTGTATTGAAGCATGGCATAATAATCATTTCTTGTAACTCGCTGCCTAGAAAACAGAACAGTCTCTGGCTATTTATTTTTTATTCTTCTTGAATGTGTGGAACGAGTGACAGCACTCATTTCATTCTGTTCATAAGCCTGCAGTAAAGAACATCCAAGACAAGTGTCATTGTGTGAAATACATCAAATAATCCAGTGGTAACAGCATGGAATAACTCTCCGGACGCATTGCCCTGTTACACTGTACTTCTGCGGGGCATCCCAGGTGGCGTCTCACCCTGGTGACAGTATCACTGCACAGCATCGCCCTGTCTCCGCGAATCACTATAGACGAGAAACGCGTAATTCCTGCAACGTTGGCGTGGACCTGCAGGAAATAAAGAGCACTCACATCACGTCTGCACTGGGAACAGGTTATCATGTGGCGATGATGCTCTTGTGATTAGCTGCTCCGCAGCACATGGTACAACGCATGCCTGGGCAGTGGTCGGGCGCATCTGGATAGCCGTCCAGGCTGGCTCTCAGATGGTTCTGTCTTCCATTTGCAGTTAGGTGTGAGGTGCCTACTGACTTTCAGCGGCAGAAGGGTTTGAGATGTGGGTGGCCCCAGCATCAGTTTTGGAGATATCTGTAAGGAGTGAAGGTTTGCCTCTTGCGAGGAATCTGAATTGAGAAGTGTGGCTCAATGGTTAGAGCGGCGGACCCTGATGCAGAGGTCTAGCCCAGGACCAGGGTTCAATTCCTGCCTCAGCGGCTAATTCTCGCCTCGGTGCCTACTCTAATCATGGGCCTACTCTAAAGAGGGCACACGGGTGGGTCGTGCTGAAAGATTATAATGCCCTGAAACCGCATAAATATTTGAAAATGGGCCTCACGCGGAAGACAAAAGATACATTTTTAAACCTGCGCTTTGGAATTCTACCAATTCTACCTCACTTGGCACCATGGAAAAGGAGGCAGGACGAACATCTTTGCCGTCTTTGCAAATCAGGGAACGAGGATTTAATCCACATAATCTGTATTTGCCCTAACCTGATAGACATAAGGCGCGCTTTATTTCGACCACTTTGGAATCAAAAAGGTGTAAAAAGCTGCAGGCAAGCCGTGATGATATGCTTCAACCCAGAAGAGGTCCAATTAAATTGCAGACTGACGACGTTTTTTGACATTGTATCTACAAGACTTGCTCAACTACACGGCACAGTGATCAACAGCATCTAATAACTCGCCAATCAAGAAATAGTCTGCCAAGGTCTAGCCAAGCCAAAGCAAGCTGAGAACATTGACTCACACTTTTAATTTTCACAAGTGGGTTAGAGACACTGTAATCGAGAACAATAACTCAATATGGTTTTATTTACCTTTTTTTCCTTTAATAATACACGCGTTTTAAGCTTATAACGATATTAATGATGTACGTTTTATATTGTGAGTTTTAATTAACTGTACAATAAAGTAAACCACTGAATACTCTAATCATGGGTCCCACTTTGTGACTCTTGACAATAGCTTGCTTAATCTCCACAACGGCCCCAGCAGCGTTTGGATGCCTGGCTTCACCTTGGGGTTGCCCAGGAGTGGACATCTCACAGGAAAGCCAGGAAGGGTTCCACAGCGGTATGAATACAGCGCCACGAGACCTCTGGGTAGAAGGCGCTATATAAATACATTTGCATCACAAACACACCATGGTGTCTAAATGTAATGTATTTGAGCTTATATAGCGCACAGCTACCCACAAAGGGTTTCCCGGCGCTTGCTTAGGGAACCCGTCCTGGCATTCCCCTGTGAGATAACCCCGGCAGGGTATCCACAAGGTGAAAGCCAGGCATCCCACCGCAAGGGGCCATTGTGGAGATTAAGCAAGCTATTGCCCAGAGTCGCAGAGTGTGAACCCGTGAGTTGAGGAGGCACCGGAGCGAGAATTATCAAGTCCATGGAATTTTTGAGCCCAAGACCCGCCGAGGCGGGGAATTGAACCCTGGTCCAGGGCCGATCTCAGCTTCCAGGTCTGCCAACTCTAACCCCTGAGCCACACTTCTCCACCCTGAGCCACACTTCTCCACAGGCACCTTTACTCAACTGTTTGTCATGTCAAGCCTAGAGGCTATGTCCAGGGCCACGGGAATTATGTGACTGTGCAGCCACAGCGATTTTTTCATAATAAAAGATTTGCTGTATTTAGTACATAGTCCATCATTTGCCGCATAATCTGCTAAAATGGAAAAATAATTAAGTAATACTTAAATTGCTTTTTCTTGCCGCATAATTTACTCAGCCCTTACGCATATTTTGGCCCTCCCATGCCACATAATTCCAGTTGCCATGGCTATGTCCTACCACTTGTATAGTATCTTTATCAAGAGTCCATCCCTGGGCGGTAGGAAGCATTGCACACTTTTGCGGCAGCAAACATGCTGCGTTTGTGCTTGGAAATGAGATGGGAATGAGAGACTGAGTGAGGATTTTTACAAGAGTGTCAGAGTTTGTATGGCCAAATAGCTGCAGTGATCCCTAAAGAAATGAGAATTGTAAAATGCTGTTTTCTTGGACAGGATGTATTTTGTTCAAGCATCGAACATCTAGGAAATTATCGGATTATTATGCTAATAAAGTGTTTTCGTCAGTTACAACATACCCCATATATGGCATTGTATCACACCTGCCACCTTAAAAATACATTTGCAATGCAATAAGTCTCGCGTTTTCTAAACTTCAACCTATTCGTATTGTAAATGACAATTCCTTTTATTATTGCATGTTTTTTAAATGCATAAATAAAAGGCAATGTCATTTACAATGCCAATAGCTCAAAATCTCACAAATACCAGACCAATTGTGTTACAATCAGCATTATGTCACTACGCCACACACTTCCACGCCACACAATTCAATTCTACACATTTCCATTCCACACCATGTTTTTCAAATCAACAAAACAATTACACAATACACCACATACATCCAATCCCCACCACAGAATGTGTTATCATGCCACAAAATTCAACAACACACCGCATGATTAAACTCCACAAAGCACCACTCCACCGCACAAAATTACATTCCACATAATTACACTCTGACACACAATCCCACTCCACATAATTACAGTACACTCAATACCACATAATTACTATCCACATATTTTCATTGCACACCATGCCACATAATTCCACTCCACAAATCCACTCTACACATTTACACCACACACTATTCCACAACTAACAAATCCAAGGCACATACATCCACACCGCATACATTCACTCCAATCCAAAACACATGGGTAAAAGACTTTCTCATTTACAAAACCAATAGCTTTAACTCTCACAAAAGAGACCAATTTGCATTGCAAATGCTTGTCTTCATGTACTGTTGAAACAGAATGCCCTGCCCTGGACCGAGGCTGGAGGAGGCCACCACATGCTTTAACAGCCCAGACTGGTCCATTGCCATTCTGTATGTGGCAATCAGCCCCATACAGAAGGGCAATGGGTGGGTGCGGCTGCTCTTGTGCTCCGAGAATGAGTGCGAGGCGGGCCCATCAGGGAGCTCAGGCCTCTTGCAGGGGAACATCCTGCTCCCTGGAATACCCAAAATTACGGACAAAAGGCGTCCGTAAAAGGGATCATCACAGACATTGGACATGAGATCCAAATCAAGGACTGAAAATTTATGGACAGTTGGTCACCCTAAGCACAAGTGAGGCTGGGGATTGTGTGAACCCCTTCTCAGACTCCACGGCCCCCCTGGGGGTCATGCACCACACATTGAAGACCTCGGCTCTAGACATTAAGAGGTGTCTTAAATTATATCTGCACAAAACTAAGACTGTCTGCAAAACTGATCAACTGTTTGTAGCCTATGGACAAGGTCATCAGATTACTGCTGTTACGAAGGCTCCTACTGCCAGATGGATTACAGCCACAATACAGTTTTGCCACGACAAAGTAGCCAAACCTGACAAGAACAGTTAGAGCACATTCCACAAGAACAGTCTCCACCTCGGCTGCTATGTTCGCATGGATTCCACTGGAAACGCAGATCTTAGTTGCGCCGATCTCGGGAGGCTCCAGACTCATCGACCCGCTCACAAATGGGCTGGATGTTCTCCGGGGGCTGACGGAAGTCCTTTGCTGTCACACTGGGGCTCCTACATGAAGAAAAGGCAGTGTTAGCGTGCCCGGTCGGCGGAGCTTCAATCGGATGCGGCCATCTTGGTCGCCTCCCTGGCCACGCCCCCTATCTCTCTTATTTAGTTTGAGTGATCCATCTGGCTCTACAAGACTTTGTGCTCTCTATCAAAATGAGCCTGGTGCAGGGTCCTCATGGACCATGCAACCACCACGCGGTACTGTAGCAAGCATAATAAAGTGGAGTACTGGTACCTGTCATTAGGCACTGCATCTCTAGAGGCGGCTGGACCAACAGAGCATCTTGTTCTATCTAGTGGTAAAGTTGCCACCAATTGCAGAGATAAATACTATCCATTTGTTTATGTTTTGTTTTACTGAAAGGGACAAGTCCTGGTAGGTCAAAGAAATATGTGTAAAATGCTCAGTATTCTTTGTAACATGGCAACTATACTTCGGTTTATTCAAATTATCATTTAAAATGTAATCAAACAGCTGTCAAACACTTGTAAGTGCCTTCTACATTTTGTGGTTCTTTAAAAAGATGTAAAAAACGGTTATTTTTACTTCTTTTTCAAATTCTTTTACTGGTAGAGACATACAAATATAGAAAAGACCAGTACAAACCTGACAGAAACTGAGCGGGTGTTTTCTGGTGGACCATTACTGGTGTCTTCATCCGGAGACACATTCCAGCTGGAGTAGAATGAAGGACTCTGGTGCACATTTCCACTGCCACATCTTCTGCCTCCACTTCTGAAGAAGATCAAGACAGACTGGGCCAGGTGATTCTTATCATCCCAGACTGAGCCAGAGCGCCTGAGCATTTGTCCTCCCATCAAGCTCCCACTTCAGGAGGATCTTATGTCAACAACTGGGAAGGATCCTCCATCATTCTCCAAAACCTACACATCTCTGCATGGAAGCTAAGAGAGTGAGTTGTTGATCGAGGTGGTTTGCAGGCGAGACCCTCTTTCATGAAAGCCATTTATGCTGCTCTATATGACAAATGTGTTGCCTGGTGTGGTGCCCAACACACTGACCTTTTACAGGCCAAACTTTCTGACATTCTTTTGTGTGTTATTTCTTTTGCCCAGCAAGGCCTTGCGGTGGGCATAGTGAAATGTTATTTGTCAGCCCTTACAATTTTTTGGTGTTTACCTCACCAGGGGCCAGATGTAGGAAGGCCAGTAATGGCCGAAATCTGCTCTTACCGACCGGTAATAGCCTTTTCTGATGTAGGTGGTATATTTACCGATTCGGTAAATAACTAATCATCATTTACCGATTCGGTATTTACCGAATCAGTAAATGAGATGTAGGAAGCACTTTAAAGAGTGCTTTTGGGCCAGATGTAGGTAAGTATATTTTACCGATTCATAAATACCGAATTTTACCGATTCGGTATTTATGAATCGGTAAAATAGAAGGGGGGAGATGTAGATAGAATCGGTAATTGAATTACCTATTCTGTAAGAATCGGTATTTACCGAATCGGTAAATACCGATTCGGTAATGCCCATTGATTCCTATGGGCATTAAAGCCGATTACCGAATACCGAATTTTGCAAGGGTGCAGGGGGTGTCACTTTGACACCCTCTAGCACCCCGATTTAAGGCATGTGTGACATGTGCCACACAGACATGCCCTAAGGGCATGTCCGTCTGTGACATGCCATAGGTGTGCATGCACACATGTGCATGCACACCTGGAATCGGTATTTTACCACCCAATTGGATTGGGTGGTAAAATACCGATTCGGTAAGGCCTGTGGGACTCAGAAGAGTCCCACCTACATTTCAAAATTACCGAATCGGTAAAAATACTGATTCGGTATTTTACAGATTCGGAAAATTTACTGATTCGGTAATAGGCCACCTACATATGGAATGACCATTTACCGGTCGGTAACGGCCACCTACATCTGGCCCTTTGTGCTTTAAGGATTTGTTATTTACCACCAACTATTAGTTGGTGGTAAAAACGAATACCTGTGTAAATGCAAATCTGTGCATTTACACCTGTGCCATGTGACAGACATACATGCCCTTAGGGCATGTATGTGTGCCACATGTGCACACCAGCACTATTCAGGGGTGCAACGGGGTGGCAAAGTGACACCCTGCCACCCTTGACTCTTTCCCACTTTTACTGAATCTGTATTTACTAATTCGGTAATTGACATTCATTCCTATGGGCCTCCAGGCCCATTGATGCTCTCTGTAGGCTATTGTATATATATATAAAATCTTTATTCGGCTTATTCACAATGGAAAAACCATAAAAGAGACAAGTAATATCATACATTACAAAAGTACACATGTTGTATAATATTTCATATAAAATTCATTTCACAGTTAAAAGAAAAAATTAATCAAAAAATGTGCAGGAATCCGCTCAAAATGGGTTTGACCAGGATTTTTAGAGGTTCTTTCTATGTTTCATGATGTATTTTAAGAAGCTACTAACAAAATAACAGACATTTTCTGTTTCTAGCATTTGCAGTCTTAAGAGGGCAGGTCTGCATTGTCTCAACCCCCAAGTTCTTAATATCGGTAGAAGCCAGATCTTTCTGTGGGCTTGATGGAATTTACAAAGCAGAATCACATGCAGGTTGGACTGTGTTGATGAACCATCACATGGACAAGGGGGGAGTGTGGCATTCCAACAGTTTTGTGACGGAAAGGTGACCATTCTAAAAAAGGTGTTTAGCCTGAATCTTGTAATTAACATTCTTTCATAAGTTGATGTTTGGAGTGCCAGGTACGGGTGGATGTCATAGGCTATTTGAATCATGTTTGCATGTATAACTGCCGTTTTTGATGAGTTGGATGCAAGTCTTAAGGATTCCAGATGTCTTAATGCTTTATGTTTGAGGTCTTTTTTCGAAATGTCTGTTATGGATACCGGATCCAGGTAATAGTTCTCAAAGCCTAGATCATTAAAGAAGTTTTTAAC
Organism: Lissotriton vulgaris; assembly: GCF_964263255.1. Lineage (NCBI taxonomy): Eukaryota > Metazoa > Chordata > Amphibia > Caudata > Salamandridae > Lissotriton > Lissotriton vulgaris. The sequence goes on along the minus strand of NC_141691.1, from coordinate 66,418,787 downwards.
ATAAAGGAGCCACTTTATTTTCGAAGAATTGTCCAAATTCATTGTATCTGTAATGATGGATTGTGTCAGTGCATTTTTGTCTGACTTCCAAATGCGGCGCCACAGCATCAGCGGTTCTAGTTTAATTAGGTCCTCAATGTACGGTATACCTAGTTCTAGGTGCATTGCATAGGTTGAGGTACCTTTGGGGGCGGCTAATAGGAATCTTAGAAAGGCGTTTTCTGTCTTCTGAATAGGGCTGGTATCAGTGTAGCCCCAGACTCCCGCACCATATGTGGCGATTGCCTGGCATTTGGCATTGTAAATCTTTAGTAGCTCCACTGGTGGCCTTTTACCTAGTCTCTGGGAAAAGGTCATTAAGGCGGCGGTTGACCTCTTGAATAAATGTGCCCTTGTGTTCACTGCTGGCTTCCAGCTAAGTTGGTCGTCTATCATGACCCCCAAGTAGGGATATTGAGGGGTGGCTTCAAGCTTTTGGCTATTGAGCTGTATGGGTTTTATTCTTTTCTGGCCTCTACCAGCTGTCATTACGAACGTTTTCTTCACGTTCACCATTAGGTCTAAATTGCCAATGAAGGTCGTGTACCTACTCACTGCTTTCTGGAGTTCACGGGGTGTTCGTGCGAGGATAACAGCGTCATCCGCGTAGAGGAGGCCTGGAATCAGGGGGCGTTTTATGCATGGGAGGTCCTGGGCCCCCCCCAACATCTCCCCCTCCAAACCATTGGTGTAGAGTGAGAAGAGGAAGGGGGCCAGGACGCATCCCTGCCTGACTCCACGCCCTACGCCAAACGGCGACGTCAGCTCTCCGTTTACGCCGAAGCGCACTCTGGCAGTTGCCCCGGTATAAAGCTCTCTTAAGAAGTCCAAGAGGGGTAGATCTACTCCTAATTGGGCTAGGACCTTCCACAGCTTTGCGTGCGAGACGCAGTCAAAAGCTGCGGATAGGTCGACAAAGACCATATAGATCTTAGTTGGTATGGCCTGGGTGTATTTGCCCATTATTAGGGTGAGGTTAAGGACCTGCTCTAGTGTGCCAAAGCCCTCTCGAAAGCCGAATTGGATGTCAGAAATTATGCCTTGATCCTCACTCCACTGCTGAAGACGCTCTAGAATCACTCTCCCCACTACTTTCCCAAGCGAATCCAGCAGTGAGATTGGCCGGTAGCATTTTGCATCTTGGCGGTCCCCCTTTTTAAAAATGGGGACCATTATTGATTTGGTCCAAGAGGTTAGGATTCCCTCATTTGCGGCCCCTGTGCAGACTCTAGTTAGGATGGGGGCCCAGAGATCTAAGTTGCTTTTAAAAAAGTCCACTGGGACCCCATCGGGTCCTGGTGCCTTGCCTGGTTTACTGTTCTGCAATGCCTCCAAGAGGTCTGGGATGTCAAAAGGAACCAAAATGAGGTACTGGGCCTTTGAGGGTAGTGGGTCTGTTGGTGAAGTGTTTTTGAAGATCTCTGCGAAATGAGAAACCCATGTGTTTTCGTCAATGGCGACTTCTATTTTTGGGGTACCAGTTTTTGTGAGATAAGGAGTTCTAACTGTGCGCCAAAAAAGCTCGCTGTTTTTTGAGGCTGCGCCTTTATGAAGGTCGTCCCATAGTTTTTGCTTAAGTTGGGCGGTTCTCAGCTTTCTTTCCCCTATATATTGATGTCTTAAAAGTTGGATCTGGGCTACATCTCGCGGTTTGTTATGGAGTGCAGATTTCAATTTTGTTAATGCAGCTGTGCAATTATGATTAAACCATTTTAATTTTGTGGAACAGTTTGGTTTGGGTTTTGAGGTAAGGAGGTCCTTTATAGAATCTAAGATTAGTTTAAAGTTTGTCAGGACTTCCTTATGGCTTGATGCGAGGTCCAGGCATTTTACAATATTTGGGTAGGACCGGGTTATCAGTTTTTTCGTTATGTCTGAGGGATTAATTTTTGCCCATTTAATTGTATCTGAGGGATTAATTTTTGCCCATTTAATTGTAATAGGCCACCTACATATGGAATGACCATTTACCGGTCGGTAACGGCCACCTACATCTGGCCCTTTGTGCTTTAAGGATTTGTTATTTACCACCAACTATTAGTTGGTGGTAAAAACGAATACCTGTGTAAATGCAAATCTGTGCATTTACACCTGTGCCATGTGACAGACATACATGCCCTTAGGGCATGTATGTGTGCCACATGTGCACACCAGCACTATTCAGGGGTGCAACGGGGTGGCAAAGTGACACCCTGCCACCCTTGACTCTTTCCCAATTTTACTGAATCTGTATTTACTAATTCGGTAATTGACATTCATTCCTATGGGCCTCCAGGCCCATAGGAATGAATGGCAATTACCGAATCGGTAAATACCGATTCGGTAAATACCGAATCTTAACGATTCGGTATTTTTTACCGACTTTTTATCTACATTGCATTTACCGATTCGAAAATACCAAATCGGTAAAATTCGGTATTTTCGAATCGGTAAATTACAATTACCTACATCTAGCCCCAGCTGTCTTGTTTAAGTCACTGTTTGTGATGCATTTTCTGAAAGGTTGACTCATGTTTCCCCCTCAATGGGAACTGCTCTTGACCGTGACATTCCTCGTGGGCATGTCCTTTGAGCGCCTGCTCCTTAAGGCTTTGACACTTCAAACTGCCTTCCTCTCGTATTCTTTAACAGTGAAATGATCCGTTCTCATTGTCTGCCCGAGTGCATCAGGATTGCCTGCAGAACAAACATCATTTATTTTGTAATGCTCAACGCAAAGATACATGTTACGTTTTGTAGACACTTGACATACATCACTTTTGCATACATATGCACACATATATACATAATGCACTTATAGAAACATGACAAACCATTTTGCTTTTTTATCCTTGTCCCTCGATGCGCGTCTTTAAGGATGGAGGTATTTATCTACTTATTTTGTTCATAATCCACCTGTAGGTAATCCAAAACAGCAGAAAGTAGGCTGGAGAAGCCTCTGTCCATTTACTTGCTTCTTGTTTAAAAAAGAATGAGTTCAAAGTCCATTTGATCCATAGAGATTCCTCCAAATTATAAAGGTCAATGTGTTTCGGCTGTATTAAATGTAGGCCTCCTCAGGACCAAAGAAAGACATGGTTGTGCATTTCTGCTTAGCGCTATTGATGCTCTCTGTAGGCTATTGTGATCGAACGTGCCTTATAGCTGCTACATATGGTAATCGCTGGGCATCTTCCTTACCTCCTAACAGAGAGATCTTAGTCCGGTGCCAAAAAGCCTCTCCATGACTCCTTTATGTAGTGTAAGCCATGCGCTGTTCCAGACCAAAGTATATCAGTAAAGTTGAAGTTCACCAATACTTAGGAGCTATCAGACCCAAATGGCCCCCAGGGGCCCAAAACAGCCCCCACCCTAGCAGCCTACCGGGGAAATGCCTGGCGCCCGCTATGGCCAGTCTGGCCCTGGTTCCATCACAATAGGATAAGGAGGACATTGACTAAAAGGCTGTGCAGATCTCTGCAGCAAGTTCATGATCCCACCGAGATGCCATCTCATTTCAGTAAACCATCACTTCCACTGCCTGCCCGTCGAATCCTCCTGCCGGACCCGTCACCTGTTCTAGCCTTCCTCTGGTCGCCGGGACCTATATCATGAGAACCATACTTTTTCCTAGAATTTCTCTGGTTAGGGAAAGTATTTTTTAGATTAATTCATTATTCCATACATGACTCGCTTCCATACACACATCTCTTAAAGAGTGCTATGCTTGTCCTGCGCTTGTTTGGGTTGCATGGGCCTGGGTCTTTTAGATGTAGGTTTCGGTTTGGTGTGCTTGATACTATGTACTGTGTACTAGTCGCTGTTTTGGCAACGCCTGACCTTGGTGAGTTATGCTATTTTTAGTTACTTTAGGCAATTTTCCAAGGCAAATCATGATATGCATTGGACAGTAAATCCACCACAACACTTGCGCTGGGTTTTGCACCACTTTTGTGAGTCAAACCCAGCACAAGGTGTTGGTAAATCTGCCCCAATCTATATGCGTATGTATGTATGTGGTGTAAGTCAGCCCTTAAACCCAGGGTCACGGTTCAAACCATGTTAGCCAATGACTAGCCACCGAGTTTCATTCAGCAGGAGGCATCAGTATATCTATAGATGTCAATTAGGGAGCCAGGGGTGGCTTTGTACCCATACTCCTGGCATTGCTCTTACTACTCCTGGCCCCAAAACCGTGTTTACCCCCTGTGCTTTCCACTCCTTGCTCTTTTCAACACTTCTCAAATAGGTTGATGAGTGGATACGGGGTCAACTCTGTGATGTCATTGGGACGTCGCAGGCCTCCAGATCTCACTTCTGCTGCCCCGTGTCGTTGTGTCCATGTTTAGGGTGGGCATTGGGTTAGGGGGCTCCGCTCTCTGGCAGATATGGCCTGCACCAGGCTGTGGTGAGAAATGGAAATATGTAAGGGTGACTCTGCAAGGACCGGGGGATCTGCTCCAGGCCTCCTCCTCCTGTGTCCTCTTATCGGGGTGGGGCCTCCTCCGTTGGAGCCTCTACAAGCAGGATGTGGTCATGCTGCAGCTGGGCTGTGGTTACCCTCCGAGAAGAGAAGCTGGAGCAGGGCTGGTGCACACACACACACAGCACTGACTTCACCCTTTCAGCAGGGTCTCTCGGCTCAGAGGGGGGGGGGGCGCTGGCATCTTCTCTCGGATACCCAAGGCTACCCAGGGGCTGAGACTTCAATCTCAGCCATTGATCGACTTATGGCGGAGTTTTCAGTGCTTTGCGGATATGAAGGTGATCAGTAAGAAACCTGACACTAAGTGGAACCTCGGTCAACTGAACAGCAAAGTCTCAAAAGGAATGTCCACCAATTGGGGTTCACCCGACATGGGAGACATTCAGGGGATGCCCTGGCGCAGAGAGAAGAGGAAAGACTCAGACCAAGAGCGTGGAGATAGATGGGGCTTACAGCAAGAACAGCACAGTTCAGAGTCTTCTAGAGAATTGATCTCTTAACAGGAGCCAATTTCATGAACTTGGCCTGATGGAGATGAGATCACATTTACCCTGCCCAAAACATAGCCCTGCTGGAGCATTTTGAACAAGTAATAGGTGATTTATTAGGAATTGAGGAAGACCATTGACTTAATCTCGCATTAACCTCGAGGATATAGAGCCTCGAAGGACCTGAGTGAACGCCTTTGCCTCAATGTAGCACAGCCGGGAGGATATGGTGCCTCAGAGGTCCTGAATGAACGCCATTGCCTCAATCTACCACAGCCTGGAAGATATGGTGTCTCAAAGGTCCTGAATGACCTCCATTGCCTCAATCTAGCATGTCCTGGAGGATACGGTGCCTCAAAGGTCCTGAATGAACGCCATTGCCTCAATCTAGCATAGCCTGGAGGATACGGTGCCTCAAAGGTCCTGAATGAACGCCATTGCCTCAATCTAGCTTAGCCTGGAGGATACAGTGCCTCAAAGGTCCTGAACGAACGCCATTGCCTCAATCTAGCATGTCCTGGAGGATATGGTGCCTTAAAGGTCCTGAATGAACGCCATTGCCTCAATCTAGCATAGCCTGGAGGATATGGTGTCTCAAAGGTCCTGAATGAACGCCATTGCCTCAATCTAGCATGTCCTGGAGGATATGGTGCCTTAAAGGTCCTGAATGAACGCCATTGCCTCAATCTAGCATGTCCTGGAGGATATGGTGCCTTAAAGGTCCTGAATGAACGCCATTGCCTCAATCTAGCATAGCCTGGAGGATATGGTGTCTCAAAGGTCCTGAATGAACGCCATTGCCTCAATCTAGCATGTCCTGGAGGATATGGTGCCTTAAAGGTTCTGAATGAACGCCATTGCCTCAATCTAGCATGTCCTGGAGGATACGGTGCCTCAAAGGTCCTGAATGAACGCCATTGCCTCAATCTAGCATAGCCTGGAGGATACGGTGCCTCAAAGGTCCTGAATGAACGCCATTGCCTCAATCTAGCTTAGCCTGGAGGATACAGTGCCTCAAAGGTCCTGAATGAACGCCATTGCCTCAATCTAGCATAGCCTGGAGGATATGGTGCCTCAAAGGTCCTGAATGAACATCATTGCCTCAATCTAGCATGTCCTGGAGGATATGGTGCCTCAAAGGTCCTGAATGAACGCCATTGCCTCAATCTAGCATGTCCTGGAGGATATGGTGCCTCAAAGGTCCAGAATGAACGCCATTGCCTCAATCTAGCATAGCCTGGAGGATATGGTGCCTCAAAGGTCCTGAATGAACGCCATTGCCTCAATCTAGCATGTCCTGGAGGATATAGTGCCACAAAGGTCCTGAATGAACGCCATTGCCTCAATCTAGCACGTCCTGGAGGATATGGTGCCTCAAAGGTCCTGAATGAATGCCATTGCCTCAATCTACCACAGCCTGGAGGATATGGTGCCTCAAAGGTCCTGAATGAACGCCATTGCCTCAATCTAGCATGTCCTGGAGTATACGGTGCCTCAAAGGTCCTGAATGAACGCCATTGCCTCAATCTAGCATAGCCTGGAGGAAACGGTGCCTCAAAGGTCCTGAATGAACGTCATTGCCTCAATCTAGCATGTCCTGGAGGATATGGTGCCTCAAAGGTCCTGAATGTACGCCATTGCCTCAATCTAGCATGTCCTGGAGGATATGGTGCCTCAAAGGTCCTGAATGAACGTCATTGCCTCAATCTAGCATGTCCTGGAGGATATGGTGCCTCAAAGGTCCTGAATGAACGCCATTGCCTCAATCTAGCATGTCCTGGAGGATATGGTGCCTCAAAGGTCCTGAATGAATGCCATTGCCTCAATCTACCACAGCCTGGAGGATATGGTGCCTCAAAGGTCCTGAATGAACGCCATTGCCTCAATCTAGCATAGCCTGGAGGATACGGTGCCTCAAAGGTCCTGAATGAACGCCATTGCCTCAATCTAGCATAGCCTAGAGGATACGGTGCCTCAAAGGTCCTGAATGAACGCCATTGCCTCAATCTAGCATAGCCTGGAGGATATGGTGCCTCAAAGGTCCTGAATGAACATCATTGCCTCAATCTAGCATGTCCTGGAGGATATGGTGCCTCAAAGGTCCTGAATGAACGCCATTGCCTCAATCTAGCATGTCCTGGAGGATATGGTGCCTCAAAGGTCCTGAATGAACGCCATTGCCTCAATCTAGCATGTCCTGGAGGATATGGTGCCCCAAAGGTCCTGAATGAACGCCATTGCCTCAATCTAGTATGTCCTGGAGGATATGGTGCCTCAAAGGTCCTGAATGAATGCCATTGCCTCAATCTAGCATGTCCTGGAGGATATAGTGCCTCAAAGGTCCTGAATGAATGCCATTGCCTCAATCTACCACAGCCTGGAGGATATGGTGCCTCAAAGGTCCTGAATGAACGCCATTGCCTCAATCTAGCATGTCCTGGAGGATATGGTGCCTCAAAGGTCCTGAATGAACACCATTGCCTCAATCTAGCATAGCCTGGAGGATATGGTGTCTCAAAGGTCCTGAATGAACGCCATTGCCTCAATCTAGCATAGCCTGGAGGATATGGTGCCTCAAAGGTCCTGAATGAACGCCATTGCCTCAAACTAGCATAGCCTGGAGGATATGGTGCCTCAAAGGTCCTGAATGAACGCCATTGCCTCAATCTAGCATGTCCTGGAGGATATGGTGCCTCAAAGGTCCTGAATGAACTCCATTGCCTCAATCTAGCATGTCCTGGTGGATATGGTGCCTCAAAGGTCCTGAATGAATGCCATTGCCTCAATCTACCACAGCCTGGAGGATATGGTGCCTCAAAGGTCCTGAATGAACGCCATTGCCTCAATATAGCATAGCCTGGAGGATATGGTGCCTCAAAGATCCTGAATGACCTCCATTGCCTCAATCTAGCATGTCCTGGAGGATATGGTGCCTCAAAGGCCCTGAATGAACGCCATTGCCTCAATCTAGCATAGCCTGGAGGATATGGTGCCTCAAAGGTCCTGAATGAACGCCATTGCCTCAATCTAGCATAGCCTGGAGGATATGGTGCCTCAAAGGTCCTGAATGAACGCCATTGCCTCAATCTAGCATAGCCTGGAGGATATGGTGCCTCAAAGGTCCTGAATGAACGCCATTGCCTCAATCTAGCATGTCCTGGAGGATATGGTGCCTCAAAAGTCCTGAATGAACGCCATTGCCTCAATCTAGCATGTCCTGGAGGATATGGTGCCTCAAAGGCCCTGAATAAACGCCATTGCCTCAATCTAGCATAGCCTGGAGGATATGGTGCCTCAAAGGTCCTAAATGAACGCCATTGCCTCAATGTACAACAGCCGGGAGGATATAGTGCCTCAAAGGTCCTGAATGAACACCATTGCCTCAATCTAGCATAGCCTGGAGGATATGGTGCCTCAAAGGTCCTGAATGAACGCCATTGCCTCAATCTAGCATATCCTGGAGGATATGGTTCCTCAAAGATCCTGAATGAACGCCATTGCCTCAATCTAGCATGTCCTGGAGGATATGGTTCCTCAACGGCCCTGAATGAACGCCATTGCCTCAATCTAGCATAGCCTGGAGGATATGGTGCCTCAAAGGTCCTGAATGAACGTCATTGCCTCAATCTAGCATAGCCTGGAGGATATGGTGCCTCAAAGGTCCTGAATGAACGCCATTGCCTCAATCTAGCATAGCCTGGAGGATATGGTGCCTCAAAGGTCCTGCCATTGCACCCAAGCTGTGGAATTCCATCCCCCTACACATTAAAACCTCTGACACCTTGCTGAGCTTCAGAAAAGGCTTAAAGACCTGGCTCTTTTCAAACTCTCACTAGCCCTTTTCTCCTGCCTTATTTTCAATCTCAGCGCCAGGAAACCTCTGGTGTCAGTGCGCTTTATAAATGCAGCCTAACATTAACATTAACATAACATTAACATGTAGCACAGCCGGGAGGATATAGTGCCTCAAAGGACCCGTATAAACACCATTGCCTCAATCTAGCATAGCCTGGAGGATATAGTGCCTCAAAGGACCTGAATGAAAACCATTGCCTCAATCTAGCACAGCTTGGAGGATAAAGTGCCTCGAAGGACTTGAACGAACGCCATTGCCTTAACTTAGCAAAGCCCGGAGGGTATGGTGCCTCGAAGGTCAAGCCCACAGGTAGCAAAACTGAGTATTTCGAGGATCTTCTTCAGAGTCCTCCATATACGAACACAGGTGGAAGCAACTCTCTTAATTTGAGGTGTGAAGGAAAGTGGAGCCTCAAAGAGTAGAGCTGGGCTGCTTACGTCATTGTCTGGGAGGGAAGAGATCCAGTTGAGCAGGACACTAGCAGGTGCCCTAACAAGGGTAGAGTGAGAGAAGCCAAACTCCTCAGCCTGAGCTGAATTCAGCTTCAGACTGCGGGTTGCCATCCACCCTGAGACCTTTACCATGCAGGTTTGAAAGCATCAGCAGTGCCCCCTGCCATGTCAGGGGACGGGTGGGCTGGATGTAGCCAGCGTAAGGATACAAAGAGAGGCCGAAGTATTCAACCACCTACTGTGAAGGCATTGCATACCTTTAGATTTAGGATTCGTGTGTTTCATCTGAAATGTTAATGGCTGAATGGGATATGATGTGAGAAGGCTGCACACGGGGCCGACACAAGCAGGAATGGTAACATGAGCTCAGCCACGTCCAGTGTGAACAACAGGTATCTGAATGCAAAGAAAGCAGCTCCACCAGAGGTCTCAGAATTGCACCAGTTTTGATGTACAACTTATAGCAATAAAACGTTACACAAACGTCTGACATAGGCACTCACCACACAGCAAACAAGGCAACGTCACACATATTGATTCATGCTGAAGCCATGGGGGGGGGGGGGAGGTATGCGTAAGCTAATGCAACTATGTACTGGGGAGTTCACGTTACACGAAGAGCATGTATCTGAAAGTGAGTAGGTGCATATGCCTAATGTATTCACTGTGGTTGATGGACTGTGAGCTTCATCTCTTTGTTGTCTTCATTTCTTTGCAGAGCGGGACTAATGTGAGCTGCCGTGGTCAGAACCTGCACTACCTACCCCATGATATGAGGAGTAATGTGAAGACCCTTGACATCTCCCACAACTTTATCCAAACTCTAAGTGCCAAGGCCATGGGGACTCTGCATGCATTGGAGCATTTCACTCTCAGCTACAACAACTTAGTCACTATAGAGGCAGAAGCCTTTCGAGCAGCACCACAGCTCCAGTCCCTCACCCTGGCTTCAAACTTCCTCGACAGGGAGCATCTATCGAACAGCCTAGCATTCAGGTCATTGCACGGCTTGAAAGCTTTGGACCTCTCAGCAAATAACCTGGACAGTGAGATGGTGGCCTCCTACTTGGCCAACACAACATCTTTGAAAGAGCTCAACCTCTCCTGGAACAAGATGCCGAAGCTGTCTTTTGAGCTCTTCCGTGGAGCGCCACATCTGAGGATCATCAACCTCACCAGCTGCTTGGTCCTGGAGATAGATGTGGGGACCTTCGAGAGCTTGAAAGAACTGCGTGAGCTCATCCTCGCCAAGAACCACCTCCGCTGCATTGCCAGCTTCAACCTCCCACAGCTCCGGGTCCTCAATCTGAGCTCCAATGCATTGGAGATCTTTGTCGCCGGTGAGACTGAAGAAGACCATGAGCTCCAGGTGCTGGACCTGAGCCACAACCGCCTGCGCCACTTCCCAGCACTGCCCGTGGCGCACCACATTCAACACCTCAACTTATCTGGCAACCGCATGGGCTCTCTGGTGCCAAAGCCAGCAGAAGGAGAGGACCTTTCTGACACTGCACTGTGGTACGATGACACTTCATGGCATGACTTGTCCTATATGATGCTCAGTAGAGCTGCGCTGTCATCACTAACACACTTAGACCTCAGCTGGAACAGGCTGACTTCCTTCCCGATCTATTTCCTGCATAATTTGAACAGGCTCCAGATTCTGAACATGGCTATGAATTGTCTTCAGGATCTCACCCCCGACTCCAGAGCTGGCAGCATGTCGCTACGGGGGGATGTCAAGCAACTGGCATGGTATATGCTAAAACTTGAGTCCTTAAGTAACCTGAATCTCCGTGGTAATGACATACAAGTAGTTCCGCGACAGCTCTTTGAGGTCACGCCAAAACTTGAGATCATGGACCTTACTCAGAACAGCATTATGCTTTGTGTTGACGCAAACACAGAAAGGAATGACCTCAGCTGTACCTCCCTGTCTGGCGTAATGAGCCTTAAGCACCTGAGTTTACGTGCCAATGGATTGCGCGTGGTGCCTCCTCACACGTTCAATCGAACCGCACTGAGCTCGTTGGACCTCTCTGAAAACGAAGGACTGGTCTTCAGCAAGGACTCACTCAGGGGCTTGGAACTTTCCCTTCAGACACTATCTTTGAGAGGAAACCAGCTACACTCCAGTGACATAGGCATTCCCTGCCTCAAGGCGCTCCTTGTGTTGGACTTGTCGGCCAACCAGATGGACCTGCTGCCACCCAGCCTGGAGTGTGCGCCCGTTAAAAGGCTGGACCTGCGTAACAATCGCCTCGAATTGTTCCAGCATCAGGTGGCAGAGAGCTTGGCTGGAACCCTGGTATCCCTGTTTATTAGTGGTAACCCACTTAAATGCTGCCACCTTGCCTGGCTGGAGCGCCTTAAGGCAGCAAAAGTGAATGTGCTTGATCTGGCCGAAGTAGAGTGTGTGCCGGACCGCATGAGTGGAGTCACCCGCGTAAGAGTCAACAGTAATCTGATGGGGCTCTGCCCTCACCCGGTTGGTCCTGGCTATCTCTTGGCAGCCATACTGGTTCCCCTTGTTCTGCTCTGTGGCATGGGTATCTATCTGAAAGAAGGGAGGTCATCAAAGTCCCTGAGTTTCAGGGGTCACAGGGTGGCCTCAACATCTTATCAGCCATCCACTGAGAAGAAAGTAGAAGGGGCTCCAGCAGATAGAATGACCAAATTATAGAACATGACAAGGAAAGTATAGGAGCTTTCAGCAGCTGCAGCATTTGGGTCTGATTTAGAGTTCAGTGATACTGGAACTGCTAAAGTAATTTCTTCCCCCCGTATGTCGATTCTTCTCTATAGGAATTACCATTGCCAACCATTACTAGTCTACAGCACAGCAGTGGTAGTTCCGTCCGCAGAGAATCCTCTTGTGTAAATTACGTTTATGAAGGAAATTACTGTATTTTGGATTATGGCTTATTACTGCCCCCTCTAGTACAGAACCGAAGGGCAGATTTACTAAGGTTTCACCCAACGCATCAAGGCAATTTCTGCTCTGCGTTGCGTGAAAGGGAGAGAGCAGAAACACACCATATCTACTAACATATTTCGCCCTCTTCTGCTCCATCCTGCAGGGGCGGCTCTAGGCTCATGGCGGCCCTGGGCAGGGAGCGTAGGTAGGGGGCCCCAGAAGACGGGGTCCGAGCGGGCCCTGAAGAGGGGGGGAGTTAGGGTGTTTTGAAGTGGAATCACTGCCAGGGGTCACAACGCAAATATGTATCCTTCCTCAGAGGACTATTATATTAAGGATATATATTGGCGTGGCAGCCCCAGGGGATTGGCGGCCCTGTGCAGTTGCACAGCTTGCACAGGCCTAAGGCCGCCCCTGATCCTTGCGCTGGTGCACCGTGTGCTGCCTAACTCCAATGCCGGCACCTTTGTGTCATGATGCAAGGGCACCTGTGTTAAGGGAAGAATTGTTTTTGTGCAGGAAGGCACACCTTCCTACACCAAAACAATCCTGAAAGGCATTCTGTAGCATGCATACAAAGAGGAAGGAAGGAGGAGAAATACAAATATTTCCCATCGTAACGCCTCGGGGAAGTGCACCGTTATAGCTCTGCAAATCTGGGATTGCGTCAAAATCCAAAGGCGGATGCATGGGCACCCCCGAGCTCCACCCGTAGACCGCCTCCCTGCTGCAAGGTGGCGCAATGCAGCAATATGTGCTGCCTGGCGTTTCTTCGGGTTTACTAAACCACACGGAGCCACGTAAGTAAATCTCAATTAAGGGTTTGCGTTTCCTTGCGACAGCTAGCGTCACACAAGGGTAACGCAAGCCCTTAGTAAATCTGCCCCCAAACATCTCTCAGTACCTACAGGTCTCAACGTTACAGTAGTCTTTCTGAAAGAAGATGAGGAGGCTTTCGGCGTTCACATACAGGCCTGTTCGATCTGTGTCGCGTCCATGTCCAGTTGGATATATTAAAGGTGGAGTTTTACTAACATGTTTCTTGGCACTGGATGGCCCCCAGCACTAAATGACCGAATGTCCAGGCATGCACCTCATTTGAGGGTCTTCAGGGGTACCCCTGGTGTCCCTCTTGCTAAATCTGGCACAGCTTTGCAACCTTTGCCCTCTGACGGTGCACAGGGCATTGGCTGGTCAAGGCAGCGCTTTCTGCAAACTGGTGTGCGCCCTGGGTTTCTAGCAGCGCACCTCCAAGATCGCCCAGGTTGCCATAATGCCAAGCATGAGTTTGCTTAGGTTTGTGGCTTCCCACACTCTGGAGCATAGCCACCCCTGGTGCAGCCGGTGCGCTGCACCGAGGCCGAGAAGGGAGAGCCCTGCACCAGCTGGAGCTCTGCCAGCATCTGACTGTGACCCGCCTCGGTTTACTTTTAGGAAGGGCAGGGAGGCACGGAAAGGAAAGCAGCAGAGGCAGGCCCCAGGCACACAATGGAGAGTCTCTGTGGTCCACGCGAGGGTGGTCTCCATATTGTCATGGGACAAGGGGGCATATTACCAACAACTAGCGATAATTATCGCTATGTTAGCTTAGCAGCAATATTTTTATCGCCGAGCTGCGGCGATTTTTATCGCTTAGGAACCTTGCTATTATCAAGGTTTATCTACTAAGCGATAAAAATCGGCCGAAATGCATGAATATCGCTGAAAAGTCAGCGATATTCATGCATTACTGAGCTAATGCTCTTAGCCATGTTATCCACCTACCATTGGATAACATGGCTAAGAACTGCTCAGGGGCAGGTGTTAGCTTTTGGAGATAATCGCGCTTAGCGCGAATATCTCCTAAAGTTGGTAATAGAAGATAGTGATGTTAGCGACTGTTTCCAGTCGCTAATATCTTGGCACGCCCACTTTGCATGTCATTAGTGATAAATATCACTGACATGCAAAGTGGGGCCCAAGATAGTCGCTATCTCCTACTAGCTGTCGCTAACTGGTGTTAGCGACAGCTAGGTAATAGGGAGATAATTTTATCTCCGCTTTCTTGGCTTTTAAAGCCAAAAAAGCGGAGATAAACCCCCTTGATAATATGCCCCACGATGCTTTATAGCAGGATGACTGCATCGCCAGTCACTCTATTAAACAAGCATTGGAAAAGCCAGCTGATCACCCTTTGGGACCTATTGGCTTTGTCAATATGTTTTAGCCATGTTGCACAGCATCCGCCAGGCTGGACAGCATCCTTGATGCTGTACAAAATGGCTAAAGAAGTATGTGTAAAAGAAAAAACTTAGGGTGCAGATGCCCTGCGTCATTTTGTAGACGCGAACACCGCACATGCCCTCAAAATGGTGCAGGCACTTTTTCTCTTCTTTATTTACTGACTCAAAATGTGTTGTTAAATAAAAAAGGTGCAAATTCCTTTTTTTTAAAGCAAAGTGTGGAATGAGGGAAGCAACACCGGAGGAGGGGCTGAAGCAAAACGCAGGCCACGGCTGTGGGGGAAGCAATATGGGGGTGCAGGTGGGAGGAAGCAAAAATTAGGGCACGGGTGGTGGGCATAGAAAAACAAACAGGAAGGAGAGCAATGTGGGGCGCAGGGGAGAAAGAAACGTGTGAGAGAGCGTCGTGGAGCGGGGAGAAGCCCACAGGCGAGGAAGCAACGTGGTGGGAGAGAAGCACACAAGAGCGAGCACATCATGGGGTGAGGGAGAAGCACGCGGATAGCAGAGAGAAACATGGAGCGCGGGTGGAAGTGAAGCTCACTAGGGAGACAGAGACATCTGGAAAACACTTGCACTCTCGTGGAATGTTTAAGACAAAAGACAGAAGTAGTGCAGTAAAAGGGAGCAGTGGAAGGACAGAAGTAAATTGGCACTGAGCCAGGGGAGTGACAGACACAAGATGGACAAGGCAAGCCATTGAAAAAGAAGTAGGCAAACAATAGTGACAGTAAAGTCAACCGGTTATAAGCCATGGGCAGGCTGCAAGCCCCTCTATGTTCCTGGTAAGCCCACAATGCGTCTTTTGCAACCAGAGTGCTTGCGGTGCCTGGTGGGCTCAACCTACAACAATGCAGCTCGAGCGAGCATGAAAGGTGGCTGACAGCGTGGGCACCTATGTGCACAAGTGGGTACCAGCGGCACAGTTTAAAATGACTAAAAGTCCTGTCTGTGCTAAAATCTGACATTGAAATGGGTCTTTACCAGGCCCAATATTCATGTCCTTTTCAGGTGAAAACACCAATCAATTTCCTGAAATTTGTGTAAAAGTCCTTAAAGAGGTAGCCTTGCCAGTGATGCAATCCCTGTTTAGATTGCCAATGTATAATTTCATCTTGGAGTCCCTTCTATGTTTTGCTGTCTCTAGATGTTCTGGTATAGTGGATATACATAATATAGAGTCACCTCTGGGTGCTCGGGTGGAATTACTTTACTCAGATCGCCTCGGCACAGGCTTAACCGGCTAGGCGAGGAGAGGAGATACGTTCCCATTCGCTCCCCACGGACCGTCTTAGAGATTCACCAGACGGATTCAACCAGCCATTGTTTGGCAATTCATCAGGCAGAGACTCCACCTGATCCACACTGTCAACCCCTACACACCTGTCTTGATAAAGACCCGCGGCGACCACCAACTGGGGCGCATCAGAGTCGAAACTTTGACGCAAACCCTAGGCCCAGACACTCCAGGATCCCTTAAAAATCACTAGGACTCCTTGGAGGCTAATCTATTTCTGGCCTTTTTACAATTGTGTATATAACTGTATAAAATGTTTTTCACTGTATATGTTTCCATGCACTGGGCACTTGTCTTCACTTATTGTCACCAAATTTCACTTGTATTTGACAGTCATACTTGATCTCTAATGTTTATCACTGAATGAGTTAATTCAGTTAAAAAACTGTTTGAATTCTATGATAAAGATACATGAATTCATTATTTGGCTAAAAGAATATTTTCTTGTTGCTTGAGTATTTATTTCTCATTTGCATTTGTGTATCAGAGAGTTTCTTTGCTAAGTGCATGTAAGAGCATTTCTAAAGTAATGGTTTTACCCAGGTTCTGAGGGACACAGGGTCACCCCTTTTCTTTAAGCGGATTTACTTTGTGGATAGGAGTTCCTGGGTACACAATCGAGAGCTCTGAAGTTGAGACTGAAATTAGTGCATTTTGGCAGCTCTCTCCTGCAGTCTGACGTCTCTTTGGTACTCTCTTCATCACTCAGGTGAGTGCCAGCATACACAGACTGTGGTGTCCTCAAAGCTATGGTGTGTGTCGTTGCTTATCATTGGCTAAAATCCAAGAGAAGCCTACACTATGCCTGTGCGACGTGGTCCTGGTGAAAGAGACTTTTTAAAGAAACAGGTCGTCCTTCTAAATGTGTGAGCAACAGGTGCTATTGTAAAGAAAAACATAGTTAATCGATTGGTCGTTTCATGTGTGGCATCTTCTGACACTTATGGCTGTTCAGTGAACAGCATCAAATGTATTAGAATGTTTAAGAGAGATAAGAATGAATATATGTGTATAAGTGTCTCGTTCCTCCTTTAAGATTGTTCACCTAAAGCTGAGGCTTGCTTTTAGAGAGGTTTTAACGTTGCTGAATTCATCAGACTTCAAACCATCTTCAGGAAATATCACTTTTGTGAAAATGTTTGTTGGTTATAATAAATCTAGGCATTTAGTGATATTTCTGGTACCTCTGTAGAACCACGAGCAGTCCAAAACTCCATCCCACCTCTGTCCTGCCCCTTCCATGACACAAATGTATGCATATTAGGAGAAGTTGCATTCTGTATTGTTGTTACACTTATGACACAAAAATACATGACACGTTGTGCTCCTTCCTTTGTTTCACCGGACACTAAGCATAGCCACCACTCTGCATCACTGCCACCTCTGTACATGAGCAGCAGTGCTAGAATAACTAACTCTACTGCTAGGGTGAGTCACAGCAGCAGGTGCCCGCACAGTCTGCTTGGGGGAAGATGCGGCCTAGCGGCCAGAGCTGCTGGCTTTGGAACAGGGAGCCAGGTTCAAGTCCCTGCGTCGGTTCAACATCCGGTGTTTCTGGGGAAGTGGCTTAATCTCCCCGTCCTTAGAATACCCATGCATCCGACCTTGTGTAATATCATCTGCCGCGTGTGCAGGGCACTCGAAGCAGCTTCGTGTTGCATAAAAAACACATTCACTAGTAAGAACACTATTTGTTTGCATTAATCTTAAAATTAATATCTTAATCGCGTTTTTAAGAACACTAATTCTGGCATTATTTAAAAATAATTCCATAGGGTTTGGGTTAATAGTATGTTTTCTATTCGTTTTTGAGTATTTTCCTGTGCCACAATGACATTTCAAAGTGTTTCTATCAATTTAGCATATTAAGTAATCATCCGTTTCTATGATGTCAACCACTGTGATGTGATGTCTTGTGTCCCAAAAGCTAATTGTTGTATCTTCTTGTTGTGACAGCGATAACACACAATCAGGGTTACAGATCATCTGAATGTACTTTCTGTGTATTCATTGGGTCAAGCGAGGATCAAAGGGCACGTGATGTCATTTCCGCTGCCACTGCAGTTTTGGTGAATCAACATTAATTTTCAAATGTAACTTGTGAATCTTTCTTCCAACATTTGGCGTCCACCATCTTCCTCCCTCCTTGCTTTTCTTTGATACCTTTCTAGTGCAAAAGAGACAGATGTTACTTTGTTAGTTTAGGCAGATGCCTTTCCCCAAACATATGTTGGATGCCACTTGCCCTCTAGAGGCTTCACCCTCATTAGGGATTTCCATGCCACTAGCGTGTGCCTGTGTCCTTCTCACTTGCACAGTGGCTGTCTCCTGCAGCCTCTCTTCCAGAACATCTTTGGATTTCTGACAGGAATTTGTCACTAACCCATTGCTGGGGTTGCCTTATTTGTTTCTAGAGTGAGAAGGATCAGGTTTACAGTAGAGTAGATGAGGCCATCCTGCACCCCGTCAGTATGGGGTTGGTGGGTGCAGGCATGAGAGGGCGGTGGCATGGTGGGGGAGAGACGGACCTTGAATTCAAGAAAGCATCTATATGCTCAGATGTACCTCCCCTTCTTTCAAACTATGTGGTGGCAACAGTGGGCTGCTTGAGTCAACAATACAGACTCTTTGAAGTGATGAACAAAGAGCATGCCATAAATAACCACCTCTCTACCTCTGTCTTTTAGGAGGTCCAGTACTTAGGTGACCAAGAAGTGTGAAAGTAGCTAATAGCACTCCAGCGAGATAGAGGCTGCTCTGTGACTCTCTGATAGGACAACCAGTTGTCAGCAAATCTCAGGGGGTTCCATTTGGACTTTCACGTCTCCAGTATGGTCTGGCACATCTAGATCTGCTGGAGTGCAAATGTTAGTACATTAGTGCCCCTCTATCTAAAGGGATTCTAAGGTGCACCACATGACGCCCCCAAGACAGCCTCGAGCAACCATTGTTAATCTGGATATTGCCCTGCTGATTCACAAACATTAACGTGGGAGAAAGTTGCAGCAAACCAGACAATGTACTCTCCATCCATAACGTTTTATACTGGAGTTAATTTAGAGATCCAAAATTTACAAAGTTTTGCTCAAGTCGAACTTGAAGATGCATCAGATATTCACAATTTTTGTCCCATTGTGAGGAATTTGGTGTATATTTGAAATGTTTTTGTCTCCTCATTTTAGTATTTCTGGTTACTATTAGCAGATCCTCCCCCACTTTGTTGGATAGTATATGCATGCTTCTCAGTCTTTATCGTCACTGGCTCCATCATTAAAGACCAAGCCCCATACTCTAGGGTATGTTCTGCGCTGGGACCATTGCTTGCAGAATGTGGAGTGGGGTAGTGCGTGGTCCTCGCAGGCTGACATCGCAACCTCCCCACCCGGGAACATTCAATGGGCACCAGTCATAAAGGGTGGTCCTGCTTAAGGTATTTTGTGAAAAGAAATGCCTCATATAAAGTAATATAATAAGATTGATACACAATGAAGATGTATGAAAATTAGGAATGAGTCTAATAGTGAAGAACTAAGATCATTTAAAAACAAGTACATTTCAACCTTTGTGAAACTATCAAGGTGACAATGAACAAAAAAGAATAGGTGCTGGCTTTGGTAAGAGTTATAAATAGGGTTAAGCTTCGGGCTAGTGGAGTAGTTGTGGGTGGGGCAAGGGTTAGTTTATGGATGTGTAGGGTTTTGTTATAGTAATGGTTAGATTTTTTTGGGAAGGGTTAGTTTTACTTTAATTGTTAGATTTAAGGTTAGGGTAGTTCATTCCATATTTAAATCATTACTACAGTCTTCATCATAGTCATGGGATTTTCATTACTGTCAGTCTTAAATTTAAAAATCGTCTATTACTTTTAATTTTGTATTCTTCACTGCTGTATTCTTTTTAATAGCTTTCTTGATTTTCATATACACCTGGTTTCAGACAACAATTGCCCCAATTGAAACATAACCTGTTTATTTATCTATGTGTAATGTAAAAGTCTGATTTGGTATTTATTAAATATAATGTAAAGGTCCTTACCTGGTATCAGGTTATGTTGTTTACTTTTTTGCTCACCCCATAAAGAGCTTCGATATTGTTTGCTGTGTGCTGGTGAGTGATGGGGCATTTTGTTCTTCGATCAATCAAGACTGTGGTCTTCCTGGCAATGGGTCCTAATGCCAAATGATAATATTTTGGATAGCCAATGTGAAACACTATCTTTTAATAGTGTTCAAGCCCTATGGCCGGCATTACTCGGGGCTCATCTCACGTTATTGCTTATTGAACGGATGTAGCACAACTATTGCTCTCACAACACAATCTAGCAAAGTTAACTCAGCAGCATACCAGCATGATAGCAATTGGCACAAAGCAGAGCTATATCAATTGCACTTGGTACTTGGATTCTGAAAATCATGTACTAAAATGTAGCAAGTTCAATTAGCTGGAGGAGCAATTTAACCAACTCTGACTGGAGGTGGTGGGGGTTGAACACTCTCATGGCCCACCCCATATGCTGCATGAATCCAAAACAAAGGTTTGAGCTCCGTCTAAGACCCGCCCAGCTGATTTTTACAGTAGTGCCAATATGACTGGGTGCTTTGGCCAAAGATTACCCCTATAATAATATGATGTGCCTTGGTATTAGGGGCCTCATTTACTATATTTTGACACAATGCAGCGCAACAAGCCATCCTGCTGAGCAGCCGTGCGTCGTTTTGCGTCAAAATAAAAGGGCAGGAATGTGCCTTATCTACAAGATACGGTGCAGTCCTGTCCTTCCCCCCTGCACTGGCAGAAAGACAGCAGCACATACACCCTTGCCTCATTTTGCAAGGGTGCCTGTGCTGAGGGGGTGATTGTTTTTGTGCAGCAAGGGTCACCTTCATGCACAGGGGGCATCCCAACCTGGATATCCCACCTCACTGGTACCCAAGGGCTTGCATGCTTCATGTATGCAAAGGGGCTAAGGGGTGCTGCTAGGGCCTACTATTAAGATTTCCTAATGACCCTCACCCCCACCCCCACAGTGAGGATCAGGTAAAAAGTGCCCTCCCCCACTTCTGGAATCAGATGCCACAAGCTATTAGTAGGTATGTAGTCTGAGAACTGTAGTCGCCTGTGGCGAAAGCGATGCCACTTAGGGAGAACTCCAAAACCCAAACAGAGCCTAGAACTCTATTAGTAAAAAACAAACCGTATTCATGATTAAGGTTTTGCGTCATGGTCCTTATTCTGGTGACCAATTAACCCCTTCACTGCGGCGGCTATTCCGCCGCAGTGCTAAGGGGGCGGGGGGGGGGCAGTGCGGCGCCCGCTGAATAGAACACTCAGTCCAGGCGCGGAATCCACGCTCCGTCATCAGCACAGCGTGACCGCGGCTGATGACGGAGTGGTTCCGTCACCAGCAGGGGAGGGGTTAAGTATGGAGCACCCTGTGTTTCTGGGTCACACTTTACCAGCACAAAGTCAGGAAGCACATTCAGCTGGAAGCACCATAGAAATGTACGCTGCTCTGTGGCTTCCGTGGTTAAGAGCCTGCGTGAGGCGAAAACGTAGAACTGTGTGGCCTTGTGGGTTGCATGACTGCGGTTGGGTGTGACGCCACAATACATGTGCTATGTCGGCTACCTGGAACGAGGAGCGTGATGCCCCTCAGTGTGACCACAAACTTGATATTGACCTCTTTAGGAAATATTGTTTTAATCATGTCCCGTTACATTTTATAGTTGCTATTTTTGCTGAGATGCTATGATTCTAATTAATTAAACATCAATAAACAACAAACTTCAAACCGTATTCATGCAGAGCACTTGGGCAGGGGCATCATGACATAGGTTTTCGGTACAATATGGGTGGCCAGAATGTTAAAATAAGAAGCAGATTGTCGCACGTTCAGCCCTAGGGAGTTTCAATCCTTCACTGGTCCTTTATTGCTTTGAGTGCCTTCTCCAGAATGGCCTTGATCACTTCCGTATTCCACAGTCTGCTTGTTGTCTTCACCTCATCTGCCCTATGAGGACCCACACTCTCCTCTTTTCTTGCCTTTCAACATGAGTATGAAATACTGTTATGAGTGGAATACCACAGCCAGCTACAAACCCTGTCCTGCTGTCCATGCACTCTGGAAAACCACCCTTTTCTACCAGGGACCCACAGATCAAGGCACAAGTCCTGGGAGGCTGGGCTGGAAGAATGTTCGGTGGCAGAGCCCAGGACCCACCTGGAATCAGGTGAGTGCAGCTGCTTATGAAAGAGGAGGTAGGTTCTGGGCCCTAGCGACACAAGCCAATATGTGTGATTATGTATTGTGGGTGGGAAAGTGCTCTAAAGAGCATGGACGACATACATCACTCGTGTGAAAGTACAGTTGTATGTTGTGTGTCATTAATTGTCCACTACACAGACCCCAGGTGCCACTGGAAAGATAAGTTTGTCTTATCATGTCAGTAAAACTGGTTCCAAATGATGCATTGTACTGCAAAGAGAACCTCTGCCTGTGTCATGCCTGCAGCCCATTGGTGATAAGACTCACATTTTTGCTAGCACCCCCAAAAATGTTGGAATGAAAAAAGAGTCTCTTGTGAGCCAGACTGCTTGGAAAATACTGTTGACCTGCTTTGTTAGGGAGGCAGAAGGGCTCATACACTGACCCAGGAGACAGTGGAGAGTGGCCACAACGTGGAATGTCTGGTAAACAAAGCAACATTTTGTTCAGCTCCACTAAGTAGGGCTGAATATTTTTGGGGAGGCTCGTCACCAGGGTATTTGCATTGTTTAGTAATACCTTGTTTTTGTGCAGTGTTTCTGAGCAGATGACAAGTTTTACAATCACCCAACCTGTATTACTGTTGGCCAATAAATAATAGTACTAAATTTACCAAAACCAGGATAGATGACTGAGTTGGACTTGCTAGAATTTAAACTTGTGGCTTGCGGTTCACGTCAGATGTCAGTGACTAGAGTTTCACTGACTCAGCCATCATGCCATTACACAACACCCTGAACCGTTGTGGGAAAGTGATCTGCTGGGATGAATCTGTTTATATTCCCTTTGGATTTGCAGTTCAAGTCGTACTCCTCCCATCATTTTGTGGCTGTGGTCGAGGTTTATGGTGCCAAGATGAGGTCTGTTTAGTTTGGTGGTTACCCTTTCTTAACATTTTGCATCATTAGCATATTGGTATTCTTGCAAATGGAGATAGACAGTGGTAGACTGTCCTATGGTGGACACCATAAGGCACAGAAATGGGTTTTCTGGTTTCACTTCCTGAACCTGATGTTTGAAGAAGGAGGTAAACTACTTCAGGCACTCACTTGGTGATACCCTTTGTTCATAACACATTATGCTTTGACCACAACTTGAGTGGTGGTAGCCTAGTCTGAAATCTGTTTGGAAAGCTTTCATTACTACATTTTGAGAACAACATTGTTCGGCAGCAATACAACTTTCACTCCTTTGGCCTAACATGGAAAGATTCGAAATTGGACGAAAACTGTTCAAAATCCGAAGGATTAGCTTTAGATTTTTCTGAAGAGATTCAACCATGGCTAACCGTGAGATGCAACCATGGCTAACTTCGAGATTATACCATGGCTAACAGTAAGATTCAACCATGGCTAACTTCGAGATTCAACCATGGCTAACCTTGAGATTCAACCTTGGCTAACCTTGAGATCCAACCTTGGCTAACCTGAGATTCAACCATGGCTAACCTGAGATTCAACCTTGGCTAACCTGAGATTCAACCTTGGCTAACCTTGAGATCCAACCTTGGCTAACCTTGAGATTCAACCATGGCTAACCTTGATATTCAACCTTGGCTAACCTTGAGATCCAACCTTGGCTAACCTTGAGATTCAACCTTGGCTAACCTGAGATTCAACCTTGGCTAACCTGCGATTCAACCTGGGCTAACCTGAGATTCAACCTTGTTTAACCTTGAAATTTAAACTTGACTAACCTTGAGGCATTCCAGAAACTGCTCTTGTTCAAGCAAGAGTTGATAATGTTGAGTCAACATGGACCAAGGTGTTGGAAGGAGGATGTGACCAGTGGAGCTTGAAGGTGTTCAGCTCTGAAACACACAGTAACTAGTAGGGAAGCAATGAGTGGAGGTTCCCTCATAATACTAGATGATGACTGGTGGTGCCTGCACAACACTGGCTGGATAATCCTGCATAATAGTTTATGATGAGTCTGAACTCTGACGCAAGACCTGCGCCTGTCTTCTCCTGGAAGATGCTGTATAACAAGGCAGTGCTCACTAACACAATACTGATCAATGAGGATAGAAGACCTGAAAACCAGTCTACAGAAAGCAGACACAAATTAATCAATCTTCTGGGAAGACACCCATCATAAAATTATAAAAACGATTTCCAGATCTGTCAACTCTTTTCTTAGCCGCTATCAATCAACACAAATATCCCCAAACCCATCTGCCATTCTGTGACACCATGCTGGATGAACTTGGTCAAAACACCTTTGGATCCAGAGAACTGCTACAAATGCCTCAATATCTACCAAGTTAATCTACTCCTAAAAAACAAACAGGCCTAGAATAACTTTCACCTGGTGTTGAAATGACCCTTTCTAGTTAAAGATTTGTGGTGTCAAAGTTTAATTAAGTAACAATCTACAGAGTATCAATCCCATCTCTGGGCAGATTGCAGCACAGAGTGAGACATCTTAGTCAATAAAATGCTGATGATGATGCTGGCACATTAGAAACAGGCGACTCCTGTCTTCTAATCCTTCTGGATATGGACCAGTCAGCAGCGTTTGAGACAGTGAAACACTCCACTCTCTAGCATATCCTTAGGGAAAGAATGGGTATAAAGGCCGGTGGCATTAACCAGTTACGTCCTACCTGGAAAGCAGAAAATCATTAATAAAAATTGGTCCCTATTGAGGATGTGGTGTTAGGGCCAGAGCTACCATCATTGGTCTCGGTGTCAGCACACCATCCTGTGATTGTGAGCAAATCACTTAATCTACCCGAGGCTAAAAATAAAATAAGAAATGAATGTGTCCTTGTGCAATGTAACTGGTGCTCATGTAATGCACTCCAATACCTTTGGGTTGAGTTCGCACAATATAAACCTGAAAATAAAAGAACAACACTTCTGATCTCCAACAAGGGGTCCACTCCTTCTCTAAGGTTTTTAAAGTTGTACATGGAAATTATTTGTGGACTGAGCTAACAAAATATTGGGAACAAAAGGGGTCAGGGAATGGCAGCAGGGACGGGTTCACGGGGAGGAGAAATGCTGCTTGGGGGAAGGAATTCCACTTCCAGGTTTTTGAGAGGTCATGGGGGATTTAGGGAGGGGCTAGGGGAACTAGAGCAGGGGGAATTTACGTTGTAACTGTTCTAAGTGAAAATCAGTAAAGAATATTGAACTTAAATTTGTACATGAACTATCTTGCATTTCTGCTTACAGAGTGAAAAAATCCTACCATTTCTGTACTTAGGAGACTCAGTTCTACATTAAATCCTCTTTTTTAAATAATATTATTTCCCTTACTCAGCCTCTCATAGATTTCACTCATGGGTGACTCCTCCCCACCTGAAACTAAATGCCATTATAACAGAGTTTCTAATAACTATTGGTTTGATTTGCATCAGTCTGGCCCAGCAATGGGTCAACACTCCTACACTAACCCGTAGAATGTGCAATATCATTTGCTTGCTTCCTTGGTAAGGACCTTGCTGTCCAATCGCACTTTAACATGCCAGCTAGAGGTACACAATAATAGCTGAAACCTGAATCCCAGAGAAGATTTCAAGCAAGTGACTCCATCTTTGGTGTTACCAAGACTCCTTGCTCATAGGTATTCTCAAGATCCACCTCGTCCTACTTGCAGGTGCTCTTTGTCCTGCAGCGAGCCTGGTCACCGGGGCAAGGAAATACAGTCACAATACACATATTTTGATCACTCTGAAATCGCTACTAGTAGAAGCAAAAAGTCTTTCCATATGAGCCTTCATCACTCACAATGCTTTCCACATTGGTACTCGGAACTATCTCACCTGTAAATTAAACTTCTTCTGGAAACCCCAGCATTCGATTACGAAAAACCAAGCCAGAGCAAGCGTTCTCAGGGAGAGCAGCCAAGGTGTGGACCTCCCTCACCTGCAATCAGAGTGTTATCTCTGTATGATACCTTCAAGAAAATACTAAAGAACCTGCTGCCCCAGTGGCATTTCCTACAGAAAAGGTGGTTGTAAGAAATTAGGTTACTGGTTGAGGGGGGTGAAGGACTTCTGACACAGAACCACAGTCCTTGTAAGGGTGAGGCACAAGCAAATCCCAAATTAACCTCTGCTTAGCCTTCTGCTAGCTTGGCACAAAGCAGTCAGGCTTCACTTAGAGGCAAAGTGTAAAGTATTTATGCAGCACTACAAACAGTAATAAAGTGAACACACAACACAAAAATATCCCACACCAATTTAGAGAATTAGAGTACATTTTAATAAATGAATTAAGACCAACACAACAGAAATCCAATCAGTAGAACCGGATATATACAATTTTAAAGATTTAAGTGAAAATATCACTAAGAAACTGTATTTGGTTGCACTAGACCGGGACACAGTCACAAGTTCAGGCCGACTGCAGAAACCCAGTTAGGCTGACTGAACAAGAGTATTTCAAATCTTGGTTGCAGAACATTGCAGAGCCCTGCATCAATTATGTGCAGTGCAACAGTGGTTCCTAAGAGCTGTGAAGCTGCAATGCGAAGTCCTCTGTTGTCGTTAAGGATGCGGTCAATGAGGGGTGTGTGATGTGAAGTCCTGCGTCGTGATTTGACGCGCACCAGCTAGTTAAAAGGAAGATGCAGGGCATTGTGGAGTCCTTGCATCTGGAAAATCTTTACAGCAGAGGCAATGTGTCATTTCTGCTCGGGGTTGTGCTGCACAGCAGAGGAGATACATGAATTCTGCTGAATTCACAGATAGTCTCGCAGAGCACCATCAGGCCCACTTCCAAGTGTCCAGGACTGGGGTGGCACAACTTGGCGGGGCAGGAATCACAGATGGAAGAGTTCAGGTGCTGGGTTGAAGCTTTTTGGAGCCATCTGTCTCTGAGCTTCTAGTCAAGAGGCCAGCCAAATAGCCCTTGGAGTTACTCTGGGGTCCTGAGTTCAACAGATTCAGGTCCAGTCCTTCTCACCTAGGCAAGAGGGCAGCAAGTCAGCATAGATAGGTAGTAGTCTTTCAGAGCAGCAGTCCAGCAGAGTTGCAGTTCTTTCTGCAGCAAATCAGATCATCTTCCTGGCAGAGTCCCCATTTACACCTATTGCCCACTTTGAAGTGGAGGAAGCTTCCTCCCTGTCCTGGCACTAGCTTGTCTGGGGTCAAATAGACTAGTGACAAACCCTTTGAGAGAGTGCTCAGGCAGAGCCTTTGTGATGTGTGGTAGGTGACAGCTCCTCCCACTTGTTAAGGCAGAGTGGCCAATCCTGCCAACTCTACCGTCCCTTTGTCTCACGTGTCTGGGAGTTATACACAAAGACCAGCTGCCAAGTACACCTAGTCATGTGACCCAGGATCAGGCAGCAGGCACCAAATAGTTGGGCCAAGAAAATGGCAAGTTTCTAAAAGTGGTAATTTCAGAATTATGATTAAAAATCTGACTTCATCATTGAAGAGGGCTTTTAATTACAATTCTTTAAACATCAAACTCGACTTCCTGCTCCTAATTACAGCCTATTAAATGTAATAAAGTAACTCCAATGTCATCCTATGGGAGAGGTAGGCCTAACAGTAGTGAAAAACAATTAGGAGTTTCTCACTACCAGGACATGCAAAACTTAAAAATAAATATCTTACTTTTTAAATGCACTACACCCTGTCCTCTGGGCTGTTCAGGGCCTACTATAGGAGTGACGTATTGTATATAAAACAATGGTTTAGACCTAGCAAGAGATTTTTTTTGCTGGGTTAAAATGGTAGTATAAAACTGCACACACAGGCCGCAACGGCAGGCCAGGGGCATGTTTAAAAGGCTACTTAAGTGGCTGGCACAATCAGTGCTGCCGGCCCACTATTAGCACCTAATTTACAGGTGCTGGGTACAGGCAATTCCAGTACACTGAGGACTTATAGGTGAATTAAATGTGCCAATTGGATGTTTGCCAAGTCTACTATGTTTAAAGGAGAGAGCACAAGCACTTTAGCACTGGTTAGCAGTGGTAAAGTGTGCAGAGTCCTAAAGCCAGCAACAATGGAGTCAGCAAAACAGGAGGATTGAAGGCAAAATGTTAGGGGAGAATCATGCCAAGGATGTCAGGTTGAACAGTGTTAGAAAGCAGAGATCCACCTGACAAAATGAGAGCAAACTACTCCAGTGTAAAAGTTGTATTTATGCTAAGGATTCCTTTCATCCTTACTATTGCTGCAACAACCACAAGTTGATGGGTGGAATGCTTGAATTAATCTCAGCCACCGACAATTACTCAGGGCCACCCTGCAGGCCATCTTTTTTCACCCACCATGCCACCTCAGTTTGTACCCATTGATATGCAAATAAGTCTTGACCGTCCGCCAATAAAACAATCCAGCCCAAACTGCCAGGCAGTGTCCTCTTGAACCAGTACACAAGTATCCGAAGACCGGTGTCACCCTGATTGGGACTCTTCAGTCAAATGTAGCTTGTTTCCAGTGGCACAGTGAGCATGAGACCAACGTATGGGCATACCCATCGCACTTAAGGCGGCAACTGCAACAGCAACAAGGTGATGGATGGAAAGCTTAAATTAATCTTGCCCACTGGCAAACGCTCGGGCCGCATTCCATCCATAATTTTTTGCCCGCCACACCATGTCAGTTTGGACCCAGCCATATGCAAATCAGTCTTGACCTTGCTCCAATGGGAACAGTCCAGCCCCAGCTGCGAGGCCATGTCCACCCTGAACCGGAACACAATCAACCTAGGACCGGTTTTATCCAGATTGGGGCTCTTCAGTCAGGTGCAGTTTGACTCTAGTGGCACAGTGTGCACAGGGCCAACTTCTGGAGATACCCGTTGCACTTAGGATGGCAACTGCAACAACAACAACAACAAGGTGATGTGTGGAATGCTTGAATTAATCCCAGCCACTGGCAATCGCTTGGCTGTAATCCAGTCCACACAATAACGACCAATAAGTTAGTGCTCACACAAAATACTGATCAAAAGTGAAGGTTCACGCAGAATAGAGTCAATGAGTGAGTGCTCGTGACAATACTGAATAAGGAGGGGATGCTCCCACCATCACTTAGGCCAATGGAGGCTGCCACATAATACTGACTAATAAGTGGCGGTGGGCAATACTCACCAGTGAGTGAGCTCTCTTGCACAGAATTGCTGGTGCCTCAAGTGGATTTTCCAGTGTACTGTAATGTGTTTTGGTATGACCATCCTCCGATTCTCTTATTTTACCGCCGTATATTTTTGGATCAAGGTCTGTTTTTGTTCTGCCCACCAGTGGCGTAGGAGGGGGGTGCGCTGGGTGCGGGACGCCCTGGGTTTCATCATTCATATTTTTACCATTTTGTCAAGCCGGGGGTACAATACATTTTCTGCACCGGGTACCACCGGACCTTGCTACACCACTGCTGCCCACCATTTACCCAAAAGCCACACTATTGATGGACGGAATGCACACCAAATCAAAACATTCACCCCCAGTCAAGAGATCTGGGTTAAATCCATCATTCTTTTGCTCACTTCCCACCCCAAGTTTAGATCCAGCCATATGCAAATCAGTCTTGACCCTGTGCCTCATGGGAACAATCCAGCCCAAACTGCCAAGCCAGGTCATCCTTGGATCAGAAACAAGCATCCTGGGACCGGTTTCGGGGTTTATAGCTTGACTCCAGTGCCACAGTGAGCCCAGGACCCACGTCTGGGCATACCTGGCGCACTTAGGGCGAGAAAGCAAAAGACACACAATTGATGGATAGGAATCTTCTGTTACTAAGTTGACTACAGTGAGACAGCAGACTGTTGAATACGACGGGCACCCCAGGAGAGATGTTCCGTTCGTGCCCTCAGACCTGCTTTTGATGAGGCAGCCCAATGAGCAAACGTGGGTCTTTTCCTGTGTCTAAGAACATGCTGTTCAAACAACCTTGTGTTCTCCCTAACAGTATTTACTGTCATGTGAAGGAGTCAGTTTCCATTATGAAAGCTCATGCATTGTACAGTCTGATCATTTTATCAATCTTATTTCAGGCTGTCCAATTAAAAGTATCACAGCCTGGAGAGTTATGGTATACAGTGAATTAACAAATCATTTAACCTTTGTACAACATTCCAGGAAGGCATTATTAGTTGATCCTGTCAGGCCTTTACCACTGGTGCACATTTAAGTGGGGACACTTCTGTTCTATATTTTGTAAAAAAAAATGTTTAAAAAAAGATACTTAACCTTTTACCCAGAAATGTGGCCGAGCAAACATCTGAAAATAAACTACAAGGCACTTGTGGTTCATGCGTTGGGGGAGGGTGGACTTCCAGAGCTGAGCAGGAAGGTTGGTTTCACTCTCGGCTTCTGTGGTTTTCGGGGGCAGAGAGTCTGCGGACCGCAGGCCACCTCCGTCCACAGGCGCGGGAACCCCCTTAACCACATGGCACAAAGGGGATTTTTTTTAATCCATTGTACTTTCTCTTTCGAGGAAAGAGGAAGTAGGGATGAGGTCAAGGTTCCTGTGGAGAGCTCTTCCGGTTGGAGCCTGCAACTGGCGGATTCATTTAGCGCCTCGAGCTGCGTCTTGTGGTCGCTACTGTGGGTGTGTTCAAGCTCAGGTGTCCCACAGTATTCTTTCCTGCTTTGTCAATTGTGGATCAGATGAATCAGGCTATCAAATTTGGAACATCATCTGCTCTTAGTAGATCTGGGGACTTTCCTGTTATGTGAGCCCTACAGATAGCGGCCGCCCACAGCGCACTACAGCATAATTGCACACTGCTCCCTTAGCAGGTAAAAAAGACCTTGATAAACAATTCAATACTGACAACCTTCCTGCTTTGTAGACTGCCACGTTGGGTTTTGTGTAGGAACTTACAATGTGAGTGCTGCCAGTGGACACCTTGCCCTCTGTGCATGCTGCATCAGAGACCTGTTCTTCATACTCGTCCTTTCTTTCCCACACCCTTTGTTTCCCCGTCTCTGTAGTATTTGGAATGTTTCCAGGTCTTGTTCCTCCTTGTCTTGGCCCACCATCTAGTGGTAGAC
This sequence comes from Lissotriton vulgaris, assembly GCF_964263255.1. NCBI lineage: Eukaryota > Metazoa > Chordata > Amphibia > Caudata > Salamandridae > Lissotriton > Lissotriton vulgaris. Next base: position 66,387,825 of record NC_141691.1, on the reverse strand, counting down.
TGGAAAACTACTCGTAATCAGGCCCTATGTATGTTACTCCATGTAGCTGCTCTCCTGAGCCATCTGACAGAAACATGCCTCAAGAATGCATTGGCCGCAGGGGCAAATCAATAGCTGGTCACTGAGCAATAGGGTTTCTGGGTGCCTCTTTCCCTGAGAATATTTTTTGAAAAATTAAACCAAACTGTACATTTTACACAACAATTTTGAAATATTGCTCCAAAAAGGCCTTAGGCTATGGATGATGTTATTGCCACAAAATGGTGGCAACGCATCACATTTCAGTCAATTGCCTTACAAATTGGCTAAAAAAACACTCTTTTACATCCAGTTGAAATTATCTTCATATGCAATAGGGACTAGTCTTCTTTTTATGATACTCTGCAGTATTTTACACACAGGACAAGATACTCTGCAGAATTCCACACACGGGACAAGATACCCTGCAGTATTCCACACACGGGACAAGATACTCTGCAGAATTCCACACACGGGACAAGATACTCTGCAGAATTCCACACACGGGACAAGATACTCTGCAGTATTCCACACACGGGACAAGATAATGTGCAGAATTCCATGCACCAGACTCTTTTACAGTCACCATCACCTATCACAAGCCTCATGCCGTTTTCGTCACAGAAGTATGGTTCCCCCCACATCCTCGCACATCCTAGAGGGTCTTCTTCCCACAGGCTACAACATCCATCATGTGGACGTCATACATAGGAAAGAAGAAGGCCTTGCTTTTATCCATAAGTCCTCCTAATCCTGTACCCTAGGCTAGGAAGTAACACTCAATTCCATGCAGCTGCTGACATACCATTTCCCACTCTCTGCTACTCAGATCACCGCCTTCTATGTCATCAACAGGCCTCCTGAGTAGAACAAGAACTTCATTGATAAATTCTCAGATCTCTTTGCCACCTCACTTATCTGACATGCCTCTTGGGGGACTTCAACCTCAGTGACTACGCAACAAGAGACACCTTCCTCAACCTCATCAACACGCTCAACGTGGCATAGCAGGTTTCACACCCAACACAGTTCAAATGTCACATCTTCGACCTTGTCTTCTCAACATAAACAACAGTCCAATGAAAAACACCCAAACTCCTGGAATGGATTGACCACCTTGCATTCCCTATCTCCCTGCTCAGCTTCCTACCAACAAACCAAGGTCAACCCAAAATATACGACCAAACCTTTGGATCCTTCAAACACTCCTCCTTAGACAACCTAATGCTTGAGCTCTTCTCTCACCCGATCAACTCCATGTCTGATACCCGCACCCTTCTAAACAACGTCAGCACCTTTTTGGAAAACTATGTGAACACCCATACCCCAATTAAAACATGCACATGCAAGGCAACGTCTTCAACACCCTGGAACTCTAAAGACATTGCTTACAAGAAACAATCCATCCGCAGACAGTAAAAAGAATTGAAGAAAAACAACTCCAGATGACCTCATGATACTGTTAATGCAAAGTACTACACCAACACTATCATTGAAGTCACCAACAGCAGCAGAACATAGTTCAGCACAAACACTGCATCAATTCCATGCCACGCCCACCTATTACTCACTCAACAGAAAAATTGCAATGCCATGAACCTCTTCAACACCAAGTCTGCTTCATCTCTTATGTTCTCCCCTTCTGTAGAATCCTACAATGACCATCCTTCAAACTGTAAGAAAATGCCTCTGTTTGTATGGTCACCCCATAGTTTTTTACTGATGCTTCTTGCTTTTTGACTGTGAAGGTGCACTGAGGTCTGCTAACCAGACCTCAGTTCTGGTGCCCTAGCCCTAATGTGTATGTCAAATTGGCTGTACCCAAATGGAACCGGCTAACTTAGCTGTAAGTCCCAAGTAAATGGTATCCTGGTACCCAGGGCATGTATGTTAGAGGGGTATCCCAGGGCTTACAGCACTGATTTTGCCACCCTGGAGGACCCTCAGATAAATGAAGTTCCCCAGTCTTCCCCTACAGACTGGTAGGGCAGTGTAGGAGAGTAGGGTCTGCAATCCTATGATCACCCCAGATTTTTGCTTTTTGCTTCACTGGTTTACGACTTCCCTGGCTGTGGGCCTGCTAATCAGACCCACAGCCTAGCTGTTCTCTCACTAAATTGACACGTGTACCTTAGGTGCATTTACCAATTGGTACTGGGCCACCTTATCAGACCCTGTAACTCAGGGCATAGGTGTACCCAGGGCCTACCAGGGGCTGCAGCATGTATTATGCCACCCCTGGCTGGCCGTCTAAATCTGACACAACTGGCTGCACGACAGCTGGGGCAAGGTGGTGTAATCACCCTTTGCTTTAGATATAGTATACCTATATCTAACCCTAAAATGGACACATATATTCCTATCAGTCACTCCTATGGCAGGCCTTGACAATCCTGAAGGCAGAGTGCTTGGAATTATGTGAGATGGTGCTCTGGCATGAGCTGAGCCCGTCTGCAGCTTGCGGAACCAAGTCCTAATAGCTGTTCTATGATAACGCGTACCATATACTCTTAAGTGCCTTATAATCCTCGCGGTTATTTGCCAACTTTGGTATCGCTTTATCAAAACATGTCGAGTAAGGTTTCATACGAATTGGAATACTAACCCCTCGCCAATTCTGGCGATGGGGTTAGCATTCCACCCTTCCAGAGGGACACGACATGTATGAAACTGTGAACCCCGGTTAAAGTTAACTCAAGCCTCAGCATCACAAAATGGATGCTGCCACCACAGACACAAGTCTGACCTCCTGCTGCTGGGAGTCCTTCCAGCGAGGAGAGCTTGGACAAAGGGTTTCCTGTCAGGGGCGGTGATAGCACCATCCCAGACAGGGTTTTGTGTATCCTAGGTAGGCAGGGCTGAATAGGAAGGTGACTGCAAGTGGCACCCCGATGCTCACTGTGCATATGCCGGCTTGAACCAGTTCCAGGGGCACACCAGCCCCTGAGCTGGGGAAAGTCCGGACAGGGGAGAGGGGTGTAACCACCCCCCTTCCTGGTCCCACCCATGGGCAGGACCTAGTCGCGTACCAGCCCCTTTCTTTAGAATAAAGGTAGGAGCGGGGACCCTTCCAAATTAGATCATCTTTGAATCCTGAAAATACTTTCTACGAAAGGAACTCAAGACTTCTTCCTAATATTTCTCCCTTGTGACTAAGGAGTAGTCACCCTGCAGCAGCAGGCACCACCTAAGTATCTTGCGGTTTGCTGAAACGTCCTTCCTCCGGAACCAGACTGCCCAGCTCGACGAGACCCGGACTCCCTGTCCTCTCTGACCTCAACCTGCCTCTACAGCACAGCTGAGAACCGTAGGTGCGACGAGACCAGGGTACCCGGCGATCATCAGAACCAGCACGACACTGAACCAGCACGACCACCGAGGGACCCTCGAGTGGGTGCACTGGGGTAAGAGAAGCCCCAACCCCAAGCAGCACGAGCACCGAAGTCCAGCCCCCCAGCATCCACCAGATCTGCGTGGGGCCCTTTTGCTCCTGGGTTGCTGCTACGTTGTCCGGTCACTTGCCCGTTGGCTAGTGACCCTCCAGACGACGACCTACGTTGTTTTCACCGCTGGTCTAGCTCCTCTAGACTGGCCCTAGTCACCTCCTGAAGGGGACCCTCCTCGGACCCTCCTGGTCCACTCAAGACGCCATTTTGTGTCGCCACGTGGGCTTGCCGTAGCCAAGGCTTGTTGCCTCCTTCACCGGATCCAGCATCGCCAGCAGCAGACATCCGACGTGGGACAGCTCGCAGACCTCCAGCCTGGTCGATATCAGCGCCCTGGTCCGTGCAGCAGCAGAATCCAGTGTCACCTCTTCGCCTGGCTGAGTGACCTCGTCCGGTGCCATCCGGGTGCCCACCTAATCACTGGCTAGTGATTGAGAACTTGGTCCCCTCTGCTTACAGGTACTCTTCTTCAGCTGATCCAGTCCTTGGATCAGCCCGGAACATCTTCACTGGTCGCCTGCCAGCAACTTCAACTTCAGGCTCCTGGTTCGTCAACGAGGATTACCGACGACACTTGAACCCTATGCAGCCGCAGCCCCTGGGCTAGGTAAACCGAGTACCACGGTGCTCCAGCGTAGATCCACTCTCTAAGTGTCTAGATCCACTTTTGTTTTTGACCTACCTAGTCGGGTTCGCCCGAGAACACTAACTTTTGCATTTACTAGCCTCCATAGACTTTGTCCCGCATTACGCGTGAGAGTTTCCACTCTGCACACTACGTCCCTAGGCCTCCTGCTTCTAATCTAAGGGTTCAGCATTGTAGGTCCAGCGTTTCTAAAGTCTATGAGAGTAGTACTTACCTGCTAGTAATTTTGCATTCCACTTTTAGAGTATATGGTTTTTCGTGCCCCTCGGGCATTTGTGTAAATTGTGCGACTTTCAGTATTTCTTTAAGAGCTTTGTATTGTGCTTAGCGCCCTATCCTCATAAAGAGTCCAGGGCTGTTGTGTTATAATAAATATCCTTTTATTTTCATAACAACTTGTGTGGTGTCCTTTCACTTGGTGTTCAAGGGGTATATGTGATGGTATAACAGCTGGCTTAACACGCCCTCTAGAGTTTAGCCTAAAGACTGCTCTTGTCCATGCTACTAGGATAGCTGGTCTATAAGGTTGACTTACAACCAATCATCAATAAGGGTCGTTTGGACTGATACATAGTGATCACTAGAATAGTGAGCACTGCATATCAGGCCAACTTCTCACATTGGTGAGCAGCGGTTGGGATTTGAGCTTGCTGTTGTTTTACCACACGTATCCTAAGAATATCATTTGAAAGATCACATAAGTACCAAGGTACATATAACTTAGCTTAGAATACTCTGAGTTCTACTGAACCAGCTGTTGTAGTTCAACAGGGCCTAGCACACCCTGACTACAACTCTTAGCAAGGGATCAGTAGGCAAACAAATAGTGTAGGTTGGTGCATCACTTACACCACACTAGAAGCATGTCAGACAAAGGAGGGAATTCAGAGGCCCCCCTTGTGTCAGTTGACCCTCCACAGGTCATATCAAGATATGCAGCTCTTAGCTTCCAGGAGATGAGACAAGTGTGTACCTCCAGGAAGCTAAAACAGGGTTCTAACCCTACCATCCCATTCCTGATTGGTCTCTTAGAGACTTATGATTCCAGGAGGGCTTCTAATACAGGCCCTTCTAATCCAGATGGGAACATGCCCCCCTTAGAGGGAACCCTTGGGGACCCTGACCTCCAACTCAACGGAACAGTTAGTGAAGGAGAGGAGGAGGATCAGGAGTTGTCAGGGGATGAGGCAGACAAGGGTCAGGTAGAAGTCAGTAGACTCACCAGGACCAACTTAATTAGGCATGAGAATGGACTTGGGGGAGCCCCAGGCCCACTCTCAGGCAGGCTTAACATTGGGAGTGGACGAGTTAGGTCTCTATCCAGAGGCTCTAACAGATCCATTCGAACCAATGTCTCTCAGACCTCTTCTCACAGAGGGATGACATCCCCTCAGAGGAGAGAGCATGAAGCTAAGATGAGGGAAGTCAATCTGAGGATTGAAAGAGAAGAACTTGCCCTGGCCAAAGAGAGACTTGCCTTTGCTAGAGAGCAGAAATTGAGTGGGACAGACCCCACTGGTGGCAGCATTTTACCTAGAGAAAAGGACAGGAGTTTAGACACTGGACACCTGAGTAGGATAGTGCCCCCCTTTAAACAAGGGGATGACATCCACAAATGGATGACTGCTTTGGAGAGGGCCTGCACTGTCCAGTGCGTCCCCCAGAGTCAGTGGGCAGCTATCTTGTGTCTCTCCTTTGAAGGCAAAGGTAGAGATAAGCTCCTCACTACTAGAGCTGAGGATGCTAACAATTACCAAGTCCTGAAAAATACACTGATTGAAGGGTTTGGCTTAACCACTGAGCAGTACAGGTTGCTGTTCAGGGATACCCCGAAAATTCAGTCTCAGGATTGGTCTGATTTTGTGGATTGTGCCACTAAGGCTTTGGAAGGCTGGTTGCTGGGCAGTAAGGTTACTGATTATACAGGGTTGTACAATCTGATCATGAGGGAACAGATTTTAAATAACTGTCAGAACCAGTTGTTGCATCAGCACCTTGTTGACTCAGATCTGACCTCTCCCCAAGAATTGGGAAAGAAGGCAGACAGATGGGTCAGAACAAGGGTCAAGCAGAACCAGGCTCAGAACCAGGGTGGTCAGAAGAAAGCAGACCAGAAGGGTAATAATAAGAATGAGCAAAATGACCAGAAGTCTTCGACAGGCCCCCAACAAACCAAAGATGGTGGGGGTCAGGCTTCACAGCAGAAAAAGAAGACTCAAGAAGGCCAGTCTAAAAGGTGGTGCCAATACTGTAAAAGTAAAACTCACTGGTTTAGTGAGTGCACAAAGAAAGGAGGGCAAACTCCTACCACTACAGCCCCTAAGGCAACTGCACCCCCTAGTACAGCCAGTAGTGGTAGTGCACCTCCCAGGGGATTAGTTGGGTTAACCTTGGGATCTGAGGGGTATGACAACTTAGTTGGCACACTCACTCAGGCTGTCCTTGTCTGTACAGGGGATGTGGATATATCCCCTGATGCAAGTCCCAATACTTTGGGCAAATACAGACAGACACCTTGTATAAATGGAAAAATGGCTCAGGCCTACAGGGACACTTGTGCCAGTGTCATAATGGTGACACCTAACTTTGTGGACCCTGGTCAGATCATGCTAGGTACAGACTACCTAGTGACCAATGCCAGCAATGTCACTACCCACCATAGTAAGGCAATTGTTGATTTCTCCTGGGGAGGGGTAAGTGGCCAAAAGAAAGTTGTGGTTAGTTCAGACCTCCCATTTGAATGTTTGTTGGGCAATGATTTGGAGTCATCACTATGGTCAGAAGTGGAGCAGAGGATTCACATGGAAATGTTAGGTTTGCCAGCACATGTCCTTGCTGTGACTAGGTCACAGGCCAGAAGATGCCCCACTGAACAGGTGCTGGATCATGGAACAAGGGACCAGACACCTTCCAAGAAGAAGAGCAGTAGGGTTGAGGCATTGCCTTCCCCCTTGCCCCAGGTTGTGGATCAAGTCTCAGAGGAGGCTGACCTCAAAGAGCTGAGGGAAACTGAGCCAACAAGAACTTGAACCTGATCAGGTTGAGTTTCTGGGTTCAGGGGGGCCCTCCAGAGAAGACCTGGGGAAGGCACAGTTAGACTGCCCTTCTCTTGAACCCCTCAGACAGCAGGCTGCTGCTGAGGTTGCAGGGAACGCCACAGGTGCCCATAGGGTATACTGGGATGATGGACTCCTGTACTCAGAGGCAAGAGACCCCAAGCCTGGTGCAACCAGGAGGCTGGTTATCCCCTTGTCTCAGAGAGGTTTCCTTCTTACCTTGGCCCATGAGATTCCCCTTGCAGGACACTTAGGCCAGAATAAGACTTGGGACAGACTTGACTCACACTTTCACTGGCCTCACATGAATGAAGATACCAGGGTGTTTTGTTGCTCCTGTGTCACTTGCCAAGCCAGTGGTAAGTCAGGTGGCACAACAAAGGCCCCCCTCATCCCACTACCTGTGGTGGGGGTACCCTTTGAAAGAGTGGGGATTGACATTGTTGGTCCAATGGAACCCCAGACAGCATCAGGGCACACGTTTATACTGGTGGTGGTGGACCATGCCACCAGGTATCCTGAAGCTATTCCCCTTAGGACCACTACAGCACCTGTTGTGGCAAGAGCCCTAGTTGGAGTGTTCTCCAGAGTGGGCTTCCCTAAGGAGGTTGTCTCTGACAGAGATGCAAACTTAATGTCAGGATATCTGACTGCTATGTGGAAGGAATGTGGTGTCAACTACAAGTTCACCACACCCTATCATCCACAGTGCAATGGGCTTGTTGAAAGGTTCAACAGGACCCTAAAAGGGATGATTCATGGACTACCTGAAAAGCTCAGGCGTAGATGGGATGTCCTGATACCCTGCCTTTTGTTTGCTTACAGAGAGGTCCCACAGAAGGGGGTTGGCTACAGCCCTTTTGAACTTCTGTATGGGCATCCTGTGAGAGGACCCCTGTGTTTGGTGAAGGAAGGATGGGAGAGACCTCTCAAAAAGCCTGCAACCAACATAGTGGACTAAGTATTTGGTCTCCGCTCCAGGATGGCTGAGTATATGGAAAAGGCATCTAAAAACCTTGAGGCAAGCCAAGAACTCCAAAAAGCTTGGCATGACCAAAAGGCTGTCCTGACTGTGTACAAGCCTGGAAAGAAGGTGTGGGTGTTGGAGCCCAGTGGCCCCAGCAGCACTCAAAGACAAATGGTCTGGGCCCCACACAGTCATTGAGCAAAAGGGAGAGGTCACCTACCTGGTGGACCTTGGAACTCCCAGGATCCCCCTCAGGGTGCTCCATGTGAATAGGCTCAAGGCATATGTCGACAGGAAGGACATCAGCTTGCTCATGGCCACAGATGAGGGACAGGAGGAGGAGAGTGACCCTCTCCCAGACCTGCTCACTCAGAACCCTGATGATGGGTCAGTAGATGGTGTTGTCTTTTGTGGCAGCCTCTCTGAACATCAGCAAAAGGATTACAAACAAGTTCTTCAATCCTTTAGACATATGTTCTCTCTGACACCCAGTCAAACCAATTGGTGTACCCATGAGGTTGACACTGGTGACAGTCTGCCAGTTAAGAGTAAAATCTACAGGCAGCCTGATCATGTCAGAGACTGCATTAAATCAGAAGTGCAGAAAATGTTGGAGCTGGGAGTCACTGAGCCCTCAGATAGCCCTTGGGCTAGTCCAGTAGTTCTAGTGCCAAAGCCTCACACCCAGGGTGGTAAGAAAGAGATGAGGTTTTGCGTAGACTACAGAGGCCTCAATGCAGTCACTAGGACTGATGCCCACCCAATACCAAGGGCAGATGAACTTATAGATAGATTGGCTTCTGCCAACTACTTAAGTACATTTGACCTGACAGCTGGGTATTGGCAAATCAGGTTAGCTGAGGAAGCCAAGCCCAAAACAGCATTTTCAACCCCTGGTGGGCATTATCAATTTGTGGTAACGCCCTTTGGTCTGAAAAATGCACCTGCCACCTTCCAAAGGCTGGTGAATCAAGTTCTCACTGGGCTGGATGACTTCTGTGCAGCATATCTTGATGATATAGCTGTCTTTAGTTCCACCTGGGAGGATCACCTGGTCCACCTGAGGAAAGTGTTAGAGGCACTGCAAGCAGCAGGTCTCACTATCAAGGCCACAAAGTGCCAGATAGGGCAGACACAGGTTGTATACCTGGGCCACCTTGTAGGTGGCGGCCAGGTTCAGCCACTGGAGAGCAAGATACAGTCCATCAAGGACTGGGCTCCTCCAACCACCCAGACTCAGGTTCGAGCTTTCTTGGGCCTGACTGGTTATTACAGGACATTTGTCAGAAATTATGGATCAATTGTGACTCCACTTAATGACCTGACAAGTAAAAAGATGCCAAAGAAAGTTCAGTGGACAGCAGGCTATCAAAAAGCATTCGATGACCTAAAGCAGGCCATGTGCACAGCACCTATCCTAAAGAGTCCAGACTACTCCAAACCATTCATTGTCCAAACAGATGCTTCTGAGTTGGGTGTGGGAGCTGTTCTATCTCAGCTGAATTTTGATGGTCATGACCAGCCAATTGCTTTTATTAGCAGTAGGCTGACCCCCAGAGAGAACAATTGGTCAGCTATTGAGAGGGAGGCCTTTGCTGTGGTTTGGGCCCTGAAGAAACTGAGGCCATACTTGTTTGGCACTCATTTAAGATTCAGACCGACCATAAGCCCCTCTTGTGGCTAAATCAGATGAAGGGTGAAACCCCAAACTGCTTAGGTGGTCCATTTCCCTACAGGGGATGGATTTTACAGTGGAGCATAGACCTGGCACTGATCATGGCAATGCAGATGGGCTCTCCAGGTATTTCCACTTAGAGCAAGAAGACTCACCTGGTCAAGGTTAGTTTATTGTCCCAAAGTTTGGGGGGGGGTCATGTAGGAGAGTAGGGTCTGCAATCCTACGATCACCCCAGATTTTTGCTTTTTGCTTCACTGGTTTACGACTTCCCTGGCTGTGGGCCTGCTAATCAGACCCACAGCCTAGCTGTTCTCTCACTAAAATGACACATGTACCTTAGGTGCATTTACTAATTGGTACTGGGCCACCTTATCAGACCCTGTAACTCAGGGCATAGGTGTACCCAGGGCCTACCAGGGGCTGCAGCATGTATTATGCCACCCCTGGCTGGCCGTCTAAATCTGACACAACTGGCTACACGACAGCTGGGGCAAGGTGGTGTAATCACCCTTTGCTTTAGATATAGTATACCTATATCTAACCCTAAAATGGACACATATATTCCTATCAGTCACTCCTATAGCAGGCCTTGACAATCCTGAAGGCAGAGTGCTTGGAATTATGTGAGATGGTGCTCTGGCATGAGCTGAGCCCGTCTGCAGCTTGCGGAACCAAGTCCTAATAGCTGTTATATGATAACGCGTACCATATACTCTTAAGTGCCTTATAATCCTCGCGGTTATTTGCCAACTTTGGTATCGCTTTATCAAAACATGTCGAGTAAGGTGTCATACGAATTGGAATACTAACCCCTCGCCAATTCTGGCGACGGGGTTAGCATTCCACCCTTCTAGAGGGACACGACATGTATGTAACTGTGAACCCGGTTAAAGTTAACTCAAGCCTCAGCATCACAAAATGGATGCTGCCACCACAGACACAAGTCTGACCTCCTGCTGCTGGGAGTCCTTCCAGCGAGGAGAGCTTGGACAAAGGGTTTCCTGTCAGGGGCGGTACTAGCACCATCCCAGACAGGGTTTTGTGTATCCTAGGTAGGCAGGGCTGAATAGGAAGGTGACTGCAAGTGGCACCCCAGTGCTCACTGTGCATATGCCGGCTTGAACCAGTTCCAGGGGCACACCAGCCCCTGAGCTGGGGACAGTCCGGACAGGGGAGAGGGGTGTAACCACCCCCCTTCCTGGTCCCACCCATGGGCAGGACCTAGTCGCGTACCAGCCCCTTTCTTTAGAATAAAGGTAGGAGCGGGGACCCTTCCAAATTAGATCATCTTTGAATCCTGAAACTACTTTCTACGAAAGGAACTCAAGACTTCTTCCTAAGATTTCTCCCTTGTGACTAAGGAGTAGTCACCCTGCAGCAGCAGGCACCACCTAAGTATCTTGCGGTTTGCTGAAACGTCCTTCCTCCGGAACCAGACTGCCCAGCTCGACGAGACCCGGACTCCCTGCCCTCTCTGACCTCAACCTGCCTCTACAGCACAGCTGAGAATCGTAGGTGCGACGAGACCAGAGGACCCGGCGATCATCAGAACCAGCACGACACTGAACCAGCACGACCACCGAGGGACCCTCGAGTGGGTGCACTGGGGTAAGAGAAGCCCCAACCCCAAGCAGCACGAGCACCGAAGTCCAGCCCCCCAGCATCCACCAGATCTGCGTGGGGCCATTTTGCTCCTGGGTTGCTGCTACGTTGTCCGGTCACTTGCCCGTTGGCTAGTGACCCTCCAGACGATGACCTACGTTGTTTTCACCACTGGTCTAGCTCCTCTAGACTGGCCCTAGTCTCCTCCTGAAGGGGACCCTCCTCGGACCCTCCTGGTCCACTCAAGACGCCATTTTGTGTCGCCACGTGGGCTTGCCGTAGCCAAGGCTTGTTGCCTCCTTCACCGGATCCAGCATCGCCAGCAGCAGACATCCGACGTGGGACAGCTCGCAGACCTCCAGCCTGGTCGACATCAGCGCCCCTGGTCCGTGCAGCAGCAGAATCCAGTGTCACCTCTTCGCCTGGCTGAGTGACCTCGTCCAGTGCTATCCTGGTGCCCACCTAATCACTGGCTAGTGATTCAGAACTTGGTCCCCTCTGCTTACAGGTACTCTTCTTCAGCTGATCCAGTCCTTGGATCAGCCCGGAACATCTTCACTGGTCGCCTGCCAGCAACTTCAACTTCAGGCTCCTGGTTCGTCAACGAGGATTCCCGTCGACACTTGAACCCTATGCAGCCGCAGCCCCTGGCCTAGGTAAACCGAGTACCACAGTGCTCCAGCGTAGATCCACTCTCTAAGTGTGTAGATCCACTTTTGTTTTTGACCTACCTAGTCGGGTTCGCCCGAGAACACTAACTTTTGCATTTACTAGCCTCCATAGACTTTGTCCCGCATTACGCGTGAGAGTTTCCACTCTGCACACGACGTCCCTAGGCCTCCTGCTTCTAATCTAAGGGTTCAGCATTGTAGGTCCAGCATTTCTAAAGTCTATGAGAGTAGTACTTACCTGCTAGTAATTTCGCATTCCACTTTTAGAGTATATGGTTTTTCGTGCCCCTCGGGCATTTGCGTAAATTGTGCAACTTTCAGTATTTCTGTAAGAGCTTTGTATTGTGCTTAGCGCCCTGTCCTCATAAAGAGTCCAGGGCTGTTGTGTTATAATGAATATCCTTTTATTTTCATAACAACTTGTGTAGTGTCCTTTCACTTGGTGTTCAAGGGGTATATGTGATGGTATAACAGCTGGCTTAACACGCCTTCTAGAGTTTAGCCTAAAGACTGCTCTTGTCCATGCTACTAGGATAGCTGGTCTATAAGGTTGACTTACAACCAATCATCAATAAGGGTCGTTTGGACTGATACATAGTGATCACTAGAATAGTGAGCACTGCATATCAGGTCAACTTCTCACAGGCAGTACCACACCACTAGCCCAACTTTGCCATTGAAAGCAGTGGTAAAACCACAACTTTCCCTGGACGTGTGTAAGTCACCCCTCTGGCAGGCCTACCAAGTTCTATAAGGCTGGATCCAACATAGGGCATGGGCACAGGCAGGGCATGTAATTTACATTAGCTGATAATAAAACATGGAAAATAACTGTTTTTACTATAGAAAGGCTTGGTTGCCAAACTGGGGAGTACAGGATTAAACGCTGACCTTTCAGCTGTGCTAACTCTTGAATAGTGTAACCAAGGTGGGCACTCCAAGGTATCAAAAAACTTGTTACGTTAAGCTTGACTTGTATCTCAAGTCGAAAATAATGTAACTTGTTGCAGTTAGCAGCTTAAGCAAAGCTGCCACTTTGTTGCCTTTAAAACTCCTGCGCCTTCCCAGGCACCCATGGAGCCTGCTCCGTGAAGCAGCTTTATGCCCTTCTGGAGGGACGTGCCAACAACTCTCTGGAAGGAGAATAATGAGGTATTGCAGGCCAGGGAGGTGTCACCTTCTCCCTGCAGGAAGCCATTTATGTGTTAGCCCCAAAAGGAAGGCTTCAAAGGTGAAGCCGCCTTTACAGTGCATATCTGTAACAACAGGGGAAGAGCTGCCCCATTGTTGAGTAGGCAGGCTGGCATGAGAAGCACTGAGCAGAAACCAGTTGGCAAACTGGTTTCCTCAGGGGAGTCTAGCCCTGAGGTAGCCACACCTGGAGGGGTGAAACCCTGAAACCGGTCCTAGAAGGCTTGTTTCTGGTCCAGGGAGGACCTGGCTTGGCAGTCCGGGCTGGACTGTTCCTATGAGGCACAGGGTCAAGACTGATTTGCATATGGCCAGGTCTAAACTGGAGTGGCATGGTGAGCAAAAGAATGATGGATTTAACCCAGATCTCTTGACTAGGGGTGAATGTTTTGATTTGTTCTGCATTCCGTCCATCAATTGTGTGTCTTTTGCACGGTCAAGGATGGCACCTGCTGCATGTGGTGGCAGTAGCGACTGCTACCGGATTCAGGTGGTGATGCGGGGAGGGGGAGACAGGGGACAAGAGACAACAACAAAGAAAAAAAAACACTTACCTGAAATGGCCTGCAGCCGCTTCTCCTCTGTTCTCTGTCCTCATCCATCTTCTTGCAGTCTCGGCCAGCAGCAGAAAGCACCCAGGTTCCTCTAAGACAATCACAACGCTGCAATGCAGCGTTGTAATTGGTCAGAGTGCCATCGCTCGGCGCTCAGATGGGGAATAGGAGGCTTTGCATGTTCCTCACCAGGCTACGTAATGCAGCCTGGTGGGGAAGATGCAAAGTGGGCATGACTGTTTGGCAGGCCCACTTAAGCACTCCTCTCCCCTGCCGTGCCCCACCCGCCCACAGAGCCACTGACTGCAAAGGAAAACTTAAATGATAATAACATTAGTTATTATCATTTAGTTTGCTTTTTGTTCAGTGAGGTGACGCTCCTCCCCCACAGCCAGTCGCTCCTCCCCACTGCTCTGCCGCCTGCCTGCTTGCCGCTGCCTGGCGCCTGCCTACCGCTGTGTGTGCTGAGGGACGTCGCTGCCTTCTGCCTGCAGCCTGCCTGCCTCGTAGGTACGGCCTGCCGCTCTCTGCTTGCCGCTGCTGCCCCTTCCTCACCCGCTGACCGCCGCCGCTGACCCGGTCATTTGACCCCGTTCTCCCGCCGCCGCCCCAGTCTCCTCCTCTGCCTCCAGTCCCGCCTCCCCACCCTGCCCATTGGCCACCCCGCCTGACCCTCCCTCCCGGCTCCTTATTTAAAGGGACTGTGGCGGACTGGTCAGTGTGACCCCCTGTGCCCCCACAGCCGGTCGCTCCTCCCTACTGCTCTGCCGCCTGCCTGCTTGCCGCTGCCTGGCGCCTGCCTACCGCTGTGTGTGCTGAGGGACGTCGCTGCCTTCTGCCTGCAGCCTGCCTGCCTCGTAGGTACCGCCTGCCGCTCTCTGCTTGCCGCTGCTGCCCCTTCCTCACCTGCTGACCGCCGCCGCTGACCCGGTCACTTGACCCCCGTTCTCCCGCCGCCGCCCCAGTCTCCTCCTCCGCCTCCAGTCCCGCCTCCCCTCCCTGCCCATTGGCCACCCCGCCTGACCCTCCCTCCCGGCTCCTTATTTAAAGGGACTGTGGCGGACTGGTCAGTGTGACCCCCTGTGCCCCCACAGCTGGTAGCTCCTCCCCACTGCTCTGCCGCCTGCCTGCTTGCCGCTGCCTGGTGCCTGCCTAACGCTGTGTGTGCTGAGGGACGTCGCTGCCTTCTGCCAGCAGCCTGCCTGCCTCGTAGGTACCGCCTGCCGCTCTCTGCTTGCCACTGCTGCACCTTCCTCACCCGCTGACCGCCGCCGCAGACCAGGTCACTTGACCCCCGTTCTCCCGCCGCTGCCCCAGTCTCCTCCTCCGCCTCCAGTCCCGCCTCCCCTCCCTGCCCATTGGCCACCCCGCCTGACCCTCCCTCCCGGCTCCTTATTTATGACGCCCCCTCAGCGACAGCGCAGCGGTCGCGCGCAGCGGGAGCACCGTTTGAGCGCCGAAGGTGCGGCAAAGGTAAGCCCGCCTGCGCCCGTCAGCGCCTGGACCGCGCCCAGCGCCAGACCCCCTGGCCCCCGCGCCCACCAGCCCCCCCGCAGGACCTACAACTTCGCCACACTCATCGCACTCAACACCGCCCGAGCCCCCGGATGCTACCAAGCATCCCCGCGACACACCCATGGACCCTTCGTCTGCCGATCCTGCAACTTCTCCTACCACCGAACCTGCACCGCACCTGCCAAGACTGGAAGCAACAACCACCTCAAGTGCATCATGCTCAACACCTGCTCCATCCACCGCCACGCCGTGGAACTCTGGAACCTCCTCGACACCGCATCCCCAGACGTCGCCTTCCTCACGGAAACCTGGATGAACGCCTCCTCAGCCCCCGACATCGCCATAGCCATCCCGGACGGCTACAAGATCATCAGGAGAGACCGCATCAACCAGACCGGAGGAGGCATCGCCATCGTACACAAGAGTGCCATTCGCATCTCGACTGACTCCAGCATCACATTCAGCGCCGCGGAATACCTCCACTTCCAGATCCACACCGACCCCAAGACGACCCTCAGAGGCTCCCTCATCTACAGACCCCCGGGACCGCGTTCACAGTTCTGCGATGACATCACAGACTTCATCAGCCCACACGCCCTCCCCTCCACCGATTACATCCTCCTCGGGGACCTCAACTTCCACCTGGAGAACAACAACGACCGCAACACCACCACCCTGCTGGACAACCTCGCCAACCTCGGACTCAAGCAGCTGGTCAACACCCCCACCCACTTCGCCGGCCACACGCTCGATCCTATCTTCTCCTCCAGCAAGCATGTCTCCTTCAGTCACTCCACCGTACTCAACTGGACAGACCACAGCTGCGTCCATTTCAGCTTCGCAAAGAACACGGTCCACCACCACCCGAAGCAGGTTCCCCACAGGAACTGGAGCAAGATCACAGCCGACCAGCTCGCCACCTCCCTCAGCCAGAACCCACCCGTCAGAACAACGGACCCTAACACAGCAGCCTGCAACCTCACGCAGTGGCTGACCACAAGTGCTGACGACCTCGCCCCACTGAAGGACCCACTCACCAGACCTAGAAGCAAGAAGGCTCCCTAGTTCCCAGACGAACTCAAGGACTCCAAGAAGGCCTGCCGCACCCTCGAGAAGACCTGGCTCCTCAACAAGACCACCGACAACATGACCGCCCTCTAACTCGCCACCCGCAGACATCACCAGCTCATCCGCACCACAAAAAAGAAATCTCTGAAGGAACGACTGGACAAGAACGCCCATGACAGCAAGGAGCTCTTCAACATCGTCAAGGAATTCTCCAACCCCAGCACCGGCAACAACGACATCACCCCCTCACAGGACCTCTGCGACTCCCTCGCCTCGTACTTCCACCGCAAGATCTCCGACATCCACAACAGTTTCAGCGCTCAACCCCCGCACCCACCGGTCGAACCTACGCACCCAGCCGCCATCCTCCAGACATGGACCGAGGTGACCCCCGAAGACACGACTAGCATGATGAACACCATCCACCCCGGATCGCCGACCGACCCGCGCCCCCACCACATCTTCAACAAAGCGGCCCCCACCATCGCACCCCATCTCCGAGACATCATCAACACCTCCTTCAACACAGCCACCTTCCCTGAGAGCTGGAAGCACGCCGAGCTCAGCGCACTACTGAAGAAACCAACAATGGACCCGACCGACCTCAAGAACTTCCGCCCCATCTCGCTCCGTCCCTTCCCGGCCAAAGTCATCGAAAAGGTCGTCAACAAGCAACTGGCCGCCTTCCTCGAGACGAACGGATCCCTCGACCCATCGCAGTCCGGATTCAGAGCCAATCACAGCACCGAGACCGCCCTCATCGCAGCCACTGACGACATCCGTGCCCTGCTCGACAAAGGTGAAACAGCGGCACTCATCCTCCTAGACCTCTCCGCTGCATTCGATACTGTTTGCCACCGCACCCTAGTCCAAGGACTCAACGACACCGGCATCCAGGGGAAGGCGCTGGACTGGATCACCTCATTCCTCTCCGGAAGAACACAAAGAGTACGCCTCCCGCCGTTCCGCTCGGAGGCCACCGAAGTCATCTGCGGCGTCCCGCAAGGATATTCGCTCAGCCCCACTCTCTTCAACATCTACATGAAACCACTAGCTGCCATCGCCGCAACCACAACCTGAACATCATTTCCTACGCCGATGACACCCAGCTGATCCTCTCCCTCACCAAAGACCCCGACACCGCCAAAGCGAACCTTCACGAAGGGATGAAAGACGTCGCCGAATGGATGAACAGCAGCCGCCTAAAGTTGAACACGGACAAGACAGAAGTCCTCATCCTGGGAACATCCCCCTCCGCATGGGACGACTCCTGGTGGCCCCCAGCCCTAGGCACCGCACCCAAGCCAACAGACCACGCACGCACTTGGGCATCATCCTGGACTCCTCCCTATCGATGACCAGGCAAGCCAACGCCGTCTCCTCATCTTGCTTCCACACACTCCGCATGCTCCACAAGATCTTCCAATGGACTCCCACCGAGACAAGGAAGACGGTCACCCAGGCCCTCATCACCAGCAGACTGGACTATGGAAACACCCTCTACGCCGTAACAACAGCCAAGCTTCAGAAGAGACTCCAGCGCATCCAGAATGCCTCCGCCTGACTCATCCTGGACGTCCCCCGACGCAGCCACATCTCGAGCCACCTGAGAGACCTACACTGGCTCCCTGTCAACAAGAGGATCACGTTCAGACTCCTCACCCACGCACACAAATCCCTCCACGACCTGGGCCCTAGGTACCTCAACGACGCCTGACCTTCTACACACCCACCCGCCAGCTGCGATCGGCGAACCTCGCCCTCGCCGTCGTGCCTCGCATCCAGAGAGCCACCCCCGGAGGAAGATCCTTCTCCTACCTGGCGGCTAAGACATGGAACTCCCTGCCCGTCCACCTGCGACTGACCCAGGACCACCTCGCCTTCAGGAAACAGCTCAAGACCTGGCTGTTCGAGCAGTAGCAGACCCCCCCCCCACGCGCCTTGAGACCCTTCCGGGTGAGTAGTGCGCAATATAAATGCCATGATTGATTGATTGATTGTGGTGGCTAGCTAAGAGAGGGACTGTGCCTAATCAAGGGCAAGCTGTCTCCAGAGCACAGGCAAGCCAAGAGAACTCCAATGGCCAACTGACTGGCCTCCTGTTTTCAGCGCAGTCACACAACAGCTGAAGAAGCCTGCTGGGGCAATTTTGGGAGCCCAAAGTCTTCAAGCTGCTACCACCCCCGCCATTCAGCACTGAGGACCAAGACCTGACCCACAGAGTTGCACCCGAGTTTGCTGAGCCCGGGACTGCTGTCGGAGAGTTGCTGGGATCCTATGAAGGTGAGTTATCGACCCCGGAAGGATTGGCCTGTTACTGCGACACTGGGCAACTGGTAGTCCAGTGGCAACCGTGCAACCAGGACCCCCTCACCATCTTCATGGACTGAGGAATCCCTGCAGGAAGACCCCCGTTGACTGCATAGCATCCATAGCTTCCTTAGAGCATCTTCAGCATCCTTCATTCCTTACATCAGGAGCACTCCATAGGAATCCATTGCAATGCGGATAAAGTGTCTGGAATAGCGGAAGAACTGCTCCTTACATGGAGATAACTGTTCTTGAGGACCTTGCTGCCCCCCTGATTAAGCTCACTGCTGCAGTTGGTCACTGCAAGTACTTCTAACCAACCTCATTGACACTTACCTAAGTTTTCTTTGAAAAAGTGTCCAATTCACTGACTTGGTTAAGGCTTGTTCGTGGTTGGGTGAAATTGCTTTGACTTATTATTGATAGTAAAATCTAAATCTCCGGAACCTGCCAGTGGATGTTTTTCATTCTAGAGTCTGAATTCTTATAAAAATATAGTCAATTTTTCTAAATTGGTGTTGGATTTCTTTAGTGTCGCATCAATTTCTTCTACAATTGTTTTGGTGCTGTTTAAATGATTTACACTTGTTCCTCTGTGTAAGCCTTGCTGGTCAGTGCCACAGCTACCCAAGATTGAGCTGAGGGTTTGACAGATGAAATTCTAAGGGTCCTAAAGGGGTTGGAAAGTGTATTACTCAATGATGTTGCACAACCAGATACACTACCTTTCCTCACAGAAGCGTTATCTCTTAACCCCTTCCATGCGGCCACGATTCTGCGCCTGTGCGGCAGAATCGCGAGTGGGCGGGTTCATGACGGCCCCCAGCCGTCATCAGCACACGAGCACCGTAGTGCATGACGGCTGGGGGCCATCATCAGCATGGAAGGGGTTAAAGATCTCACTGACATATTCTACTTCCTCAAACCACTTCTCATGAGCATGATGTCTTACCCTTGCCCTTCATCAAAGATCTCTCTCGGGATGCCTTTTCACCCTGACCCACCATTGAATATTATTTATTTTATTTTATTTATTTAGAAGTTTTCTATAGCGCCAACAAGACCCGAAGGTAGCAGAGCGCTTTACAGTAAAAGGAATGAAAGGGTGGACAAAAAGACACGTAACAAATAAAGGTGATCATCAAATGACAATTAGGGGAGAGGAGAAGAATATGCCTCCCTCACTCAAGGCATCTTTCCAGAAGGTCTCTAGAAAGGCCAGATCCTCCCAATTCTAAAGGAGCCTGCTCTAGACCGGATGCCCTCCCTCACCTGCTACAAACCCATTGCTCACCTACCATTCTTCAGCAAAATTATGTAAAAATCAGCCTGTGTTCGTCTCCAAGGTCACATTATTGCTAACCATCTACTGCATGACTACCAGCCTGACTTCAGATCAGGCTGTAGAACGGAGACTACTACCTTCAACATTCTAGGCGATGCTTTCCTGACCACAGATGAAGGTGACCTCTGCCTCCTGATATTGCTGCACCTCTCAGTTGCCTTCAACACTGTCGACCATCCAACCCTGATAGGCTCCCTGGATTATCCAATAAGATTCAACAGCAAAGTCCTTCACTGTTTCTGCTCCTACCTTTCGACCTGACACTTATTTGTTTGCATGGGGTCCTTTAGGTACCAAAAAATCCCCATCACTTGCATAATCCCCCAGGGTTCCATACTGTCACCTGTAATCTTCAACCATGACATGGAACATCTTGGCGCTCTTCTCACCAATAAGCAAATCAAAGATTTGCTATTATGCTGATAATACACACCTCTCTTTTTGGAAATCTCCCTTGTTTCAGTTGTCCAATGCCTCAAAGTCTTCCTGCACATGATCATCTGTTATTTGCCTAGAAGGACTGACAATAAATAGTACATATGGCTAATTATGTTAAACTTTGATGGCTTCGAACCCACAAATTTCAGTGAATAGCAAATCAAGTGGATTCACCGTGGACACCAATCTCACCTTCAAGGAGGCTCCTCTTGCTGGACCTTGACAGTGCTGAGTGGTCAGCTGCCTTTTGTGTAGGTTCCCGCCATAGAAATACCACATACATTCATACATAAATACACACATACATGATGTATGTAGCACCTTTCCTCATGCCTACTTAGCATCTCCTTATATTTTCCCATTCATCGTGTATTATTGGCAGAACTCATTGTTTTAAAGTATTTATTCTATAGATATTTTGTTTGTATTTATGTTTTATTTGTGCTAATTTTATCTGCATTTATCATGTTTTATTCTCTGTTCTGTGATAAATTAAGCAGCATCTGGTATTGTTCCATGTTTATTTAACTGGTCAATGTAATTCCTCTGGTGGCTTACCATATTTTAGCACTATAAGCAGCCATACCTAATATAACAATGCACTGTTAAAATTAGCATTGTAAATCAAACATGGGCACGCTCACTACCCGTTGAGGAATCTCACCCCTTTCTGTTTAATTCACCATTCTGTACATCTGCATAGACATTGTCCTAGCAGGTTTGATTGACAGTGGGGCAAAAAAGATGTTTCTGTTTTTTCCATTTTTAAAATAAATGCAGAAAATAAAACACATAGGGACTTATTCGAAAACCGTGTTTTGTACTACAAAAGTAATACTAAAGTGCTATAAAATGCAATTCACAAACCTATGAGTGCAAATTTCCACCTCACCTATCTTTTCTAATACGACATCGTCACACATGTAAGTTTACTACTTAGTAATAAATGGGGGAGGGGCCCTGGGAGTAGCTGGAAAAAGGGTTCTGAATGGGAGGGTTTTAGGGAGGAGTAAGGAGGGCATAGGAAAGGTTAGTGAGGGGTGTAGAAAGGGATGTGCACCCACCCACAAAAGAGTAAGCCCATTGCTAGTCACAAACTGCATTTCCATCGTTACTAAAGCCAAAAAGGACCCAAAACAGTAGTTAATGTACTTCTGCTCAAAGCTGGAGTAAGTCAAGCACACCACATGCCAACTACTGGTACTGCAACACCCCCCATAGAAAATAATAGCAGTAGGGACTCAAAACAAAATCTGGGGACTTGTTCAATTAAAATAACTTATTTAAACTATTAAAAAAGAAGTTAATGCAATTTAAGGTTAAAAATGATAACTCACTTGGAACGTCGGGGGGGATGCATCCCTCCTACAAACGCCACCTGATACACTCTTGCCTGGTAAGTAGAGGGTTGGACATTGCATTCCTATAGGAAACCCACTTAGCTCAGCCCGAGCCGACACAGCCGCGCAGGAGGTGTCGGGACAGGTCTCCATCAAGGGTTACTCCTCGTTCGCCAGGGGACTCTCATTTTGATTCGAGCTGGGGTCCCATTCTATTGTTAGACTCAACACATCGACAAAGAAGGGCGTAAGTACTCTTCAGTGGAACACTGGATGGGAAGCCTTTAGGGTTGGGACAAGTCTACGCCCCCAATGTTATTCACTCTTCATCCCTGGAATCCTTGGCACCGCTCCTAGGCTCATCCTTGCCGACTGCTGGGACATTAGGTAGAACATTCAACTGTGTGGGAGATGTGTCTTTGGACAGGTCTTCCTCCCCACTCCGAGACTCGCCTGCCCGGAGGTTAGCTACCTCTTTTCAGCAATGGAGGACAGATTGGGACCTCCTGGACATCTGGCAACTACAGCATGGCCAGAAGTGGGACTATTCATTTTACTCTTTAGTACACAACCCCCACGCAATTAGGTGTTCTTCTGGTGCCCCCCCTTAATAGCCAGCCAAGTCACCCACCCGGAGTATTTGGCCTTCACATTCTCCGACCATAACCCACTCATGCTTGGTCTGCTCTTGGGGAAGGGTCTAGCTATGATTCCCACGCCGCTGCTCCACCCAGTGCTGCTGCATGACATGGTCTTTCATGATTCCCTATGGAAGCGATTAGTGATTTCTTCCCACGTAACCAAGGCATTGCATTGGTAGCAATAGCGTGGGAAACATTCACGGTGGTGATCCGGGGTCATTTCATGGGAGTGTAGGCTAGGGTGCATAAAACTATTGAATCTGATCTCAGTAGCCTGGAAACCAAGCTACGGGACTTGGAAGCTGTATCTCTGCTAAACTCCTCTCGTCTTCCGGGCACTCTTGGACACACAGGCGTCCCAAGCAGATGCCACCTGCCGATTGGCCTTTTCTTTTATTAAGAGTATGTGGCTCAGTCACATGCGGAGCTGGGCAATGCTGGGAGGCTGTTGACCTGGCTTGTATCTTCGGAGCAGTGATCGCTGGTCATCCATGCACTTCAGGCCATAGATGGCACGTTACTGTACAATCAATCAGACATTCATCGGGAGCCCATGCAACATTAATAGGACCTAAATTGGTGCTCGGACCTTGTGGCAGACAGAATCATTGAAGGTTTCTGGCAGAATTTTCCCTTCCGCGCCTTCCTGGCTCTGTCCGATAAGGCCCCTTTTGGAACCTGAGATTAGGGAGGCCTTTAAGGACCTAGCGACTGGGAAAAACCCAGGAGTGGACGGTCTTCCGCAGAAATCTACCAGGCATTCAGGCGCAGCTCCACCGCTAAGGCGGAGGAGCGTCGCCCCACTGCTGGAAACAGGAAAAACAAAATGATAATAACAAGGTTATTATAATTTTATTTATCATTCCTGCGGAGCTGAGTTAGGGTGGGGCAGGGCAGGTGGCTCAGGGAGGAGGAGTGGACTGTGCACACTAAATGCGCACGACTGCTTGGCTGGCCGTCTCGGGGCGGCCAAACAGTCATATAGACTTTGCATGGTCCCCACCCAGGCTGCGATACAACCTGGGTGGGGACATGCACAGGCTCCCTGTCCCACTCTGAGCACTGAACCATGGTGCTCAGACCAATCACAACGCTGCATTGCAGTGTTTTGATTGGGTCAGGGGAGCCTGTGCGCTTCTGGACTCTTCAGCAATGATCGAGAAGAGACGGAGGCAACCATGGCTTAAGGAGGTAAGAGTTTAAAAAAAAACTGAATGTTTTCCCCTTCTACCCTCGTGGCCCTCCCACCCCCATTCCCTGCCAGAAGCCACTGGTTTAGATCTCTGCTGGTATCCCCGCTGTTGACCCTTTATAGCGCTGTATGGGAGGCACACACTGCCGTCCACATGCCATGATGCGCTTCTGATCTCCCTCTTAAAACCGGGAAAGAACCCGGAGGACACTTTCTCATACCGGCCTGTGTCAATGCTCACCATTGACTATAAAATCCTCAGTAAGGTCCTAGCCACCCTTCTGCAGCCGCACTTGCACCAACTGATTCACAGGAATCAGAACAGCTTTATTCTACACAGCAATACCTCTTTGGACATTAGATCCCTCTATAGGGTGCTGAATGAGACCCCGGGATGTCGCTTCGGGAGCAGTGGTTCTGTCGGTGGACCTACAACTCCCTGAAGTGGAGATACATGCAGGCATTAATGCACTGCATGAACATGGGCCCTGAGTGGGCTAGGTGGATCTTAATGTTGTACGTTGGAGCCCGAGCCCGGGTAAAAACTGGGCTGAACATCTCAGACCCGCTCGAGATGTGCATGGGTACAGGACAAGGGTGTCCTCTTTCCTCCCTGTTGTTTGTGCTGGCCATCGAGCCCTTTGTGGGTACCATCCGGAAGCAGGGGCAGGGTAAGGGCATACTGCTCCAGGATCGGGAGCATAATATCTCCCTATACGTGGATGACATCCTCCTCTTCTTACAAGATGCCTGCACCAGGATACCCTGGGGGGGGGGGGGGGTTCAATGCTCCGGCGAATGGAGGATGCGACGGAGATTTGCACCAGTTGGTTGAAGTCACATATCTTTTCGGTTAAAGAGAACACCACGGTTCCTCTACAGGTGGTCCGGGACCGTGGTATACCTTGGAAGCCTCAGTCAGTCAGATACCTCGGGATTCAATGTTTCCACAATGATGCAGACAGCCTGGAGGGCAACTTGGGAAATGCGCTTAAATCATTAAAAGGAAACATAGCATTCTGGCGCAGACTGAGACTTCCCTTGATGGCATAGGTAGAGCTCACGAAAATGATTCTTTTACCCAGACTGCTTTATATTTTTGTGAATCCCCCCCTCTGGATACCGCGCTCCTGGTTTTGCTCCCTGGATACCCTGATAAGGGAACTAGTCTGCGATGGGGCATGATGTAGGGCATCACAGCCTACCATCCAGTGTCCTTCGAGGAAGGGCATATTGGGTGTACCTAATCTCAAGTTATACCACATAGTGGCACACGTACAATGGCTGACTCGCTAGTTTGCAGGCGGCCACATAGAGCAGGGTTGGAGGCCTTACAGGACGGACCCAGACTGCGGCTGGCTGGTACCGCTCGTGATGGTGGAGCGCCCACCCGAGGGCTTCCCCTGAAACGACTGCAGATCGCATTGCGATGCTGTACGAAAGTTGCTAAATTCTCAGGCCAACCGTGACCTTACTCCTCAGCCCTACCACTAGTAATACTCTTGGGCCCTTGGGGGCCTGCTCATGGCTTGAAAATTACGAGCCAGGACTGCAGTGGACATTCTGACTGTCTGGGGATGTTTTTTAGAAATCTCTTTATTGTTTCATCACGTAAACAGCAGTCATTAACCATTGAAAGTCAAATAGTCTACACATCATTCCATCTGTTACAGAATAACAATCCGTTTAGTACAATAACAATTCCACTTTTTCACTGTGCTCCCGAACTTTGGAGGTCATAACTTTTGATCAAAACAAAGAAACCCCTCTACCCCCATTCCCCCAACCAGCTTCTGTCTGCCAATGTTAGGTGTATTTTTTTTTTGATTTTTGATTTTCAGGAGTCATCTTGAGCGTCCCTCACTCGCCCTTCCTGCCTTTGGGAGTCCTCTGTATCCAGTCGCTCTCCCTCCCTTGGATCTAGTTGTGATGACTGGGGTGTGGCAGCGATCTCCTGTATCAACTTCCCCCAGGCTAGTAATACCTCTGGTGGCTTCTCATCTTGTCTAGTTTTCCTCATGTCTTCCTCCTCTGCCGTCGCCCATTCCTGTGTCAACGGATGGGCCCTGTGGAGTCAGCCCATGAATGGCTATTTATCTCTTTGCTATTGTGAGTCCTGGTATCAGAAAGCATTTAGTTGTTTTACGCTTAGGATTGCTAGGTATCAGTCCCAAAAGGCGGGTTCGTATTTCTGGCGCTATCTTCCATCCTGTCACCCGATTGAGTTCATCTGGTACTTCTGTCCAGTATTTTTGTATATAATGGAACACTGCCAGACCAAATGCATCTAGGACACTGTGGGTCTCGCGTTGCGTTGATTGTGTGTAGATTGTGAGTACATCATATGTACTATGTTGTTTTGTATAAATTTAAATCTGGCACTTATCGACACCTCAGGAATTTTCTTCCAATCTGACGGCGTTAGTGGATTCTCGGTACCCCCTGCCATCTTTCTTCTATTTTAAGGGGCTTGTCCTGTCTATCGTCCCTCAATGCCCAGGATACAAGTGGGCTACAAATGTACGCCCTCCTGCTATAAGAAGCATGGTGATTAACGTTTGTGAATGTTCTGGGGCCTCTGGGAAAGACGGCCAGAGTTCTCTGGCCGTGGCAGCTATTTTTGCATATTGCAAGAATTGTCCATCTCACAGCTCAAATATTTCTTCCACACACTGGAAGGTTATAAACCTACCTTCTGGATAGAGGCACGCCAACATTAGGCAGCCTCCTTCTCTTAATTTTCTGGAGAAGTGTGGCTCAATGGTTAGAGCGGCAGACCCTAATGCAAAGGTCTAGCCCGGGACCAGGGTTCAATTCCCCGTCTCGGCGGGTCTTGGGCTCGACATTCCACGGACCTGATAATTCTCGCCTCGGTGCCTATTCCAATCATGGAGTCCCACTCTGCAACTCTGGGCAATGGCGTGCTTAATCTCTACAACGGCCCCCACAACGCTAAGGATGCCTGGCCTCCACCTTGGGGGTGCCCAGGAGTGGACGCCTCACAGGGAAAGCCAGGATGGGTTCCACAGCGGTATTCGTACAAGCACCTTGAGACCCTTGCGGGTGAGTAGTGCGCTATACAAGTATCAATTTACATTTACTGTCATTGATTGCTCTATCTTGGCGATCTGTGGTATGCCCCACACATCTGCCTTCGATGCGAAGGGCTTCTTCCTGATGACTGTAGGGGGCTGTTACGAGGAGGGCAGATGTGATCCCTGGATGGCCTGGTGGTAGATGCACAGTTGACCCCTTTGCAAATAAAGGTGACGGGAGTGAGTACCAGTCAAAAAGGGTCTTGTAGTGGGTCTCTCTCAAGGCCACTGAATAATTACTTTCGGCCATATCAGACCCTAAGTGTTTCCAATCCTCTTCTGTAATGTCCTTCCCGGCCACTTGCTCCCAAAAAGTCATTTAACGCGTCTGTGATGCATGTACTGTCGAGAGTAGCAAAGCGTAGAGAGGAGATCGCCCCCTTCAAGGTGTTGGCCCTCTGTACAAACTGTTCAATCGGGGTTCGTTCTCTGGTGGTGGCTTCCCTAATCCGAGGCTGGGATACCCAATGTTTAAATTGGAGATATTGGAAGTGGTCACTGCTTGGGACATGGAACTCTCAAATGTAAGCCCGTCACAATTGTGAAAAAGATCTAAGACCATCAGGCAGCCCCCCTCCTTCCCTGTGTCAAATGGGCCCTCTTGCATTTCTTGGGTGGGGTCTGGATTGAATTATACATCCCTTTTAATCACTATTAATGCATATTAAAAATATATTTTTATTTTAGGTGGGTTTTTTGTAATTTAAACATCAGAAATACATTTAATTTAATTTAATATATTTAAACTATTTAATTCAAAATGAAGCTAGTAGTACTATAGCATTTTTTATTTTGTTTTACATTTAAAATAACTATAGACATTTTATTTGCATTGATAGTTAACATACACATTTTTTTACTATTTTTTTCAAGCTTAATGAACTTTTTTACTTATCTCTGCACTATATGGTAGGGAAAACTCGGTCACCTAAAATAAAATGTTTGCATTTACTCATTATGTATTGAAAATTACAAAATGTTATATATGGAATGTATTGAAATCTAAAAAATTAAAGTTACATTTATTTAAAAATGTAAAAAGCTTTTTA
This sequence comes from Lissotriton vulgaris, assembly GCF_964263255.1. Taxonomy (NCBI): domain Eukaryota; kingdom Metazoa; phylum Chordata; class Amphibia; order Caudata; family Salamandridae; genus Lissotriton; species Lissotriton vulgaris. Next base: position 66,360,003 of record NC_141691.1, on the reverse strand, counting down.
AAATATGGTATCATTAAATGCTACATATTTTTCCCCCTCGTGATGTTGATGTCTGACCCACTTTCTGTGCTTGTGCCCTCCCCGTAATCTGCAGCCCTGGCAGAGAGCCGGGAAATAGGGAGCAGTGTATGGGAGCAGTGAGCAAGCCCTCCTCCATTTATACCGGGTAATTTGGATGGCCCTGGGACTTCAGGCTCAGGTTCAAGACCGTGGCCCATTTCTGCCCGCTGAACCTTTTGGAAGGTATCGCGCTGCCACTGTGCCCACCCTCCTCAGGTAGCTGGGAGGGGCAGATCGTGTGGCAGAGTGTGATTGGTTTTCCTAGCGCTTTTTCAGGCAGGCTGTGGGATCATTTTGTGGCGGAGGTGGAAGAAACTAGCACTGGAGGACAGTGGTCTGGGGGCAGCCTTGAGTACTGCTTGAGGTCAGCCATTGTGGAGATGGTCACCAGGAGGTGGTTAGACGAATAGCGACTATGGGTCTCTTGGTGCATGGATTGGGCTTGGGGTACACCTTATTTTTTTAGGACCCATGATAAGATAATTTATTGGACTCCTTTTTTCATGCTGGATTCCCTTTCCTCTCTGAGGCCCAAAGTCTCTGTCTACAGATGTGTGGCGTGGTGGTGGCAGTTGCAGAATTGAGTCCTTAGGAGGAGGAGGTGGGGGGGTACGTACACTAGGTGCCGTTGTCCACAGTGTTGATCGTGGAGCCCAGGAGCTGGTTTAATGGACACCTTGCTTTATTTTCTGCCTTCCACCCATTACAACTACTACCTCATACTTGATTTATTCACCACATGATGTGGGAAAGAGAAAGGCGCCTAGCTCCAGAACTCAGTGCTAGTCAAAAAACTGTTCTTTGGACACATTTGTGGCCCAGGCTATTGGGGTGATTTCAAAAGAGATTGATTTGGCTGAGAGTTGCTTACCCTGGATATTGGGGTCACCACATGGCTCATTATGGCTAAAGGGATGTCTGAACCTCCGAGTGTCCCTGTGGGTGAGGAGGGCAAGGTGGGACCTACTTCTCATCTGTGCCAGCCAGGTCTGCCATATACCCTCACCTGCATGGTTCATACCTGAAAAACTCTGGACCAAGGAGCAAAAAGTAAAGGAGAGTTAAGCAGGCCACTGCCCAGCCTGTGAACCAAGTTAGTGAGCTTTTAGGGTTCACTGCAGATCCAAGTCGTTTTTTTTATGGGGGCAGGTTCCATTGGTCAGAACTGGGCAGCCAAAGTTGCAGAGCAAACAGTCAACAGGAAAGTGACATGATTCATTGAAGAGAACGCCGTCCTCAACCCGTTCCAACCCGGATTCCAAAGCAACCACAGCACAGAGACCACCCTACTCGCCGCCATAGGGTTCATCACTGAGCTCCACCCTCTTCAACATCTACATAGCCCCCCTCGCAGCCATTGTCCGACAACACGGCCTCAACATTGTATCCTACGCTGATGACACCCAGCTCATCCTCTCCCTCACCAAAGACCCCACCACTGCTAAACTCAACTTCCAGAAAGGAATGCAAGACGTCGCAGTCTGGATGACGAACATCAGTCTGAAGCTCAACGCCGAGAAGACAGAAGTCCTCGCCGTCTGTACCACCCCTTCTGCATGGGACAGCACCTGGTGGCCGACCCCCCTCGGAAGCCCACCTACCCCCTCAGACCACGCCAAGAACCTGGGCATCATACTCGACTCATCACTCATCATGAACCAACAGGTCAACGCCGTCACCTCCAGCTGCTTCAACACCCTCCGCAAGACCTTCAACTGGATCCCCCCTGAGTCAAGGAAGACAGTCACTCACGCACTTATCACCAGCAGACTGGACTATGGAAACGCACTTTACGCCTGCATCAACAAGTCCCGACTCCGCAAACTCCAGACATTACACAACACTGCCACCAGACTCGTCCTCGGCATTCCCCGACACAAACACATCTGCCAACACCTACAAAGTCTCCACTGGCTCCCCGTGGAGAAAAGAGTCACTTTCAAGATCCTCACTCATACCTGCAAATGCCTACACAACTATGGACCCAACGGAATCAACTTCCACGTACCCAAAAGAAACCTCTGATCTTCCAACCTCGCACTGGCCGAAACTCCGCACATCCACAGAGCCAGAGCAGGTGGAAGATCCTTCTCTCACATTGCAGCCAAGACCTGGAACGAGCTACCTGCAGACATCAGACGCGCACCCTCCCTGAACAACTTCAGAAAGACCCTCACGACCTGGCTCTTTAGCTAAACATATCTGCGGACCCCCCCCCCAGCGCCTTGAGACCCTCACGGGTGAGTAGCGTGCTTACAATTCCCTGATTGATTGATTGATTGATTGATTGGCAGTCCTCACTGATAACCTAAAGCTGTGATTAATAAACAAACAAGCTCTCTCTAAACAGGCTATTGCTTCCATGTCAGCCTGATGCTTGTTACCTTCCCCTGAGATGCCAGCTGCCCAACCAACACCCTCACTACCTATTCCCTCCCACCTGCCTACCTCAGGATCTCCAGAAACTTTACTACATGCACATGAAGGTCTTATCCCTATTAATGGTCCAACTGCAGAGGGTCAGAATCAGGTCACATCTGTGAGGCCTGGACGACCTAGATGGTGTGAGCAGCCTGAATAGCCAAAAAGAGTCTTGAGACCGACAGTGGCAGTGCCTCACCTGGCCTCAGATTGGGCATTGTCCTCCAGACCTTCAATCATGTTATGTCCTCGTGTTCACTTCAGCCTGCCACCAGAGTCTAGTCAGACCTATAAAGGTATGGGTGGGGGCTTGGCAGGTAGGAGTTCCTCACGGCCTCAGGTCGCTGAGCTGGATCGCAGGGGCCACTTTGGACCTCCGCCCACCACAGGAGCTATTCATATTCTGTCATGGAATGTTGCTAAGATCAAGAGCAAAGTTGTGGAACCTGACTGGCCCACTTTCATAGACCAGTGCCATATTTGTCTATTTCAGGAACCTTGGGCTTTGGGATCGGTGTACAAACCAGACTTCTCACTACTGTTGGTACCAGCATCTCCATATACGTCAGGCAGAGAGTCTGGTGGTTTAACCACGTGGGTTAATTGGTCATTGAACTCTAATATAAAAAAAATTGAATATCACTCTCCTGGCATACAAGGATTAAGTATAAGCACCTACATTGGGTGCTGAGTGAGCATATATAATGTTTACAATCGCCCATGACTCAAAAAAGAGAGTCTCCATTACTGTCTGTGCTGGATTTTGTATCTGGCTGGTCTTGAGAGAAGTCCACTCTTCGTGGTGGCTAGTGATTTCAATATTACCTATGAGCCCATTGATTGTTTTCAGCTAATGACAGAGAAAGAGGATGCAACCAGGGGTATACCTGGTCTGATAACTAATTGTTTTCAGCCTTGCGCGGTGGCGACCACCCAGATTGCATCTCTAACATCCTACCATGGCTTACTAGCTTACCCTGGCTGCTCTCCATCGGATAAGGATGGACTGTGCACCTTCAAGAAGGGCCGCCAATGTAGTAGGATGGATTACTGTATGTTGGACGAGGTACTGGAATAGAATTCACGACTTTGTTGTTAAAGGGAGGACTGATAGTGACCATAATGCCCTGCCCTTCTCTCTAAATAATGTCCTTTCTAATGTCCTACTTTTTGTCGATAGGCATAGTTTTAAGCCCAATATAGCTAACAATCATAGGGCAGTGAAATGGCCAATTGTCTCAGGTGTCAAGGAGCTCCTTACAAACTTGTAGAGTCTTTTTTGTGCTGTGACAGTCCTTTTTACAGATTTCCCACCCAGGAATATTTCGATAGTAGAGATACACACTCGCCTCTTCAACTCCGTAAGAAGATGATTCCCACGTGCACCTATCTGTCAATCAATTCATCAAGAATTTATGAAGCACAGGAAATCACCCATGAGGGTCTTGAGACGCTGAAGTTGTTAGCTGCTTCATAGTGATCGATTCATTCAAACAGCCAGGTTTTGAGTCCTTCCTGGATTGCCTCCACCTCATGTCAGGAGAAAAACAGTGTCTATGCCATGGTTGATGGGGGCATGTAGACGAGCAGAAACTCAATCGATCACAGCAGTTAGATTAGGAAACCCCAGTCTGATAAAGGTGGTGAGCATAGGGGGCCCAGGGGAAGTTATAATCACCTATTAGTGCCCAGCAAGACACTTGGAACAAGGATTATTGGGCCCAACTACTAGAGGCTTCTAGGAGGAAGGACACAGTAGGTTTTTGGCATATCATGGTCCATGGCGGCTGCAAGGCAATCACTGCTTCGCACCTCTTCATCCAAACTCATAGTGGATAGAACACTGTCCAGCCTTTACACACATGGCCCTGTCCCTGAGAGATCATCACTTGTTGACAATAAACAAATGGTCAGCTGTGTGAAGGGTCTGTCTGATCAGGGCGCTTCAAACGGCTATTGAATCGCTGAAGACTGGGAATGCACCTGGTTGTGATATGATTCCAGGACACCTATATTGGTCAGAAGTAGAAGTCTGGACACCATCTGCTAATTTGCCAACCAATGCCTTTGCCAACCAATGCCTTGGACCCCAATTATTCCAATTCACAATACGGTAATAGAATGGTCCCTATCAGTTACAGAGCAATTAGTTTATTGGACAACCTGCAAAAGGTGTTTTGTAAGCAAGTCTTTGGCAAACTGGAAGAGTGGAGGGAAAAACGAATATCGTCCCATATGCTCAGGTGGGCTTCAGAGCAAGGGTCCGCACTATCGACCTGGTCTTCCGATTACTCCTAATTTGCTAGAAGTATATTAAGATCAGGAAGGAACACCTATACGTAGTTTTTGTGGATTTGAAGGCTGCATTTGATCTAGTTCCAAGGCCAGAGCTATGGGAGTGCCTCTTACATATGGGGGTAGCAGTGCCATTGCTCTCTACGATAATCAGACTTCACAAAGATACCTGCACCCAAGTTCAATGGGCCTTGGGTGGTGACTGACAGATTGCATTCATATCCACAGAGGTGTCTGCCAGGGTTGCGTTCCAGCCCCTACTCTGGTCTCTTTGTTTATTAATGGCATGAACAATACTTACTTTGTTGCCCCCGTTATTCCCCTTAGCTGATCCTCATCTCAATCTCAGCTCTTCTCTTTGTTGACTGTACCAATTTAATTTCACGCACTCTGATGGGCCTCCAGAATTTGCTGGATAGATTCCACAACTTCTATGACTCCAATTGCCTGGAAATTAATACACTAAAAACAAAGTTCATGGTACTAAATCTCCATAAGTCATTTAGGAGAGTATGAGTTTGGGGGAATTTGCCAGGGCAAGGTACCTACCTTTGTTACCTGGGCATTAGAGAATAGTTTAACATGGAAGCCTTAAATTGCAATATATAATGATTCATTATACACACAGTATTCCTCCAGGCCCCCAAAGCAAGCTTCTTTTTCTAAACCATATCCCCTGTCCTAGAAGGCTCAAGCAATCACCTTGTATGCTGCAGGAATGTGGGTGCATGAAAAGACACATGCATTGACCATACAAGAGAATCCTTTTGTTAGCTCCTAGGTTAGCCTACCTCTAAGCATCCCCCTGTTGCCACTATATTTTGGATCTGTGCTTAAAGAGAATCGAACACGTGGCTATCGTCCGGCCTTGTTATTCTGGGTGAGGTTGTGAGCAGCCCCCAGTTCTCCATTTATAGAGAAGGGCTCCAGGAGATTTTAATGTTGAGCATGACTGGTTCCCTACCTTGGATTGGCCATGTGAAGTTTAGGTTGGCAAACCTGGCTCTGGAAAGTATATGGCCAGATCCATTCTATCTAACTATGGCCTGTAAAATTAAACCAAAAAAGCCTATCTGAAACTTGATCATGGCTTCTAACCAAATCAATGGCCGCAAGAGAAGGGTGTTGGCTCAGTTCCTGGAAGCAAAATCACTACCGGCTTTCGTGACATATTTAGAAGGGATCCCTCGGATCCCGGCGAAATCCCTTTTAATGAAGTTCCGGTTTGGCATGTTAGGTATTAAGAGTTTTATGTGCAAGTGGGACAAGTCAAAGTTGCCTTGTGCAGGATTTGTCATGTCAATTATTTCTATAGAATGGCGTTGCAGTGTCATTGGTTGGCCATGTGTTGTGCTGGACTGCCTGCTGCTCCTTTTTTTGTGTATTAAGTTACACTCCTAAATTTGACTCCACCCTCATTTTAAGGGGTGGAGACATACAAGTGTACACTTATGGGTCACTTGACACTTGAAATGGTGAAAAGCCAAAAGTAGCACCTTACTTAAAGTGTAAACGTACATGTGTAAATTACTCACAACTGTAAGAAAGCTTTGTGAGTAGCCCATACTGTGTTAGTGGTTGGTCAGAGACAACCACTTGAGAGGTGTTCTGTTATCACCTTCCTCCATTCATCCTTCACTAAAAATAGATGTAGTCGGAGCACCCCTGAGTTCCCAGACAACAAAGTGCCTCTGACCATTGTTATAAAAGAAATAGTAATTCAGTTGCCAACAGCTGGTGGAGAGGTTGGGCTCTGTGAGAATGTTCTTGTACAAAAGGCATTAATGGTATTAACACCGTAGTCTGGGTTACATATCCTCAGTGGGGAATAACGTTCAGTGCACTGACGGGGAATGGATTCCAGTTGGAACTCTGGGTCGAGGAACCCCCGGCACATGTAAGCGCTGTCTATATTTGTTGAGTGAACAGTAAGTGCGCGGACATGGACTAAGACACTCCCAACGCAGAGCTTATATTTATGACATCTTGGTATTAAAACGTAGCCTGTGTGGCATTTGATGGAGTCCGCCATTTTTGTATGGGATTAAAGAACATTTACTCTGTCATGGAGACAAAATGATGACGTGAAAAACCACTGAAAACCATCAGCTAGCAGCCAACGATGGCATGACATCATCGGATGAAAACCAGATGTGTAGATGGTTACAGTTGGTAACCATTCAAAGGACGATTCTAAGGAAAGGTGATATGTAGAGGTTTTATTTTAGACCTGCTTGACAACAAAGTAAGGTTCTTCAAAAAAGGAGACAATTATATGGTTACGAGGAGAATAAGACAAACTTAGATATTCTTGTGTAAGTGTGCGTGCGTATTACAACTCTAGAGTTACACAAAGGCACACTTCAGAGATGTTGTTTTAGTAGAAAAGAGAAAGGTGGAAAGGAGGTGAGATGTCTCAATGGGTATTGAGGTGGCTGGCCGTGCATGGGGATGAGAGAAAGGAGACACATGACGAGAATCTGAGTGGAAACTAGAACATGTTACATGTATGTTCTAAGACCACGAGAAGTGGTCAACACCAAACTCCTCAATCTAGCACACGAATGACATGTAGGGATGGAGAATACAACTGAAAGATCACCTGGTGGTCTTGTTTGGATGGAGATATGGAAAGATTGATTAGGAATTGCATAGGACGACCGCTGTAATAGTGGCAACATCTGGAACCCAGGAACGCCTCATAGGCAGCCTTGTCAATTACGTACACATCCATTGCAAGATTCTGCTCAGGACATTGTTGGGCTGTGGAAAAATGCATGCAACCAGCAAGGGTATTGTGAGAGGTACTCCATTGGTAATGTAAGGTAAGGGACGGCAAAGTAAGGTATAATAGTTTATTATATTAATCACAAAAAGGGATGTATGACGTTACAACGCATACTTTTACAAAGCATACCTTTACAACGCATTTTTTACAAAGCAACATCCATTACAACGCATTCCATTACAACGCATGCCATTACAACAAATTTTTTAAAACTACCTTTACAACGCATTCCATTAAGACGCATACTACCTTTACAGCGCATACCATTACAACGAATAACATTACATTGCATGTAAGGTAAGTATTGGATAGTGTAGTGGTAAAAATTACTATTCTAACTCCAGGGGGTGCAACAGTAGGGTAAGTATTGGATAGTGTAGGGGTTAAAATAATATTCTAACTCCAGGGGGTGCAACAGTAGGGTAAGTATTGGCTAGTGTAGGGGTAAGAATTACTATTCTAACTCCAGGGGGTGCAACAGTAGGGTAAGTATTGGCTAGTGTAGGGGTAAGAATTACTATTCTAACTCCAGGGGGTGCAACAGTAGGGTAAGTGTTGGATAGTGTAAGGGTACTATGCGTTGTAATGGTATGCGTTGTAATGATATGCGTTGCAATGACTGCGTTGTAATGACATGTGTTGTAGTGGTATGCGTTGTAGTGTCATTCGTTGTAATGGTTGCGTTGTAATGGCATGCGTTGTAAGGGATGTTGCGTTGTAAAAGTTTAGTTGTAATGGTAGTGCATTGTAAAAGTTGCGCTGTAAAGGTTGTTTCCCCACAAAAAGATTACAGTCAATGCACATAAGATAAAGTGACTAAACACCAACTATAAAACCACGTAAAAATAATTTTAGTCAGAAATACGTCCATTAGCAAGCTAAAAGCTTATCTAAATTAAAAACACTTGTTCCATAAAAGAGTGTAAGCTAAATCTAAAAATCTAATTTGTGTGCTAAACAAATATGGAGCTTGATTACTAAAACAATAATTACTTGCTTTTTTAACGGTCTAAATGTTTGCCTCATTAAAAGATTTCCAAAGATATTGTTTGCGCAGGTTTAACAATTTAGGACAGATGCAAATAATATGATCCCTGGTTTCAAATGTATAGCCACAATGGGAACATTGCCATCTGTCTTGAGATGAGAATTCTAGGGTTTTCCAAACTGAGCCAAAGGAATGGAAAATAACCTATATTTCTACTATTTCCTTTTTATAGCCTCCAAATTACAGTCGAGATGGGGTTGCTTGTAATTTACGTAAGAATGATATATTAAATCGCTGTGTTTACAATTCGATAACATATCAAGATCTTCCTTGAGGTCATTCTGCCTTAAAGTTTTTTTAACAGTTGTTTCGGTTCACCACGAGGCAAGGATTAGGGGATTTTCAGGTCTGAAAGATTGTGTTATGATGCCATCCAAGGTGAAGGCAAATGTTTTATATTTGTTTCGCTTTACATCCTCGTCAATTAACCCTCAGATAGTGAGGCTGTTGGCATTGATACAGTCGCAGAAATAATGTATTGTTGAGGCACTCTGAAAGCTGATCAAAAGTTTTGCATTTAATTCCAGGATTTTGGTGGTGTGAGATATAGCGGTTAGAAGGTACAGAAGTTGCCTTATATTGTGCACAAGGATTTTTATCAGCTCCAGTATGATTTGTTGTTAAATAACAAAGATACCTAAAGCAAAAAAGGGGTGAGATTTGCTGTTACAGCTGCAATAGATTGGCTAATTGCTATTTTCATGTGCACTGACTTAGAAAGCTTTGAATCAGCACTGTCTAAGGGCCTTACTACTAGTTCGTCGGTCCAGTGGCCCCCTAAACTGTGGTGGTGGTCCACGGACTGCCAGACTGGTGCTCTGCCTGCCGCATTAGGACTGTGGTGGTTGGACCGTCACAGGACCACTGCTGTCACCAGGGATCGTTGATTGATGCAGCGGCGCGTGGCCTCTAATATGCTGCCAGTGCCGCTGCGGCACTGCCAATCCTATTAGGAGTTTCCTCACTGCCGCAATTTTCATGGCGGTGCGATCGCCATGAAAAGTGTGGTGGTACGGAAACAAAGGGGGCCTAGCAGGCCCCCTTGTGCTTCTTTGCTATTGGGTGCATGCAGGGGGGCACATGGTGTGCCCCTGTCTACATGCACCCCCATGTTCCTGCACGGAACAAAATGCACAACATTGTCCATTTTGGTCTGTGCAGGAACGTGCTTTGATGTTCCCATTGCGTTGCCTATTTCAAAGGCACTGCCGTGGGAACGTGAAAGAACTGCCTGCCAGTGACTTAAAAAGCTGCATTCTGGCGGGCGGTCTGTTTTGGCTTTGGTGATGTAGGAGTGGGGTGGCACTGTGGTGGCCCCCGCTCTCATACCCCCAAAGTCATAACAACGCCCTAATTGTTCTATAACTGCACTTCCAAGCTCCTAAATGATAGATAATAGGTTTTCTTTTTTTTTTATTGAAGTCCTTTAGTGACATTACTGATCAATAATACAGAAAACAAAATTCATCATAAAGCATATCACGCCTGCAGATACAATCAATAATAACAATTACTGCCATCCTCAATATCCCATATATAAAAATTTATCAAAGTAAAATCCCCAGATTTTTTCAAATTTTCTTACTCCCCCTACCCGCAATGCATACATTTGTTCGCTTTTCCTGACTCTCCTCATTTTCTGTAACGATTCCTGCCTGGATGGGATCTGTTCTGACCACCAGTTCTGCAATAGCAAAGACCTAGCCACTGCCATTGCAATATACACTAATTTAGCTAGCTGGTTAGAGAGCTTGAGATCCGGATCAAAACCATAAAGCATCAATTTTACATTTAATGAATCATAATCTTATAATAGGTTTGGAAAAAAACAAATATTTCATCCTAGAATACCTTGATTTTAGTACAGAGGACCATTACATGGGACCAATTGGCCGGAGCATGTTGTAGACATCTAAAACAGTTAGGTGAATGATTTGCATACATTTTAGAAATGGCCGCAGGTGTACGGTACAATAACCATTTACCCAAAAATAAAATTCTACGCCAATTGGCGCCCCGTAGTGTGTTGAAATTAAATTTGTTAATAGTCCGCCAGGTGTTCAAAGATAATACATGATTTTCTTGTTCCTGCCATTGTTTAATTGCTTTTTGCCTTAAATCCTCCTCCCTACTCTGAGCTAAACAGCGCCGGGTTTCCTTGCACCTTCATTAACAAAAAGGTCGTTAACCAATTGGGCTGGCTGATTAAACTGTGTAGCATCCAATTGCCCCAAAAATGTATAAATCATAGTTTAAGACCCGATTAACATAAAGTTCCTGTGGATTAAACGTGCCATCTCTATCGGAGTTATCCATAATCCATTTCTTAAAAAAATCGATTACTTTATTAAATCCTGCCCTGGCCCAATTTTCCTCTATCTCTGACCCTCCTTTAATCCCTATTTACGAAAATTTACTGAATAGCAGGGTTGTTGAATTAAACAAGGGAAGAGAATATCTTTTAAACATAGCGCAACGTTTTTTAAAAAACCATAGCATTATCTTATAGCAGACTAATTTGCGAGATTTAAGTACCTGCAAAGGGGGAGGTATCTGACTTTCTAGGCAGATTAAATCGAAAAAGAAATTTATAAATTCGTTTTGGCCTTGAGTTTGGTTTTTAAATCTCGACAAATACTGTGCGAAATATGCATAATAATAGTCCTTAAGATTTGGCAAAGAGAGACCTCCTTGTTCCGATTCCTCATAAAGAGTGCCCATTGCGATTCGGGGTGTTTTTTTCTCCCAGACAAAAGCTGAGAACAAAGATTCTACCTTAGAAAAAAAACTCCTGGCAAAAAACAAGAAATAGTAGAGAACAAAAAATTAAATAAAAGAAGAACGGACATTTTTATCAAAGCAACCTGGCCAAGAATAGACAATGGCAGTGAGTTCCACCGTGCAAACTTTACACGGATCTTTTGAAGAAGGGGGTCAAAATTAAGCCTATCCAGATCATTGACTGAAGCTGGAAAAAACCAATATATCTTTTAGGTTTAGTGTTAATACAGCAACTTATATCAGCATGCAGTTCTGGATCTCTACCTCCACATACCAGAATTTCCGTTTTCTTTTTATTGATCCGGTATCCCCCCAAAGCTTCAAATTCCTCAAAAATCTGAAGTAGCCTAACTTGTGATTGTAATTCCGGTTTAATTAACAGCATAATATCGTCAGCGTATTGTTTGATCTTAGCCATTAAAGGGACGGGAGGAAGAATATTCGCGCAATTCTGGATTGCAACTGCTAAGGGTTTGAGAAAAAACACAAAAAGAACGGGTGATAATGGGCAGCCTTGCCTCGTGCCACGCTTGACTTAGACTGACCCAACCATTACCGTATTTATGATGACGTTGGCTTTGGCACCAGTGTAAAGATTCCGGATTAGGTTTATAATTTTATCTGGAATAGAAAAATACTGCCAAATAATAAAAAGTGTCTCCCAAAACACCAAATCAAAAGCTTTTTCAGCATCTAATAACAAAATTAACGCTGGAATCCCTCGTGTCTCAAAATAATCTAAAGCTTCAATCAAATAATGTGTGTTCGTGATCAGTTGCCTACCTGCAATAAAACCATTCTGATCAGGATGGATCAGATCTGTTGATATTTGGTTAAAGCGCATAGATAGTAATTTTGTAGCTATTTTATAATCGGGAATTTAATAAGGTAATGGGTCGATATGAGTTTGGGTCTTTGGCTTCTTTCCCCTTCAAAAAGCTCACCACAGTTCCTTCCCGAAATAAATCTGGTATTGGGCCCCCTTCCATTGAATTCAGTAATTGCAAAAAAATGTCGGAAAAGGCACAAAAAAAGACTTTAAAAAACTCAGCGGGCAGACTGTCTGGGCCACAGACCTTGCCGTTTGGGAGAACCTTCACTACCAACTCTATTTCTTCCATAGAAAATGGACTCGCCATTGTCGATTGTTCAGTTTGGGAAAGGGAAGGCAATGAGTACTTTCCTAAAAAGTCTGTTAACTTTTGCTGGTCTATATTATGTTGCTGACTGTAAATATTATTATAATGGGTAAGCATTATCTTCCCTGTCTCAGCCGAATCTGCTGTGTCTATATGGGTTACTGGGCACTTTAGACCTCTGATCAAATTAGCGGCAGCTTGCTCTCTGACCTGCCAAGCTAAAAACTTCCCAGTAAAATTACTCTCTTCATAAATTTTCTGGGATTGTCTACGAAAAATCTCCTTGCTCTGGGTAAAAAAATGTGCACTCAGTTCCCGTTTTGCTTCATTTAATTGATGTTGAATGCTACTGGAGGGGTTCACCTGCCTTAAATCGGTTAAAACTTGTATTCTTTGTTCCAACAGCTAAAGGTGGTTTACAACTTGCAATCTAAAAGATTTGAGGTATGCTTGGTATGCTGAATTTCAAGGGGGGGGGGAGTGGGGAGGTGGAGTGCAAGGGGTCCCAGGGGTTATGGGGTGTAATAACAGGACACCCCAGTGTTAGGGGGTAGGGTTCTGTGGTTGGCGTGGGGGAGGGAAGTAAGGCCACAGGATGGGAGGTTGGGGGAATAGGTGTCACGGCTAGGTGGTGGTGGTTGAAGGGGGGAATGGCTGGAAGGGGTGGTGGGTGTGAAAAAAGAAATGAAAAAATGAAGTCCTTTGTGTTATTTTGTTTAATTATTTTGTGGCTGACAGGTTTTTGGCTACTCGTAAAGTGTAAAGATTTGGTAGGAAAATAGGCAAATATGCAATTAATTTTGAATGTCTAGTAGGGAGTGTTTGAAAATAATCTCTTTTAATGTTAATGGCCTAAATAATAAAAAGAAAATGCGGGCTATAGAAATGTGGATCAAGACCAAAAATCCCTCTGTAATTTTGCTACAGGAGACACATATCTCGTCTCCTAAATTCGATGAGTTTCTAATGTTTAAAGCTTGGGCCTCATATCGAGGCTTTTCCTCGTTTTCTGAATCTCAGCGAGGGGTTGCGATATTTCTAAATAAGAACATCCATGCTGAAATTATACATACAGAAGAAGGCGGCTCAGGGCGTTGGTGTTGGGCTACATGTAAAATCCAAAATAGACAGAGACCCATTACTTTTGTAAGCTTTTATGCGCCAGTAGATGATAACGCTAGAACTTATGAAGACTTGTTCCAATCTTTACTGATGACGGCAGGAGATATTGTCATTGGAGGGGATTTTAATGTCCTTAAGAACTTAAACTTGGATTCAACTACTCAATCAAGAAAGCAGCTCAAGCCTAAATCACTGAAAACTATTCTTAACTATAAAATAACACTAGACCTTTGCGATCCATGGCGTACACGAACCCCGTTAAAAAAAGAATAAACATGCTGGTCAGGCAGATTTAAGTCTTCCTCTAGGATTGTTTTTTTTCTTGTTTCTAGACAACTTAATTTGCATCAACAGAGGACTTTTCATAAAGGGGTCTCTGATCACACAATGTTAGTCACTGAGTTGGTTTTAGGGAAAAACTTAAAAACTCCTAAACGCTGGGTGTTCAACAAAACATATTCGAACAACGAAATATGGGTCGCATCATTGAAATTAGAGATCAGAGATTTTGTTTTTCGTAATATTGAAACAGCCCCACTTAATATTGTTTGGGATGCCTTAAAGGCCTTTATTCATGGTGTCGTTATAGGCAAGGATGCAGCCTCACTGACAGCAGCTAGATCCAATAAGAACTTGTTAGATAATAGGTGTTCCCCATAGTGTCAATCATTTTATAAGTTGTAGACATTGAGGGTCAGATTTATCAAGAGCTTGCCTTGGCCTTGCGTCCCGTGGCATAGTAAATCTGGAGTAATGCAAGGTAGCGCAGGCTCCTGAGTGAGATTTACTATGGCGCAGAGACACCATTGTGTGGCTCTGTGTGGCATAGGAAATCTGGAGTATTGCAAGGCAGCACAAGTCGCTTCCTTGCGTTACCCTGCATTAGTTGGCATTACATGGGTGGAGAGTCGGTGTTTCCATTCATCTCCCTTACTGCACATACACAATCTTGAAATGCTGTTTTGTAAATTCTATGTGTGCGGAACATAGAAGTTTCAAAACTGCATTAAAAAAAAATGTATTGTTTATGTGCAGAAAGGGGGGCCTCCTGCACATAAACAATCATTGGTGTTTTGCTGTTTCTTTGTGCGCTGCCCAAGGCAGCACACATAAAAACAGCAAAAAGGAGGAGAAATAAATAATTTCTCCTCGTTTCGCCCGTTTAAGGCCAGGTTTTCCCTGGTTTTAATGTTGGCACTGCCTCCTATTTACGCTGCTCTTGTAAATAGGGGGCAGCGTCAAAATCAATGGGTGTTGCTGTGGAACGCCCACCGCAACACCCATTGTACGTCCCGTTTACGGTAAGTGTAGCGAGAAATAAGGCCTTATTTACAAAGCAGAGCTAAGCCACATTAAGTAGCTTACCACTGCCATGTAAATAAGGCGACTCTCCTAACAACATCACAACGTCACTAAAAGTGACGTTGTGGGGCGATATGGGCTTGTAAATATGTGGTACAAAAGGGGGTGGTGATGGATGGAGCATCTGAACCAATCAAACACTCACGCCCAGTCAACAGATCTGGGTTTAATCCATCACTGTTCGTTAGCCCACACTGACACCCCAGTTCAGACATGGCCATATGGAAATCAGTCTGACCCTGTGCCTCATGGGAACAGTCCAGCCCGAACTGCCAAGCCATGTCTTCCCTGGACCGGAAACAAGCATCCAAGGACCGGTTTCTGGCATTTCAGCCGTCTTCAGCCCGGCTTGCTTGAATCCAGTGGCAAAGTGAGCAAGGGACTCACGTCTCAGCAAACCCTGCCAACTTATGGCGAACAAAGCGGTACAAAAGGGGGTGGTGATGGACGGAGCATCTGAACCAATCAAACACTCACAACCAGTCAACAGATCTGGGTTTAATCCATCACCGTTCTTTAGCCCACTCTGCCACCCCAGTTCAGACAAATCCATATGCAAATCAGTCTGACCCTGTGCCTCATGGAAACAGTCCAGCCCGAACTGCCAAGCCATGCCTTCCCTGGACCGGAAACAAGCTTCCGAGGACCAGTTTCTGGAATTTCAGCCGTTTTCAGCCCGGCTTGCTTGAATCCAGTGACAAAGTGAGCAAGGGACTCACGTCTGAGCATACCCTGCCAACTTATGGCGAACAAATCGGTACAAAAAGGGGTGGTGATGGACGGAGCATCTGAACCAATCAAACACTCACACCCAGTCAACAGATCTGGGTTTAATCCATCACCGTTCTTTAGCTCACTCTGCCACCCCAGTTCAGACATGGCCATATGCAAATCAGTCTGACCCTGTGCCTCATGGGAACAGTCCAGCCCGAACTGCCAAGCCACGCCTTCCCTGGACCGCAAACAAGCTTCCGAGGACCGGTTTCTGGCATTTCAGCCGTCTTCAGCCCAGCTTGCTTGAATCTTGTGGCAAAGTGAGCAAGGGACTAATGTCTGAACATACCCTGCCAACTTATGGCGAACAAAGCGGTACAAAAGGGAATGGTGATGGACGGAGCATCTGAACTAATCAAACACTCACACCAGGTCAACAGATCTGGGTTTAATCCATCACTGTTCTTTAGCCCACTCTGCCACCCCAGTTCAGACATGGCCATATGCAAATCAGTCTGACCCTGTGCATCATGGGAACAGTCCAGCCCGAACTGCCAAGCCATGGCTTCCCTGGACCGGAAACAGATCTGGGTTTAATCCATCACCGTTCTTTAGCCCACTCTGCCACCCCAGTTCGGACATGGCCATATGCAAATCAGTCTGACTCTGTGCCTCATGGGAACAGTCCAGCCCGAACTGCCAAGCCATGCCTTCCCTGGACCGGAAACAAGCTCCCGAGGACCGGTTTCTGGCATTTCAGCCGTCTTCACCCGGCTTGCTTGAATCCAGTGACAAAGTGAGCAAGGGACTCACGTCTGAGCATACCCTGCCAACTTATGGCGAACAAAGCGGTACAAAAGGGGGTGGTGATGGACGGAGCGTCTGCACCAATCTAACACTCAGATCCAGTCAACAGATCTGGGTTTAATCCATCACCGTTCTTTAGCCCACTCTGCCACCCCAGTTCAGACATGGCCAGATGCGTGCCACTGGCCTACACACGTTTCGGTGAAACCAAATTAATATCACCTTCTTCAGGGCCCAAAAAATACATATTCCTTCTTTGGGGTGGTCTGGGGTTTATATGTCTCTCAAAGGGCTGAAGGTGTTTAAATCCTCCAGGATATAGAACAATCCACGCGATTCAAACAAAGATGAATCCTTAATAAATGTAATCTTCTATGCAAGACAAAAGTCTGTGGTACCAGGTTAGGAGAAACTTCAAACATTTCTATTTATCCATAGTATGGGGTTGTAGTAGCTCCATCTGCAACCTAATTTAAAACAAGGTCTGATGATGTCTCGATATCGTAGTAATAACTGTATTTTTCTTTTCAAGATTAAGCGACTTCTGGAATTAGTATTCGTGAAGAGCCAATCAGTGTCTTTTGCTCCCGTCCACGTCTGCAACCGTCCGGAACAGCTCTAATTGAAACAATAATGTGATTTTGTTCTTTGTACAAATATGTTTGTCAATATACACAAAAAAAGTGTGAAAATAAATAACAAACATAAAAATATTTTTGATAAATAAACTTAACCCAAAAGAAAGTTAATTTCTGTTTTCTATGCTGTAAGCTAAATATTTTGATTAGATTCATTACCATTTTAGAAATTAGATAGGCCGGATAAGAGACTGTCATTTGAGACTATGGGCCCCATTAGGATGGCGGCGGATTGGCCCCGACTGGGCGGAAAAGGGTTTATATGGTGGCGGTGTCTATCAGCCTCCCCTTCGGCTCGTGTTCCCGCCGCAAGGTACCGACGGACAGAGCGGTGCCTTATTCGTCCGAGTAGTTGCCGGGTGAGGTGAGGTCCACTTCCCACACACTGATGGGAAAGACCTATTGCATCATCAGAACAATACTGAGAAGATGTGGTAGGATGGTTTCTAACTTATCACTAGTATGTTTATTTTCTTATTTCTTAGTTGAGCACATATGATAGTGCCCTTGCAGTAGCAGACTTTAGCTTGGCCCTGACGAATGCCAGTGACATTTCACAAGAAGGCAGAAACATGTTGGCCCTGTATAGATCTTTGTCTTGATTTCTACCAAGCAAGTTAGACAGTGATTATTTCACACTGTCAGTTCACTATTTTTAATCTGACATCCAGGTGAACACTATTAAAGGTTTTTTGTTTGCCTTGATAGCCATTTTAATTCACTTCACTCTTTTCCTTTTTGCACTGCACATATCAGTCCCACTATCTAGACTTACAATTTTTGTAACCATACCTCGGTTTTGTGATGTGTCGCTAATATCTAACTGGGCGATTGCACACAACCTGGTTTGGTAAGTCCTAGATGATGAGGCTCCGCCATCAGGTGGGCTGATAGGACTTAATCATCAAGTTGATAGTCTTTAATTGTTGTGCAACTTTACCAGTGTTAATTGTTATATCTCAGCACCACGTGACCAATGGGCTTTGTTGTTATATAGGTAGTTACACAGGGGGTATTAGCCTGTTTGGTCGTTAAACACTTCCCTCGGACCCTCTCTTACGAGTTGTTATGATAGTCTATCAGACACCGCCAGACATATTAGGATGCGCAATTTTCAATGCATTTCCGTGGTGGCAATGCTGCCACGGAGAGGCATGTGGAGTCTGCTCTGTGGGCCCCCAAGGACTCCGGGGGTGGGGGGTGCACATGGGGGGTACCTATGATACCCCCCAGCAGTTCCATGCACAACATGGCAGGCAACGCGCAGTGCCTGCCATGTTGTGCTTGGAAGTGCACTGCATGCCTTCCTACCATTGTGGCGGGCGGTGCTTAGTGCACCGCCCGCCACAATGGTAGGAATGCTGGATGCGCCCGCCACTGTGGTGGGCGCATCCTAATGCCATGCCCGGGACCCCCGCCCTTATGGTGGGTGGTCCCTAGTACCATGAGGATCGGGGCCTTTGTGTTGTTGAAAAAACTTTGGGTAATAAGGCCTTTGATACTGGTGTGGGAGGGTGGTCTTACCCCAATCGTTTGAGGTCACCCTACTCACCTTGGAGACCAATAAATGTAGCAGACAGCATCCAGTGTAAGCTGGTATGGACGATCTGAACTAGCATATAGAAAGCAATGAAGAAATCTGACTAGTGGTGTTCTGTCTTTTAAGAACTAATAGCTGGCGAGAATGTCACTTTTTATTAAAAAAAAGTGGAAATTTCATGATGATATCTAGTGTCTTGTGTCAAATACATCAGTATGAACACAGTATTAATATTTCTGTAAGTTTTTGCTTGGCTGAGAAGGATGTCCAAATACGATTTTAACAGACAGTGGAGTTCAGCTGACCTCTAAAGAAATGGAAGCCTTCTTGTTAGCATGTGGGTTTGTCCATAAAAGAGAATACAAAACATCATCCTCAATCTAAATGTATGGTAGAGAGATTTAGTAGGTTATGGAAAGCATACAATTGGTTAGAAGTGGTGGGTTGAGTTGTAAGGAGGAATTAGAGATACCATAATTAGCCAGACTGTCTCTAGAGGCTACTCTGCATGAGGTGTACAGAGTAAAGGAAGCACAATACCAGGTTATGTTTGGGGTGGATGTGGTGGAACAAGAACAGTGCTCTGGAGAGTGAAGAGAGTGATGGGAGGAAAAATAAAGTAAATAAGCAAATGATAAAAAGAGGCATTACAGCAGGAGAAATGCTATGTCGAGCATTGACAGAAAAATTGGGGATTCAGTCAAAGTGAAAGTTATAGTGGGAAGGTATGGACGGTTAAAATGCACTAAATCAATTTAAGGGATCAAATGTTCAAGAATGCAAATAAGACACAGTATGGGAGGATATAGTATTTGAACTGCACAACAAAGTGGATGGGCATTGCAAATAGTATGAGTAGTCCAGATATGGGTATGAGAAGAGGTTTAATGGCTTGCTGTTCACAAGTTGTGAACAGAGCACAGTGCCTTATTGTAGGGAGGCTACATTTGGGGTGGAGTAATGTTGGTGTTTTCATACAATCTACAGGCCTCATTTACAAGGTTTTGCCATAGGGCAGCGCCGTAAGCCGTCTTGCTGTGTTGCCTTTCGGCAAAATTAGAGGGCATTCCTATCTTTTTCCCCTGTGCTGGAGCACAATCGGCTGCCATGCGCCAAAGCAGTCACCCTTGCACCATGGTGTAAGGGTGCCTGTGTTTTCCTCTTTCTGTGTGTGCTGCAGAAATAAGGTATTTCTCCTCTTTGCGCTTCCCTTAGGCCTCCCCAGGGGAGGCGTAGGCTTTTGACGCATTCCCCAGTTTACAAAATCTCATAAATCTAGGAATGTGTCAAATGTCATGGGTGTTACGTGGGAACACACACCGTAGCGCCCATTGAGGTTCCGTGACAATTGTAAGTGGTGTTTTTGACTCGCACGAATATGGTCGAGTCTGGTATCTATGAACCGCAAATGACGAGTTTAGTGGGTGTACGCGTTTACGCTGTGCTAACCTGAACCGTTCGTTTGTTTCGTGGGTTTCTTCATCTGAACCCACGGGTTCCATCTTAGATACGGCATCCATTTTGTTTCTTGCCCTCAAGTAGCCAGCGAACGGACGTTGTCCGCTTCGCGACCCTGGGATTCCCAAGCTCTTGCGGAAGACACGTTTCCTTTGGAGGTGTCTTTATGATAAGGGGGATGGCGCTGTAAGGCAGATGGCCCCGCTCGAGGCTCATCTTGCCGTGCCGCTCTATTGTCTTAGTTGTGCATTCATTAAGCACGTCCCTTTGATGCCTGCAACTCGTGTTTCCTGGTACCACCCCTTTTACACCCTTTTCGATCTGCTCACTGTTCTCATCTTCCTCTGCACCTGTTTCTGTCTCTTCCTCGATTCGTTTACTACTGATTGGAATGTACTTATGGTGGGAAGATGTGCTTTTACAGTTGGGAACTGCCAAATGTTACTGTGATTATGTTCCGGGCCCTGAATACATGAAAGCGACCCCTTATGACTTTTACGATGGGAACCAAGTTGTAAACCTTTGTGCACCATGTTATTCTATGCTTGAAAACTGTATAAAAAGAGCGATCCACAGATACAATTTGAATCAGACTCCTCAAACCTACACATGTTGTACTTCTTGTGACTTCTGTGTTCCCTGCAGTAATAAACTTCGAATCTTTGACGCCGAAGGAAGTGTCCCGTGTCTCTGTCATTTGTACGCCGGAACAGGTTACCCACGAAGGTTTTAGGTGTTATCCCTGGCACCGCTGGGTCTTAGCAGAACCCAGTCCTACAGTTGGCGCCCAACGTAGGGCTGCATCAGTGGTACCAGTCCAAAGCCCGACGATCGTGAGGAACTTCGTGTGAAATCTCCGAGGGAAGGTGCACCCCGCTTCATCGATCCTGTTGTCGAAACAAGTGGCCCGACGACTTTTCCCGCGAAGATCCCCGCCTCCTGGCGGCTGCGACGGACTGCTGCCCTGACTGTAGACCTGTTTTGGCGCCTGGCGTAGACCTTGGTACAGCGAGACGATTGACGGGCCTTCCTGGTGACGCCATTGATCTTTGAGTTAAGTATTTGTGGGTCGCTCCCAGAGTCCTTTGTTGTGGGTGCTTAGTTGTTGCATGGTTCCATTGCATTTGTGGTTCTTGGTACTTTGTTCTTTGTTGTGATATTTGACGTCTGCAGTCGCCAAAAACCGAGGGTTTTGCTCTTTGTAGGGATATTGTGATCCTATAACCCTTGACGTTTGTGAAACTCGGTTAGTGTGCACGATGCCTGGCCGTAGTACTTTGTTTAGTTGCTTTAGAAGTTGTAGAGCGGATTCCCGATTGGAGGACTCGTGTCCGATACCTCCGATTGGAACTCCAACTTATGAGTTGTACAGCCGACACGGCTTAGGTCCGATTACATTCAATGAGTGTTGGGTTCGATATACTAAGAAAGACGGTGTCCTTAGTTGGCCACCTCATGGTAGTTTCGATACTCCGATTTTAGATAACCTTGAAGCTAAATTATTCCAAAGAAAAGCAAGGCCGGCCATGTTTGATTCCTTTCGGTTGTGGCGTAAAGAAGCCAAGCAGAGAGAAATCAAACAGATCAAACGTAATAAGAGAGAAGGTATTGTTACTACGGTAAGAAACGCAGAGCAGTTCCAGCGAGATAAGGAGGAAAAGGAAGTTTTCGATAGATTGCAGCGCATGTCTATAGATAAGTGCTATCCTGTTTTACCGGCAGATACGGATAAGAAGGAGGCAGTTACAGAGGACCCCTTAATGTCCTATCTTATGAAGTCACCACCTCTGTATGTACAGGGTACCGCAGCTCCTGTGGTTCCCCCTGTCCCTGTTCCCCAACCTGCTCCTGTTCCTGTATCTCCAACTGTTCCTGCTCCTCTGCCTGCTTCTGTCCCTACTGCTCCTCCGCTTGTACTTCCTCATACTCCTGCTCCCGCTGCTTCTACTGTTCTGGTTTCTCCTGCTGTTCCCTCTGTTTCTGATACTTCTCTTGTTACCCCGTTGTGTTACCCTACTACCCCGTCTACTGGACGTCGTGTCCCTTCTGTTGCTGCTAACTTCTTCAATTCTCTTGGACCGATTCTTGAGTCCGCTGGTTCTGATGGTCCTCAAAGACGAAGTCAACTTCCCGGCAGTAGGGAACGTGACTGTCTATATAATATGGCGATGGCTTGGATGAAATATCCCCTTAGGAATCCTCCACGTGTGGTGGTTGATACGTTCTCTCAGTTCAACGTACCGACACAGATGTTCGTGTTTGAGGAGATGTGCAAGGTTTTGCGTGACCAAATATCGGTTGATGCGTCTGATGATACAATGACTGCCCTAACTAATCTTCAGCTTCAGTTTGCAAGCGGAATGATAGTGGGTAGCAATGTTCGACGTGCTGTCGAGCAGTTGCTGTCTTTCCGTCCTTCTATAATGCCTTGAGCATAGTTTGTAGAAGATATTGAGGGATCGCCAGCAGCGCCTGGTCAGTATCCTATGCGCAAAGTTCCACCAGTGTGGATGCCGGGTGATGCTACTCGAGCTCCGCCGATCTTGCCACATTTCCAGAGAGTGTGGATACACCTTCCGTGGAAACGATCGGAAGTTTTACAGGTAAAGCAATCTTTGCCTGACCCTCGCAAAAATCCTGCAGGGTACTATAAAGAATTGTCGCAGCTTGTGGATGCCACGATAATGAATCTTGCTGACATCGATATGTTGTTTGGTAACGTAGTTCCGCAACCAGTTTGGGCGAAAATTCGTCAAGAAAATCATGCAGTAGAATTAGGTGGTGATTGGGCTACTCTTATAGCGGCGGATACACGACAAATTGGTGGGGCTAAGCCCGAACAGTTAATTGCGGATCTCCCGCAGAGAATAATTACTCTTATGAAAACGCTTATGCCAGCTATGAAGGTGAATTGGGACAAGTTGTCCGCTTGCAAACAGAAGAAGGACGAGAGTGTCTCTGATTTCTTTACGAGATTTGAGGAGGCATTCATCGATCATAGTGGTCAGGATATGGGCACCGAGGGAGGTCAGAGGTTGTTTGTGGACAAATTTGTGTCTAATTTGTTGCCGGACTTAAGCAACAAATTAAGAAATTCTGAGAGTGCGTGGGCTGTTTCTACTTCTGCTCAAATATTGGCTACGGCCCAATATTATGAGAATAGAGAGAAAGAGGAAAATGATCGTGCTGATAAGCAGACGAAAGAACTCAAAACGAAAGTGTTGTTGCAGCAAGCGTATCCTCCACGTTCGAATCAGAATGATTCGCAACAGCGGAATAGATCGCAGTCTCAGTCGAATAGGTCGCAATCACGAAATGACTCCTCTTCTGAGAGATCTTCATTGGGGTACAATCAGTGTGCCTATTGTAGGAACGAAGGTCATCTGAAATTCGATTGTCCAGTCTTGCGTGATCGAAACAGTGGTAATTCATCTAGAGGAGGTCGTAGCGGCCCCCAACAAGCATCACGTGGTAGAGGTAGTGGTGTTCGAACTGATCGTTCCGATAATTCTTCCGACTCTAACAATTGTTTTGATCAGCGTGGGTCATCGCAAAACAGATCTGCTCAGTACAATGTAGACGATTATTACGTCGATCAGGGCACTGACGACGGTAATTACTAGGACAGCCATAGACAAGGAGAGGGAGTAGTATCAGTTCCGGTTGATCAGAGAAGGCCTTACGTCGCAGTTGCCACCTCGGGCGTCGTTGAGCCTTTTCTGTTGGACACTGGTGCAGCGAAAAGTTCCATCATGCATTCGAAACTCCCTGGCGCACCTTTGTCTGGCTTAACAAATGTTTCTGTTGGATTTTCTGGCGCCCCCGTTAGCAATCCAGTTTCGCGCCCTTTGCCCCTTACAATTGGGCCTCGTGAGCTGAAAGCTCCCTTGATTTTGACTACTGGTTGTGGTGAGAATCTTTTAGGTCTGGATTTGCTGAAACGTCTGTATGCGACTTTGTATTACTCTCCTGCGGGGGTAAAGCTTACTTTGGGTGAGAGCGTTATCTCTCCAATGTACTTGTCTCTCGATAAACTTCCACCAGAATTGAGTTCTCTTCCTGCATCTTTGTGGGCAACAGGTCCCAATGATGTGGGCCTGCTTGATATCTCCCCTTATGTCGTTCACTTGAAATCTGATGTGCGTTTGCCACGTATTCCCCAGTATCGTATCTCCCTTGATGGTGAACGAGCGCTGTTAGCAATCATCTACGATTTGATCGAGAAAGACGTTATTGAGGAGACTCGGGGAAACGTGTGCAATAGTCCTGTGCTACCCATTCTGAAGCGCACTGATCCATCTAAGCCTCCTGTTTATCGTTTTGTTATTGATTTACGGGAGGTGAATAAAATTGTGATTCCTCAGTTCCCTGTGGTGCCTGACATTACGGCTCTACTGACTCTGATCCCAGCTTCTGCATCTTGGTTCTCAGTGATCGATCTGAAGAATGCGTTCTTCAGCATTCCGATTGCTGAGGAGAGTAGAGACCTTTTCGGTTTCTCTCTTGGTGGTCGCAGCTTTAGGTTCCTCAGGGCTACTGTGAGAGTCCATCAATATATAGTCAAGCCTTGAAGAGTCAACTTGATGCGTTTGTGTTGCCGGCCGGTGGGCCTTGATCCAATATGTCGATGACTTATTGGTGGCTGCGGATACTCAGGACATTTGCAAAATTGCTACGGTGTCGTTGTTGCAGCATCTCTGTGACTTGCATCACAAGGTATCACCTTCTAAACTGCAATATTGTTGTCAAGAAGTAACCTATCTAGGTCACTTATTGTCAAAGGAGGGAAGAAGGTTGACCCCAGAGAGAATTCCAGCAATTGCCCCAATGACTGTGCCAACAACTCAGAGAGATGTGCGTGCCTTTTTAGGTATCACGTCATACTGCAGGCAATGGATTCCAAATTTTTCATTGTTAGCGAAACCATTGGTAGCTCTTACGTGCAAGGATGTTCCAACTCCTTTACCATGGACGGAAGAATGTCAGAAAAGTTTTTCTGAACTGCGTGACGCGTTGTGTTCGGCTCCTGTGTTAGGTACCCCTGACTACAGTAAGCCGTTTACACTATACGTTCACGAGAGGGAAGGTTGTGCGTTGAGTGTTTTGACGCAACAATTCGGCGGTAAGCAACGTCCATGTGCATATTTTTCCTCGACCTCGGACCCAGTAGCTAGAGCATTGCCGAGTTGTTTGAGAGCAACGGCGGCAGCTGCAGTGTCCATCCGACAATCTGCAGGATTGGTCATGGATAATATGCTTACGGTGATGGTTCCGCATGCAGTTGACACTCTCTTGAATCGTACGAAAACCCAACATCTGACGAGTGCAAGGTTGTCTGGGTACGAGTTGACGCTTTTGGCAAGTCACATTCAGATAAAGCGCTGTAATGTCCTGAATCCAGCAACGTTGTTGCCGATCAGTATGGAGTCAGACGAAGTAGCGCCTCACGACTGCTACTTACGAACTGAGGAGGAAACAAAAGGGCGTGTTGATTTGAAAAATACTCCATTGGAAGATCCCGATGGGACCCTGTATGTGGATGGGTCGTGTTTTAAGTTGCCGAATGGTGATGTGACGACTGCGTATGCTGTGGTAACATTGAGTACGGTTGTGGAGACTGCGAGATTGAATCAGAATTCTGCACAAGCGGCAGAGTTGATTGCCTTGACTAGAGCGTGCGTGTTGTCGAAAGGGAAGCGGGTGAATGTGTTTAATGATAGTTAATACGCGTTTGGTGTTGCGCATAGTTTTGGACGATTGTGGCGAGAGAGAGGCTTCATGACATCGCATGGTACGAAGATTCAGCACGGACAGCTCGTGAATTATCTTTTGGATTCACTTACATTGCCTATGCAGGTGGCGATTATTAAATGTAGTGCACACCGTAAGGTGACGGACGATGTTGGTCGTGGCAATGCGTTTGCGGATGAGATTGCTAAGGAGACTGCCCGGAACCTTAGCACTAAAATGTATGTGACGAGTTCGGTAAGGTGGCCTGCAGAAACTGGTATGTGTGAGGACACTATCGAGAGTGTGAAAGCGATTCAGAACGAGGCCACCGAGACTGAAAAGGCGAAGTGGAAAGAGAGTACGGGAAAGTTGGATGCGAATGGCTGCTGGATTGATTTGTCGGAACATAAGAGGTGGATGTTGCCGGATGCGTATGTGCTGGCTGTTGTGACGATGGCACACGGCTTGGCACATATTAGTACGAAAGGTATCTGCAAGTTGTTGTCCCCTGTGTGGAAGAATGATGGTATTACTAAGTGCGCTGAGAGATTGGTTAGGAACAGTATGATATGTATGTTGTACAATCCTGGTAAGGGAACTCCTACACCCCCTGGCCATTTTGCTCCCCCTTCATGTCCCTTTGAGGTGATTCAGTTAGACTTCATCCATATGGAGCGATGCAATAACCTGAAGTACGTTTTAGTGGTGGTTTGCGCGTTCTCCCGATGGATCGAAGCCTACCCTCTCAAAGACAACTCTGCTCTGTCCACTGCAAAAATCCTACTGAAGGAATACTTTCCTCGGTATGGAATGCCACGAATTGTATGGTCTGATAATGGAAGTGAGTTTGTGGGGAGTGTGATGAAGAATGTGTGTAAGGGCCTTGGAATTACACAAAAATTCCATAGCGCCAATCATCCTCAGTCAGCAGGTTTGGTTGAAGGGTACAATGGCACCCTCAAACTGAAATTAGCGAAGATTCAGGCTACGACTGGTCTCTTGTGGCCTGACGCTTTGCCCTTAGCTCTTCTGTCAACTAGGGCGACTGTACACTCCCGAGTAGGGCTCAGCCCCTACGAGATTGTGTTCGGCCGCCCTGCAAATGTTTGGGGGGTCCCTAGACCCGGTGTGTTTTCTGATCTTGAGTACCCAATGTTGATCGATTATCTTCATGATCTGACTGCTAAACTGAGGTTAATTCACCAACAGGTCTTTGAAGCACTGCCGACGCAGACGGAGGGTCCAGGCCACCAGCTCCAACCTGGAGACTGGGTTGTGACGAGAAACTTCAGCCGGAAGCACAACCTTGAGCCTCGTTTTACTGGACCCCACCAAGTTCTTCTTGCCACGAGGACTGCTGTTCGTTTGGAAGGACGCAAAAACTGGGTGCACGCCACCCATACTAAAAAGGCACCTATACCTTTACCAGCAGACTCGTGGGTGAAGAAGGGCATTGCATCATCTGAAACAGAAGCTGCTTCGAACTTTGTCCCTTTTAGCGACGCTCAGCCTGTCGGAGATACCTCAGTGCAGCAGAACGATATTGTTGAATATTTGTCATCACAAAACTCAAGATCCGAACAATTGACTGATCAACAGAACTCTGTCTCATCATCGGACCAATTGTTTGACGAGCAGACACGTCCTGGGAGAAGCCGATATTTTCTCCGCTCCAACCCTAAAGACTAATAAAATCTGAATATTTGCTCTCTCCCCTGGACATCTACGTTACCCCATAATCACTGACCAGTTGAACACACCTATATATAATTGTGATTTTTGTAAATTCGAGTCTTTCCACATATGTGTTTTGCTTCCACAGCTAGCAGATTTTGTACATATTGTTGATTAAAGATATCTTACATCCGGGTGGACCGTAAGGCCGCGCGGGTACTTCCTTCTGGTTAGTAGGTCTTGACACTAGGTCAGAGACCGTCGATTTCTAGGAATTCCTGGGGATTGACTATTGCTACACAGAGCGAAGTGCGTCAAAAACGTAGCGGACGGTTTTAGAGGATGGCTTTCTCGAAGCTGATGGACATGGAAAAGGCTCAGGCTAGAAGATTCGAGTTGCGCAGAATCGCACACACAAAATGCTTCATGTTTCAGGTGTTCCTTCTATTCTTAACTGTTTCTTCGTTATTGGTGGGTGGGGTGTATTACATGATACTGTCATTGTTGCCTTCTGCCTCACCTACCCCTCCTCCTGAACCTAAACTTACTACAACTGTTTCTCCTCATTCCTCCCATATCTTACCCCAACACGAGCAGGTTAGACGTGCAGAATTCATGAACAATTCCTTCATTCAGCTCCTTCATCAGCATCAGTTAGTGGTGAACACTACCAATTGTTGGGTGTGCGGGTTAATGCCACATACCACCGATAAGGGAATTCCATACTTGGTCCTCCCTTATAGTTCCCAGGGTTCAGCTCGAGCATTGCAAACAATGTTTCGAAGTGCACTAGATTCTTACCCCAATCGAGAGCCACGTTCTCCACACTTTGGTCCTGGTCCGTACCGTAAGCCTTTGGCAATAGCGATTGCAGACTTAGATAGGGATATCTATAAGCCGTCGCTCATCCCAGAGGAAGAGGTGCAAGCCTATAGGGATCTCAGTGAGGTTGAGTATAGTGCGCTCGTGGGCGAGAGACAGCTGAGGAGTTCGTCTCCAATATGGGTCGTACCCCACCTTGGTAATTTCTGTCTAAAGGGCCGTGGTCGAAATCAGAGGGCCCACCTTGGAGAGAGTGCTTGCTCTGAGACGTATGTCTTACCAATGCTCTCTTCCCCTGTTCTCCTGACTGCCAAGGGTACATATTTTGTCAGTTACGATCGTGCATATACATGGTTGCCCCTTGACTTTGCGGGCACCTGTTATATTGCAAACTTGTTGCCACTGACTTTTACAGTCGCCTCCGATTACCACAAGACCAGAGTTGTGAGGGGAGTGATTAGCAAAGAGGACACTGCCGGTCAAGAGGCAGGAGACTTTTTCAAGGGTTTCTTTCCGTTTTGGGGTCCTATGATCAATAGTAGGAACCTGAGACAATTGACTCGAGTGGTGGAATCGACAGCTAATATCACTGCCAGTGCCCTTGGCAACATTACAGCAGAGCTTCAGGCGGATAGGTTGATGACGTTGCAAAATCGTATGGTTTTAGACGTTGTTTTAGCAGATCGAGGTGGGGTATGTAGAGTGATCCATTCGAGTTGTTGTATATTCATTCCAGACAACGCTCCGACTGTCTATCGAGCCATCTCGAAGTTGCATAAGATCTCCGAGTCCATACACGTGGACGTAGGGGATTGGACGCTACTCGGGTGGTTTTGGGGCCTGATGTCGACTTGCGGTTGGAAGATTCTGATGATCATCGCGGTTGTTGTAGCATTCCTGTTCACGTGTTGTCTTTGTGTGCAGTGTGGTCCTGCTTTATGTGGCCTCTGTGCTACGACGTGTATAAGGCAGCCGCCTGTTACTAAGGAAGCATTGATGGATAGAATTATGTTACAGCAACATCTGGATGGTCTGATGAATATCGAGATCGATTATGATTCCGACTAGTGCTTGCCTACATGAGGGCAAAAGGAGCGTCTGAGGTTCCGTGACAATTGTAAGTGGTGTTTTTGACTCGCACGAATATGGTCGAGTCTGGTATCTATGAACCGCAAATGACGAGTTTAGTGGGTGTACGCGTTTACGCTGTGCTAACCTGAACCGTTCGTTTGTTTCGTGGGTTTCTTCATCTGAACCCACGGGTTCCATCTTAGATACGGCATCCATTTTGTTTCTTGCCCTCAAGTAGCCAGCGAATGGATGTTGTCCGCTTCGCGACCCTGGGATTCCCAAGCTCTTGCGGAGGACACGTTTCCTTTGGAGGTGTCTTTATGATAAGGGGGGTGGCACTGTAAGGTAGATGGCCCCGCTCGAGGCTCATCTTGCCGTGCCGCTCTATTGTCTTAGTTGTGCATTCATTAAGCACGTCCCTTTGATGCCTGCAACTCGTGTTTCCTGGTACCACCCCTTTTACACCCTTTTCGATCTGCTCACTGTTCTCATCTTCCTCTGCACCTGTTTCTGTCTCTTCCCCGATTCGTTTACTACTGATTGGAATGTACTTATGGTGGGAAGATGTGCTTTTACAGTTGGGAACTGCCAAATGTTACTGTGATTATGTTCCGGGCCCTGAATACATGAAAGAGACCCCTTATGACTTTTACGATGGGAACCAAGTTGTAAACCTTTGTGCACCATGTTATTCTATGCTTGAAAACTGTATAAAAAGAGCGATCCACAGATACAATTTGAATCAGACTCCTCGAACCTACACATGTTGTACTTCTTGTGACTTCTGTGTTCCCTGCAGTAATAAACCTCGAATCTTTGACGCCAAAGGAAGTGTCCCGTGTCTCTGTCATTTGTACGCCGGAACAGGTTACCCACGAAGGTTTTAGGTGTTATCCTTGGCACCGCTGGGTCTTAGCAGAACCCAGTCCTTCACCATGGCACGCCTCCCTATCGCAGGGGGAGGCAGCACAGCGACTTGCTCTGCATTGCCTTAGTCCATATCTACAAGGCCATTTTTGGCTTTAGGTGGCCTTGTAGATATCGTCCAGGGCTCGAGTCGGGGTACCACGTGGATGGACGGCTTCCCCACACTTTTTTTACCGGGTGGACGCCGTCCCCCCTGCCAAACAACTGGACTTCACTCTTTGCCCTCTCTGGAACGAGATCGGAGCTCACAGGACGCTGCACACTCGCTGGCTTCACAGATGCAATTGCATCTCAGGGGTGAGCGAGGGAAGGCAATGAGCCCGATGGTGCAAACCACCTTTTGTAACGTCACTTCCTGTCGTGACGTCATTTCCAGTGACAGCGTCCCCCCACTTCTCTTTTTAGGACTTGTGCCCTGATATCGTCCTACAGTGGGCGCCACCAAATGTCACCAAAAGTGATGTTTCAACGCCAACATTTCTCGACCTGCCTGGCCGCCTCGTTCCACGTCATTACAGCCCGTGCTTCCAATCCTGCCCTTTAACCTGCTAACCATTGCTGTCAGGTGCATGTTAGTGCTATGGAAACAAACCGAGACTTCAACTCCCAGAACTCTAGGCTGTCACTGAAAAGCCCAGGACTGTAAATGGAGTTCATTACAAGAGGGGAGAGACCAGCAGATGATAAAGGTCTCCGTTCCTTACAAACGCGTGTATCCCTTCGGGGTTATATAGTGATTCCTCACTGCTGCTAGATAAGGTGGATCCAAAAGTTCATGCTTGGATTTCTAGCGTTAGTTATCTTCATTACCAGTAGGTGGCGCTCGCTCCTAACTCTTCATCTCTCTTTCCTTTGGTAAGTTAAACGAACTGAAAACATACATTTACTTAGGGTGTTTTATTCATCTCACTTCACGATTGTTAATTTATTATGTTAAAATGTGCAAACAATATCTGAGGGCCCAGCATCTGGGGCAACAAACTGTAAGAAATACATAATAAATCACTGAATTTTCATGACCAAAACAACAACGTGGGAGGGAGACATTTTGGACCTCTTCAATTTGTTTTTTATGAACCGCTTGCTTCCATATATTTTTCTCTTGTTTACAAATGTGTGTTTTATTATTTATTTTACTTATCATTCGTTTTTCTTAGTATTCCAATCCTCACTTACCTCAGGTTTCTGGAGTGACGTCACAGCCATGGTACCAAGGACAAAATCGAAACAGGCTTTGAGGCATATTTATGAGCCCCTTTGCGTCGCTCTTGTACCGCGCAACGTGGTGAAAGAGTGACGCAAATGTCAAATGAGATTTAAGAAGCCGCCAAGGCCACCTTGCCTGGCCCAGCTTGACTTCATAAATGGCGAGTAATGTAACGCGGCGCGAATCAAGTCGTCGCCGAGACTCGGACCTTGGGGCTTTTTTATAAGAACCTGGCATCACTTTTGCACCACGTAAAGTGGTACATGCATGAAGCAGAGCTCTCATAAAGATTTATGAAGCCCCGCAAAGCCACAGTGCGTGTCTATGAGTGCCTCATAAATCGTGAGCAAGGCGACGCAGTGCAAATCGCTGCGTTGGTTTTCTCTGTGCCCGGTAGGTGTTCTAAGGGTGTTGCGGTGGGCTTTCCCACCCAACACCCATGGAATTTGACGCTGCCCCAGATTTGGAAAGAGATGTAAACCTGGGGAGGCGTCAAATCCGTACGCCACCCGAGGTGAGGCATGACGAGGAGAAATATGTTTATTTCTCCTGGTTTTTCCTCTTCCTATTCCGCAGCACACATAGGAAGAGGAAAATGCATTGTAAGGTTGCTTTTGTGCAGGAAGGTGCCCCTGTCTGCACAAAAACAGTCCTGCCTGCAACGGAGGCACCACGGTGTAAGGATGCCTGTGTGGGTCCTAGGCTGCCGCAGCACAGGCTGGAAGGACAGGAATGCACTGTGTTGCTTAAATATGGTGCGTTCCTGCCCTATCACTTTGGCATAGGGCAACGCCGCAAGGTCCCTTGATGCACTGCCCTACGCCAAAATGCCGTAAATGAGGCCCTTCGTTCCCCAGTTCTAAAGTCGAGAGCTCTGGCCGTAACACCACAACCTCCGCAGGGTGCCTGGTAGCTAGGTATTTCTTTGTTAACGTGTGGAATGCCAGCGCATTCCTTCTGCATTTGTTTTAAATGACTTTTGTAATTGGTTGCATCATAAATAAGGACTTTACCTCAATTGTAAAATGTAGGTGCTTAATGGTGACCGTTTCCAGAGCTAGTACAAGCAAATGGCCTGAGAAGAATCGATTGTGGTTCCTACTAGCACAACGGCATCTCGAGGAAGCGCTTGAAAATAAGATAAAGGCACAGATACGATAGATCTGACCACTCTGCTCACAAGTGGTAAGTTGGCCACTTTAACAGGAGCCAGAAGGCGCCCCTGACACATTTCCTGGTCCTGAAGAAAGCCTCTAGAAGTCAGCACGAGGCTGAAATATGTTGACCAACACCTCTTGTTAATTTTTCATTTCTGGACACTACTGGTAAACCAGTTGGTCTTCCTCCAGGTGGAGGCACAGCATACAAAGATAAAGACCCGATGATGATGCTGCTACAGTTCACGTAGGCGGAGAATCAAGATATACCCCACATGCCAGTGTACGTATATGAGGGTTTTTTTGAAGATTCCCAGACGAACAAAGACCCTGGTATACAGGACAAGTGATCCATCCTCCCCCTCTTTGATTTTTATATTAACCAGCATGCATCATGTCCCTTGATGTTTTTTTGTTCTATGTGTATGCAATGGAAAGCGTGAAACTCGATAAGCACGCCATTAGGGTCCGGCACCCTGGGGTCGAGGCCTCGCCCACCTCTTGGCTGGGGCAGCCCGATTGGCGACCGGGCAAGGCAAGTACTTCCGGGGTAGCCGGTGACGCACTTCCGGCAGGGACCGCTGGTGGGGGGGGGGAGGGAGCCTATTTAGGGCACGGCACCCGGGCCCTCGTCCTCTCTTCCTACAGCGCCGGCCCCAGACGCATCAGTTGTATTGATTTGTGGGTTCCGTGGGGGGGGCAGTGAGGAACCTGGGGGGTCCGGGCTCTATTATGGGTGTCTTTTGCTTACAAGCACCTCACCGGGCTTCAGCACAGCAGCTAATCAATAAATTAGAATTTTTCCAAAGTGACTGGATAAGAGAAACCAGAAAAATGCAGTGGGAAGGAGTGTAAAGCGGAGCTGATTTTGGGGCATTGCTTGATAACCTTGTCCAGTTTACTGACATAAGTTCCTGTTCAGCACTGCAAAGGCCAACAACAGACAAGCGCTTTGGGAGTATGTGTTTAATGCCCTGTTGATGACGTCTTTATTTTGCTGATTGCACATATGTAGAATGAGAATATAACACAAGGCGCAGAGTTTCAGTAAGTGCCAAAGAAAAAATTAAAGCCTTTATAGGTGCTGGGTGGGCAGTGACGGTGCACTGAAAAGATATACACGCCTCGTACTTAATCACTTTCTCAGTATTGTGAAAAGAGAAAGGTTTAGCAACTTTCACTAATTACCGTTACAACAAAGCCAGCAGATCTTGCACAGGCGAAACCTATTGGCTTTACCAATGCTTGTTGACCACAGGCTTTGGTTTTTCCTAGCAGAGTTTTGCACCCATGATGCTTCTGCAGTCAGTGTATATCTGAGAGGCTCACATGTGCTTCAGATCTGTCAAGCCGACCTGTTCTGTACCTCTCGACGAGGCTCATCTCATTGTCGCCGGTTTGGCCACCTTTCTGATCACAGTGCACCAGTTTTGGGGGTTTATAGTTTGGTGATAGAAAAGCTAATATGTTAGACATTCACATTCGAGCACTGACAAAAGCAATACAAAATGCCTCCTGCAGATAGTGCAAAAAAATATTCACAAGCACTGGCAAAGCCAGTAGATCACAGTTCTGAAATGTTGAGCTATTGCCTTTGCCAATGGTTTTGCAGAGTTTGCTTTTGCGGGCTGGAATCTTCAGTCGGTCTTCAGAAAGAGACCCATTCCAAGATGGCTGCCGAGATGCACGTGCACGCGTGTTCTGACAGGTATCATGAGACATGGCGGTCATTTTTAATTTAAGAGGAGTGAGGTTATGTTAGATCCGTAAATTGAAATGTATAAACAGTCACTGGGGGGCGTAAAAAAATAGCAGAGGAGAAGAATAGGGAGCGGGTTAGGGGAGCCTCGAGAACTGGTATAGTGGGCAAGCAAAAGTGGAAAGCATAGAGAGAAAAAAATTGATGACAGGTAAGGGAGATAGCAAAAAGGGCGTGTGGAGTTTGGAAATGGAAGCATTGGCAGAGTCAAAGGAAACATATGAACTCCCAGGGCGTGCTCCATAGAGAATAACACAAGCTTTGACATAGTCTAGAGGTCTGCTCTTTTCTGAATGAAAGTTCAGTGATTTCATGTGTAGGGTTGACCCTCTCACCTATCTTTACACTCATCCATATATTCATCAGTAGACAATTATGTGGCATGGTTAGGGGAGAGCACTGTTCAACTAGAGAACCCATCCTTTTCAACAAACAAGTTTGATAGCGGACCAGGTGTGTAAAAATGAAAATATTGAACTCATCATTAATCCATTAGCAGAAAAAACATCAACATTATGTGCACGTGCAAACTGGGAGCGTCTTCTTTTCTTTTCTTTTGCCCCATTATAAAAATAGATAGTCATTCACATTTTCTGCTGGTTATCTAACCTATAGACCCTCTATGTCTTCTAGAGACCGTCTTTTTGCAACTACCCCGTCCTCCCTCTTTTTGTTTAGCGCCGGGAAACCTCCGGGTAGCTGTGCGCTGTATAAAATTAAATATAATAATAATAATCATTAATTAGAGGTTGAAAGTGGGGTTGGGGATGGGGAAGCCAGGCTGGTCAAGGAGTGACATGGGTGACAGGCGAGGATTTACAGGGTGAAGGAGGCAACAGCCTGAAGAAGTGAGGGGTTCCAGGAGGACAGTAGGAAGGAGGGGGTACAAGAGAGAAGAGTCTTGAAGAAAGAGATTCGTTAAAGAGGAAAAGTAGAAGCATGGAAGAGCTTTGAACCCAGTGTGCCAAAGAGGTTATGCGCCTGCTACTGAGATGACTGCAGATTTTGCCCAGGTGTCTCAGGGCCCGATTCACAGAACTAACTTAAGACAAAATCCTAAACTTACTACCATTTTCGTATTCACAGAAGGCACTTACTCATCTCGGTATTCACAGAAGTTAGGAGTCCTAACTTTAGGACTCCTAAAGGCCTTCTGTGAATACCGAAAGTCTTAAAATTAGAATTTTTATCAGTTTAGTAGTAGTAAAGTTAGGACTCCTAACTTTAGGACTCCTAATGCCTTCTGTGAATACCGAAAGTCTTAAAATTATGATTTTTCTCAGTTTAGTAGTAGTAAAGTTGAGAAAAATCCTAATTTGCTGTGCTGGAAAGGACTCCTTTCCTCAGTGCAAACAGCGCTTTGCGCCGCTTTGCATGCACCACTTTGCATCAAGCAGTGTGCTACTTATTAACGCAAATCATCCAGACCTAGCTTTGCATCAAAAACTAACACCTCCTTAGAGCAAGTGCCAACAAGGAGAATGTTTTACTTTCTCAAACATTCCACACGTTGCATGTGTGCAGCATTGCGCAGCATGTATGCAATTTGTGAAATGTGTAGGAATGTGGCTCGGCATAGGAACGTATGCTGGAAGTGTATGTTTCCGGTACAAATCCTCAGCTAGACAGCAAGCACACAACACCGCCCTACGATGCGCAGGTTGTGTGCGACAATAGGCAGCCATTATAGTACCACAACGCTGGGAATGAAAGCAACATCAAGGTCATTTTAACTCAGTGCTTAATTTGAACCGGTGGTTTCTAGTGCTCAGCACGGGCACTTAATTGCTAACACCAGCACTTATGACAATCTGCCACATTGTGGCACTGTTTGTTTTATTTAGAGATGAGCATAATAACAGGTGTTTATTAATTCAACATACGGTAAGAATAACTAATACCTGCAGCCATTTTACAGCTTTAGGGGCCTGGAATAGACTGATGATTCACACTTGTAGGAATCTGATAGTTAGTAGGTGTGTTTGTACTGTCATTAGCAGCTCATTAGCAGCTCTGGCAGGGGCGGCAGGTGGTGCAAGCTGCAGAGGCCTCCTGACGAGGGCCCTAGCACTTATTTTTATTTTTTTTACAAATTAAGCACTGCGCTGCTTTCTCCCCCTTAAGCCACACAGTGCCTTAGGTGGTGGAACTGAAGAAAACATAATAAATCTGTCCCAGAGGTTCTTGTGCTAACAGATCTGTTTCAGGATTGTGCATAAGTTCTGAAGTTGTCAGGCCTCGTGCGCCTGCTCCAGTGTGTAGATGGCCATCAGCTCCATGTGTGGCAGAGCATGGCCTTGTGAACACTTGTGTGAACCAGCCACTTGTGTGGCAGAGCATGGCCTTGTGAACACTTGTGTGAGCCAGCCACGTTTGTGGCAGATTATGGCCTTGTGAACACGTGTGTGAGCCAGCCACTTGTGTGGCAGAGCATGGCCTTGTGAACATTTGTGTGAGCCAGCCACTTGTGTGGCAGAGCATGGCCTTGTGAACCCTTGGGGAGCCAGCCACTTGTGTGGCAGAGCATGGCCTTGTGAACACTTGTGTAAGCCTGCCACATGTGTGGCAGAGCATGGCCTTGTGAACACTTGTGTGAGCCAGCCACTTTTGTAGCAGATCATGGCCTTGTGAACCCTTGGGGAGCCAGCCACTTGTGTGGCAGAGCATGGCCTTGTGAACACTTGTGTGAGCCAGCCACTTGTGTGGCAGAGCATGGCCCTGTGAACCCTTGGGGAGCCAGCCACTTGTGTGGCAGAGCATGGCCTTGGGAACACTTGTGTGAGCCAGCCACTTGTGTGGCAGATCATGGCCGTGTGAACACTGTGTGAGCCAGCCACTTGTGTGGCAGAGCATGGCCTTGTGAACACTTGTGTGGGCCAGCCACTTGTGTGGCAGATCATGGCCATGTGAACACTTGTGTGAGCCAGCCACTTGTGTGGCAGAGCATGGCCTTGTGAACACTTGTGTGAGCCAGTCACTACCCTTTAATCTTTGTGACAGGCGTCATTCACCAACCAGTGAAACGGACCAGAGAAAGGCCTATGAAACATAACTCTAGATTTATACAGAAAGCAAAATGTTATTATATATACACAAGCAGGCTCCATGACCTTGTGAACACGTTTGTGAGGCAGCCACTTGTGTGGCAGAGCATGGCCTTGTGAACACTTGTGTGAGCCAGGCACTTGTGTGGCAGACCATGGCCCTGTGAACACTTGTGTTAGCCAGCCACTTGTGTGTCAGAGCATGGCCTTGCGGACACTTCTGTGACCCAGCCACTTGTGTGGCATAGCATGGCTTTGGGAACACTTGTGTGAGCCAGCCACTTGTGTGGCAGAGCATGGCCCAGTGAACACTTTTGTGAGGCAGCCACTTGTGTGGCAGAGCATGGCCTTGTGAGCACTTGTGTGAGCCAGGCACTTGTGTGGCAGACCATGGCCCTGTGAACACTTGTGTGAGCAAGCCAAATGTGTGGCAGAGCATGGCCCTGTGAACACTTGTGTGAGCCAGCCACTTGTGTGTCAGAGCATGGCCTTGCAAACACTTATGTGACCCAGCCACTTGTGTGGCATAGCATGGCCCAGTGAACACTTGTGTGGGCCAGCCATATGTGAGGCAGAGCATGGCCTTTGGGAACACTTGTGTGAGCCAGCCACTTGTGTGGCAGAGCATGGCCCAGTGAACACTTGTGTGGGCCAGCCATATGTGAGGCAGAGCATGGCCTTGTGAACACTTGTGTGAGCCTGCCACGTGTGTGGCAGAGCATGGCCTTGTGAACACTTGTGTCAGCCAGCCACTTGTGTGGCAGACCATGGCCCGGAGAACACTTGTGTGAGCCAGCCACATGTGTGGCAGAGCATGGCCTTGTGAACACTTGTGTGAGCCAGCCACTTTTGTGGCAGATCATGGCCTAGTAAACACTTGTGTCAGCCAGCCACTTTTGTGTCAGAGCA
Organism: Lissotriton vulgaris; assembly: GCF_964263255.1. Taxonomy (NCBI): domain Eukaryota; kingdom Metazoa; phylum Chordata; class Amphibia; order Caudata; family Salamandridae; genus Lissotriton; species Lissotriton vulgaris. The sequence continues at coordinate 66,321,530 of NC_141691.1, read as the reverse complement.
TGGCCTTGCAAACACTTCTGTGACCCGGCCACGTGTGGCATAGCATGGCCTTGGGAACACTTGTGTGAGCCAGCCACTTGTGTGGCATAGCATGGCCTTGTGAACACTTGCGTAAGCCTGCCACATGTGTGGCAGAGCATGGCCTCGTGAACACTTGTGTGAGCCAGCCACTTTTGTGGCAGATCATGGCCTAGTGAACACTTGTGTCAGCCAGCCACTTTTGTGTCAGAGCATGGCCTTGCAAACACTTCTCTGACCCGGCCACTTGTGTGGCATAGCATGGCCTTGGGAACACTTGTGTGAGCCAGCCACTTGTGTGGCAGAGCATGGCCTTGTGAACACTTGTGTAAGCCTGCCACATGTGTGGCAGAGCATGGCCGTGTGAACACTTGTATGAGCCAGCCACTTTTGTGGCAGATCATGACCTTGTGAACACTTGTGTGAGCCAGCCACTTTTGTGGCATATCATTGCCTAGTGAACACTTGTATGAGCCAGCCACATGTGTGGCAGAGCATGGCCTTGTGAACACTTGTGTGAGCCAGCCACTTTTGTGGCAGATCATGGCCTAGTGAACACTTGTGTCAACCAGCCACTTGTGTGTCAGAGCATGGCCTTGCAAACACTTCTGTGACCCGGCCACTTGTGTGGCATAGCATGGCCTTGGGAACACTTGTGTGAGCCAGCCACTTGTGTAGCAGAGCATGGCCTTGTGAACACTTGTGTGAGCCTGCTACATGTGTGGCAGAGCATGGCCGTGTGAACACTTGTGTGAGCCAGCCACTTTGGTGGCAGATCATGGCCTTGTGAACACTTGTGTGAGCCAGCCACTTGTGTGGCAGAGCATGGCCTTGTGAACACTTGTGTGAGCCAGCCACTTTTGTGGCAGATCATGGCCTAGCGAACACTTGTGTCAGCCGCCACTTGTGTGTCAGAGCATGGCCTTGCAAACACTTCTGTGACCCGGCCACTTGTGTGGCATTGTGGCCTTGGGAACACTTGTGTGAGCCAGCCACTTCTGTGGCAGAGCATGGCCTTGTGAACACTTGTGTGAGCCTGCCACATGTGTGGCAGAGCATGGCCTTTGAACACTTGTGTGAGCCCGCCACTTTTGTTGCAGATCATGGCCTTGTGAACACTTGTGTGAGCCAGCCCCTTGTGTGGCAGAGCATGGCCCTGTGAACCCTTGGGGAGCCAGCCACTTGTGTGGCAGAGCATGGCCTTGGGAACACTTGTGTGAGCCAGCCACTTGTGTGGCAGATCATGGCCGTGTGAACACTTGTGTGAGCCAGACACTTGTGTGGCAGAGCATGGCCTTGTGAACACTTGTGTGAGCCAGCCACTTGTGTGGCAGATTATGGCCATGTGAACACTTGTGTGAGCCAGCCACTTTTGTGGCAGATCATGGCCTAGTGAACACTTGTATGAGCCAGCCACATGTGTGGCAGAGCATGGCCTTGGGAACACTTGTGTGAGCCAGCCACTTGTGTGGCAGATCATGGCCGTGTGAACACTTGTGTGAGCCAGCCACTTGTGTGGCAGAGCATGGCCTTTGAACACTTGTGTGAGCCAGCCACTTTTGTGGCAGAGCATGGCCTTGTGAACACTTGTGTGAGCCAGCCCCTAGTGTGGCAGAGCATGGCATTGTGAACACGTGTGTCAACCAGCCACTTGTGTGGCAGAGCATGGCCTTGTGAACACTTGTGTGAGCCAGCCACTTGTGCGGCACAGCATGGCCTTGTGAACCCTTGGGGAGCCAGCCACTTGTGCGGCAGAGCATGGCCTTGGAAACACTTGTGTGAGCCAGCCACTTGTGTGGCAGATCATGGCCGTGTGAACACTTGTGTGAGCCAGCCACTTGTGTGGCAGAGCATGGCCTTGTGAACACTTGTGTGAGCCAGCCACTTGTGCGGCACAGCATGGCCTTGTGAACCCTTGGGGAGCCAGTCACTTGTGCGGCAGAGCATGGCCTTGGAAACACTTGTGTGAGCCAGCCACTTGTGTGGCAGATCATGGCCGTGTGAACACTTGTGTGAGCCAGCCACTTGTGTGGCAGAGCATGGCCTTGTGAACACTTGTGTGAGCCAGCCACTTGTGTGGCAGATCATGGCCATGTGAATATTAGTGTGAGCCAGCCACTTTTGTGGCAGATCATGGCCTAGTGAACACTTGTATGAGCCAGCCACATGTGTGGCAGAGCATGGCCTTGTGAACACTTGTGTGAGCCAGCCACTTGTGCAGCACAGCATGGCCTTGTGAACACTTGAGTGAGCAAGCCGCTTGTGTGGCAGAGCATGGCCTTGTGAACACTTGTGTGAGCCAGCCACTTGTGCGGCAGAGCATGGCCTTGTGAACACTTGTGTGAGCCAGCCACTGCCCTTTAATCTTACAGACACGCAGCATTCACCAACCAAGGAAACAGACCAGAGAAAAGCCTATGAACCATAACTGTAGATTTATACAGAGAGCAAAATGTTATTATATATACACAAACAGGCTCCAGGGGCTTGCAGCTTTTTGATTAAAGATCACCTGTAGTTTGAGGCAGGAAGTGACGTTCTCTGGAGTGCCATTCATAATGGTCATTGTCATGAAGGTGGCACTGTTGTGACTGGACAGTGGCAACAGATGGCGTTCAAAGAAACACACCCTGGGTGTAACACAAGGGACCGATATGTGAGACGCAAACATGGCACCGAGTGCATAATCTCAGGGGCATAGAAATATTTCTCTATATTGGTTATTGACAGGCAATGCTGATACATGAGATGAAAAGTCTGTTTCAGAAGTCACACAAACACAACATATCTGCTCCAGATAGGAGTTTTATATGTAATTAGAAACTTTTTAAATGAACATGTTTCTTTTCAGTTCGAGCCTGTTATAAAGCGTCATAGTCTGAAAAGCTTCCATACAGTAATCATTCATCCAGCTTTGTATTTGATTTCTGCATCAAATACCTGTCAACACTCCAGTTTTAAAAAAACAAATGTGCTTACATGCTACTTCAATGTATTATGTTTTTAAATGTACCAATCCATTGCGAATCTGTCATTTAAAAAGGCACTCGGTTCCATTCGTAGACGTGCACTTGTGTGATGACGCAAAGGTATGCGTATAAATGACGTGGCTTCTACTGGCTTCATCACCATGCCTGCTCCTTTCTTTTGGCCATGCTGCACAGCATCAGCAAAAAATGCTATTGGCCCATGCTATGTAGACTCACCAAAGAAAAAAAGGCATTGTCAAAGCCAACAGGCCACACATTTGAGATCTATTGGTTTGACAATTCTTGTAATTATGGCTCACCAGCCTGATAAACAACCCCCCCCCCCCCCATACCCCCCTCCCCGCCCCGACTTTAACTGGGTCACCCGCTTTTCAAACCTACACCACCCTCCAAAAAAGTGTTTGTTCTCAATTCACCTTAGTAGGCTCCCCCTCTTAAGCACCTGACCCCCAGATGTTTTGAACCAAGGGGTTGGCAGGTGGGATGTGGGGGGGGGGGGGGGGGGGAGGGAGTTTATGACATCTCTCATTTGATGCATGCATTTAAGTAAATTAGCAGCCTTTTTAAATTGATCATATATTTAATTTTTCTGCCAGTGCGAATTTCAGACACTGTTAAAATACACCCATGACCCTCAACACCTCAGATTCAGATCCCTTTCATGCTAGTGAAGAGTTAGTGCCCTGGTTACTTACTGGTAATCTTCAGGGCTGGACCAGGGACCCAAGAGCAGCCCTAGCAAGTATGCTCAAAGCAGCCCGCTCCCTTCCTGCCCTTGCACAATCTCTTGCTTTCTGACCATTCTCTTTCTCTTTCTCATTCCCTCTTCTCCCTCTCTGGTCACGCGCTCTCCAACTCCCCCCTTCCTTTCTTCCTCTCTTGAAGTCTCCACATTTCTGCTGCAGTTAACAGCTGGAGAAAGTGACAGAGGCACCAGGAGCGGGCCTGGGATTTCAAAACTAGCCTCAAGGCCTCCAGCCCACTGAGGAAATGTCTGGGGGAATAAAAGGCCTGTCCGCCCGTCAAGAGGGGGGCCTTAGGGAAGATATGGATGGTGTATGGTGTCACTGGTAATAGGCTACAAGTCATAGGCTGGAAGCCCCTAGGGTTAGAACATCCTTTCATTATAGCATTTTGAGACTATATAGAAGATGGGGTATCCCATCTGACCCACTAGCTACTGAAATGTTCTTAAAATTGGAATATTCCAAGTGAAGTGAATTGATTCCAAGTGAAGTGATTTCTGCTCATAGGCTCTCCACGACCTGGGTCCCAAGTACCTCAACGACGCCATGACCTTCTACACGCCCACCCACCAGCTACGATTGACCAGCCTCGCCCTCGCCAGCGTACCACGCATCCGCAGAGCCACCGCCGGAGGAAGATCCTTCTCCTACCTGGCAGCCAAGACTTGGAACTCCCTCCCCATCCACTTTCGAAGAACCCAAGACCATCTCTCCTTCATGAAGCAGCTCAAGACCTGGCTGTTCGAGCAGTAACATACCCCTCTCCCCCAGCGCCTCGAGACCCTCTCGGGTGAGTAGCGCGCTTTACAAATGCCGTGATTGATTGATAGGGAGCTCAATTCCCCCACTCACTTCCTTAGGGCGACTATTTTTCTTGGTAAATGTCACGCGTGTTGTTTTTAAGTTAGTGGAGACAATTCCATCTGATGTAACTGTAACCATTTTCTTTGCTTTGTACCTCTGCTTCCTCCTCTCCCTCACTCTCACTCATCTGCCACAACGCTAACTCACTGCTCTTTCTCCACTGCACCGGCCTCCTAGACTAGATTGCACTCTATTTCCCCCTTACCGGGCTTCATGCACTTCAATGGAGTCTCACGCACCCCCGTGGTGCACTACAATAAAGTGCCAGTCATCTCCATGCACTTCAAGAAAGTCTCAATCATCCCCATGTACTTCAATGGAGTCTCACCCATCCCTATGCGCTTCAATAAAGTGTCAGTCATCTCCATGCACTACAATGGAGTCTCACCCATCCCTATGCACTTCAATAAAGTGTCAATCATCTCCATGCACTTCAATTGAGTTTCACCCATCCCTATGCACTTCAATAAAGTGTAAATCATCTCAATGCACTACAATCAAGTCTCACCCATCCCTATGCACTTCAATAAAGTGTCAATAATGTCCATGTACTTCAATGGAGTCTCACCTATCCCTATGCACTTCAATAAAGTGTCAATCATCTCCATGTACTTCAATGGAGTCTCACCCATCCCTATGCACTGCAATAAAGTGTCAATCATCTCCATGCACTTCAATGGAGTCTCATCCATCCCTACGCACTTCAATAGAGTGTCAATCGTCTCCATGCACTTCAATGGAGTCTCACCCATCCCTATGCACTTCAATAAAGTGTCAATCATCTCCATGAACTTCAATAAATTGCCAATCATCTCCATGCACTTCAATAGTCTCACGTGTCCGACATCGCTGTAATCTTGCACTTCAACCTCTCTTGTGCTAAGCAGGTTGACGTCACTTCTTGAACAATGGAATGCTTAAATCCTTTAAGGGTACCTTGCACATGCCCATGAACATCAGTAGGTGTCGCTATTGGACGCTTTCTTCTATGAAGCTATATTTTAGTTTACTGCATCGCTCATTACACAGCAGCAGGAGTGTGAGTGTGCCACCGGAACAGAAGAGAAATGTACGCCTTGCAATCAGGCATATGAAAAAGACATCTTTTCTGAAAGACAATGTTCCCCCTCTGTGGCAACCACATGGCAAACATGCATGCTCTACATATATATTGCCAAGCTGTTCTTCATTGTAGGTGTAGAGAGTGGAATGGGGAAGGGGTTTGGGGGGTGGGAGGGTGGGGGTTAAAGATGGGTGCACATTGCCTAATTCTGCTAATGTTTGGTATTTCAGTATATATATATATATATATATATATTCTCGCTCCAAGGCTGTCCACCATTGAGTAGCACAAGAGCAGCAGCTTAATTTATGCGTAGGTGAGGACGGGAATCCGCTTGCAGATGCCGCTCCTTAATGGATCTGCCCGACGCGTTTCGAAAATCATATGCTTCTCTTCAGGAGCTTTAACGTAAGCGGCGTGCATGACTGCCAACCAACTTCTCCATTTTCCATATGCCACACCCACCATTGGGAGGCTCAGATGAGACTGTGCGTTATGGGAAGTATGGTGTGGAAAGCACAAATCAAGTCCTGTATGGACCCCGCAAGAGTGCCCGTCCTCGATTCCATGTACGTTTGCTGCTTCACTGCCGCGACCCCAAAGGCTAGCGGGGTGGTGCCTGCTCTGCGGCTGGACGGACATGCACAATCTCATCTGAGCCTCCCAATGGTGGGTGTGGCATATGAAAAATGGAGAAGTTGGTTGGCGGTCATGCACGCCGCTTACGTTAAAGCCCCTGAAGGGAAGCACATGGAGCTTCGGAATGCGTCGGGCAGATCCATTACGGAGCGGCATCTGCAAGCGGACTCCCGTCCTCACCTACGCATAAATTAAGCTGCTTCTCATGTGCTACTCAATGGTGGACAACCTTGGACCGAGAATATACATGCGGCCGTCCATGAAGTATATATTTTTTTAATTTAGAGGTTGGTTGTGAATTGTGTGGTGTTATAGTGGGGTGGTGAGCCTCAGCAAGGCCGACCAGTGCAAGGGGTTCTCATTTCTCTGGGCAGAGTCCTCAGACCTATAGGAAGAAGTTGGTACAGAAACTGGAATAGAAAATAGAAGATTTATTAAACCTCATGATGTGTAACTACATTCACACAACACCCTTCGGTAATGTATGAAGTAGCACACTGAATATCCACACAGGGGCTCAAAAGAAGGCGGTACAAGTATAAGAGAAGGGTTTATGTACATATAAGGTCATACAGAAAATGCACAGTCAACAAGTGGGAGGAGCTAACAGTTGCTAATTCTGGTGAACACATCCTGACAGTTACAGACTAAAAGCAGCTGCATGGACAGCTGCAAGCTCAACTGAGCATGTGCGAAGCAGAAGAGGCTAAATATACCTTGTCACTAGGCAGAATACAAGAGCAGGGAACAGAAAGGTAGGACAGAGCACATGGCGAGCACGTGGTAGCACATGGCAAACAAAATGGCTGACAGAAATACAAAATGGATTCCACAAAGTGGACAAGATAGTCTCTAAATACAGGATGGCTTCTGCTAATGCTAACCTAATCGCTGCCAAATTACAACTGACGACCCTTTTAGCATTAGCTGAAGACATTCGTTTATCTGAGGTAATCTAGATATGCATCCTGTACATTAATGCTCATAATCTCAGTGATCTCTTTATTTAGCATTTGTTGTGCTTTCATATTTCTGCAATATTTCTTTTGGCAGGTGTACAAACAGTGATGCACATGGAGCAAAGTATAGGACCATAATGTGTACAAGTACAGCATGTAAATAATATCGCCAACAGTATACATAAAATAGTCAGTAGTTTCCAGCCCCAAGTAGCAAATAGTGTCCAGAACCATGTCGAAAAGGTCCATGTACCAGTCTCTGGGTGCATCTCTGCCGCAATCTTATGCAGTTTTGATATTGTTTCGTATACTGAAGGTGAGTGATCAGGTATAAATACGCAGCAACTGCTACCGATGATTCGACATGCACCACCTCGATCAGCCAAAATCACATCAAGCACCATTCTTTTCTGGAGTGCTACAATCCTTGCAATTTGCAGTTCCTCTGTAATGTTCCCAAGTGCCATTGCTGTCTGATTGTTAAGAGCTTCCACAACACGAGTGAGACTCCTTATTTTCCTACTGTTTAATGCAGCACCAACGAAAAAGAACAAACCCAAATTAAAATCGACATATTGTTGCAAAGTGGTATCAGTCTGATCAACCTCATCAGTACTTATTGTTCATTTGTATCAAGTCAAGTCAAGTCAGAGAATTTATATAGCGCACTACATACCCAGAGGGTCTCAAGGCGCTTAGGGAGGGGAGGAGGATTACTTGTCAAATATCCACGTTTTAAGTTGCTTTCTGAATGCTAGGTGGTTCTGGGTGAGGCGAAGGTAAGAGGGGAGTGAGTTCCATGTTTTAGCAGCCAGGTATGAGAAGGATCTGCCTCCCATGGTGGTCTTGATGATGCGAGGTACAGTGGCGAGGGCTTGGCTGGAGGAGCGTAGTTGGCGGGAGGGGGTGTAGAAGGACAGACGTGAGTTGAGGCATTCTGGTCCGATGCCGTAGAGTGATTTGTGTGCGTGGGTTAGCAGTCGGAAAGTGATCCTCTTATTGACGGGTAGCCAGTGGAGGTCTTTAAGGTGGCCAGAGATGTGTTCGTTGCGCGGGATGTCTAATATGATCCTGGCTGAGGCGTTTTGGATTCGTTGGAGTTTCTTCTGGAGTTTAGCGGTAGTACCTGCGTAGAGGGTGTTTCCGTAGTCCAGTCGGCTCGTGACCAGAGCATGGGTGACTGTTTTTCTGGTTTCGGTGGGGATCCAGCGAAATGTTTTTTTGAGCATGCGGAGAATGTTAAAGCAGGATGAGGATACGGCGCTGACTTGTCTGTTCATTGAGAGTGAGGAGTCTAGGATAAAGCCTAGGTTCCGTGCGTGGTCTGTCGGGATGGGTGCTTTTCCAAGGGCTTCCGGCCACCAAGAGTCGTCCCATGCAGAGGGGGATGTACCTAAGATGAGGACTTCTGTTTTATCTGAGTTCAGTTTCAGACGGCTGTGTTTCATCCATTCCGCAACTTCTTTCATTCCTTCGTGTAGGTTAGTTTTGGCGGTGCTGGGGTCATTGGTGAGAGAAAGGATCAGTTGGGTGTCATCCGCGTAAGAGATGATGTTGAGGTTGTGTTGGCGGGCGATGGCCGCGAGGGGGCTCATGTAAACGTTGAAAAGGGTGGGGCTGAGTGAAGATCCTTGTGGTACGCCGCAGATGACTTCAGTGGCCTCTGATTTGAATGGAGGGAGGCGGACTTTCTGGGTTCTTCCGGAGAGGAACGAGGTGATCCATTCCAGTGCTTTTCCTTGTATTCCGATGTTTCTGAGGCGTTGTAAGAGGGTGTTGTGGCAGACTGTGTCGAAGGCTGCAGAGAGATCGAGGAGGATGAGGGCGACTGTGTCTCCATTGTCCAGTAGAGTTCGAATGTCGTCTGTTGCTGCGATGAGGGCGGTTTCAGTGCTGTGTCTTGCTCGGACGCCAGACTGTGAGGAGTCGAGGGATTTGTTGGCTTCGAGGAAGGTGGCGAGCTGGTTGTTGACAGCTTTCTCGATTACTTTGGCCGGGAATGGAAGGAGCGAGATGGGGGGCGGTAATTTTTGAGTTCGGTGGGGTCCGCTGTGGCTTTTTTCAGAAGGGCGGTGAGTTCAGCGTGTTTCCAGCTTTCCGGGAAAGTGGCGGAGTTGAAGGAGCAGTTGATGACATCTCGGAGGTGCGGTGCTATGACGGAGTCTGCTTTGTTGAGGATGTGGTGAGGACATGGGTCTGTGGGGGATCCTGAGTGGATGGAGTTCATCAGGCGGATGGTGTCTTCAGTGGAGATTGGGTTCCATTCGTTGATGGTGTTCAAGGAGGTAGAATGTTCAGCATATGGTTGGGTGGGTTGGTCTCCGGGTTGGTTGTTGAAGCTGTTGTGGATGTCAGCAATTTTGTTGTGGAAGAATGAGGCTAGGGAATCGCAGAGGGCTTGAGAGGGGGTGATGTCGTTGGAGTTGGCTGAGGGGTTGGTGAATTCCTTGACGATGTTGAAAAGTTCCTTGCTGTTGTGGGCGTTGTTGTCAAGTCGATCCTTGAATGCTGTTTTCTTGGCCTTTCGGATTAGTTGGTGGTGAGTGCGGGTGGCGTTTTTGAAGGCGTCCTTGGTGCTGGTGGTTGGGTCTTTTTTCCAGACCTTTTCAAGGGAGCGGCAGAGTTTCTTGGACTTTTTGAGATCATCGTTGAACCATGAGGCCTTCTTGCTGCCAGGTTTGTTTTGACGTTTTTTCAGTGGTGCTAAGGTGTCGGCGGTGTTGGATAACCATAGGGTGAAGTTGGCGGCGGCTTGGTCTGGGTTGGAAGAGTGGGCTGGGGGGTTTAGAAGAAGCGATGAGGAGATCTGGTCGATGGTGATTTTGTTCCAGTTTCTTTGCAGAGTTGGTTGGAGGTGGTTGATGGGTTTTGGCTTGTTGTAGGTGAAGTGAACGCAGCTGTGGTCAGTCCAGAGGAGATCCGTAGTGTGGCTGAAGGAGACATGATTGCTGGAGGTGAAGATGGGGTCGAGTGTGTGACCTGCGATGTGGGTTGGGGAAGTGACCAGTTGTTTAAGTCCGAGGTTGGCGAGGTTGTCCAAGAGGGTGGTGGTGTTGCGGTCGTTGATCTTTTCAAGGTGGAAGTTGAGGTCTCCCAGAAGGATGTAGTCTTTGGAGGGGAGCGCGAGTGGAGTGACGAAGTCTGTGATGTCTTCACTGAATTTTGCGCGGGGTCCTGGTGGTCTGTAGAGGAGGGTGCCTCTGAGTGTGGTCTTGGGGTCGATGTGGATCTGGAAGTGAAGGTGTTCGGAGTTGGCGAGGTTGGCGTCAGAGCTGGTTGAGATGCGGATTGATTTTTTATGGACGATAGCGATTCCTCCTCCAGTGTGGCCGGTGCGGTCCTTGCGTGTGATCTTATAGTCTTCAGGGATGGCGATGGTGATGTCTGGGGCGGAGGAAGCGTTCATCCATGTTTCTGTTAGGAAGGCGACGTCTGGAGAGATGGTGTCTAATAGGTTCCATAGGTCAATGGCGTGCCTGTGGACCGATCGGGTGTTGAGCAGGATGCATTGTAGGTGGTTGGGGTCGGGAATCTGAGGTGTGTTCGTAGCGGAGTTGGTGACGGTACCGGAGAATTTGCAGGAGTAGCAGGAGAAAGGTCCATGGGTGTGTCCGGGAGCGTCTTGGACGCAATCGGGGGCACGACCGGGGTTAAGGGTTAGGAGGGTGGCGGCATCGTAGGTAATGCGGGAGGGCTGGGTAGCGCGAGGGGCAGGGGGTCTGGCGCTGGGCGCGGTCCAGGCGCGGACGGGCGTAGACGGGCTTACCTTTGGCGCACCTTCGGCGCGGTCGCTGCGCGTGGGCGCTGCGCGCTTGGGCTGCTGTCATATATGGATGGTGGGAAAAGGGAGGGGCGAGGGCGGCTCAGCTGGGAGGCGGGGCGGGCTCGGGTCAACACGAAGCACAACAACAACAGCTACAAAATGGAGGGGGGAGTCGAGCAGGGCGCTGGGGGGTATCGCGCAGTTAACTTTGGCAAGAAAACAATGGTGCAAGCAAGCGAGGTGCAGTCAATGCAGTTAAAGGCACAGTTAAATAATGCAGCTCAGTTCAATGATATCGGCAGGCAAGCGAGGTCAAAACAATTAATTAGATGGCAGTTCAAATATGCTACAGTCGCTCAAAGCAGCTCAGATCAATGATACCGGCAGGCAAGCGAGGTTAAAACAATTAATTAAATGGCACTTCAAATATGCTACAGTCGCTCAAAGCAGCGTAGTTCAACGATACCGCTACACGGTGGAGAGGCAGGGGAGCGACCACTCGGGGCAGAAGCACAGAGGGATCACAGCGCTTCTGGTACAGGGGTATGTGTTCTTGGAAAAGTCATTGTACAATTTGAAGTCGAGGTGATATGACGCAGGTGCAAAGAACACAGGGGGCAACAGAAAGGACACATAGGAGATCCCGGACCACCCAACAGGTGGTTGATAGTATACCTTATTTCCACAAACAAAATAGGTATTGTACGAAGATGTGAAACTACTATTATTAGCTCCTTCAATAGTCAGTGTCCAAATACATTCACTCCGTCCCACTGGAATTCTCCCAACACTACTAATACATAAATCTGCTTTAGCTCTTGTCACAGAAATTACAAAAGGTCCATTGTTTTTCATAGTCCTCATATTCGTGAAGACATATGGTGTCATAATATTGTCAGGTTGATAGTCTTCCCATTCCCATTTAGTCCCTTTAGCTTGAGAATAACCATCTTTATCTTGATAACATATTTTATTCACCTACTGAAGGCTTTCCGAAAGCAAACAAAAGTGCATACCAAGCTTGACAAGAACCATTGTGAGAGAAGGGAAAAGGAATGAAAGGTCTTCCTCCCTTCTTCTGGTGGGCAGGAATCATCCCACGTACCCAGCAGTTGGTGGTATTCGTGGCATTATGTGTATGATGCAACATCTGGATGAAGGTATTATTGAGGTAGGATTGTCGATGCTTCTGCTCATGGTATCAAAGCGTATAGTAGTGATGTTCAACCGGTACTGGAGTAGTGGCAACAAAAAGCTGTTGAGCAGGAGCCACTTTCTCCACAAACCAGGTGATTATTGCCATAACCACCAGAGCAACAACAAACCCAACAGCACAAATTATTCTTTTTTTATGCATTTTAGCAACAGCGATAATTGATCTTTCTACAAACTCGTTGAAACAATCGTTGAAGCTCTTATCCCTGAGCAGCCACTGATTTCTTCACCACGGGCCAAGACGGGTGTCACTACACTACACAGGACTGATCCCCATCCCTTGCCACACCGGGGTTCTGTTTCACTAACCCAGGGCGGTAGCTTAACCAGTCTTTTTCGGCAAAGCAGATTCTTTCCTTGGTCTCAGCTGATATCGGGATTCTTCAGCGATCGTGTGGTCCGGGAAGACTTCCGCAGATTTGTCAGGTGAGATAGCATGACCTTCCTCCATCTCCAGAATCTCTCGATGGTCGGTCAACACACCAGGTTCCACCAAGGCAGGCGACACACGTTTGCAGTGTGTGCTATGGACCCAGTTTTTCTTGTTCGTCACTCGAACTGCTGTCCTTGTTGCTAGGAGCACCTGCTCCGGTCCTCGCCACCTTGGTTCCAAACTGTTAGATCTGTCGATGACCTTGACCATCACGTGGTCACCAGGACAGAGTTCATGGGCCACACCTGTAGATCTGTCAGGAAGAGCTTCTCGAACCTGTTGATGAATAGAGATCAAACTGTCGGTTAACTGTGCCAAATAATCATTCATCAGAGGAAAAGGAAAATCATGTATGGAGCGTGGCTTACAAACTCCTCAAATGTTCATTGGTCTCCCAAAGACCACTTCATATGTGGTAAGGCCAGATTGTGAATGTGGCACCGATCTTATGGACAACAATGCCAAGGGTAGTGCATCTGGCCACTTCAAAGACGTGGAAGCCAGTATTTTCGCCAACTTCAATTTCAAAGTAGCGTTGTACCTCTCCACTAATCCTGCTGATTGCGGGTGGAAGACTGCATGGAATTTCTGCTTGATCCCTAATCCTTTCTGGACATGCTCAACAACTTGCCCAATAAAATGAGGTCCCGTTGTCACTCCACAAAAAATTTCAAACACCATATCTAGGGAAAAACTCCTTTAGAAGCACCTTCGCTGTGGTGGGAGCAGTATTATTCTTTGTAGGGTATGCCTCTATCCATTTACTGAAGGCACATACCACCACTAGGACGTATTTTAGATTATTGCAGCGTTCAAGTTGGATGTAATCCACCTGCAAAACTTCAAAAGGTGCGGTTGGTGTAGCAAACCCTCCTGTAGGAGTCCATGTCCCTTTACCAGGATTATACTGCCAACCGATCAAACAGGACTGTACTACTCTTTTACTACTCTTTTAGCTGTGCTGGAAATTTCAGGATGCTCCCAAACTTGCGTAAGCAATTTAGTTATTGCTAGAGCTCCAACATATGCCAGCCCATGTGCCATTTTAACCATAGGTTGTAAATAGGCTTCAGGTAGTTTCCATTTATCCTTGTCTTTGTTGCGCCAACAACCCTCATTGTCCAATATTCCTTATTTAGCCCATTGCTCAAGTTCTGCTACAGAAGCAGATCTCTGTACATCTAACACTTCCTGTCTAGCATCATGCCATTGTTCAGCTTGAGACTTCACTACATACATAGAAGTAGTGCTTCGTTGCATTGCAGTCTCACGAGCTACGCGATCTGCAAAGGCATTACCTTGTCCTATCTTATCAGTCACTTTCTTGTGTGCACTACACTTCACAATCGCTATCTTCTTCGGATATGTCAGTGCAGTCAAAAGGTTATGTACTAATTCTCCATGCATTATCTGCATCCCGTGGGATGTGAGAAAGCCTCTTTCCTTCCGAAGCAGGCCAAAATCATGGGCCACTCCAAAAATATAGCAGCTATATGTATAGATGTTCACACACAAGTCAGTGCTAAGCTCACACGCTCGTGTCAAAGCTATTAGCTCAGCTGCTTGAGCCGACTTCTGAGGTATGCGAGCTGTTTCCACTACTGTCTGAAGTGTCTTAATTGCATATGCAGCTGAGGTCGTGCCATCTGGTAACTTCAAACAGGACCCATCAACCCACAGTTCCCCATCTACATCTGGAAGGGGCGTATCTTGCAAATCGATGCAACCCTTTGTCTGTTCCTCAGTAAGGAATATACAATCATGAGGCTCCTTTGACTGAGACTGAGTCACAGGATATGGCAACAAAGTGGCTTGGTTGAGTGTCGCACACCGCTTTAGTGTAATGTGAGGGGCTAACAGTGTCAGTTCGTATCCTGTCAAACGAGCACTAGTTAAATGCTGCGTCTTAGTCTGATTCAAGAGGGCATCAACTGCATGGGGTACTAGCACCAATAGTTTATGTGACAAAACTATCCCTTCACTCTGACGTATAGACACAGCTGTCGCTGCAACTGAACGGAAGCACCCAGGCAATGTACGAGCAACAGGATCAAGGACTGCAGAAAAATATGCACAGGGGCGCTGCTTGTCACCATGTGTCTGCACTAAAACTGATAATGCACATCCATCTTTCTCGTGTACATAGAGTGTAAAATTCTTTGTGTAATCCTGAGTGCCTAACACTGGTGCAGAACAAAGAGCTTGACGTAACTGTCGAAAAGCATTCTCACATTCATCTATCCATGGGAGGGGCATTGGAGTATCTTTCGTCAAAAGTGCTAGCAAGGGTTTGACAATGTGAGAAAAACCTAATATCCATTGCCTACAAAATGAAGTCAGACCAATGAATGCACTGACATCTTTCTGAGTCGAAGATACTGGTGTATCTAAAATTGCTTGAAAGTGATCTGATGTAAGTGCACGGCCCTCCTTAGACAGAAGGTGATCTTTGTAGGTTACCTTCAGTCTACAATATTGCAATTGTTTTCATGACACTTTATGATGGTGTGTAGAAAGAAAAGAAAGTAGAGACAAAGTACACTCTTCACATAGTTCAGGTGTATCGGCTGCCACCAAGATGTCATCGACATATTGAATGAGAGCTACCCCTTTTGGTAAGACGAAAGAATTAAGTTGTCTTTTCAGTGTTTGGCTATAGATACTAGGACTCTCAGTGTACCCTTGAGGAAATCTACAAAATATGTATGATCCATTATTCAAAGTGGAACCGAACAAATATCGGCTATCAGGACGAATAGGAATCGAAAAGAAAGCATTCTTCAAATCGATCACAGAAAATGTAGTCGGTGTTGGAGGAACTAAGGTAAGTAATGTCTTTATGTCAGAAACCTAGGTAAGAGAAAGGGTTCCCTTAAGGCACAGATAAAGACAGGTATAAAATAATGTACCTTATGACTTAACAAATACATACAACAAAATATGGAAAAGTTAAAAATTCATTTATTAGAATATATTAAAAAACAATCAATAGGGATAACTAAACTAAATCCCTGAACTAAAACAAGATAAAATTGAAACAATACATATAATTGCGACCTGCACAATTACAAGCAGACAGAACAGTTACAACATATATTTGTTGGATACAGGTTTGTATATTCTTTCTCCGCTCTAATATCACCAGAGTAGTATCACTACCAAATCAGCGTATCTATTATGGTGTTGGAGACTTGAATTATACGCTTTAGGTTGCGTCGACGCGTTTCGGTGATAACTCCTTATTTTGATCACCTTTATCAAGACATAAATTTTGTCTGCCAGAACCAGAGGGTATGTAAAAATCGCCCTAGGAGTAAATGTCATGCAGAAAATTAGTAACATTTTTAACTCAGTGGACTTATAGCATTACTGTAGTTAATACGTGGAAAGAATCACAACATATTTACAATTCATCGTCTTCTGTCATCTCTATTACTTATGTTGGTTACAATGGACACCATTTTCTCTAGGTTAACATGTGCATTTTTTCAAAATATTAGAAAAACAGAGAAACTATTTACTGGAAGTGGCTCATGGCTATTGACACAAATCTGCAATACGGACAAATAAACCCAATGCCCCCCTTACTGAACATTTCAAAGCTTTGAAACACACGTGTGATGACCTCAGGTGGTTTATTTTGGATAAAATCAGAATCAATAGGAGAGGTGGTGATATCGACAAGACCAGAAAGATGAGGGAACAGTGGTATTTTTGCCACTTAAATACAATCTATCAAGGCTTAAATAGTCGGGAAGATTGGACTAAATGCTTATAGATATTTAGATTACTTGAATTGAGCGTTTTTACCAGTGTAGTAAGAGATGTGAATCTGTAGTAGTCTTTGTTTGTGTGAATTTGGTCCTTAAAAACAACAAATATATGTTGTAACTGTTCTGTCTGCTTGTAATTGTGCAGGTCGCAATTATATGTATTGCTTCAATTTTATCTTGTTTTAGTTCAGGGATTTAGTTTAGTTATCCCTATTGATTGTTTTTTAATATATTCTAATAAATGAATTTTTAACTTTTCCATATTTTGTTGTATGTATTTGTTAAGTCATAAGGTACATTATTTTATACCTGTCTTTATCTGTGCCTTAAGGGAACCCTTTCTCTTACCTAGGTTGAATAACCCCATTTCCCTTGGCCTACACAAGGGGTACCTCTCTGTTTTTTACATTTATGTCAGAAACCACAGGGTACTGCGGTACTACAATCTTGTTAACTTCTCTCAAATCAATGATGAATCTGTAAATCCTAGTGTCAGTATCTTTTTTCAAAATGGGAAGAATCAGACTATTGTAAACATTGTAAGGAACTTCTTCCACAACCCCCACTTTAATGAAATCATGTACAATGCGTGTAAGTGCTTCTTCTCCTTCTCGAGAAATGCTATACTGAGGCAAGGGCGGCAATGAAGCGCCCTCCTTGACACTAATATGCACTGGTGGAATAACCATTTGTCCTACATCAGTGTCTGAAGTAGCCCACAAAGCACTAGGGAGTGAAGCTAATACAGTATCTTCTTTAACCAAACAAAATCTCTCAGTCATGGGGTAGTTGTCATTCAAAATAACACGCACTCCTTCAGGAGAACACCGTATCGTAGCCCTGAAATACTTGAGCATATCAAGACCTACAATATTGTCTGGTGTGTTCTGAGAGAGCAAAAATTGCCATTGAGCAGTAAACGTATCAACATGTAATGCGAGTGGTTGTGACAATGGGCTAAGGGAAGGCATTCCATCAAACCCTATCGATGTAATGGTTGAGCCAGACAGGGGAGCCCTTGGAACCAAGTGTTTAGACAAGGCGCTACGAGTAGCTCCTGTATCAACCAGAAACTGATCAGTAGAACCTAAAACATGTGCTGTAACATAGGGACCCCTCTGATCTACTGGAACTTCAACTGATTCCTTACCCCATCCTAGGCAATCCTATGCATAAGCAGAATCTTGAAAATCAGACGGCACATAGTCGGACATTTGATATTGGTTCCTTCTATCAAAAGTGTTAAACCCATCCTGCCCACGTGTAAAAGCATCAAACCTAGCACAATCATTCGTGCTTCCTCTAGGCCCTGGATATCCTGAACGATTTCTCATTTGTCCCCGACCACGGGGACACTGCTGAGCACGCAGCACTGGACAATCAGAAATCCAATGTCCAAATTTCATGCAGTACGCACACTGGTCAACAGACAAATTCGAACGAGTATAGGAAGGAAAGGACAAACCATAAGATCCACGTCCACCTCTATCATTACTTCTAGAAGGTGTACCATAAACCTGAGCCAACATAACCTTTGTTTTCAATTCTTTAGTCTTTTTATCCTCATTACCCTTCGCTTCTAATTCGTGGCGTTCATAATACTGAGCCATAGTCAAAAGAGAAACTGGAGAAGAGGTAGACCATGAACTCTCACTGGCCTTTAGGCGACTAGCTATTCCTGGCAAAAGGTTTGCAACATATTTATTGACAAACATATGCCTACCTGTGTCATCTGTTAATGACTGGCCACTAAAATCGTGGAATGCCTCCTCAAAGCGTGTAAAAAAATCTGCAACCGATTCATCTCCCTTTTGCTTACACAACGCTAATGCAGTCCAATCTATCTTTTTAGGGGAATAATCATCTTTAATTTAACTAATATAGCTGTAGGGAGATCTAAAATCAATTTACACAGTTTCTGTGCAGGCTCCCGCTCTACATCCATTTGTTCTAACTCTTTCCATAATGCCCCAAAACTTGCACGATCATCAACTTTACGCACAGTTCTCCAATTGCCAGGCGGCAATATCAATCCCAAAAACAAATCAATATCAGGCAAAGTCATGGTACAAGAGCTAATAGCACCCTCAACTTCCTGATAAAAAGTTGCTGGATTTTTACGCGAATCAGGCAATGCATTTTTAAGGGCCATAACATCCGCTCTATTCCAAGGAGTATAGACCCAATTATAAATAAAGTAACCCTTCGAATCGGCAGAACTTTTATCATCATCTGTTCCCTCGCCTCTAGGAGGAACATACAAAGGCGCGGCTTCCCGCTTAGGTTTTGCTTGAACTATCATAGTCTTATCTGTTCCGAAGATATAGAAGCTTGTGCCACGCTGGTCTGATATGTTTGTGCAGCGGCGTCTGCTGCCTTTTTTTCCTCTCGCAAACGGACTGCCTCAACACGTAATTTAACCAAACGCCTGATAGAGTCAGCCACCTGAGAAAAGAGAAAAAGACCATCACACATTTGCTTACAATCATTTGCTATATCAACAGGCTCCAATTCCTCAGAATGTTTCCTAAACCGTTCAACTACTTCTGCAACAAACACCTCTGTAAAATATACTTGCTCCCTTTCCTGCCAATTCTTCATGTCATTTAAAAGTTCAGAGGCAGAAGCAGTATTACGGTCGGCTTTCCGAGCAGAAGATCTAAGCTCAGCAGAACGCGCAGTGGGCAACATGAAACGAGTTTCTCGCGCTTTATCCTGATCTGTGGAAGATTCCTCATCGGAGTTATGAGGAGCGGAAGGGAAAATATAAGGAGGTGGAGAACGATCTAATAACAAGAAATCATCTTGCGGTTTACTAAGGATAGGATAAAGGGGTTGCCTAACAGCGTATTGGCCAGTTACCTGTAAATGGCGCTCCCTATCCTCTCTCTATTTTAGTTCTTTAGTTTCCTTGTTTTTTAACTTTCGCATAAATGTTCTTTCGTTGTTCTTTTTCAATCAAGGCTTGCTCAAGCTTCATTTGTTCACGCTCTTTTTTCTCCCACATTCGTACACAGTCAAACATATCTTGCCTAGTCTTTCACTTAAACATACATTGTTCCACATACTGAATCTTTCGCAAATCAAATGACCCATGCATAGGCCAACGCAACTTAGGATCCTTACGAGTGTATTTATTCAATAACGTGCTGTACATTATAGAAGAAATACCATACTTAATATACATGTCCCTATTAGGCGTCCCCTCCGGGGGGGCCAGTTGTACTTCATCGAGTCTCAAACTGGTACCGCTACAAAATCAACACATCCTACGAAGTGTGCTAGAAACAGGTATGCCAAAAATAGTGAAAATATACAGTATTATAATGAAAGTAGCGCTTAAAGTACTCTTTGTACGTTGCGCCATTCAAACAAATTACAAATAGAGAAAAATCTCCTCATTACCTGCCTATATAAATTGCAATTTAGATATACCTTACAAACAAATACTAATATAGGCCAATCCTTCAAATCAAAAGCCACAGTAAGTGTTACTAAACTACCTTACCGATCCAAGGCATCAAAAAACAATAGCAAGTGCTGCAAAACGACTCTTACCAATCAAATGGTGTCCCGGTTCCAACTGCCAAGTTCTCAAATCGACCAAATGGTCACTGCACGGCGAATCAACAGAAGAGATCTCAGTCGAGGACCGGCACCACCTGGATGGTCAGATCAGAAAGAAAGGAAAAACGCTGTGTTTGCCAAGACTGGGGTCTCCTCAGGCAGCAATCGCGTCCAAAGCGAGATTCCAATCCTTCGTTTCGACCAGTCCTTCGGGCATCCAAGTCGCCGATGAGCTCCGAGTTGGAAGCGCCAATTTGTGGTGGTGAGCCTCAGCAAGGCCTACCAGTGCAAGGGGTTCTCATTTCTCTGGGCAGATTCCTCAGACCAAGAGGAAGAAGTTGGCACAGAAACTGTAACAGAAAATTGAAGATTTATTAAACCTCATAAGGTGGAACTACATTCACACAACACCCTTCGGTAATGTATGAAGTAGCACACTGAATGGAAGGAGCTTGGTCCTTTTATACCCACACAGGGGCTAAAAAGAAGGCGGTACAAGTACAAGAGAAGGGTTTAGGTACATATATGGTCATAGAGAAAATGCACAGTCAACAAGTGGGAGGAGCTTACTGTTGCTAATTCTGGAGAACACATCCTGACAGTTACAGACTAACAGCAGCTGCATGGACAGCTGCAAGACCAACTGAGCATGTGGGAAGCAGAAGAGGCTAAATATACCTTGTCACTAGGCAGAATGCAAGAGCAGGGAACGGAAAGGTAGGACAGAGCACATGGCGAGAACGTGGTAGCACATGGCAAACAAAATGGCTGACAGAAATACAAAATGAATTCCACAAAGTGGACAAGATTGTCTCTAAATACAGGATGGCTTCTGCTAATGCTAACCGAATCGCTGCCAAATTACCACAATGGGGTAGGAAATAAAAAAGTACATTTATGTAAAAATTAATGTTTTTGTTCGTAAATATTTTCTAATTAAAAATATGTATTGTTTGGGAAATTATTTTTTATTTTATTTAATACAATATTTGTAGGTATTTGCCATATGTATTTAACATTATAATATGTTTTTTCAAATTTTATATTACATATATTTGTATTTTATTTTTATCATATGTATGTATTTTTTATTTTGCTTTGTTTTTTAAATATTTTCTTATTGTTAAAATTGTGTTTGCTTTTCATTTTGAACTGACAGGTGTCAGAATATCAATTGCCACTCCTCTGCAATTCAGCGCTATCCCTACTGGAGTGGGAATAGTGATTTTTCCTCCTTCCCTATCCAACACTTTCCCTATTTTTACAATTATTGGAGTGGGTGGGAATAGTACATTTTATCCCGCCACTGTCCAGCACTTTCCCTACTGTTGCACTCACTGGACTGGGAATAGTAACTTTTACCCCTCTGCTATCCAAAACCTTACCTAATGTTGCACTGACTGGTGTGGGAATAGTAATTTTTACCGCTCCGCTATCCAACACTTTCCCTACTGTTGCACTCATTGGAGTGGGAATATTAATTTTTACCACTCCGCTATCCAACACTTTCTCTACTGTTGCACTCACTGGAGTGGGAATAGTAGTTTTTACCCCTCCGCTATCCAACACTTTTCCTACTATTGCACTCACTGGAGTGGGAATATTAGTTTTTACCCCTACGCTATCCAAAACTTTTCCTACTGTTACACTTACTGGAGTGGGAATAGTAATTTTTACCCCTCCGCTATCCAACACCTTCCCTGCTGTTACACTCACTGGAGTGGGAATAGTACATTTTACCCCTCCGCTTTCACAGAAATTAAATTATATACATATATATATATATATGTTTGTACATTTTTATATAATTTTAAAATGATAAAATAAATTAAAATGTATAGTTTATTAATTGTTTTAAAGTAGATATTTAAAGTAGATATATATTAATATTTCTGCTTTTATTATTCTGTCAGTCCTTTGTGCAGCAAGGTTGCTAGGTCAGGATTGTTGCAGGGTTTTCATTGATGTTCTAGCTCGGGTACACTCTGTTGGAGTGACCAGGCGCTTTACAAGCTAGCTTATATTAATAACTAGCAGCCCGCCCCAGCGTTGCCTGGGGCAGAAAGGGGCTGGGGGCAGCATTGTGCATATATAAAAAGACACATTTGAATTTCAAATGCAGAAGCCTGTATAACATACTTAGAAGCGAGCAGACTGCATTGCAATCCTGTTTTTTCCTATCCCTCTAATCATTAATTTCGCTCTTTTTCAAATTTCCTGCCATCTGTGCACTTAGCATTTCACCGTATATCCATTTCTCTGAATTTGTTTTTATGTAGTCATAAAACCCATGTCTGATGAGATGTCCTATTTTTTTCTGCATATTCCTCGTAACTTATTTCCTCTGCCCAATATCCGGAAGATATTGTTTACTTTGAGACAGAAGGTCATTTTCTCAAGAAATACACATTTGCGTTTCATTCCCAGTGATGATCAAACCCTGTGTGCAGATGAACCAAGGTAAAGCTTATTTAAGCTTGTATATGAACATTAGGACTCGAGCATAGAGCGTGGCGCATAGCGCGAGGCGCCTCCCGCCTCCCGTCTCGAGTCTCCCGCCCGCCTCCCGCCTCCTGCCCCGGCAGATGAACCAAGGTAAAGCTTATTTAAGCTTGTATATGAACCATAGGACTCGAGCACAGAGCGTGGCGCATAGCGCGAGGCGCCTCCCGCCTCCCGTCTCCCGTCTCAAGTCTCCCACCCGCCTCCCGCCTCGGCTTTGAAATCCCCCCCCACCCCATGACGACTTACCTCCCCGCGCTGCCACTGCTCCTCCGCTTCTCACCGCTCGGTATTGCTGTTGCTGTGGTGAACTCCGCTCCTCCCCTCACTCAGACGCTAATCATGTCCTCGCTCCTCCTGTTGCTGTGAAGGACGCTACTCCCCTCACGCATACGTCGCGACCGGCGCTACTTGCAAGGGACTACTTTATTTTTCTTTGTAAATATTTTAAACAACGTTTATTTTTTATTTGTATGTAGCCTATGTCCTTCTGCTTGCACTGAGGTTTTCTAAGATGTCTTGGGTGTTCAGATTGGTGGTGTAGTTTTCGAGTTTACCTTGCCCAAAGGTGCAAGTTCTCTCTTTATAATTGTAGTATAGATTACATGTGGGAGTGGAGAAATGCCCAGCCTCATGGTATAGTCACTAAAATGCAATATGTCAGTGAATGCAGCAAGTAACAGTGTGAAACATTCTCTAGTCTGGTATTTTAACAAACGGTTTGATCCTGGGCAGATGATACTATCCTTGTGCCTCTGTCCACTCATCTGACTGAATGTAGCAGCACTTTGAAACACGCCTTATAGAGAGACAAACACAATGGGCATGGGATATGGATTTCTGAACCAGGCTCCATTGTAAAGTGCTCTTAATGCTACCCTGACTCTAGCTGTTCCCATAATCAGCTTCAAATGAGATATTGACATGTTTTCATGACCTGAAGGTACATTCAGCTTCCACAACAACAGTTTCCTGTTTATCAGCAGCATCGAGACTTGAGTCTGGCCAAGACGCCCGAGAATATCTCTGTCTCAGGGTCTTCTGGTACATATAGGAGATGTAACGTTGATATGTGCACAGAGGTGATGCATAGAAAGAATACTGGGTCTGGCTGGATTCTTCCATTACGTTTCTGTCCTACTTGACATCCACGATCAGTTTGATCAGATAGAGTACACGTGGTCAGTTTATTATATAAACACTGAGATCTGACCCTTCAGGTGAGAGAGGTCTCCGCCCGAGCTCTCAAGAGAGGAGTCAGATCCCAGATCACCGCCTGCTGTCCTTCCTAGGCCGACGTTGGACACACGGAGCAGTAACGGAGGTCGGCTGACCTCCACTCACAGAAGGCCCCTCCTCCTTGCGGCCCAGGGTCTGACTGGTCGGCATGCAGAATGACAATGCTAACGCTGCCCCTGTAGGTGATGTTAATCATCTTTGATGCTCTCAGAGGAGTGAGCGATAAGAGTGGGTGCAGGAGAGAGGGAGCTGCCGGGTGCTGAGTACCATGAAAATACAATTGTTGGGTTTACGTCCATAGTAAGCCCAGGAATAGCGACCCGACTCCTATGTTCCGTGGTCATAGCTCATGTACTAATACATAGAATACTGCAATAAACGTTTTTAAACATAC
Source organism: Lissotriton vulgaris (assembly GCF_964263255.1). Lineage (NCBI taxonomy): Eukaryota > Metazoa > Chordata > Amphibia > Caudata > Salamandridae > Lissotriton > Lissotriton vulgaris. The sequence continues at coordinate 66,297,365 of NC_141691.1, read as the reverse complement.
GTTGTGTCATTGTTAGTGCAGATGCTCGAGTGTGACATTCTCAGTGTGAAAGTCACGCTTCCTGCGCCCCTGGGAGAGGGTCTGGTTTGTTTCCAGCGCGCGCATCCCCTCTCGGGAGGCGGAGCAGAGATCAGGTCTGTAGTAAAGCAGAGCCCTCCTCTCTCATACACAGCGCATTGCTTGTGTCATTGGGTCAGGGGGTCTAAACCTGTAGACTTGGGGAATGGTCCTAAGATACGTAACAAGGCTTCCAGGACATGTGCATATTCAGGGCTGTTCATCAGCAGGCGGCTGGTTTGCAGACCTAAAGCTGAGCCTGCTCCTCACACTTTGTAGCTCATTTAGGGCTCAAAGAGTAGAGTTTTCTTGGAGTTTGAGAGAGTTAAAATAGCGGGACGACTGGACTCCTAGAGCTCGTCTGTGTGGGCGGGGGGGGGGGCGGGGGGCGGGGGGCACGTGATTGGAAGAAACACCTGCAAGATGACTGGACACCTGCATGGAAGCCTCACATACCCGAGGCCAATCACCACACCCATAGGACTCGAGCACAGAGCGTGGCGCATAGCGCGAGGCGCCTCCCGCCTCCCGCCTCGGCTTTGAAATCCCCCCCCCACCCCATGACGACTTACCTCCCCGCGCTGCCACTGCTCCTCCGCTTCTCACCGCTCGGTATTGCTGTTGCTGTGGTGAACTCCGCTCCTCCCCTCACTCAGACGCTAATCATGTCCTCGCTCCTCCTGTTGCTGTGAAGGACGCTACTCCCCTCACGCATACGTCGCGACCGGCGCTACTTGCAAGGGACTACTTTATTTTTCTTTGTAAATATTTTAAACAACGTTTATTTTTTATTTTTATGTAGCCTATGTCCTTCTGCTTGCACTGAGGTTTTCTAAGATGTCTTGGGTGTTCAGATTGGTGGTGTAGTTTTCGAGTTTACCTTGCCCAAAGGTGCAAGTTCTCTCTTTATAATAGTAAGTATAGATAATAATAATAATAATAATAATAATAATAATAATAATAATAATAATAATAATAATATTATGTATGTGTGTTTAACTTTTTTTTGTTAAGTTTATTATATATTTTTAAAGTATATTAAATCTACTTAATTTTTTATATTAATTTTATTATTTAACATATTTAATATGTATTTAATATTTATTGTTTTATTTTATATATATATAAAATTCGATAGTTTGTGCAACTATATTTTTTTTACATTAATATTTTTTTCTGATATATTTGTACTTACCTGTTTAAGTATGGGGAGTAGATATTTTTGCATTCTATATTTTTTATCAATATTTTTTACTTCTATATTTTTACATTGGTATTTTGTCAGTGAACCACTCGGATCTCACCACTCAACAAGTGACATCATTATAAACACAGAAGACATTCTTTTTTTTTTTTTTTAAACCTTTATTTTAGCATTCAGTAGAAATACAAGCATGGGCCTACACCCGCGGGGGTCGGCCGCTAGACAAATTAAATCGTTGATATCGCAATACGACACAGCTCATCAGCCGACAACCCAAAGGTCGGCAGCGATTCAGAATAAAACTTGTATTGGAATGCAAAACTGCATTGCAGGATAAGACAGAGGTTTCATTTTATCTATACTACTATTATAAAGAGAGAACTTGCACCTTTGGGCAAGGTAAACTCGAAAACTACACCACCAATCTGAACACCCAAGACATCTTAGAAAACCTCAGTGCAAGCAGAAGGACATAGGCTACATAAAAATAAAAAATAAACGTTGTTTAAAATATTTACAAAGAAAAATAAAGTAGTCCCTTGCAAGTAGCGCCGGTCGCGACGTATGCGTGAGGGGAGTAGCGTCCTTCACAGCAACAGGAGGAGCGAGGACATGATTAGCGTCTGAGTGAGGGGAGGAGCGGAGTTCACCACAGCAACAGCAATACCGAGCGGTGAGAAGCGGAGGAGCAGTGGCAGCGCGGGGAGGTAAGTCGTCATGGGGTGGGGGGGGGATTTCAAAGCCGAGGCGGGAGGCGGGAGGCGCCTCGCGCTATGCGCCACGCTCTGTGCGCCACGCTCTGTGCTCGAGTCCTATGGGTGTGGTGATTGGCCTCGGGTATGTGAGGCTTCCATGCAGGTGTCCAGTCATCTTGCAGGTGTTTCTTCCAATCACGTGCCCCCCCCCCCGCCCACACAGACGAGCTCTAGGAGTCCAGTCGTCCCGCTATTTTAACTCTCTCAAACTCCAAGAAAACTCTACTCTTTGAGCCCTAAATGAGCTATAAAGTGTGAGGAGCAGGCTCAGCTTTAGGTCTGCAAACCAGCCGCCTGCTGATGAACAGCCCTGAATATGCACATGTCCTGGAAGCCTTGTTACGTATCTTAGGACCATTCCCCAAGTCTACAGGTTTAGACCCCCTGACCTGCTTTACTGCAGACCTGATCTCTGCTCCGCCTCCCGAGAGGGGATGCGCGCGCTGGAAACAAACCAGACCCTCTCCCAGGGGCGCAGGAAGCGTGACTTTCACACTGAGAATGTCACACTCGAGCATCTGCACTAACAATGACACAACGTATGTTTAAAAACGTTTATTGCAGTATTCTATGTATTAGTACATGAGCTATGACCACGGAACATAGGAGTCGGGTCGCTATTCCTGGGCTTACTATGGACGTAAACCCAACAATTGTATTTTCATGGTACTCAGCACCCGGCAGCTCCCTCTCTCCTGCACCCACTCTTATCGCTCACTCCTCTGAGAGCAACAAAGATGATTAACATCACCTACAGGGGCAGCGTTAGCATTGTCATTCTGCATGCCGACCAGTCAGACCATGGCCGCAAGGAGGAGGGGCCTTCTGTGAGTGGAGGTCAGCCGACCTCCGTTACTGCTCCGTGTGTCCAACGTCGGCCTAGGAAGGACAGCAGGCGGTGATCTGGGATCTGACTCCTCTCTTGAGAGCTCGGGCGGAGACCTCTCTCACCTGAAGGGTCAGATCTCAGTGTTTATATAATAAACTGACCATGTGTACTCTATCTGATCAAACTGATCGTGGATGTCAAGTAGGACAGAAACGTAATGGAAGAATCCAGCCAGACCCAGTATTCTTTCTATGCATCACCTCTGTGCACATATCAACGTTACATCTCCTATATGTACCAGAAGACCCTGAGACAGAGATATTCTCGGGCGTCTTGGCCAGACTCAAGTCTCGATGCTGCTGATAAACAGGAAACTGTTGTTGTGGACGCTGAATGTACCTTCAGGTCATGAAAACATGTCAATATCTCATTTGAAGCTGATTATGGGAACAGCTAGAGTCAGGGTAGCATTAAGAGCACTTTACAATGGAGCCTGGTTCAGAAATCCATATCCCATGCCCATTGTGTTTGTCTCTCTATAAGGCGTGTTTCAAAGTGCTGCTACATTCAGTCAGATGAGTGGACAGAGGCACAAGGATAGTATCATCTGCCCAGGACCAAACCGTTTGTTAAAATACCAGACTAGAGAATGTTTCACACTGTTACTTGCTGCATTCACTGACATATTGCATTTTAGTGACTATACCATGAGGCTGGGCATTTCTCCACTCCCACATGTAATCTATACTACAATTATAAAGAGAGAACTTGCACCTTTGGGCAAGGTAAACTCGAAAACTACACCACCAATCTGAACACCCAAGACATCTTAGAAAACCTCAGTGCAAGCAGAAGGACATAGGCTACATAAAAATAAAAAATAAACGTTGTTTAAAATATTTACAAAGAAAAATAAAGTAGTCCCTTGCAAGTAGCGCCGGTCGCTACGTATGCGTGAGGGGAGTAGCGTCCTTCACAGCAACAGGAGGAGCGAGGACATGATTAGCGTCTGAGTGAGGGGAGGAGCGGAGTTCACCACAGCAACAGCAATACCGAGCGGTGAGAAGCGGAGGAGCAGTGGCAGCGCGGGGAGGTAAGTCGTCATGGGGTGGGGGGGGATTTCAAAGCCGAGGCGGGAGGCGGGAGGCGGGTGGGAGACTCGAGACGGGAGACGGGAGGCGGGAGGCGCCTCGCGCTATGCGCCACGCTCTGTGCTCGAGTCCTATGGTTCATATACAAGCTTAAATAAGCTTTACCTTGGTTCATCTGCCGGGGCAGGAGGCGGGAGGCGGGCGGGAGACTCGAGACGGGAGGCGGAAGGCGCCTCGCGCTATGCGCCACGCTCTATGCTCGAGTCCTAATGTTCATATACAAGCTTAAATAAGCTTTACCTTGGTTCATCTGCACACAGGGTTTGATCATCACTGGGAATGAAACGCAAATGTGTATTTCTTGAGAAAATGACCTTCTGTCTCAAAGTAAACAATATCTTCCGGATATTGGGCAGAGGAAATAAGTTACGAGGAATATGCAGAAAAAAATAGGACATCTCATCAGACATGGGTTTTATGACTACATAAAAACAAATTCAGAGAAATGGATATACAGTGAAATGCTAAGTGCACAGATGGCAGGAAAGTTGAAAAAGAGCGAAATTAATGATTAGAGGGATAGGAAAAAACAGGATTGCAATGCAGTCTGCTCGCTTCTAAGTATGTTATACAGGCTTCTGCATTTGAAATTCAAATGTGTCTTTTTATATATGCACAATGCTGCCCCCAGCCCCTTTCTGCCCCAGGCAACGCTGGGGCGGGCTGCTAGTATTATATAAGAGAGGATCAGGTGCCATACAGTCAAACAGGAAAATGCGGGGGGCAGGGTAAAAAACAGGATATACATGTAATGACCACTATAATGGACACAAAAGAGCACACAATATACATTTCCATGTTGCGCCAATACTCGAGGCCTGCCTGCCCATAAATCAGGATGTCATAAAAGCAAAAGCACGAAATACAAGCATATGGTAAGTATGGCTCAAGCTCAAGGCAAACACCTTTTTAAATGCTAATATCTCAAAAACTACTGAATGCCTTTACAACAAAATGACAATCCTTGAGTAAAGTTCTACCTTCATGCTAAATTTGGTGTAATTCCATTCAGCCACTTTTTTCTGTATCGAAAATCAAAGAATCGTATGGGAATTTAAACAGGAAATGATACCTTTGGGAACACAACCCCTCATGCACTCCACTCAACTTTTTCTAGGTTCCCACGCCTGGATGATTATGAGCACCTATAAATCACCCGGGTTACAGGCTTAAAAGGTGTTTTCCTTGAGCCTGAAGATTTCTGGCTTGTTAATTTGCAGATCATGGACAAATTTGCATGGATTTGTGACTCATTTTGAAATGCGTATTAACGAATTCGGATTCACAAATCTGCCATGCTGTGCTGGCGTGCGTGCTGGCCATCACAAACACATTTCCGTTGTAGCCGCCATTACCCAGAATGGTGCCCTGAGCACTGTGTTGTGAAAAATAGCTAAATCATTACAAAAATATTAATACTATTCTTCTTTTTGCCTCCTTCCTTATATAAAGATCTGCCCCTATAGTATCTAAGTCCAATCTTAGATATTATAAGTGCATAGTGGAGCCATACTGAGTACATGGGCTGGGAGCTTGACAATACGAGTTCCACAACTCCATGTTGGCTTCAACGAATCCGAGATGTTTAGTACCAAACATCTCAGATTAATGAGTCCACCCTGATGCCAGTGGTGGATTCATTAAGAAAAGCACTCAGAGGGCACCTCAGCGGTGCCCCCTGAAAACCTACAAAACCGCTAGTGTGTAGTTGACTGTTTCTGACCCCTTGAGGGGGGAGCCTTGTGTTCTCGTCGGTCAGAAAGAAAGCCTGCTCTGGGTGGAAGCGTGTAAAGATAGTCCCAACACAATAAATGTACTAAGTGTATCCTATATTCAAGATGGTCTTCACACCCCAGCCTGCTAGTCTCAGCTTCAGACCTGGCTCCAACCTAACAACAGCTCACTCTCTTATTTATTTATTTTAGAGTTTTATAGAACGCGAACTAGACCCGTGAGGGTATCAGAGCGCTTTACAGGATTGACAGGTGGTACAAACAGTCTTAGGACGGGTGTATACAATTGGGATGGGAACGAGTAGATGTATCATACAAGGAAAGAAATAATAGGCAGTAACATATCCCGGATACAGGTGGGATAAAAACAGGTAGATACATTATATTAGAGAGCAGCTGTCTCAACTCCCGGGTGGGATGCCCATAAGTACCAGGTAGGTAACATCCGGAAGAGCCATGGGTAATGCCGAATAGAAGGAAAAACAATTCATTTCCTAGTGCAGTGATTTTGTCACAGAAGAAGGAGGAAAATTCCTCTCAAGAAATTAGAGATTTAGTGGTTTCTTTGGAGGTTTTAGCCAGCTTGTTAGATTGAGGTTTGACCAGGTTGAATAGCTTGCGAGGTCTATTCTTGGCGTTCTCCAGTTCGGTTTTGAAGAATAATTTTTTTGCGTTGAGGATTTTTCTTTTGTAGGCATTTCTCGACTGAAGGAGCAGTTTTAGATGGGCTGCTGACGGGTGCTGTTTCCAGTTACGTTGAATGTATACATTCCAGACTGAAGATTAGGAACCAGAGGATTCCAAGACACTAATGACACAGGCAGAATGTTCTTACAGAGGCTTAAATGTAAATGTATTTGAGCTTGTAAAGCGCACTGCTACCCATAGGTTTCCTGGCGCTGTGTAACGCTGGGGAACCCGTCCTGGCTTTCCCTGTGAGATGGTCCCTGCTGGGCACCCCCAGGGTGAAGCCAGGCATCCCCAGCGTTGATAGGGCCGTTTGTGGAGATTAAGTAAGCTATTGCCCAGAGTTGCAGCGTGGGACCCATGGTTAAAGTGGCACCGAGGCGAGATTTATCGAGCACGCTGACATTTGGCCCAACACCCTGCCGCGTCGGGAATTGAACCCTGGTTCCGGGCCGACCTATGCTTCTGGGTCTGCTGCCTCTAACCAGTGAGCCACACTACTCCGCTTACTGCAGAACACATTACAATGGCTTGAATAACAAGCATATAATACCACACATCTCCGGTGGTAACGGTGGAGGATCAGGATACTGCTAAAAGTCCCAGAATTTCGGTTCTCAGAGGAGCGGTGGGGATATGCGGAACAAGCAGCGACCAACATTCCAGCATTACTCGACGGATTGGAGATGACAAGTCATCACTAGCTGGATTAGCAGATCTAAGATGGTTTGCTAGAACAATAAACAACAACAATTGACAAACCGGCCCAAACATAAAAGAGAGTAAGCATAATCTACTACGTATACGTTCGTGGAATATTAACGGTCTAGCCGCTAAAATATCTGACTCAGATTTTGTAGACTACATAAGATCTTTTGATATTGTGGCACTAAAAGAGACATGGCTAGCAGACCCCCCACACCTTCAGGAATACTTGCGTTTCTTCACTGGTGCAAAAAGGACAGCCAAATATGGACACCTCAAAGGCGGCCTAGTAACTTAGGTTTCAGTCGCAAGTGCCCTCATGGTCAAAGAAGTTGGACCATCTTCTTTAGCGTCATTGGCAGTAAACTTTCTTTTTTAAAACCAGGAAATGTTGAAACTGATTTTACCCTGATCAACGCCTATGTCCATCCAAAAAAGAAAACAAAGGCAGCCAAAGAATTATGTAATTTCCTGGAATAGTGCATAAGGGAAAGACCAACAACAAACCTCGTGCTCACCGGGGACTTTAACCTCAACCTCATGGGAATCTCGTCAGATGATGAGATTCTAACTCAAAATTCAACTTGGGATATCCCACCACAAGGGAAGCCTCAAGTATCCAAACAAACAAAATTACGAAAAAAGATATTAGAAGATCTGGAACATTTCAACATCAGAGCACTAAATGGAAGGTTCGCTGGTGACAGCCCTCCGGCCACAACATTTCACTCGACAAGAATCAGTACTATACTGGATTACACTTTTATTTCACTACCTTTTTTTCAATATACGACCTCATTCCAGATAGGTGAAAAAACAGACAGTGACCACTGTCCCTAAGAAATTGCCCTGAAAATTGTGAAGCCTAAATTAGAGCTACTCGCAGCACCAAAAGAGTCGGTCTATACCATTAACCTTAAAAAATCAAATACTCAGCAGCAACTGATGAAACCATAATAGAAAGGGCAAAACAGCACTTCTAGGCCCGTACTGGATCTAGTGAAATTGCGAAATGGGAACAATTCACAAAAACGATGTCCATCTACGCTCCAAGACCTAAGACCTATGTCAAACTGGGCCGCGGCAGCATGGAACAATTTACGCGAGAGTAAAAAGAGAAAACCAGGGGCACAAAAATATCAATTTATCATATGATGAGAGAACTTGAGCAGAACCCCATGGATATAAGGAAGCACGATCACTTACGGAAACTAAAAGCAACGCTGAAAAAATTAAAATGGGAAGCCAATAGATCTGTGGAGGATAACATGTGGGCAAGACTACAGTCTGACACCAAATGGTGCGATGGGGCAAAATTTTGGAAAACCATAACACTCCTTCATAAGACCGATGCATGACGGAGTCTCTTCCAACATCACAGAAGAAGCATGGGCAAACTATCTTGGAAATCATTTTAATCAGGTCTTGGATAACAACTTGGGGTTAAAACCCGAGTGTGATGGATAATCTCATCGAATATAAAGCACAGCCACCCCAAAAGTGCACCAGCATCCAAGATGGTCAGAATCCAATTCTAAATGACGAACTGACAAGTTTACAAAGCATCATCAAGTGCCAAATCAAGAAAGGAAGAAGAGAGGGAGCCCCAGGACTGAATGGAATTCCGCCCATTCTTTACAAACAAGATGTGAACGGTTGGGCAGCAGCACTTGAATCCCTCTTTTTGGAAATCAGACATTTCAACAGCCTGCCAGGATCCCTGAAGGGCTCTATCATTTCCCCAATTTTTAAGGCAGGGGACAAGTCTCTCCCACAAAATTACCAATTAGTGGCCCTAATTGACAACGAGGCAAAGTATTTTTCAGGTATACTCTTGGAGGAACTGCAGGCATGGGCCACAGAGAAATCCTTAATTCCGGTCAACCAGACAGGCTTCGCCAAATCAGTTGGGACAACGACCAATATTCTAACTATGGGTATGTTAATAGATAAGGCTGAATCAAACAAAATGCCCATCCACTTCTGTTTTATAGACTACAAGGCTGCCTTTGACCACATAAATCGGAACATTTGATGGTCTAAACTGAATGATTGGGGGATACCGATGCCTCTGCTAGACTTGCTGATTAACCTTCATACAGAGACCTGGGTTTAGATAAAGTTGGGGGATGGATCACTCCTGTCAAGGCGCGTACCAACCAATAAAGGTCTCAAACAGGGTTGTGTCTTGGCTCCCACACTATTTAATCTGTTTTTAGGAGATCTTATACCAATCCTAAACAGCTGCAACTCTCATGCCCCCAAGCTGGGAGGGCTCCAATTACTGTGTCTTCTCTACGCAGACGATATAGTCCTAATAAGCCACACAAAGGTAGGGCTACAACACCTTGTTAATACAACCCATGGCTATTCTGAAGCAAACAAACTGACTATAAACTTGGAGAAAACGCAGACAATGACTATTAGTAAGAACAAGAAAAAATCGAGGTCGTGGTACTGGAACAATGCACGATTGATGATGTGTCAGTGTACAAATATCTAGGAGTAAAGATTGACAACAGCGGACAGCTTACTGTACAGAAAACGAGCACCAGAGGTAAAGTGCTTGCTCTGTCAATCTCTTTAAAAACACTAAACAGCAAACTCTGTGGGTCCTCCCTTCTACCTCTGAGGTTCCGTGACGATCGTAAGTGGTGTTTTGGACTCGCACGAATATGGTCGAGTCTGGTATCTATGAACCGCAAATGACGAGTTTAGTGGGTGTACGCGTTTTCGCTGTACTAGCCTAAACCGTTCGTTTGTTTTGTGGGTTTCTACATCCGAGCCCACGGGTTCCATCTTAGATATGGCATCCATTTTGTTTCTTGCCCTCAAGTAGCCAGCGAACGGACGCTGTCCGCTTCGCGACCCTGGGATTCCCAAGACTCTTGCGGAAGAGACGTTTCCTTTGAAAGTGTCTTTATGATGAGGGGGATGACACTGTAAGGCAGATGGCCCCGCTCGAGGCACATCTTGCCGTGTCGCTCTATTGTCTCAGCCGTGCATCTCATTAGGCACGTCCCTTTGATGCCTGTAGCTCGTGTTTCCCGATACCACCCCCTTTTACACCCTTTCCGATCTCCCCACTGTTTCTGTCTTCCTCTACACCTGTTTCTGTTCCTTCTTCGATCTGTTTACTGCCAATTGGAATGTACCAATGGTGGGAAGATGCGTTTTTACAGTTGGGAACCACCAAATGTTTCCGTACTTATGTTCCGGGCCCTGAATGCATCAAAGCAACCCCTCTTGGAGATTACGATGGGAACCGAGTTGTAAACCTTTGTGTACAATGTTAACCTATGAGAGAAATGTGTATAAAAGGAGCGACCTACAGTAGCAATTCGAATCAGGCTCCGTGAACCTACATGGTATGTACTTCTCGTGACTTCTTTGTTCCCTGCAGTAAATAAACCTCGAATCTTTGACGCCGAAGAAAGTGTCCCGTGTCTCTGTCATTTGTACGCCGGAACAGGTTACCCACGAAGGTTTCAGGTGTTGTCCCCTGGCACCGCTGGGTCTTAGAATAACCCAGTCCTTCAGTTGGCGCCCAAGTGGGGCTGCATCAGTGGTACCGGTCCAAGCCCGACGATCGTGAGGAACTTCGTGTGAAATCTCCGAGGGAAGGTGCACCCCACTTCATCGATCCTGTTGTCGAAATAAGTGGCCCGACGACTTTTCCGGCGAAGATTCCCGCCTCCTGATGGCTGCGACGGACTGCTGCCCTGACTGTAGACCTGTTTTGGTGCCTGTCATAGACCTTGGTACAGCGAGACGATTGACGGGCCTTCCTGGTGACGCCATCGATCTTTGAGTTAAGTATTTGTGGGTCGCTCCCAGAGTCCTTAGTTGTGGTTGCTTAGTTGTTGCATGGTTCCATTGCATTTGTGGTTCTTAGTACTTGGTTCTTTGTTGTGATATTTGACGTCTGCAGCCGCCAAAAACCGAGGGTTTTTGCTCTTTGCAGGGACTTGGTAAATCCCGTAACCCTTGAAGTTTGTGAAACTCGGCTAGTGTGCAAGATGCCTGGTCGCAGTACTTTGTTCAGTTGTTTTAGACGTTGTGGTACGGATTCCCGACTGGAGGACTCGTGTCCGATACCTCCGGTTGGAACTCCAACTTATGAGCTCTATAGTAAGCACGGGTTAGGTCCGATTACCTTTAATGAATATTGGATTTGCTATACTAAAAAGGATGGTGTCCTTAGTTGGCCACCTCATGGTAGCTTCGAGACCCCGATATTAGATAACCTTGAGGCTAAATTGTTTAAGAAAAAATCAAGGCCGGCCATGTTTGATGCTTTTCGGTTATGGCGTAAAGAAGCCAAACAAAGAGAAATCAGACTGTTCAAACGTAATCAGAGAGATGGAGTTGCTACCACGGTAAGAAAAGCAGAGTAATTTCAGCGAGATAAGGAGGAAAAGGAAAAGGAAGTTTTCGATAGACTTCAGCGCATGTCTGTAGATAAATGTTATCCTGCTTTGCCGACGGAGTCGGATAAGAAAGAGGAATCAGTTGAGGATCCTTTACTGTCCTATCTTCTGAAGTCACCACCTCCGTACGCACAGGGTACCACAACTCCTGTGGTTCCTCTTGTACCTGTTCCTGTACCTGTTCCTCAACCTGTTCCCGTTCTCCCGACTGTTCCTGCTCCCTTGCCTACTTCTGTTCCTACTGCTCCTCCGCTTGTACTTCCTCATACTCCTGCTCCCGCTGCTGCTCCTGTTCTACTTACTCCTACCGTTCCTTCTGTTTCCGACTCCTCTCTTGTTAATCCCTTATGCTATACTTCTCCATCTATCCGACGTCGTACTCCTTTAGTTGCTGCTAACTTTTCCAATTCCCTTGGACCTATTTCTGAGTCCGCTGGTTCGGACGGTCCTCAAAGACGTAGTCAGCTTCCCGGTAATAGGGAACGTGCCGCACTGTATAATATGGCGATGGCTTGGATGCAATACCCCATTAGGAATCCTCCACGTTCGGTATTGAATACGTTTGGTCAATTCAATATACCGACACAAAGATATGTTTTTGAAGAAATGTGCAAGGTTCTACGTGACCAAATATCGGCTGATGCATCTGACGATGTAATGACTGCTTTGACTAATCTACAGCTCCAGTTTTCGAGCGGAATGATAGTAGGTTCTAATGTTCGACGCGCTGTTGAGCAGCTGTTATCTTTTCGTCCCTCTCTAATGCCCCGAGCATTGTTTGTAGAAGACATTGAGGGGCCGTTAGAAGCACCTGGTCAGTATCCCATGCGTGAAGTTCCACCAGTATGGATGCCATATGATAATGCCATATGATAATGCTCAAGTTCCACCGATTTTGCCGCATTTTCAGAGAGTGTGGATCCATCTTCCATGGAAACGATCAGAAGTTTTGCAGGTAAAGCAATCTTTGCCTGACCCTCGCAAAAATCCTGCAGGGTATTATAAAGAATTATCGCAGCTCGTAGATGCTACGATAATGAATCTTGCCGATATCGATATGCTGTTTGGCAATGTCGTTCCACAACCGGTATGGGCAAAGATTCGTCAAGAAAACCATGCGACAGAATTAGGTGGTGATTGGGCTGCTCTTATTGCGGCAGATACACGACAAATTGGTGGGGCTAAACCTGAACAGCTTATTACCGATCTCCCTCAGAGAATCATTACCCTAATGAAAACGCTTATGCCAGCCATGAAAGTGAATTGGGATAAGTTGTCTGCTTGCAAACAGAAAAAGGACGAGAGTGTCTCTGACTTCTTTACGAGATTTGAGGAGGCATTCATCGATCATAGTGGTCAGGATATGGGTACCGAGGGTGGTCAGAGGTTGTTCGTGGACAAATTTGTCTCAAATTTGCTGCCTGACTTAAGCAACAAATTGCGTAATTCAGAAAGTGCTTGGGCTGTTTCTACTTCTGCTCAAATATTGGCCACAGCACAATATTATGAGAATAGGGAGAAAGAAGAAAATGACCGCGCCGATAAAAAGACGAAAGAACTCAAAACTAAAGTGTTGTTGCAGCAGGCGTATCCTCCGCGTTCGAATCAGAATGATTCGCAACAGCGTAACCGATCGCAGTCTCAGTCTAATAGATCGCAATCTCGAAATGACTCCTCTACGCAGAGATCTTCGTTGGGGTACAATCAGTGTGCTTATTGTAGACATGAGGGTCATTTGACATTCGATTGTCCAGTCTTACGTGATCGAAATAGTGGCAGTGCATCTAGTGGAGGTCGTAGTGGTCCGCAACAGGCATCACGTGGTAGGGGTTGGGGTACTCAAAATGATCGTTCAGATAATTCGTCAGATTCAAACAATTGTTTTGATCAACGTGGATCATCGCAAGGTAGATCTGCGCAGTACAATGTAGATGATTATTACGTCGATCAGGAAACTAACGACGGTAATTACTAGGACAGCCATAGACAAGGAGAGGGAGTAGTATCAGTTCCGGTTGATAAGAGAGGGCCTTACGTCGCAGTTGCCACCTCGGGCGTCGTTGAGCCTTTTCTGTTGGACACTGGTGCAGCGAAAAGTTCTATCATGCATTCGAAACTCCCTGGCGCACCTTTGTCTGGCATAACAAATGTTTCCGTTGGATTCTCTGGCGCCCCCGTTAGCAATCCAGTTTCATGCCCTTTGCTTCTTACCATTGGGCCTCGTGAGCTGCAAGCTCCGTTGATTTTGACCACTGGTTGTGGTGAAAATCTTTTGGGTCTGGATTTGCTAAAACGTCTGTATGCGACTTTGTATTGTTCTCCTGCGGGAGTAAAGCTTACTTTGGGTGAGAGAGTTATCTCTCCAATGTACTTGTCTCTCGATAAGCTTCCACCGGAATTGAGCTCGCTTCCTGCATCTTTGTGGGCAACAGGTCCCAATGACGTGGGCCTGCTTGACATCTCCCCTTATGTTGTTCACTTGAAATCTAACGTGCGACTGCCACGTATTCCCCAGTATCGTATATCTCTTGACGGCGAACGAGCATTGTTAGCGATCATCTATGACTTGATCGAGAAAGATGTTATTGAGGAGACTCGGGGAAACGTGTGCAACAGCCCTGTACTGCCCATTTTGAAACGTACTGACCCTTCGAAACCACCTGTCTATCGTTTTGTTATCGATTTACGGGAGGTGAATAAAATTGTGATTCCTCAGTTCCCTGTGGTGCCTGACATTACGGCTCTACTGACTCTGATTCCAGCTTCTGCATCTTGGTTTTCAGTGATCGATCTGAAGAATGCGTTCTTCAGCATTCCGATTGCTGAAGAGAGTAGAGACCTTTTCGGTTTCTCTCTTGGAGGCCGCAGCTTCCGGTTTAAACGTGCTCCTCAGGGCTACTGTGAGAGTCCATCGATATACAGTCAAGCCTTGAAGGGCCAACTTGATGCATTTGTGTTGCCGGCTGGTGCAGCCTTGATCCAATACGTCGACGACCTATTGGTGGCCGCAGACACTCAGGACATTTGCAAAATTGCTACAGTGTCGTTGTTGCAGCATCTCTGTGACTTACATCACAAGGTGTCACCTTCTAAACTACAATATTGTTGTCAAGAAGTAACCTATCTAGGTCACTTATAGTCAAAGGAGGGAAGAAGGTTGACCCCAGAGAGAATTGCAGCGATTGCGCGAATGACTGTGCCAACAACTCAGAGAGATGTGCGTGCCTTTTTAGGTATCACGTCATACTGCAGGCAGTGGATTCCAAATTTTTCATTGCTAGCGAAACCATTGGTAGCTCTTACGTGCAAGGATGTTCCAACTCCTTTACCATGGACGGAAGAATGTCAGAAAAGTTTTTCTGAATTGCGTGACGCGTTGTGTTCGGCTCCTGTGTTAGGCACCCCTGACTACAGCAAGCCGTTTACATTATACGTGCACGAGAGGGAAGGTTGTGCGTTGAGTGTTTTGACGCAACAATTTGGTGGTAAGCAGCGTCCATGTGCATATTTTTCCTCGACCTTGGACCCGGTGGCAAGAGCATTGCCGAGTTGTCTGAGGGCAACAGCGGCAGCTGCGGTGTCCATCCGACAATCTGCAGGGTTGGTCATGGATAATATGCTTACGGTGATGGTTCCGCATGCAGTTGACACTCTCTTGAATCGTACGAAAACTCAGCACTTGACGAGTGCAAGGTTGTCTGGGTATGAGCTGACGCTTTTGGCAAGTCACATTCAAATAAAACGCTGTAACGTCCTGAACCCGGCGACTTTGTTGCCAATTAGTATGGAATCAGATGAAGTAGCACCCCATGCTACTTGCGGACTGAGGAGGAAACAAAAGGTCGTGTGGACCTTAAAAACACTCCTTTGCAAGATCCCGATGGGACCTTGTATGTGGATGGTTCATGTTTTAAATTGCCGAATGGTGATGTGACGACCGCGTATGCTGTGGTAACCTTGAATACTGTTGTGGAGACTGCGAGATTGAATCAGAATTCTGCCCAAGCTGCAGAGCTGATTGCTTTGACTAGAGCGTGTGTGTTGTCGAAAGGGAAACGTGTGAATGTGTTTACCGACAGCCAATATGCCTTTGGCGTCGCTCATTGCTTTGGACGATTGTGGAGAGAGAGGTTTTATGACGTCGCATGGTACTAAGATACAGCATGGACAGCTTGTGAATGATCTTTTGGATGCACTCACTTTGCCTAAGCAGGTAGCGATTGTTAAATGTAGTGCGCATCGTAAGGGGACGGATGATGTTGGTCGAGGTAATGCGTTTGCGGATGAGACTGCTAAGGAGACTGCCCGGAACCTTAGCACGAGAATGTATGTGACGAGTTCGGTTAGGTGGCCTACAGAGACTGGTATGTGTGAGGATACCATCGAGAGTGTGAAAGCGATACAGAATGAGGCCACTGAGACTGAAAAGACGAAGTGGAAAGAGAGTACGGGAAAGTTGGATGCGAATGGTTGTTGGATTGATTTGTCGGAGCATAAGAGATGGATGTTGCCAGATGCGTATGTGTTAGCTGTTGTGACGATGGCACACGGGTTAGCGCATATTAGTGCGAAAGGTATCTGCAAGTTGTTGTCCCCTGTGTGGAAGAATGACGGTATTACTAAATGTGCTGAGAGATTGGTCAAGAATTGCATGATATGTATGTTGTACAATCCTGGTAAGGGAACCCCTACACCTCCTGGCCATTTTGCTCCCCCTTCATGTCCCTTTGAGGTCATTCAGCTAGACTTCATCCATATGGAACGATGCAATAACCTGAAATACGTTTTAGTGGTGGTTTGCGCATTCTCCCGATGGATTGAAGCCTACCCTCTCAAAGACAATACTGCTCTGTCCACTGCGAAAATCCCCCTGAAGGAATACTTTCCTCGGTATGGAATGCCACAGATTGTATGGTCTGATAACGGAAGTGAGTTTGTGGGGAGTGTGATGAAGA
Organism: Lissotriton vulgaris; assembly: GCF_964263255.1. Classification (NCBI taxonomy): domain Eukaryota; kingdom Metazoa; phylum Chordata; class Amphibia; order Caudata; family Salamandridae; genus Lissotriton; species Lissotriton vulgaris. The sequence goes on along the minus strand of NC_141691.1, from coordinate 66,280,859 downwards.
ATGTGTGTAAGGGCCTTGGGATTACTCAAAAATTCCATAGCGCCAATCATCCCCAGTCAGCAGGTTTAGTCGAAGGGTATAATGGCACCCTTAAACTAAAACTAGCGAAGATTCAGGCTACGACTGGTCTCTCGTGGCCTGACGCTTTGCCTCTAGCTCTGTTGTCAACCAGAGCGACTGTACACTCCCGAGTAGGGCTCAGTCCCTACGAAATAGTGTTCGGCCGTCCTGCGAATGTTTGGGGGGTCCCTAGACCGAGTGTGTTTTCAGATCTTGAGTATCTAATTTCTAATTCTAATTTAAAACATTTATAAAGCGCAGCGTGCACCGAACGGTTTCTTGGCGCTAGTGGAGGGTATTGGCTACAGAGACAGAATAAGAGCCAGTGGTAGAGCCGGGAAGGGAGGATTTCACAGGAAAAGCCTGTTTAAAAAGAAACGTTTTTAGTTCCTTACGGAAGGATACATAGTGGGTAGCCGCACGAAGGTGGTCTGGGAGGGAGTTCCAGAAAGTGGGGGCCAGGGTGGAAAAGTTGGACCCACCCCACTTCTTGCGTCTGAAGCGTGGGATTTGAAGGAGGGACTTGGTGGAGGAACGAAGTTCTCTGGGGGAACGTATTCTTTTATTAATGAGGAAATGAAGGCGGGGGCGGTGCCTTGACGGGCCTGGAAAACCATGCAGGCGGTTTTAAACAGAGAACGTTCCTTAACAGGGAGCCAATGGAGCTCCCTGAGGAGGGGTGTGGAGTGGTGATAGCGTGGGAGACCAAAAACCAACCGGGCAGCTTGGTTTTGGACCAACTGTAGCCTCCTTAGACTGTATGCTGGTATGCCATTGTAGAGAGCGTTGGCATAGTCCAGTTGTGATATCACTAGAGCGGCCATGATCATTTTGAGTGCCTGGGGGGAGAAGAAACGAGCGACAGTGCGGATAGTTCGGAGGGTGAGGAAGCAGGAGGAAACTACAGAGCTGATTTGAGAGTGAAGGGTGAGCTGATTATTCATTTTAACCCCCAGTGTTTTGACCGTGGTAGGAGTGGGGGCGGGACCAAGGGTTGGGGGCCAGAAGAGAGAGTTCCAGGGACTGGAAGAACCCCCGGTAAGAACCAACTCGGTTTTGTCCGGGTTTAACTTGAGATGGTTGTGGTTCATCCAGTCCCTGATGAATGTCATGGTGTGCTGGAAGCTGGAGACAGAGAGGGGAGAGGAGGATAAGTCAAAGATGAGCTGGAGGTCATCCGCGTAATTGTACACGGTGACCTCCAGCTGCTGAAGAGCGAAAATGAGGGGGAAGATGTAAAGATTAAATAGTAGAGGAGACAAAGAAGAGCCCTGGGGGACACTGCACGTGACGGGGAGTGGGGTGGTTGCGAAGTCTCCTAGCCGTACCGCCTGGGTGTTGATCGATCGTTGATCGATTATCTTCATGATCTGACTGCTAAACTGAGGTTAATTCACCAACAGGTCTTTGAAGCATTGCCGACGCAGACGGAGGGTCCAGGCCACCAGCTCCAGCCCGGAGACTGGGTGGTGACGAGGAACTTTGGAAGAAAACGCAATCTCGAACCTCGCTTTACTGGACCCTACCAAGTCCTCCTTGCCACGAGAACTGCTGTCCGTTTGGAAGGCCGAAAGCACTGGGTGCATGCCACCCATACCAAAAAGGTTCCAATACCTTTACCAGCGGACTCGTGGGTGAGGAAGGGCATTGCCTCGTCTGAAACTGAAGCATCGCAGACCTTTGTACCTTTTAGCGACGCTCAGCCTGTCGGAGAATCCTCAGTGCAGCAGAAAGACATTGTTGAACATTTGCCATCACGAGATTCAAGATCTGAACAATTTACTGATCAACAGAACTCTGTTCCCTCATCGGATCCATTGTTTGACGAACAGACACGACCTGGGAGAAGCCGCTACTCTTTGCGATCTAATACCATGGACAAATAAAATTTTCGTTTTAGTCCCTCGACATCTACGTTACCCCTTTGCCACGATCAGTCTAAACACACGTACAACTGTGATTTTTGTAAATATTGAGTTTTTTCCACATGTGTTTTTGCTTCCACAGCTGATAGACTTTGTATATATTTGTGAATTAGAATACCTTGCATCCAGGTGAGCCGTAGGGCCGCGCGTGTACTTCCTTCTGGTTAGTAGGTCTGGACACTAGGTCAGAGACCGTCGGTTCCTGGGAACTCCTGGGGATTGACTACTGCTACACAGAACGAAGTGCGTCAAGAAACGTTGCGGACGGTTTTAGAGGATGGCGTTTTCAAAGCTGATGGACTTGGAAAAAGCTCAGGCGCAAAGATTCAAACTGCAACAGATTACTCGTACAAAATGCTTTATGTTTCAAGTGTTCCTTTTGTTTCTAACTGTTTCGTTGCTATTGGTGGGTGGGGTGTATTACTTGATATTGACATTCTTGCCTTCTGCCTCACCTACCCCTTCTCCTGAGCCTAAACCTACCTCTACCGTTTCTCCTCATTCCTTCCATATCTTACCCCAACACGAACAGGCTAGACGTGCGGAATTCAGAAATAATTCCTTCATCCAGCTCCTTCATCAGCATCAGTTAGTGGTTAATACTACCAATTGTTGGGTGTGTGGGTTAATGCCACATACCACAGATAAAGGAATTCCCTATCTGGTCCTTCCTTATAGTTCCCAGGGTTCAGCTCGAGCATTACAAACAATGTTTCGCAGTGCACTAGATTCCTACCCCAATCGAGAGCCACGTCCTCCGCACTTTGGTCCTGGTCCGTACCACAAGCCTTTGGCTATAGCGATCGCTGATTTAGATAGGGATATCTATGAGGCATCGCTCATTCCAGAGGAAGAGGTGCGAGCCTATAGGGATCTGAGTGAGGCTGCGTATAGTGCGCTTGTGGGTGAAAGACAGCTTAGAAGCTCGTCTCCAATATGGATCGTACCCCACCTTGGTAATTTCTGTCTAAAAGGTCGTGGCCGAAGATCGAGAGCATATCTTGGAGAGAGTGCTTGCTCCGAGACGTATGTCTTGCCGATGCTCTCTTCCCCTGTGTTTCTGACTGCCAAGGGTACGTACTTTGTCTGTCATGATCGTGCGTATACGTGGTTGCCCTCCGACTTTGCGGGCACATGTTATATTGCAAATGTGTTGCCTCCGACGTTTACTGTTGATGCAGACTACCACAAGACTAGAGTTGTGAGGGGCGTGATTAGCGAAGAGGACACTGCCGGTCAAGAGGCAGGAGACTTTTTCAAGTGTTTCTTTCCGTTTTGGGGGCCTATGATCAATAGTAGGAACCTGAGACAGTTGACTCGAGTGGTGGAATCGACAGCTAATATCACTGCCAGTGCCCTTGGTAATATCACCGCAGAACTTCAGGCGGACAGCCTTATGACGCTACAAAACCGTATGGTTTTAGACGTTGTTTTAGCAGATCGAGGTGGAGTATGTAAAGTGATCCATTCGAGCTGCTGTATTTTCATTCCAGATAACGCTCCGACTGTCTATCAAGCCATCTCAAAGTTGCATAAGATCTCTGAGTCCATACACGTGGACGTAGGGGATTGGACGCTATTTGGGTGGTTTTGGGGCTTGATGTCGACTTGGGGTTGGAAGATTCTGATGACCATCGGGGTTGTTGCAGCATTTCTGTTCACGTGTTGCCTTTGTGTGCAGTGTGGTCCTGCCTTATGTGGCCTCTGTGCTACGACGTGTATAAGACAGCCGCCTGTTACCAAAGCAGCTCAGTTGGATAGAATGATGTTGCAGCAGCATCTGGATGGTCTGATGAATATCGAGTATGATTCTGACTAGTGCTTGCCTACATGAGGGCAAAAGGAGCGTCTGAGGTTCCGTGACGATCGTAAGTGGTGTTTTGGACTCGCACGAATATGGTCGAGTCTGGTATCTATGAACCGCAAATGACGCGTTTAGTGGGTGTACGCGTTTTCGCTGTACTAGCCTAAACCGTTCGTTTGTTTCGTGGGTTTCTACATCCGAGCCCACGGGTTCCATCTTAGATATGGCATCCATTTTGTTTCTTGCCCTCAAGTAGCCAGCGAACGGACGCTGTCCGCTTCGCGACCCTGGGATTCCCAAGACTCTTGCGGAAGAGACGTTTCCTTTGAAAGTGTCTTTATGATGAGGGGGATGACACTGTAAGGCAGATGGCCCCGCTCGAGGCACATCTTGCCGTGTCGCTCTATTGTCTCAGCCGTGCATCTCATTAGGCACGTCCCTTTGATGCCTGTAGCTCGTGTTTCCCGATACCACCCCCTTTTACACCCTTTCCGATCTCCCCACTGTTTCTGTCTTCCTCTACACCTGTTTCTGTTCCTTCTTCGATCTGTTTACTGCCAATTGGAATGTACTAATGGTGGGAAGATGGGTTTTTACAGTTGGGAACCACCAAATGTTTCCGTACTTATGTTCCGGGCCCTGAATGCATCAAAGCAACCCCTCTTGGAGATTACGATGGGAACCGAGTTGTAAACCTTTGTGTACAATGTTAACCTATGAGAGAAATGTGTATAAAAGGAGCGATCTACAGTAGCAATTCGAATCAGGCTCCGTGAACCTACCTGCTATGTACTTCTCGTGACTTCTGTGTTCCCTGCAGTAAATAAACCTCGAATCTTTGACGCCGAAGAAGGTGTCCCGTGTCTCTGTCATTTGTACGCCGGAACAGGTTACCCACGAAGGTTTCAGGTGTTGTCCCCTGGCACCGCTGGGTCTTAGAATAACCCAGTCCTTCACCTCTGGTACAAGTAATTTGTGCTAAACTCCTGCCAACAATCACCTATGGGAGTGAGGTACAGAGAGGCAGAGACGCAAAGACTCTCGACAAGACAATTATAGCTGCATACAGAATTAGTTTTTAGCCTGCCCAAACGAACCTCCCCAGCACAAATTAGGCTAGAGTTCGGTGTCCAACAACAGCTCCTGGCAAGACAGGGGGCCTACATAACTATCTGGGATAAAGTAAGGAAATTCAAACAAGGAAATCTAAATGAGTATCTATGGACGGAGCTAGAGCAACACCCTTCCTCACCAGTTGCCAAGTATCTTAAAAGTAGCCTGGCAAATACGGGCTAAAAGCAGCTTTGGGATACCTCAACAAATCATACAATGCTCAAAAACCTGGTCAAGAAAACAATTAAACATCTTTTGTGGGTTGAAGATAAGGCAGCCCTCTCAAAAAGATCACATGGCTGGATGACCCTGAACTCTTACTCAACACAAGCAGCACAGAGTTACTTTGGTTTGGGTTACGCTAAAACAGCTAAAATGAGGTTTTTAAGGTACATCTGCTGAAATATCACTTTAACCAACAAGTGATACGCTCACGAAGGAAAGCAGTTTTCGCCTGCTTTGCATCTCAGGACTCACAGTTTAACTGTAGCCTTGTGAAATTCATGAAGGCAGTGGAAAAGAAAAGGCCAAAATTTGAACCCTAATTGCTTTTAGACAGGACTATAAAATAAAACCGCATCTATCACCAAGGCCTATTTAACAGGAGGCATGAAGGCGCTGGAAAAGAAAATGCCATAACTTGAATCGTAAATGTTTTAAACAATATTATAAAACAAAACTGTAGCTATTTGAAAGGCCAATTTAACAGGATGCATCTTTGCGATTTTAAAACAAATTGAGAAATTGTGATCATGAGACGCTGGTTTTATCATGTATGCAGATTTATTTTATATATTGATTTTGTTCTGCAATTGTTTTAATTAACTATGTAAATAAAATTCTGTACCTGCACACATCTCCCACCCAATAACAACAGTCAGGAAAACTATAATACAGAATGAAGAAATGTACAAAAAGAATATCGCTAAAAAAAGACTTAAGGATCTCTAATACAGTAGGATGAAAGATCCCTACTACTGAACATAATCCTCCAAATACTTTGGTTTGATACGTCGCCTCACACCTCTATTCCTACTCTCAACAACTACGCCTTGACTCTTTTCACAGAAACCCACATCCTTTCCTTTACACATATTCAAAGAAGCATTAGAAAGTTTGGCAACTGTTTAAGTTCTGCAGTCTGTGATCTTCAGTCTTGATGGCGTTCTTAAACACATTAATGACCTTCATAGGCTGTAAGGATTTTGAACCTCGAGAAGTGGAACCCTTGCGAGGATTACGGATTTTGACCATATCACCAACCTTCCCTACAGTTTCCTTAACAGCCTTCCTCATGTAAAACCAATTTTTGTTCAAATACATTTTTTAATCTCTTTCTCAATTCTTTCTTTGTCCCCCTTCTCAAACCCTAAACCTTGTGATTTTTCAACTATCCAAGACGGACACAACATAGTATAAGCCTTTCTCTTATGAAATAGTTCAAAAGGGGTTCTCCCAGTAATGGAATGGGGAGCTAGTTTGTAACTTTTCACCTTGTTTTAAACTTCAATGTTTGATTAAACAAACCTCTTTGAATGGTTTCTTTAAGTACTCAGTTAAACTTTTCAACTGTACCATTTGTTTCTGGGTGATAAAGGGGAGATCTGTTGTGTCTAATACCTCTGTCATTCAAACATTTGCACATTTCCGTCAATTCAAACTGAACCCCATTGTCCAACAGCAAGGTTGAGGGAAAACCTTCCTTTTCTAATATGCTGTCAAGAAATGCTATGACATCTCTGGTTTCTACTGAGTTAGTAATTTTGACTTCAGGCCACCTAGAATATACATCTAGGAGCACGATCACATACTTGTCTACACTGGTGTGTTTATTGAGACCTAGAATGTCGATAACTACTTTCTCCCAAGCCTCTTTGGGAAGTCGCCTTAATGTCATGGGTTGGACTCAGGGTTTCAAACCTTTATCACACTTGCTACACTCTACACTTGCTCTCTTGCCCAGACTAACTTTCTCTCTTGCCCAGACTTGTTTTTATTCCTCTGTGCCTGTACTTGTTTTTTTGCCTAAACTTGTTTTTCCTTCCTGTGCCCAGTTCTCCCGTGGCTCCGCCCGTTTTTCCCGCCGCTGCGTCCCTGTGGCCCCGCCCACCTGCAATCCCATTTGCCGCCCCGCTCCCGCCTCCCAGCTGCTCCTCCCTCCCACATCCCCTCATATGGAAGCCGCTACGCAGCCGCGCTCAGAGGGGGCTCCGCTGGTGCGCCGCTGGCGCACCTAAGGCAAGCCCGTCTGCGCCCGTCCGCGCCTGGACCACACCCAGCGCCAGAACCCCCGGCCCCCGCGCCACCCACCGCACCCGACCCAGACTCAACTACGACGCCGACTCCCTCCATGCTCTCAACAACGGCCGAGACCAACGCTGCAACCAGGCCGCCCCGAAACACATGCAAAAACCACAGTTGATGGACAGCATGCAGAACAATGTCATACATTCACCCCAGTACAGAGATCTGGGCCTAAATCCATCGTTTTTTTGCACTCCACATCACCCAGTTCAGACATGGCCATATGCAAATCAGTCTGACCCTATGCCTCATGGAAACAGTCCAGCCCGAACTGCAAAGCCATGCCTTCCCTAGACCGTAAACAAGCTTCCGAGGACCGGTTTCTGGCATTCCAGCCGTCTTCAGCCCGGCTTGCTTGAATCCAGTGGTGTGGAGAGCATGGGACTCACGTCTGAGCATGCCCATCCCACTCGGGGTGACAAATGCAAAAACCATAGTTGATGGACAGAATGCAGAACAATGTCATACATTCACCCCAGTACAGAGATCTGGGCCTAAATCCATCGTTTTTTTGCACTCCACACCACCCCAGTTCAGACACACCGAAACACACCCACGGACCCTTCTCCTGCCGCAGCTGCAGATTCACCTGCGACAGAACCATCAAACCACCAAGAACCAGACCCAATCACCTCCGCTGCATAATCCTCAACACCCGCTCCGCACGCAAACACACCATCAAGCACTGGGACCTGCTCGACACCACAGGCCCGGATGAAGCCTTCCTGACCGAGACGTGGTGGAACATCTCCTCTGCACCAGACATCGCCGTAGCCATCCCAGACGGATACAAGATCACCCGCAGGGACCGCGCCAACGGCATCGGAGGAGGAATAGCCATCGTCCACAAGTCTACCCTCAAGGTCACCACCCGCGCAGATGACTCCCTCAACACCGCCGAACACCTGCACTTCCGGATCCACACAGACCCCAACTCCACCCTCAGAGGAACTCTCATCTACAGACCCCCCGGGCCCGCTTCAGCGACTCCATCGCCGACCTCGCCAGCACCCACGCACTCGCCTCCACGGACTACATCCTCCTCGGGGACCTGAACTTCCACCTCGAGAACAACATCGACGCCAACTCCTCCAAGCTGATCGACAACCTCGCCAACCTCGGCCTCAGACAACTTGTCACCGCGCCCACCCACACCGCCGGCCACACACTGGACGCCATCTTCTCCACAAGCACCCACGTCACCTTCGACCACACAACCGAACCCCATTGGACCGACCACCGCTGCATTCACTTCACCTTCAAAAAACTAACCACGGACCATCGCACACAACAGCTGTCTCGCCGCTGCTGGAGCAAAGTCACAGAAGATCAGCTGATCACCACCCTCTCCAAGAACCCACCCACCGACCCCACCAACCCAGACGCCGCAGCCTGCAACCTCAAACAGTGGATCAACGACTGTGCCAACACCCTCGCCCCACTGAAGAAACCCTCCAACAACCACGCCAGCAAGAGAGACACCTGGTTCACTGACGAGATCCTGGCCTCCAAGGGCGCACACCGGAAACTGGAGAAGAAATGGCTCCACGAACGCACACCGGACAACCACGCAGCCCTCAAGGACGCCACCCGCAGGAACCACCACCTCATCAGATCAGCCAAGAGATCCTCCTTCAAAGACCGCCTGGATAACAACGCACACGACAGCAAAGAGCTCTTCCGCATTGTAAAAGAACTCTCCAACCCCAGCGCCAACACCAACGACATCCCGCCCTCACAGGAACTGTGCGACTCACTGGCCATCTTCTTCCACCGCAAGATCGCCGACATCCACGACAGCTTCAACACCACGACCGATCCGACCACGCCAGACTCCACCCCTCTCCCGAACACCAACAGCACCAACCGCCTGACCTCCTGGTCCAACATCAGCGACGTTGAGACACGCAAGGTCATGAACTCCATCCACTCAGGATCACCGACAGACCCGTGCACACACCACATATTTAACAAGGCAGACGCAGCCATCGCACCCCAACTACGGAAAATCATCAACATCTCCTTCGAAACAGCGATATTCCCGGAAAGCTGGAAGCACGCCGAAATCAACGCCCTCCTCAAAAAGCCCAAGGTGGAACCAAGGACATCAAGAACTTCCGGATCATCTCCCTGCTCCCGTTCCCGGCGAAGGTCATCGAGAAAATCGTCAACATGCAACTGACCCGCCACCTCGAAGACAACAACATCCTGGACCCGTCTCAATCCGGTTTCAGACGAAACCACAGCACCGAGACAGCCCTCATCGCCGCCACAGACGACATCAGGCGCCAATTAGACAATGGCGAAACATCTGCCCTCATCCTCCTGGACCTCTCGGCCGCCTTCGACACAGTATGCCATCGCACTCTAAAAACACGCCTCCAAGAAGCCGGTATCCAAGAGAAGGACCTCGACTGGACCACATCCTTCCTCTCCAACAGATCCCAGAGAGTCCAATCCAAAGCCACCGACATCATCTGCGGCGTCCCCCAGGGCTCCTCCCTCAGCCCAACGCTGTTTAACATTTACATGGCCCCCCTTGCACAAGTGGCCCGCCACCACAACCTCAACATCATCTCCTACGCTGACGACACTCAGCTCATCCTCTCCCTCACCAAGGACCCAGGCACTGCCGAAACCAACATCCACAACGGAATGAAGGCCATCGCCGACTGGATGAGGAGCAGCCGTCTGAAACTGAACTTGGACAAGACAGAGGTCCTCATCCTCGGACCCAACCCCTCAGCCTGGGACGATTCCTGCTAGCCAACCACTCTGGGGACAGCAGCGACACCCACCGACCACGCACGCAATCTTGGATTTATCCTCAACTCCTCCCTCTCCATGTCCAAACAGGTCAACACCGTCTCCTCCTCCTGCTACAACACCCTCCGCATGCTCCACAGGATCTACAAGTGGATCCCGACCGAAACAAGAAGAACGGTGACACAGGCCCTCGTCAGCAGCAGGCTCGACTATGGCAACGCACTCTATGCCGGAATCCCAGCCAAACACCTACGACGACTACAGCGCATCCAAAATGCCTCCGCCCAACTGATCATCAACGTCCTCCGCTGCAGCCACATCACCCCCCACCTGAGAAACCTACACTGGCTCCCCATCGACAAGAGAATCACCTTCAAAGTCCTCACCCATGCACACAAAGCACTCCACAACGCCGGGCAGCCTACCTGAACAGCAGACTCAGCTTCCACACCCCTCGCCGCCAGCTCCGCTCCACCAGTCTCGCCCTCGCTGCCGTCCCCCGCATCCATCGAACAACCTCAGGTGGCAGATCCTTCTCCTACCTCGCCGCCAAGGCCTGGAACACCCTTCCTACCCACCTACGGCAGACCGAAGTCCTACTCACCTTCAGAAGACGCCTCAAGACCTGGCTCTTCGAACAGTAGCGAAGCTTCCACCCCCCATCCCCCCATAGCGCCTTGAGACCCTCACGGGTAAATAGCGCGCTCTACAAATAGATTGATTGATTGATTGATTGATTGCACAATCCTCTTCACACACATGTCCATTCCGGGCCACCAGTATGCTTGCCTAAGTATCTCCTTGGTTTTGGAAATGCCCGGATGACCCTCATGAGTGAAATCAACCAATTGTATCTTCAAGTTGGTTGGCGGAATCAATCTGGTTCCCCTCATTAAAAGACTGTTTTGACATGCTAACTCTTCCTTTACTCGAAAGAAACTACTGAGGGTTTCATCCACTTTGACGCGTTTGTTCTAATTTCCTGCAAAGCCATTCAGCACAGCTTGAAGGGAAAAATCTTTTGCAAGTTCACCCACTCATTCATCCTTCTTAATTGTGCTATCATTGACAATACAAACAGAAAATTCATCAAAATCACTCAAATCATCTTGCTTGAATTTTTTTTACTATTATACTATGTGAATACCCTTTTAGGCAGCCTAAACGTTCATTAAATACCTTTGGACATTTTCTTTCAAAGGAAGAACCACTCAATTTCATTTGACTCAGTGGCTCATACATTCGGGGGTCGATTCCGATTCAGCAAAATTCCCTACAATTCGCCGTATGGACCGTTTTCCCCATACGATTAGTACAGCTTCAACGTCCCCGTACGTACGATCAAGTACGATCCAAACCCAAAGCAGATCTCTGAACGAATCATATCAAACACCGTACAACCAAAAAATACATATGATTTGTATCCGGTTCACGCAGTACGCGACGTCCGCACGTAAACAAGCAGCAGTTTCCGGACCAGCAAGTACGATTCGTCTCTGCAACACTCAGTACGACCCTTTTTCTACGGGAGCTAAAAACAGCCGTAAAAGCAGAGTCCGGCTCGAACCGCACCTCGGTACGCGACATACACGCCATGAACCCCATCGTCCCTCTCATCCCAGTCCTGTACGCCTACGACCTGGTGCATAGAAACCGACGATGGTGCAGACGGTGAGTACAACGTACTGCAACAGCAGAAGTCTACTTGTACGTTGCGTCTTACACATTCGCCTATACCACCATTGCAATAGGGATACGAGCCGCACAAACGCCATCAATGTTGGGGTACGGTGGATTTGACGCTCGCGTATGGCACCATTGTAATAGTGCTACGACCCGCACACACGCCATGAATGTTGGGGTACCGTGCGTTTCACACTCGCGTATGGCACCAGTCTAATAGTGACACAATCCGCACACATGCCAGGAATGTTGGGGTACGGTGCCTGACATCTGAGGGGTGGGAGTATATGACTCCCAGCAGTGTCCAGACAGATGAGGGGTGGGTGCAGAGGACTCCCAGCTAAGCATGGGCGAATTTTGCGAATCTCGCGTTCGCGAATTTTGCGGATTTGCGAACTCGCAATCCGCAAAATCCGCGAATTCTAGTGAATTTGCGGATTTTTTTTTGTGTTCGCAAGGATTTCTGCCAGTTCGCGAGGCCTTCGTACCAGTTCGCAATTGCGAACTTACATTTCGGCACGCAACGGTCGCGATTATGTTGTTTCTACGTCTGGTTCATCATCACAGGTTCCCAGCACCCTCTGTTTCACCACTGCAACCCTCTGTTACATCAATGCCACCCTCTGGTTCCTCATCACTGTAGATTATGGGGGAGAAAAGCAAGCACACCAGCCCTGCTTCAACTGACATGAATTAATTTGGGGTTAGTTTATTAACGTGTCACTGTTTTAAAATTCCAGTCTGGCACCTGCTTCCTTATCTGTAATTTTGCTTTCTGTTGCAGTGCATTTTTTTTCCCCAGGACCTTTGTGGCCTACTTGTAGCTATTCTATGAGCCTGCTGTGAGGGTCAGAGCAGGGTCATACAATTGTTGCAACTAGCAACTGAATTCTGGAGGGGCCCCAGTCAGGAAGCACTACAGGGAATTGTTACTAATGATGAGTTTGAACTCTTGCCCCTGCCGAGTGCTTTCAGTTTTGAAAAACTCGTTTTTCTGCAATTTCGCGGGGCGCGAACACGCGCGAGATCGGATTCGGAAGCCGCAAATTCGTGCGAATATGCAATTTGTTTTTTCGCGGCGTGTTAGTTGGCAAGGTTTTGTGCGTTTTTGCAAGCTGCTCGTAGCGCAAGGCGCGAAGTTACCCTCGCGGTCTTTCAAGGGCGCGGCCATCTTGTTTGCCTGACGTATTTCCGTTTCCGGGCGCGAAGTGTAATCTCGCAAAGTCTGCGGCTTGCCAGTACAGTTTCGCGCGTGTTCGCAAGGAAAATCTCGCGCGAACTTACCCGCGCGGTCGTGAACAGGCGCGGCCATCTTGTTTCTCATTCATTGCTATGGTTCTGGGCATGGTCTTTGTATCCTCTCTAAATCTATGCCATCCTTTGCTTGTTTGTAGTTTTTTTTAATCTATTTTACTTATTATCTATCCCTCTATTTTTCTAGCCCTATATTTTTGTGTTTACTGCTACTTTTGGTAAATTTTAAACTACTTTTTTAAACTCTTTTCTTTTCTTCTCTTCCCTATTCTATTTTCTTTATTCCTTTCTGCCCAGACCATGGTGAAGGGAGCCGGGAAGCATCCCGAGAAGGGGAAGGGTCTCGCACCCCGTGTCCGGCTCCCGTGCGGGCGTTTGAGGGGGGAGGAGGTCGTACCCAGGGAGATCTTTACCCCGGAGTAGGTGGGCCAACTCATTTTTTATGTTCAGCGCCGCCTCCCCAGGACCATCATGGGAGGCGGCAAGATCAGTGCCGGGTACGGGGTCCGGGAGCGCCGGAAGCGGTGGGAGAAGGTGTGCCAGGCCATTTACCACCACTCTCGGGTCTGGCGCACCTACAACCAGGCCACCCACTGCTGGATGGATGTCCTGACCCGTGAGCGAAATCTGCTCGACCTCCTTGGCCTTGAGATCCCCGGGCTTGGTGAGTAGTAGTAGCTATTTCTTTACTACTATGTTTTCTCCTGCTGTGTTATTATATTGCAAATTTTTGTTTTTTACCAAGAGCAATAATGCTGCTCATTACATTGTAGGTAAATTATATTTCAAAATCTTCTGTGCATTTCAGGTACACTGCTCTCCTTCTTCTCAGTAGTGTTGCTACTATGCTTATTTGTTTTCGATTTCGTGTTCATTTCATTGGCCTGTGAAATTATGTATGAGTGTAGTTTAAAGAACTGCGTAATGCTACACACTAAGGTTCAGATTTTTAATTACCGGCGCATCCCTGCAAAGTAGCAGGGATGCGCCAGTAATTGTGCATCACGCCACCATCACCCATGGTGCGCCGTATTTACAATGCGGCGCACCATGGGCCCAAAACATCACCAAAGCGTTACGCGTCTGTGCCATAAAGGCGGCGCATTGCTGGAGTTGCGTCGCAACGATGGTGCAGCTCCATCAATGCTCTGGGGTGCCCTATCTCCCCAATGCTGCGTCAAGCCGTACGTCTGCTTCAAGCAGCGCAGGGTTTGAGTCACGCATCATTGTCCTCAAAGTGACTGATTGAAATCTTGTAGATTTCTCTCAGCCACTTTTAGGATGCGTTCCTGCGCAGGAACGCCCTCCCTTGCGCCGGAACGCCCCCTATTGGCGCAGGGCTTTACAACGTGATGCATCTCCCATATGCGTCACGTTGTTAATATACGCCGCACCATTGCGCCTCTTTTGTGCTGTCGCTGCGTCACAAAAGTCACACAACAATGGAGCAAAAGAGCCGCAAGGGGCTTCTAAATCAGCCCCTACAGACTCAAGTCCAGTCCTTCCTTTGTACACATGGCGATAAGAAGAAATAGTGGTGGTGGATTAATAGTTTGAGTATTTTAATGACTGGTAATGTAGTAGGAAACTTTAGTGTTGTCGCTGATCTTCAATCACGATGGACTTTGGCTGTCACTTCGCGTGCTGCGGACTGCTGCCTGCCAATCCTAGGCAAACCTTTTTAGTACTTTGTTTAGTGAGTTACATAAGGTAATTTCCAATTCGACGGTCCGCAAATCAAGCAATACTAAAGTAATAACGTAGTCGACCACATGAGATTGGTCAATAATATAGCCCGTGGAGTAGTTGTCTATTTGCTATTTCGCAAAAATATTTTGTTAGTTCTTTTGAAATGTTTGATTTGGTTGACAAATATCATCCATGTTTTCTGTTTTTCTTTCTTTCATGTTGTACATCAGCTTCCCCCAGGGGCAAGAGGAGGACACAGGAGGAGGAGGAGGGTGCTGTTGACGATGCAGGCCAGGACCGGACAGGCGAGGGCTCCTTTGCTGGCCCCAGTAAGTTTTAATTTTAATATAGAGTACTTATTTTTTCCTAGCGTTCCTCATTCGATTTTTTCTAAATCGTCTTTGATCTTCTTGTAGACAGGATCTAAATTCTTATCCTGCCTCGACTATGACTCCGTGTAGTATTACTAGATTATTCTTATTAGTCTGTCTGTGTAGCTAACTAAGATTGCACATTTGGCATTTCCATTGGACTCCCATTCTAGTCAGCAATAGCTCTATGCACTGAGTGCAGTCCTCTGGGATTGTCCATAATGTCTTTTCAAGTATTCTAAATGTTTATGCTTTGACAATTGCCAACAATAAAAAGGTGAATGACCACCAAGAAAGAATAAGATACTACTTTACTTTTAGTTTGGATAGGAGGACAATCCATTCTACTACTGTTGCCTGGACAAATCTGCACAAACAGAACTATGGACACTAAAAAATGCATTGCTTAGCTTATCAATTATAATAGGTGCTGTTAGACTTTCCACATACCTCAGTGATAACAGACTTTGTAGTTGAACCCCCAATCTCCTTACTGACTAGATAGTGTGGCAGAGTCATTTAACTCCCAAAGTCACCGATGGCAGAGGCACGGACTCATGCTTGCAAAACTTCCAAAACCTTTAGCTCATCCACTCTAGTCTGGAGGACCAAAAACCACAGAGTCTATTTGAGTTTAAAAGCTTTATTAAAAGTAAACACATTTATTGAAATCAAGTTTGTCATAAAAGTAAACGTTTAACTGAAAATGGAAAAGTGCTTAGTGCTGACGATTAATTGGACACATTTCTTGTGGTCAAGCCGAGCTCTCACCTGGTTTGAACTTGATCCTGCTCGTGTTCTTAGAAGTCAAGCTTCTGTCTGTTAGGAGAAAAAGTGGTGCGTGTTAAAAAGTAAAAAGCAAGCATTCATCAGTTGTGCCAAAAAGTGCAGCAAGACAATAGCCTTCCATGGAAAAAGGGACATTTTTACTTTACAGTAGACAGTCACAAATTATTAAATTGTATACCGTTTTTTTCACATTTCTTTCTTCCTCCTAGACCAAATATTATATAGTAGTGAGTGGTATATTCTAACATTATTAAATGTACTTTGTAGGTGGAACATCTGGAGGCGGGGCCAGCGTTGAGGTGGTGGTGACATTGGACGAGGAGGACAACTCTGGGGAGGAGGCGGTGCAAGTGCCGGACAAATCTGTGGGGGATGACACGGTGGTGGCGGGCAGAGGTAAGCTATACATTCCTTACTCATTTGAGATTGAAGACTGCAGAGTGTGCTTTCTGCCCGGGTGTATTATATAAATAAACCAGGTAGTAGGCTCCTCTAAATGTACTTCGACTTAGCTGTGAAGTTTTTGGCGAGAAGAATCCCAATCAGATCTGAGGTGAACTTGATGGAAGGGCTGAACGAAAAGCGAAAGAAGGGTGTAAGTAAGTGTGGAAGGACGAGAAATGTAATGATGACTGGCAAAGAAGAATGATATGTGTTTGCTTGGTCCCCGAGGTGGCTGGGAAGGAAAGAATATGGTATGAATGAATGAATGAATGAATGAATGAATGAATGAATGAATGAATGAATGAATGAATGAATGAATGAATTTGGGATTTGTATAGCGCATGGCTGCCCGGAAGCGTCCCAGCGCTGTGATTGTAGACCAACAACTGAGGGTGAAGGCTGAGGGTTAAGAGAAAAGGTTATTGTGGGAAGAGGTGAGTTTTGAGAAGTTTTCGGAATTTCAAATGATTAGGTTCAGACCGGAGTTGGATTGGGAGAGAGTTCCAGAGTGTTGCGGCGACCACCGAGAACCGGCGACCACCAGTGCGAGCTCTTTTAGTTCGGTGGACCTTGGCCAGGTTGCCTTGTGCTGACCGTAAGGGTCTGATCGGGGTGTATGGGTAGAGCATAGATTTTAGCATTGGGGGTCCTTGGTTTTGCATAGCTCTATGGGTGGTACAAAGGGACTTGAATTTGACCCTTTCGCGTATCGGCAGCCAGTGCAGTGTCTTAAGGGCAGGTTTGGCTGAGACTCTACGGGGGGTGCCAGTGAGTATCCTTGCAGCGGCATTTTGTGTTCGCTGCAGGACATTGAGCGTGGCTTCAGGGGCGCCCAAAAAAAGGGCATTGCAATAGTCCAATCTTGATAATATTAGACCTTGCATAAGTATTTTCTGGGAAGTTGCGGGAAGTAGTGGAAGAATCTTCCTGGTAGATCGAAGTAGACCAACACAGGTGCCGGCTGTTTTTTTGGCTTGTGTTGTCATGGAGAGATTCTGTTCCAGCCAGAAGCCTAGACTTTTGATTTCAGTTTTAGGCTGGGGAATGGGTCCTAGGCATGAAGGCCACATAGCAGTGGGGAGGGATGGTGGTTGGTGTCCCAAGAGCATAAGATCGGTTTTTGACCCATTGAGCTTGAGCCTTGAGCTAGACATCCAAGCATGTATACCTTCTAGGCAGTCATGAAGGTTTTTGATTTTTTCTTCCTCGAGTGAAAATGATACAATCATTTGGGTGTCATCAGCGTAGGTGACGGCTTTTATCCCAAATGGGGAGACCACATTCTCCAGGGGGGCCATGTATGTATTAAACAGTGTAGGGCTCAGTGAAGAGCCCTGGGGGACCCCACACTGGAGGGAAAGGATATCTGATCGGACGTTCCCTTCACAAACCTGGAAGGTACGGTTTTCTAAGAAGGAGGAGAGCCAACATAGTGCCGTGCTTCTCACTCCTAGTTCAGATAATCGCTGTATTAAGATCTTGTGGTCCACCGTATCAAATGCAGCGCTTAGATCCAGGAGGATCAGTAAGACCGATCCCCCTGAATCCAAGATGCATCTAGCCTCCTCTACCACTTTCAGGAGGGCTGTTTCGGTCCCCTGGCCTGGTCGGAAGCCTGTTTGTGAGGGTCGAAGAAGATTATTGGATTCGAGGAAGGCTGACAATTGCTGGTTAACTGCCTTCTCTGCGATTTTGCTCAAGCCAGGCAGAAGAGAGATCGGTCGAAGGTTGGATAGGTCTGATGGGTCATGACCAGGTTTTTTCTGTAATGCCTTGACCATGGCATGCTTCCAGCTGGGGGGGACCACTCCTTGGCCCAGCGAGGTATTAATAAGGTTAGTGGCCAGGTGGGATATGGTAGGTCCGACTTGTTTTAAGATTCGAATAGGAGCAGGGTCGTTGGGGGAGCCGCTTTTAAGGTCTGATAGGGCTTTCAGAAAGTCATCGTTAGACAGTTGGTTAAAGCTGTCGAGGGTGGGTCTTGTGGTAGGGGGGAGGGGGGCAGCAGGGGGATTGCTGTCTGATTTGGGCGGGAGTGACTGCAGAATGTTGGTGATCTTGCTTTGGAAGAAGCCCGCTATTTGGTTGCATCTGGCAACTGAGGGTTGTTGAAAGGAGGGAGGGGTGGGTATTTTGCGAAGTTCTTTGACTATTTTGTAAGTCTCTTGGGATGAGCTAGATGCGGCTTTGATTTTTTTGTCAAAGAATGAGGCTTGGGCTGCTTTCCGTGCTGTTTTATAGATCCTCATTGCAGTTCTGTACTCTTCCTTGATAAGGGGGTCCCAGTTTTTTCTCCACTTTCTCTCGTGGATTTTACAAATTTTTCGTAGGTTCCTGAGTTCTTGTGAGAACCAAGGCGACTTAAAGGATTTATTTTTCTTTTTTTGATCTTGTTTCGAGGCGATAATGTCCAGAGTGGTCGTGAGCCAGTTGGTAAAATTTTTATCTGCATTAACCGGGTCAGGGAGTGGCAGGGGAGCGGAGCGAGTTAGCTCCTCAGTCCATTGCTCAAATGATATTTTAGACCATATTCTATCGTATTCTCTGGGAGTTGGTGTGTGGGCCTTTTTTACTTGAATGTGCCAGGTAAATGGGAGGAGAAAGTGGTCAGTCCAGGGGAGAGGGATCGCTGGTCGAATCTCAGTTTTGGGGAGATTGGTGAAGAGAGGGTCCAAAAGATGACCTTTGATGTGCGTAGCCTCTGAGTTGATTAAATGAATATCTAGTGCTTTTAATTGTGAGGTGAGGTCCACAGCCGTTTTGTCTGTGTTGTCCTCGAAATGAAAATTTAAATCACCTAGCACGTTGAAGTTAGGGAACGAGATGCAGGCGGAAGTAGTGTACTCAAGCAATGAGTTAACAAAATTTCCTGGGCTGCCGGGAGGGCGATATATCAGAGTGCCCGTAAGTGATTTGTTAGGGGTTGTCTGAAGAGAGAAATGGGTGCTTTCGCAGTCATTTATTTCTCCTTCTTGTAACCTACATACAAAGGAGTTTTTGTGGACAATTGCTAGTCCTCCTCCTATTCCCTCCTTCCTGTTTTGATATTGTATAAGGTAGTCCTGGGGGAGCATGTTAACAATGTCCGTTTCGGAGTGAGATGTTAACCAGGTTTCCGTGAGGAATAGAATATCTAGTTTTGAGTCTTCGATCAGCATTTTGATCTCAATGGCGTGTTTAGTGGCTGATCTGCAATTCAGCAGAGCTAGGTTGATACCATTGGAGGGCTGGTGGGTGGGTATCTCTGCAGACTTCTCATGGGGCTTAGTAGATGGTATGGCTCCAGGGGAGGGAGTTTCCGTGCTGAATTGAAGGAGGTAGTCACGTGAATGTCTGATCCGGGGGCTGTGAAAAACGGGCATAGTGGATGGCCCTGTGCCCGGCTTGACCCGGATGGTGCATGGCTGGGTGAATGATGAAGCAAGGATGGGTGTAAGGAGAACAGCCTGGGTGGGTGAAACAGAAACTTTATGTGTGCATATACTTTGAATGGATGGATGCCTGGATCATTCATGGTACTATCTGACTCTTAGATAGCATATGTGTATCTAGAGAGAGTAGACGGTCACTGGATGAACTAAGTGTTACTTTGAAGAGCATGTAACACCGCACCCGCACGTCCGTTCCAGTGTAGGAAAGGCAAGGAAAAGAAGTTGTAATTTTGTCCAAATACTACCATGAATAGTAGCAGTAGTTTGTATTGCAACTGCAAGCACAGCATATATCCGGTTATTAGGGTGGACACTCCCTACCTCTCTTAATAACTTTAGTTTAGTAGTAGTACGTCATTCATGTGTGGGGGTATCACTGTTCACTCCATAATAAGCAAAGCACCTAAAGTCATCTCATATGTCATCAAATACATCCCATGTGAAGTGATAGATAATCAGATTATTTAGCTTCTTTATTTTCCTTTTCTAATACTCATTTGCACTGTAGGGTGAAAGCTAAATGAATTAATCAGTAGCCCTTTTAACAGAGTATTCTCAGTGCCACCCGTAATAGAAAGTAAGAGCTTCACCACCTGCATGTACTGGACCGGTACAGTAACGCAAGTCTGTCTCACTCACCATGGTGTGCGTCTGTTTTTCTCGGGTGCAAGTTCACTGCGCTGGCATTATGCCGGCTTGCATAAGATAACGTACCAATTTTCCTAAACAAGAGAGAAGAAGAGGAATAAGACTGGTGTACTGTCATAGTCGACTGTAATGGAAGTCCATAGTGCTTGTAGAATTTGTCCCTTAAACTCCCACTAATGTTAGAGCAAGGATGAAGAAGTCGGAGGTTACATAGAGACTGTCCTCAATAGTTATGTACTGTGCTTTCAATTTGCTACTTGTACTGTGACAACTTTCTGCTCAATCATTTTGTGTTAATCTTAAGGAGCATTGGTTACAGACTATGTCTTTCTTTCTTCATGTAGTTGCTCCTTCCAAATCCAAGACACCATCAAGGAGGAGGAGCTGGCTCGAATGGCCCGGCAACGGAGGCTGGATGCCACTACGCTGAATATCGGCGGCTGGTGGCCCTGGAGGAGGAGGAGATGCAGTCTGGTACAACAACAACGTCCACGGGGACAGCTGCATCCTCCTCCGTGCGGGCTGCCAGGCAGCGCAGTGCTCCAGCGGTACGGAGCCGGGCTACCAAAGCCCAACGCCAACACCGAGCAGCAAAGACAGCAGCTGCCCCCCACAGGATTTGCAAGGCACACCGGCGCAGCTTATCCCTCAGACTGTCCTACCTGGAGCAGGAGGTCCTGAACTATAAGAACTTGGTGGAGGGCCTCCGCTTCGAACTTGCCACCCTCCGCAAGGAGCATGATGCCCTGGCTGCTAAAGGCAACAGCACCCTGCCATAGTGTCTCTTGCCCCTTTTTTAAAGACTTTTGGGGGGTGGGAATAGGGAGTTGGGTTTTTTGGGGACTTTTGAAGGACAATCGTTGGGGTTAGGGAGGGTCTTGCGGGAGATTATTTTGTTAGGGCTATAAAAATATAATTTTTTAAACTTTATCTGACCATACCTGTTTTTTACAGCTTTTGAGTCTGGTGGGTGGGGGTTTAACAGTAAGTTTGTTTTCCTGAATAGTCCTGTGACTTTAGTAGTACTACCGTCAATCTCTCGTCTCTCCTAATACTCCATTATACTACCTCCAACCAAACGCTTATCTTACCTGTAATTTCTGTTTGCAAGTAGGGCTAGGCCCAGGGCTGGCTCCACGGGAAAGAGCGAATAGGTTGGCAATCCTGGGCGGATAAAATTTCCTCATAGCGGTGGTACTATTGGTGTGACACAGTGGCAGTTGCATGCCTATGAAAAAAAAGAAAATGAAATCTGGTTTGTCCTCCTGAGCAATACAACGGTACAATAGAGAATATAGCAGGTGTCAGTACACTAGAACAGTGCCACATTGTAGCCTAACAAATGGTAAAGTATAACTACTAATTCGGTTGAAGTTCTTTGACATTAGCCATGGGTCTTTGTCAAGCAGAGTAATAATATATCCTCGGATTTCTTCACCAGCCTGTTGGTATCACCTTATCCTCCCCAGCAAGTGTGTGGATTTATTGCTGTAATTTAGTCACACATCAATCAAAACCACACAGCCCGGGGGAAGAGGGTTAGGGTTTGAAAAATGGATGGGTACGGGGGTTTTTGGGAAAGGTTTTGTGAGACAAGAAAAAAAAGCACAGCATGGACAAACAATTGTGAACATAAACAAATCTTTTTTTACAAACCTATCCATCAATCTTTGAAAGTGCATGCACTCCTGCATGCATGTCAGTGAAAAGTCAGTAGTACTTTTGACAACTGTGGAAGAAAGAATGTGACAGTACAGGGCGTGTCTGGAAATATTGATAACTATATTCAACATAAGGTCTCTGTTGCCAGATACCTGAGAGCCTTGCTGGTCACTATAAATCCATTCACAACACTCAATGGGGTTGTTCTGGAAGGTGTAGTAGATAGAAAAGGAGAAATTGCTCTTTTTCTAGGTGTCCCCTCACTCACCAGGGTTGCCCCTTGGTGACATGCTTCATCATTGGGGCCATCCCAGTCCTCTACGGGCTGGGGCGTGCTGCGACTTGCGAATTACGTAGGAGCACTTACAAATGACTATGTGTGGTGCAGATGTGATAGTGGAGTGGACTAATTGATGTGTTAAAGGATCAATTTAGAAGCAGAGAGAGATCCAAGAAATGCAGTCACAGTCCTAGAAAAACACAATGGATACTGTATCTGTATGTTGTTGTAGTTGTCCTGTTGAATTTGGTAAGTAAGTTGCATGCAGAAAAAAAATCCTCTTATTAGCGGCACTCCTCCATTGCAGCCGACGCTTCGTCCATCGATGTTGGTCACCACCAGAAGACACCCTGTAAAAAAAGCACAGCATGGACAAACAATTGAACATAAACAAATCTTTGGGTACAAACCTATCAATCAATCTTTGAAAGTGCATGCACTACTGCATGCATGTCAGTGAAAAGTCAGTAGTACTTTCGACAACTGTGGAAGAAAGAATGCAACAGTACAGGGCGTGTGTGGAATTATTGATAACTATATTCAACATAAGGTCTCTGTTGCCAGATACCTGAGAGCCTTGCTGGTCACTATAAATCCATTCACAGCACTCAATGGGGTTGTTCTGGAAGGTGTAGTAGATAGAAAAGGAGAAATTGCTCTTTTTCTAGGTGTCCCCTCACTCACCAGGGTTGCCCCTTGGTGACATGCTTCATCATTGGGGCCATCCCAGTCCTCTACGGGCTGGGGCGTGCTGCGACTTGCGAATTACGTAGGAGCACTTACAAATGACTATGTGTGGTGCAGATGTGATAGTGGAGTGGACTAAGTGATGTGTTAAGGGATCAATTTAGAAGCAGAGAGAGATCCAAGAAATGCAGTCACAGTCATAGAAAAACACAATGGATACTGTATCTGTATGTTGTTGTAGTTGTCCTGTTGAATTTGGTAAGTAAGTTGCATGCAGAAAAAAAATCCTCTTATTAGCGGCACTCCTCCATTCCATTTCACGCTTCGTCCATCAATGTTGTTGACCAGAAGACGCCCTGTCCACTGCCTGCCTGGCGGATGCTGAATTGCGGCTCGCTAATGTGAAGCCTGACTCCATCCTTTTTTCCCCATTGCACAGACTGAAACCCGGCCTGTAATTATTCAACGAAAAACAGGAAGTGATATAATATTACAACACCACTGATAAATAAATATAAGGTATGTAGGCTGTGGAGTGCAAAAAGTCACACTTTGCTTTTCCTAGTAGACAGTACAATATTTTTGACAGTGCGTACTCTGTCTGAGTCACCTTTTGAAGGATAAATAAGTATGGGCAAATTAATGTAGCGGATCTTTCCTCTCAAGCTAGGTGTACTGTAAACTGTGTTTTAGAACAAAATTAGATCTTCCCAGCAGTGCTCCCACCAAGACCCTTACTAAAGCCAGTCGCAAAAATGTAGAAGACCCCCAATCAAATCGGAAAAAACGAGGCCTAGCAGAAAACTGGTGACAAAACGTACTTTGAAAGTAAAAGTAGGCCCAAATACCCCCTTACCCACCGTAGATTGCATTCAAACCACTTGCAAGCAACCAAGTAAAAGTATCCATAGCCAGCATCGCTCCAATACTCGAAAACCCCCCCACCCAAACACATGCAATAGAAATACTGCTAACCCTAACGAACCCTAAGTTAAGAGTAGTGGCAAAGGCTTTCTTTAACTATGCCAAATCCCCCCTTTCCCACCCAGGATTTTCTTCAAATGACTTGCAACCAAAATTACACATTCTCACGAGTGCTCTAAGACCCCAGAACTCAGTTGCAAAAATGTACAACACCCCGAAACACATGCAATCCTGCTGCTAGGGCTAACGAACCATAAGTTACAAAATAGTGCCAAAAGGCTTTTCGGCGTGGATTTTGTCCCAACCACTTCCATCCGGTATTAGACCTTCCCAGGAATGGCCCAAGACCCGCCAACCCACCCGCCAAAAAGCATAACACCCCCAAACAGGCCAAAAGCAACATCTCTTACTTACAATACTTCTCGGCCTTCGGTCCAAACGCGCTGCGTAGCTAGGCCATAATTCGGGGTTGCCACCACGGATTTCCTGAAAAGCAAATGCAATCAAGATTAGAGTGTCCCAGCAGTGATGACAGACCCCGAAACTCACCCACAAACAGACGGAACCCCCCCTAAGAGCACCTCAAAGGCAAGCAAGTCAGCAAAAACACTAAAAAATGTGCGCCTCGGATTTGGTCCAAACCACTTTTATCCGGTATTAGAGCTTCCCAACAATGGCCCCAGAGCCGTCAACCCAAGAGAAAATGAGTAGAAGACCCCCAAACAGCCAAAGAGCAAAAGTACAAAAATGGGGACTTAGTCATTTTTTCCCAAATATCCCAAATCACTCCGCGCGCGCTCTGCAGCTAGGCCCTAACTCCCCTCTGCCACCATGGATTTGCTTCAAACCTCTTGCAATGTAAAGTATCCATAGCCAGCAGTGCTCCCAGACCCCGAAACCCACCCACAAACACCAGGAAGCCCCCCAAACCGCCCCCCGAAAACGCTACATTGAGCAAAATGTCAGAAATCGCAAAAAAAAATCGGCCTGGATTTTGTCCCAACCACTTCCACCCGGTATTAGACCTTCCCAGGAATGGCCCAAGACCCGCCAACCCACCCACCAAAAAGCATAACACCCCCAAACAGGCCAAAAGCAACCAGGAGTTCTGCAAGCTGCTACTTTCGTTTTTAATAATTTTAAAGACCTATTGACTAAGAATATGTGTTTTTAAAATTAGATTGCTGCTACTTCGTTTTAACAATTTAAAAACCTACTGATTGAAGAATATGTGTTTTTAAATTACATTGCTGTGCCTCTTACCTGTTTTCTGGTCGCTACTTCCCGGTCCACCACAGCTTGTGCTGATTGTGTGGAGGGAGGCTTAAGCGACACCACTTCCTGGTTGTCCTATTCTGGGCAGCCATCTTGGGGAGGTTGACGGGCTAGTCTCCACCCTGGCCTAATCTATATGACCTCTTCCTATCCCGCGCAGCGGTGACGCGCTGCGGTAGCACCGTATACGCGCCGAAGAGGCGCCAAAGAGAAGCCAGTCTGCGCCAGTCCGCGTCCAGACGCTTCCCGCTGGTCCTGGTCTTGGGTTGTTACCGGCATCATGGTCGGTAATCAAGTTGTCTACAACTCTTTGTGGTTACACTCCTTACGCCCCCCTGTCAGTCCTTCCTGCTCCCATTCCGTCTCTCCTGCCAACACCGACCATCATTGCAAGCACTGTACATGGAGCACCTCCCGCCCATGTAGCGGCTCCCTCCCGTTGGGAGAGTTTTGGAGATTGTATCTCCTTAATTGCCGGTCGCTACCTAAACACTCCACAGAGTTGCATCTGTTGATTGATGAGCTTAATCCTGACGCCCTATTTTTAACGGAAACTTGGCTTCAGATTGACAACGACCCGTCCTTATTATGGGCCACTCCTCCAGGCTACACCCTGAAGCACCTCGACCGCCAATCGGGGAGAGGCGGGGGCTTCGCTATTATATATAGGGACACCTTTAAGTGTCGGGTCACTTCTAATTCCTTGCTGACCTGTGAGAGCTTACACTTTGCACTTGATCTCTCCCCTACCACCACTTTTTCTGGTATTCTACTCTATCGACCACCAGGCTCCCTCAACAATTTTATCACACAAATTACTGATCTCACCGTTAACGCAGCCGTGACCTCATCTAACCTCACTCTGCTTGGGGATTTTAATATCCATTCAGATGACCCCCAGGATACGGCAGCTAATAACTTGCGGGCCAACATGCAAGCGTTAGACCTCTGCCAGAGAGGCTATCAGGCGACCCATAAGAAGGGACATCTTCTCGATCACATATACAGTAATATCAACCTTAATGTAGAGGCCCCTGTTCCTCTGCCTTGGACCGATCATTTTTTGATACCGTTCACCTGGCTTTCTAACTCTTGTCCCCCTCCTGAAGCCTCTATAAAGTACATGGGCAGGAAATGGTCCTCACTTCCCCTCACTGATTGGACAACGGCCCTTACTCAAGACCCCCCGAGAAAGGCCTTGAACCCTGCCTCAGCTTCTAGCAACTTTGATCACTGGATCTCCAGCACTTTAGACCAAGTTCTTTCCAAACGCCCTTGTAATCTCATCAGAAGACCTAAAGTTGCACCCTGGTACACTCCTGCTCTGAGGTTATTAAAGCTTGACTGCCGCAAACTAGAGAGAGCGTGGAGGAAGGACCATTCTCAGTCTAGGAAAGACGAATACAGGTCCGCAATGAGGCTCTATAAATCAGAGATTAAAATGGCACAAACCTCCTTCTATGAAGGTAAAATTAGTGCTGCAGCAAATGCGCCTAGAGAAATCTTTAGGATAGCTAAGTCCCTCATTTCAGCTCCGGCTGAGCGTCCTTCTGTTGAAGGGGCACAAGACCGCTGTAATGAGCTAGCTGCCTTTTTTTCCAAGAAAATCTCGACCATATATTCATCTTTTAGTAATCCTACAGTCAATACCCCCTCCGTCCCTCCTAGGCCAGTTGACTCCTCGGCTCCCTGCAAACTGGACACAATTCCGCTTCTTGATGCCACCAGCCTGGATAGATTAATCTCCAAAGTTTCTTCTGGCTCCCCCAATGACCCGGCACCCCCCCGGATCCTTGTCAAGGCACTGGACGTTATTCGTCCTGTGATCCTGGAAGCTTTAAACACCTCCATTGTGTCCAGGTCGGTCCCACTCGCTTGGAAGTGTGCCATGGTGAGGGCGCTTCTCAAGAAACCCTCCCTGGACCAGAACAACCTGTCCAACTACCGCCCCATTTCGTTGCTTCCCTGGTTGAGTAAACTGCTGGAGAGGCACACCAACAATATCTTAACAGACTATCTGGAGTCCAACTGTCTGTTGCGTGCCTCCCAGACAGGTTTTCGCCCTCAACATGGCACAGAAACTGCCATGTTGGCGGTCACAGAGGAAGCAAGAATGACTTTGGATCGGGGAGGAAAGGTGGCCATTATCCTGTTAGACCTTAGTGCCGCGTTCGACACAGTGAACCATGCCAAGCTAGTATACCGACTGGCGGGCATGGGCGTGTCGGGCGCGGCTCTGGACTGGCTCACCTCCTTTTTGAGTGAGCGCTTTTTCCGGGTCTTTGAGGGTGAGACAGTCTCTCCTAAACATCCTCTCAGGTGTGGGGTCCCTCAGGGCTCCTCCCTGAGCCCGACCCTCTTTAACGCCTACATGGAACCTCTGGACAGGATAGTCCATCCCTTTGGTGTGCGTATAGTCACCTACGCGGATGATACGCAGCTGGTGGTCTCGCTAGACCACGCAGATGGATCATCCAACACCTTAGGCCCCTGTCTAGAGGCTGTTGCCAGTTGGATGCAAGCCTCCTGTCTCAAGCTTAACGGGGAGAAGACAGACATCATTCTCCTTGGAAATCCCTCCCCGTCTGCTCTTGCACCCGTCTGGCCACCATGTCTTGGCGCTCCTCCTGCGCCCAAGTCCCAGATAAAGAGCCTCGGGATCTGGCTTGACACTGCCCTTGATTTCTCTGTCCAGGCTACTAAGACTGCTGCCACTTGCTTCGGACTAATGAGGATGCTCCGGCGGGTGCTCCCTTTGCTCCCTTTCCAGGCGAGGAGGATCATGGTCCAGGCCCTCATTCTCTCTCGCCTGGATTACGGGAACGCTCTCTACCTGGGAGCACCGGCTTCGGTCCTTCAGAGGCTCCAGGTCACACAAAACAGTGCGGCCCGCCTATTGTTCAATCTGTCCCGTCGGCAGTCGGCGAGGAAGGCTCTGAAGGACCTTCATTGGCTCCCAATGGCTGCCAGAGTGCAGTTCAAAGCTCTGTGCATCATGCACAAATCCTTCCACCGTGTAGGCCCAGCGATTCTGCACCCTCTGGTTACGCCTTATGTTCCAACACGCCCCCTTCGGTCTGGTACCCTGCAGCTGGCCACCTCCTCTAAAATTAACAAAGCCCATTGGGGTGGCCGCTCTTTTTCCCATTCGGCGACCAGACTCTGGAATGCCCTCCCCTTTGCCATCCGGGGTAACAGCAACCTCTTCTCGTTCAGAAAGGCCCTAAAAACGCATTTGTTTGCTAAATCTCTCTGATCTGCCCCGAGCCTGCGCTAAAACCATTTTATCTTCAAGCGCTGCGAGGCCCCAGGGCGGTTATGCGCTATACAAATGCAATTTTTCATTTCATTTCATTTCATTTCATCTCCTACTTACAATATTTCTCGGCCTTCAGTCTAAACGCGCTGCGTAGCTAGGCCATAAGTCGGGGTTGCCACCACGGATTTCCTGAAAAGCAAATGCAATCAAGATTAGAGTGTCCCAGCAGTGCTGACAGCACCAACAACGTCTCCGCTCCGACCACACCACAGATTCCCGACCCCAACCACCTAGAATGCATCCTTCTCAACACCCGCTCGGTCCACAGGCACGCCATTGACCTCTGGAACCTACTAGACACCATCTCTCCAGACGTCGCATTCCTAACGGAAACATGGATGAACGCCTCCTCCGCCCCTGACGTCGCCATCGCTATCCCTGATGACTATAAGATTACACGCAAAGACCGCACCGACCATTCAGGAGGAGGAATCGCTATCGTCCACAAGAAATCAATCCGCATCTCAACCAGCTCTGACGCCAACCTCGCCAACTCCGAACACCTTCACTTCCAGATCCACATCGACCCCAAGACCACACTCAGAGGCACCCTCCTCTACAGACCACCAGGACCCCGCGCAAAATTCAGTGAAGACATCACGGACTTCATCACCCCACACGCGCTCCTCTCCAAAGACTACATCCTTCTGGGAGACCTCAACTTCCACCTTGAGAAAATCAACGACCGCAACACCGCCACCCTCTTGGACAACCTCGCCAACCTCGGACTTAAACAACTGGTCACTTCCCCCACCCACATCGCAGGTCACACACTCGACCCCATCTTCACCTCCAGCAACCATGTCTCTTTCAACCACACTACGGATCTCCTCTGGACTGACCACAGCTGCGTCCACTTCTCCTACAACAAGCCGAAACCCATCATCCACCTCCAACCAACTCTACAAAGAAACTGGAACAAAATCACCACGGAGCAGATCTCCACTTCGCTCCTTCAAACCTCCCCAGCCCTCTCTTCTAACGCCAACGAAGCCGCCTCCAACCTCACCCTTTGGTTATCCAACACCGCCGACACCTTAGCACCACTGAAAAAACGCCACCACAAACTTGGCATCAAGATGGCCTCATGGTTCAACGAAGACCTCAAGAAATCCAAGAAACTATGCCGCTCCCTTGAAAAGGCCTGGAAAAAAGACCCATCCACCAGCAACAAGGACGCCTACAAAAGCGCCATCCGTACTCACCACCAACTGATCCGAAAAGCCAAGAAAACAGCATTTAAGGATCGACTCGACAACAACGCCCACAACAGCAAGGAACTTTTCAACATCGTCAAGGAATTTTCCAACCCCTCGGCCAACTCCAACGACATCACCCCCTCTCAAACCCTCTGCGACTCCCTAGCCTCTTTCTTCCACAACAAAATTGCTGACATCCACAACAGCTTTGACAACCAACCCGGAAGCCAACCCACCCTACCATCAGCTGACTATCTTCCCCCCGTTAACACCCTTAACGCCTGGAACCCAATCTCCACTGAGGACACCATCCGCCTGATGAATTCCATCCACTCTGGATCCCCCACAGACCCATGCCCTCACCACATCTTCAACAAAGCAGACTCCGTCATAGCTCCGCACCTCCGAGACGTCATCAACTGCTCCTTCACCTCCGCTACCTTCCCAGAAGACTGGAAACACGCTGAACTCACCGCCCTTCTGAAAAAACCAACAGCAGACCCCACCGAACTCAAAAACTACCGCCCCATCTCGCTTCTTCCATTCCCGGCCAAAGTCATCGAGAAAGCTGTCAACAACCAGCTCGCCGCCTTCCTCGAAGCCAACAAATCCCTCGACTCCTCACAGTCCGGCTTCCGAGCAAAACACAGCACTGAGACCGCACTCATCGCAGCAACAGACGACATTCGAACTCTACTGGACAATGGAGACACAGTCACCCTCATCCTCCTCGACCTCTCTGCAGCCTTCGACACAGTCTGCCACAGCACCCTTTTACAACGCCTCAGAAACATCGGTATCCAAGGAAAGGCACTGGAATGGATCACCTCGTTCCTCTCCGGAAGAACCCAGAGAGTCCGCCTCCCACCATTCAAGTCCGAAGCCTCTGAAATCATCTGCGGCGTACCACAAGGATCCTCACTCAGCCCCACCCTCTTCAACGTATACATGAGCCCCCTCGCGGCCATCGCCCGCCAACACAACCTCAACATCATCTCTTAAGCGGATGACACTCAACTGATCCTATCTCTCACCAAGGACCCCAGCACCGCCAAAACTAACCTACACGAAGGAATGAAAGAAGTCGCCGAATGGATGAAACAAAGCCGTCTGAAACTGAACTCAGACAAAACAGAAGTCCTCATCTTAGGTAAATCCCCCTCTGCATGGGACGACTCCTGGTGGCCGGAAGCCCTCGGAAATGCACCCATCCCGACAGACCACGCACGGAACCTTGGCGTCATCCTGGATTCTTCACTCTCAATGAACAGACAAGTCAGCGCCGTATCCTCTTCCTGCTTTAACATCCTTCGCATGCTCAGAAAAACATTTCGCTGGATCCCCTCCGAAACAAGGAAAACAGTCACCCACGCTCTAGTCACGAGCCGACTGGACTACGGAAACACCCTCTACGCAGGTACCACCGCTAAACTCCAGAAGAAACTACAACGAATCCAAAACGCCTCAGCCAGGCTCATATTAGACATCCCACGCAACGAACACATCTCTGGTCACCTTAAAGACCTCCACTGGCTACCCGTCAATAAGAGGATTACTTTCCGACTGCTTACCCACGCACACAAATCACTCTACGACATCGGACCAGATTGCCTCAACTCTCGACTGTCCTTCTACACCCCCTCCCGCCAACTTCGCTCTTCCAGCCAAGCATTCGCCACTGTCCCTCGCATCAACAAAACCACCATGGGAGGCAGATCCTTCTCATACCTGGCTGCCAAAACATGGAACTCACTCCCCGCTTACCTTCGCCTCACCCAGAATCACCTAGCGTTCAGAAAGCAACTTAAAACGTGGATATTTGACAAATAATCCTCCTCCCCTCCCTAAGCGCCTTGAAACCCTCTGGGTATGTAGTGCGCTATATAAATTTTATGACTTGACTTGACCCCGAAACTCACCCACAAACAGACGGAACCCCCCCTAAGAGCACCTCAAAGGCAAGCAAGTCAGCAAAAACACTAAAAAAATTGCGGCTCGGATTTGGTCCAAACCACTTTTATCCGGTATTAGAGCTTCCCAACAATGGCCCCAGAGCCGTCAACCCAAGAGAAAACGAGTAGAAGACCCCCAAACAGCCAAAGAGCAAAAGTACAAAAATGGGGACTTAGTCATTTTTTCCCAAATTTCCCAAATCACTCCGCGCGCGCTCTGCAGCTAGGCCCTAACTCCCCTCTGCCACCATGGATTTGCTTCAAACCTCTTGCAATGTAAAGTATCCATAGCCAGTAGTGCTCCCAGACCCCGAAACCCACCCACAAACACCAGGAAGCCCCCCAAACCGGCCCCCGAAAACGCTACATTGAGCAAAATGTCAGAAATCGCAAAAAAAAAATCGGCCTGGATTTTGTCCCAACCACTTCCACCTGGTATTAGACCTTCCCAGGAATGGCCCAAGACCCGCCAACCCACCCGCCAAAAAGCATAACACCCCCAAACAGGCCAAAAGCAACATCTCCTACTTACAATATTTCTTGGCCTTCGGTCCAAACGCGCTGCGTAGCTAGGCCATAAGTCGGGGTTGTCACCACGGATTTCCTGAAAAGCAAATGCAATCAAGATTAGAGTGTCCCAGCAGTGCTGACAGACCCCGAAACTCATCCACAAACAGACGGAACCCCCCCTAAGAGCACCTCAAAGGCAAGCAAGTCAGCAAAAACACTAAAAAATGTGCGCCTCGGATTTGGTCCAAACCACTTTTAGAGCTTCCCAGCAATGGCCCCAGAGCCGTCAACTCACCTGCAAAGAGGTAGAACAACACCCCCACAAGTGCTGAGTCTTTCTTCATTGGGCGTAAACCAGCCCTCTGCTTTGATGGAAATAGGAGTCTGGAGGAGGAGGATAGAGGAGCATGTTCTTCTGAACTTGTGAACCTGAGGAATGCAGACTGCGGCACCTTCAAATCAATTAGCAAACAAGTGAAGACAGTTCTGCTGATGGGCTTGTTTTTGTGATTATCTGATTAAAGTTTGAATTATATTAACTGTGCACAACAAAGAAAGACAGACACACAGGAATAAAAGTGAATAAGGACGAAAAAGAAAGTTATTGATTCGTTGTCTCATTTTCAGGGCTCGGTATCACGGTCCAGGAATAAGAATAAGGCTTCGTCATCATACTCTGCGAATTCAGGCAGGGTGAGCTCAGTGTCACCTGACAGAGTAGAAATTCCCTCATCTATGTTGCTGGCCACCTCGTCTTCATTCGGCGCGCTTTCTCGTACTCTGAAATCTGGTGGTATGAGGTGCTGATTCATCTTGATCATTGTTAACCTCTCCACATTTTTGGGCGAGAGGCGGCTCCGTTTGGAAGTTACAATGCCACCAGCAGCACTGAAAACACGTTCAGAAGACACGCTTGCGAGTGGGCAAGACAAGTAGTTTAAAGCCAGGTTGGTGAGCTGTGGCCACAATTCTTTTTTCCCATGCCAATACGCCAATGGGTCAGCATTAACATAGACCTCTGTTGAGTCATTCAGATAGTCCTTCACCATCAACTCAAGGTCCTCATCCAAGGTTCCTCCACTTTGCTTAGCTGTTGCTGTGCCTGTGACCTTTTGAGAACCAAACCCAAGCCGAGCTAGCCAATCCTCTTCAGCCTCCAATGTTTCTGTTGTGTCTGGTGCAGATGATCCGGTTGCCGGTGTCTTTAACGGCTGAGAGGCCACTTGTGCCACAGCCACAGGTGCAGAAGTGGATTGTTTTGACTGGGGATGGCCTGCTGATGCTGATGTACTGCCTTTACCTTCAATTTTCTGCAGTTCTCTTTCAAACCTCTTGGCTGACAAGGCTAGCCAACGTTTGTACTTTGGAACATGTTCATCATCAAAAGGAAAGAATGCTTGGCCTGCCAGCGCCTTTTTGTAGCGTGGATCCAGAATAGTAGCACAAATGTAATGCTGTTCTGAGTGGATCATTTTAAGACGTTCATCACCTTGTAGGAGCTCTAATATTTTCTCAGCCAGAACAAAAGAGTCTTGGTTTTTTACATATTTTTCAAACACAGAACACACCTCCTTCAGTTGGTGCTCCAGCATGTACAACAATGGGATAGCTTTTCCCAAATTACAGTCCTCCTTGCTGACTGCACGCGTGAAGAACTCAAAAGGACGAAGCCTGCGTGTCAGGCTTTTAACTATGTTCCATTGCGCCGCACCCATCCTCAGGTCCTCCTTCTGAGCTGTACCCTCTGTTAAGAAATAGTGATCGAGTACCGTATACTGCTCATACAGACGCTCAAGCATGTAGAAGGTTGAGTTCCAACGTGTTACCACCTCCTGGATGAGTGCTTTCACTGGCATTTGACGTTGATATAGCAGGCTCCTCAGCTGCTTCCGGGCCTTAAAAGAATGGCTGGTGTCCAGTACTCTGTACGCTGCACTGTCTTTATTACCCAAGAATTTTTGGACAACCAGGTTTATACAGTGCGCCAAACACGGCACTCTGAAATACTCACCCAGCCTCATGGCCTTAACTATATTGGCGCCATTGTCCGTGGAAACATAACCAACCTGGCGTTTTTTTGGGGACAGCCAGTTAAGGACCTTTGTGTTAAAGACATCCAAAATGTTTTCTGCTGTGTGACGTTTCTCCAAACCAAACATGGCTAGTGTTGCATGTTTCCGAGCAGCTTTAAAAACAATGTCCGGGTCAACACCTGCGTTTAGCTTTGCTTTAGCCCCTGAAAAAGAGACCCAGTGTGCAGTGATGCACATGTAATCAGCGCCTGCGCCACTGGTCCACATGTCTGTTGTCAGATGTATAGTGTGAACAGCACTCTTCTGCAAAGCTGCTCCAATCACCTTCAGAACATCTTCATGTAGTGCTGGAACCGAAACTCGGGCAAAATAGAACCGGCTAGGAACCTTCCATTTAGGGCAGAGCGCTGCCACTAATTCTAGAAAACCAACCCCTTCTACAAAAGAAAAAGGGAGAAGGTCCAGAGCTAGCATTTTAGCCAGCTTAGTGTTATACAGACGCGTCAGTGGGTGGTTGCGTTCATATTGCGCTTCTGTAAACAACATCTTTTTAATGTTGCCCTGGACCAAGGATTTACGGGATGATGATGATATCTTCGACCCAGTTACGCTCGCTGATGAACTTTTTCGCATTGATGTCTCACTCTCTCCCACACTCTTAGTGTGGCTCACATGGGGTGTGCTGCTACCAGGGGTAATGGGTGTAAGTGAAGTGTTTGAATCATCTTCTTCCTCCTCGTCATCATCAGATGAAAAATCAACGTTTTCATTACGTGCAATTCGGGCTTTCTTGACCGCCTCTAGGTGCGCAAACCATTGGACAGCGTGCGTTCTCCTAAGATGACCTCTCTGGCCTCCGGTACCATAGTTGGTACCAAACTTACCACAACTAACTCAAAGCTTACAAATGCTACAAATGGCTACGTTTTCCTTTTTTGGGCAAACACTAAAGAAGTCCCAAACTGGAGACTTGAAATGTCTTTGGGGCCGGAGGAGGCGGCGATACTGGTGGTGGTGGTCCTGCTGCTAATGCCAGATGAAGTGGTGTGGAATTTTGACTTGCGATCTGAACATCATCTGCGCCAGCTTGTCACCTATGTACTACATGCGCGGTAGCTATTCTAGGTCACCTATGTATTACGTGCATGGCAGCCATTTTAGGTACCATGGTCTCCCTGTCCACGATCGATCGCCAGCACGTCCCTCTGACCCAGCAAGCATCCTCCGCGCACCCTGGCTCCCCCCTCCCTCCTCCTCCTTACGAGCAGGACCCTTCTGCATGACCCTGTCCCTGGGAGTCACGCTAGCGCCTGACCAACACCTCCTCTCCTCCCATGAATGCCCCTCTGTTGACAAACCTCCCTCCTGCGCTGGATTGTCCACGCGGCATGAATACCACTCCATTGATAGCCCCTCACCCCGTGTCCGACTGTCCACACAGGTCCGAGGCCATTGCCTAAGCCGGGAGATATCGTTTACTGCCCTTTATTGTATGAGGTCGCTCTCCTTCAAAGGGCCCTCTATTGATCCAGGCCTCCCCACCCCCTGTGATATGATCAGGCGCACACATCCTAAGACTCGACGGAACACTCAGCTGCGTGATGGCCCCCTCCTCTTATCAGCAGGTTGAGAAACTCTATTGTGAAGGTATATGGGGGTGGGATTGACACTAGGATTACGGGGATGTCTTTTTCTTGCCTCACAAGGATCTGATTGTATCAAAAGAAGGTCACATGCCATAAACCAGTGTATAAGAGGCCAGGCCTCCGAGAGGCTGTTAGAGCACCTCGACATGATACCTTGTTGTCTGATCTGATGTGTTCTGCTCCGTCGGAATAAACTTCTGTTTCCTGCCTTCTGGTCTCCGGCGCCTGCCTCATTGCTTGGTAATCTTGAATGGTACAAGGGCGGTTAGCGCCGGGCAAATCTTGAGAAAGGTCCTAGCCCTACCCTTTTTCTACAAATTGGCGTCCCAAAGCGTGGGGCCCATCAGCGACACGTGGATCCAGTGGGAGAGGTCCCGATGACAGAGTGAACGACTGCAACGATCGGGAAGAGCTCGTGTCCGATAGACCCTCGTCTGACAGCCGATCATCCGACCTTCACTAGTTCTGAACAGACCTCTCTCGAGTGATCTACGGTCCTGACTGGGAACCATCAGGAGTGCCGCGAACAACACGAAGGAGAGAGGACGATCGGGCGCTGGATCCAGAGGACAGGAAACCGTCCATGCGGTCCGGGTAAGGTCGTGTAAACACGACGAATTGAGGAAATTGTTTTTGGATAATACTAGTATTACGCTTTGTTGAAACCCTCTGGAGATTCACTGTCTGCAAACGGGGAAAAGCAAACAGGCTCTCTCTTTGCAAGCAGTGAAGGATAGGTAACGCAGACTTTTGTCCCCATTGTAATCCGTCGTGCCTATCTTCCTCCCCCACTGTTTCCCGAACTATCGTTCGTGGATTATTGTCTGGAGATTCTTTGTCTGCAAACAGGGGAGAACAAGGCCTCTCTTTGCAGGTAGAGAAAGAGTGGGTAACGATAATTTTTCGTGCCCACTTATTCTCCCCACTGGATTGTTTGATTGGCCGATTATTCGGTATTGGTTCTTTTGAGGTATTCACGGCCTCCAAACAACGTAGAATAGAAATATTCTGTCTAGTCTTTGTCCGCCGTGATAAGATAGGTAGTGCAGACTTTTGTCCCCGTTGTAATCCGTCATGCCTGTCTTCTCCCCACTGGTTGGTAGCCTGTTTAGCCCGGACCGCTTATTAGAGATGAACCATCCAGCTCCACTGGAGGGCACCCCTAATAAGGACATGTTCACTAAGTATGGACTAGTCGCTATAGCTTACACTAAACTATGGCATAAATATACGAAAAAGAACCTTGAAAGTCAGTGGCCACTGATAGGTTCCTTTGACGAAAATAAAATAAAAACATTAGAAATAGCGCTCCAGAAGAATAAGACCACGCCCACTATGCTCGACAGTATCGGCATGTGGCGCAAAGAAACGGAAAGCGAAAGAAAAGAGAAGAAGCAAAAATAGGGAAAGAATTACGAAAGGCAGCCCACCTAGCCGCAAAGCAACTAGAAGAAGAAATAAAAGAAAGAAAGGAAACTATGCAAAACCAAGAATTAGGGTCGACAGGCCAATGTCCTGTTAGGACCCCCTCTGCGCTCTACCCTGAATTGCCCTCCAAACAACGGGCGAACGATGAGCTACTACTAGGTCCCCCAACCATCTACATGCCCCCTCCATATGCCCCCTGCCGACAAAGCTTCCACGCTCCGAGTGTGAGCGAAAGCGATCTCAGCGCTAGTGCACCAGCCCTCACGGCCTTTGCACCAGCCACACTAACAACCTCATCAGACGACCCCGAGTCTAGCAAACAATCATCGGCCAGATTAAATAGATTAAGCAAAAATGAGCGGGATGGGATCGACAAAATAGCAAAGACCTTAGTAGAACGAAGGGAGAGCGAAGAGTACACAATGAACATATATAATTCACATGCCGACAGCCACAGACGGCATTTCATCTTGCGATTCAGCTACCACACCCTGAACGCGTATGAAGATAGGTATCAGAGCAAGGGTCCCGCTAAATTAACAACGCTGTATAGGAAAATTGATGTTGGAGATGGGACTGAACGTGAGGCGACGGAGCTCTTCATGCAAATGCTTGAGGTCTTCCGCCACCTCACAGAACAGAAACCAGAAGCCAAGGTTACGGTCCCTGAAACAACCTCGGCAGAAGTAGCCAATACTATGATGCCTATCAGAGAAGCGGCTCCTTACTGGATCCCGCCACGGGGCCAGGGAACGAGCGATGATATTAATAATGAAAATGCAAAGGGAAGGGTTGTGTACAATTGGGTTTACCAACCATGGGACCGACAAGATATCCTAACCTTTAAGCAAACCCTGCCCGACTTAAGAAAGAACCCGACAGCATTTTATACCGAATTGGGTACAGCCTTGGGTTCAACGATAATGACTATAGCAGATATTGACTTGTTCTTTGGGCTATGTCTGCCAGCTGACGTGTGGAAGCAAATCCGGAAGGCTGACCACACGGATCTGTTTGGACATACCTGGGACCAACTCGGTAAACTAGACAGACAGCGAGAGCCAGGGAGTAAACCAGTGAAGGACATACTGGAACTCCCAGATAAAATAGTTCAGAAATTAAAAACACTGGTCCCGGAAAGAAAAGTAGACTGGTCGATAGTCACGGCCTGTCGACAGAAACCCCAGGAAGATGTGTCAGAATACTTCTCCCGATTTGAGACAGTGTTCTCCGACTACAGTGGCCAGGACATGACCACCGCAACCGGACAGCACCTGTTTGTGCAAAATTATGTAAAAGGACTAACTCAAGAAGTCTCCCAAAAACTACAGACAAGTGAGAGTAGTTGGGGGGCCTCCAAACCCGCAGCTATCCTTCAGATGGCTCAGTATTACGAGCACCAAAAGAATGAGAATGATAGGGCGTCCGAGAAAAAGAAGAAAGATTTGAAGGAAAGGGTAATGATAGCCCAGATACAGGGTATAGCTCTAGGACGGGAACATCAAAGGGGGAACTACCAATCAAACGCCCCCAGAGATCTACCTCCTAAGGATCACACCCCGACATCTCACACTGGACGGAGAGACGTTAGCAATGACCAATGCGCTTTCTGCAAAGGGCTCGGCCATTGGAAATTCCAGTGTCCGGTTTTGCTAGAGATGAATAGAAATAGGGATTCCAGGGATGTGGCAGGTGGTCCGAGGAATAGAGTACAGGGACGAGGGAACTCCAACGACACTAACAATGACAGATCAGGAAGACTGAATACATTTGACCGTCCCCGACAGAATCAATATCAGCTATCCGAAGGTGAAAATGCCCCCGATTTTGCATAGGACTGCCAGGGGCAAGGGAGGGATCCAGTCGAGCTCTGTGTTGACCAGCAAGGTCCTTATGTCACCGCTAAGGTCTTGGGTACAGAGTCTCCATTCTTGGTAGACACTGGGGCGACACGTAGTGTGTTATCAAAACGACTGATTCCAAGGGCACCCTTGTCTGGCTCACACATAACGTCGATAGGTTTCGATGGGACGCCCTCCACTAACCTCCTGTCCGTACCTATTACCTTTGACCTAGAAAGCAACACTGCTGACGCGACATTTCTACTCTCCTCCAACTCCCCTGACGCCATTATGGGCATTGACTTACTGAAACATTTTCGAGCTACCATTAGGTGTTCCCCAGATGGAATACGAGTCATTCTGTACGACAACCCAGACATGCCCAGATCCCGTCCCCCACGACACATGTGCCCCATAACTGACGCTGACATGTCCTTGCTTGACGCCCTGCCCCCGTACCTGTGGGCCAAAAATGACTCTGATGTGGGGCGAATGATGATTGACCCTATCCACATAACTGTACGACAGGACGCTATGCTCCCGAAACTCCCGCAATATCGGATATCCCCAGAGGGTGAGAAGGCACTGGTAGCGATCATTCAGTCTCTGGTAGATGCAGGAGTGGTTGAAGAAGTGGTTAGCAACGTCTGCAACAGCCCAATCCTACCTATTGTTAAGAAACAAGGTGAAGGAGATGAGAAAGCGTACCGCTTCATCATCGACTTACGAGAAATTAACAAAGTGGTTGTACCCCAATATCCTGTGGTCTCTGATATCACCACCATTCTGACCCTCATCCCGTCCACTGCCACCACCTTCTCTGTTATCGACCTTAAAAACGCATTTTTCTCTATCCCCATCCATCCAGACAGCCGTTATCTTTTCGGCTTCACTTTAAAATCTCGCTCGTACCGATTCTGTAGAGCTCCCCAGGGGTACACTGAAAGCCCCAGCATTTACAGCCAGGCCCTCAAAAGACAGCTGGATGCTTTCCAGCTACCAGAGGGAGTGGTGTTGATCCAATATGTCGATGATATCCTTTTGGCGGCCGACACCACCCCGCTGGCAACGACAGCCACCGTCCAACTCCTACACTTCCTTGCAGAAAATGGCCATAAAGTCTCCAAAAAGAAACTACAGTTCTGCCAGCCACAGGTAACTTACCTAGGCCATCTTCTGTCCAAGGAAGGGAGGAAACTTACCCCTGACCGAATCCAAACTATCCTAGACACCCCCATCCCAAAAACACAAAAGCAGGTCCGCTCTTTGGTTGGCCTAACCTCTTTTTGCAGACAGTGGTTGCCTAATTACAGCCTCATTGTGAAACCATTACTTGCCCTGCTGACCAAAGATGTCCCCTCCCCGCTTCCTTGGACCACTGAGTGTCAAGCCTCCTTTAAGGAATTACGGGATGCACTCTGCTCAGCACCCGTCCTCGGAACACCGGATTACTCCAAACCCTTCTCCCTCTTCACCCACGAAAGGGAGGGATGCGCATTGTCTGTCCTGACTCAATCGATTGGCCCTAAGCAGCGCCCTTGTGCCTACTTCTCCGCCACTCTTGATCCTGTAGCCAGAGCCTTACCTGCCTGCCTTCGAGCAGTAGCTGGCGCTGCTGTCTCCATCCGTCAGAGCGAGGGAATCGTACTTTCCAACTCCCTCACTGTATTAGTGCCCCATGCAGTTGACACCCTTTTGAACCAGACAAAGACCCAACACCTGACTAGCGCACGACTGACAGGGTACGAGTTGACTCTGCTTGCACCCCACATCACACTTAAGAGATGCACGACTTTGAATCCTGCCACATTGTTACCCCTGCCTGAAAACGACCCCGACGTTCCTCCCATACACGACTGTGTGACCCTCACAGACGAACAGACTAGGAGTAGGGTTGACCTCCGAGACACTGCTTTTCCTGACCCCGATGGAGAGCTATGGGTAGACGGCTCATGCATCAAACTCCCAGATGGCACCACTTCAGCTGCCTATGCAGTGACGACAGCCCAAACAGTAGTTGAGACAGCCTGCATCACACAACGATCTGCCCAGGCAGCGGAGCTGATAGCCCTTACCCGAGCATGCATCATAGCCGCAGGGACCACCGCGAACGTATATACGGACAGCCAGTATGCCTTCGGAGTGGTCCACCATTTTGGGCTCCTGTGGAGGGAGAGGGGATTCCTGACGTCCCACGGCACCCCAATCCTCCACGGAGATTTAGTGTCCGCTCTGATTGAGGCAGTTCTCCTCCCCAAACGATTAGCGGTGATCAAATGTCAGGCACACAAAAGAGTGACAGACTTAGTCGGACAAGGGAATGCATTAGCCGACATCACTGCACGAACCACAGCTGAGAATAGGACAGTGACACGCATATATGTGACTAGGTCACAAGCAGAAAAATGGAGTGACACAAGGGAAATGATCAGAGACATACAGTCGGCCAGCACCCCTCACGAATTGACTAAATGGGCAAGGGTGGGTTTGAAGGACGAAGAGGGTTGCTGGCGAACAAAAGATGCAAACAAATGGTTGCTGCCCGACTCATATCTGATTCCCATACTGACAATGGCTCACTCCCCCGCACACATAGGATCTGCACCCATGATCGAACTCATTTCCAAGGTCTGGCATAACGACAAAATCCCCGACTCAGCCAGACGCCTAGTTCAGCAGTGCCTCATCTGTCTGCAACACAACCC
Source organism: Lissotriton vulgaris (assembly GCF_964263255.1). NCBI lineage: Eukaryota > Metazoa > Chordata > Amphibia > Caudata > Salamandridae > Lissotriton > Lissotriton vulgaris. The sequence continues at coordinate 66,239,117 of NC_141691.1, read as the reverse complement.
CGGGAAAGGGACTGTAGTACCCCGGGGAGGGTTCGGGACCCCCAATCACCCCTTTGAGGTCCTTCAGATGGATTACATCCAACTAGAGAGATGCCAAAACCTGAAGTATGTACTAGTCATTGTGTGTGCCTTCAGCAAATGGGTGGAAGCCTATCCAACCCGTGACAACACTGCCATGACTACTGCCAAAGTACTACTGAAGGAATTCTTCCCTCGCTATGGCCTTTGTCGGATTTTATGGAGCGACAACGGCCCCCACTTCATAGCTGAGGTTATCCAATTAATCCTAAAAGGGTTGGGGGTGAAGCAACGATTTCATGCGGTCTTCCACCCCCAATCCGCTGGTCTAGTGGAACGCCATAATGCCACCCTGAAGCTGAAACTGGCAAAAATAGTGGCCACCACTGGACTTAACTGGCCGGATGCCCTCCCACTGGCCTTGTTATCAATGCGCTCCACTCCCACCAAGCACCATTTGACCCCCTACGAGGTCGTGTTTGGGCGTCCGATGAATCTCTGGACTGCTCCCAAACCGACCTCCATTCATGACGTCCCGGACGTCCTACTATCTGATTATTTGTGCAAGTTAACTAAAACGTTGTCTGTCATCCATCAACAGGTGCAGCAGGCTATCCCCGATGCTTCCAGGGGCCCCGGCCATGACATCCAACCGGGAGATTTCGTGCTGATACGAAATTTCCAGCGAACCAAGAGTCTGGAACCTCGGTGGACGGGCCCCTGGCAAGTGCTGATCACCACCCGAACGGCGCTCCGAGTGGAGGGGAAGAGGCATTGGCTGCATGCGCACCATTGCCGAAAAGTCTCTGCAAACCTGGCCACGACAGAAAACGTCAGCACCCAAGAAGAGCTCCTGAGCAAAGACCGACCGATATTGGACTGTTATCCCGATACTGGGGCACTCGAACTTGCAAAATTCTCCGATCCCACTGTGCCGTCCAGAGAAGGGTATTTCCTGCGTCGAAAGGGGGGAGTTTCGGCTAAGTAGGCCACGGACTAAGTTAAATCTCAGAACGGTGACCTAAACACAATCAAAGGTTGCCGGGAGAGAAGCTAAACGAAGTCTGTGGTTCTGCCCGCTACCGAGCTCCCTTGAAGGTGATGGAAGCGCCAGATAAGAAGATGATGGAAGCGCCAGATAAGAAGATGATGGAAGCAACAGGAAATACCCAGTATAGAAATCCAAAGACTGACAACTTGCACAAATCAAAGACAATCGCACTCTTCATTGTCTTCCTCTTCTGCCTCCTCCTCATGACCTCCTTCTGGATTCTGGAAGAAAGCACACCGGCTCATGAGGCATTGCTACCTACTGTGCAGCCAACCCCCCTGAAGGAGCATCACCTAATCTCTCTGTCGCCTCAGCTCCGAGAAAGGCGCAGGGAATTCTGGAACAATTCCTTTGTGCAACTGTTGCACCAACACAACATTGCTGCCAATGCTACGAACTGTTGGATCTGCGGGTTGCTCCCGCATGCCACCGGACACTCTATTCCCTTCATCCCTTCACCCTTCTCAGTTCACGGCTCTTGCCTCGCCTGGCTGATCCTCATGCAAGAGAGCCACAAGGATAACGCCACCTCTGGCCGGACAGTGTCACTTTTCTACTCTGAGTTCTGGCTGAACAGAACCGGAAAGACTCCTGCTGCCCTGTGTCCTGCACTCACAGGCGCCACCTTCATCAAAAACATTCCAGCCAAAGAACGAGTCGAAGTACAGGTGCTCCACAATCCAGCCAGGACCACCTTTTCTCATCTACAAAAACAAACTACCGCAACACTGACTGTGGCTCTGTCTGTCATCAATGTCACAGGTCTTGTGTGTCTCGAAGGCCATGGAACGCAGCTGGTGGGTCACAGCGCCTGCCAGACCACCAGAACATTGGACTCAGCTGACCCTCCTTCCTTTGTTGCTTCTCCAAACATGTACTTTGTGTGTGGCACCAAGGCCTACACCTGGCTCCCGAAGGGTTGGAAGGGTACCTGTTACATTGCCTTCGTTCTCCCACCCACATATGTAGCCCCTGCCAACCATCACAGGCAGAGGCGTGCAGACGACCTTGGGCAAGCCGACTCCACCGGAGCACAGTTCCTAGATGCAGCAAAGGGACTTGTTCCTCTGTGGGGCCCAATGGCAAACAGCCGTGCTATCCGGCACCTGACCCAGGCAGTAGAAACAACGATCAACATCACTGCCGGTATCCTCGCCAACAACACTGCAGAACTTCAGGCGGTCCGCCTCGTGACCCTCCAAAATAGACTTGTCCTAGACGTGGTCCTAGCCGACCGAGGAGGAGCATGCCGCATCATCGGATCCAGCTGCTGCACATACGTGCCTGACCACTCGCCTTCAGTCTACAAAGCCATTGAACACCTCCACAGACTTTCCTCAGAGGTTCACCAAGAACAAGAAGGATGGTCGCTTGGGAACTGGTTTTGGGACACTTTGAAGAATTGGGGTTGGAAGTTGTTTTCCTTTGTGTTGATACCTGTTGTGATCTTATGTGGGTGTTGTTTCGGTATCCAATGTCTGCCACCCTTGTGCGGCCTTGTTTCTAACTGTATGTGCCCAAAGACTTTGGACTTCCGAAATGAGCACATGAGCCCCCTCTATGAAGTAGAAATACGTGGCCTTATGGGGATAAATCCAAACTGACAAGTTGGCGAGATATGTTAAAAGGGAGGACTGTGGAATTTTGACTTGCGATCTGAACATCATCTGCGCCAGCTTGTCACCTATGTACTACATGCGCGGTAGCTATTCTAGGTCACCTATGTATTACGTGCATGGCAGCCATTTTAGGTACCATGGTCTCCCTGTCCACGATCGATCGCCAGCACGTCCCTCTGACCCAGCAAGCATCCTCCGCGCACCCTGGCTCCCCCCTCCCTCCTCCTCCTTACGAGCAGGACCCTTCTGCATGACCCTGTCCCTGGGAGTCACGCTAGCGCCTGACCAACACCTCCTCTCCTCCCATGAATGCCCCTCTGTTGACAAACCTCCCTCCTGCGCTGGATTGTCCACGCGGCATGAATACCACTCCATTGATAGCCCCTCACCCCGTGTCCGACTGTCCACACAGGTCCGAGGCCATTGCCTAAGCCGGGAGATATCGTTTACTGCCCTTTATTGTATGAGGTCGCTCTCCTTCAAAGGGCCCTCTATTGATCCAGGCCTCCCCACCCCCTGTGATATGATCAGGCGCACACATCCTAAGACTCGACGGAACACTCAGCTGCGTGATGGCCCCCTCCTCTTATCAGCAGGTTGAGAAACTCTATTGTGAAGGTATATGGGGGTGGGATTGACACTAGGATTACGGGGATGTCTTTTTCTTGCCTCACAAGGATCTGATTGTATCAAAAGAAGGTCACATGCCATAAACCAGTGTATAAGAGCCAGGCCTCCGAGAGGCTGTTAGAGCACCTCGACATGATACCTTGTTGTCTGATCTGATGTGTTCTGCTCCGTCGGAATAAACTTCTGTTTCCTGCCTTCTGGTCTCCGGCGCCTGCCTCATTGCTTGGTAATCTTGAATGGTACAAGGGCGGTTAGCGCCGGGCAAATCTTGAGAAAGGTCCTAGCCCTACCCTTTTTCTACAGTGGAGGATGTGGATTGCCGAACTTCAGTACGTTTTGCACTTTCACCACCACTAATTGAGGTCGAGGTGGATGGAGGTCCCACTCCCTTCTTGCGAGGAAGAAATATGGAAGCGGTAGGTGTTGGTGTACTAGTTAACTCCAAATCCAATGATTGTTGTGTTTCCATTGACTCCTCGTCGACATCATCACCACGCTCAGCAGCTTCTCGGGATAGGGTCAAAATGTCTCTTTGCTGCATGCCCGCTGGGACTGCAGTCACCATTATGATGACTGGATCGTCGTCGTGAAGGGCTTCATCAGCAGCAGTATGCGTCACTTCTTGTTGAGCCTCATCACACTCCATAGGTATGAGTTTTTCGACGACCTTCCTTTTACGCTAAGGTATCTTTGTCAGATCATGGTGTGCCTCACTCTCAGACAGCCTTGGTGGTTCCCCATCTTCATCCCGATCATCAGAAGGAGGTGTGCTTGAAGAAGATGTAGACCTCACCCTTGATCTCTTCCTTGCTAGGGGTGTGGAAGACAATGAATGATCATCAGGAGGAGTGGCTTCCTCAAATGATACCTCGCCTTGATTGTCGATTTCCTGATGTGCCCCTACATCGGGAGGAACAACTATTGTGGGCACTTGTGACCCTCCATGCACCTCTGCTTGCGCATCTCCTTGCGCTGCCTCTCCTTCCACATGTACTTGGGCTTGTACTTGCACATGGTGTTGTTGTTGCGGCTGTGGTTGTTCAACACTTGTCAGATGACTTACAACAAGCTGTGTTGATTCAGGGACATTGCTGCTACTTTCTTGCGATGAGCCAACATCACTGGTCGATGGTGATTGGAGAAGTACACTGACTGCCTCTGAAGCACTCAAGGGCTTTGACTTAAGTTGGCGTGGTAGTGGAGGCACTGAACCCAATGGAGCGGGGGTGCTGCTCCCAGCTTGGTCCCCAGCAGATCCTGCTGCTGCAGGCGTACTTTTGTTTTTGCTCCCAAAAAACGTGGCGGTTGGCACACCAGCCTCCTTGGTAACTTGCTTCTTCTGCTCCTTACTAGCAACTTTCTTGCTAGAGGAGCTACGGAGACCTTTTTTTGGGGCCATCTTCTTCAGAGCAGGTCAGACAGCAGGCCGCAGTTGCACGAATTGTAGAGTTGTCTGAGGCCAGACGTGACGTCGCGTGACGTTATGCTGCACATGGTTCTCTTGAGTCTTGTGCACCTAAAAACAATGGAAGACAGAGGAACATCAGTTCAGTTATACACCCCAAAAAAATCGAAAAAAAACCCAGAAAAATCAGCACAATCCCATTCCATCCATGCCCTCCATGATGTTTAAGTTCAAGACACCCCACAAAAAGACTAGGCCCATGCTAGACTCAATACCCCTGGTGAAAAGGCCACAAGTACAGCCCCCAAAAACGAAAATCACTGAAAAATCAGCACAATCCCATTCCATCCATGCCCTCCATGATGTTTAAATTCAAGACAACCCACAGAAAGACTAGGCCCATGCAAGACTCACTACCCCTGGGCATAAAGGTTGAAAAGTAGGCAAAATGGTTGCAGGCCTAACAACAATGCCTACATTCAAAATGGCCACTTGCCTCCCAGCACATGGCCAGGGCCTGTAGCAGCACTCAAAATGGCCCCCAGCCACATGGCCTGTCCCTCCCCATGAACACCCCCAAAAATCGAAAAACACTGCAAAATCAGCACAATCCCATTCCATCCATGCCTTCCATGATGTTTAAGTTCAAGACACCCCACAAAAAGACTAGGCCCATGCAAGACTCAATACCCCTGGTGAAAAGGCCACAAGTACAGCCCCAAAAAACGAAAATCACTGAAAAATCAGCACAATCCCATTCCATCCATGCCCTCCATGATGTTTAAGTTCAAGACACCCCACAGAAAGACTAGGCCCATGCTAGACTCAAATACCCCTGGTGAAAAGGCCACAGGTACAGCCCCCAAAAACGAAAATCACTGAAAAATCAGCACAATCCCATTCCATCCATGCCCTTCATGATGTTTAAATTCAAGACACCCCACAGAAAGACTAGGCCCATGCAAGACTCACTACCCCTGGGCATAAAGGTCGAAAAGTAGGTAAAATGGTTGCAGGCCTAACAACAATGCCTGCATTCAAAATGGCCACTTGCCTCCCAGCAAATGGCCAGGGCCTGTAGCAGCACACAAAATGGCCCCCAGCCACATGGCCTGTCCCTCCCCATGAACACCCCCAAAAATCGAAAATCACTGAAAAATCAGCACAATCCCATTCCATCCATGCCCTCCATGATGTTTAAGTTCAAGACACCCCACAAAAAGACTAGGCCCATGCTAGACTCAATACCCCTGGTGAAAAGGCCACAAGTACAGCCCCAAAAAACGAAAATAACTGAAAAATCAGCACAATCCCATTCCATCCATGCCCTCCATGATGTTTAAGTTCAAGACACCCCACTGAAAGACTAGGCCCATGCTAGACTCAAATACCCCTGGTGAAAAGGCCACAAGTACAGCCCCAAAAACCGAAAATCACAGAAAAATCAGCACAATCCCAATCCATCCATGCCCTCCATGATGTTTAAGTTCAAGACACCCACAGAAAGACTCAGTCCACCCACCACTGAGTACCCCTGGGCAAAAGGCCCCAAAACAGCCCAAAAATCGAAAATTCCAAAATTGTAGTTGCAGCAACTGTAATGCCCCAAACAAACTTACTTGTAAAATTTCTAATCCAAAAGTGATCCAAAGAAAGTCAAAAAGGCCTCAAATCCAAATATCCAGCAGCATCCACAAAAAGTAATCCTTCCAGCTCCAGATCCAAATGAAAAGTGACCAGGAGATGGACAAAGCACTGGGAGGAGCCTGCTGGACAGGAACAGGAAGTTGAAGACTGTGGGGCACTTCCTTCCTCCCACCCCCTCCCCTCCTCCCCAAAATGGACTCATCGCAAAAAAGGTGCAGGCAAATGTCAATCTAAGGAGTTATTCAGATAAAAATCATAATTTCAAGAAGGTTTATGCTGCTTGCTGGTGGATTTCTTGTGCAGAATTGCAAATTTTATATTTTCGCGTGTGCGAGATTCTTGCTGCTCGCCGCATCTCAAAGCTTGCAATTGCGAAGTACCGCGAGACGTGATCTCGGCGTACTCGCGTTGACAAACGCTCGCTGCAAAAGTTGGCAAGCCGCGATTACGTAATCGCGCTTGCCAAATTCCCGCGGGATCCCGCAGCAAGATCCAAAATGGCGCAGCATTCGCAAAATATCGAGAAAAACACCTCGGCAAACGATGATAAACGCCGCGCGCCGCAAAATTGTCTCACCAAGAAAAAAAAATCCGCTGCGTGCGAATTTGCGGATTTTGCGGGAAATTCGCAAATCTCGCGGATTGCGAATTTACCGAAAATCCGCGAGCGTAACGGATTTTCCGCCCATACTTACCAGTCCCAGCATAGGCCAACAGTATGGGGGTGGGTGGATAGGACTCCCAGCAGTGTCCAGACAGATGAGGGGTGGGTGGATATGACTCCCAGCAGTGTCCACACAGATGAGGGGTGGGTGCAGAGGACTCCCAGCATAGGCCACCAGTATGGGGGTGGGTGCAGAGGACTCCCAGCAGTGTCCAGACAGATGAGGAGTGGGTGGATATGACTCCCAGCAGTGTCCAGACAGATGAGGGGTGGGTGGATATGACTCCAAGCAGTGTCCACACAGATGAGGGGTGGGTGCAGAGGACTCCCAGCAGTGTTCAGACAGATGAGGGGTGGGTGCAGAGGACTGCCAGCATAGGCTAACAGTATGGGGGTGGGTGCAGAGGAATCCCAGCAGTTTTCAGACAGATGACGGGTGTGTGGATATGACTCCCAGCAGTGTCCAGACAGATGAGGGGTGGATCGATAAGACTCCCAGCAGTGTCCACACAGATGAGGGGTGGGTGGATATGACTCCCAGCAGTGTTCACACAGATGAGGGGTGCGTGGATATGACTCCCAGCTGTGGCCAACAGTATTGGGGACTCCCAGGAGTGTCCAGACAGATGAGGGGTGGGTGCAGAAGACTCCCAGCAGTGTCCAGACAGTATGGGGGTGGGTGCAGAGGACTCCCAGCAGTGTCCAGACAGATGAGGGGTGGGTACAGAGGACTCCCAGCACTGCTCAGATATCGGGTGTGTACATCATCATCAGCATACCACAACTACATGGGGGTATGTGCACATCCCTAACTTGTGACTTTCATGGCAGTACCATAGCAACATATCACTTACAGCAGTGTCCCACTCCCTGGAGGATGGATTACTGTCACACACTGACACACCACATGTGGGTGTGATGTCAAATTCTAAATGCTTACCCACCCATGGAGTTTGCTGGCTAAATACACACCCGACCATCATGACACTATAGTGTCTAGTGATGTAATAGCCCACCAAACAAAGAGAGCGAAAGGGAACACACACTGTCACGTACATCCCTGGGTTGATATGAATGTCCAGGTAGTGGGCAGACCACCATGATGTAGTGTATCATGGAAGGAATAGGGTTCAAAACCCTTAGGTACAATGCTCAGAATTGTGAGTCATGTGCCCAAATACCCTGCAGAACAACTTCCAACATAGGAGTAGGCTGTAATAACACACATGCATAGTGCCAAAAAGGGTGAATGTGTCCATGAAGGCATTTGTACATACTCAAAACACAAGTACTGTGAGTAGCATGGATGGCACAGACTGATGACCAGTACACATCTGTGAGCAGGCATGGCCCTTGCTGAAGGGAACCGTCACCAAAACAGGAAATGTGCACACATGTCAGCACAACAATTGAGCAACTGTCTGCAGGGAAGATCTCAGGTGTCACAGAGGAAGGAACACTTTTTGGGACAATGTATGTAGCCAAAATGAACATACACAACCAATTATTAATTGCAGAGACATTGTGAAGACATACAGATCCCATGGTCGACCTCATGGCCATCATCAAAAAATATAGTTCACAACCCCAAAACATTAGCATGACACCAACTCCAGGGCCCCCATCAACGACATCAAGTACCTGAAATGCGATTGTGTAGAATGCAAATTAAAAGGCTTTATTCAGCTTCAAAATCAAATAATTCAAAAAATGAGTCCAAGCTCTAAAGAGTCCAATTGGCAGTCCATAACAAAGTCCTTTGGGGGATGTAGGGGAGGTCCTCTACCCCAAACTTGCCTGCACAGGAATGGACTAATGGTCTTTTGACCCTTGGGGGGCATAATCGGGTTCAGGACCAGGCACTAAAGGGACAGTAGTGCGAAGGGTAGGTGTGGTGGGTACAGGGTGTGACGTATCGTACTCAGTGGCTTGTGCAGCGCCAAAGGTGGAAAGGTACTCAGCGCTGCACACTGCTGCCAGTTCGTCAAGACCACCCTCTGCACCCTGGGACACTATGGGAGTGGAGGTTGAGGGCTGAGCGTGTTGTGAACTGTGAGTTTGGCTGCGTGTGTGTGGTCTGACCCCAGTCACTGTGGGTGTGCCTGCTGCCCTCTGAGATTGCGTGCAGGGAGGTGTGCGCTTTGACTCTCATTGGGGTGTGCTGCATGTGTCCGTTGGTGTGCATGATTGTGCCTTCCTGCGTGTGCTTTGGACAGCTATCGGAGAGGGGAGTATGGATGGGTCCGAAGGAGGGGGGGGAAGGACCGCTGCAGGAGGGCAACTGCTGCCGTCAGTGAGGAGTCCATGGGTGTGAGAGTCCGACGTTGGTCAGACATCATAGCTGACATGCCCTCCATGAACGACAACAACTGGGTCAGTATTTTAGTCTGGCTATGGAGAACTGTCAGCATTGATGTCTGACCAACATGAATCTTCTGGAGTAGGTCCACAGACTCGGCACTGAGGGCAGCAGGGGAGACTGGGGCAGGGGGCGTGGTGCCTGGGCGGAAGGAGACATGGGGGGCTGCACGAACAGAAGGGACTGGAGCAACTGGGATGGTGGAGATGGTACTGGAGGAGGCGGGGACAGACACAGTGCTGCTGTCGGGTGTTGCGGGGTATTCCCCCTCCTCCACGGAGTCAGAGGTGGACCCATCTGCATGGTAGGAAGTGTCGTCTTCCAAAAGGTCCGCAGGCTGACTCCCCTCACCCTCCGTGCCACTGGCTCTCTCCGACTCCACAGCGATGGTGGCACTGTTGCTAGGTCCCTCCTCTTGGTCCGTGCATGTGTCTCCTTCTGTCTCTGGTGATGATGCTGTGGGCAAGTAGAAGAAACAGAAAGGCATCAGTCACCTGTACACATCTGACACATGAGCACAAAAACAGTAGGTCACACTGCAAATCATGGCATGCATCAAGAGTAACAGCCAGATAGCCCTGCACATATTTGAGACTTGTAGTGCCCAGTTGGTATGAACACAATGCTACTTGGACACAAGGATCCAAAAACACAACAGGCCACAACTTGAATGAGAATTACACATAGAGGCTACTATTTCTTTACAGGAGAGCTGATCAATACAATGAAGTGATGCCACCTCAAACACATTTAAAAAAAGTAACAGTAGTGGTGACCCTCAGGGAACAATAACCCCCCTCACTCCCCAATGTGATACAACACTCAGAGCCCTGTAAGTACATTGTTTAAAATATCAATTTGAAGAAATGTTAGCATCTTGAGACTCCCCACACTTTGCATAATCAACATGTATTGAATGTGGTAAATCACCATCTTGTGAAGGCAACACGTATGTGCCTGCATGACAGATGTCTCACAATGAAAAGCACACAAAAAAGATTTACACCTTCTTTGAAACAGCTGGCACCCTTTAAGATGAAACACTGTTAGAAACAAATGGCGTTGCAGATTTGCCACATACATGGTCCAACGGAGTTCTGGATGTCTTGACACTCATTACTTTGTATAATTGACAACAAACAAGTTTCAAGACCTCAAGGCCACTGTGGGGACATGTATATGGAGATCAAGACACACCATTAATCACTAACACTGGACTCTTTGAAAAGCTGCCTGCTTCTTTGACGAAAGTGGAAATGTTGTTTTGTGTGCACTACCTTGTGAGACAACTATCATGCAGGCACATAAGTGTCATTTACACAATTCATCATATTAACACATCCAAAACATGAACAACTTTTTACAAGTCTTGTGAGTGCCAAGGTACAATCATTTATGTGACACTACTTGAAATATGTCAGTCCTCACATGGGCATCCATTCCCTGATGACACAGTTGCTTGCACATAAGACCTACTGGTTGTCATGTGAAGTGGCACACATGTCCCAACTCAGGACAATGCTTCAGCTAATGGGCCTGCAATTGTGATGAACAAAATCATTGCTGCATTGTGGACACACCGTTATCCCCAGGCAAAATGTTAACGCAGAAGTGTGCACAGTAACACAATCCACCGTAGCATCTGAACTACATACATTTGGCAAAATTGTATTAGGCACAATCATGTCTGGAACCAAATGACATCGGCTGCCAAGCCCCAAATGAAATCACTGACCAACATCACAGGGGCAGTGCATGGTGAAACATTGATCAGCCAATTCACACCCACAAATCAGACCTGGCAAAGCTAAATCAGGCAGGCCCATGTAGACCTCTCCTGCACAACACCCCCATACCTCAGTCAATGTGACTGCTACAGCTTAAGAGGTGAGACCTCAGAATCAGGCTAACAAAAACTGTACAGCAACAATCCAAAAAGTAACAGCAGCTCACCTCGTGGGGCTGGCAATACATTTTACTCACAAAAAAACAACAACAGATTGTTGTGAAGAGGCACACAGGCACTGCGCAGTGTGAATATGCACAGTCCAAATCTTGTATCCATGTCCAGTGGACACATGTAGCAGACACAGGAAAAATACAAACTATGCCTGTGATCAATACCACTGAGGCAGACCCATGCTGAAGCCACATAGAAAGGGCACAGTGTTGGACGATACACATGATTAGGAGGCCAGGGTGTCTCAGGGGACTGTAGTGGGCACACTGATCCGTGGGTCTGGAATGAGCTGACTGTACCATGAGCAACTGTCGATGCACTATGCATATCTCACACTGATGTACATCACGTCTGAGAACCCAACATGGGTCTTGCATGCTGCAAGGGTGTGCAGTAGAAACCTCACATTCCTATGTTGAGACTCATCATCAGTGCAAACAAATATGAAGCCAAAACACAGTGCACAGGTCATGGCACAGGCAAGGTCCCAACCCATGTCACAGACCACCCTCCCACATGATGTGTAGATCAATGTGCAGTCTTATTTCCTTGCACTATAGATGAGCATGATGGAAATGTGATTACACACAGACCAGGGGACACATGTAAAAGAGGGGAAGGGATGAAAATGAGCACCAGGTGACTATGGTGAACTCAAAAAACACTGCACATATAACCTGTCTGACCAGACACCACAACTGTGGGAGTGTAGCCAGGCTTCAGAGCACTTCAAAAAGCATGTGACACACCATACAACAAATAGCCATGTACCTACCCCCTCCTTGCTGCTGTCTCTCCTGCAACCGCCTATCGAGGACTAAAAAGACGACCAGGACCCGGAGCATGTGGGGGCTGAGGTGAAGGCTTCCACCATGCCGGCGTGGGGGCTCCAGCTCCAGCTGGACCCGGGCGATACGCCTAGTTCATGAGGTCTAACACATCATTTGGACAATATCACCACAGGTCCCCTCAAGTCATAAACATCTGTGAGTACAGTCACCTGTCACTCCTGGGGGAACACTCTTCCACCTCAGGACATTTGAGAATGAAGCCACCAAGGTCTGGCATGGCTGAAAGTGTCATTCATTATGCAGTGAAGGTCACAGTAAGCACAATGCAAGTGAGGAGTGAACACACATGAACTACATCATGCTCTGCATGAGGGACACCACCATGTACACCCCCAGGACTCACTCACAACCACATTGCATGTCTGTCCCACCAATACACAATGCCTGTTGTGACACTCACACAACAGGTGCACACTCAAAGGTTGTGCAATCAGCACTCACCTGCTCCTCTGGTCTCCCATACAGCTTGCTGTTCTGTGGTAGAAGGGCATCCAGCAGGGCCTTGTTTTCCTTCTCACTGAAGGCTGGGCCCTATTCACAGTACGAGCCATCATGATATGCCAGAGGATGCAGAGACAGCAGCAGTGTGGTCCACTCCAATGTTGTGCAGGCAACTGCTCTCTCAGGGCTACATGCAGGCTTAAATCAGTGCTGCGGAGGGGCTCTCAGTTTCAGGAGTACAGTGTGATAGGCCAGATTAGTTTGCATCTTACGTTTCATCCAATCCCTTCACACATAAGGCCCTGAAATACATTTGCATGGTTTAAAATGTGAGCTTCAGCTCCACAATCATTTTGCAACATTGTATATTTATGACCAACTGAATTTTGCAGGGCACCTGTAGCACACATTCAAATCTCAGTATCCATGACAACCAGGATGCATTCAGGGCCTACTACTCGTCCCTTAACTCTTTTTTGACATACACACACGGGTACTGTGCATTTCACGAGCTCGCGTATGGCACGATTACAATAGTGACAAGATGCGCACACATGCACGGAATGCAGGAGTACGGTGCGCTCGCGTATGGCATGATAATAATAGTGATACGATGCGTACACACGCATGGAATGTAGGGGTATGGTACACTCGCGTATGGCACGATTACAATAGTGATACGATTCGCACACACGCACGGCATGTAAGGGTACGGTGCGCTCGCGTATGGCGATTACAATAGTGATACGATGCGCACACACGCACGGAATGCAGGGGTACGGTGCATTTCAGACAGTACGGTTCACACGCTGTAGTGAATGCAGGGGTACTGTGCGTTTCAGACGGTACGGTTCACACGCTGTAGTGAATGCAGTGGTACGGTGCGTTTCAGACAGTACGGTTCACATGCTCACGTATGGCACCATTACAATAGTAATACGAGGCGCACACATGGCAGGGATGTAGGGGTATGTTTCAAACAAGGATGTCTATGAAGTCCCTGTCATTGCATACTTACATGAGCAGGCCCTAGGTGTGGCAGGCAGTGATATAGCACAGGACATGTGATCTTGTTGCACAATCGCTGTGTGATGACCTGTTGACACATGTCATGTGTGATGGGCACTATGTGGTACACATCACCTTTACACTTGTCCCATATGTATCATTATGCAGATGTTGTCATGCACATCAACACTGGGATGGCACATTCATCACTACGGGCACCTGTCTCATGATGCCAGGGACCGGGGCACTTTGTCACTTGACATTGCACGCTCAGCATGACCCTATAAGACTATGTCCGGTGTGTGTAATGTTAAAGATTGACCTTGCTGTTTATGTTCCGTAAACTCCACCTGCTGTTGGCGCATCTAACATGGGTCTGTGTTGAGATGGGAATGGTTTCACATGTGCGCACACCATGCCACATGTGCATTCTCACGGCTTTTAGCTCGGATGGCATCAGACATCATTTTTCCCCAGGTATACATGTCTGCATCGTGACAATGGCTGTGTTGTTTAGTTGTCACATGCAATGAAACTTTTATGTGTGTGTTCTAATGTGTCACGCAAGTGCTGATGTCATGCCACACTGAAATGCGCAATGATTGAGCTAGAAATGTACATGTATACTACATTGTTCCAGTTTATTACATGCCCCTGTCCTTGTCAATGAATTTAAACGGTGAGCCCTTGTTTGTCTGTCATTCCCAGGTTGCTGTGCCTGTTGTCTGTTGGTGTCATCTTCATCCTCCTGCTATTCCTCATGATGATTGCAACGTGGACCGAATCAGCGTTCCATGCACGAACATGTGTAAATGTCAGTTCGTGTAAGAGATCCAAACAGGCTGTTTATGGTTGGTATGGTTTGAGAATGTGTGGGAACTGTTTCTGTGCATGTTGTAGAACCATACATACATGTCTCATCACAATGGATCAAATTTCATGTTGCACCACTCCCATGACAGGACAGTCACTCTTCTTGACAGTCATCTGTTGTGGAGGTTTTTACTCCGGTGAAGCATCAATGTCTGTGAACCTTCACAATGACACATTGCGGATACCACCAGTTGACATTGTGTGGGACATCACAACCACAGGCTCTATGGGGAATTGCAGCATCACTGTGTGCAGCTGGATATGTTTGGCTCATCCACTTAATCTTGTGTGCCAGTACAATTGGATTTCCAATCAAACATCTTGTGAAGTTGTGGGCCAGCATATGTCCCACATGTTCTATCAAATGTCCGGTGAGTATGTTTGTATGGATGGGATCACTGAAATAATATCGAGGGACAAAATATCGACTTGCAAAAATATCGTGGACAAAATATCGACAGACAAAATATCGAGTTTGTATCTACAAACAGGTAAGTACAAAAATATCGAGTACAAAATATCGTTTACAATAATATCGTTTTAAAAAATATCGACTTTATTAAAAACAGTGTTAAATTAAATTATTATTAAAATTTTATTACTTAAATATACTTAAATTAACTTGTAATAATTAATTAATAAATGAAATTAATAAACATAAATTTTTACAATCATATTTGTTAAAACATATATATATAGTAACATACTATAACTAAATAAGATACTATTATATTACCGTACGATAGCAGAATTGTCAAAAATACTATTCCCACTCCATAGAGTGCAACAGTAGGGAAAGCGTTGGATAGCGTAGGGGTAAAAATTACTATTCCCACTCCAGTGGGTGCAACAGTATGGAAAGTGTTGGATAGCGTAGGGGTTAAAATTACTATTCCCACTCCAAAGAGTGCAACAGTAGGGAAAGCGTTGGATAGCGTAGGGGTAACAATTACTATTCCCACTCCAGTGGGTGCAACAGTAGGGAAAGCGTTGGATAGCGTAGGGGTTAAAATTACTATTCCCACTCCAGTGGGTGCAACAGTAGGGAAAGTGTTGGATAGCGTAGGGGTTAAAATTACTATTCCCACTCCAGTGGGTGCAACAGTAGGGAAAGCGTTGGATAGCATAGGGGTTAAAATTACTATTCCCACTCCAGAGAATACAACATTAGGGAAAGTAAATACGTCATAAATAATTATACAATGTATTATTGAATATCTATTAATAATTAATTAAAAATAATAATATTTGTATACTATTTATTAATTAATATATTATATTTACTAATTAACAATAATTATTTCTATTGATCACCTATTAATACTAATTAATAAAAATATTTACTATTAATTATTTAATAATGAAAAAGTATTTAACAATTATTTGAAATTAAATAAATATAAATAAATGTAATTAATTAATTATTTATAATTTAATCACTTCCCACCCAATTCCCCTATAAACTCACAACCCGCTACAAAAATAATTTAGTAAAATTCACATAATTACCAATTAATCAATTAATTAAAATTAATTACCATTTAAAATTTAATTAATTAACTATTATAAATTAATTAAGTATTAATTTAAATTTACTATCAATAAATAAATTTAAATATTTAATTAATTATAATTAAATTACTTCCCACCCTATTCCCCTATAAACCCACAACCCGCTACAGAATTAAATTACGCAATGATAATAAAAACAAAAATCATTAATAAAAATTAATTATAACATAAATACACACTTTTCACACATATTATACCATAAAAATACACTATAAAAAATTTGTAATATGAAAAATTCGATATTTTTTACTATCTATATTTTTAACAGTCGATATTATATCACTTACCTTAAAAACGATATTTTGGTCATCTATATTCTGTCCTGTCGATATTTTGTCCAGTCTATATTTAAAAGTCGATATTTTGTCCAGTCGATATTTTGGAGTCGATATTATGTCTGTGCACCGTATGGATGCATTGTCCCTTGTGCCAGTATGTCATGTCACTGTCACGTCGCTTCCTCAGGGCTGGTGTAGGACACTGCTTTAAAAGCCTTCTTGATAAGTTGATGTTAACTTTCTATTCCCATGATGCCAGGAATGTTGCGCTGATGATGTCACAACGTTGTGCTATAGCAAATGTCAATGCTTCCGTGGCACCAGTCGTGTGACGTGAATCCCAGGATTGCCTTGTACAGTGCTGCATATCCTGGTCACGGTAGGGGTGGTTTTGTGCCATTGTGCATCATTACTCTCTGTTGAGTTCTGGACCGGTAGCTTGTTATGTTCGGCATTTCAAAGCCAAGTTGGATGAGCCAATGACTGTCTCTTGCGGGCTTTCCTTGTGTTTACCTAATTTACTCTCTCGTTGGATGAGGTTCTTAAGGCTCATGTGGATGATGTGTCATTTCCCTTCTTGACCCACACTGATTCTCAGGGGTATCTCCGGATTGTTGTCTTTCTGTGAGTAGCACTGCAGCGCATTAGAATTTCTGTTTATTGGAGCCATATTCATACACTGTGATTCCTTGATATCCGCATGGCAATAATTGCATAGAAGCAGCCTGCAGAGCGTTATCCCCCCTTCATTTAGCTGCCAAACTCTGCTACCTTTTATGTGTCCGTGTTCAGTCCTCAGATCTACTTACATTATTATTACTGTGATCCCAACTAGGATACAGTGGCTGTTGTTTTCCTTTACTGGTGTAACTGTACAGTATAGGTCCCGAGGGATTCTGTGATTCAGTGAGAAGAAGTGTTGAATCCTTATGCTTGTTTACCTTTGTTTCAGATCTCACTCCATGATGTTCCCTTCCTTTCCTTCCTTTGCCTAATCACCCTTTTGAGTCAGTCAATTATACTCAGACCAAGGGGCTATCGGGAGATGGACCACTTTGCGCAGCACACGTTTCTGAGAATTCAAGGATCTGACAGTCCCAGGCAGTCGTGTGCAGATTGTGTCACCAGCATTACAGGTAACCTGTTTGGATGACTGTTATTTTCTTCAGAGCAATGCCACTGGCCATGGACATTGGCTATAACAGCATGGCCTCAACACAACCTTGATCCATTTGTGTAGTAAATGTGGACCCCACAGTACAATGTTCCTCCTTATTGTCACCGTAGATTTCTGGCCAGTTTGCATGCGTCATCTGTGGCATACTTTACGATGATTGTACATATGGGAGTATGTGTACTGTGGCAACATGCATGCAGTTTATCATGGCTAATGATCCATAATGTGCATGAGGTACATGTTTGTTTATGTATTTGTGCAGCTTGCAACCACAACGGGCAGGCAACACCTGCTGACGCTGTGTGCCCTGGGCGCAGCTTGGCCTTTTGGTGCCTGATCCTGTGACCGTCATATTTAGTGATTGATCATCCATTTCCTTTCAGTGACCCATGAGTAACCAGACACTCCTTCTTTTCCATACACCTGTTACATTGTGCCTTTCAAAGCTCCTTGCGTTTGTGTGCTACTTTCTGCATGGTGTCTCACCCCTTCCGCCGTCATGTGTTCACTCATTCCTGCTGCTGCCTCCCCTACGGCACCGCACCACCGAGTGCCCTGATTCTGCAACATACACGCCTCCGAGATGCTCCTCCTTCCCACCACCCAATCTTATTGCAGGCAGCAGCTTGTCAGTGCCACTGTTGCGCCACCTCTGTGCCAAAGGCAGGACCATCTTCGCCTGCAACATGCACAGTTCAAGACCCTCTGGTCCTTCCATGACGAAGGTAACACAACAGACTCATGCTCCAGCCACCCGAGAGAAAGGTTCCTGATGGCGGTTAAATGGTGATTGTGAATCTTAGAAAGGATGTTGTATTGCTTGGCGGGCAAGGGGTCAGTAGGGGAACTGGATTTACACATCTGCAATTCGAGCAGAGAGGCTTCCTCTGAAATTGTGGCTAAATCTGAGACCACAGATCTGGGAAATGGATTTAGTGATTGGTCCTCAGACATTGGAAAACTACATCAGCATGCAGGCCCTCACCTACACAGACTATATGGGTCAGGGGGACAGCAACTCCTGGCTGGAGGACAACCACACCACCATCCTGCATTGGTACATCAACATGTGCATCCACTTGTCCAAAAAACAACACACTGCACCACACTCCGCTTCAGATGCACCAGGAAAGCTTGGCCAGAGTCAACACAAACGAGCTGTGTGGCACCCTCCCACAGGACACTCCAACCAACTAGACTGCCACACCCTGCAACCACACACACTGGATCAGCAACTGATCCAACACTCTTGCCACATTGGCTGACTTTCCTGTGAAGCACAAAAACAGGTAAGCCACCAGGGAGAAGGCAGGTCTACTGGACTCATACAGGTCTAGCCGGACTCATGTGCACACCTTGTAAAACAAACAACCATCTGTTACCTTTCAGATCTGAAATCCTCCACACACAGACATCACCATATCATCAGCACGGACAAGAGGACAACCTTCAGGCATGGCCTAGGCACCAACACACACAACATGAATGACATCATCGGCATTGTGAGTGAACTATATAACCCCAGCTCTCCATCCAAAATACATCACCCCCTTGCAAGGCCAAGGGGATCCCTTGTAACTTACTACCACTCCAAGCTTGTGGACGTACACAAAATCCTCCCCACACAGAGGCAGACAGAGCTATTTTCCACAGGACATACCCCCCCTCAGGTCCTGGACTCCCGTCAGCAGGAAAGACACCACCCGGCTCATGTACACCATCCACTGCAGCTATCCATCAGGAGCCTTCACACACAACATCTCAATCACAGCATACACCATCCTTGAATCCCACATCCGGCACGTCATGAATGCAGGCGCGGTGCGTCCATTGGGGCGTGGGGGCGTAGCCCCCCCGCCCGCAGCCGCCCGCAGCTCCCTTGCCTCGGCATTTCAGTTCAAAGATGATAGTCAGCATGACATCACATCGCCCACCCCCTTCAGGGTGGGCGGGGTGGCGTCATGTTGACTGACATGATGTCTCCAGGGAAAGCATCACAAGTGCGCATGAGTGGGGACGGAGGGTGAATTTTTTACCCGTGCCCACCCATGCGCACTTGTGTTTTCGCTTTTTTGCGCATGCCCATTAGGAGCCCTCTGGGCTCCTAATGGGCGTGCTACGGGCGAGGAGAAACCTGTGCCCCAAGCGCCAGGATTGGCTGCGAGGGGCTGCCAGTCTTGTGACGTGAGGCGCCAAGGGGTCGAGGAGCAGAGGGGTGGCGCGGACCCGGACCGGAGGTGGCTGGGGTAAGTTTTCTTTTATATTTTATATTTAATTCCCCCCCCAGCGCAACATCACCCCCCCTGCCTGCGCGACATCACCCCCCCTCCCTGCGACATCACCCCCTCCAGCTGCAACGAGATTTGTGCGATAAATAAACATCTTTTAATCCGGCGATCTTTGAAGCACAGGAATACCGCTTGTATCGCACAGGGGTGGCAGGGTTCACGTCTCAATTAAGTCATCACCAGGGCCCTGGGCCTGGATGCTTGAGCAGCTCATGAGGTTGTTATAAACATTTTCCAGCACAGCAGTCTGTTGCAAAAGCTATACCGGAAACCCTCGGGACTGTCTTCTTTAGCATGCTGCCCGATTATCAGCAGAGTCTCTGTGTAATTTTGTGAGTAGGGAGGAATATTAAAATAGCCTACACGCCTCCGTCGCCTCATAGAGCTATACCGGAGGAATCTGCGTTGCCGTTTCACTAAGGGTTGTTGTATGTAGTCACATGTCAATGCGTCTATTCTTTCAGCAGTATGACCTTAATGCGCTGTAGCCGAAGCCATTCTGAGCTATTTTATTGCTTATGCTGTAGGATGTTTCTTAAAATTTAATAATTTAAAAAGAGAAGAGTTCCTTCCCTTCCCTAATAATGGATTTGTTTTCGTTTGTTTTTCTTGCTCTTTATTTGGTATAGCATAGAAAGCAGTGACCTTCCTTACAGCCATGCAATTCCCTCCATTATCCTTTGTACTTCTGTGTAATGCAGCCTCAGTTTTAGTTCACTTTTTACACCTTTGGGTCGAACACCAGAGCTTGATTCTTCTCGTTGGTTCTGGTCCCAAGGGCCGACTGCCATCTGCACCCTCCATGCCATCTGCCATGCTCTTCAGCTGCTGGTCTCTCCTTGTGTGGCGTGGTTTGCTATGGTATGCTGTATTAAGTTGTGTTGTGTTCTGATATGTTCCTCTATATTGATCACATTATGGTGCCTGCCAGCTGCTCGGGATGAGATCTAGAATTCATATTGAGAAAAAGGCAAGTCTTGAAGGACCTCTTGACTGCGTTCTTTGTGCATGGAAGCAGTGAGTCCTGGATCAAGGTGGGATTGCGCGGAATAATCTCCCTTCTTCATGGGTTTCAGAGTTTTCATAATGGCTTGAAAAAGGGCCTATGGGGATTTTAACATGCAAGATCGAGACTTAAGTGCAAGTTCTACTGGATGAAGTCAAGATGTTAGTTAGACCTTGCAAAAGCCCCTTTTAGGTTGTTCGAGCTTGCTTGCTTGCTCGCCGTCAATTTTACGCCTCACCACTTTTAAAAGTCACCAGCCACCACAGCATGAATGTGTACTTTGAGTATGCCACTTTCCATGGGAGCTGAGGCATGCCGAAACCCAGGCCCTTCTTTGACAATGGACGTCAGTAACGCAGGATGTCCTGGATCATCACCCTGCTTCTCTACCCGGCAAATGTCATCAATAAGACAGTAAAGGAGCAACTGAACATCTCCAGCCAACCTGCCCCAGAGCATCTTCCACAGTAATCACCCCACTGCAACAGCCCTCTTTGCCGTCACCAACGACATCTTGGACCCTGCTCAACAATGGTGAGGCCACCACCCTCACCCCTTCGACTGCTCAACGGCATTCAACACCATGTGCTAACACACTGTCAGATCACACATCTCCAACACTGGGATCCACAGGAAGACCCAGGATGAAATTACCAAGTACCTCCCGAGCAAGGCCCAGGGAGTCCGCATCCCCCCTTCGTCGCATAGTACACTGGGGTCATCGGTCCCATGGCCCAGGCCACATCTCTCAGGGTGACAATCTACAATGTCTCCATGACCCCCCTCTCCAACATCACATGCGCACACGACCTCATCATCATCTCCTATGCCATTGACACCCAGCTGCTCCTCACCCTCACCAAAGACCCAGCCACTCCCAGATCCAACATTCAAGAAGGCATGAGGTGCATTGACAAATGGATGAACATCAGCCACCTGAGGCTGGAATTGGACAAGACTGAGCTCATCATCTGAGGAATGTCCCCTTACGGCTGGGACAACTCCTTGTGTCACACCGGCCTGGGCAGCGCACAAGCACACAGTGGCCACGCACGCAAGCAGGTGCTCATCGGACACTCCTCGCTCACAATGATCATGCAAGTCAACACCATCACTACCTCATGCTGCAAGTCCCTCCGCATGCTGCAAATGATCTTCAGATAGATCCACTCCTAGTCAAGACAGTCAGTCACCCAGGTCCACGACACCAACCGGCTAAACTACGGCAATCCCTCTTCGCAGGAACAAGAGCGAGACTCCAGGAGGACTTGTGCACATCCAGGGTGCATGCGCACACCTCATCCTCAACATCCACAGCCACATGACCATCCACCTGAGATACCTACAATTGTCTCACTGTCAACTGCAGGATCACCTTCATACTCCTCAGCCACACTCAGTAGGCACTCCACAACCCCTGCCCCAAAGATGAACATGGACGTCTCCCATCCAACGCCCCGTTGCCCCAACTCCGTCCAGCCACCTGTGCCCTGGGCCCATTTATCACATCCACAGTATAACTGCATGCAGGAGATAGTTCTCCCACATCACCAAACAGACCTGGTACTCCCTCCCTGGGCACCTCAACATGACCCATGACCTCTTCACCTTCATGAAACTATTCCAGAACTGTCTGTCAGAGCAGTAGAGCAAGCCCCCCCCTCAGCAGATTGAAACCATCACGGGTGACTATTGCGTTCCATGTATGTATTGGATGATACATTGTGACCTATGTGTGTCCTCAACTGGACTCAGATCCCAGTGTATTGATGGCTTGAGTTTGTTGCACACTCTGGCATACTTTGAGATATCCCCACAGGTATGTTGTTGACTCATGTAAAAAGAATGCAACATCAAAATCTATTGTGTTACTTTTGTTTATTTTTCTATCTTGTGCGGGAAGCGTGAATAAGTGCTAGGTGCTGTACAAAAAGGGGGGGAATCCAAAGTTCACAAAGGGAGATGTGATGCCTTGCAGTTTGAGTCAACAGAGTCCAGACCACAGTGCTTGCCATCATTGGTCAGACTGCAACCTGCAGGTCCATGTGGGTGAGTGGGACGGTCAATAAGGTGATGCTGTTGAACACAACGGCAAGATGCCAGACCAGGTGACCTGGGAGATGTGCATGGCCCACTGCCTCTCACTGTCTTTTGCGTGGACGACCCACCTTCCTTGGGGGACCCTCATAGGCAGGCCTTGACGATGCATCGGATGCTCCGTCAGATGATTCCTCCTCCTCCTCCCTCCCTGTGCCTGTTAGCAGTCTTCACCTCGATGTTTCTTGTCTGGTGACACAGGGAGGGTGCTGCATGTTGTCAGCGATCTGACAGAGTGAATGGCTTATGTCCCTGTGCACCGCCAAGAGCTCATCCAGTCTTTCCTCCATCCGCCCTTGGTGTTCTCGTTGACTGGCGTGTTGCTCGGCCTGCAGGTTTTTGATTTCTGTGAGGACCCCCACTACCGGCTGAACTCCCTGGTGTCCCGCTGGTATGGCTCCATGATGTTTCATAGTTCAGACATACCGGGCCCTGCAGCTGGGTGGTCAGGTTCTCGCCTCTGCCTGGTGCCACTCCCACCACCCCTGCCCACAGGAGCCTGGCCTGAGGTTGTGGGGACATCGGGTCGATGGGACACCTGAGGGATGGCAGTGGTGGTGTTGTCTGCCACCTCCTGGGGGCCCGGCGAACCTTGTCTCTCATTGTCAGACTGGCTCAGTTGTGGAGTGTGGGCAGGGTTCCGAGCTGTATGCTGGGATGTGGCAGGATTAGGTGTGGTGGTTGGTGCAGATGTCCCTGATCCAGCTGCTGCAGGGGTTTGGGCTCCAGAGGTGCCAGGTTGGTCTGGGTCATCCATGGAGTGGTGAAAGGCGTCGCTGTTGGTGGGATCAGGGTCCTGCGTAGCCTGGAACTGTGATTCATCACCCCCCCTCGTTGGGGGTCGATTCAGCATGTTGCCCTGTGGGTGTGAGAGACAGACAATGTTAATGCCATTTCATGCAACATAACATTTTCATATACATTGTCGTTGGCACTGTTCCACCTAGTAGTTGTCTATGCTTTGGATTGCTCTCAATGTTCACTTGTGGATGGTTATGTTGTGGGGTCAGATTGATCTGTGCTCTGGAGTCAGTGACATGTGATTGACTATTTACAATGACTGGCACAGTGTTCTGACCGACTTTTTAGGCCCTCCTTTGAGGGAAGGTGATTGGAGGTGACTTCAGTCTACTATCATTCTAGTGCGAGGATTAGAACCGTAAACAGGGCCTATTCACAAAGCGTATTGATACAGTTCCGTACCCTTTTCTTTAGATCAGGGCTTATAAACTTATGTTAGGCGGTGTGGCAGCACACTGGTACCAGTAGATCCACTGAATCGACTCACACTACAGTGAATAGATACATTGATCGGTTACACTGCGGTGTGGCAGCTCACTGGTACCAGTAGATCCCCTTAATCGACTCACACTACAATGAATAGATGCATTGATCGGTTACACTGCGCTGTGGCAGCTCACTGGTACCAGCAGACCCACTGAATCGACTCACACTACAATGAATAGATGCATTGATCGGTTACACTGCGCTGTGGCAGCTCACTGGTACCAGCAGACCCACTGAATCGACTCACACTACAATGAATAGATGCATTGATTGGCCGCACGGCAGTGTGGCAGCACACTGGTACCAGCAGACCCACTGAATCGACTCACACTACAATGAATAGATGCATTGATTGGCCGCACGGCAGTGTGGCAGCACACTGGCACTCCTAGATTGAATCTGATAAATACACTAGTTTTCCTCATAGTGCCACAATGGCACCATGGCGCAGGGAGCTAAAGTGGGTGAAAAACGAGCTGAAGCACTCCTTCCTTTACCATGCTCTCCATGGCAGTAGATGTCCTAAATGTGTGAGGATTCCCAGACGTGCTCACTGTGCCACAGGGCTCAAGTTATACCTCACTGAAGAGACCTGTGTAGGTTGACACTGCTCTGAAGTTGTCTGTGTCCTCATCTGGACGGACCGGGCCAGACACTTCAGGCTGGTCTTTTCCTCCTGGAGCAGGACGAAGGCTGAGTTGCATATAGCAGGTCTCTGTCAAGCGTGGCACAGTGGGCAAATAACAATGGACTGGAATGCGGCTCGAGCGATCACCAAAGGCTGAGATGAATTCACTCATACTGTCCATCACCTTGTTGTTTGCTACAATGGGACCATGGTGCAGCCGTGCAGAGATCCCCAGAGATCCCACTGCTTGATGACCACGCTGACACGCTAGATTGTGCTATACTCCCATCAGCAGCGGCAGGCACCATAAACAAAGGATGGGGGGGTGGGTGCAGTCGCACGGGAGGTGTTGCGCGGGGTAGAATACAATATATATATTTTCAGACTTACTTTTTGATGTGCCCGCATCCAGTGTCGTGTCTTGGCGTGTCGCCTCTCTTCTTCCTGCCTGGTCCCAGCAGCCCCTGGCACAGGCTCCCTGTCCAATCCCTGAACTGCAGAGCAGTGCAGGGATTGGTCTGAGCAGGCAGGAAAGACGCCCTGCTCAGACCAGGGAGTCTGTGGGGGTTTCTCCAGCCTGGCTGCTTAATGCAGATGGGCTGGAGAGAACATAAGTGTGCATGTGTTTTTTGGTCAGCCTGAGGTGACACACAAGAGCACTTAGAAAGTGGAGTGCACATAGCACTCCTCCTCCCCCCTCCCATGCCTCGGCCATGCCCCTCCCAACACCTCTCGATAAGACCCGGTAAATGTAAGAAAAAACGATGCAAGAACATTTTTTTTTATATTTGCTGGCTCTGAGACAGGTAGTGGGGCGACGCTCCTCCACCATTGCGCAGAAGCCGCCACTGCCCATCAGTGGCTCGATTGGTCACTGGAATTATGCGATTGTGTGGCTGCTGCAATTTTCGCATTATTCTAGATTTGCCGCATTTGCCACGCAATCCATCATCTGCTGTATAATCTGTAGATGTTAACAAAAAAATGTGTTTCTAGCTTTAACAGTTCAAAGGTTACTAAAAATGCAGCGCAGTAGAAGGCCATTTGCAAAGCTGGACTGGTCATCTTTCTGTTGCTTATTGATATCATTGAATGTTAAACTGATACTAATGAGTTGCAGCCAGTGCCCATACAGTGTTACCAAGTTTAAAAATTTCGAAATAATGAAGTAGTAGTATTTAAAAATATGTTGCATACTTTGCCACATCATTTGCCTTTTCTTACAGCATAATTTACTCAACCCTGCCTCATAGCTTGGCCTTCTCCTGCCGCATAATTCCAGTGGCCCTGGTACTAGGCCCTCCAGTAGATCCCATTGGTCTTTCATACAAGTACTGTGATGTATCAGTAGATCCAATCAGATGAGCGCACGCACTGGATGGCCGCCCTGGCGCGGTGTTGCAGGTACAGGGGCCCCAGTCGATCCCTGAGGACAGTCTCATCCCCCCTCCCTCCCCCCCCCCCGCCCTCCCCCCCAACTCAATCGGACGGCTCCCATTGGCTGGCACTAGTCGCGCAGCAGTGCCAGGCGCTGGGGCCACATGGAGCAGACTGAGGGCCGCAGATGGCATCTGCCCGGGAGGTGGCACGGCCTGCCGTCCCAGGGCGCAGACAGGCAGGCCCCGGCCCAGCAGGGCAGGAGCACGAGACGACGCCTCGCCCTGGGCCCGGCTGTCGGCCCTCGGAGCCGCGGGCATTAATCTCCGAGATGAAAGCAGACCTCCGCGTGGAGGGGTCGTGTTTCCCTCAACTGCCCCCATCTCCCGGCAGGGAGCTGGGGGCCCTCTGACATCCCACCCCATCAGTGGGGCGGTGGACCCGTCACCTCCCGCGGGCCCGGGCCGCCATCCTTAAAGGCCTGGCCATGGTGTGGCTAATGGGGTCTCTGGCATATCTGTGCCCCCAGTCGAGAGGCAAGGAACAGGTGGGGTAGGTAGGGCTCACAGCAAAACTGGCAAGTCACGTTACTGTGTGCTCGATATGTCAAATGTGACCACATATCACCTGGGCGACCTTCACCAGTCCTGCTTGTCGACCAACTGCAGGAAGAATGCTGGGAAATGTAGTTCACACCGAAGAAGTAACCAGATGTGACATTATCATTTAGACACATGAGTGCATATTTACAAGGACGGCGATAAATAAACATAAAACTCACTTAGCGCTTCCCAATTTATTGCCGTCTATCGCTGGATTATATCGTCCTGTTAGCGCGTAATTTACAAAGCGTTACCCCAGGGAGATACACTTACCAGCGATGGCGGGGAAATCGCCTTCTTGCAGGGAACATCACAGGTTTTCCAGCAATGTTCCCTGCAAAACGGCGATAACCTTGCTGATACGACCCACAGGGTCGTATCAGCACAATCCACCCCATATTAGGTATGCCTAAGCCTGCATTTTAGCAGACGTTAGTTTTCGGTGAAAACAGCAGTTTTCTCCCAAAACTAATGTCTGCTAAAATGCGTTGGCAGCCTTGTAAATATCGCGATGTGCACATCAGCGATATTTACAAGGTTGTACTGCCCAGTGACGCCCACTTTGCATCTCATTACAGATGCAAAGGGAGGCGTCGGGTAAAAGGGTGCTAACATGCGCTAATGCATGTTAGCACCCTCTTGTTAATAGGCCGATCGTCTTATCTCTGCTTTTTTTGGCTTTAAAAGCCAAAAAAGCGGACATTAAGCACTTGTAAATATGCCCCCTGGGTACTATGCATAAACCTTGGTGTTAAAAAATTGAGTATGATGTAACAGATTTCGAAAATATTACCAGCTCTTCATCTTTCTTCGGGGCATATTTACACGAGGGTGCAAACATGCATAATCGCATGTTAGCACCCTTTTTCCCAACGCTTCCCTTTGCATCTCTAATGAGATGCAAAGTGGGCGTCACTGGGCGTACCCCGGATGGGCTACCTTGTAAATATCACTGATGTTCACATCGCGATATTTACAAGGCAGCCCACAGCATTTTAGCAGACGTCAGATTCTGGCGAAAACTGACGTTTTTGCTAAAATCTAACGTCTGCTAAAATCCTGACTTACCTATGTTTGACATAGGGGGTGGATTATGCGGATGCGACCACAGGGTCGTATCAGCAAAGTTATCGCCGTTTTGCAGGGAACATAGCTGGAAAACCAGCAATGTTCCCTGCAAAACGGCGATAACCTTGGCTATCTCTGGAATTTTTATCGCCCTGGAGAAACGCGTTGTGAATAACGCGCTACCAGGTCGATAAATTCCAGAGATAGCCTGCGATAAGAAATGTATCGCTAAGCACGGCCAGCGATAATTATCGCTGGCCGTGGATAATATGCCCCGGCGTGACTTCATTATCACCATCATCACAGCGATTATATAGCGCAATAAAGCCCCCGTGAGCATCTACACGTTACATGACTAAGGGGCCAATTATAATTATACCTGACCTTCGAAAACTCCGGGTGGACGCAAGATCCAGATTGCAGGATGTCGGAAATAAAATGTAAGAATAGGAGTTTCTTCGCGGATTTGTGTGTGTTTTGGCCTGGCATTTCACCCGGAGCCTGGCAGCTTCCAGAGCCGAAGTCTCCAGCTAGAATACTCCAGATCTGGGGGCATATTAACAGGGAAAATTAACGCTAAGGGCGCTTAGCGTTAATTTTTTTAACGCCCGCTATAGCTGTATAATATCGCCTGGTTATCGAGTTATTAACAACGCTAACCGCCTAGACGATAAGAAATCCAGCGATAGCAGCATTGTGGGAGGTTATCGCTGGTAATGCAGCGATAAAACTACAAGGATAGGGATATCCTTGTTGATAGCCCATGGTGGATTTAGCCATGTAATCACCCTCCTATTGGATTACATGGCTAAGCCTGAAAATTAGCAGACGTAAAAAAGCAGTGTTAACCGTGGTTAGCGCTGCTTTTTTTGTCTCTAACAGGGTTAGCGTGAAGCTTGATAATAGGAGAAATGTCGCTCAGTGACATTTCTCCTATTATTTTGCTCTGGAACGCCCACTTTGCATCTCATTAGAGATGCAAAGGGAAGCGTAGTGAACAAGCATTAGAAATGCAATAGGTCTCGCAGCATTAGAGTTAGTGCTTTTAGAATTGTTTATGGGTTTTTTGTAAATCTTTAGCATGAGGTTGAGGGTGAGTGAGGGTGAGTGAGGGTGAGGGGTTGAGGGTGAGTGAGGGTGAGGGGTTGAGGGTGAGTGAGGGTGAGTGAGGGGTTGAGGGTGAGTGAGGGTGAGTGAGGGGTTGAGGGTGAGTGAGGGTGAGTGAGGGGTTGAGGGTGAGTGAGGGTGAGGGGTTGAGGGTGGGTGAGGGGTTGAGGGTGGGTGAGGGTGAGGGGTTGAGGGTGAGTGAGGGTAAGGGTGAGTGAGGGTGAGTGAGGGTGAGG
The DNA here is from genome assembly GCF_964263255.1 of Lissotriton vulgaris. Taxonomy (NCBI): domain Eukaryota; kingdom Metazoa; phylum Chordata; class Amphibia; order Caudata; family Salamandridae; genus Lissotriton; species Lissotriton vulgaris. The sequence continues at coordinate 66,209,868 of NC_141691.1, read as the reverse complement.
GTGAGTGAGGGTGGGTGAGTGTGAGTGAGTGTGAGTGAGGGTGAGTGAGGGTGAGTGGGGGTGAGTGGGGGTGAGTGTGGGTGAGGGATTGAGGGTGAGGGGTTGAGGGTGAGTGAGGGTGAGGGGTTGAGGGTGAGTGAGGGTGGGTGAGGGTGAGGGGTTGAGGGTGAGTGAGGGTAAGGGTGAGTGAGGGTGAGTGAGGGTGAGGGTGAGTGAGGGTGGGTGAGTGTGAGTGAGTGTGAGTGAGGGTGAGTGGGGGTGAGTGGGGGTGAGTGTGGGTGAGGGATTGAGGGTGAGGGGTTGAGGGTGAGTGAGGGTGAGGGGTTGAGGGTGAGTGAGGGTGAGGGAGGGTGAGGGGTTGAGGGTGAGGGGTTGAGGGTGAGTGGGGGTGAGTGAGGGTGAGGGGTTGAGGGTGAGTGAGGGTGAAGGTGAGTGAGGGTGAGTGAGGGTGAGTGAGGGTGAGTGAGAGTGAGGGTGAGTGAGGGTGAGTGAGAGTGAGGGTGAGTGAGAGTGAGTGAGAGTGAGTGAATTACCAGACATCCTTACCAGTTAACGTTCAAAGTTTACGAAATCAAAATGCTTTTTAGTAATCCAAAACAATGTACTGCTGCGGCTTACTATACAATAAGTATCATACGGTGCAGAAGTTGGGTCGTGAGCACACATACTGAATCAATAGGGGGTTTAAACTGTCCATGTAAACGTCCATTATTTCATAGAGCATCCTATTGTTAAGTCCCATTAATCCGTGCAAACAAAAGTACAGAAGCACAGGGAGAGAGAGTTTGTTATCAGGATCCACCATTCCGTGATCTTGAGAAGTCGAGTTTACAGCTTGGGCCTGCCTGTTTCACACCAGATCATTAGCCCAGGGGACTGTCTGGGACTGCAGAAATATTTGTTGACATAAAATTAAATTTAAAGCTAACCCTGTAATATTGTTAAACCCTGGGAGAAGAACATTCATCTCCGAAATATGCCCACTCCCTGCGTGACCACCGCGTTTCAAAAGTGAAAACCTAATTACTCACTGTAACCCGGAAATGAGCCCTGCCTGGCCGGTCAGGGCAGCCCTTGGTATTTTGGAAGGGCCCGGGTGGCGAGCAGGGGGGTGGGGAAGATGAGGCGGGCGAGGGAAGGAAGACGTGTTGAGAGGGGGAGGGAAGGAAGGACAAAGGTTAAAAGGGCGCGTGTGATCAGAGGAGTAAGATTAGGAAGAAAGCGGACATGAGAATGCGAGGCAGAGGGCACAACGAGCACCCCCATGGATGAAGGACGTGGATGAGAGCCATAAAGGGGTCGTCACAGCTTGATTCGGAGGGGGAGGGCGGAGAATATAGACAAGTATTAAAGGTTGAGAATATTATGCTGGAATGAGCAGATTGCTTTGCCCAGGTAAAGGAAACAAAGTGAACCTGGGTTCGGTATGAAACCTGCAAGTTGTGTGATACCGACTCCGAGTAGTGAGAGCGCCCTCCCTCCGTTCCGTACTGGTCACCACCACATCTGTGCTTCGAAGCTGGCATTTGCAGGGTTGCTGGTCTCCTTGTTACCAGTATCATTATGTGCGTTACCTAATGTGTCATTTATGGGGTCACCAAGAGGGAATCCACATACTAGTCCGAGTTGGGTGAGTTCGAATATTTGCTCTCTGAAGAACGGGCTTAGAAATTCTTGCACAGCTGACGGGAAAGGGGGTGTGCGCAGCGCTTAGGATGAAGATAGCACAAGCTCATTAATGATGAAAATGCTCAGTTGCAGAGGTGCTAACTGACGACGGAACACCCTGCAGTTTCACGGGGCACACGATTTACACAGTCCGTGTGAAAGGGGAAAAACAAGCATTGGCTGCCAATCGTTTAGCTTTCTCAATGATAGTTTTGTCATGGTTTTTGTAAATCTGTACTGCTACGGGAGCTGACGGACCATCGCCAATAACAAAATAAATTACTAAAAGCAAAAATGTTTTTTTGTTTACAAAATGCACATTGTCGTAATAGTCCTTGGCAATTAAGTTACTTTTTTGCGTGTTGCTATGCCCCCTTTTTAAAAACTTTATATGGAAGAATGACATTACTCACAGTGCTGCCCAATGACTGAAGTGGGCTGACCCATTGCCACATACTCTACGTTGCTGCGAGATGAAGACAAAAAAAGTGTTGACAGAACAACTGAGTAATGGATGAAGAAGGATAGCTGAAAGTCCCAATAAGCATATTTACACAGATACTTTTAGTAACATGAATTCAAACGGTCTTAGCAAAAACCAGACCTGAAAAATATCCGAATATTTAAGGGAAGTGAGTTCGAGGTCGTGGACGCTTGTAAATAGGGACAACGAATACATCTGCTTTCCTCGCCCCAATGGTAAACATTCTTCCAGAAGGTACTCCTTAAATAAAAAGTTGAAATAGGGAGCAAAATGATTAATAATACACTTTACTCTTTAAAAATGCCCCGTTGACGAAATTAAACATATTTAGTAGTGAATAAAATGGAACTGTGGGATTATAAAAAAATGAATTGAGCGTCTTTTGGCTGGATTATGCTGCGTTTTAATTACTTCTGCTTCAAAGTGTAGCTCGTGCCAGCCACCAGTGGAGCACCTCGTATGAATATGGACCAAATGAGGCAATGATACACATCCAATTTAGTGGGGTAAGTAATTATTGCGGCCCCAAACTTCTGTAGACAAGAAGTGTTCTTAGGGATGCCACGCACATCCTTCCATAAAAGAACGGGCCGATGAAGGTGTTTATTGCGCCGTTTCTGTCATTTAGGGCGTGCATGACATTTTAAATGTCTGTAGTAGTGTCACTTGGTAGGAGGGAGAGGGGTGATGAAAGTCGAAATATTCTCTCGGTGTATCTTTTCGACCTAAGCATAATCACTCCCTTGTTTAAGATAATGAAAAGAAATGTCAGTTAGGGTTTGTTCATTCTTAGAAACGGCGGGGGCGGAGAGGGGAGAGGTGCGACAAAAAAAGAAGCCGGAGGGAAGAGAGGGGAGGGGGGAGGAGAAATGCGAGACGGCGGGAAGGGGAGGGGGCGGAGCGGGTCAAATCAACAAACAAGCCGGAGTGCGTTTTAATTACTTCTGCTTCAAAGTGTAGCTCGTGCCAGCCACCAGTGGAGCACCTCGTATGAATATGGACCAAATGAGGCAATGATACACATCCAATTTAGTGGGGTAAGTAATTATTGCGGCCCCAAACTTCTGTAGACAAGAAGTGTTCTTAGGGATGCCACGCACGTCCTTCCATAAAAGAACGGGCCGATTAAGGTGTTTATTGCGCCGTTTCTGTCATTTAGGGCGTGCATGACATTTTAAATGTCTGTAGTAGTGTCACTTGGTCGGAGGGAGAGGGGTGATGAAAGTCGAAATATTCTCTCGGTGTATCTTTTCGACCTAAGCATAATCACTCCCTTGTTTAAGATAATGAAAAGAAATGTCAGTTAGGGTTTGTTCATTCTTAGAAACGGCGGGGGCGGAGAGGGGAGAGGTGCGACAAAAAAAGAAGCCGGAGGGAAGAGAGGGGAGGGGGGAGGAGAAATGCGAGACGGCGGGAAGGGGAGGGGGCGGAGCGGGTCAAATCAACAAACAAGCCGGAGGGAAGAGAGGGGAGGGGGGAGGAGAAATGCGACACGGCGGGGAGGGGGCGGAACGGGGGAGGGGGCGGAGAGGGGACATGCACGCGCCCGTGACTTTTAAGGTCAATGCGCATGCGCATAAGCTTAATGCGCATGCGCATTGACCTTAAAAGTCACGGGCACTGCAAGGAATCGCCACGATTCCTTGCAGTTAGATAAAGAGTTGATGAGCCCCTATAGTCTCGCTTGCTCGATGCGCATGCGCATCGACAGGCGAGACCTAAAAAGGGTCCTAACATGCGATTTTGCATGTTAGCACCCTGTTGTTGATAGGGCGATATTTTAATCTCCGCTTCTTTGGCTTTTAAAGCCACAAAAGCGGCGATAAAGCCCTTGTTAATATGCCCCCTAGAGTTTCCTCAGCCCTCTTAATCCCAAATGGGACCAATATGTCCTGTTACCGACCCCATGGCACCCTCAGGACACGCAGAGTGACGTTCTAAAACTGCTTTTTAAAATGTTTTATTTTTACATGCTCAGTGGTCTCCACCCATCCCAAGAGACCATATATTTGTAAACATGACTGAATTATTCTGGACAGGAATCAGCTCTACCAGTCTTTTAGTAAAAGACGGCCACACTGTAATACAGACGAGGACTGCCAGCGGATCCAGGCTGCCTGTTTCCTATCTGCTAGGCGCTAGCCAGGATGACTTGGTCCTAGCGCAAGCTGGGAAAATGCCCCCCCCCCGCCCAGCTGTATTATGTATAGTAAAGTGCAGCAATAATTATAATTCAGGGGGGCCCAGGGCCCCTCATGCCTCTGGGCTCCGGCGCCACTCTCCCTGCTTCACTGTTGGTTCTACCCCTGCTAACACCTTCCTGTTCTCTGACCTTATAGTTTTACCCCTGCTTACTCAGTACCCTTGATTTTCTGAGCCTATCGTGGGTCTTATGTCCTAGTTTCCTGCTCCTGTCGTTGTAGGTTCCCAGCTAATGGCAGGTTCTGTAAGAGTGGTTTCACTAATGGCAGGCTTCCTAGTGGTGGGTTCCCTAATGGCAGGTTCCCCATTGGCGGGTTCCCTAATGGCAGATTCCCTAATGGCGGGTTCCCTATTGATGGGTTTCCTAATGGCGGGTTCCCTAATTGCAGGTTCCCTATTGGCGAGTTCCCTTTCGGTGGGTTCCCTAATGAGAAGGCAGAAATTATTTTGTTGGGCTCTCCTCCTTTGGATGAATGGAGAAACTGGTGGCCAGAAGACATGTCACCTCCACCCTCCGCCCAGCACACAGTTAAAAATCTGGGCATCATGATAGATGATTCCCTATTGATGAGGTCCCAAGTCCAGTCGGCAGTGGGTACCTGCGTTGGCCTTTTGCGGATGGTGAGAACATTTCTCCCACTCTTGCCGTTGGACTCTAGGAAGACTGTGGTCCAGGCATTGGTCATTTCCAGACTGGACTATGTCAATGGCCTGTATCTGGACCTTCCTAAATACCTGCTGAGGCGCTTGCAGGTGGCCCAAAATGCAGCCGCAAGAGCAGTTCTCATGCTGAAGCCAGGGACCCATCTTTCCCCACATCTTAAAGCTTCACTGGCTTCCAATGAAAAAGAGGATCAGGTTCAAGGCTTTGGTCTTATCTTTCAAGGCCTTTCATGGGAGTGACGCGGGCTACCTTAACAAAAGAGCAACCCAATTTGTGCCACCCAGAACCCTGAGATCCTCTTCTCTGAACCTGGCTGCTGTTCCAAAAAATTTCTGTGCCCGTTAGGGTGGAATTTCTTTCAGGTTCTTAGGTGCACAGGCATGGGACTCACCCCCTTTGTCATTGAGATCTGTGAAAGTCTTAACCACGTTTAGGAAATTGCTTAAAACCTGGCTATTCTGCCAATGAACGTCCTTCCTTTAGCAGTTTCCTGCAGCTTTGGCATCTGGTGGATTGTTGGGTAGGTTGTTAGGGAAGGTTTTTCGGAGCACAGGGACACTCTTTTGAGTAGCTGAGCGCTATATAAATGTCTTCATTCATTCATTCAAGGATGCAGGGGTTTGGCAAGTCCGGTCCTGAACACAAACAATCTCAATTGCTTTCAGCTCAAAGCCAAAACAATGCAAATTAATGATCATGTCAAAAACAGGTGATCTCAATAATTCTAAAAAAAAATATGTTAAAGTCTTTTGCACGTTCGTCATTTTTCCATAGTTAAAAACGGTTATTGATCAGTTGATTAGGCTTAATTCTAGAGGCAAGTCATAGCTAAAACAACAGTAGATCAAGAAAATTTACAAACCAGTTAAAACGTACACTAATGGAGTTAGCCATATTGTTTCTTCCTCAAAGAGGTAAAATTAGCTGCTACTGGAAAGAGAACTTCTTCTGATCGCATCCCTGCACCAGGCGAGCTGCTCCTGGTCTGATGGACCGGACACTACTGAGCTGTTTGACATGGAGTCCACTTTCTGTAAGCGTGGGAAAGCCAGGTAAGGAGATGCATCATCAGACCCCGAAAGCCACCATCGAGCCTTGCTTCCGAAGATCCTGAGGCCAACTCCTGTTCCTCCAAGAAGAGGCCCAGCGAGTGGGCACCATGGTCCTGTCCTTCCAGGCACAGGAATCACCCAACACGGCTGCTCCGGTCTCCTGAGACGCCAACTTGGCTGAGACAGTGACAGAGACTGTCCATAAGAGGATCCGGGCTGCTTCAACATGCAGGTCACGGAGCCTACTGAGATCCTGTTCCTCTGGTCTGTGCCCAGGGAGGGAGCTTGCTAGAGCTCTCTATGCAGCAGAACTCATCATCACACCCAGAAAGAGAGACAGACTTGCCTCTAGGGTGCAACAGCAGCTTGGGACACCCCCAACCCAGATAAAGAGCTGGTCTGGAGCAGAAACGTTTGTACGCTGGAGGACCCACTGCTCCCAAGCACTTGCGGCTCTTGCCTTGGACAGCGGCAACTGGACCTTGATGAAACTGATCATCAGGCAATGGGCAGGAATGGTCTTGTGACTCGATGCTCCCACATTTACTAGTCGTTTACCACCATCCTTTGTCGAGGGCTCCCTCGTTGGTGGTAGAGGGTCTGTGGGTAGGATGCCTCACCACCTTACCAGCAGAAAGGGCCCTGTCCTCCTCCCTTCTGTTCTTCTTAATCATGAGCTCAGACCACCCTTACTCCGCTTGCCAGTCAGAAGGTCCTGGATGGACACTGAGGGCTTTCATATGCTTGATTACTGGTTCCCAAAAGACTCAGAGTTTACCTGGGCCCACTCCAGAAAATGCATGGTGGCACCATGTGCGTGGCATACTCTGAAGACTTGCGGTGTGAGGTACCTGAGCTGACGAATAAAGACAATGGAGGGAAGAGTAGCAATAAAGGAGAAAACAGATGAAAAGATTCAGAGAATATCACATTCAGGGCCCGTGCGAGGGACTCCAGCCCAAGAGAAGCAGGTTCTGACCCACACCATTGGGAGGTTGAAGAGGAACTGGTGCGGGCATGTTTTATTATGATGCATGCCCGTGTGCCGGACTGACAAGTACAGTCTGAAACACCAGCTTCAGAAGTTAGTAGGTAGCGGGGTCCACACCAAGTTACTAACAGGAAAAATCAAGAGGTCTTAGGGTCCTGATTTAGATCTTGGCGGATCGGTTACTCCATCACAATGGTGACGATATCGCGTCCGCCGAAATATAAAGCCGATAGGATATAATGGGATTTCTATTTCAGGCCCTTAGTGTTATGGAGCTTCTCTGACAGTCACTGTAGACTTATGCCTCCTCCAATTCTGGGAGGTTTCCTCCCGTGTTCACAACCGTTTTCTAATGTTGCTCTTTGAATCCCTATTCTGTCTCACATCATCTTGCGTCGGAGCTTCTACCGCTGATCAAGGAGCCACTTTATGTGTGTTTATATCTTTCAGGAACTTGAGTATGTGACATGTCTCCTATGCCTGCAAACTCCTTACTCCTCATAGCAGATACAGGACCTGAGGGGTACCTGTCACTGCGGCAGGCTAAAGACCAGCCAGGTGCATTTATTTTCCTACCTACTTGTCTTCTTGTATGTCTTTTTCGCCTTTGAAGGGTAGATTTAACCCTTTCGACGCTGATGATGGAACCGCTCCGTCATCAGCTGCGGTGGCGCTGTGCTGATGACGGAGCGGTTCCGTCATGGCCTTGCCGCCGCGCCTGCGCGGCGCGTTCTATTGAGCGGGCGGGGCCATGACGGAACCGCTCCGTCATGAGCACAGCTGAACCGTGGCTGATGACGGAGCGGTTCCGGCATCAGCATGCGGCCGCCGAGCGGCTGCCCCGCCCACTTAGCACTGCGGCGGAATAGCCGCCGCAGCGATGTGGTTAAAGAATAGTTTCAGCAGATGAGTTTTTTGTTTATTTATTTTCAGCAGACGATTTGTGTTAATACAATCATAAAAGAACTCAACCACACCATCTCCCTTTTCTGGACAAAAATCATCAACGCCTCTCTCCCCTCAGGCTGTGTCCCAGACTCCCTTCAACTAGGACAAATCACACCCATTCTCCAGAAACCTGGGGCTGACCCTAATGATCTTAACAACCTCAGACCTATCTCTAACCTCCCATTCCTTGCAAAAACATTAGAGAAATGTGTTCTCCTTCAACTCTATAATCACATTGATGAGTTCAATCTCCTTGATGCCTTTCAATCTGGTTTCAGAAAAGGCTGTAGCACGGAAACAGCTATGCTCAACGTCGCTGATGACATTCACCAGGCCCTAGACGAAGGTGATGCCTGCCTACTCATCCTTATTGACCTATCTGCGGCATTCGACACAGTAAACCATCCAGCCCTTTTGGAGAACCTGTCGAAATGGTCCGGCATCAATGGCACAGTACTAAAATGGTTCACCTCCTTCCTTCAGCACTGCTCGCAACAAATTAAAATTAACTCCTGTCTCTCAAAACAAAGTAAAGTTACACTTGGGGTCCCGCAAGGCTCAATCCTCTCCCTGTCCCTCTTCAATCGCTTCATGGAGCCCCTCACAATCATATTGAAAAAAGCCAGAGTGAATTACCACCTTCACGTGGACGACACCCAAATCTATTTCAGGATCAAGTCTGCCAGCGACATCCAAATCCTCAATACCACCCTAACCGAGATCCAAACTTGGTTCTACGTTAACCACTTAAGCTCAACCCAGACAATAAGGAACTAATCCTATTCTCTCCAAAAAGTAACCATCGCCCAATCCAAGAGTGGCTCAAGAATCTGGTTGCCCTAAACTGCCCTCCTTACCCTATCCGACTCAGTTAAGTCTCTAGGCATTACCCTTGACAAGAACTTATCAATGGAGGTTCACATCAAAAACTCTACAGAAAGTGCTCTTTTATCTCTAAAACACCTCAAGAAATTGAAACCTTTTCTGCCCCATGAGCACCTCAAGACAGTAGTCCAATCCCTAGTTCTCTCCAAAATCAACTACGGGAACGCCATCCTTACAGGGACTCCAGAAGCTCACCTAGCCCCTCTAAGAGCAGTGCTGAGCATGCCCGCTTGACTCGTATCTGGGGTTAAAAGATTTGAACACATCACTCCAGCTCTCAACTGCCTCAATTGGCTTCCCATGGAAGGGAGATGTATCTATAAATTGGCCTCCATCACACACAAAACCCTTCACTCTCCTGCCCTCAACTACTTAAACAACAAACTGATTAGAGCAGGTCAAACCAGAATCCTGAGAAGCTCCAACTCACTTCTTCTTATTCCTCCAACCCAATACCGATCGTTTTCTGGCAACGCTCCCAGGATATGGAGCGCTCTCCCTGGAGTCCTCAGATGCAACCCCTCCTTCTCCTGTTTCAAAAGGGACCTGAATCTGCATCTCCTAAACAAATACTTTCATGACCAACGTCAAGTAACCTAGTCTTCTTTATCCAAGTTGTCTCCCTTCTCCCTGGACTTTCAAGGATAGTGGGTGGCAGGTCTATGTCTTGCTTGCCCTTTCTTTTTGCTCTCTCCCCCTCCGCTGCACTGCATATTTATTCTCATGCTGTATTTTTGTCTGTGGTTTGCTTCCTTACTGCCGGCCTACTATGTAATGTAATGTTCTTCTGCTGTTTATTGTGTTTATGTAAAGCGCTCTAATACTTACGGGTCGAGCTAGCGCTATATAAAACTTTAAAAATAAAAAATGAATAAATTAGGGTGTACATTTGAATTTTCCACTTGCTGTCTTCCAAATAAATGACTGGTCCATAGAGAGCTGGGCAGCTTGAGTTGGGCCTGGATAGAAAGAGTTTGAGCAACGCAGCCCGGCATGTAAAGTTGCTGTGCTGCTTTGCGTGAACTGGAGAGAGCGGAACTGCCCCATATCTACAAAGAAATGGTGCAGTTCTGGTCTTTTCATGCTCTGTTGCACTTATTGCAGCCGTGCGCCAACTCAGGCACCCTCTGTTTGTTTTGTGGTCTGCAACATTTTTGTGCTGGAAGGAGTCCCTTGCTGCACAACATGTCTGCTTTAGGGCAATGTCCTCTATGTATGTGTGCTGCCGGCAGTGATCCGTTTTCTTAGTATGGGATTATTCTCTGCATTCACACAAAATCGTTTTCTGGAACAAATGAGAATAACACCTTGCCGGCAACCGTAAATCAACAAGAAATTAAAGTGCACATTTGTGCATCCATTTTTTTTAATGGGGCAGAAAAAGTGAGGCAAAGGCTGAGGGTGCTGAGCAAAGCACACATTAAGTAATAATAGCAAACAAAAAGAATATCTGCCATCCATAAATGAGGGCATAGACATTAATCGACTTAAAGCGGCCTCAAGGTATCAAAAGCGAGAAGTATCATGGGACGGCTGCGATGTTTGAAACTCACAATGACATACAAGACATTCAAGAAAAAATACTCACTTGTTGAATTATCTTACCTCCAAGCTGAAGTTCGCCATGTTGGCCTCGCATTTACAGCACCAAAAAGGCCATGGAAAGCAGGAAGAGCAGCACTGTCAGGATTTTGTAGCATCTTGAAATCCATTGGCATGACTTTTTGGTGCTTTCTGGTTCTGGCAGTATGGGAAGAGGCAAGCAAGAAAGGGGAAGGGGAAGGAGATGGGAGCCGGGTAGTAAGCAATAACAGGGGCAGGACGGGCAGACTGGACAAGCACCAACACAGGAGCAGTGTCAGGGGCAGGGCAAGCAGAGGAAAGAAGGTTGGGCAAGTGAAAGGAAAGAGAGTACCTCTAAAAGAAGCGAGTAGTGGAAGGACGTTGGGAAGGGAAATAGTACTTGGGTCAAGCTCCACTGTGGGAACAAACACATGAAGAGGAAGTGAAGATGCCACTCACAGATCAAAGTGAAGAAAGGAAATGAGAGTGACAGTGAAGCCAACCAATAGTAAGCAACTGAAGGGGCTCTAAGCTCCTTGTAGGTAAACAAAATGTCTCACAAGTGACAGCGCTTGCACTGTCTCAGGTGAGACTTAGATCATAGAGCGTGGGGGGAGAGAATGGGCAAACTGTCAAAGGGGTGAGGGTTCCCACCAAACATACTAAAGGGCATCAAACAACCGACAGTGCCGCCAAAACATTTGAGTGTGCTAGGGGGAAGGCAGAAGAATGTTTAAGGCATCCTTTACAACATATGACCTTTACCACAGTCTTTACCATGCAGGTAAGTACCACACAGGTATGTATATGCAACTTAACAATGTAGTACTTTATGCTGCAGGTAATTTAAAAAAATAATACATACCATACTTTGTATGTTATTTAAAAAAGTGATTTTACGGTGTAAGGATGGGCAGAGTTAAATGGAAGTAAGGGTGATTTTAGGGTTTAGGGGTGGGTAGAAGGAAAGAGAGACAAGGGTGATTTTAGGGTTTAGGGGTCGGTGTGGTAAAGGGAGATGAGGGTAATTTTAATGTTTAGGGGTGGGTAGCGGTAAGGGGAGGTTAGAGTGGTTTTACGGTTCAGGGATGGGTAGAGGTATAGGGAGGTAAGTGTGATGATAGAGCTCAAGTGTGGGTAGAGGTAAAAGAAGGAGACAGGGATTTTAGGGTTCAGGGGTCTGTAGAGGTAAAGATAGTTAATTGTGGTTTTAGGGTTCATATTTTTGGGTTCAGGGATGAGTAGAAGTAAAGAGAAATATGGGTAATAATAGGATTCAGGGGTTGGTAGAGGTAAAGGGAAGTAAGGGAGATTTTAGGGTGCTTGGGAGGAACAGGTAGGGGTGATTTTGGGGTTTATGGGTGGGTCAAGGTGAAGGGGGAAAGGCTGATATCAGGGTTAATGGTGGGTAGAGGTAAAGGGAGGTATGGGTGAACTTAGGATTCAGGGGTGGGTAGACGTAAAGGGAGGCAAGGCCGATTATAGGGTTTAGGGATGGGTAGAGGTAAAAGGAAGTAAGGGAGAATTTAGGGTTCAGAGGTGGGTATAGATAAAGGGAGGTAAGGTTGAACTTAGAACTCAGGGGTGGGTAGAGGCAACAAGAGTTAAGGGTGATTTTAGGGTGCAGGGTGGGAAGAGGCAACAGCGTAAAGGTTATTTTAGGGTGTAGGGTTAGTAGAGGTAAAAATGATTTTACGGTTGGGAGATGGGTAGAGGTAATGGGAGGTATTGAGTGGGTAGAGATAAAGGTGGGTAAGGGTGATTTAATGGTTTGCAGAGGGTAAATGTAAAGGGACCTAAGGGTGATTTTAGGGTTCAGGGCGGGTATAGGTAAAGGGAGGTAAAAGAGATTTTACGGTTCGAAGGTGGGTAGAGGTAAAGGGAGGAAAGGGAGTGGGTAAAGGTAAAGGGAGGTAAGGGTGATATAATGGTTTGCAGTGGGTAGAGGTAAAGTGATTTTAGGGTTCAGGGTGAGTAAAGGTGAGTTTAGGGTTCAGGGTTGGTAGATGTAAATGGAGGTAAGGGTAATTTTCTTGTGTTTGAAGGTGGGTAGAGGTATTGGGAGGGATGGGTAATTTTGGGGTTTGACTTTCTGCACAACTGCAGGTGTAGTTCTCTTTGGTGCCGCTTATCTATGGGAATAACTACTCAGCTGGGATCCAAACATTAACATCTTCAAGAAAGACTCACTGTGCTGAATGCATCTCAGTGGATTCCCTCTCGGTGAGCACAGCAGCGTCACTCAATGGAACCAGCAGCACCCTACATTGGGACATGCCAGTTGATGGGACATGTCATTCATTAGGACATGCCTGTCATGGAGACAAGCAGTGCCACTCACTCAGACTAGCAGTGTCACTCATTGGAATCTAGAGTGCCCCTCATCAAAGGCTAACGGTGTCACTCATTGGGACCACCAGTGCTGTTAATCAGGACAAGGCACTAGTTTAGACCAGCAGTGCCATTCACTAGAGACAGCAGTGTCACTCATGAGCACAGCAGTGTCACTCATTAGGACTAACACTGTCACTCAATGGAATCCAGAGTATCAATTATTCGAACTAGCAGTGTCACTCATTGAGACCACCAGTGTTGTTAATCGGGACTAGCTGCTAATTGGGACCAGCAGTGTCACTCATTAGATACAACATTGTCACTCACCTGCACAACAGTGCCACTCACTAGGTCTAGCAGTGTCACTGCTGGGATCTGGAGTGTCACTCATTCCGACTAGTAGTGTCACTTATTGGAACCTACTGTCGTTCATTGGTGCAAGCCACTAGTATGACCAGCAGTGTCACTCGTTAGACATAGCATCGTCCCTCATCTGCACAGGTGTGCCACTCACTAGGTCTAGCAGTGTTCCTCACTGGAATCTAGAGTGTCACTCATTCCAACTAGTAG